>NC_140594.1:209318692-210518692 GCF_964204655.1 Triturus cristatus | reverse complement strand
GTGGAAAAGAAGTAAACGAAGGAAACTGACGTCAGCGCGCCGGGAGAGTCTTATATGACCTCGCTGACAACACATATGTGGACGACGTCTGGGCGGGTCGTGTGACGCAGTCACCCGGCGAACAGAGGTGCTGCTGCAAAAAAAATTCCGGATCCAGTCTGGAGCATGGGGATATTCTAAGTTAAGATATCTGCGGTTAGAATTCTCTATCAGATCCTTCATTTAGACTCTGAATGGTCATGGCACAGAGCCTTCTAATGCTTGGCAACGGAGGGGTTTGACTCGCTGTCAAGAGAGGAGGCGAGCCCGCCTTCAATAGCCAGCCAGAGGAGGCCTGAAGCCTGTGCCTAACAGATGCAGGGACTTCCGGCACACTTTCAGACGGTGCTGGGGCCCCCCGCTGAATACGACGTCCTTGAACACCGATAGGAGACACTGACCCCCATACAATAATGGTGATGGCGTTTCTCCTCTCGGCGAGAATGCAGGCTTCGTAATTGCTCCTTACATCAGGCACCCAGCAGTGAAGCAGCTCTTGGTCTCTATGGGGGCTGTTCTTCTTCTTACGGAGAGAAGATTGGTTTTGGCAGTGGCTTTGGCGGCACGATTGTACTCCCCAGGAGGACCTCGTTTAGGGTCCAGCGTCAACCTCTCCCTCCTTCCCTTGGGACATTTTTTCTGTGAGTTTGCTTGGTGAAGGAGAAGGAACCTTGGCTCTTGCTCTAGACGGCAGGGAATAACATCGGAATTTGTTTCTGCAGCGGCCGGCTGATGAGGTGAGCGAGGTGAAGAAGAGAGGTAAAGAGGCAATACTTATTGAAAAACAAGTACTTTATTTAGACTCTTTCTTTTAACTGCTTTGCACTGATGGTGCTACAGACTGTTGCATTCTGGGAAATTGAGTCCTTTCTGGACTCTATTTGAAATAACTTGAAACCTTGTGGAACTATTGCTTCAACGCTTTGGGGGCAAAATGTACCTTTGCTTTTGACGTCTCAGGCCCTCAGGCCCCTTGCTCCAGCTCCCAGTGCAAGTCTCCCCCCGCCCCCGCAGCCTCTGTCACTCTAGCGCGGCCGCAGAGCGGAAAGACTACATTGCCCGAGAGTTTTTGCAGCAGGAAGCCGCAGCTGCACACGCCCATACCGCGCCCGGAGGCGCTTAAGAACTTGGGAGAGCCCCCGCGTTGCTAAGCCCGGGCAAAGGGCAGGCCGTCTGTGGCTGTCAAGGGGCCAGAAGAGGACAGGTCGGGCCCACAGCACTAACATTTGACAAATCAGACGAAGTAAGACTTTTGGTACTTCTATAAGGACAGTGGTTTGGACATTACATCTTGTACATATTGTGCGGGGTGACGATTGCGGTTAATTGAGTGGGATTCATGTATGCTGTTTTACACGTAGGAGGCCTTCTTTGGCTGTAATTTATTCTAATTTGTGTTTTTAGCCGTAGCTATGTCAATAATGACAAAAACAAAGGAAGGTAAATAGAAAGGTGTAGTAGGTACCCTGGATGCCTTTTTAATAAAAGCTACACCTGTAATTGTAAATGAAATTAAGTTAACTGAACATAGGTTGTCACTAGATTCACAATTGCATCAGAGTCGCAATACTGCTACCAGTACTATCAATACAAACCTAGATGGGGGTCACTTGGAAGAAGAATTTCAATCTAATGGGTCTCCCCTGTTGCTCCCAGACTCTCCCAGAATCCAAGAGATTTCTGATTCCCCGATCAAAAGAATTAAACCAACTGTAACAACAAGGGCACAAAAAACTAAACAAATAAGCGGAAGTAGCCCAACCCCATTGGGTAAAAAACGAAAGGGTCAGGTAGTAAAGAGATCTCGTAAACAGCATATTCCTAAACCCCAGGTAAAGAAGGCCATGCAAGAGACCACTGAGTTAGTACCAGAATTAGTGACAGAGTTGTGACTCCACATCAATAAATAGAACACCTAATCAGATGGCCCGATTATACACCAGAGCATGGAGGAAGGATTTTGGAATAGGATGGAGGTAGTGATGAATGCTCATTTACAACCTATTTTGTCTAGATTGGCTGATATTGATAATCGGTTGCTATGTATAGAGAATCAACATTCAAATCCTGGTGTATCGCAATTTGAATTGAGGCCTGAGTTGAATAACCAAATGGGTAAAAATAGAAGTGGGGAAATTGCCACATTGGACTGTATGGGGCCAAGAACGACGCAGTCAGGGATTCCTAGGGGTCATATAAATCACCTCGCTGAAGTGAACAGCTTGACCCAGGAAGGTAATCCAAGTATAAATTCTATGAGTAAGAATAAACTACCAGGGGCAGGAAACACTCAAAATGAAGGAAGACCGGTAAAGATCCCTGCTAGGGAATGTTCCCCACGCGTCTTGGTAGCCAATAGTCCAGATTCAACTCTAAATTTGCCACCTCAAACTACACCCTACATTGTTTTAGCAAATGTATGCCCATTAACATCAGGGGAAGGGGAGGACTGGCCGTCCTTGAGGAACAAATCACTGTACCTTATAAATGCCAAGACAGGAGTAAACTGTAATGCCCTGTTTCTAGAATTTAAAATGGCTCGTAGGGTCAGATGGGTTGGACCAAGTGAGAAATCACTGGAGGGGGATTGTATAGTTTTAACTTGTAAGTCCCCAGGGCTGGTGAGAATGATAATCGATAGGATGTCTAACCAACTCATGGGGAAATCAGAGGTTATGATTTTACCGTTGGGGTTCTTTTATCGCCTACCTGCATGGCAACCTAATCTAAAAAGAATAGATTCCCAAAATAAAGTAAACCAGCAACCACAGTGTCCACCATGGTTTCATGCAAACCGCTTTGGCCCCTTAAGTACCTTGGCTGAGGTCGATTGACTACAAATAGGGCCTGCTAAGAAAATTGATGCCAAGGATATGACTATACCGTTATTATGTCATGGGAACAACAACGAGCATATATTAGCCATAGATTCCCTGGGGGAAGGTGGTGAGCTCCAGCTGCCTCTTGATGAGGGAAGAACGCGTGCCTTGGCTGTAGATGGGGAAGATGACCAGAAGTCCATACAGGTTGGCCAAATGGGGGATGGTGTTAGCCTGAGTAAACATCCAGATATAATAAGCAAACAAAGGGATAGATGTACTTTTCGTCTAATCTCGTGGAATGTGGCAGGCATTTCACGAAGATTACGGGACGAGGTATGGATGAAATATATTAAATTCTTTGATATAATCTGTCTCCAAGAGACTTGGAGCAGAACTGATCAAAATTTGGATGGATATTGTTCATTTATTGTCCATGCTGAACCTTCATTGGCTGGGAGAGCAAAAGGTGGCCTAATGACTTCCATTTCGGTAAAATATAAGTAATTGAAAATAGATAAAATAGTGGCCTATCCATGGTATCAACTGATTTTGATCAAAAACCTCCTCCCGGTTCCATTACTTTTAATTAACTGGTACTATAATATTTTTGACATCCACAATATATCTATTATAGATGGTTTACAGGCTGAAATAGCGAAAGTGACCAAAATTTTTCACCCCTCTGTATTATCTGGCTGGGTGATTTTAATTGTACTACATGCTGCCAGAGTGGTACCAGGGCCTGCGGGCTACTTGATATAAATGAGCAACCACTTTCACATTTTAAGCACACTACACAGGGTGATGCCTTGAATGACATCATTGTGGTAAATGACCTCTGCATGTTAGAAATGTCGACCAGTACCCCAACGGTGCCAATACCAACTTTTCAAGGGACTGGGGGCCAAATGAGTATAATTGATTTTGTGTTAATTTCGAGCAGGTATGCTTATCTTATTGATGATTTTAAAATAGAAATAAATCCAGCCAGTGACCACAATCCACTTGTTTTAATATTGAGCACCATTGTTGACAGGGAACAGTCCTTAGAACATACGATGAAATATGATCATAATCATGGCCTTAGGTTAAAGTGGGATAGGGTAAATCCTACAAAATTGGAGGAACAATCTTCAGAATTAATCGATCACAAGTAGATATTTGTTTAACGAGCACTTGTGATCCTGAATTGATAGCTCAGAATTTTGAAGCTCTCTCTGGGAGTGTGGCCACATACCTACTCAAACCTGCAGGGAAGGGGGATACTCGGGAGCATAAATGGTTTGATGCCGAATGCTCCGCGGCTCAAACACTATTGAGGAAGGCGTTACATGGAGTCCCTCGGGATAAGGAACTGGTTAGAAAGGCAAGAAAAAAATATAAAGAAACCATTGATAAAAGGAAATTGGAACTGAAAAAGCAAGCATGGGGTGACCTCGAGAAAGCCTCTGATTTAAGGGACAGTAGATTATTTTGGGAGGTAATAAATCGTCCCTTCCTTAGTAATGAAAATAGAATCATGATTGCCCATATAACTGGGGAAGCCTGGGAGAGCCATTATTCCAGGATTTTCAATCCAAAGGGTGTCACATTGTTAAGCGAAGGTGAGGATGAAATTGATTTTAACAACTTAGTCTCACACTCTCTTTGGGAGAGGTGGAGGAGGCAATGAGAAAAGGTATTCCACTTAAGGCACCAGGTCCTGATGCTGTACCCTTGGATCTGTTTAAGAACAATCTTGAAGTTTGGGCACCATTGTTGCTTAACGTTTTCAAGGCGATCATCGTGGGACGTATCCCCTTATCTTGGAAAAAGGCAGTACTTGTGCCAATTTTCAAAAAAGGTGATAAAAGTAACCCTTGCTGTTACAGGCCAATTTCCCTGATTGATGCCTCTTGTAAACTTATGGGGAGAGTGATATTGGCCCGTTTAGAGACATGGGCAAATACCTCTGGCCTTATTGTGGACTCACAGTATGGGTTTAGAAAGGGTAGGGGGACAACGGAGCAGTGTCTCAATCTGGCCCTGATCATGGGTAAGTACATGAAGGCTAGGGGTGTTTCTATACACCTGGCCTTCATGGACTTATCCAGTGCTTTCGACACTGTGTGTAGGAAGAAATTGTGGTTATTGATGGAGTCTATGTGTCCATTCAATATGGCCCTGGGGGCGAAAAGACAGGGCCGATTCCATCAACTGAAGGCGTCAGTCAGGGTTGCATTTTGGCCCCTTTCTTGTTTTTAGTTTACACAAATGGTTTAGAAAAATTCCTTTTGGAAAAAGGTGCGGACTTTCCTAAAATAAATGGCAAACAAATACCTTTATTGTCCTACACAGACGACACTGTATTGATGACGTTAACTGCAAATAGTATGCAAATATGCCTGAATGCTTTAAATGAATTTATGCTGGGGCTAGATCTAAAGGTTAATTTTACGAAATCGTTTATTATGGTCTGTGGCCCAAATAGGACCAACACTTGTAAATTTGTTATAGAAAATTTGATTATTGCCAAAGTCACAAATTTCAATTATTTGGGAAATCTTTTTAACAAAACTGAGTTGGGATCCTTTAATAACAACACAGGCACAAAAGACAACAAGATCTATAGAGGCCCTTTTTCATTTTACAAGTAAATTAGGCCAAAAACCTATTGCTGAATTAAAGACATTGTATAGATCTAAATGCTTGCCAGTTGCTACCTATGGAGCAGGGGTGTGGGGATACCATAAAAGCGTCCAATTAAAAGTTATGGAGAACAAGTTTTTAAAATGTCTTTTATCAGTTTCAAATAGTTCTCCTAATATATTTTGTCATTCCGAGATGGGCCTTGACTTTGTGAGCGATAGTATCCATATGTCCCCATTGCTCCTATGGGGAAAAGTATGGTCCTCAGATGATTTGCACCTTTCAAAAGAAATTTTGAAAGATTGTGTAAATCTGGATCATGCCATGCGGATCCCATGGATAAGTTATGTAAAGGAAACCTTTCATAAAATTGGCCTTGGTAATTTATATGATAATCCTGACTCTATTAACCCAGGCTCAAAGATGGTGATTAAGAATGCATATCGTAGTATACTGGGCTCATCTAAATATGATGAACAACCATCATACCAGGCAGTTACACTACAGCATCAATTTTATTTGTCTTTCACTACACATACGCAGTGGCGTTTTTATTTGACCAGATTTCGGTTAAAAATATTCTGGTTGCTTTCCCGAAGCAAGGGGGTTGGTGTGAGAGGCTACCCCCTTGCCCATGTGACAATGAAGCTGAACAAGGCACTCTGCACTTTGTACTTTTTTGCACACTTTACAAAGCTCCAAGAGATCGTTTTATTAAACCTATCTTAAGGGAAATTAGACCTTGCAATTTTAAGGAAGGTTTTGAACATTTAAGAACATTACAAACTGCTGCTATATGTAGCTCTATGATCAGTTTTATTAGATTGGCACTCTCAATCAGAAATCGTTATTGATAGTATGTTCCCTGCTACAAGTTACTGAAATTCATAGAATTGATAACCTATATGAACATATTCAGCTAAAATAACCTGAGTCGTGGTAGCTACCCTACAAAATCAAGTGGGTTGGTGTATACTTTATACTCTTTTTTTTTTTTGTCTTCTACAATCTATAAACATGATGATGTAGTCTAAAAATGCACATTGCACTTTATATCTTTGTTTGTGTCTAAAGGAAGCTATTAAATGTCCGTGGAGATACAAATTGATCGTGAGTCCATTGGGAAATTTGGAGTAATAGATTTTTATAAATTGTTTGTTGTTTTTAATGTAATTTTTATTAGTGTTATCGTATTGAATTTTAAAGAACTTTTTATAAAGAATATAGTGTCCATAGAAAATGTGTTTTTGATATACGGTCTTTGCCACTTATGTATTCGTACCTTTTTGATAAGAAATACCATTTGTGAGTTTGTATGTTAAATATGTATACTTTTATGATTCTTTTTCGAATCGAATAAAGTTATTGAATGAATGGACTCGCTGTCCTATATGGCCTTCAGGTTCATCTGGGCACAGCCGTCGCAGGTCTTGAATTCATGCACTGACCCCAGGCTCCACAGACTTTCCTCGTGGGAATCTGTCAAATACAATTGTTTGTCAATACAAGGTTTAAACCTTTTCATTTTGGTAGAGGATATATTGTTCCATGCACACTAGAAAATAACATTTTTGGAGAAAAAAACTCTAAGACGAGAGTAGTAAGCTCTGGATCAACTCATGAAGTCGTGGAAAGAAAGGAACAAACTTAAGAGCACATGGGTGTCGCTTCTATTTGGCCCCTTTCATTACTTCCGGAGCAGAACAACATCAGTGTGAATTTGCATAACACCACTTACTGTAGCACAGGGACATTGCTTTTGCGTTTTCTTGATCAAGTATGACCACCTGGGGGAATATTCATAAGGGGA
Organism: Triturus cristatus; assembly: GCF_964204655.1. Taxonomy (NCBI): domain Eukaryota; kingdom Metazoa; phylum Chordata; class Amphibia; order Caudata; family Salamandridae; genus Triturus; species Triturus cristatus. Next base: position 210,511,393 of record NC_140594.1, on the reverse strand, counting down.
AGAATCTGCGGTTAGAAGTTTAAATCTGAATTTAACTGTTTTCCTCACTTAGATGTTAAAATAAATCCTATTTCTCCTGCAATAGCTAGTAATTGAGTGCTATTCATTGTGTCGTAATGTAAATGAGTCTATAAGCCCTACTGCCTTTTAAGCAAAGTATGTGCTACATTGCTGTCCCTGGGGAATTAACCCACAGAGAATAAATGGGTTCTCAAATTGAAGTGCAATTGTATTGGTGGCCCCGGGGACCTCAGGAACAAATGACACACACAAGATACAGCTTTATATTCGCCAACTGCACAAGAAATACAAGAAAAGGTCTGAAAGAGAAATCTCAAATAATACCTTGCTTTTTATTAAATCCCTCATCTACAGGAACCGCATGATTTCTGATCTTACCTCAAACTTTGCATTTTTTGATGCAGCAGTTGGCAATTATAATCATACCTCATTTCCTCCAGGAAGCCTGTTCATTTGTACAAGTTGACCCTCTGTGTCCAACACCAGCTCTGTGTAGGTAAGAACATCTTTTGGATACACTTCTCCAGAACCCCACAACTTATAGAGAGCCTGCAAGAAAAACAATAACACACTTTGGAAAAAAGCAATTGGATTTAGAAGTATCATACAAATGAAATGTATGTGTGAGCACAATATACTACTCACTATTTTCAAGTATCACTCTGTAACAAACAATACAATATCAACAATTAAATCTGTTAAACAGCCTACTAATTTGCACAACTTTAAAAACACTAGTTGGACAAGACAGTGTCTTTGTTAGGTAAAGGGAAATAAAGAAATTCCTAATTAACTGGCATTTATAATACAAGTAAATATGCGACAACACAGTTGAGCGAAGCAACCTCCAAATCCTTATCAGGGTATAACATATATTAGCTTTACACATCATCATACACGTTTTAAGCATGTTCCAACACATCTGGATTTCTCAAAATGACACATTAAATATCTAAGTTTTGACAAGCACTATCAAGGCTAACAGCTTTAAAAAGAATGTGAAATACACTCAATACCATTTTCTATGCAGAAAACCTTTAGTTTACTGAGAGATTCTTTGAAGTGGCATTCTTGTAGTTAGCATTGCTCTAGCCTCCAAAATTACTGCACCATTCAAGGAAGTGTAGAGATTCAACTAACGGAGGTAAGGGAAAAACACTGCTCTAGTTTATTTTAAATCATATACTTTTATTGTATTAAGTCAGAAATAATCAAAGCGGATAGGACATACATAGAAACAAAATAGTTGTGAAATAACCCTGTTGCAAACACATAGGTACACAAAAAGTCCCAACTGGGATGGAACAACATTGAACATCCAGAGAAAGTGTAAAAGGAGAAACAAAACATAAACCAAGCAGGTAGAGGGTCCAAAAATGCAATAGCACAGAGAAAACCATCACATTAACTACAGACTGATAGAGATTAGTGTTACACATTAGTCTATAATAATAATAATAATAATGATATCGCCATTTGTAGAGCGCAAACAGCTACCTCCAGCAGAGATGTCCCGGTACTAAAAACAATCGGCAGCGAGTAGCCAGGCCGTGTCACGCCAGAGTCCTGAGAGCAGTTTAAACAGGACTGCAAAGCCATGTTTTTACAGCTTTCCTGAATAGTGGTTCTGACTTAATCAGACATAGGCCGTTAGGCATGGAATTCCATAGCTTGGATGCCCTCACTGTAAACAATCTGCCACTGAGGCGGGCTTTCCTAACTCGCGGAATACAAAGCAGATTTTGAGAGTTGGACCTTAAGGCGAAATTCTGTTTGTAGATGCATAAAGAACAAGTTACTTACCTTCGGTAACGATGTATCTGTAAGAAACATTAGTTAGTTAGATTCCTCACCTTAGAATATCCCCAGGCGTCAGACTGGATCCGGAAGATTTTTCGTCAGCAATACCCCTTGCGCGTCGCTAGGCGTCGTCTGCGGCTCCGCGTCCATCGTCTGCGTCGTGCGCCGGAATGACGTCGTCGGAGTACTTAGACGCCGCCCTCGCACGCTGACGTCAGTTCTTGTACATAGCTTTCCGCGCCAGGAACGCAGAGCCATGCAAAAGACCGACACTGGTGCCAAAAATAAAATCTAGGGGCCTGAAAAGGATAACCTTAACCCTAGATGTCAGTTCGCAGAACGGGGAGGATGGGTGGGTCGGTGAGGAATCTAACTAACTAATGTTTCTTACAGATACATCGTTACCGAAGGTAAGTAACTTGTTCATCTGAAAGAAACACGTTAGTTAGACTCCTCACCTTAGAATAGATACCCAAGCAATACCATCCCCGGTGGTGGGTCTGCGAACCAAGATCACACCAGAAAGTCCTGGAGGACAGAACGGCCAAAGAAGCCATCCCTCCGGACTTGGCTGTCAAGGCAATAATGCCTGTCAAAAACGTGTGTAGCGAAGCCCACGTTGCCGCCTGACAGATATCCTGCAAAGGGACACCCCGTCCCAAAGCAGTAGTAGCCGCCGTGGCCCGAGTAGAATGGGCGCGCAGCCCAACAGGAGGGTCCTTTTTTGCCAAGGAACAACAAATTTTGATGCACAAAACGACCCACCGAGAGATGGTCCGTTTGTGCACAGCTTTCCCCTTCTAAGCACCCACGGATCCAACGAAAATTTGGTCGTCCACCCGGAACTGCTTCGTGCGGTCCAGATAAAAGGAGAGCGCACGTTTTGGGTCCAGACGGTGGAGCCTCTCTTCCTCTTTGGAAGGATGCGGAGGCGGAAAGAAGGTGGGCAAGGTGACAGACTGCCCAAGATGAAATGGATTCACCACTTTCGGAAGAAAGGAGGGACGAGGCCGGAGGACAACCTTGTCCGGATGAACAGAGAGAAAAGGAGGCTTTGATGATAAAGCCTGGAGCTCACTCACCAGTCTAGCCGAGGTGATGGCTACCAGAAAAGCAGTCTTAAGAGTCAGAAGACGAAGAGGACAATTATGAAGAGGCTCAAAGGGAGCGCACATTAGAAATGTGAGAACAAGATTCAAGTCCCACTGAGGCATTACAAAAGGGACAGGAGGGAATGTGTGAGTAATGCCTTTTAGAAAGCGTGTAACGACAAGGGACTTGAAAAGAGAAGGCTGATCAGGAAGCCGCAAGAAGGCAGAGATGGCAGCAAGATAACCTTTCAAGGTGCCCAGGGCAGAGCCCTGCCGGGCCGAAGAAAGAGGAGGACCTCAGAAAGAGGGGCGGAAAGGGGATCCACAGCCTTTGCTGTGCACCATGCCACAAATTTGTTCCACCGGCAGGCGTATACCGTCTTTGTGGAGGGACGCCTGGCTGCCAGAATGATATCACAGACTTCAGGAGGCAAGTCAAATGGCATCAACTGCCGCCGCTCAATCTCCACGCATGGAGGTGGAGGCTGGACAGGTTCGGGTGGAGGACCGTCCCCTGCTGCTGCGACAGAAGATCCTCCCGAAGGGGCAGACGTATCGGAGGATCGGTCAACATACTGAGTAGCTCGGGATACCAGTACCTTCGTGCCCAATCCGGAGCCACCAAGATGACTTGGGCCCGGTCGTGCCTGATCTTCTTCAGCACTCTGGGCAGAAGTGGTATAGGCGAAAAGGCGTACAACAGACCGCAACTCCACTCGCGACGAAAAGCGTCTCTGAGCGAGTGCCGCCTTGGAAATTCCAACGCGCAGAACTGCTGACATTGCGCGTTCTCTTCGGTGGCGAATAGATCTAACTAAGGCTCTCCCCACTGCTGAAAGAGACCTTGCGCCACTTCGGAGTTCAGACGCCATTCGTGATCCATCATGCACCGGCGGCTGAGTTCGTCTGCTCTGGCGTTCAGAGAGCCCGTCAGATGTTGAACCACTAGGGTGACGCCCTGGTGTTCCAGCCACGTCCAGAGGCGCAGAGCCTCCTGACAAAGGGTCCACGACCCCACCCCGCCCTGTTTGTTGCAATACCACATGGCGGTGGTGTTGTCCGTGAACACCTGCACGACACTTCCCCTCACAGAGGGAAGGAAGGCTTTCAGTGCAAGTCGGATCGCTCTAAACTCCAACAGGTTGATGTGGAGGCGAGACTCCGCCGGAGACCAGAGGCCTCTGATCTCCGCCTCTCCCATATGGCCACCCCATCCCAGGAGGGACGCATCCGTCACTACGACATGCTCCGGTTGGGGAAGGGAGAGGCTCTTGCCCGTGACCCAATCGCGGTCCGTGAGCCACCACTGCAACTGCTGTGCACTGCCCTCCGAGATCAAGACATGGTCGGACAGGTTGCCGTGATGCTGGGCCCACTGAAACTTCAGGTCCCACTGCAGAGCCCGCATGCGCCGCCTGGCGTGATGCACTAGTAGGATGCAGGAGGCCATCAGCCCCAGAAGCCGCAACACTAGCCTGACCGAAACCCAGGATAGAGGCCGAAAGATGGGAATCAGGGCATGAATATCCCGGACCCGCTGTTCCGGCGGATAGACCCGGAACTGCGCCGAATCGAGAACCGCTCCGATGAAGAGGAGCTTCTGAGAGGGACTCAGGTGTGACTTCGGCACGTTGATGGAAAACCCCAGCAAATACAGGAGATCCGCCATAGTCTGGAGGTGGGAGACGACTGCCTGGGGCTAGCCCGCCTTCAACAACCAGTCATCGAGATAGGGGAAGACTGTAACCCCTGATCTGCGCAGATGAGCTGCGACCACCGCCATCACTTTCGTGAACACCCGAGGGGCACTGGTAAGGCCGAAGGGGAGCACGGTAAACTGAAAGTGCTCTTGACCCACCGTGAAGCGCAGGTAACGCCGGTGGGACGGCAGGACAGGATGTGGAAATATGCGTCCTGCAAGTCCAACGCTACCATCCAGTCTCCAGGGTCTAGGGCAGCTAGAACCTGAGCCAAAGTTAACATCTTGAACCTCTCCTTCCGGAGGAAGGCATTGACGTTCCGGAGGTCCAAGATAGGGCGTAGGCCCCCTTTGCCCTTCTTGGGAACCAGAAAGTAGTGGGAATAACAACCACGACCTACTTCTGGGCTCGGAACGCGCTCGACGGCCCCCTTGGCCAAGAGGGCCGAAACTTCCTCGTGGAGAAGATTCAAATGATCCCCCGAGATACGGTGGTGCTGCGGTGGCATGGCTGGAGGGGTCGTCTCGAAGGGGAGGGAGTAGCCCCTTCGGACGATTTGCAGCACCCACCTGTCTGAAGTGATGGACCGCCAGTGGAGCAGGTGATGGCGAACTCTGCCGCCCACTGGCGTGGAATGGGCCTGAAAGCTCGGACTAGGAAGGCTTTGAGGCGGATGCTGCCGGGGTGGATGTGGGCTGACCGCGTCGGCCTCCAGAACCGCCTCGGCGGAAACCACGTCCGCGACCGTGCGCAGGATGGTTCTGCGGCTGGCGGCTAGGCGGACGTGAGGAGGCACCCCTTCCTTGGCCACGAAAGGGGCGAAAGGCGGAAGTTTGCGACCGCGGGGCCGAGAGGCCCAAGGACTTGGCCGTAGCCCGGGAGTCCTTAAAGCGATTCAGCGCACTGTCCGCTTTCTCACCAAAAAGGCGAGTGCCATCAAAGGGCATGTCCATGAGAGTGCTCTGGACATCACCCGAAAAGGACGTGGACCGCAGCCAGGCGTGACGTCTAAGCGCCACCGTGGTAGAAATCGCCCTACCCAGCGAGTCCGTAGTGTCAAGCCCACATCTGATAGCATGTCGTACTGCATCCCTCCCATCGGCCAGAGCCTGGGTAAGTCGTGTCTGGACCTCCTCCGGACACAGGGGCAGCACGTCCTCCACCGTATCCCACAGAGAGTGGGAATAACGGTCTAAAAGACAGGCGGTGTTCAAGGACCGCAGGCCCAAAATAAGGGAGGAGAACAGCTTTTTGCCAAACTGTTCCAGTCTCTTGGAATCCCGGTCCGGCGGAGCGGTCGGGAAGGAGGATTGGGAGGTAGAAGCCTGGATAACCAGGCTCTCGGGGGTAGGGTGTTGGGACAGAAAACTGGGGTCGCCCGGAGCAGGGCGGTGGCGCCTTGCGACGTTCCTGTCCACAGGAGGGACTGTGGAGGGCTTGGACCAGGTGCCCTGCAGAACGTCAATGAGGGCCTCATTGAATTGCAGCAGAGGCTCAGTGGAGCTTGCTGCAGACTGAAGCACCTCAGTGAGGACGTTAGTTCTCACAGCCACGGCAGGTAGCTCGAGCCCAAGGGCTGCGGCCGCCTTGCGCAGCACCACAGAGAAAGCAGCACCCTCCTCCGAAGCCACAGTCGGAGGAGAGATGAATCCAGTGTCTGGAGAGGTATCCAGACCACTGGCCTCCCCCAGTTCATCTGCCCAGTCCTGTGACAGCTGAGCCTGAACGGCCATAGGATCCTCGGACCCCTCCCATTCGCCCCCGTCATCCGATTCCTGGCAAACAGGAGGAAGGATCGGAGCCGGACGATAGACATAATGTGTCTCCAGCGTAACGGCGCCGGGTCCGGAGCTGGGCTGAACTGGGGCACGACGCCGAGCGGAGCCGGCGTCGGAGGTGGAACCGGTGTCGACGCCGGCGGAGGAGGAGGTGTGACGAGGTCGACCGGCGTCGGCGGGGACGGGTCCCTCGGGCACTTGCGGCGTCGAGGCCGGAGCCGGGGCCGGGGCCGGAGCCGCCGGCATGCAAGGTTGCCCAGTCGGGTCCGCGGGGCCCGAAGGCGCGCCAGCGGGCGTCGACAGAGGAGCCAGGTTCCTCATGGCCGAGAGGAAGCCACTGACTTCCGCCGGCGTCGCGTCAGTCCCAGGGACCGGCGGGTATGGGGACTTGCGCGGCGCCTGCGGCTCCGCTGGAGACGCGGGGGTGGAACCACCCTGACCCTCGGCCGAGTGGCGCGACCGGCGAGGGGAGTCCGAAGAGCGGTGTCGCCTCCTGGACTTCTTGGAGTGCTTCGACTTACCCAAAGACTTGGAGCCAGACGATCGATGATGACGTCGGCTGCGGCTCCGCGACCGATCCTTGGACCTCCTCCTGGACCGGGATCGAGAGGGGCGCGGAGCCGAGTGGCGAATCTCGAGAAGCTTACGGGACCGCTCCCGTCTAGCCTTCGAGGTCAGGGCCTTGCAGTCCGAACACGACTCCGCGTCGTGGTCGAGGCCCAAACAGTAAAGGCACCGGCGGTGATGATCCGTAACCGACATCAAGCGGTTGCAGTCAGCACAGGCTTTAAAACAAGGCATCCTACCGGCACCGGAGTCGAGACAAGATCAAAAAGGATCAAAAAACTTAGTCAAAAAAGACTAAAAGGGGTAGCTCTCCCGGATCTGCGCTTACTGGCGCGGAAAAAAGAAGAACTGACGTCAGCGCGCGAGGGCGGCGTCTAAGTACTCCGACGACGTCATTCCGGCGCACGACGCCGACGACGGACGCGGAGCCGCAGACGACGCCTAGCGACGCGCAAGGGGTATTGCTGACGAAAAATCTTCCGGATCCAGTCTGACGCCTGGGGATATTCTAAGGTGAGGAATCTAACTAACGTGTTTCTTTCAGATTGTTGTCTCAGATAACTGGGGCACCTCCTATGAAATGACCGGAATGCTAAGGTTAGGGCTTTGAATTCGATTCTTTTTTCCGCCGGCAGCCAGTGAAGCTCTTTGATGTGCGGAGAGATGTGATGACAAAATGGAACCCATCTAATTAATCTTGCAGCCGCATCCTATACCATCTGTAATTTTTTTAATAAGGTACGCTGGCAAACCCAGGTATAAGCCATTTTCATAGTCCAGCCTAGATGTCACCGTGGCATAAACTATGACCCGGCGGGAATCCTCCGGCATCAAATGTAGGAATTTTAACAGGTGTCTCAGCTTGCTGAAACAGGTGGCTGTCACTTGCTGTATCTGCGCAGAAAAGGAGAGATCAGCCTCCCACTTTACTCCCAATTTACATTGGGCAACACAGATCCGCTGCAGGTGGCTGGATCTTGCCGAAGAACAATACCTCTGTTTTCTCAGCATTGAGTTTAAGTTGGTTATTATTAATCCAAAGAGCTATGTCCTTCAGGCAGCCTTTCAAATTCTTGAATTTTGATCTTTAAAAGAAAACATCAACGGTGTGTCACCCCAGTTTGCTATAAGTGTGAACAGTGGGGCCAGGTATATATTAAAAAGGATCGGACTCAACGCCAACCCCTGGGGAACCCTACACCATAAACATTTGGGTTCAGACAGATAAGGTTGCAAAGAGACTCTTTGAGTACGATTTTCAAGAAAGGACTTTAGCCATGCAAGGGCTACGCCTACAATACCAATGTCCTAGAAGCACTGCACCAGCCGTAAAGCACAGGTTACTTACTTGTGTAGCGATATATCTGTAAGAGACATTGGTTAGTGATATATTCCTCACCTTAGAAAACCCCAGGCATCAGACTGGATCCGGAAACTTTTAGTTAGCAGTACCCCTGCACGTCGGTAGGCGTCGTCGTACGTCGCTGTCGTCGTAGCTGCCGAGATGACGTCGTCGGAGCTACTTAGACGTGCCCGCTCGCGCTGACGTCAATTCTGTACACAACTTTTCCACGCCAGGAGCGCAGAGCCATGCCAGAGAACGACTACTGGTGCAATAGAACTAGGGACCTGAAAGGGATGACCTGAACCCTAGAGAACAGTTCACAGAACGGGGAGGATGGCCCGGCGGTAAGGAATCTTCCACTAATTAATGTTGTATTTAATTAATATCGTTACACAAGTAAGTAAATTTAATAATGTCGTAATTAATTAATATCGTTACACAAGTAAGTAACTTGTGCATCTGAAAGAGACATGTTAGTGATAGAGTCCTTGCCTTAGAATACATACCCAAGCAATATCAACCCTGGTGGTGGGTCTGCAAAGTGAGATTACACCAGAAAGTCAAGGAGAACTGAACGGCCAAAGAAGCCGTCTCTCCGGACCTGAATGTCAAGGCAATAGTGCTTAGTGAAAGTATGTAACGAGGCCCAAGTGGCCGCCTGAAAGATGTCTTGCAGAGGGACACCGCGTCCCAATTATGTAGTAGCTGCTGTCGCCCTGGTAGAATGGGCGCGTAGCCCAACAAGAGTGTAACAGGCTTTAATGCACAAGACAACCCATCGGGAGATAGTTCGCTTGAGCACAGCCCTGCCTTTCTTGGTGCCCACGTAGCCAACAAAGAGTTGGTCATCCACCCGGAACTGTTGTGTGCGGTTGAGATGGAACAAAAGCACACGTTTTGGGTCCAGACGATGGAGCCCCTCCTCTTCTCTTGAAGGGTGCGGAAAGAAAGTGGGCAGAGTGACAGTTTGCCCGAGATTAAAGGCAGAGACTACTTTTGGTAGAAAGGAGAGACGTGGTCGAAGCACAACCTTGTCCAGATGAATCTCCAGGAAAGGAGGTTTACAGGAAAGAGCTTAGAGCTCATTCACCCGCCGAGCGGAGGGGATGGCCACCAGGAAGACTGTTTTCAAAGTTAATAACCGCAAAGGACAGTTATGAAGAGGCTCAAAGGGAGCGCACATCAAGTATGTGAGAACCAGGTTAAAGACCCATTGAGGTATCACGAAAGGAATAGGAGGGAAAAGGTGAGTAATGCCTTTGAGAAATCTATTGACAACTGCGGCTTGAAAAGAGAAGGCTGATCAGGCAGGCTAAGAAAGGCTGACAGAGCAGAAAGGTAGCCCTTGATAGAGCCCAGTGCCGAGCCCTGCTGGGCCAAAGAGAGAAGGAACAATAGGACCTCAGAAAGAGGGTCAGCAAGAGGATCTACAGCTCTCGCTGTGCACCATGCCACAAATTTCTTCCACCGACAAGCGTATACCATTTTAGTGGAGGGATGCCTGGCTACCAGAATCACATTACAGACTTCAGGAGGCAAGTCAAATGGAATCAGCTGTCGCCGCTCAATCTCCATGCAAGGAGATGGAGGCTGGACAGGTTCGGGTGGAGGTGCAAAAAGAACTATTGATGGACAGAATGCAGAACAATGTCATACATTCACCCCAGTACAGAGATCTGGGCCTAAATCCATTGTTTTTTTGCTCACCATGCCATTCCAGTTTGGACCCAGCCATATGCAAATCAGTCTTGACCCTGTGCCCAATGGGAACATCCCAGCCCGAACTGCCAGACCAGGTCCTCCCTGGAGTGGAAACAAGCATCCTAGGACCGGTTTCGGGGTTTCGCCCCTCTTCAGCCAGAACAGCTTGATTCCAGTGGCATGGAGAGCACGGGACTCACGTCTGAGCATACCCGTCTCACTCGGGGTGACAAATGCAAAAATAATTATTGATGAACAGAATGCAGAACAATGTTATACATTCACCCCAGTACAGAGACCTGGGCTTAAATCCATCGTTTTTTTGCTCACCATGCCATTCCAGTTTGGACCCAGCCATATGCAAATCAGTCTTGACCCTGTGCCCAATGGGAACATCCCTGCCCGAACTGCCAGGCCTGGTCCTCCCTGGACTGGAAACAAGCATCCTAGGACCGGTTTCGGGGTTTCACCCCTCTTCAGCCAGAATAGCTTGATTCCAGTGGCATGGAGAGCATGGGACTCACAACTGAGCATACCCGTCCCACTCGGGGTGACAAATGCAAAAAGAACTATTGATGGACAGAATGCAGAACAATGTCATACATTCACCCCAGTACAGAGATCTGGGCCTAAATCCATATTTTTACGCTCACCATGCCATTCCAGTTTGGACCCAGCCATATGCAAATCAGTCTTGACCATGATCCACGTTCATACTGAGTAGCTCGGGATACCAAACACTTCGAGCCCAGTCCGGTGCCACAAGAATGACTTGGGCCTGGTTGCATCTGATCTTCTTCAGCACTCTGGGAATTAGTGGTATAGGCGGAAAGCTGTACAATAGACCGCAACTCCACTCATGACGAAAAGCGTCTCCGAGCCAGTGTCGCCTTGGAAACTCCAACGCGCAGAACTGCTGACATTGCGCGTTCTCTACGGTGGCGAATAGATCTAACCAAGGTTCTCCCCAGTGTTGAAAGGGACCTTGTGCCAACTCTGAGTGAAGACGCAATTTGTGATCCAATATGCACCTGCGGCTGAGTTCGTCCGCCCAGGCGTTCAGGGTACCTGCCAGGTGTTGAACCACCAAGGAAATGCCTTGACGTTCCAACCACGTCCAGAGACGTAGAGCCTCCTGACATATGGTCAACGACCCCACCCCGCCCTGCTTGTTGCAGTACCACATGGCGGTGGTGTTGTCTGTGAACACCCGCACTACACTCTCCTTGACAGAGGGGAGGAATGCTTTCAATGCACGTAGGATCGCCCTGAGCTCCAAAAGGTTGATATGGAGCTTGGACTCCGCCGGAGACCAGAGGTCTCTGATCTCCGCTTCTCCCATGTGGCCGCCTCATCCCAGGAGGGACGCGTCCATCACTACTGTGTGCTCCGGTTGGGGAAGGGAGAGGGATCTGCCGCTGACCCAACGCTGGTCCGTGAGCCACCACTGCAAGTCCTGTGCAGTGCCCTCCCAGACCTGGACGTAGTGTTCTGGACATCCCCGGAGAAGCCAGTAGTTCTGAGCCAAACGTAACAGCGGTGCGCCACCGTTGTGGAAAGGGCCCTGCCGAGGGAATCCGCCTTGTCAAGCCCACAACGGATAGTACATTTAGCAGCATCTCTCCCTTCGGTAATGGCCTGGGAGAGCACTGCCCTAACTTCCACATGGCACTGAGGCAGCACCTGTGCCACAGTGTCCCACACAGAATGTGAATAGCGGCCCAACAGGCACGCAGTATTCACCACTCGCAACCCGGAACTGGCAGAAGTGAAAATCTTTTTCCCAAACTGCTCCAGTTTCTAAGATTCCTTGTCCGGAGGAGCAGAAGGGAATGCGCTCGGCGAGGCAGAAGTCTGGACAACCAAACTCTGAGGCGTTGGATGTTATGTGAGAAAGCTGGGGTCGCCCGGCGATGGCGGCGTCCCATTTATCTACAGGAACCCCTGTGTTAGGTTTGTTCCAGGTGCTCAACAGGATGTCCGTAAGCGCATCGTTGAAGGGCAGCAGCGGCTCCGCGAAGGAGGGCGCTAGCTGCAGCACCTCAGTCAGGAGATTGGTCCTGATAGTCACAGAAGGGAGCTCCAGGTCAGCCGCACTACGCAACACCACTGAAAAAGTCCCAACCTCCTCCGTAGCCACGGAAGAAGGGGACAGTGTACCAGGGTGTGGAGAGAAATCCAGATCCACTGGACCCTCCATGCCGCCTTCGCATTCAGGCTCATCCTTGAGCTGCAAGAGGGTCCTCAGACCCCTCCCAATACTCCCCTTCGTCCACCGATTGTTGAAGAGGCCAGTAAGGATGAGGTGCCCGGCGAAATAGGACAAACACCCCACCAAGAAATGGAATCAGGGGTAAGAGACCAATCCTGGTTCGGCGCTGTCCGGCATCAGTGGCGGCACCGCGCCCTGTGCCGGCGGTGGCGTCGAGGCCGAATCCGGCACCAAGGCCGGAGCCGGCGGCGCTGTAGGGTATTGCGCCGGAATAGCCGAGGTCAAAGGCGGCGGCATGGGGCCAGATCCATCCAACGGGTCCGCAGGGCCCGAAGGCGCTCCGGAGGGACCCGATGTGTCAAACGGTGCAAGGCCGTCACGAAGGCCTGTACCTCGTCCGGAGTCGGGTGCGGGCCTGGAAAGGGCGGGTAGGCCGCAGGCAACAACGGAGGCTCCATCAGAGCCATGGGGGATTGACCGCCCACCCCCTTCACCGCGACCCGCGACCGGTGAGGGGTAGAGGAAGAGTGACATTGCCTCAGACTTTTTTGGGCGCCGTGACTTACCTGTCTCCGATTCCGGTGGGCAATGGTGATGGCTCCGCAACTGGTCCCTTGACCTCCCACGGGAGCGGGACCTCGATCAGAGCGGAACCGATTGCCAGACCTCCAATAACTTTCGAGAACGCTACCGTAAAGTTTTCGGCGCCATAGCCCGACAATCGGGGCATGCCTCGGGGTCATTGGCGTGCCCCAAGCAGAAGAGACCCATGTTGTGCGGGTCCGCTACCGACGTGTTCCGACGGCAGGTCCTACAGGACTTAAATCTGGGCATCCCTACTACACCATGAGTCGAGTACTCAACAAAAACCAGCGAAACAGGTTCTCAGAAACCAAGTTAAAACTTTTAACTAGGGGTACCGCTTTCTCTCGTATCTGCTCTGCTGGAGCGGAAAAAAGAAAGAACTGACATCAGCGCGCGTGGGCACGTCTAACTAGCTCCGATGAGGTCATCTCGGCAGCTACGACGCCAGCGACGTACGCGGAGCCGTACAACGACGCCTACCGACGCGCAGGCATACTGCTGACGAAAACTTTCCGGATCCAGTCTGACGCCTGGGGATATTCTAAGAAAAGGAATCTATCACTAACGTGTCTCTTTCAGATTGATCAACTGTATCAAATGCTGCTGAGCATAGCCGACGCCCCTGAATCTGTAGCCATCCTCACCGACTCTGCCACTTCCAGAAGCGCCCTCTCAGTGCTGAAACCAGCTCGAAACCCAGATTGGGTGTCATGCAGGATGCCTTGGCTCTCAAAGAAATTGGCCAGTTGTCGCTGCACCAATTTTTCCAACATTTTAGCCGGTGCTGGTAGCAGGGAGATCGGCCTATGGTTGTTTAGTTCCCCTGGATCAGCACTAGGTTTCTTCCTAAGTGGCAGGAGGATGGCGTGCTTCCAAATATCAGGGAAGATGCCCGAAGTTAGAGATGTGTTTCATATGTGGGACAGCACATGGATAACAGTGTGCGCTACCTCCTTCCATATCTTTGGGGTGCACAGGTCTTCTGGTGACCCTAACTTGCATCTCATTATCTCTACCATGGCTTCCTGAAGGGAGATGGGAGGAAATTCCAAGAGGGGAGGCATGGGTTCTCAGTCACCAGTCACATCTGATTTAACAGTTGTTACCGCCGGCAAGAAGGAATTATAGGCTTTGCGGATTTTATCATCACAAAAGTTAGAAATTCTTGCACACAGCGAGAGAGAAGGCTGTACCTCCATTTCCAATACCCGTGGTTTAAGAAAAGAGTTGACAGCCTTGAAGATTTATTTTCCTGAGTTCTCAGCATTGCTGATGCACTGAGCTATGTAATCCCTCTTGGCCTCTCTCATTCGTTTATGAAGCTCCTTCAATGCAGCCTTATAGGCCACTTTGGCCAAGGTCTCATAATCTACCCTCCACTGAAGTTTCAGGCGTTTACATCTACTTTTGTGTGTCCTCTATGGTATCTATGGATACCAAATAAGCCCCGCCCAAATTCTATCAAGTTTCTTAAGTGAGCAGATGTCCCTTGCTCTTGCAAAAGCCTGATCGGACTCGTGTATTCGCCGAACCTGCCCCCCAGTCAATGGCCCACGGCGGGATTGGGGACACCCAGGATCTAGCAATAGCAGAGACAATGATTACAGACAGCAGCCATCTTATCCCAGAATCATACTCCATTCTGTATTCCATCATTATCTCCGTAGGGGTGAACTGTGTTTTACAACCAAGACATGCTGTTATTAATTGAGTCACTCCTTCCTGAAATTCCAGGAGAGGAGGGCAGGTAACAAACATGTAGAGAATATCACCTGCGGAGCAGCTGCACTTAGGACAGCTAGTTTTATCAGTGCCAGGATTCCCACCCCACTTAATAAATTTCTCTGGTGTATAATATAGCATGCAAATGGTCTTGAAATGCTGTAGCTTTAGATTAATAGAGTGCATAGAGACATCCACCATCTCCAAAGCACTATACATTTCTGAAAGTAAAAGCTCACATGAGTGCATGTTGCTCTACTTAGTAGCTAGAAGTGGCCCATCATAATCCTGTGCTCACAAAACCCTTGATAAATTGCACTAATTAGGGATTTCCTGCGTATCTTAAGCATATATGACAATGGCGGAGCTTTCTAAAGCTAATAGAACCTTACACCCAGGTAGAAAATAGTCTCAACTGCAGAAATTTAAAAAAGAGATGAGCGAGTTCAAAGGAAGCCTGGAGACCAGCAAAACAAACAAATCCATTCACATCATTAAAGCTGCCCAACAGTTTACACCCCTAATCTTAGCCAAGCCCTGCAAATTGGATCATGACGTTCATTTGGAAATGAGTATTAGCCCATAAAGGCGTATTGTTGTATATTAACTCAAAATAATATTGTTAGACCTGGGATTCTCTAGTTGGCTGAGGTAGGTACTTTAGGCCAAATATGGACCCTTACTTCTAAGTCAGGGAAAGGAAGGACACCTTCTCAGATAGCCACTGCTCACCCCCTCAGTAGCTTGGCATGAGCAGCCAGGCTTATCTTCAAGGCAAGTGTGTTAAGTATTTGCAACCCCGCTCTCAGTAACCCAATGGTAACACCACAAATGGACTCCACACGAGTTTCATAAAAACAATTATATGTTTATACAAAAAGATATACGATGAGACCACACAATAAAAATCCAACATATGCGTATCTGTAATATTTCACCTTGCCGGTTATTAGGCCAGCAAGCCCTTGTAGGTTCTTGTAGTATTAATGAGCAATTCTAGATGATCCTATACAGTCCTAATGCAATGCTATGCAGTTCGTAATGCAAGAATCAGGCACTTTGTGATGTAAAAATAATCAAGTTCATTATGCAACAATCAGGCAGTTTGTTATGCAAAAATAATGCAATGCGCAATGTAACAATCAGGCAGTTCGTAATGCAAAAATAATGCAATGCATAATGCAACAATCCAGTAGTTCGTAATGCACAAATAATGCAATGCGTAAAGCAACAATCAGGCAGTTCGTTATGAAAAAATAATGCAATGCGTAATGCAACAATCAGGCAGTTCGTAATGCAAAAATAATGCAATGCGTAATGCAACAATCAGGCAGTTCGTAATGCAAAAATAATGCAATGAGTAATGCAACAATAATGTACTCTGGCACGGATCGCGGAGCTCTGAACGGTCTCTATGCCACTCACACGACTCGCGGTCAAATTCTGCCAAAATATACCCCCAACACGGGGATGGTGGAAAACAACGTGCAGCTCCACACACTGGCTTTCTCTAGGAGCCCACATCCCACCAAAGGCGACGACACAAGCATGCTCGCTGAGCGTTACCGGGGGGGTGCGACCTCACTCTCCTCTCTACTTGCGCCTCCGAATGCGACTTTGTTGATTTTGGGCAGGCTCGGGCCGGTGGCACAGCTCCTCTGGGGATGCCGGTCCACGCTGATCGCGATGACAAAGGTCTCAGGCTGCAACAGGGCACACGCAAACAGCGTCGCTGAGACTCACTTGAGCTCCGGGTGTGCACGGTCACAGGACAATCCTCACAAAGGTCTCAGGCTGCACAAAGCACACAGCGTCGCTGAGACTCACTTGAGTTTCGGGTGCACACGATAACAGGGCAATCCTCACGAAGGTCTCAGGCTGCACACAGCGTCGCGGAAAATCACTTGGACTCTGGCTGCACACGATCACAGGACAATCCTCAACTTGGACTCCGGGTGTGCACGTCACAGGGTAATCCTCACAAAGGTCTCAGGCTGCACAAAGCAAATCCAGACAGTCAATCCACAACCAGGCAGAGACACACAGAAATGATAGAGCACAAAAACCCAGCCACTTCTAAAAGAGTGGTTTCTAAACACACAATTTGAGTGTGAGTTCAGGCGCACTAAACTTCACCTCTCCATCTTAAGCCTATGGGAAGATAGGCTGGAAACATATTACACAGCCTCCCCATTCTGTCCTATGGGCAAGATGGCCTTTCAACAGTGAAAAATGAAATGGAGAGTATTTCACTGTCAGGACATGGTACACACCTCAGTACATGTCCGTACCTTTCATATACACTGCACCCTGCCCAGGGGGTACCTTGGAACTACCATAGGGGTGTCTGATGTGCGTAGAAAGGGAAGGGAAAGGCCTGGCAAGTGGGTGCACTGGTCAGGACAACATGGCAGTTTAACAAACTTCGTGCAGACACTGCAGTGGCAGGCTCAAGTTCTCTCTTTAGGGATACTTGTGTGGGTGGCACAATTAGTGCTGCAGGCCCACTAGTAGGATTTGCATTACTAGCCCTGGCACACATAGTGCACTTTACTAGGGACTTTACTAGTACGGCAAACATACCAATCATGGACAACCAATTACCAATACACTTTACACAGGGAGCACTTGCACTATGACACTGAACAGCAGTGGCAAAGTGCCCAAAGCATCTAAGGCAGCACCATGTCAGAAAAAAGGTCTAGGTGGAAGGCAACATTTTTAGGGAACTTTAGACAAAAAGGGCCAAGTTCAAAAATATTTAGCACATATTTACCGCCAAATGCGTATAAGATCCCTAATAAACTTAAATCTTACCTGCTTATAATAGTTGGGGTCTAATATTCTAAAGAAAAAAAGCCTACATTCAGACCCTAATGCCAATCTATAAACCAAGGCCAAAAAGTCTGGTTCTGCAAGCAAGTTACGCAATCGGCCAGCAAAGGCAGACCAAAAATATAACTTGAAATCAGGTACCTGCAGCCTTCTGTGCCTGTACGTAAGTTTTAATAAACGTAAAGCACATCAACCCGGCTATAGCCCCAGGTAAAGCTGCTTATGGCCCCTTCCAAGCATTTAAAAAACTAATTCTAAGTGGAATCGCCAGAAATAAATGCAAATATGTAGGCAAAACATTCATTTTTATAATATTGCAGCGACCAATGATAATTATCGGGAGCCTATTACAAAAAACGCAGTTTCGAAATGACTGACTGCAGCAGGGACTCATAATTCAGTTTAAAAATGTTTTCAACCTGTGCACTCAGATTGATACTCCAATAAGTAGCTGAGAATGTTACCTCAGTAATTGTGAGAGCCGGCTTGAAATTCAGCAACAGGTGAGGTTTAGCTATGTTTAACTTATAGCTTGAAAATATTCCAAATTTGTCAGCCTCCTCAATTATACACTTCATAGCAGCTGATGGATTGGAGGGGTATATAGCAAGATCGTTGGCATATGCACTAACTTTAAGTTCGCAGAAATCAAAGCCCAAATTCCGTCATCCATCTGCAGAGATTGCAGGTACGGCTCCAAGTTGAGAGCAAATAAAAGGGGAAGGGGGGTCAGCTGACACCCCTGCCGGGTGCACTGATGAATCTTAAATGGTAGTGAAGATATCCCAGCATGAACAAGCTTAGCACAGGGGGTCCTATATAAGGACTGTACCCATTTACACACCGGTCGCCAACCCCAAAGGCCCCCATCGTTACGCACAAACAGTCTCAAAGTACACAGTCAAAAGCCTTCTCACGGTCTAATAGAATCATACATTGCTTTTTACCTGATCCTTCTGTCACATCAAAGGCAGCAATTGTCGTATTGATGTGGCTAGTGGTGTCCCTGCCAGGGAACAAGCCATGTTGCTGCTGAGACACTAAGTCTGGTAGAAGGGGAGCAGGCCTGCTAGCTAAGATCTTTGCAAAGATCTTTGTGTCAGCGTTAATCAAAGAGATGAGTCAATAAGAGCCCCTCTCATCAGGTGGTTTGCCTTTCTTCAAATATACTGTGATACTGGTCACATTCCAAGTACCAGGAACTTCTCCACCCTTATCAATACACTGGATTACACTTAAAAGTGGGGAAACTACAATATCCTTGAATACTTTATAAAATTGCAGTGGAATAGAGTCCTCCCCCGCAGCTTTACCAGATGGCAAAACTGTATATATGCCTCAAGCCCAGACAGACTCAATGTTTAGGGTTGGCTGTATAGTTTCTGATAAAAAGAGGAAAACTGTCATGCAATAGCCTGGGGATGAGTGTGGACCAATCTGTCACTACCTTTAATGTGCTGACTGAAATATTTAGCCATTCTATCTGAAATTTGGTGTGCCAGAACTTGACCAACCTGTTCGCTATACTCTTATTAAAAGGCCTTATTTGTTAGATAACTATCAGCTATCTTCACTCTCAGATTTTGCCCCAAAAGAGACCGTTTATTAATTAATTGATTATAAAGAACCGGTCATTAGGGTCACCTGTGCTTATCGCCAGAGCATGCAATATCTCCAGTTGTAGAATTGCCTGGCCAAGCTGTCAAACTATTTTGCATGCCTTTAATTTTGCTGAAAAATTAACTGTGCTGTAATAACCTTAATATAAGCCTTCATTGTATCCCACACCAGCAACGGTGAAGCTGTACCTATGTTGGCATCCAAAAAGTCAGAGACGGAACCAGATATATGCTTGCAATATTCAGGGATGGTGTGAAGATAACAAGGAAATGAGAACTGGCGCCGCTCCCCCCTAACCACAGAGATATTTACTGACCATAATATGGTATAATGATCAGAAGTAATCTTAGGAAAAATTTCCATTTCTGCATCTTGCACCAAATACCCTTTAGCAAAAACTATGTATATCCTGGAATAGTGCTTATGTGGGGATGAATAAAAAGTTTAACCTTGCATAGTAGGGTATAGCGTTCTCTACGTATCTGTCAGCCTATGCAGACGAGCAAGTTCCAGGATAGATGCCATCATTTTAACCATGGGGGAGAGATGGAATGATTAGTACAATCAATGCTGTAATTCATCACACAGTTCAAATTTTCCATTAGTAATATCTCACTGGGATAGTTCAGTAATTCAAGGCAAAGCATATTCAACATCCCGGGGTCATTCACATTTGGCCCATAAACAGCACAGGCAACACATTCCTTACCATATATTAGTAACTTGACAAACAAACACCTACCCATCG
The DNA here is from genome assembly GCF_964204655.1 of Triturus cristatus. NCBI lineage: Eukaryota > Metazoa > Chordata > Amphibia > Caudata > Salamandridae > Triturus > Triturus cristatus. The sequence goes on along the minus strand of NC_140594.1, from coordinate 210,491,668 downwards.
GATCCAAGGCAGTTTTTAATACCTTGAGCTCTAAATTCTTAGCTGCCATAATAGCTAGCCACTGTATGGAGACAGATTCAAATGTACTTATTACAATATTATAACCAAGCTGCTTAAGTAGGAGACGATTTTTATAAGCAAGATGAGTTTCTGTTAAGGATAATAAATGTGGGCTGTACATTTTAATTTCCTTCCGTACTGTTGTTTGCTGGATGAATTGAGGCCGGATACATTCCATCACATAAACTTAAATATAATCACAACAAATACACAGCCCAAAAGAACCATCCCATACCAAAAACAGACATCTATGTGTATCCCTAGTAGCATCAATTCAAATTGCAACATTTCCCCATTCTGGCTTATTTCAACCCTTAGCACCACCAACCCATTCATTGCAAAATTCTTCACTGTAAATGTTGTTAGTGCAAGCCACCCGTGCACACACACCCAACCTGCTTAAACCCTCCCCCCATATCTAGCGAAGGGAATCATCCCCACCTCAAAGGCTGTAGATGGACAAAACAGCCCTGAGAGACTGCCTCCCTGTGCCCTCCGAACAGAAACCAACCATGCATGCCGCCATAGGGAAAGAAAGAAAAAAGGTGCACCAGCTTCACCAAAAGCATGATAAGAGTAAGGAATAAATAAATTAGGAACATACCCAAAAGAAAACGGGTTAAGAACAATTCTATTATATCAACAATAGAAAATCAGAGAGCCAATCTACAACACATTCCCCCTCAGACTGCTAAGAACCTGTGCAGCGTCCTGTCCCGTAAAGCATATCAGTGCCTTTATATTTTTAACACTCTTAAGCCTGGCTGGTTCCTGCAAAATAACTTGAGCCCCAGCCGCCTTCCGTGGGTCAATAAGTTGGCGAAGTTTCCAACGTCTGTCCATCCTGGACTTGAACAAATCTGAGCCGACGGAGATAGACATGGCATCAACCACCGCAGTTGAAGCTGGACGAGCTTTCAGCGAGATTGCCTACCTCAACAAAAAGTATCCAACGTATACTAGAATAGGATGGGTATGCGCCGGCCTGGCATTAGAAAAGGCTATATTACTATTTCAATTTATGTGGAGCCCATGCACCCATGAATTTGTGAGACAATGTCCCAGTCTATGAGATCAGGGAACACCTTCTGAAACAAATGCACAATTAACTGCAGGGGATCCTCCCCTTCTTTACCTTCCGGTATTCCAAACACCTGCAGATTGTTCTTACTCTGATGCTTCTCCAAGTCTTACATTTTGGACTGGACCACTGCCAAATGACGATCATGATTCTCATTAGATTTTACAGTGGCCATTCCCACTTCCTCTACATCGGCAACTCACTACTGTAATTTTGCAATTTCTGGGGAGAGAGCAGTCAGTCACTTTGCCAGTAACTTCAGTTAAGGATTGCTGAATTATCACATTGACTGCTCTAACTTATGCATAATGCAGTTGTGCCTCCACCCATTAAGCCTGTCGCAGCTGTATAATTACCAACAAAGACAGTCCCTGTGCTCCGTCCATGACAGAAGTGTCTACATAAGCCCCAGGTGAAGAATAACTAGAGGGGGGACCGCCTTAAGAGTTAAAGCTGGTCTTGGGGTAAAATGGATTCTGGGCTGAGGGGAAACTGTAGAAAGCAGCTCAGCAGAATGTTGCTTATCCTCCTTAGTGAACAACTGGCCCTCCATATTAGCAGTGGACAGTTGGGAGAAAAAGGCTTACACTTTAGACATAACCCAGTCCCGCAACAGACTGCCATTGGTACCCTTGCTTGCCGTCCTATTCCTAATCCACGACGCCGCAGTCTTGCCAGGTTGAGAGCCTTTGGAAGAATCATTAAGCTTCTAAACATTGTCCCGACTATTTAAAGCCAGCCGCCTGTCTCTCTTCAATGGAGACATTCCAATAGTCTCTTCAGTTGCACCCAGATTCACACCCAAGATGCGGTGAAAGGTATTGGTGTGGCAGAATCCTGAACCTGCTGAGGCAACGCTAACACAGGTACTGTCAAGAGGATAGGCGTATTCCTTAATATTACACATTCCATTACGCTGCAGCCCCCTCCCGTACTGTCTCCTGTGGTGGTCCCGAGTACTCACATAATTAACGGCCAAGTCAATGTCCAGTATTGCTACAGGTGCCAATTCCAAAGACCTTCAGGGCGCCAGCCCAGTTGATACCTTGGGGGTAGCAGGCAGCGGGGGATTTACACTATGTTGCACGAATGTAGGTTCCATGATCCCCACTACAAAGTTGCATGCCAGAGCAGCAGTGGGGGAGTCAACCCTCCCGCTTGGGCCGCTGTCATAACATCCACTAAGGAAGACTCCTCTCCAGGGGCTCCTTGAGTGTGCCTGGAGCAAACTTACTGCTGTGCGAGATCTCAGCAGCTTTAAAATAGAGCGTCCGACCTGAGAAGCACGACCATTTACTGAGGGCATCTGAGAACCAGACCAATTCTCCGTTGCTACCATCATGGTTAATTTGGTGTGGGTGCACCCTCCGCCCACCGAGCAGTCCACAGCTGCCACATAGGCAGCTCCGAGAAGCTTCAAATGATGATGAGTTAATGCAACCGGTCGTCTTAGGCATATGAGTCCACAGCCGAGTGGCGTAACAACGGTCAGCAGTGCTTGCAAGAGCAAACAGGGAGGAGGAGCTCTCAGCTGCGGGTTTAGCCCGCAATGTTGCCCGTGCAGGATCTATGCTAGTCTTTATTTCCAACTTCTATCTTGTTCATCAGTATCTCTGGCTCGGAGTTGAAGAGCTACCCACATGCCATGATTAAAAAAATAGTTAGGTTGTGAAAACAATTTTGAAATGAGTTTCTAGTTGTCATACAGTAGCAGTTAGATCTTATTTTAGGAGTTCTTCAGAGCTGAATAGCAATATGGATATTTTTAAACTGCAGAAATCTATATAGTTTTAGTCTGATTTTAAACTTTTCTGAGACTGTTAAACAACATGTTTTAGCAAGTCTTTGAAACAGTTGAGTTTAAAGTGGAGTTGAGTTCAACTGCTGAGTTTAATGATAGGCCTAGGGATCTGGCCTGCAAAGAAAGAGTAGATTGAGAGCCACAAGATTTATTTGGCTCAATTATCAAAGTTCATTAGAGATTCCTTCAGATGAAATAGAAAGAACTCAGTTTAATGGGATTAAGATTTAAGACGGAAGACATCAAACAACTGTGAATTCTTGAGAGAGTTGACTAACTTCAGAACAAGAGAACAGGCAGAGCTAGGTACTATCTGCAGACCTGCCAACAAGTATATATAACACAGACAAAAAGCTATTTAACACCACCCTAAAAACAGTTAGGAATATAATTGCCCTCTGGTTTTTTTTTTTAAATAAATGTATTTGTTTTGCAGTTAGTAAAAAATAGACATCAATAAACAAGTCATCAAAATAGAATTATCATTAATATACATGATAAAAATTAATGAATTGACATACATTCAAAACTTTATAGATATTAACAGACAAACTTACTTCTCACCACATATTTAAAAAAAAAATGTCAAGGCTCCTACTCTTTGAGAATAAAGCTTTTCTTTAGCCTTGATTTGGGACATCTTTAGTAGCCACTGCGAAAACGTTGGGGGCTCAGCCTCTCTCCATCTTTGCAAGATCTGTGATCTAGCTTCAAGTGATGCAATGAAAATATACTGTTGCAGTCGTGTAGGTAGGCCCAGTGTATTGGTCATTCCGAAGAGAACCGTGTTTTGTTCGGGCACCAAATTAATTTCAAGTTTGTAGCTAAGCCACTGATGTATTTGGTTCCAAAATTTAATTAAAACTGGACATGCGTAACAAAAAGGAAACCAGTCCCCAATAAGATGGTTGCATCTGAAACATGCTCCCAAAATAGAAATAGACGGGGTACATTTTGGAGAGTCGAGATGGAGTATAATAGAGTTGCCATTTAGAAAAAAAAGCCATACGATTAAAATTGGCGGCCCTTATGGCTTTATGCGCCCAAGTAATATATAATCTCCATTTTTGGGTATTTAGCCTACAACCAGTAGAATTTTGAATCTTTTGTAAAGTTTGCAGCACAAATTTATCCTGAGGGTCCCTAAGTAAGACTTATACCAGTTACCGATCCCTCGACTCTCTTTCACATAATAATTAAAACTTATCTGATTTGCTTGAGGATCTGAGAAAACTTGTGACCATCTTAGAAAGTTCTTAAATTAAAAAAAAGGAAAATATTAATGAAGATGGAAGTCCGGGATTGATTCTAAGATTTAATTTGATCTCCTACAAGGAAATCCCTGAAGCGAAGAACTCCCAATCTTTCTCAAGCGAATATACTTTTTCGACTTATTTGAAGACCTATCTCCCTCCTATGGCAAATTAGCATTTCTGGGTGGATAGTGGAAAACTGATATTTCTGCATTCATTGACGAAACCTATCAGCAATGGTTTTGGGTGTCTTGTATCTACTGTGCTTGGAGAGCCTCTGAATTTTATAAAAGGAACAAGGTCGGAAGAGCATTTGCTTCAAGTAAAAATTGCTGCCTAGATCACCTTGTGTACCAATCGAAAAAAGCTGCTTGGTAATACTTTTTTTAAATGAGGGAGTGCAAGACCACCGTCTGGAATTGGTAATTGTAGAGTCTCCAGATTTGTGCGAGGTTTCTTACCAGACCAAACAAAAAAACTGAAGCATTTGGTCTACCTCGTTGAAAAATTTAGGAGGAACTTTAATTAAGAGATTTAAAAAATAAAAAGAAATAAGGGCAACATCATCATTTTCACAACAACAATTCTCCCTCTCAGCGAGAGTGGTAGGTTCTGCCACTGCTTTAAAAGACTTCTAGACTTTGTAAGCATACTTTTCTAATTGAGGTGGTATAAGTCAGAAAGTTCATGTGATATATATATCCCTAAATATCTAATTGTCCCAGTAAAACATACCAGGTTACGCATATCTAGCGGAAGGACCTGGTCAGAGCAATTGAAAAGCAAAATTTCAGATTTAGAATGATTGATCTTATATCCCACCAGGTCAGAAAACACTTGGATTTTATTAAATACATTCAAGATATTGTGTTGTTCAGGAAACAAATATAAAATTATGTCATCTGCAAAATGTTTTAATTTTGGAGTGCCCGGGAGGGGTGCTCTAATTTGTGGATCCTGTCGTAATAAAGATGCTAAAGGTTCTATAAATAACGCAAAAAGCACTGGTGACCCTTGCCGAGTGCCTCGTTTAATTTGTAGTGATCCGATGGTTTGGGAATTTATTATAATCTTAGCTTTGACATTATTGTAAAGGTTGTTTAATAAATTGACAAGTTGTAAAGGGAAATTAAATTTTATTAGAATTGCAAACAATATCTCCCAAGGAACTAAATCAAAAGCTTTTTCAGCGTCTATCATGATTATAGTAGCTTTTATGTTTCTGTGTATGTAGTAATCGATTGCTTGGACTAAAAAATTGGTATTACTTGCCATCGTTCTCCCGGGCAAAAAACCTGACTGATCTCTATGTACCACTTATTGGGCGGAAGTGGTAATTCTTAGTGCCTCTGAAGAATTCCTCTGAGGCAGGAAGAAGACAAAATATAGGCAGATGTTGTGAATACTCTGAGAGAACAATCTAGTATCTTTCTTTGTCCAAACCATCCTGGATAGTTGTCATCCCAGGACATAATGGTTGTCCTAGATTTTATTAGTACAAGTGTGAGACAGATACCTTATGAATAATTTTGCATATGTCAGATTAGTAACGAGTCTGGAGATAAAAAAAATATGTGAAGCCCATGGTGCCTTTTTTGTAAAGGTGAGAGAATTGCCAGAGGAGAAAGGCTTTTGTGAAGAAGGTTTTTTTGAAGTATTTCGCTGACATGAAGTGGATCAACTCTTTTTTTGGGAGAATGTAGCAGAGATCTCTACGTGAGAAAAAAAAAACACCAATTTTTTATTTTTTTAGGTAACTCAATACATGTTTGCTTTCATTAAACTCTTAGGAAAACCAAGGTGAAGGCTTCTGTGAGTTTAATACTTCATAATGCTATTATTTTCAAAAAAATTTTTTAAACAGTTGGTGAGATCTGGCTTAGGCAAAACAAACATATTTGAATTCGTCAACATTAAATGTCCTTGAGCGTCGCGCCTATGTTTTTCAAAGGTCATGCAAATATCTTTAATTTGTGTTTTGAAAGCAAGCTTTGGGCGGTTGGGGCAGAGTAGGCACTAAGATGTCGGAGTGATTGAGTCCAGTTTCCACTCCAAGGGACAATATAGGAGATTAAGGAAGAAGATTGGAAGACACATTTATATTAAGTCCCTCAAAAGGTATAATAAAAACAAATGTCTTACTTCTGAAAAAACATAATTGGATTCAGCTAACTCAACAAATTAAATGACACTTTCCATCTTGCCATATCCATTCAATCTTATGCACCAAACTGTGGCGGTGCAACTTCAAAATTACCTGACTGACAACCTTGTTGAATTTCTAGGTATACGGAGAGGGACAGAATACATGGTTGAGTTACTTCAAAAGGACGTAATAAAACAACAAAGACAGTTCCTGAAGCCTATACTTAGAGCTTTAGGAAGCCTTTATCACTTCTGTTGCAAAAGTCTATTTATTAAAAAAACATAAAGACCTGTTTCTGTCAGAATGCATAACACGTGATGCAAACTAACCTTTCCCACTGGTGCTCAAACCAAGTGATTTGTGGAAGTATTCACAGCTTCTCTTCATTCACACCTCTTTTCAACATCTAGATCCTTTGTTTGAAAAATACCAGCCACAAACATGGCTTCAACTTTTAGAATTATGTGCATGACACACAAACTTGCATCAAAGAGGGTCAAAATGTATCTTGACATGACAAAGAACAAGTTACTTACTGTGAGAAGTTGGCCTGATGTATGATGTCACTAGTTCTAGTGTACACCTTATATCAGTCCAAACAACCCTTAAGGTGATTGGTTGTAAAGTCAACCTTATAGACCAGCTATCCTAGTGGTAGCATGGACAAAAGCAGTCTTAGGCTAAACTCTGAATGGCATGTGAAGCCAGCTGTGATACCATATATAATCCCTTGAATACCAAATGAAAGGACACCACAACAGATATATATATAAAATAAAGTGTATTTATTCTAGTCAAACCCTCAGCACTCTTTATGAGATTAGAGGTAAGTACAACACAGTCTTATTTAAGCATACATTAAGTCACACAGGTAAGTAATACAGTTAGGCCCTAGGGGCCACGCAAACCATATACTAAGTAAGTGGTATAAGAACCACTGTCACGGAAATAGGATAGGCCTAGGCCTAGGGAATCGCTGGGGCTACACTACACTAGCAACCGTTAGGAAGTGGGAGGCCCACAGGATTCAGGTGCAGAGTGGAAACACTCACGCGTAATGCGTAAAAGTCGATAGAATTACTAGCAGTTAGAAATTAACAGTTTAAGGACACTTCTGAAGCAGCTAGAGAGTCGAGACTCGGAAACTAGACCCTAGGATAGTCACTACCCTTGTGAGCACCGAAGTACCCAAGTTACCTAGCCCACGGACTGCGGGTGCATAGGTGTGAACTTGCGTCGGGTTTCGTCGTGGACTTCTATGGATGCCTGAAGGAAAGTTGCTGACAGGCAGTCAGTGAAGAGTGTCCGGTGGATCCCAAGGCTGGGATCAAGAAGAGAGGATACCTGCAAGCAGAAGGGACAGAGTCAAGGTCACTAGCCAGTGACCACGTGGAACCAGGAAGGAACCAGGCGATGTCGTGAAGATTGCAGGTGAAGGTGAAGCTTGTCGCTGCAGCCACAAGGACCAGGGAACGTCGAGGACGACCAGGACCAGGAGGCGAGCTGTCCCACGAAGGCTCTTGCTGTCGGCGGCGTCGAAGTCGAACTAGGACTCACCAAGCCTTGGCAAGCAGAACCCACGAAGAACGGAGAACTTGCTTCTGGTGCAGACCAGGAAGGTCTGGGGTGCTTCTCTTTTGCAAGGAAGCGGGATCCAGTCTGGAGGAGCCAAACCAGCAGTGAAGATTTCTGGATGCGTCGTCCCAAAGGCCACTAGCCAACGGGCAAGCAACCGGACAGACGCGGCAAGCAGGAAAATGCAGAAGGGCCCCACGCAGGACTCGTGGAGTGTGGGGGGCTGATCTTCAGTGCAGATGGTGCTTGGGGTTGGGGCTTCTCAATCCCCGGTGCACAACTTCGAGGGTGCCTCAGAAGCTGCGCTGGAAGATACTCGCCACTTTTTCCCAGGTAGCCGGTCCCACGTCTCTCGTCGCCTCCACGGATCTCAGCTCGGCTGTGGATGTGGATCAGGGTCGGAGAAGTCTGGAAGTCAAGGCTCTGGTCGGGCTCTGCAGTCGGTCCCTCGTAGAACTTCAGCAAAGCAAAGGGTAGTCTCTTGATGGTGCCTGTTTGCACAGGGTAGCCACTCCTTGGCCACAAGGGAGATTCTTCAGTCTTCTTCTTTCGTCGAATGTTGAAGGTCCAGAGTTTCTGTTCAAGTTGCAGGTTCAGGATAATCTAATCTCCTGGGGCCCAGCTACCACTCTTATACTAATCTGGGGGGCTGGGTTACCTGCTAGGTCACGCCTTATGGGTGGGACCTGGGAGGGGGGTGGTTACACCCCCTTCCCTTTGTCCAGTTTCGCGCCAGGACTGGGGCTGGAGTGCCCCAGCACCGGTTTGAACTGGACTATGCACGGGACACCATGTGTGCCCCAGGCATGTCTCATTCTTTTCATCCCTCCCTGCCCCAATACACTAAGGCCTGTCTGGGGTGGTGCTCGCACCTCCCAAGGCAGGAAACCTATTGTCCAAGCCTCCCTTGCCGGGATCACTCCCAGCAGCAGGAGGTCAGACTCGTGTCTGTGGCAGCAGCATCCATTTTGTGATGCTGGGGCTCTGGTTAACTTTAACCGGGTAAGTAGGTTACAACATGTCTTCTCCCTCTAGAAGGGAGGGATAATATCCTCCTCCCCAGAAATGGGATGGGGGTATTATTCCAAAGTGTTAGACACCTTACCGACATGTTTTGATAAAGCCAAACCATAGTTACCATAACCGTTTAAGATTATAAGGCACTTTAAGAGTATATGGTAGGCTATATCATAGAACAGCTATAAGGACATGGTTCCGAAAGCTGCAGACAGGCTCAGCTCATGCTAGAGCACCATCTCACATGTTACCAAGCACTCTGCCTCCAGGATTGTTAAGGCCTGCCATAGGAGTGGCTGATAGGTACACATGTGTCTATATGTAAGTTAGGTATAGGAATACTACACCTAAGCAAGGGGTGATTACACGACCTTGCCCCAGCTGAGTGATCAGCCAGTTGTGTCATAATGGAAGGCCAGGCCAGGGGTGGCATAATACATGCTGCAGCCCCTGGTAGGCCTAGGGTACACCTATGCCCTGGGTACCTAAGGTACACTGTACAGGGGCCAATAAGGTGACCCTATCCAAATGGGTTATGCACCTAAAGTACATAGTATCAATTTAGAGAGAGAACAGCAGGGCTGTGGGTCTGATTAGCAGGCCCACAGCCACATCTAAGTCGAAAACCAGTAAAGCAAAAGCAAAAAGTGGGGGTGAACATAGAAAGCAGACCCTACTCTCCTACACAACCCCCCCCCCAAACTTAGGGACATTAAACTAACCTTGACCAGTTGAGTCTTCATGTTCTAAGTGGAAATATCTGGAGAGTCCATCTGCATTGGCATGGTCAGTCCCAGGTCTATGTTCCACTGTGAAGACCATCCCCTGTAGGGAAATGGACCACCTAAGAAGTTTGGGATTTTCACCCTTCATCTGATTTAGCCACAAGAGGGGCTTATGGTCTGTCTGAATCTTGAAGTGAGTGCCAAACAAGTATGGTCTCAGCTTTTTCAGGGCCCAAACCACAGCAAAGGCCTCCCTCTCAATAGCTGACCAACGTTTCTCTCTAGGGGTCAGCCTTCTACTTATAAAAGCAATGGGCTGGTCTTGACCATCTACATTCAGTTGTGAAAGAACAGCTCCCACACCTAACTCAGAAGCATCTGTCTGGACAATGAACTCTTTGGAGTAGTCTGGACTTTTCAGAATAGGTGCACTGCACATGGCCTGCTTCAGGTCATCAAATGCTTTTTGACAGCTTACTGTCCACTGAACTTTCTTTGGCATCTTCTTGGAGGTCAAGTCATTAAGTGGTGTCACAATGGACCCATAGTTCTCAACAAACTTTCTGTAGTACCCAGTCAGGCCCAAGAAAGCTCTGACCTGAGTCTGGGTAGTTGGAGGAGTCCAGTCCTTTATGGTCTGGATCTTGCTCTCCAGTGGTTGAACCTGACCACCACCAACTAGGTGGCCCAGGTATACAACCTTGCTCTGCCCTATCTGGCACTTAGTGGCCTTGATAGTGAGGTCTGCCTTTTGCAGGGCCTCTAAAACATTCCTCAGGTGGACCAGGTGATCCTCCCAGGTGGAGCTAAAGACAGCAATATCATCAAGATAAGCTGCACAATAATCATCCAACCCAGTAAGGACTTGATTCACCAACCTTTGGAAAGTGGCAGGTGCATTCTTCAAACCAAAGGGCATTACCACAAATTGATAATGTCCTCCTGGGGTCGAGAAAGCAGTTTTGGCCTTTGCACTCTCAGCTAGTCTGATTTGCCAGTAGCCTGCTGTCAGGTCAAATGTGCTCAAAAACGTAGCAGCTGCCAGTCTGTCAATGAGCTCATCTGCCCTAGGTATTGGGTGGGCATCTGTCCTAGTGACAGCATTGAGACCTCTGTAATCCACGCAAAACCTCATCTCTCTCTTACCATCTTGGGTGTGAGGTTTTGGCACAAGAACTACAGGACTAGCCCAAGGGCTCTCTGAAGGTTCAATGACTCCCAGCTCCAACATCTTTTGTACCTCAACTTTTATGCAGTCCCTGACATGGTCAGGTTGCCTGTAGATTTTACTCTTCACAGGCAGACTGTCACCAGTGTCCACCGCATGGGTGCACCAGTTTGTCTGACTTGGGGTCAGAGAGAACATATGTCTGTAGGATTGCAGAACCTGTCTGCAGTCCTGTTGCTGATGGACAGTGAGGCTGTCAGAAAAGACCACACCATCAACTGAGCCATCATCAGGGTTCTGAGTCAACAGGTCTGGGAGAGGGTCACTCTCTTCCTCCTGCCCCTCATCTGTAGCCATGAGTAAGCCCATGTCTGCCCTGTCAACATATGCCTTCAATCTGTTGACATGAAGCACCCTGTGGGGGCTTCTGGGAGTCCCAAGGTCCACCAAGTAGGTGACTTCTCCCTTTTTCTCAACAATAGTGTGGGGTCCAGACCATTTGTCTTGGAGTGCTGCTGGGGCTACTGGCTCCAACACCCACACTTTCTGCCCTGGCTGGTAAACAGTCAGCACAGCCTTTTGGTCATGCCAAGCTTTTTGGAGTTCTTGGCTTGCCTCAAGGTTTTTAGAAGCCTTCTTCATATACTCTGCTATCCTGGAGCGGAGACCAAGTACATAATCCACTATATCAAGTTTGGGTTGTCTGAGAGGTCTCTCCCATCCTTCCCTTACTAAACATAGGGGTCCTCTTACAGGATGCCCAAACAAAAGCTCAAAAGGGCTGTAGCCAACCCCCTTTTGTGGGACCTCTCTGTAAGCAAACAGAAGGAAGGGTAAAAGGATGTCCCATCTGCTTGTCTGGTAAACCTTTTATCATTCCCTTTAGGGTCTTGTTGAATCTCTCAACAAGCCCATTGCACTGTGGGTGATAGGGTGTGGTGAACTTGTAGTTCACACCACACTCCTTCCACATTGCAGTCAAGTATCCTGACATGAAGTTGGCACCTCTGTCAGAAATGACCTCCTTTGGAAAGCCCACTCTGGAGAATACTCCAAGCAGGGCCCTTGCCACAACAGGAGCTGTTGTGGTCCTCAGGGGAATAGCTTCTGGATACCTGGTGGCATGGTCCACTATCACCAGTATAAATCTGTGCCCAGATGCTGTTTGTGGGTCCAATTGTCCTACAATATCTATGCCCACTCTTTCAAAGGGAACCCCCACCACAGGTAGTGGTATGAGGGGGGCCTTTGTGGTGCCACCTGATTTGCCACTGGCTTGGCAGGTGACACAGGAGCGACAAAACTCCTTGGTATCTTCTGACATATGGGGCCAGTGAAAGTGAGGGACAAGCCTGTCCCAAGTCTTGTTCTGGCCTAAGTGTCCTGCAAGGGGAATATCATGGGCCAAGGTAAGAAGGAAGCCTCTGAACTTCAGTGGTATGACCAACCTCCTGGATGCACCAGGCTTGGGGTCTCTAGCCTCTGAATACAGTAGCCCTTCATCCCAATACACTTTATGGGTACCTTGAGCATTCCCTGCAGCCTCAGCAGCAGCCTGCTGTCTGAGAGGTTCAAGAGAGGGGCAGTCTAATTGAGCCTGCCTCAGATCTGCCCTTGAAGGTCCCCCTGTCCCAAGAAACTCAACCTGATCAGGTTCAAGTTCTTCTAGGACAGTTCCTTCAGGGCTCTCAGAATCATCCTCCTGGGAGGGCTGATCCACCACCTGAGGCAGGGGGGAAGGCACAGCCTTAACCCTACTGCTCTTTCTCTTTGGTTGTGACTGGTCCATAGTTTCAGGATCCAGCACTTTTTCAGTGGTGCACTTTTTGGCCTGTGACCTGGTCACAGCAAGGACATGTGCATCTATCCCCAGCATTTCTGCATGGGTCCTATACTCCACTTCAGACCAAACTGAAGTTTCAAGATCATTGCCCAGTAAACACTCTACAGGAAGGTCTGAACTAACAACAACTTTCTTGAGGCCAGTTACCCCTCCCCAGGAGAAGTTAACAATAGCCACACAATGGGAGGTAGTGGCATTGCTAGCGTTGGTCACTAGGTAATTCTCACCTAGTATGATCTGTCCAGGGTCCACAAAGGCAGGTGTCACCATTGTGACACTAGCCCCAGTGTCCCTGTAGGCCTGAGCCATTCTTTGGTTGATAAAAGGAGTCTGTCTGTACTTGCCCAGGTTACTGGGGCCTACAGTAGAGGACAAAGCTAAGTCCCCATCACAGATCAGAACAGCCTGAGTAGGTATTCTGACTAGGCCAGAATCCTTCTCAGTTCCCAGGGTTAACCCTACTACACCCTTTTCCTGGGAACCACCACTTACAGCTGGACTAGGGGGTACAGTTGCCTTAGGGGCAATGGTGGCTGGGGGCTTATCCTTTTTGGTGCACTCACTAAACCAATGTGAGTTGGACTTACAATAGTTGCACCATGGTTTCTTTTGGCCATCTTTCTTTTTATCCTTTTTGGGACCACCCTCCCCTGAGCCTTTTGGGGGCCTGGTGAAGACTTCTGGTCTTTTTGTTTCTGGTCATTACCCTTCTGGTCTGCCTTTTTCTGATCATCGCCCTGGTTCTGGTTTTTCTGCTTAACTCTAGTCCTGACCCATCTATCTGCCTTCTTTTCCAATTCTTGGGGAGAAGTCAGATCAGAATCAATCAGGTGTTGATGCAGTAGCTGGTTTTGACAGTTGTTAAGGATTTTTTCTCTCATGATCAAATGATACAATCCTGTTTAGTCCTTAACCTTACTTCCCACTAGCCAGCCTTCCAGAGCCTTAGTGGCACAATCTACAAAGTCAGTCCAGTCCTGAGTCTGTGTCTTCTGGGTATCCCTGAACAACAACCTGTATTGTTCAGTGGTTAGGCCAAACCCATCAATCAGAGCACTCTTCAGGACAGTGTAATTGTCTGCATCCTCATCACTAACTGTGAGGAGCTTGTCTCTACCTTTCTCAGAGAAGGAGAGCCACAAGATAGCTGCCCACTGACTTTGGGGTACCTGCTGTACTTAGCAAGCTCTCTCCAAAGCAGTTATCCATTTGTGAATGTCATCCCCACACTTGTAGGGAGGGACAATCTTGCTCAGGTTTCTATTATCATAGTGCCTGTCTCTATCCTTAGGGATATTGCTGCCACCAGTGGGTTCTGACCCACTTAACTTTTGCTCTCTAGCCAGAGCAAGCTTCTCCTTGGCAAGGGCAAGTTCTTCCCTCTGAATCCTCAGATTAGCTTCCCTCATTCTGGCTTCATGCTCCTTTCTCTCAGGGGAAGTCATTCCCCTGTGAGAGGAAGCATTAGAGATGCTAGAGACATGGGAGTGGGTGGATTCCCTTGAAGGGGATCTGTCCCTCCTGCTTCTCTGTGTAAGCCCACTTGGGGGTCTGTATGGGGGGACCCCATGCAAACTCCCATGTAAGCTTATGTTAGCCTGGCTAAGTCTTCCTACTTGGCCCTGGCTGTCTACCTCTTCATCTGAAGTCCCATCCGACTCATCTGTGGTGGGTAGACCCTCCTTTGTACCTAGGGTACTGGCCTGTGAGGCCCTAAGAGCATCATACTCCTCTAGGAGTTGTACTAGCTGCAGGAGGGTAGGGGTTGCACCCTGTTTTAACTTTCTGGAGGTACACAATTGTTTCATCTCCTGAAAAGTTAGGGTATCATATCTAGAGGGGGTCTCTTCAGACCTGCCCCTCCTGAGAGAGCATCTTCTTGATCTCTTCCCAGAGACATGATCTAGTGAGGGTGTGGTGTGTGCACCTACCTACACTAGTTGTTTCTACTAAACCTCTCTGGTAGTTGTAGTCAGGGTGTGTTACTCCCTTCAACCTACAACCACTAAGTCCAGTAGGACTTAAGTATTATAATCTATGTTATATGTACCTAAACAATATCAGTGTGATCTTTCAATTTAGTTTCTCAAGATTACAATGGTATTACAACAGCAAGCTCAGACCCCAACCGCTGCTCACCAATGTGAGAAGTTGGCCTGATGTATGATGTCACTAGTTCTAGTGTACACCTTGTATCAGTCCAAACAACCCTTATGGTGATTGGTTGTAAAGTCAACCTTATAGACCAGCTATCCTAGTGGTAGCATGGACAAGAGCAGTCTTAGGCTAAACTCTGAATGGCATGTGAAGCCAGCTGTGATACCATATATAATCCCTTGAATACCAAATGAAAGGACACCACAACAGATATATATATAAAATAAAGTGTATTTATTCTAGTCAAACCCTCAGCACTCTTTATGAGATTAGAGGTAAGTACAACACAGTCTTATTTAAGCATACATTAAGTCACACAGGTAAGTAATACAGTTAGGCCCTAGGGGCCACGCAAAACATATACAAAGTAAGTGGTATAAGGACCACTGTCACGGAAATAGGATAGGCCTAGGGAATCGCTGGGGCTACACTACACTAGCAACCGTTAGGAAGTGGGAGGCCCACGGGATTCAGGTGCAGAGTGGAAACACTCACGCATAATGCGTAAAAGTCGATAGAATTACTAGCAGTTAGAAATTAACAGTTTAAGGACACTTCTGAAGCAGCTAGAGAGTCGAGACTCGGAAACTAGACCCTAGGATAGTCACTACCCTTGTGAGCACCGAAGTACCCAAGTTACCTAGCCCACGGACTGCGGGTGCATAGGTGTGAACTTGCGTCGGGTTTCATCGTGGACTTCTATGGATGCCTGAAGGAAAGTTGCTGACAGGCAGTCAGTGAAGAGTGTCCGGTGGATCCCAAGGCTGGGATCAAGAAGAGAGGATACCTGCAAGCAGAAGGGACAGAGTCAAGGTCACTAGTCAGTGACCACGTGGAACCAGGAAGGAACCAGGCGATGTCGTGAAGATTGCAGGTGAAGGTGAAGCTTGTTACTGCAGCCACGAGGACCAGGGAACGTCGAGGACGACCAGGACCAGGAGGCGAGCTGTCCCACGAAGGCTCTTGCTGTCGGCGGCGTCGAAGTCGAACTAGGACTCACCAAGCCTTGGCAAGCGGAACCCACGAAGAATGGAGGACTTGCTTCTGGTGCAGACCAGGAAGGTCTGGGGTGCTTCTCTTTTGCAAAGAAGCGGGAGCCAGTCTGGAGGAGCCAAACCAGCGGTGAAGATTTAAAGGTGTGTCGTCACAAAGGCCACTAGCCAACGGGCAAGCAACCGGACAGACGCGGCAAGCATGAAAATGCAGAAGGGCCCCACGCAGGACTCGTGGAGTGTGGGGGGCTGATCTTCGGTGAAGATGGTGCTTGGGGTTGGGGCTTCTCAATCCCCGGTGCACAACTTCGAGGGTACCTCAGAAGCTGCGCTGGAAGATACTCGCCACTTTTCCCAGGTAGCCGGTCCAACGTCTCTCGTCGCCTCCACGGATCTCAGCTCGGCTGTGGATGTGGATCAGGGTCGGAGAAGTCTGGAAGTCAAGGCTCTGGTCGGGCTCTGCAGTCGGTCCCTCGTAGAACTTTAGCAAAGGTTAGTCTCTTGATGGTGCCTGTTTGCACAGGGTAGCCACTCCTTGGCCACAAGGGAGATTCTTCAGTCTTCTTCTTTCGTCGAATGTCGAAGGTCCAGAGTTTCTGTTCAAGTTGCAGGTTCAGGATAATCTAATCTCCTGGGGCCCAGCTACCACTCTTATCCAAATCTGGGGGGCTGGGTTACCTGCTAGGTCACGCCTTATGGGTGGGACCTGGGAGGGGGGTGGTTACACCCCCTTCCCTTTGTCCAGTTTCGCACCAGGACTGGGGCTGGAGAGCCCCAGCACCGGTTTGAACTGGACTATGCACGGGACACCTTGTGTGCCCCAGGCATGTCTCATTCTTTTCATCCCTCCCTGCCCCAAAACACTAAGGCCTGTCTGGGGTGGTGCTCGCACCTCCCAAGGCAGGAAACCTATTGTCCAAGCCTCCCTTGCCGGGATCACTCCCAGCAGCAGGAGGTCAGACTCGTGTCTGTGGCAGCAGCATCCATTTTGTGATGCTGGGGCTCTGGTTAACTTTAACCGGGTAAGTAGGTTACAACAATATCCTCATCCCCAGAAATGGGATGGGGGTATTATTCCAAAGTGTTAGACACCTTACACAACATGTTTTGATAAAGCCAAACCATAGTTACCATAACCGTTTAAGATTATAAGGCACTTTAAGAGTATATGGTAGGCTATATCATAGAACAGCTATAAGGACATGGTTCTGAAAGCTGCAGACAGGCTCAGCTCATGCTAGAGCACCATCTCACATGTTACCAAGCACTCTGCCTCTAGGATTGTTAAGGCCTGCCATAGGAGTGGCTGATAGGTACACATGTGTCTATATGTAAGTTAGGTATAGGAATACTACACCTAAGCAAGGGGTGATTACACGACATTGCCCCAGCTGAGTGATCAGCCAGTTGTGTCATAATGGAAGGCCAGGCCAGGGGTGGCATAATACATGCTGCAGCCCCTGGTAGGCCTAGGGTACACCTATGCCCTGGGTACCTAAGGTACACTGTACAGGGGCCAATAAGGTGACCCTATCCAAATGGGTTATGCACCTAAAGTACATAGTATCAATTTAGAGAGAGAACAGCAGGGCTGTGGGTCTGATTAGCAGGCCCAAAGCCACATCTAAGTCGGAAACCAGTAAAGCAAAAGCAAAAAAAGTGGGGGTGAACATAGAAAGCAGACCCTACTCTCCTACACCTCCCATCGGCCAGAGCCTGGGTAAGTCGTGTCTGGGCCTCCTCCGGGCACAGGGGCAGCACGTCCTCCACCGTATCCCACAGAGAGTGGGAATAACAGTCCAAAAGACAGGCGGTGTACAAGGACCGCAGACCCAAACTAAGGGAGGAGAACAGCTTTTTGCCAAACTGTTCCAGTCTCTTGGAATCCCGGTCCGGCGGAGCGGTCGGGAAGGAGGATTGGGAGGTAGAAGCCTGGATAACCAGGCTCTCGGGGGTGGGGTGTTGGGACAGAAAACTGGGGTCACCCGGAGCAGGGCGGTGGCGCCTGGCGACGTTCCTGTCCACAGGAGGAACTGTGGAGGGCTTGGACCAGGTGCCCTGCAGAACGTCAATGAGGGCCTCATTGAATTGCAGCAGAGGCTCAGTGGAGCTTGCTGCAGACTGAAGCACCTCGTGAGGACGTTAGTCCTCACAGCCACGGCAGGCAGCTCGAGCCCAAGGGCTGCGGCCGCCTTGCGCAGCACCACAGAGAAAGCAGCACCCTCCTCAGAAGCCACAGTCGGAGGAGAGATGAATCCAGTGTCTGGTGAGGTATCCAGACCACTGGCCTCCCCCAGTTCATCTGCCCAGTCCTGTGACAGCTGAGCCTGAACGGCCATAGGTTCCTCGGACCCCTCCCATTCGCCCCCGTCATCCGATTCCTGGTAAACAGGAGGAAGGTGCGGAGCCGGACGATAGACAATGTGTCTCTAACGGCGCCGTACGCGGCGTCCATCGACGCCGCAACGGCGCCGGATCCCGAGCGGGGCTGAACTGGGGCTCGACGCCGAGCGGAGCCGGCGTCGGAGGTGGAACCGGTGTCGACGCCGGCGGAGGAGGCGTGACGAGGTCGACCGGCGTCGACGGAGACTCGGGGGCGAGTCCCTCGGGCACCTGCGGCGTCGGGGCCGGAGCCGTCGACGGCGCCGGGGCCGGAGCCGCCGGCATGCAAGGTTGCCCAGTCGGGTCCGCGGGGCCCGAAGGCGCGCCAGCGGGCGTCGACGGTGGAGCCAGGCTCCTCATGGCCGAGAGGAAGGCACTGACTTCCGCCGGCGTCGCGTCAGTCCCAGGGACCGGCGGGTATGGGGACTTGCGCGGCGCCTGCGGCTCCGCTGGAGCTGCGGGGGTGACCCCACCCTGTCCCTCGGCCGAGTCGCGCGACCGGCGAGGGGAGTCCAAAGAGCGGTGTCGCCTCTTGGACTTCTTGGAGTGCTTCGACTTACCCGAAGACTTGGAGCCAGACGAGCGATTATGACGTCGGCTGCGGCTCCGCGACCGATCCTTGGACCTCCTCCTGGACCGGGATCGAGAGGGGCGCGGAGCCGAGTGGCGAATCTCGAGGAGCTTACGGGACCGCTCCCGTCTAGCCTTCGAGGTCAGGGCCTTCCAGTCCGAACACGACTCCGCGTCGTGGTCGAGGCCCAAACAGTAAAGGCACCGGCGGTGATGATCCGTAACCGACATCAAGCGGTTACAGTCAGCACAGGCTTTGAAACCAGGCATCCTACCGGCACCGGAGTCGAGACAAGATCAAAAAGGATCAAAAAAGTTAGTCAAAAAAGACTAAAAGGGGTAGCTCTCCCGGATCTGCGCTTACTGGCACGGAAAAAAGAAGAACTGACGTCAGCGCGCGAGGGCGGCGTCTAAGTAATCCGACGACGTCATCCCGGCGCACGACGCCGACGACGGATGCGGAGCCGCAGACGCCGCCTAGCGACGCGCAAGGGGTATTGCTGACGAAAAAATCTTACGGATCTAGTCTGACTCCTGGGGATATTCTAAGGTTAGGAATCTAACTAACGTGTTTCTTTCAGATAGAACAGGCAACAAATACAATACAAATACGGGAAACAGTCACTAAAGCAGCGCACAGAGAAAACAGGCAATACAATACAAATACGGGAAACAGTCACTAAAGCAGCGCACAGAGAAAACAGGCAACAGATACAATACAAATACGGGAAACAGGCAGCAGATCAGACCGAATACTAACCGCTCACCACTGGGCCACCAGGGATGAGGCACAGGAGGGAGCCTGCAGGTGGAGGGTGGACCCGAACACTACTACCTTTCTTTGTATTTACAACGTCAAGTTCATCGATCTGCTGACCATGGGTCCTCCTACGCAGCAGCTACTCGGGAGGAGGTCACTATGATCCAGGAGGTCAGATCAGTCTCCCCACCAAGTTTCAGGATGCCAGGACCCTCTTGGGCAGCCCTGCACCAACACTTGGGCAGCCCTTGGGCAGCCCTGCACCAACACTCGGGTAATGGACCCCTTGATGCAGCTAAGGCTTAGGTAGTGTCCAGCCCAGACACAAATACTGCGAAGTCCGACGTACCGACGAGGGACTTCAGTATCACAGAGGCCAGCACCGAGAATGGCCCTGCTGTCCTGCTCTGTCCCCATTTTCAGGTTGACACCAAAAGTAAGAGCTTTCAATGTGAGCAACCCGACGGACAAAACACCTTTGCACTTGAGCCCACCCAGCCAGAGTTCAAGCCTACAGATGGTGCACCCTTGCTCATGAGACTCTGAGCCCCCTCTGGGTTCTGAAGGACTCATCCCCAAGTCCCCACTTGCAGCACTTTTCTGCCTACAGGTTTCTCCCGAGACTTCAGCAGTAGCGTTCGAGGCCACCCTTGCAACCAGCACCTCTGAACCTGGACACCCCAGGGCAGGTAAACCAAAACTGCTGGTGGTTCTAAGGACCTCGGCCCATACATTTTTTTTTTTGGAGAGTTTTATATAGTGCAAACTTAACCCGAATCCAATCAGGTATCAGAGCACTTTACATAGCACCAGTTACATTACATGAGGACACACATTCATTTTTTTGTTAGGTTACTTACCTAAAGTTCAGAAGCACAGTCCTGTAAGTCGTTTGCAAGTGACCCTTTGTAGTGTATGTTTTTCTCATAGGATAACATTACCACGTTAGAGTCTCATGCCTCAAATCTAACAGCTGTATTTTCGAAGCGCCTGACAATCACTAATTTGAAACATTCTCACCAAATCTCGTAGATCTTGATATCTAAATAAATATAAAAATCCATGTTATTTTTCTAAATTAGTGTTGGATTTCCTTCTTTTTTTTTTTTTTTTTTTTGAAAAACCTTTATTGACATTTCAATCATTAACAAGTATGGGCCTACAACCCCCCGGGGCCGGCCGCTAAGCAATCAGAGCAATAAGAGCCAATGTAAACACAGGCGGCACCTCGGAGAGCAGAATCTTCATTCCAATATAGTCCGGCCAGTGAGCCACGCAGGTAGGACACCAGGAGAAAAAGGGTTTTTCATTTTATAATGAAACAAGACAGTAGGATCAGGTGCCAAACAATTTCCCAACAACGATAAGGGGCAAGAATAATAGACGTAAGCAGTAAGCAGCAATCTATTGGATCAATGGCGCAGACACGGGAAATTCCGGATGGGGAAGAATATCAAAAACAGTTGCGCCTGCAGGCCCCGGTACCTAACGCCCAGAGAACACCCCGGAAACTGTGGCACACATGAAGAGGCGACGATTCACAACAAAGGAGGTGTACCGCGCTGATCCCAGAAAAGAAAAAACAAGAAGGGATTTCCTTCTTGAGTGTGTGTCTCATTCATTGACTCTGTGTGTGCAACAAATGCCTAACACTACCCTCAGATAAGCCTAAGGCTGCTCGACCACACAACCACAAAGAGAGTACCTTGGAAATGCTAGAGCAAGCCTCACTAATAAGAGATACCTGCAGTGTTTGCACAGTGCACCTCACTTTGGTACACTATATAGAGAGCCAGCTTTCTACAGCTACCCATTACATGATGCCATGTTTCAACTCCTATCAGGTCTTTAACAATGGAATTATTCACCTAGGATGCTCCAACGACAATAACCCTTTATTTTTGGACACATCTATACCATATCTTACTATAGAGTATTGGACTACACATTGGGTTATCTGAGCCAGTATTTTAAATTACATTATTCAATGTTGACACATGATTTATTAAAATATGTCATGTGAATTCAAGCTACAGAACAAAAAATGGCAAACTGTTGAAAATAGCAAAAGACAGAAAAAGACAGAACATGCATTTTTGGGAATTCCATAATAGACTTACCTGTCTGAACATTTCAGGGAAATCATACACATAAGTGGTTCCTAGTGTCTGTGCTTGAAACCGCTTTGACTGTAACAGATCCTTTGTGACATAGGGTGTATTAATCAACATTCCATGCATAAGTCCATGTCTGTCACCATAGGAGTGAAACATGATCTAAAACAAAGGGAATAAACAAAACATATAAGCATTTGTGTCGTTTCCAGCCCAATCTCCTACCATACTACAGGAATAGTGATTAAGAATAAACAGTCTCCATATAAAGGAACGCCAATTTAATCCGTTCTTTACGATAAATTCAGGAATGTCAGATGCTAAACCTAATTTTAATCACTGGATTGTATTACTCACCAGCAAATGGAAACCTTGCACTGAGTTTTATCCTCACTTTCCTTTACAGTTATGCCTTCAGTAGATATTTCCAAACAGTGTCCATCTCTGTGCTTCACATTATCTCATTTTTACAGAATACACAACCTTTTCATGCACTTTATTTTTGCACTGACTTAATGTTAATTCTGTTTTACTGAGTAGGAAATGGTAAGAGAATGAAATAATCCTGGGATTTATGCTAAGAAGAAAGAAATGGAGAATGACGTGCATCATGACTAAAACTCATTGATGTTTTGGCTGATCCAATGTTGCTCAGAAGTTCTAGTGGCACCTGCAAGATCTGCATTGCATGACACCACAAATATTTATAAAACTTTCTATGCTACACAAAGGACTACTGTGATATGGCATCTTCCACATTTCCTAAAGTTTTAGGATAAAATATTTTTCGAATATGAAGGATAAAGGAAGCACAGTTTGTACCTAGATCGACTGCATTGCATTCATTACTTCGATGGAACAACATTCTCTGAAATAAACTACTTTTAATCATTAGAGCACAATGAGACCTAATGGAAGTTTGCAACTCAATTTTGTTTTATCTCCCATCTACTAGTGTATATTATTATGAAACTCCAGAAAAAACAAAAATGTCCATTATTTGAAATAGCACTATCAGCCATATTAAATCATTCCCCACTGCACTAGCAATGCTAATCTCCCTTTTCTGAAATTATGATGCATTTAGTTTATATTGTCTATTCATACTATTACTGTATTGAGATTACATACAAGTTACCATTTTGCTTATTTTTAGCAGACTGCATGAACTAAAATAAATTAGGATTACACACATGCCCAGTGCTAGGGTCAGTCACTTCCTTGTAGAGACTAATATCCAAATAGTATCCAGACTCGTTTGTTATAAAGAGCCGAATTGGGATGGCTTTTCCAGTGGGAGTTAACCGAATATTGATTTTCACTTCTGCTTGCAGCACACGGAGTTTCCATAATCTGCTCCCATACCTCATCACCATTGAGCGCACAGACTCTTCAATCTGAAAAACATAAAAATACTTCCTTAGTTAGCTGAAGGTTGATCAACAATAGATTACCATTATGTAAGTCAAAGTATCGTCCTATATGTCAAGTAATGTGATCAACAGCCATGCCCTTCATATAAATGTTGTGTGTGGCCTGGTTAACCATGACAACGTGGTTCACTTAGAGTTTGGCAGAGCAGAAGCAGCACTATCATTTGGTGGTGTTCCTGCCTCACCAAACCTGTGGTTCATTCACCCATATCGAGGTCAAGGAATCACGGGGTTTCTATCGGTGGGCCCTCAGACGCTACCGCAAGCATAAACTCTTGACTCAAGAGTTCATCCACCACTGACTAACCAGTGGGTTGGATGATGGTCACTGTTTTGTCCTTTCCAAAACAGACAAAAGGTTTTTCCAGGAAGCAAAATGTTCTGTCACAGAGGTGCGAGGAGGAAATACATCTCCTACTCCACATACAGCACATGTCTATTGCGGAGCTTGCAATATTTTGACCAGGTGAAGAGAGACATGGGCATGTCTCTATGAAAGGATCTAAATTGCGCAGTGATGGCAAATTTATATGAATATGAAAAATGCATACCATTTGAGAGACCCAAGAGCCATCCTGGGAGGACCACAACCATTACCAGGGACGCATATATCATTCATTATAAGGTTAATGCCTACGTGAAAAAATCATTGCTTTCCCAGTGTTGGCAAGGGTCCTGCAGTGTGATATTCTTTCCTCTTTAGTGTGATGGAGGAAGGTTCATATACTTGGTAGTCTAAGTTACACGGGATGAGGAGGTATTCAATAAAAGCAGTTTATTCAGAACTTTTGCAGTTTCTCTTCAACACTGTACAAAATGACAGTGCTCCCCAAGTTTTTAACCTCCTCCAGACCTTGCTTTTTTGTTTAAATCAGTTTTATTGTTTTTCAGCTAGGTTTAGCATATACATTACTTATACAGCTTTATCAGTGACAGCATAAATTGTAGATGGCATCACAAATCATATGAGTGAATATTGTGCAAAACTCATTGAAATTGATAATACAGTGCTGATTTGTATACCGTAATTGTCGTTGGTGAGCGTTTGCAGATGCTAAGTTTGCAACTTGGTTTCATAACAGAGCTGAACAATACTACAACAAGGCAACAGCCTGCAACGTATACTTTGTGTATGGCTACCGATAAGAAATTCTTTAATCATTGTCATTGTCCAAGCAGCAAGTCTCATTTCGCTGTCATTATGTGCATCATAAATATACATAGGGATAGGCTCGCCTGACTATAGCCCCCTCTGTGTATCAACCAGCTAAGAATAACTCCGCCAAAAAGGGAGTACATTGGAGTTGTCCCCATCTACAAGAGGCACTGCACAATCCAACTCCCTCGCTGCGCCATCCCCCTCCATGTTACAGTCATTTCAGCATGGGAGAGATGGCATGTCATTGTTAAAGTCTGCCATCAGCATATCCCAATGCAGGACAATAGGGTGTTTTCGAAGACCCAGAATATCTTCCCTGTGTAAGGCTATGCTCTCTGCCTGCGCCCAATAGGTAAACGACTACAACCAGGCTGTATCATGTGGAGAGATTGGGGGAATTTCCATCTGTGAGTAATTAGGCGCTTGGCCAAGATCAGCCCTTAATCAATAAATCGGAATGTAACTTTATATTTCTTGCCTCTGCTGTACCCCCTAATATGCATACCTCCCATGTGGGTGCAAGAGTGCTTCAGTGCAATGTAACAACCTGTCCATTACAGCCTGCCAATAATATGCGTGTAGAGGGCAGGCCCACAGCATATGAAGTCGGCATTTATCAGCAGACAGCGAGGACAGGCGGAGTGAAGTAGGCCCAATGTAGAACATACAATTGAATCAGGCGAAATCTGGCATTATGAGGGATTGTGACGGGGCTCTCCAATACTGCATCCCATTCCTAATCGGTGTTGAGGTGATTCAAGTCAGTCTCCCACTTACCACGTAGCTGCGTGAGGGGATGAGTTTTATGGGTGTGAAACAAACCCACCACCCACCTGATTCAATGCTTGCTGCGCCCTGGGACATGTAGGTATCTTCTCCAGACCTTGTTTTACTGGAGTTCAGGAGTATTTTTTTTAATACAGAATACATGAAGGTCTGCACACTACTGTGGGGCGGGGGCCACTCAAGGATCTCTTTGGCTATGCTACAGAGTAAAGTTTATGACTGTGGTATAGCACTCTCTAGCCTGGGCAAATATTAATAGGAGACTTATCTTTTTGAACTAAATGAACCGTCCTTTGTGCCTCAACAACGCCTGTAGCTTCGTGCGGACACACACACACGGCCATAATGATTAGTGTGAAAGGTATGAAGAACTAGTGATTCCCCTAGGCACCACAGTAAATAACTATATGGATCATGTGCTAACTGTGCAAAAAACCTCAACTATACAACAAACAAAATTAAGTATTTATTAAAATATAACTTTAACACATGTATATATATATATATATATATATATATATATATATATATATATATATATATATATATATATATATATATATATATATATATATCGCTGCTCCGTGGTCTTGCCTGCTGCTGCACTTGTGAGCTAAAGAGTAAGCTGGAGTTTGTAAGCTAGCCCATCCAGGGCGTTGATGATTGCAATGTGCCACCATTGAAATTCTGAGATGTACTGCATGTCAAGTGTTAGGTTTATCGCAATGGGAACAACTTGCCATAACATTACGAATGGTTGGTTGTGGAGAATAGCGCGATTCCATATAGGACAAAATTATGTTGTAAAAGAATGAATTGAATTCACGCGCGATCACTCACGACCTGTGAAGGTATTTGTTTATCAATTGTGGTTCCGCATTATGATATAGCTTTACCAGATTATTACATCAGGCTGTATTATTAATTTGAAACAATATATGTGAAGAATAACATATTACAAGATGGCGCTCAAAGTCGAGCAGAAGTCCTTCGTCCATTGCATGTAATTGATTTGAATTTAAGTTGCCACGGTAACGGCGATCGTCGACACTGACGAAGGCTGACGCCGAAACGCGTTTGTTGTTATTTTGTCTCGTGAATAAACCGTAAAAGTTTATACCCAACGTGAGTGCTGGCCCTAATTTACTGGAAAGTAAGGAGCTTGATATATATATATATATATATATATATATATATATATATATAAAATTCACTGAAAAAACCATAGGTTTCACACACGTTATAGTTAGGAATTAGCATTTAAAAAACCTTGCAAATTCACTGAAAAAACCATAGGTTTCACACATGTTATAGTTAGCTGGACATTTTACTGATAAAAAACCATTGAAATTCCCCCGTTATAGTTAGTGCAGGCAACTATAACTCACGCGACCGCAATCCTCTGCTGATGCTAATACTGTATTTAGACACTTATTTGCCCATGTCTTCTTCCATTAAATTTTAGCTATACATATGTTACAAATATTTTTTTTTCATATAGACACATATGTCATCAGCAGAGGATTGCGGTCGCGTGAGTTATAGTTGCCTGCACTAACTATAACGGGGGAATTTCAATGGTTTTTTATCAGTAAAATGTCCAGCTAACTATAACATGTGTGAAACCTATGGTTTTTTCAGTGAATTTGCAGGGTTTTTTAAATGCTAATTCCTAACTATAACTTGTGTGAAACCTATGGTTTTTTCAGTGAATTTGTAAGTTTTTTTAAATGCTAATTTACTTTACGCCATTCGTGGCGTGCGCGCCCACTTAACGCAGTTCGTTCCGTGCGCTCACGGTGCGCTTCGCGCACCGTGCGCGCACAGTGAGCACGCGGTGCGCTTCGCGCACCGCGCGCCCACTTTACGCAGTTAGTGCCGTGCACGCACGGTGGGCACGCGGTGCGCTACGCGCACCGCGTGCCCACGTTACGCTGGATGGGCCATGTACGCACGATGCGCTTCGCGCACCGTGCGCACATGGAGGACATATTATGCGCTTCGTTGTGAAAGGTTATCTTTTACATTTCAAAATGTAAGATATATGCAACGCACAAATGGTGCACTTCGGGCACCATTTGGACACGGGGTGTGGAGAGTGTGGATATTTTTTTTTTTTATTATTATTTTTACCGTACGCGTACGGTAAGCGTAATCGGCGATTTAAAAAAAAAAAAAAAGAAAAACTTAATTTTTGCCCTTGGGGATTCTTTGGGGACACCTTCATCAAGGCTAGGTGGTTAGGAGCTGTCTAAAAAGCCCCTTTGCATGTTTTTGGCCTTTGTTTTTCCTACCCCCCTCAGAGTGCGAGATAGAAAATGGCGGCCGCCGCTTCCTGGTTTCGACCGATTCGAATGTTTACTAAGATCTAAGCGCACGGTAAGCGCACCGTAAGCTGCCACAGATATATATATTGATTTAAATGCTATTTTCTCAGGATCTACTGAACAGATTTACACCAAACCTACAAAAGGCACTTCCTTGACATGTAGACTGCCTCTCTGCCACATTTCAAGAAACTCTGTTCAGCCGTTCGGGCTGTAGCTGTGTCTAAAGGTCCTATGGAAAAATGCATGGGAAAAACGCGTTTTGGGACCCCCCTTTTTTCTCAGCCCCCGCTTGACGAATCCCTCCGAGACTTTCAGGGTAGGAGCGGAGCGTAGCGCCCCACCTATTTTGAAAAATTTCGCGAGGATTCGTCGACCGGCGCCAAAGTTATTCCAAATAGAATGTTGTGGATTTCCTATGGAAACAGGGTCCTAACTATAACTACCTACTGGCGACCGCCAGTAGGTAATATATATATATATATATATATATATATATCATCTCAATATAAATTACAAGACAAACCTAAGATTACGTCAAAATACATATAATCACAAATGGCTGCCCATTTCTTATCTCAAATTGTATGGTGATGAATACATAAATAATTTTTTGATTTTAAAAAAAACCAAACCAAAATGTACAGAAGAAATGAGCCCTGGGTTGCACGAGCAACTCTTTTCCGTCCCACAGCAGAAGGAGGGCTTGGATTTTCAGATGTTTTTACTTACATCCTGGCTGCACAGCTTTGTCCCTCCCTGGATTGGAACCATGAGCCCAACGATAAACCGTTGGGGCAGGTTGAACAGGCCTTTTCCCCAGACCCCCTGGATGGGCTCTTATGGCTCCCTAAGTCAGTTTGCGCTAACAACCCTCCACTTCTCCCACTGACATCCACACTACTGACTTACTGGTAAGACGATCGCGGTGGACGTACAATTTCAGCTTATCCCTTCCTACCTACCCTTTTGGCTCGCAATTCATACTTTCTCCTAGGCATAGTCCATCTCGACTACTTTTGCTTGGACCATGGAAGATCTCCCGGCTGAGGGATTTATACATAGAAGGGGACTTTCGATCCAACAAGGGTCTAGCTGCAACACACACCTTGCTTATCGAATTGGGTAAGCACTACACTGGGCCAGACGACCCCCTGCCCTCTTAGTCATGCTAAGGGAAGAGACATTCATTGAATCCTTGTACCTCCCAAATGTTAGGTGTAAAGACACAGAACCTCTATGCCATGGAAAACCTTGCTGCCATCGTGAGGGACAGGGTGGCCAAGTCTGATTCACTGTTGTTTCCATTTACCACTTACATACGACGACAATATAGGAATGCACCCAACGTTGTCTAAAACACTAAGGGCTTCAGATTTATGGATGATGTCCGTGCTAGAACACGAAATTAACAAGCATTTACAATGCAATAGGTCTCGCAATCATGTGACTTTGAGCTATTGGCATTGAAATGATAATCAACACTACCACCTATAAGAAGGGTCTAAGGGAAAATTTTTAAAGACCTGCCCAGATTCTAATCCCCAAAAACTAGACTATACCACATAAGAGAATCGGGGGTCGAAGGGTAGACAGTACAAAGAATAAGAAAGGAGTAGGGTGTGTAGAATCAGTCAAACCCATGCATGATCAGAGCAGAGCATGGATTACCATCAACCTTACTCATCCAATGAGACAAATAGTGAGAGCAAGGACACCTCTCTTGATCGTTTGCATCATATGGTATCCAACTAGAACAGAGGTATCTCTCTCGATCGTAGAGACTGCCTCACTAGTTAAAGGCTCTATTGCTCCTTTTGGGTTGACGGAAAAGCGTCAAGAGGACACGTGAGAAACTGTGACCACCAGACAAAATGAAAGTGCAGTGCAGAAAAAGAGACTGTGAATTCTAAAAAGAGGTTGTGTGGAGAATGCGATATAATTCAGTTCACTCCACACACCTTGATTAAAAAGATGTGACAAAATTACCAGCAGTACTAACTAGTCGCTGCTAGATGAGGGTCGACATGTTTCAGCCTTAAAGGGATAGTGGCCCGCGGCTTTCTTCAGGACCTTTGTGCTTCAAAACTATGCTACTGCATTCAACTGATACATTTTCCTATAGTGCAGTGTGCCCCCACTTATAAGAAAAAGTGAATTTAAACAAAATTAGAGAGATAGTAATAAATACGACCTCAAGTTGTCCTAATCCTCAAAATCACAGGATGCAAGCATCACCTGTGGAGACAAGGCAATTAACACACAAAATCAAACTCAAAACTTAAACAGTACTGTCTACAAACAGGCAAATTAAATAATTGTGCCTGGTCATTGCTGTGAACAAATCTACGCAATGCTTACCCAGCGTGATCAGGGATTGCACCTCACCTACCCTGGAACCTGGCTCAGGTTAAGGAGGCCCCGCTCTGGATCGTGGGTGACAAAACAAAAAATGTTCTTCAACATGAGAGAGCCAAAGTCAATCCCAGTTACTAACTTGCGTTAAAATAGGCGCAAGATATTTTTATTTTTATTCTTTGTAGATAAGTTCACCCCCTCAGTAAAAACCCATACCAAAGTCCAAACCTCCTTCAAAAATACCTAGAAAGTGCATATTTTAGCCATTGTAAAAGCCCCAGACTGGCATTTAGATCGTGATCTAGTTTGTTGTCACATACTCCTATCAATCAAGAGGATCACGAGAATCACTAGCTGTTCGTACTCATCAAAATAACTGATGTTAACAGTGCAAGTGCCATCTGGAAGCGCCCCCGCAACACATGCTAGGTATAAAGAAAAGACGGAAAAACCACTCAACAGCTCTTACCTATCCGTCGTTGCCCCAGAATTTCCGAGCAGGATGGGAGGCAGCGTACAGAACCGGGAAATGCGTTTAAATCACATAAGTTCAAAGAGCGCGTCTCATGCTGCGTGACCCAACGGCTCAGCGGGCGCCGTGACACGTGACTGAACTACAAAAAGATTGCATGCCTCATTGGAAATGTAGTGATGATTAAACAGCACCGGCTTGCAGGCGCGTATGCAAAATGTATGCATAATGACGTGGACCATACATTACGCTTTGGATACAACGTTAATGCGTCACCCCTGTCTTTGAACCTTTTCCAAACACTCGTGTTAGGGAAGATTAGTTGAGAGCTGAGAACGAAGATAAACAGCGCTACGGTGCCCACACAGGACTACAAAAAAGTTATGTACCTCATGGGAAATGTAGTCACAATTCAAAACAACCGTTTTACAAAACGCGCATGCAGAATGCATGCGTGATACCATTAACCTTATATTGCACTTTTGGCATAAGGTTACTGCGCCACTAGCTCCTCCAATGCCATTACAATTACTTGTATTTAGAGAAAGTTGGTTACGAGTTGTCAAGGGAGTACCGCAGCTCTGCGGTGCCCACCAACTGCACGCGTGCAATGTTCAGGAGGAGCTCCTGCATCATAGGGGCCTCCTTGGAGATGTAGTTGATACTAGGTCAGCCAGCCAGTTTTATCAAACACTCCAACCTTCTTACTGAGCAACTTATGGAGAGACACTACCCACGCAAGCTGGTCAAACGGTCCCTGAAAAGAGCTTCGAATAACAATCGGGAAGCCTTGTTGGAACCACCAGTACCTAAGCCACCTCTTGAGCGTCTGACACTGGTTAGTATTTTTTGTACACTATCTAACGACATCAAGAAAAGCATTAAAAAACATTGGCGGATTTTAAACAGCTGCAAGGAGAAGATTGCTATGCCCCTTTTTGCTTTTAAAAGGTCAGGCAACATAAAGGACCGCTTGGTCCACACACGACCAGCGGGTGGGCCCATTAGATCTTTGGGCACTTTATGGGATCTACCGGCTGTACCCGGACACCACCCGTGTGGGGGGTGCTCGGTTTGTCCACAAACCACTCACAGTTCCTCAGTAGATATAGGGACCAACAGACCTTGGATGCAGACTCATTTTACCAACTGCAACAGTAGCAATATCATCTATCTACTCACATGCCCTTGTCAAACTAGGTATGTGGGTATGACCACTCGCAAGGTGAGGCTACGCATGTTAGAGCATAAGAGCACCTTCAGGTGCCGTAAATTGAACACGAGCCTTACTAGGCACTTTGCAGAAGCCAATCACACTGCAGATGAGTTCCATTGGACAATACTGGAGAAACCAAAGATTCCACAACACACTAGTGATGTCTCCAGATATTTGTTCATTAAAGAACAAAAATGGCTTCATAGGCTCCGATGTGATACTATGGGACTAAATGACGATATCCCCTGGACCAGCATCTAGTTTTGGGTATTGTTTTACTGCTTCATTTTGATGTTGAGGTTAAGATTCCTCAATTTTTTGCTATATCCCAGGCCAACTATGGCAGCACATTGATGATGAGGATACTTAAGTTAGTCTCTTACTTGTTACTATTAGCACTGCAAGGGCACTACACAGGACTAATAGCTGAGAACCACATACAATAAAAGAAAAAAATATAAAAAGTAGCAACATTTCTAAAAAACAATTTTAGATTCAATATTTAACAATGTTTTCCTGCGATATTCTAGAAGCTGAATAGGACATAACAGTATAATGCCACTCCAGTGACAGATATAGCAGAGACACTGTGTGACTTATGACAACAGTTTATGATTGGCACCTATTATGCGGTCTTAGAGGTATAATGGCTTATAGCCGTTATATGTTTAGCCACTTTGCATTAACAACGGACTGCATGTGGACTGGTAGAATGCAATTTTATTATACATACTGGTACTGGCTGACCTAGTATCAACTACATCTCCCAGGAGGCCCCTATGATGCAGGAGCTCCTCCTGAACGTTGCACGCGTGCAGTTGGTGGGCACCGCAGAGCTGCGGTACTCCCTTGACAACTCGTAACCAACTTTCTCTAAATACAAGTAATTGT
Source organism: Triturus cristatus (assembly GCF_964204655.1). NCBI lineage: Eukaryota > Metazoa > Chordata > Amphibia > Caudata > Salamandridae > Triturus > Triturus cristatus. The sequence goes on along the minus strand of NC_140594.1, from coordinate 210,459,382 downwards.
AATGGCTTTGGAGGAGCTAGTGGCGCAGTAACCTTGTGCCAAAAGCGCAATATAAGGTTAATGGTATCACGCATGCATTCTGCATGCGCGTTTTGTAAAACGGGTGTTTTGAATTGTGACTACATTTCCCATGAGGTACATAACTTTTTTGTAGTCCTGTGTGGGCACCGTAGCGCTGTTTATCTTCGTTCTCAGCTCTCAACTAATCTTCCCTAACACGAGTGTTTGGAAAAGGTTCAAAGACAGGGGTGATGCATGAACGTTGTATCCAAAGCGTAATGTATGGTCCACGTCATTATGCATACATTTTGCATACGCGCCTGCAAGCCGGTGCTGTTTAATCATCACTACATTTCCCATGAGGCATGCAATCTTTTTGTAGTTCAGTCACGTGTCACGGCGCCCGCTGAGCCGTTGGGTCACGCAGCATGAGACGCGCCCTTTGAACTTATGTGATTTAAACGCATTTCCCGGTTCTGTACGCTGCCTCCCATCCTGCTCGGAAATTCTGGGGCAACGACGGATAGGTAAGAGCTGTTGAGTGGTTTTTCCGTCTTTTCTTTGTACCTAGCATGTGTTGCGGGGGCGCTTCCAGATGGCATTTGCACTGTTAACATCAGTTATTTTGATGAGTACGAGCAGCTAGTGATTCTCGTGATCCTCTTGATTGATAGGAGTATGTGACAACAAACTAGATCACGATCTAAATGCCAGTCTGGGGCTTTTACAATGGCTAAAATATGCACTTTCTAGGTATTTTTGAAGGAGGTTTGGACTTTGGTATGGGTTTTTACTGAGGGGGTGAACTTATCTACAAAGAATAAAAATAAAAATATCTTGCGCCTATTTTAACGCAAGTTAGTAACTGGGATTGACTTTGGCTCTCTCATGTTGAAGAACATTTTTTGTTTTGTCACCCACGATCCAGAGCGGGGCCTCCTTAACCTGAGCCAGGTTCCAGGGTAGGTGAGGTGCAATCCCTGATCACGCTGGGTAAGCATTGCGTAGATTTGTTCACAGCAATGACCAGGCACAATTATTTAATTTGCCTGTTTGTAGACAGTACTGTTTAAGTTTTGAGTTTGATTTTGTGTGTTAATTGCCTTGTCTCCACAGGTGATGCTTGCATCCTGTGATTTTGAGGATTAGGACAACTTGAGGTCGTATTTATTACTATCTCTCTAATTTTGTTTAAATTCACTTTTTCTTATAAGTGGGGGCACACTGCACGCACACTGCACTATAGGAAAATGTATCAGTTGAATGCAGTAGCATAGTTTTGAAGCACAAAGGTCCTGAAGAAAGCCGCGGGCCACTATCCCTTTAAGGCTGAAACATGTCGACCCTCATCTAGCAGCGACTAGTTAGTACTGCTGGTAATTTTGTCACATCTTTTTAATCAAGGTGTGTGGAGTGAACTGAATTATATCGCATTCTCCACACAACCTCTTTTTAGAATTCACAGTCTCTTTTTCTGCACTGCACTTTCATTTTGTCTGGTGGTCACAGTTTCTCACGTGTCCTCTTGACGCTTTTCCGTCAACCCAAAAGGAGCAATAGAGCCTTTAACTAGTGAGGCAGTCTCTACGATCGAGAGAGATACCTCTGTTCTAGTTGGATACCATATGATGCAAACGATCAAGAGAGGTGTCCTTGCTCTCACTATTTGTCTCATTGGATGAGTAAGGTTGATGGTAATCCATGCTCTGCTCATGCATGGGTTTGACTGATTCTACACACCCTACTCCTTTCTTATTCTTTGTACTGTCTACCCTTCGACCCCCGATTCTCTTATGTGGTATTGAAATGATAATGCCTTTATGTATGTTTTGTGTTTTTAAACCTATAAAAAATGCATTCTTATTTATAACCAATAGGTCAAACTCTTGCAAATGTGAGACATATTGTATTGCAATAAAGGGCCTTCGTATTGTATGTTACATTGTAAATATTAGAGGAAGAGCCTGGCGTGTGATGCTATACAAGTAGTGATAAATTGTGCAGTGAAGATGTGTAAGTGTTGTAAATCACATGGACACAAGTGATTTGTAATATAAATAAAAGGCATTGTTATTTATAACGAATAGTTTAAACTGTTGCAAATGTGATAGATGCATTGCAATAAAGAGGCTCGTTGACTGCATGTTATGTTGTAAATATTTGGAAGATATTGGCCTGTGACGCCATCTAATTAGTGTAAATAGTGTAGTGAAGATGTGTATTGGTTGTATATTACATGTACATTAAGTGTGAAGTGAGAGTGGTGGTAATGGTCCTGGTTGTAATGGTACATACCGGAGAATGAAGCGCCACGATGAGCTTCTGAGCGACAAAAACCTTCTGGCGGGGATAAAGCGCAGTGTCCGGTGAGATGTCGGCGCAGCACACGACGGATCACTACTCATGACAGTGATTAAACATAGAATTGAAGGAAGCAAAAAGGGTGACTGGATCGAGAAAAAGGGAGAGGGGGGTGCAGATGGCTGCATAGAGGAAGGAGAGATGGAAAGGAGAAGAGGTGAGAGAGTGGGGGGATTAAGTGCCGGGTTTGATTAATCACTGAAGATTTATCGATATTGGGAGGCTGATGAACCGAGCGGACTCACACGTATATGACCCTGTGCACGCTGCTCTCCCCTCCTCTCTCACTTTTTCGCATTTTAAACTTTGCTCATAAGTGTATTTCCATGTTGTATTAAGGTGCCTGGTGACGGAGCACTTGCCCGGGCAAGGCTTCTTCCGCCCCTCCTTCTGTTACCTGGTGTTGTGTGCTCGTCTTGGGTCGGCGACTGGCAGTGTGGTAAACATACAGAGACCAGAAAGCAGCCATAAATTAAGCGGTTATTGTGTGAGCCACAACTTTTTGTGCAGGAAGTAGAGAAGTTGCAGCAAGCGAGCCGGCTAGTGTATGCAGCTTGTTGTGGCTGGGGGCTATGTAGGTGCCGAACGTGAGCAGCGCCACCTAAACAAACAGAAAAAGATAGGCTTGTGTGTGTGTGCATTAAAAAAAAAAAACATACCAGAGAACGAAGCGCCGCGACGAGCTTCTGAGTGTCAAAAAGCTTCTGCCGGGGAAAAAGCTCAGCAGTGTCCGGTGAGATGCCGGCGCCGCACACAACGGGTCACTACTGATTACAGCTTTAAACATACAAACTAATCCTGTGAAAGAACAAGTTACTTTTAATTTTCTTTCTGATAGATATGATCATGGCCACAGATTCCTTGCAACAACCTTATATCAAGGGACCAGACTGGATTTGGAAAGTTCATCAGCAGTACTGCATCACCGGTGTCAGAAGGGAAATGATGTTGGGAGTTCTGCATATGGTGGCACCGGTGATGTCCGCTGTTTTCTTTGCCCCATTCGAAGACAAAGGAAACAAAAGAGGGATGCAAATAAATACTTAATAAACTATGTTCAAGAGGAGAGACAGGGAGGCAACAAAGAAACTACAAGTGTTATCATATCCATCGGAAATAATGTTCCTGAAGGTACCTGTTCTTTTAATGGTTAGTCTATCCCTTCCCTTTGTAAACCAAGCCAACATCAACTCAGAAAGGTTGTAAGTTGAAAATAACACTGAAATATATTACAAAACTCAGAATGGGAGCCCTATCAACATAGGAATCATTTACATTTCTCTTTTTGGCTCATAACCAGGCTCAGGTTCAGATCATCACCTTCTGGAGTCTAGGAAGTACCTGGAATAAAAACCTAAACTGGACTGGTGTCAGGGGTCCCCTACAATTATATGCTTTGCCATTTCCCAGAAAGGGTAAGATAACATGAAATTATAATATGTAAGGCCCATCTGTGAACTAAATGTGAAACCAGTCACTCAAGTCTATGGAAGTGTACCAAGCAGGGCCTAACTGAATTGCAATAATGGGTTTGAAGATTGTTTGCCAGCAAGATTATCACAGGGAGATTGGCCTGATGCTGATCTATATGAAAAGTGATTTTCAGAGTCTCTGCAGCTTTGCAGAAGACCTTGATAAAGTGAGACTGATCTGTAGTCAAAGGGCCATTTGTAGGAAGGAAAGGTAAGTTACTCTTTCTGGTAGATTCTTTATCTACCCGCAGATTCCATATATTTTAAAGGTACCAGACTGGAGCAAGAACAAATTCAACATCTCTTGTGTGCCAGTAGATGGCACTATCAGCATCAGCTCTGTCCTGCACCCAGACATCACAACACAAACTATATATACATGTGCCAAAAATGAGCATGAACATCAGGTCTTCTTTTTGCCATGCCCTTAGATGTGGACACAAGAATAACAATTGATGCAAATCAGGCAGTTGACAAAATCCAACTTGGGATCATGTTAATTTTCAGGGAGGTGAGTGGGTAGTCAGCAGGAAGAAAGAATACCCAAGAGAAGAACAAGTTACTTACCTTCGGTAACGATATATCTGTAAGAAACATTAGTTAGTCAGATTACTCACCTTGGAATATCCCCAGGCGTCAGGCTGGATCTGGAAAGATTTTTCATCAGCAATACCCTTGCGCGTCGCTAGGCGTCATCTGCGGCTCCGCGTCCGTCGTCGGCATCGCCGGAATGACATCGTCGGAATACTTAGACGCCGCCCTCGCGCGCTGACGTCAGTTCTTGTACATAGCTTTCCGCGCCAGGAACGCAGAGCCATGCAAGAGACTGACACGGGTGCCAAGAATCTAGGGACTTGAAACGGATGACCTCAACCCTAGATATCGGTTCGCAGAACGGGGAGGATGGGTGGGGCGGTGAGGAATCTAACTAACTAATGTTTCTTACAGATATATCGTTACCGAAGGTAAGTAACTTGTTCATCTGAAAGAAACACGTTAGTTAGATTCCTCACCTTAGAATAGTAACCCCAGCAATAACAACCCCGGCGGTGAGTCTGCGAACCAAGATCACACCAGAAAGTCCTGGAGAACAGAACGGCCAAAGAAGCCGTCTCTCCGAACTTGGCTGTCCGGCAGGAATGCTTAGCAAACGTGTGCAGCGAGGTCCACGTTGCTGCCTTACAAATGTCTGCAAGGGGACTCCTCGGCCCAGGGCAGTGGTCGCCGCTGTGGCCTGCATGGAATGGGCCCTCAGCCCTACAGGAGGTTCCTTTTTAGCTAAAGAATAACAGGCCTTGATACACCAAACGACCTACCGAGAGATGGTTCGCTTGTGCACCGCCCGTGCCTTCTTAGCGCCCACGTAGCCAACAAAGAGTTGGTCGTCCACCCGGAATTGTTTGGTGTGGTCCAGATAGAAGAAAAGCGCCCGTTTTGGGTCCAGACGGTGGAGCCTCTCTTCCTCTTTCGAGGGATGCGGAGGCGGAAAGAAGGTGGGCAGAGTAACAGACTGGCCGATGTGGAAGGCAGTTACCACCTTAGGGAGAAAGGAAGGACGAGTCCTCAGAACAACTTTGTCCGGATGGACAGAAAGGAATGGAGGCTTAGAAGAGAGAGCCTGGAGCTCACTCACCCTTCTAGCAGAGGTGATGTCAACCAGGAAAGCAGTCTTAAGAGTCAGAAGACGAAGGGGACAATTATGAAGTGGCTCAAAGGGAGCGCATATCAGATAGGTCAAGACTAGATTCAAATCCCACTGAGGCATTACGAAGGGGACAGGAGGAAACATGTAAGTAATGCCCTTAAAGAATCGAGAAACAACAGTGGATTTAAAAAGAGAAGGCCGATCAGGAAGCCGTAAGAAGACAGAAATAGCTAAAAGATATCCCTTGTGGGTGCCTAGAGCAGAGCCCCGCTGGGCCAGGGAAAGAAGAAAGAGGAGAACCTCAGAAAGAGGGGCGGAAAGGGGATCCACAGCCTTTGCTGTGCACCAGGCCACAAATTTGTTCCACCTGCAGGCGTATACCGATTTTGTGAAGGGAGGGACGCCTGGTTGCCAGAATTACAGACTTCAGGAGGCAAGTCAAATGGCATCAACTGCCGCCGCTCAATCTCCACGCATGGAGGTGGAGGCTGGACAGGTTCGGGTGGAGGACCGTCCCCTGCTGCTGCGACAGAAGGTCCTCCTGAAGAGGCAGTCGAATCAGGGGATCGTTCGATAGACTGAGCAGCTCGGAATACCAGTATCTTCGAGCCCAATCCGGAGCCACAAGGATGACTTGGGCCCGGTCGCGACTGATCTTCTTCAGCACTCTGGGCAGAAGTGGTATGGGCGGAAAGGCGTACAACAGACCGCAGCTCCACTCGCGACGAAAAGCGTCTCCGAGCGAGTGCCGTCTTGGAAATTCCAACGCGCAGAACTACTGACATTGCACATTCTCTTTGGTGGCGAATAGATCTAACCAAGGCTCTCCCCACTGCCGAAAGAGGCCTTGCGCCACGTCCGAGTTCAGCCGCCATTCGTGATCCATCATGCACCGGCGGTTGAATTCGTCCGCCCTGACATTCAGAAAGCCCGCCAGGTGTTGAACCACAAGGGTGATGCCCTGATGTTCCAGCCATGTCCAGAGGCGCAGAGCCTCCTGACAAAGGGTCCACTGTGAGAAGTTGGCCTGATATATGATGTCACTAATTCTAGTGTACACCCTGTATCAGTCCAAACAACCCTTATGGTGATTGGTTGTAAAGTCAACCTTATAGACTAGCTATCCTAGTGGAAGCATGGACAAGAGCAGTCTTAGGCTAAACTCTGTATGGCATGTGAAGCCAGCTGTTATACCATATGTAATCCCTTGAATACCAAATGAAAGGACACCACAACAGATCTATATAAAAATAGAATCTATTTATTCTAGGCAAACCCTCAGCACTCTTTATGAGATTCGAGGTAAGTACAATACAGTCCTATTTAAGCATACATTAAGTCACACAGGTAAGTAATACAGGTAGGCCCTAGGGGCCACGCAAACCATATACTAAGTAAGTGGTATAAGAACCACTGTCACGAACACAGGATAGGCATAGGCCTAGGGAATCGCCGGGGCTACACTATACTACCGTAGGTTAGGAAGTGGGAGGCCCACGTGATTCAGGTGCAGAGTGGAAACACTCACGCGTAATGCGTAAAAGTCGATAGAATTACTAGCAGTTAGAAATTAACAGTTTTAGGACACTTCTGGTATAACTAGAAAGTCAAGACTCGGAAACTAGACCCTAGGATAGTCAATACCCTTGTGAGCACCGAAGTACTCAAGTTACCTAGCCCACGGGCTGCGGGTGCATAGGTGTGAACTTGCGTCGGGTTTCATCGTTGACTTCTATGGATGCCTGAAGGAAAGTTGCTGACAGGCAGTCAGTGAAGAGTGTTCGGTGGATCCGAAGGTGGGGATCAAGAAGGAAGGAACCTGCAAGCAGAAGGGACAGAGTCTAGGTCACCAGCCAGGAGCCGGGAAAGAACCAGGAAGGAAACAGGCGATGTCGTGAAGATGCAGGTGAAGAGGTGAAGCTTGTCGCAGCAGCCACGGGTACCAGGAGACGTCGAGGACGACCAGGACCAGGAGGTGAGCTGTCCCACGAAGGCTCTTGCTGTCGGCGGCGTCGAAGTCGAGTCAGGACCCAACAAGCCTTGGCAAGCGGAACCCACGCAGGATGGAGGACTTGCTTCTGTTGCAGACCAGGAAGGTCTGGGGTGCTTCTCTTTCACAGAGGAGCGGGTGCCAGTCTGGAGGAGCCGGACCAGCAAGATGAAAGTAAAGGTTCGTCGTTGCAGAGGCTACTAGCCAACGGGCCAGCAACCGGACAACACGTCGAGCAACACAGGTGCAGAAGGGCCCCACGCAGAACACGTGAAGTGTGGGGAGCTGGTCTTCTTTGCAGATGGTGCTCGGGAGTGGGGCTTCTCAATTCCCCAAGCACAGCCTCGAGGGAGCCTCGGAAGTCGCGCTAGTCAGTTACTAGCCACTTTTCCCAAGTCGCCGGTCACACGTCCCTCGTCGCCTCCACGGGTCTCAGCTTCGCTGGAGATGTGGATCTGGTTCAGCGGTGTCTGGAAGTCTCAGCGCTGGTCAGTCTCTGCAGTCGTCCCTCGTAGGATTCAGTCGCAAAGCAAGCAGCGGTCGCTGGATGGTGCCTGGTTGCCCAGGGTGGTCACTCCTTGGCCACAAGGGAGATTTCTTCAGTCTTCTTCCTGAGGTCGAATGTCGAAGGTCCAGAGTTTCTGTTCAAGTTGCAGATTCCGGTTAATCTAATTTAGCAGGGCTCAGCTAGCTACTGATATACTGGGCTAGTGGGCTGGGCTACCTGCAAGGTCCCTCCTATGGGTGGGACCAGGAAGGGGAGTGGCTACACCCCCTTTCCTTTGTCCAGTTTCGCGCCAGAGCTGGGGCTGGAGTGCCCCAGCGCCGGTTTGAACTGGACTATGCATGGGACACCTTGTGTGCCCCAGGCAGTGTCTTGTTTCTTTCATCCCTCCCTGCCCCAATACACTAACTCCTGTCTGGGGTGGTGCTCGCACCTCCCAAGGCAGGAAACCTATTGTCCAAGCCTCCCTCGCTGGAAGGACTCCCAGCAGCAGGAGGTCAGACTTGTGTCTGTGGCAGCAGCATCCATTTTGTGATGCTGGGGCTCTGGTTAACTTTAACCGGGTAAGTAGGTTTCAGCATGTCTTCTCACTCTAGAAGGGAGGAATAATATCCTCATTGCCAGAAATGGTATGGGGGTATTATTCCAAAGTGTTAGACACCTTACATGACATGTTTCGATAAAGCCAAACCATAGTTACCATAACCGTTTAAGATTATAAGGTACTTTAAGAGTATATGGTAGGCTATATCATAGAACAGCTATAAGGACATGGTTCCGAAAGCTGCAGACAGGCTCAGCTCATGCTAGAGCACCATCTCACATGCTACCAAGCACTCTGCCTCCAGGATTGTTAAGGACTGCCAAAGGAGTGGCTGATAGGTACACGTGTCTATGTATAAGGGGGGTCATTACCGCAGAAACGCCGACACTGCCAGGAGTCATTACTCACCGCCAACAGCGCTGTCGCCACGGGACTGCAATTCCCGTCATTCTCAGCGGCGGCGCGCTTTGCCAACGTCACGCCAGCGCCCGGAGGCGCATTAAAAGCATCGCTGAGGCCGGCGGTACGGGGGGTCATTACCGCAGACACTGCCAGGAGTCATTACTCACCGCCAACAGCACCGTCGCCACGGGACTGCAATTCCCGTCATTCTCAGCGGCGGCGCGCTTTGTCAACGTCACACCAGCGCCCGGAGGCGCATTAAAAGCATCGCTGAGGCCGGCGGAGCGGGGGGGGGGTCATTACCGCAGAAACGCCGACACTGCCAGGAGTCATTACTCACCGCCAACAGCGCCGTCGCCACGGGACTGCAATTCCCGTCATTCTCAGCGGCGGCGCGCTTTGCCAACATCACGCCAGCGCCCGGAGGCGCATTAAAAGCATCGCTGAGGCCCGCATCGCGGGCCGCGCCCGGGGTGCGCCGGGCGAAGCCCGGGCCAAGGGCGCGCCCGTTTAAGCCCGTTCAAGACCGGATAAGGACGGGACGGACCATCCCTCTTACGCCCCATTTAAAGTAAGGAACATCATCATTACTATTATTGTGCCCTTTTATACTGTCTGTGTTAAAATCCTTCCGGATAACTTAATAAGACTTATTTTGTATATAGTAGTGGCTGAAAGCACCAATAATGACATCTGTTACCGCAAGAACCCTACGAGACAGTAGTGTGACTAGTGCTGGCTCAATGCTGGGTACTTTGGACAATTTCCTCATACGGGTGTCGTCAGCTCTGGCTAAAGACATTGAATTGTCAGAAAAAAGGCTATCCCTAGACCCTGTATTTGCTGAACGGTCATCCATGGGAAGCCTGGCAGGGGCTAAATCTCCTGTTTGTCTTGACACCGAGCCAGATGACTCTTTATGTACCTTGGATGAAGCTACAAAAAGCCCACTTGTCTCTACTAAGGATCTTATTGCGGTTCCGTCCAAACAGGTTACTGCTACTCTGGGGAAGAATACAAAGACCCCTTCTCAGAATCCTTTGATGTCTCCTGTAATTAAAACTAGATCAGCACTCATAGCCAAAAAGGGTATGATGAATCAAGCTAAGGGCACGTCTGTGGAAAACAAAAGTGCAGGCAATAAAACACCTATCCAAACAAAACCCAAGTGTAAAAAAAGGAAGTTGGGAAATGATGCTTTAACTAAGAAAAGTATTACAAATAAAGATTGCTCTGGTCCACCATACGTAGCAAATAAAGAAATTTCCCCTAAGATGGGTACTGACAGAGACTTTTCAGAGCAGCTGGGAATTTTGTTTTGGAAAAAAATGGAAGACTTGCTTAAAAAGACGATTCATCCATTTCACGGAAGACTGGATCGTATTGAGTCTAGACTCTCATGTCTTGAACTTTCGCTAGTATCAGTCCAGCAGACCTTGAGTAATCGGACTAGCGAGCAACATAGTATTTTGAAGTAATCCCACTGCCAAAAAGATGTGGGTAAAACTCGAAATGGATTGTCAAATAGTGGTAGCATTCTTGCTGTTAATGAGCCGGTGTCTTCTGGTGCTCTTATGCCTCCTCTTATCCCTCCTGATAAAGTGGCTGAGGCCAGCCAAATTGAGCAGGGAGCTAAGGGTAAAAATGTGGGGCAAAGCAAATTGGCATCTATTGCGGCTACTATACCAACTAAACCCGCAGAGTTTGCGTCATCTAATCTACCTACCGTAGATCTCCCCCCTGAATCTGTCCCTTATGTGGTTATACTGGCAGGTGTGCCATCATTGGGACTGGGTAAAAGGGAGACACATAGAGAGCTCAAAAATAAGTGCTCATTTTGGCTAAATGCAAACAGGCCGTTGCCCGCGTATAATAGGGCTGAGATTTTGTCCGTCAGAAGAGTAAATTGGGTAGGTAGAAGTATAAAAACAGTTGAGGGGGATTGTGTGATTGTCAATTTTAGAGAAAGGCGATGTGTTGAATACATCTGTAACTGGCCACAAACTGATTCTAGATCTCGGACTCAATCACTTCCCTTGACCTGTTTTTATGCCTCCATGCAAGATTTATGTGGTAAAATGTCCCTATGGAATGTTTGTCCTAGTCACCCGGTTGCACGGAATTTAAGCTTATTTAATCGGTTCTCGGCCCTATCCGGATTGGAGGATTGTGACTGACAGCAAATGGAGGCTGGGGGTGAGTCTACTAGTCCTAGCAGCTTATATAGTTCTTTAGAGTTATTTCCATTGCTAGGTGAGGATCTATTGTCTGTTGGTTTAGTTACAGCTGGGGGAGGGCCAAGTCCTGGTGCAAATGTTCATAATAGTTCTATTATATGCCTAGGAACAGACCCCCCCTTAGACCCACGCCTACATGGGGTAGCTAATTTATCATTTATGGTTAAGAACGTGTTGCCTGACTGTAGTACTATCCTCACTAGGGATGTACCTTCTGAGGAACCCAAAATTACAGGTGAATGCTCAATGACATACCCGCGCCTTACCTTAGGCCGAAACGCCCCTAGCAAGGAACCACTCACTATTGCTGCATATTTGTCGATAGTCCCGTGTCCCACTGTGGATAGGACTGTAATTAAGGAAGGCAAACAGATTACACATGGATTGACCTCTATGTTATCGTGGAATCTCGCTGGCATTGGGTCTAAGGTTGCTTCTCCGTGTTGGTCTGAATTTATAAATGATTTTGATATTTGTCTCTTTCAAGAGACTTGGTCCGTTGATCCTGTTTATAACCTAGGTTAATTAAATTTTCACGCCCCTGCTGTGAGAGGACCTAGGGGACGCCCAATGGGAGGATTGATTATTTGTATCAAACAGCATATTAGTTGTGGTATTCAATCTATCCCGTCGGGGCATTGTGATATTTTGGCTGTCAGGCTTGATGTGTTGGGTTACCCAAAAATTGTTATTATTAATGTGTACGCCCGAGGCGTTCCGGGAGGGAAAAAATCTGAAGTTTTCTTGGCCTTAGAATCTCTGATTGAATCACAGCCAGATAGGGTATTACCATTAATTGTGGGTGATTTTAACTCAACTTTTGAACCGCTAGGTCTGGGAAGTGCAAACATACTGGAAAAGGAGGTCAGTAGATGGGGTGTCCCCGAATTGGAGGCAGGGCCATCAGTCAAATGGACTGAGGCGGCGTTTTTGAATGGATTCTGTTTAGGCAACCAACTAAGAGCCGCAAATGGTCGGACTTTGTCTGACAAGAAGCGAGCAAAAACTTATGATAACGGGTTAAGGCCTAGTAACATTGACTACCTACTTGTCCATCTGAAGTTGTGGCACACTCTGGTGGACATGGAAGTCAAGTCTCGTGTTGAAAGTGACCATAACCCTCTTGCGGCATTATTTAGGCTGGGGTTGGAGGGTAGTGCTTCCCTTAGTGAAGATTCACCTATCCCCCAGACTACTTTATCAAATGATGAGCGGCATCTTAAATGGTCTATAGTGAGCAAACAAGCTGATACACTAATTGCTATTAACGCCCAGCTTGATAAGGTATTAGATAAGATGGGTGATGGTGAGTATTCTGGGTTGAAGTTCCGCCGTTTTGAGTATGATCATAATGAATTATTTACTAACCTCAAAGCCAAGTTCTCTAAAATTGGTGCTACCAAACCCATGGTGAGCAAAAAGCCTGATAGGTGGTACAATAAGTCCTGTAGGGACGCTCGGGCTGGTCTGAGTCTAGCATTAAAATCCAGGAATCTAGAGGCAATTAGAGCAGCCCGTCGTAATTATAGTGAGATTACCAGTAGGGCAAAAAGAGAGTGGGACGACCAAGTGTGGCTGAATCTTAAAGATGCATGTTTAACAAAGAACCAGGCACTTTTTTGGAATATTTATAAATGGGAAGGTGGTGGACTTGTGGCCAGCCCACAAAACAACGTACCCCAAAATTCTTGGGTTGAATATTTTATGCCGCAGTATGCTAATGCTGAAGGCAATTGTTGCGGGATGACTCTTGCCCTTAACTTTTATGAAGGCAATGTTTTTAGTTTAGGGGATGTTGACAAGGCATTGAATGTTGTTATTGGAGGGCGAGCTCCAGGGATGGACCGCATACCTGTGGACTTATTCCTCAGTGACAAAGTGAGATGGAGAGTTTATATTAGTTATTTAGCTAACGCCATTGCCCAGGGGATGGCTGTTCCTCATACCTGGAAAGGTGCAGAAATTGTGCCCATCTACAGAAAAGGTGATAAGTCTTTGGCGAGTAACTACAGGCCTATTAGCTTGATTGACTCCTTACAAAAACTAATGGGTCGTCTGGTCCTGGGTAAGATACAGGACTGGATGGAAGAGGGGAATATCCTCAGCCCGTTGCAAGCCGGGTTTCGCTCAAGGACTAGTACGATTGATCAGGTCTTTAGATTTATTCTTTTGTACTGGCGTGTTGTGGTATTGGGCAAAGGTACATTATATTCTGTTTTTGTGGACCTGAAGGCAGCATTCGATCTTGTCCCACGAGGGAAGCTTTGGCAGGTATTGGAGGATTTGGAAATGCCACGGGAATTGTTATCTTTGATTGTTCGCCTTCATGAGGATACCTATGCAAAAGTTAGATGGGGTAGGCAGGGGGAGACCACAGATGCTTTTCCGGTAGAGAGGAGAGTGAGACAGGGATGCGTCATGGCGCCTACCCTGTTCTCGCTCTTTATAAATGGAGTGGCTAAATACCTCTCTCTGGTTCCAACTGATGCCCCTGTGTTGGCAGGTGAGTGTGTCCCGGTCCTTATGTTTGCGGACGACACCCTAATACTTTCCAAAACTCCAAGTGGTCTTCAGAAGGCACTCCAGCGCTTTATGGACTTTTGCGATATGCGAGGGCTCGAAATCAATTGCGCTAAAACAAAATTTATGGTACTTACTGAACCGAGTCATCTAAAACAAATCAAACGGTTCAAAGGAAGCATATATATGGGCAATTGCCGGCTAGAGCTGGTCAACGCCTTCACCTATTTAGGTGTTAACCTTCAGTGCGATATGAGCTGGAATAGGCAGTTAGATACAAGTGCACTGAGGTTTAAGCAACAAGCAGGCGCTTTACTCAAAAGATTTAAGACATCTTTCACCAAACCAATTAGGTCTGTTTTAGAGATCTATGGGATGAAAGTTTTGGGTTCAGTTCTTTATGCTGCCGAGTTGTGGGAGTTTTCCAACTTGAAGCACTTGGCCACCCTAGAAAATGAGTTCCTTAGGAAAGTTACCTCTGTCCCACAAAGTACCCCCCTAATTCCCCTGTTTTATGACCTTGGCAAGAAGTCGGTGACCGATCTTGCCATGTTGCGACCAGTATTATACTGGCGTAGGTTGTGGACCACGGAGGAATTGTATCATTATGCTAGGGGTCTTAAGGATGATATTGAGAAGGATAGCTTCCATAAAATTAAGTGGCTGAAATCAATTGGTTCTCTTTTAGGGAGAATGGGGTTGAGGGAACTGTGGGATGATCCTACTAATACTGTTTTTCCCTCTAAGGCAGAAATGAAGAAAATTTATTGGGAAATGATTTTGACTGAAAAGTGTTATGTAAATGCTTCTGCCCATCTCACAGAACGCTTTTTTGAATTCAAATCCCACCCATTACTGGAACCCTATTGGGACTCAATAGAGAAACCATTAGATCGGAAGCTTTACTTCCAATTTAGGATTGGATCCCTCCCTATCAGGGCATTTACGTCTAGCTGGGCGGGGATAGATGGTGATAAATGTCGTAAATGTAAGGAAAAGGTAGAGACGATGAGCCATTTCTTGTTTTTCTGTCCATTGTATGCAACCCCAAGAAATAAATGGCTCAAACCAATATGTCGTCTTATTGGGGTTCGGAAACATGATGAGGCATTACGAATATTACGTTCTGATCCCAGCCTCCCAATTGCGTTGGCTATGGCAAAATTCTTGAAATGGGCATGGGTAATAAGAGCCAACGAAGATTGCTAGGTATATGAGATCCGAAAAATTTTAAGATGGAGATTCGCTCTAGTTACTAATTATTGAACTACGGTCACCTTCTGTACATCCCCTTTTTAAGAAAACTATTCGACACTACTTATGTGAGTTTCATTGTTTTTTATTTTAATTATTTATCAAATAGTTTTTATGACTTGTATAATGTTTTATGTATTCTTGTGATACTTTTATGACTTATTGTCGAATAAAGTTATAAATTCGGTAAGGTAGGTATAGGAATACTACACCTAAGCAAGGAGTGATTACACAACCTTGCCCTAGCTGAGTGATCAGCCAGTTGTGTCATAATGGAAGGCCAGGCCAGGGGTGGCATAATACATGCTGCAGCCCCTGGTAGGCCTAGGGTACACCTATGCCCTGGGTACCTAAAGTACACTGTACAGGGGCCAATAAGGTGATCCTATCCAATTGGGTTATGCACCTAAAGTACATAGTATTAGTTTAGAGAGAGAACAGCTGGTCTGTGGGTCTGATTAGCAGGCCCACAGCCACATCTAAGTCGAAAACCAGTGAAGCAAAAGCAAAAAGTGGGGGTGAACATAGAAAGCAGACCCTACTCTACTACACAACCCCCCCCCCCCCCCCAAACTTAGGGACATTAAACTAACCGTGACCAGTTGAGTCTTCATGTTCTAAGTGGAAATATCTGGAGTCCATCTGCATTGGCATGGTCAGTCCCAGGTCTATGTTCCACTGTGAAGTCCATCCCCTGTAGGGAAATGGACCACCTAAGAAGTTTTGGATTTTCACCCTTCATCTGATTTAGCCACAAGAGGGGCTTATGGTCTGTCTGAATCTTGAAGTGAATGCCAAACAAGTATGGCCTCAGCTTCTTCAGGGCCCAAACCACAGCAAAGGCCTCCCTCTCAATAGCTGACCAACGTTTCTCTCTAGGGGTCAGCCTTCTACTAATAAAAGCAATGGGCTGGTCTTGAACATCTACATTCAGTTGTGAAAGAACAGCTCCCACACCCAACTCAGAAACATCTGTCTGGACTATGAACTCTTTGGAGTAGTCTGGACTTTTCAGAATAGGTGCACTGCACATGGCCTGCTTCAGGTCATCAAATGCTTTTTGACAGCTCACTGTCCACTGAATTTTCTTTGGCATCTTCTTAGAGGTCAAGTCATTAAGTGCAGACTGTCACCAGTGTCCACCTCATAGGTGCACCAGTTTGTCTGACTTGGGGTCAGAGAGAACATATGTCTGTAGGATTGCAGAACTTGTCTGCAGTCCTGTTGCTGATGAACAGTGAGGCTGTCAGAAAAAACCACACCATCAACTGAGCCATCATCAGGGTTCTGAGACAACAGGTCTGGGAGAGGGTCACTCTCTTCCTCCTGCCCCTCATCTGTAGCCATGAGTAAGCCCATGTCTGCCCTGTCAACATATGCCTTCAATCTGTTGACATGAAGCACCCTGTGGGGGCTTCTGGGAGTCCCAAGGTCCACCAAGTAGGTGACTTCTCCCTTTTTCTCAACAATAGTGTGGGGTCCAGACCATTTGTCTTGGAGTGCTGCTGGGGCCACTGGCTCCAACACCCACACTTTCTGCCCTGGCTGGTACACAGTCAGCACAGCCTTTTGGTCATGCCAAGCTTTTTGGAGTTCTTGGCTTGCCTCAAGGTTTTTAGAAGCCTTCTTCATATACTCTGCCATCCTGGAGCCGAGACCAAGTATATAATCCACTATATCAAGTTTGGGTTGTCTGAGAGGTCTCTCCCATCCTTCCCTTACTAAACATAGGGGTCCTCTTACAGGATGCCTAAACAAAAGCTCAAAAGGGCTGTAGCCAACCCCCTTTTGTTGGACCTCTCTGTAAGCAAACAGAAGGCAGGGTAAAAGGATGTCCCATCTTCGCCTAAGCTTGTCTGGTAAACCTTTTATCATCCCTTTTAGGGTCTTGTTGAATCTCTCCACAAGCCCATTGCACTGTGGGTGATAGGGTGTAGTGAACTTGTAGTTGACACCACATTCCTTCCACATTGCAGTCAAATATCCTGACATGAAGTTGGCACCTCTGTCAGACACAACCTCCTTTGGAAAACCCACTCTGGAGAAGACTCCAAGTAGGGCTCTTGCCAAAACAGGTGCTGTTGTGGTCCTCAGGGAAATAGCTTTTGGATACCTGGTGGCACGGTCCACTATCACCAGTATAAATCTGTGCCCAGATGCTGTAGGT
Source organism: Triturus cristatus (assembly GCF_964204655.1). NCBI lineage: Eukaryota > Metazoa > Chordata > Amphibia > Caudata > Salamandridae > Triturus > Triturus cristatus. The sequence continues at coordinate 210,442,285 of NC_140594.1, read as the reverse complement.
GGGTCCATTGGTCCTACAATGTCTATCCCCACTCTCTCAAATGGAAACCCAAGCCTGTCCCAAGTCCTATTCTGGCCTAAGTGTCCTGCAAGGGGAATATCATGGGCCAAGGTAAGAAGGAAGCCTCTGAAACATAACGGTATGACCAACTTCCTGGACACACCAGGCTTGGGGTCTCTAGCCTCGGAGTACAGCTGCCCTTCATGCCAATACACTCCTGGGAGGGCTGATCCACCACCTGAGGCAGGGGGGAAGGCACAGTCTTTACCCTACTGCTCTTTCTCTTAGATTGTGTCTGGTCCATTGTCCCAGGATCCAGCACTTGTTCAGTGTTACACTTTTTGGTCTGTGACCTGGTCACAGCAAGGACATGTGCATCTATCCCAAGCATTTCTGCATGGGTCCTATACTCCACTTCAGACCAAACTGAAGTTTCAAGGTCATTTCCCAACAGACACTCTACAGGAAGGTCTGAACTTACCACAACTTTCTTGAGGCCAGTTACCCCTCCCCAGGAGAAGTCAACAATTGCCACACTATGGGAGGTAGTGGCATTGCTAGCGTTGGTCACTAGGTAATTCTCACCTAGCATGATCTGTCCAGGGTCCACAAAGGCAGGTGTCACCATTGTGACACTAGCCCCAGTGTCCCTGTAGGCCTGAGCCATTCTATTATTGATAAAAGGAGTCTGTCTGTACTTGCCCAGGTTACTGGGGCCTACAGTAGAGGACAAAGCTATGTCCCCATCACAGATCAGAACAGCCTGAGTAGGTATCCTGACTAGGCCAGGACCGTCCTTAGTTCAAAGGGTTAACCCTACTACACCCTTTTGCTGGGAACCACCACTTACAGCTGGACTAGGGGGTACAGTTACCTTAGGGGCAATGGGGGCTGGGGGCTTATCCTTTTTGGTGCACTCACTAAACCAATGTGAGTTTGACTTACAATAGTTGCACCATGGTTTCTTTTGGCCATCTTTCTTTTCATCCTTTTTGGGACCACCCTCCCCCTGAGCCGTTTGGGGGCCTGGTGAAGACTTCTGGTCTTTTTGTTTCTGATCATTACCCTTCTGTTCTGCCTTTTTCTGATCACCGCCCTGGTTCTGGTTTTTCTGCTTAACTCTAGTCCTGACCCACCTATCTGCCTTCTTTCCCAATTCCTGGGGAGAAGTTAGGTCAGAGTCAATCAAGTGTTGATGCAACAGCGGGTTTTGACAGTTATTAAGGATTTGTTCTCTCATGATCAAATTATACAATCCTGTATTGTCCTTAACCTTACTACCCAATAACCAGCCTTCCAGAGCCTTAGTGGCACAATCTACAAAGTCAGTCCAGTCCTGAGTCTGTGTCTTCTGGGTATCCCTGAACAACAACCTGTATTGTTCAGTGGTTAGGCCAAACCCATCAATCAGAGCACTCTTCAGGACAGTGTAATTGTCAGCATCCTCATCACTAACTGTGAGGAGCTTGTCTCTACCTTTCTCAGACAAGGAGAGCCACAAGATAGCCGCCCACTGACTTTGGGGTACCTGCTGTACTTTGCAAGCCCTCTCCAAAGCAGTTATCCATTTGTGGATGTCATCCCCACACTTGTAGGGAGGGACAATCTTGCTCAGGTTTCTATTATCATAGGTCCTGTCTCTATCCTTAGGGATATTGCTGCCACCAGTGGGCTCTAACACACTTAACTTCTGCTCTCTGGCCAGAGCAAGCTTCTCCTTGGCAAGGGCAAGTTCTTCCCTCTCAATCCTCAGATTAGCTTCCCTCATTCTGGCCTCATGCTCTTTTCTCTGTGGGGAAGTCATTCCCCTGTGAGAAGAGGCATTGGAGCTGTTAGAGACATGGGAGTGGATGGATTCCCTTGAAGGGGATCGGTCTCTCCTGCTTCTCTGGTTAAGCCCACTTGAGGGTCAGAATGGGGGGGACCCCATTCAGACTCCCATGTAGGCTTAAGTTAGCCTGGCTAAGTCTCCCAACTTTGACCTGGCTGTCTACCTCATCTCCAGAAGTCCCATCTGACTCATCTGTAGTGGGTAGACCCTCACCTGTACCTAGGGTACTAGCCTGGGAGGCCCTACGAGCATCATACTCCTCTAGGATCTCTACTAGCTGAATGAGGGTAGGGTTTGAACCCTGTTTTAACTTTCTGGAGGTACACAATTGTCTCATCTCCTGAAAAGTTAGGGTATCATATCTAGAGGGGATCTTTCTAGGATCTACCCCTCCTGGGAGAGAATCAACTTGATCTCCTCTCAGAGACATGATCTAGTGAGGGTGTGGTGTGTGCACCTACCTACACTAGTTGCTTCTACTAAACCTCTCTAGTAATTGTAGTCAGGGTGTGCTAGGCCCTTCAACCTACAACAACTAAGTCCAGTAGGACTTAAGTATTTATTATCTATGTTATATGTACCTAAACAATATCTTATGAGATCTTTCAATTTAGTATCTCAAGATTACAATGGTATTACAACAGCAAGCTCAGATCCCACCGCTGCCACCAATGTGAGAAGTTGGCCTGATATATGATGTCACTAATTCTAGTGTACACCCTGTATCAGTCCAAACAACCCTTATGGTGATTGGTTGTAAAGTCAACCTTATAGACCAGCTATCCTAGTGGCAGCATGGACAAGAGCAGTCTTAGGTTAAACTCTGAATGGCATGTGAAGCCAGCTGTGATACCATATATAATCCCTTGAATACCAAATGAAAGGACACCACAACAGATATCTATAAAAATAGAATGTATTTTTTCTAGGCAAACCCTCAGCACTCTTTATGAGATTCGAGGTAAGTACAACACAGTCTTATTTAAGCATACATTAAGTCACACAGGTAAGTAATACAGTTAGGCCCTAGGGGCCACGCAAACCATATACTAAGTAAGTGGTATAAGAACCACTGTCACAAACACAGGATAGGCCTAGGCCTAGGGAATCGCTGGGGCTACACTATACTACCAAAGGTTAGGAAGTGGGAGGCCCACGGGATTCAGGTGCAGAGTGGAAACACTCACACGTAATGCGTAAAAGTCGATAGAATTACTAGCAGTTAGAAATTAACAGTTTTAGGACACTTCTGGTATAACTAGAAAGTCGAGACTCGGAAACTAGACCCTAGGATAGTCAATACCCTTGTGAGCACCGAAATACTCGTTACCTAGCCCACGGGCTGCGGGTGCATAGGTGTGAACTTGCGTCGGGTTTCGTCGTTGACTTCTATGGATGCCTGAAGGAAAGTTGCTGACAGGCAGTCAGTGAAGAGTGTCCGGTGGATCCGAAGGTGGGGATCAAGAACGAAGGAACCTGCAAGCAGAAGGGACAGAGTCTAGGTCACCAGCCAGGAGCCGGGAAGGAACCAGGCAATGTCGTGAAGATGCAGGTGAAGAGGTGAAGCTTGTCGCAGCAGCCACGGGTACCAGGAGACGTCGAGGACGACCAGGACCAGGAGGTGAGCTGTCCCACGAAGGCTCTTGCTGTCGGCGGCGTCGAAGTCGAGTCAGGACCCAACAAGCCTTGGCAAGCGGAACCCACGCAGGATGGAGGACTTGCTTCTGTTGCAGACCAGGAAGGTCTGGGGTGCTTCTCTTTCACAGAGGAGCGGGTGCCAGTCTGGAGGAGCCGGACCAGCAAGATGAAAGTAAAGGTTCGTCGTTGCAGAGGCTACTAGCCAACGGGCCAGCAACCGGACAACACGTCGAGCAACACAGGTGCAGAAGGGCCCCACGCAGAACACGTGAAGTGTGGGGAGCTGGTCTTCTTTGCAGCTGGTGCTCGGGAGTGGGGCTTCTCAATTCCCCAAGCACAGCCTCGAGGGAGCCTCGGAAGTCGCGCTAGTCAGTTACTAGCCACTTTTCCCAAGTCGCCGGTCCCACGTCCCTCGTCGCCTCCACGGGTCTCAGCTTCGCTGGAGATGTGGATCTGGTTCAGAGGTGTCTGGAAGTCTCGGCGCTGGTCAGTCTCTGCAGTCGTCCCTCGTAGGATTCAGTCGCAAAGCAAGCAGCGGTCGCTGGATGGTGCCTGGTTGCCCAGGGTGGTCACTCCTTGGCCATAAGGAAGATTTCTTCAGTCTTCTTCCTGAGTTCGAATGTCGAAGGTCCAGAGTTTCTGTTCAAGTTGCAGATTCAGGTTAATCTAATTTAGCAGGGCTCAGCTAGCTACTGATATACTGGGCTAGTAGGCTGGGCTACCTGCAAGGTCCCTCCTATGGGTGGAACCAGGAAGGGGAGTGGCTACACCCCCTTTCCTTTGTCCAGTTTCGCGCTGGGGCTGGAGTGTCCCACGAAGGCTCTTGCTGTCGGCGGCGTCGAAGTCGAGTCAGGACCCAACAAGCCTTGGCAAGCGGAACCCACGCAGGATGGAGGACTTGCTTCTGGTGCAGACCAGGAAGGTCTGGGGTGCTTCTCTTTCACAGAGGAGCGGGTGCCAGTCTGGAGGAGCCGGACCAGCAAGATGAAAGTAAAGGTTTGTCGTCGCAGAGGCTACTAGCCAACGGGCCAGCAACCGGACAACACGTCGAGCAACACAGGTGCAGAAGGGCCCCACGCAGAACACGTGAAGTGTGGGGAGCTGGTCTTCTTTGCAGCTGGTGCTCGGGAGTGGGGCTTCTCAATTCCCCAAGTACAGCCTCGAGGGAGCATCGGAAGTCGCGCTAGTCAGTTACTAGCCACTTTTCCCAAGTCGCCGGTCCCACGTCCCTCGTCGCCTCCACGGGTCTCAGCTTCGCTGGAGATGTGGATCTGGATCTGGTTCAGAGGTGTCTGGAAGTCTCGGCGCTGGTCAGTCTCTGCAGTCGTCCCTCGTAGGATTCAGTCGCAAAGCAAGCAGCGGTCGCTGGATGGTGCCTGGTTGCCCAGGGTGGTCACTCCTTGGCCATAAGGAAGATTTCTTCAGTCTTCTTCCTGAGTTCGAATGTCGAAGGTCCAGAGTTTCTGTTCAAGTTGCAGATTCAGGTTAATCTAATTTAGCAGGGCTCAGCTAGCTACTGATATACTGGGCTAGTGGGCTGGGCTACCTGCAAGGTCCCTCCTATGGGTGGAACCAGGAAGGGGAGTGGCTACACCCCCTTTCCTTTGTCCAGTTTCGCGCTGGGGCTGGAGTGCCCCAGCGCCGGTTTGAACAGGACTATGCATGGGACACCTTGTGTGCCCCAGGCAGTGTCTTGTTTCTTTCATCCCTCCCTGCCCCAGTACACTAACTCCTGTCTGGAGTGGTGCTCGCACTTCCCAAGGCAGGAAACCTATTGTCCAAGCCTCCCTCGCTGGAAGGACTCCCGGCAGCAGGAGGTCAGACTTGTGTCTGTGGCAGCAGCATCCATTTTGTGATGCTGGGGCTCTGGTTAACTTTAACTGGGTAAGTAGGTTTCAGCATGTCTTCTCCTTCTAGAAGGGAGGAATAATATCCTCATTGCCAGAAATGGTATGGGGGTATTATTCCAAAGTGTTAGACACCTTACATGACATGTTTCGATAAAGCCAAACCATAGTTACCATAACCTTTTAAGATTATAAGGTACTTTAAGAGTATATGGTAGGCTATATCATAGAACAGCTATAAGGACATGGTTCCGAAAGCTGCAGACAGGCTCAGCTCATGCTAGAGCACCATCTCACATGTTACCAAGCACTCTGCCTCCAGGATTGTTAAGGCCTGCCATAGGAGTGGCTGATAGGTACACATGTGTCTATATATAAGGTAGGTATAGGAATACTACACCTAAGCAAGGAGTGATTACGCAACCTTGCCCCAGCTGAGTGATCAGCCAGTTGTGTCATAACGGAAGGCCAGGCCAGGGGTGGCATAATACATGCTGCAGCCCCTGGTAGGCCTAGGGTACACCTATGCCCTGGGTACCTAAGGTACACTGTACAGGGGCCAATAAGGTGATCCTATCCAATTGGGTTATGCACCTAAAGTACATAGTATTAGTTTAGAGAGAAAACAGCTGGGCTGTGGGTCTGATTAGCAGGCCCACAGCCACATCTAAGTCGAAAACCAGTGAAGCAAAAGCAAAAAGTGGGGGTGAACATAGAAAGCAGATCCTACATCCACGACACCACCCCGCCCTGTTTGTTGCAATACCACATGGCGGTGGTGTTGTCCGTGAACACCTGCACTACACTCCCCCAAACAGAGGGGAGGAATGCCTACAGTGCAAGTCGGATCGCCCGCAGCTCCAATAGGTTGATATGGAGCCGGGACTCCACCGGAGACCAGAGGCCTCTGATCTCCGCCTCTCCCATGTGGCCCCATTAGCTCAGGAGGGACGCATCCATCACCACTACGTGCTCCAGTTGGGGTAGGGAGAGGGATCTGCCGCTGACCCAATCGCGATTCGTGAGCCACCACTGCAACTGTCTGGCAGCGCCCTCCGAGATCAAGACATGGTCGGACAGGTTGCCCCGATGCTGGGCCCACTGAAACTTCAGGTACCACTGCAGAGCCCGCATTCGCTACCGAGCGTGATGTACCAGCAGGATGCAGGAGGCCATCAGACTCCGAAACCGCAGCACCAACCTGACCGAAACCCGGGATAGAGGCTGAAAGATCGAAATCAGAGCCTGAATATCCCGAACCCGCTGTTCCGGAGGATAGACCCGGAACTGCGCTGAGTCCAGAACCGCTCCGATGAAGAGGAGCATCTCGGAGGGACTCAGATGCGACTTCGGCACATTAATGGAAAACCCCAGCAAATGCAGGAGGTCGGCTGTAGTCTGGAGGTGGGAGACGACTGCCTGGGGCGAGCCAGCCTTCAACAACCAGTCGTCGAGATAGGGGAAGAATGGAACCCCCAATCTGCGCAGATGAGCTGCGACTACAGCCATCACTTTCGTGAACACCCGAGGGGCACTGGTGAGGCCGAAGGGGAGCACGGTAAACTGAAAGTGCTCGTGGTCTACCGTGAACCGCAGGTAACACCGGTGGGCCGGCAGGATGGGGATGTGGAAATAAGCGTTCTGCAAGTCCAACGCTACCATCCAGTCTCCAGGGTCTAGGGCAGCCAGAACCTGAGCTAATGTCAGCATCTTGAACTTCTCCTTCCGGAGGAAGGCGTTGACGCTCCTGAGGTCCAAGATAGGGCGTAGGCCCCCTTTGCCCTTCTTGGGAACCAGAAAGTAGTGGGAGTAACAACCCCGACCTACTTCTGGGCCAGGAACGTGCTCGATGGCCCCCTTGGCCAAGAGGGCTGTAACTTCCTCCCACAGAAGTGTCAAGTGATACCCGACATGCGGTGGGACTGCAGTGGTATGGCTGGAGGGGTCGCCTCGAAGGGGAGGGAGTAGCCCCTTCGGACGATTTGCAGCACCCACCTGACCGATGTGATGGTACGCCAGTGGAGCAGGTGATGGCGAACTCTGCCTCCCACCGGCGTGGAATGGGCCTGAAAGCTCGGACTAGGAGGGCTTTGAGGCAGATGCTGCCGGGGTAGATGTGGACGGACCGGCTCTTTGTCCCCCTGCTCCGCCTCGGCGAAATCCACATCCCCGACCACATTGAGACTGGGTCTGCGGCCTGTGGCTAGACGGACGTGAGGGGGGCGCCCCTTCCTTGGCCACGAAAGGGGCGAAAAGCGGAATTTTGCGGGTACGGGCCGACAGGCCCAAGGACTTGGCCGTAGCCCTGGAGTCCTTAAAGCGCTCCAGCGCACTATCCGCTTTGTCGCCAAAAAGGCGACGGCCATCGAAGGGCATGTCCATGAGGGTGCTCTGGACATCCCCGGAGAAATTCGTGGTCCTCAGCCAGGCGTGGCGACAAATCGCCACCGTGGTCACAATTGCCCTGCCTAGCGAGTCCGTTGTGTCCAGTCCACATCGGATCGAATACCATGCAGCATCCCGCCCCTCGGTAAGAGCCTGGGCGAGCTGTGTCCGGGCCTCCTCCGGACACTGGGGCAGCACGTCCTACACCGTATCCCACAGGAAGTGGGAGTAACGGTCCAAAAGGCATGCGGTGTTGATAGACCACAACCCCAAACTAAGGGAGGAGACAATTTCTTCCCAAACTGTTCCAACCTTTTGGATTCCCGATCCGGGGGAGCGGACGGGAAGGAGGTCTGGGAGGAAGAGGCCTGGATAACCAGGCTCTCGGGCGTGGGGTGCACCGACAGAAATCTGGGGTCGCCCGGTGCAGGTCGGTGGCGCCGGGCCACGTTCCGGTCCAGAGGAGGAACTGTGGAGGGCTTGGACCAGGTGCCCATCAGAACGTCGATCAGTGCTTCATTGAACTGCAGCAGAGGCTCCGAGGAGCTTGCCAAAGGTTGAAGCACTTCAGTGAGGAGATTAGTCCTCATGGAAACAGCAGGTAGCCTTGCGCAGCACCACAGAATACGTAGCACCCTCCTCCGTAGCCAGAGATGAAGCCAGTGTCAGGGGAGGTATCAAGACCACTGGCATCCCCCAGTTCGTTTGCCCAGTCATGAATTAACTGGCACTGCTGTGCCAGAGGGTCCTTAGACCCCTCCCAGTCGTCTCCGTCTCCGTCATCTGACTCCTGGTATACAGGTGAAAAGGTCGGCGCCGGGCGGTAGATGAATCTGTCATCCATCGGCACCGGACACGGCGCTATTCCGACGCCGGGCCCGGACCGGGACTAAACTGGGGAACGGCGGCGTCTGAAGGCGGTGCCAGGGGCGGCACCGGAGGGGTCGGCGCCTGCGGAGGGGTTGTAAGGTCGACCGGCGTCTTCCAGGATCCAGGCCTGGATCCCGCGGGGGCCTGCGGCGTCGGGACAGGAGTCGGCGCCGGGGCTGCCGGCTCGCTAGGCCTCCCAGTCGAGTCCACGGGGCCCGAAGGCGTCGACGGCGGAGCCAGGCTCCTCATGGCCACGAGTATGTCTCTGATCTCCGCCGGAGCTGCGTCAGACCGAGGGACCGGAAGGTATGGGGTCGGACGGGACTTCAGCGGCTCCGACCGACCGACGAGGGGAGTCAGAAGAGCGATGTCGCCTCTTCGACGTCTTGCTGTGCTTCGACTTACCGGAGTGCGAAGACTTTGACCCCGACGAGCGGTGATGGCTGTGGCTCCGCGACTGGTGCCTCGACCTCCTCCTCGACCGGGACCTTGAGCGGCACGGAGCCGACTACCGGATATCGAGCAGCTTGCGGGATCGCTCCTGCCTAGCCTTCGAGGTCAAGGCCTGGCAGTCGAGGCACGACTCAGTATCGTGGTCAGCCCCAAGGCAATAGAGACACCGGCAGTGGTGGTCCGTGACCGACATCAGTCACAAGGCGTCACAAGGTTTAAATCCAGGCATCCCTACCGGCACCAGAGTCGAGGTCGACTGGAAATAGAACCAAAAGAGTTCAAAAAGTTTAGTCAAACAGTGTCTAAAAGGGTATGCTCTTCCCGAAGTCTGTGCGCGAGGGCAGCGTCATATACTCCGACGCCGTCATTCCAGCGATCACAACGCCGACGACGGACGTGGAGCCGCAGACGACGCCTAGCGACGCGCAAGGGTATTGCTGACGAAAAATCTTTCCGGATCCCGCCTGATGTCTGGGGATATTCTAAGGTGAGGAATCTAACTAACGTGTTTCTTTCAGATATAGCATTACAGAAGGTAAGTTATGTATTCTTTTAAATTATACTTTTACCCGCATATTTCTCACTTCTTGAATCAGAACAAAATAAGTTTCTGTATTCCTCAATAGAAAGGGGGACTGAGGTCTAGGCATACACCAGCACGTTATGCAGGAGCGACCTGGCAAAATGACCTTGCTAGAGGACCAGAGAATCAACGTATACTGCGTGATGAAAAGTATGGGTGAAAGCTGATGTAGGAACATGTCTGATGTTGAAAACTGGAAGACCTCAAGACAGTCATGGTTGCAGCCTTTAATCTGGTGGAATGAGCTCCGATTCATTTAAGAAGACCCTTTTTGGCCAGGGCATAACACAAAACCAGAAAAGAAAATCCAGTGAGGTCAAAGTTTGTTTCCAGCCTACGTTCCCTTCTTTGCACTGGTAAACCCAGTAAACCGCGAGGAGGACTTGCTGCAGGATCAGCCTCGAGAGTGGAAACAGGTAGTGTTGAAGCGTGGCTTGCATGGTTCTTTCAATGTTTGGTGACAAAGAGCTTTACTTCACGGTCTTGAATCTCCTTCGGTTGCATGAAGGCATATTCTTCACACAACTTGGCATCATGCCACAAGCCCAAACACCAGAAGCACACCTCATGCAGGTCCGTTACTGACGCACAAGTTACTTACCTTCGGTAACAATATATCTGTAAGAAACATTAGTTAGTTATAGATTCCTTAACTTAGAATTACCCCCAGGTGTCAGACTGGATCCGGAATGATTTTTCATCAGCAGTACCTCTGCGCGTCGGAAGGTCGTGACGGTCGGCTCCGCGTTCGACGTTGTGGTTGCCGGGATGACGTCGCGGCAGCTACTTAGACGCAACCCTCACGCTCTGACTTCAGTTCTGTACACGAGTTTCCGTGCAAAAAAAGCCGAGCAATGCAAGACACTGACCATTGGTGCACAAAACTAGGGCCCTGAAAGGATGTACTTAACCCTAAAAATCAGTTCGCAGAATGGGGAGGATTGGTGGGGCGGTAAGGAATCTCTAACTAACTAATGTTTCTTACAGATATATCGTTACCGAAGGTAAGTAACTTGTGCATCTGAAAAACACGTTAGTTATAGATTCCTTACCTTAGAATAGATACCCCAGCAATACCAACCCCGTTGGTGGGTCTGCAAACCAAGATCACACCAGAAAATCCTGGAGAACAGAACGGCCAAAGAAGCTTCTCTACGGACTTGGCAGTAGTGTTTTGTGAATGTGTGCAGCGATGCCCACATAGCCACCTGACAGATGTCATTTAGAGGCACTCCTCTTCCCAAGGCAGTAGTGGCTACCGTCGCCATGGTGGAGTGAGCGCGTAGCCCGACTGGAGGCTCCTTTTTAGCCAGAGAGTAACAAGCCTTAATACACAACACAAAGAACACACAAGGGAAAACCCCCACTGTAATTTATATAAATGGGCAATATCTCCAAAATTTTAAATAGTCACCCACAGAACAAGTTCATCAGACAATTATTTATCCATAATTTTATCAGAATTAATTTCTTTATTTTATAAATAGACTTTTTATAAAAAATATTTAACACTATAATGTGTACAGATAATAATACATAGCAACATTTAAATGTACAAAAAACAATTAATCTCAGCACAAACATAGGAGCCCTGACACGAACAAAACAATGTTGGACAGACTAGCCCAATTTTTTTTTTTTGACAACTCATCTAAACATACAAGGGAACAATATTGACATTAGTGCATCAAAAAGAGAAAAGAAATACACACAAATAACTGTGAGGAGGAGCGGGTCTACAGAGAGAAACAACCAGATGTACACTGGATTCCTTACCGTCCGTATACAGGCAACCAGGAAGCCGACATAACGACAACTCTTTTCCCCACCCCCCAGTACGTCGCATCTGACCTGGAAGTCCCTCCTCCCGGAAGTGACAGGACACAGCAGCTCGACCAATCAGGTAACGGACCTGGAGGTCGGAGGAGGCAGAAAAAGCCGGAAGTCGAAAGAATCAGGGCGTCCCTTGGAAGACAGCCGGAGGTAGCGGAGAGAGACGCCGAAAGGCTCGAGGACTTCATTCCCTGTCGAGAGGACGCCGAGAGAACCGAAGACCACGCTTCCCGTCGAGAGGACGTCGAGGAAATCCCCACGGAAGAACCGGAGGCTCCTGACGTCTGGACAGAGGAGTGGTGGAGCCCGGGGGACACGTACGAGCCGCCACAACTCAGGAGAGTTGTGGAAGACAGCAGTACGTAACGGGGAACGGGGACCACAGGGTGGGTCAGGAAGTGCGGTGAAGGGTTTAGGGAAGAGGGTCCCTCTCTTAGTCGACCGCCAGTGTCAGGAGAGGACTTAAAGGCAAACCAACTACCCTAATCCCAACCCTTCGATACGACCAGCCCTTTTTTTTTTTTTGCAATTATTCTCATTTGAACGTCTTCATTTTCTTTCGTCTCTTCACTCCCCTTTGTCAGGGTTACACCGGGTGTGGTGACGGTATACCAGAAATACCAAGACCTGTACTTGACCGCTCTTTCTTGTTGTTTTTGAGTGACCCCGGGGAGAACCACACCAGAGACGGCAACCGGAGAAAAGGAGGAACAGCCCCACCTTCCTACAACTAAGGATCAAACCTTTGAAGACATCAACGAAAGGGATTGTTTCTACCACCACTTTGCCTATCTGCATATATTACTTTATCTACTTTCCGTTAGCACTTCTGGCGGGTTATTGAAAATCAGCAATAAAAACCCTACACTATTCAACCCCTACGGCCTCCTCGCTAGTACAAAAGATGTGCATCACATATAACAACCACAAAGACAAAAAGTGAAAAGTGCCGACGCGCGTTTTGGAAGTACCACTGCTTGTAAATTCCTTCATCAGGGCGCTGTATTCCTGATGTTAATGGGTGGGCATATCATCACCATCCATATTAGCAGTATACATTATAAAGGTGCACAGGGCTCTATAAGGAACCGTCTGTGGGGACAAACGAACAAAATATCACAACCAGATAATACAAAGCTAAAATAGTCAATAGGAGCAAGCGATTCAAAGATAGAATATAAGAAGGAGGAAACCAGCACAAAAACATAGATTGCCTCATAAAAAACCATACCAGATAGTCCAAACCACCAAGACAGGTATAATTTGATAGTGCTCAAATGAAGTTGTGTAGAATGTGAAGACTTAAACTTAAAAAAAAAATAAAAGAACATCCACAGAGAAAAACACAAACCTATGCGGCAGTGCAAAGCGAATGGCCTGGGAAAAATACAAAGAATTGGTACCCAGGCAAGTTGAACAAATCCAAGTCAGGAAAATAGAGAACCTGAAGACAGAGAAAATAATCAGGCCCAAGAAATTTGAAGATAAAGAATATAAATATGAAAAGACCAATAGGAATAAATCTTACAGAGAAAACCGCTTCAGGGACATGTAGGGAGAAGGAAGAGTGAGCCCAATATTGAACGAATAACTGCATTAAAAGGATGAATAAAACATAAGGGATTAAATACCATAGAGAGAAAACGCAAAAAATGTAAAGACATATAAAGAAAACCAGACTCACTGTGAATAATAAGAAAGTTGGTGTCACATAGACATCCTGTATAAGCTGCGGGTATTAGGATAAAGGTATGATCACTGTAAGCCAAAAAATCACAATCAGAATGTATAAGTATAAAGATAACGTGTGCAGTAGTCAGACGACAATCTAAAATATAAACTGCATAGCCAACTGTCTAAAGGATACCTACAGATTAGTGTAAAAAGAAATCCTCCCCAACAGCACGCTTGTCTGATATTGAATTAGGTTTGAAAAAAATCAGACGGAGTACTCAAGGCTGGAAAGAAGCAAAAAAAAAGTAAAATAAAATTAAGAAAATAATCGGCCCGGGATATGGAAAAGGCATGAAGTCACCACAACCTCGGAAAAGAGTACTTGCCTTCGATGAAGCCACGTCGATTGACAGCTCTCCCACGGGTCCGGTCGGTACCAAAACAAGTAAAAAATGGTGGATCTATATATATGGAGCTTAATGAAGGCGGAACACGGGAATAAAGAACACCTGGAGATTCCGAAAGGCGCTATAATGTAACCAGCCGGAAGACGCTGGAATGTTACCGCAGAGCCGGGGAAGGATTAAACAGTCGGCCATGATGAAAGGAGAAATGCCGTAATAAAGAATATAGATGTGCAAAGAAATATAGCGGCTAATCGCGGACGATTGCTGAATCACTCGGTCACCATACCCAAATTTGTTAAAGGGGAAACATATAAAAAGAAAAGACGATCTAGATAGGTGGTGCCTAATAAATAGATAACTAAGAGAAGAAATGCTGAATCGGGCATATTGGAGGAACAAAATATCGGCCATGTAAACTGGGGGGAAATAAAAAAATGAATATATCAACAGTAAATGGGTAATAGGAAAGAGAAATATGCCTGCAGGCCCCAAGAATATAAGCCACAAAGTAAGGGATAAATGAATCAAAGAAAGAGAACTAGGAGGAAAAAAGTGTGAAGGAAAAATGAATAAGTGCGCACAACTTGAAAAAGGGGGAAAACTTAAAGATAGAAATAGCACTCCCAGAAACAAAGGAGAGACTGCACATGAAAAAAATATAATTAAAGAATAAAAACTGATACGATCAGAAGAACAACACAAAGAACAAGCCAATGATAGGCCAAAGAAATTAAAATAAAATGAGGTGGATATTAAGAAGAAAAGTAAACAGGTGACTAAAGAACAGAAGTCCCGAAAACTCAGTTAATTAAATAATGGCATTTTCCCAAGGAAGGGATTCATTAAGACCAGTATTTGCAGTCTGCAAGGTAAAAATCCCCAAAACGTCTCTCTTGAGTCTTAGTGCAATCATGTTACCATCCTTAGGAGTACGTACTCGTTCCAAGATCAGTCATTTAAGTTCTTCCACTGTGTGTTGCTTATCAAGCCAATGAGCAACCAATGGCGCCCCCACTCGTTTGTTACGAATTGAAGATTTGTGTTCACTAAACCGAGTTCTAAACTCTCTACTAGTTTCTCCAACATATCCTCTTTGGCAGGGGCACAGAATGAGATATATCATATTCATTGTGCGACAATTGGTCATCTCTTTAAAAGAGAATATTTTCTTGCCCCATTTTAGTTCAGACGTGACCAAAGCGGCATCACATCCGTGGCAATTGCCTCATTTTTGTGTACCGCATATGGGATTAGACCCTGTGATGGATTTCTGGACCAAACCAGTACTTTGAGGTACAGAGGCTTTGACCAAAGTATTCCTGAGATTTTTATTTCGCTGGTAGGCATAGAGCGGTTTTTGAAGAGTGTAGGAGAGTAGGGTCTGCTTTCTATGTTCACCCCAACTTTTTGCTTTTGCTTCACTGGTTTTCGACTTAGATGTGGCTGTGGGCCGGCTAATCAGACCCACAGCCCAGCTGTTCTCTCTCTAAACTGATACTATGTACTTTAGGTGCATAACCCAATTGGATAGGATCACCTTATTGGCCCCTGTACAGTGTACCTTAGGTACCCAGGGCATAGGTGTACCCTAGGCCTACCAGGGGCTGCAGCATGTATTATGCCACCCCTGGCCTGGCCTTCCATTATGACACAATTGGCTGATCACTCAGCTGGGGCAAGGTCGTGTAATCACTCCTTGCTTAGGTGTAGTATTCCTATACCTACCTTATATATAGACACATGTGTACCTATCAGCCACTCCTATGGCAGGCCTTAACAATCCTGGAGGCAGAGTGCTTGGTAACATGTGAGATGGTGCTCTAGCATGAGCTGAGCCGGTCTGCAGCTTTCGTAACCATGTCCTTATAGCTGTTCTATGATATAGAAAAAGTTTGGAAAAAGGCGTCAATTCTCCCTTTGTTTCCGATCCAAATAACTTTCGACCCATTTCGCGCCTTCCATTCCCGGCCAAACTAGTGGTAAGGGTGCTAAACCATCAACTTACCACCTCTGTGAAGGAAATCTCACTGTTGGATCCTTCGCAGCACGGTTTCCGCGAGGGTCATAGCACCGAATCCGCGCTGATAGAGGCTACAGATCAGATTAGGCTTACGGTGGATCGGGGGGGAAAGTCAGCGTTGATCCTTTTAGATCTATCCGCTGCTTTCGACACGGTCCACCATGGTCTATTAATGGAACAATTAAGAAACAGTGGAATCCAGCAGAAGGCATGGGAGCTATTGAACTCCTTCCTTTCCGATCGGAGTCAAATAGTGTCATTGGAAAACTGTGCTTCCCAACCATTCTCGCTGCCATGTGGGGTCCCGCAGGGATCCTCACTAAGTCCCACACTGTTTAATATATATGTTTCCTCCCTAGCGCCTATCATCACAAAATCATGGATTCAGCGTAACCTCCTATGCGGATGATACGCAAATTATTGTGTCCCTTCTACCTGGTAATGAACTTGGGATGGACCACAACTTTCAGTCCTGCATGTCAGAGGTAGCTCGTTGGATGGCAAACAATTGCCTCAGGTTGAATTCCAACAAAACAGAGGTGATGTTATTTGGGAATAACCCTGATTTCTGGGCCCCTACATGGTGGCCGCAGGAACTGGGTGCACTTCCCACCCGGTTAATCATGCCAGGAACCTTGGAATGGTATTGGATACCAAACTATCCATGACATTACAGGTCAATTCGGTAGCCTCCAAATCGAGCTACATCCTGAGAATGTAGAGGAAGATTCTGTTCCTGCTTCCGCAGGAGCATCGACAGACTGTGGTAAGGGCCTTGATAACCTCAAGACTGGATTACTGTAACAGTCTATACCTCAACATCCAGGAAGGCTTACTATATAGACTACAGTTGCTGCAGAATGCCGCGGCCAGACTCCTAACAGGCCTCCCTAAATCTGCCCATATCTCTAAGGCCATTCAGGACCTACACTGGCTCCCTATTAAGAGCAGGGTCCAGTTTAAATCATTCTGTCTGGTTTTTAAGGCTCTACATGGAGTAGGCTCAGACTTCCTGATCAACAGGCTTAGGAGGTATATACCTGCCCGACATCTTCGATCATCCGATGCAAATCTGATCAAGGTCCCCCCAACAAAGAAAGTTAACTGGGGTGGCCGCAGTTTTTCATATGGTGCGGCAAGGCTGTGGAACGGTTTGCCTCCTCATATGCACGCCATGGAAAATCTATTTCAATTCAGGAAAGCATTGAAGACCTGGCTATTTGTCAAATCATTCTGGAGTAAGCCTAATTGGAGCAGTGGACAGCGCCAGGACACCTCTTTTTGCTAATCGCGCGCTTTACAAATCTCGAAAATAAAAAATAAATAAATATAGCCTACCATATACTCTTAAAGTACCTTATAATCTTAAAAGGTTATGGTAACTATGGTTTGGCATTATCGAAACATGTCGTGTAAGGTGTCTAACACTTTGGAATAATACCCCCATACCATTTCTGGTGATGAGGATATTATTCCTCCCTTCTAGAGGGAGAAGACATGTTGAAACCTACTTACCCGGTTAAAGTTAACCAGAGCCCCAGCATCACAAAATGGATGCTGCTGCCACAGACACGAGTCTGACCTCCTGCTGCTGGGAGTCCTTCCAGTGAGGGAGGCTTGGACAATGGGTTTCCAGCCTTGGGAGGTGCGAGCACCACCCCAGACAGGAGTTAGTGTATTGGGGCAGGGAGGGATGAAAGAAACTAGACACTGCCTGGGGCACACAAGGTGTCCCATGCATAGTCCAGTTCAAACCGGCGCTGGGACACTCCAGCCCCAGCTCTGACGCGAAACTGGACAAAGGAAAGGGGGTGTAGCCACTCCCCTACCTGGTCCCACCCATAGGAGGGACCTTGCAGGTAGCCCAGCCCACTAGCCCAGTATAACAGTAGCTAGCTGAGCCCTGCTAAATTAGATTAACCTGAATCTGCAACTTGAACAGAAACTCTGGACCTTCGACATTCGACCTCAGGAAGAAGACTGAAGAAATCTCCCTTGTGGCCAAGGAGTGACCACCCTGGGCAAACAGGCACCATCCAGCGACCGCTGCTTGCTTTGCGACTGATCCTACGAGGGACGACTGCAGAGACTGACCAGCGCTGAGACTTCCAGACACGTCTGAACCAGATCCACATCTCCAGCGAAGCTGAGACCCGTGGAGGCGACGAGGGACGTGGGACCGGCGACTTGGGAAAAGTGGCTAGTAACTGACTAGCGCGACTTCCGAGGCTCCCTCGAGGCTGTGCTTGGGGAATTGAGAAGCCCCACTCCCGAGCACCATCTGCAAAGAAGATCAGCTCCCCACACTTCACGTGTTCTGCGTGGGGCCCTTCTGCACCTGTGTTGCTCGACGTGCTGTCCGGTTGCTGGCCCGTTGGCTAGTAGCCTCTGCGACGACGAACCTTTGTTTTCACTTTGCTGGTCCGGCTCCTCCAGACTGGCCCCCGCTCCTCTGTGAAAGAGAAGCACCCCAGACCTTCCTGGTCTGCACCAGAAGCAAGTCCTCCATCCTGCGTGGGTTCCGCTTGCCAAGGCTTGTTGGGTCCTGACTCGACTACGACGCCGCCAACAGCAAAAGCCTTCGTGGGACAGCTCACCTCCTGGTCCTGGTCGTCCTCGACGTCTCCTGGTACCCGTGGCTGCTGCGACAAGCTTCACCTCTTCACCTGCATCTTCACGACATCGCCTGGTTCCTTCCTGGTTCCTTCCCGGCTCCTGGCTGGTGACCTAGACTCTGTCCCTTCTGCTTGCAGGTTCCTTCCTTCTTGATCCCATCCTTGGGATCCACCGGACACTCTTCACTGACTGCCTGTCAGCAACTTTCCATCAGGCGTCCATAGAAGTCAACGACGAAACCCAACGCAAGTTCACACCTGTGCACCCGCAGCCCGTGGGCTAGGTAACTTGAGTACTTCGGTGCTCACAAGGGTATTGACTATCCTAGGGTCTAGTTTCCGAGTCTCGACTTTCTAGCTATACCAGAAGTGTCCTAAAACTGTTAATTTCTAACTGCTAGTAATTCTATCGACTTTTACGCATTACGCGTGAGTGTTTCCACTCTGCACCTGAATCCCATGGGCCTCCCAGTTCCTAACCTTTGGTAGTATAGTGTGGCCCCAGCGATTCCCTAGGCCTATCCTGTGTTCGTGACAGTGGTCCTTATACCACTTACTTAGTATATGGTTTGCGTGGCCCCTAGGGCATAACTGTATTACTTACCTGTGTGACTTAATGTATGCTTAGATAAGACTGTTGTATTTACCTCGAATCTCATAAAGAGTGCTGAGGGTTTGACTAGAATAAATACATTCTATTTTTATATACATCTGTTGTGGTGTCCTTTCATTTGGTATTCAAGGGATTACATATGGTATAACAGCTGGCTTCACATGCCATTCAGAGTTTAGCCTAAGACTGCTCTTGTCCATGCTACCACTAGGATAGCTGGTCTATAAGGTTGACTTTACAACCAATCACCATAAGGGTTGTTTGGACTGATACAAGGTGTACACTAGAATTAGCGACATCATATATCAGGCCAACTTCTCACAAAGAGCTTCAACTGTTTGATCTGAACTAAGAATATGGCAATGAGAATTGATGATTTGGCATAATTTATCATTACAGTTGGAATGGGTGGTCACCACTACTAATTTATTGTCACTTTTTTTTCTCATTAGGTACAAACAGGGCCTCTCTGTTATAATATTTGGCCCTTTTGTAGGATTCTTTGACCATCTATGTGGATAACCTCTGTTTAAAAACGTGGTTTTTAACTGGGATGCATGTAATTCAAAGTCAGAGATATTGGTACAATTTCTCCGGAGCCTTAAGAACTGGCTGAAAGGTATACTGTTCTTTTGGCTCAGAGGATGGTTACTTTCATAATACAAGAGGGTATTCCGAGCGGTAGGTTTGGTGTATAAGGTCACCTCAATAGTTTGGTTCATCACCTGAATCCAAACATCCAAAAAATCAATTTTGGTTCTGCTGATGTTGAGGCTGAATTTGAGATGGGGGCACATAAGTTAATCCAGGCAAAGAATACCATAAGTTGCTCTTCGGGGCCTTTCCAGATAAAAAAGTTATCATCTATAAATCGGTGCCAGTGAGTAATGTTTTCAAAAAATGGGGCTACCTCATTATAGATGAATCTATTTTCAAAGGAACCCATGTAGATATTTGCTACATTGGGTGCGCATGCTGGGCCCATGCTAATGCCTTGGACCTGCTTATATATGACTTTGTCGAATTCAAAGAAATGTTCTTGTAATACGATGGCCAAACATTCAAGGATAAATAAATTGTCAAGATAAGCATCGTGTTTTTCAAGGGCACTTCTAACTGCCTCCAACGCCTCACATTGAGGAATGTTAGTATATAAGGCCTCAATGTCCATTGAAACCAGTAATTCTGTAGTAGGATTACAATGAATTCCCTCAATTTTGCTAATAAGATGGCCGGTATCCCTGATGTAGGCAGGTAATTCCAGAACTAGTGGTAGCAAAAAGACATCCACAAATTTGTCTTTAGGCTCCGTGGGAGAGCCTATGGTGGACACAATAGGCCTAAATGGAGGTTTCAAAAGATTTTTGTGTGCTTTTGGAACACCATATAGGACTGGAATTTTGAAGAAAGATTTGTTCAAATATTCAAATTCCTGTTTACAGATGGAGCCATACTCCAAAGCCTTCTGAGTGATTTCCAATATCTCTGTTTTGATTTTCTGAGACGGGTATGAGGTGGCACGACAGTAATGTTCAGTAACATTGAGCATAAGTTGAATTTGTTCCTTATAGTCAATGCTGTCGAGCACCAAAATACCACCGCCCTTGTCACTAGGTTTAACAGTGACAGTGTGATCCATAGACAGTCTTTTCAAGGATTGATGTACGAGGTACTTACCTTCGGTAACGATGTATCTGGTAGAGACGATTCTAGCCGCAGGTTCCTTCCCGTAGAATTATCCCCAGACGTGAGACTGGATCCGGAAACTTTTTGCCACAGCATCCCTGAGCGACAGGGGGCGGGGCAACACCACACGACTACGCCTAGGCGTCGTCCGCGTACGTGACGTCAGCGAGGTCACATAAGCCCCACCCCGGCGCGCCAACGTCAGTTTTCTTCGGACACCTTTTCCGCAACGCGGAGCCACCAGGCAAACTGTGGTAGCAGGGGAACACCGTGCGAAAGAGTGGAAACAAAGAATGGAGACAAGCGATACCATAAGGAGCGGTGCAACACTGCAGCCTCCAAAGGCAGGGGCGAATAAAGAACAGAGCAGAGCCCCGAGAGCCACCCTGCCAGCATGTAAACCGCCTTCCCCTCCCCCCCCTGGAGACAGGGAACATATATAAAGGCAGGACATCTGTAGCAGGCCTACAAACCCCACCCGGAAATAGGGAAGGGAAGCCAGCCCCAGAACAGACAGGACAACAACAACAATTACCACAACAACCCTCCAAGCCACCCCGGCACAGACGGCAACCATCCTCCAAGGAACAAGGGCAGGGCATGGCCAGGTGACCCCCAAGCAGAGGGAAAGGGACCCCCAGCAGCAAGAGGAAGGGAGGGAGGGCAGAGATTGAAGGTAAAACCCCTTCCCAAACCTGGAGCATACCGAGTAGCGGGGCACAGAAGCACCATAACCCTATCCTCCAGAGAACCAAGGGGAGGAAGGAACAGCAACAAGATGGCGCAACCCACCAAGAGCAAGGGAAGGCACTCAAAAGAGACACAGCCCCCCACCAGGAGGCGAGCGCCGAGACCAACCCACGGGTCCTCGAAGAACGGGGAGAAAGGGCGGGCCGTGAAGGAATCTGCAGCTAGAATCGTCTCTACCAGATACATCGTTACCAATGGTAAGTACCTCGTACATTTGATAGAGACTACTAGCCGCAGATTCCTTCCCGTAGAATAGATATCCTAGCAATACCCACGGGGAAGGAGGGTCTGCGAAAGGACCCCCCCAGCCATAACAGGACAGAGGGTCACACAGGGGACCAGACCTGCGGACCGGGCAATAACCCGACCCCTCCCAGGGAAGAGGAGCCACCCACAAGCAGAACACTACTGACCCCAGAGGGATGGGGGAAGAAGAAAAAAGAAGGGGGTGGCCTTCACATGTCACAAAGAAGGCTAAGCCACACCAGATGGAAGGCCACAGGCCAACCAGAGTGGCGCTAACAGACAAGCCGCCAGAACATTAACAACAGCACAGGGCCCCAGGAAGAATGAGTGTGCAACACCTGACCAGGGAGGGCACAGAATTATTCCGAAGCAGGGAGAAGAGGAAAGGGCCGGACACACCCCCACGAGGGGCCGCGCACACGCCCGCAAGAAGCAAAACAACATACAGAAACGCCACGGAGAACAGGCACCAAAGGGCCACCAGAACCCCCCAGCAGAGCGCATGCTGTATAACAGCTACACTACCCCACATAGGGTACATCAAGCCCCAAGATATGGGAACCCTCTTTGGAAGAACATCCGCAACAGAGGAAAAACAAAAGAGCCTCAGGGAAAGCACCCCGCGAACGGCTTGACAATCAGCCCAAAGAAAAACAGAAGGCCTAAACTGTGGGCTAAGTCTGCGTAACAGTTCTAGCAAGAAACACAGCGAACAAGGGCAGTCCAGCAGCCAACATTGCCAAAGTCCCCACAAGGAGGACTCAATGGCCAGAAAACACACTCCACCGCAAGAGCGACCATCCCAAGAAGGACCAGAACCAGCTCAACTCCTCAATCACGGAGGAGGAGGAGGAGGAGGAGTATAATGGGGGGGGGGGGGGGGGGGGGGGGGGGAGTATGACGGAGACCCGCCAGGAACCTTTGGATGGCGGAGTCAGCTGGGGCATGGAACAACAGGCTACCATCAAACGGGAGATCAATGAGCCGTTCCCGAATATTTTCGGGGAAGACGCAGCCCCGAAGCCAAGCATGGCAACGGAGAGCGACTGAGGAAGCCATGGCCCGGCCCAGCACCTCCGAGATGTCCAGAGCGGAGTGAAGGATAAACGCCGCCAGCTCCCGGCCATCCAACGCATGACGCCGTAAGTCCACCTGAACAGTCTCCTGAGAAGCTGCAGACCCCCAAGACTCAACCGAGTCCCAAAGACAAGAGGAGGCCCTAGCCAGGACACACAAGGTGTTCAGGGCCCACAGGGCTGGTCGAGGCAAACATGTTGCGCCCCCAAGAGTCCAGCCAGCGGGCCTCCCGGGAGGGCAGAGTCAATAGCGGCAGCAGGGAGGGAAAGGCAGTCTGCAAAAGATGACTGGCGGTAGAGGGGTGGAGGAAAGACACGCAGGGTCACACACACCTGGTGTAGAAGGTGCTGAGGCACTGGATCCCCTGAGGCAGGACGCCCCTAAGCCCCCGTCAGGAACGAAAGGAGTGAACCCTCGAAGGGAAGCAAGATCTCCCTCCCACCAGAGCCCTGGTGGAGAACCTCCAAGAGATGATCCGTTGGAAAATGAGCAATGGGGTCACCCATTCGCAGAATTTCTACAGCCATGGACACCGGGTGAGTAAAGGCCGCACCCGCCTCTGTAGGGCCCCGTGGCGGAGAAAGCCACTCCTCCGTGGGCGATGGCTGCAGTCTAAGGTGGCCGTCTCCCAAGCCAAGCGGAACGGGCAGGGGCCAGACCTGGAAGGTAGGAGGAGCCGAGGAGTGGGGAACCTGCCACTCCTCCGGCGAACACTGCGGCACAGAAACGGTGGTGAGCCACCCTTTGATGATGCCTGTCAGGAGCTGTAGAGTCCACCGCCTGAGGCACAGCGGTAACGCCAGCCTGCGCCGAAGGAGACGCTGGATAGGGCTCTTCGAAGTCACACTGCGCCGGGGACCGGAGGGGGGCCGGAGTCGCAGTGGACAGGGGGCGGCGTCGGAATGGCGCCGACTCGACCTCCACCGAGGCAGCCGCCTGCATAGAGGGACGAGAAGGACCAGGGGAGTGACACAAAGCTCTCAGCCAGCCTCAGCCCAGTATACAACATAGGTGGTCCGGCGAGCCATGTGGCGCCGCCAGGGCTGACCCAACCTCCAACTCGCCCTCCGACGAGGCAGCCGCCTGCGTGAAGGGACAAGAAAGTCCCAGAGAAGGGCGAGGGGTTCGCGCCCAGCCTCGAACCGGAGCAGGAAGAGGAAAGTCCACCGACCCCTGTGGCGCCGCCCGGCCCAGCAGCTGTCTGCGCCGAAGCGGCATCCCCTCAGCCCTAGACACCTTGTCCAGGGACCGAGAGGGGCTCGGGGATGCGACCAGAGCCCCGGCGACCTCACACGACCCCACAGGGACTCCCGCGGGAGTTTGCGGCGAGGCAGAGACGCCGTGGTGTTAAGGAGGGACCCCAAAGGAGCCGCACCCCAACAGCACCACAACCTCCAAGCCTGGATCCAACCCAGTCGGCGCCGGGGCCGGAGCCACCGGAGGTGCCGCGGAAGGCCCCGCGCTAGGCAAGGGAACCGCCAACGCCCCAGGAGGGGGAAGGAGGAGACTCCAGCGAGGCCTGCAAAGCCGCCGTGTATGTCTCCATCTGGACTCTCGACGCTCCATCACCGGGAAACGGTGGTAGGAGGACACGCGAAAACCGGCCCCCGGGGACAAATTGCGACACTTACCCACCGGTGAGCGACGCTCTCGCGACATCAGGGAAGGGCGATGATGACCACGGCCGTATTTGAAGCCCTCTGCCTAGGCTGATCGAGGGGAGGTCGACCTGGAGAGACGCGCCGAAAGAAGTTTCATTCGGCGCTCCCGCCGCAACTTCGGCTTCAACTTTTGGCATGCCTCACAATCCGCGGTGCCGTGATCCTCCACCAAACACCACATACATATGCGATGAGGGTCCGTCGCTGACATAAGACGCCCACACGACGTGCAAACTTTAAAGCCAGAAGGCATTCGCACACTGTTCCACCAAGGGAAAGACAATGATGAAGAAAAAAGGGCCCGAAACAGGCCCATATCAAGACCGGATCCGCGCTGCACGCGGAAAAGGAAAACAACTGATGTACGTGTGCTGGGGTGGGGCTTATGTGACCTCGCCGACGTCACGTAGGAGGACCACGCCTAGGCGGAGTCATGTGGTGTCGCCCCGCCCCCTGGCGCGCAGGGATGCTGTGGCAAAAAGTTTCCGGATCCAGTCTCACGCCTGGGGATATTTCTACGGGAAGGAATCTGCGGCTAGTAGTCTCTATCAGATATTCATTGTAATGAAGGTTAAACGGAAGTTTAGGGACAAATTTTATCATATTTTGTATTTTAGAATAAACTGTTTTCTCAAAGATGCCTACTTCCGGTCCTACTTGGTCTAAAGTAGGAGTAAATATGGAGGTGGGGAGAAAACCAGTTCTATTATTGTTAGGTATGGTGTCATGCTCAGAGAAAATCTTTTTTAATCTGATTTTACGAAAAAAAGATTGAATATCTCTGTTGAGCTCAAACTGATTAAAGAAAGTGCTGGGTACAAAGGACAATCCTCGAGATAATAAGTTCATAGTGGGCTCATCAAGAGGTTTTTTAGAAAAGTTGAAAATGGGGATGGGATCAGTATGGTTAGATTGGGTTACTCCCTCCAGTATTGGTTCCGCCTTGTTTGTAAGTACTGGGGGGGGATTCTCCGTATGTTGTTATCGGCCACTCTCCCGAGTCCTGAATCTGACTCGGGTAGTTCCCCAGCGGTTGCCTAAAAAATTATTGTAACGTTGGGAACCCTCAGATGGTGCTCGTCTGTTCCCAAATCCTTCTGAGGTACTAGGTCCTCCTTCATTGTCAGACTCCGATGTGTCTGAAAAGATAAGTATCCTTCTATTGGTCCAATGTTGGAAATCTCCTTGCTGGGACGGGTCCCTAGCGGAGTAGTATTGGGCACCCAAATAAGGGTACACCATCTCCTCAGAGAAATAACGAATATCTTTTCTCAATGTATCTGTTTTTTTCTTTATGAGATAATCACTGAAGGAATTGAGTTCCATATTAACCTCCTCCAGTTTTTTCTTTGCATCCTCTATGGGGTTATTTTTCTTTAGGGTCTCTTCGATCTCAGATATTTCTTTGAGGAGGCTAGCAACAACCTCTCTAGCAGTCTCAATAATGAGCATCACAACATACACAACACAACCTATCGAGAAATTGTGCTTTTGTGTACAGCCCGATCCTTCTTTGCACCCACGTAGCCAACAAAAAGTTGATCATCCACACGGAACTGTTTTGTGCGATCCAGATAGAAGGAGAGCGCACACTTTGGGTCCAGACGGTGGAGCCTCTCTTCCTCCTTTGAAGGAGGCGGACAGAAGGTGGGCAAAGTAATGGTCTGCCTGATGTGGAAGGCAGTGACCACCTTAGGGAGAAAGGATGGACGGGTCCCGAGAACCAACTTTTCCGGATGAACAGACAAGAAAGGAGGTTTGGAAGAAAGAGCCTGGAGCTCACTCACTCGTCTAGCGGAAGTGATGGCTGACAGGACAGCAGTTTTAAGAGTTAAGAGGCGTAAAGGACAATTATGAAGCGGCTCAAAGGGAGCGCACATTAAACGAGTCAGTGCAGGATTCAGGTCCCACTGAGGTATAACGAAGGGAATTGGAGGAAAAAGCCTTTCAAGAAGTGGTTAACTACCAGGGACTTGAAAAGAGAAGGCTGATATGGCAGCCGAAGGAAAGCAGAGATGGCAGAAATGAAGCCCTTGATAGTGCCCAGAGCAGAGCCCTGCTGGGCTAAAGAGAGAAGGAACAAGAGTACTTCAGAAAGAGGGGCAAAAAGGGGATCCACAGCCTTTGCTGTGCACCATGCCACAAATTTGTTCCACCTGCAGGCGTATACCGTCTTTGTGGAGCGACGCCTGGATGCCAAGATTACGTCACAAACTTCAGGAGGCAGGTCGAAAGACGTCAACTGCCGCAGCTCAATCTCCACACAAGGAGGTGGAGACTGTACAGGTTCGGGTGGAGGACCATCCCCTGCGGCTGCGACAGAAGATCCTCCCGAACAGGCAGTCTGATCAGAGGATCGATGGCCATGTCGAGCAGCTCGGTATACCACACGCTTTGAGCCCAATCCGGAGCCACAAGAATGACTTGGGCCTGGTCGCACCTGATCTTCTTCAGCACTCTGGGCAGAAGTGGTATAGGCGGAAAGGCGTACAACAGACCACAAGTCCACTCGCGACGAAAAGCGTTACCAAGGGAGTGCCGCCTTGGAAGTTCCAACACGCAGAATGCTGACATTGCGCGTTCTCTTTGGTGGCGAATGGATCTAACCAAGGCTCTCCCCACTGCTGAGAGACTTCGCACCACCTCCGAGTGAAGACGCCATTCGTAATCCATCATGCACCTGCAGCTGAGTTCGTCCGCCCTGGCGCTCAGCGAACCTGCCAGCTGTTGAACCACCAGGGATATGCCCTGATGTTCCAGCCAACTCCAGAGGTGAAGGGCCTCTTCATATAAAGTCCATGAACCCATCCCGCCTTGTCCCTTGATAAAGAGTCCCTGAAAGTCCACAGGGCTAGGAAGAATTTGGAAATAGAGTCCCATGGTGGCAGCACTAGTGTCCCTAGAGTCAGGGAAAACTCAGTTGATACTAGGAAACTGAAAAGGATAGTCCCTCCTTACCAGGAGAGGGATGCTATCCATAAATGGATCACTGCTTTAGAGAGGGCCCGTAAAGTTCAGATGGTCCCTGGACAGTAGTGGGCAGCTATCCTGTGGCTCTTCTTTGCTAACAAAGGTAAAGACAAGCTCCTAACTATTAGCGAATAGGATGCTGACAACTACTCAGTTTTGAAGAGTGCCCTCATAGATGGGTTTGGCTTAACCATTGAACACTAGAGATTTAAGTTCAGGGCTACTCAGAAGGCATACACACAAGACTGGGTTGATTTCGTAGATAATGCTATTAAGGCTCAGGAAGGCTGGCTTCATGGAAGCAAGGTACAGGACTATGAGGGATTGTACAATGTGTTGATGAGGGAGCACATACGGACTTTGATCTAACCTCTCCTCAAGAATTGGGAAAGAATGCAGACAAAAGGGTCTGCACCAGGGTTAAGCAGAAAAACCATGGTGGAGGAGGTGACCAGAAGAAGCAACATTCTTCTAAATCCCAAGAGAAGGGTGGGGAGAAGGGTAAAGACAAAAAGGAGTCTTCTCAAAGTCCACAAAAACCTGCATCTGGGGGTGAGTCCCTGTGGGTAAATAGCCGAAGACAGACACAGAGAGTGGGATACAGGAAGACTTTTATTCAATCTTTCCTGATTCAAACAGTTCGTCTGGTCGCGTTGCTCCTTAGGGTTGTGCGATGACTCTGTTATCGGTTCGCCCTCTGCTTCCGGCGAGCTGAGGTCGGGTCACTATAAAGGAAAAGAAAAGAGGAAGACTTGTCACGCTGGGGTCCTATATCGCATGCGTGATAGGGGAAAAGGAGTGAGGGAAGAACACCCGAACCACCACCAATGCCACACGAGACGTTTATGCTTTTTTTTTAAAAAGAAGGGAAAGAAAACTACAGGAGGTTTGTTAAGGGATATGGGTCCATTGTGACTCCCCTTAATGATCTCACCTCCAAGAAAATTCCTAAGAAAGTTCAGTGGACAGTTAGCTGTTAAAAGGCATTTGATGACCTGAAGCAGGCCATGTGCACTGCTCCCATTCTGCAAAGTCTTGATTACTCCAAAACCTTCATTGACCAGACAGATACTTATGAGGTAGGGGTAGAAGCTGTGTTATCAAAACTTAATTCAGAGAGCCAGGACCAACCAGTAGCTTTTATAAACAGAAGGTTGACCCCCAGGGAGAAATGTTGGTCAGCTATTGAAAGGGAGGCCTTTGCTGTGGTCTGGGCCTTGAAGAAGTTGAGGTCATACCAGTTCGATACTCACTTCATTGTTCAGACAGACCATAAGCCCCTCTTATGGCTTAAACAGATGAAGGGTGAAAATCCCAAACTTTTGAGGTGGTCCATTTCCCTACAGGGGATGGACTATTCAGTGGAATATAGGCCTGGGAGTAACCAACCATGCAACGCAGATGGACTCTCCAGATATTTACAATTAGAAAATGAAGACTCAACTGTGCATGGTTAGTCTCAACTCCTTTCGTTAAGGGGGGTGGGGGGGTTGTGTAGGAAAGTAGGATCTGCTTTCATGGTTACCCCCACTTTTTGCTGGTGTCATTCTGTTTCCTGACTAGTCTGACTGGGATCCTGCTAATCAGGACCCCAGTCACTGTGCTCTCTCCCTAAATTGGACTATGGTAAGTACGTTGGTACCTTCCTAATTGGCTACTTGTGTTCACTTTTAAGTCACTAGTATGTGCTACTGAGGTACCCAGTGCATAGGTACACCAGGGGTCTCCCATGGGCTGAAGCATGTATTATGCCACCCATGTGAGACCACTCAAACTGAGACTACTGGCCTGTGATTGCAGCCTGTGTGAGCTCGTGCTAGCACTACTCACAACAGATAAGAAAGGAAAATCGTTTTTATGCTTGAAACACTGCTGTTGCTAATGTTAATTGTGCACTGACTCCCCGGTCCACCGCAGCGATTTAGGCTGATTGTTGTGGAGGGAGAACAGTACGATCTTACTTCCTGGTGGTGCCATTACTTGGCGGCCATCTTAGTGGGTTGACGCTCCAGTCTTACTCGAGCCCAATCTATATAAACATTCATAGCACCGTGCAGCGGTAGCGCCGTAGACGCGCCAAAGAGAAGCCAGTCTGCGCCAGTCCGCGTCCAGACGCTTCCAGCTTCTGGCCCCAGCCGTCATCATGGTAGGAAACCGCCGTTCATACAGCGCTTCCTCTTTGTACGCACTACGACCTACCCTCAAACCAATATGCCTACATTCGGTCCTCCCTATAAATTCGAAGGCCCGCTGTAAAACCTGTGACTGGTGTATACCCACCCCCAACCCAGGGAAATATCCCCCCATGCATAAATGGAGGATGTTCCTCCTCAATTGCCGATCCTTGCCGAAACACTGCACTGAACTGGCCATGTCGATAGAGGAGCTCAATCCTGAAGCCCTCTTTCTGACAGAGACATGGCTTCAGTTAGAAACTGACCTGGCAACAGTATGGGCCATTCCCCATGGCTATACTTTTAAACGACTGGACCGAGGCAGAGGCGGAGGGCTGGCCATTATCTATAGAGACAACTTTAGATGCCGCGTCACTCCCTCTACTACGCCATCCTGTGAGAACGTACAATTTCACTCTTGAACTCTCCCCCTCAACCACCTTCTCCGGTATGTTAGTCTATCGACCACCAGGTACCCTTAGCAACTTCATCACTAATATGACGGATACAGTTGCCAACCTAATGCTTACATCGGCAAATTTCACCTTGCTGGGCGACCTGAATTTGCATCTGGATGATCTGCTTGACTCTACAGCCAACATTCTTCGATCAAACCTTCAGGCCATCGACCTGCTTCAGAAAGGTTTTCAATCAACACACATCAAGGGGCATCTCCTAGATCACATTTATAGTAATTTAGATAGCCTAACCGTTGAAACACCCGTACCACTACCCTGGACCGATCACTTTTTAGTACCCTTTACATGGTCCACATGTAGCCTCCCCACCTTACAAAACCACAATAAGCACTGGGGAAGGAAATGGGGCTCGCTCCCATTCCCTAAGTGGAAACTGGCTCTCACTGAACATCCTCCTCCGAAGGTGACTAACCCTAATACAGCCTCTGTCAATTTTGACAACTGGATTACCAGTACCCTTGATTTAGTCCTTCCGAAGGAATCATTGCATTCTACAAACAGATCGAAAGTCGCTCCCTGGTACTCCCCCGCCCTCAGAACCATGAAACAATCTTGTCGCAAATTAGAGAGAGCCTGGAGACAAGAACCTTCTGAATTGAAGAAATCTGAGTATAGAGCCACAATAAAGCTCTATAAAAATGAAATAAAATCTGTACAAGCCCAATTTTACGAATCCAAAATTAACTTAGCTGTAAATTCCCCATAAGAAATCTTTAGAATAGCCAAATCTCTGATCTCCCCCTCCCCCCCCCCCTCTCCCCTGAGCGTCTGCCACCCGACGGCGCGCAAACTCGTAATAATTTAGCCACCTTCTTTTCCCAGAAGATTCAGGCCATTTACTCCTCATTCTCCACTGGTAGTGGTGACACGGAGCCTACCATCGCAACTGAGTCTGACCTCTCGGTCCCCAGCTCGTTGGTCAAGTTCCCCCTTCTAGACTCCATCACATTAGACAGAATGATCCCTAAAGTCACCTCGGGATCCCCCAACGATTCAGCACCTCCGCAGACCCTCATCAAGGTCATTGATGCCATCTGCCCAGTCATCCTGGATGTCCTCAACGCCTCTATCACCTCCAACTCTGTCCCAGCTCCTTGGAAGTGTGCGATGATTAGGGCCCTCTTGAAAAAGCCCACCCTAGATCAGAACAACTTGGTCAATTTTCGCCCTATCTCCCTACTCCCCTGGATGAGCAAACTGCTGTATAGGCACATCAATAACATCTTAGTAGATTATTTAGAATCAAACAACCTGCTTTGTGCCTCTCAGACGGGGTTCCGCCCTCAACACGGAACTGAAACTGCCCTCATAGCAGTCACGGAAGAAACTAGAGCCGTGCTGGACCAGGGAGGAAAAGGAGCCATTATATTACTCGACCTCAGTGCCGCGTTCGACACTGTCAACCATGCCACACTATTACACCGTCTGAAGGGCATGGGTGTGTCGGGCGCGGCCCTGGAATGGCTGACTTCCTTCCTGGATGAGCGATTTTTCCAGGTGTTTGAGGGCGAGGTAGTTTCCTCTAAGCAACCACTTAGCTGTGGGGTCCCTCAGGGCTCATCCCTGAGCCCCACACTTTTTAACGTCTATATGCGACCTCTAGCTGAGATAGTCCAGCCCTTCGGTGTGCGTATTGTCACCTACGCGGACGACACCCAACTGGTGGTCTCGCTGGACCACACTGAAGGGTCGTCCAACACCTTGGGCTCATGTCTAGAGGCCGTTGCTAAGTGGATGCAATTCTCCTGTCTTAAGCTTAGCGGGGAGAAGACTGAGATTATGTTATTGGGCAACTCTCCACCGACCACTCTGGCCTCTATTTGGCCCACATGTCTTGGCGCTCCTCCCCCCCCTAAACCTCAGATAAAGAGCCTTGGAATTTGGCTCGACAAAGCGCTGGACTTCTCGGTCCAAGCCACCAAAACTGCCTCCACGTGTGTTGGGCTAATGACAATGCTTCGTAAAGTCCTTCCTCTGCTTCCTTTCCAGGCGAGGAGAATCATGGTTCAGGCCCTGATACTCTCCCGCCTGGATTATTGAAATGCTCTATACCTAGGTGCCCCGGCAGCAGTGATCAACAGGCTCCAAGTCACGCAAAACTGTGCCGCCCGATTACTGTTCAACATCCCCCGTTGGCAGTCAGCCAAGAATGCTCTAAAAGAACTGCATTTGCTCCCAGTGGCTGCTAGAGCACAGTTTAAAGCTATGTGCATTGTGCACAAATCTTTCCATCGAACAGGCCCTGCCATCCTGTTCCCCTTAGTCGTGCCCTACGCCCCGTCTAGAGCCCTTTGCTCCGGTTCACTGCATCTAGTAACCACAACAAAAATCACCAAAGCCCGTTGGGGCGGCCGTTCCTTTTCCCACACCGCCGCCAGACTGTGGAATTCTCTCCCCTTGGTCCTCAGAGAGAATAAGAATCGGCTGGCATTCAGGAAAGCCTTGAAAACTCATCTATTCACAAAAGCGTGTTAATTCACCCTGCAGCCCGCCAGAGTAATCAGTCGAAGCGCTGCGAGGCCTACGGGTAGTTACGCGCTATATAAATATAATTTTTCATTTAATTTCATATAAATTCCTTATATCTGAGGTCACTGCACTTAAAACCTATAAGTCACCCCTAAGGTAGGCCTTTCTATCCTGAAGGCAGGGTGCTTTGTTATAAGTGTGAGAGTGCCCTGTGTAAGCAGGACACCCCTACAATCCTAGGAGTCGATACTCCCGACTTTGTAAGTACAGTCAGCTATTTTATACATATAGTGGACATCAAGTCAATTACGAGATGTCTAACTATATATTGGCTGCGCCAAAACCAGTCATGTTTGGTATCAAAAAAGTTGGAAGCCTACATCGATTCCAGTGTTGGATGTAGGATCCCATGTACTGGGAGCTCTCCTATGTTCCGGATGAACAAGTTACTTACCTTCGGTAACGATGTATCTGTAAGAAACATTAGTTAGTTAGATTCCTCACCTTAGAATATCCCCAGGCGTCAGGCTGGATCCGGAAAGATTTTTCATCAGCAATACCCCTTGCGCGTCGCTAGGCGTCGTCAGCGGCTCCGCGTCCGTCGTCGGCGTCGTGCGTCGGAATGACGTCGGAGTACTTAGACGCCGCCCTCGCGCGCTGACGTCAGTTCTTGTACATAGCTTTCCACGCCAGGAACGCAGAGCCATGCAAGAGACCGACACTGGTGCCAAAAAATCTAGGGCCCTGAAAAGGATAACCTTAACCCTAGATGTCAGTTCGCAGAACGGGGAGGATTGGTGGGTCGGTGAGAAATCTATATAACTAATGTTTCTTACAGATACATCGTTACCGAAGGTAAGTAACTTGTTAATCTGAAAGAAACACGTTAGTTAGATTCCTCACCTTAGAATAGATACCCCAGCAATACCAACCCCGTTGGTGGGTCTGCGAACCAAGATCACATCAGAAAGTCCTGGAGAACAGAACGGCCAAAGAAGCAGTCTCTCCGGACTAGGCTGTCCAGGCAATAGTGCTTGGCAAACGTGTGCAGTGAAGCCCACGTCACCGCCTGACAGATGTCCCACAAGGGAACTCCCCGGCCCAGGGCAGTAGTAGCCGCTGTGGCCCGGGTGGAATGGGCCCTCAACCCAACAGGAGGGTCCTTTTTTGCCAAGGAGTAACAAAGTTTAATACACAACACGACCCACCGTGAGATGGTCCGTTTGTGTACCTCTTTCCCCTTCTTAGCTCCTACGTATCCAACAAAAAGTTGGTCGTCCACCCGGAACTGTTTGGTGAGGTCCAAATAAAAGGACAGCGCCCGTTTTGGGTCCAGACGGTGGAGCCTCTCTTCCTCTTTTGAAGGATGCGGAGGCGGAAAGAAGGTGGGCAACGTGACAGATTGCCCGAGGTGAAAGGGGGTCACCACTTTCGGTAGAAAAGAAGGACGAGGTCGGAGGACAACCTTGTCCGGATCAACAGAAAGAAAGGGAGGCTTAGATGACAGAGCCTGGAGCTCACTCACCCGTCTAGCCGAGGTGATAGCTACCAGGAAAGCAGTTGGACAATTGTGAAGAGGCTCAAAAGGAGCGCACATCAGAAAAGTCAGAACAAGATTCAAGTCCCACTGAGGCATTACGAAGGGGACAGGAGGGAACATGTGACTAATGCCTTTGAGAAAACGGGAAACAACAGGGGACTTGAAAAGAGAAGGCTGATCAGGAAGCCGTAAGAAGGCAGAGATTGCAGCAAGATAACCTTTCAAGGTGCCCAAAGCAGAGCCCTGCTGGGCCAAAGAAAGAAGAAAGAGTAGAACCTCAGAAAGAGGGGCGGAAAGGGCCTTTGCTGTCCAAAATGCCACAAATTTGTTCCACCGGCAGGCGTATGCCGTCTTTGTGGAGGGACGCCTGGCTGCCAGAATGACATCACAGACTTCAGGAGGCAAGTCAAATGGCATCAATTGCCGCTGCTCAATCTTCACGCATGGAGGTGGAGGCTGGACAGGTTCGGGTGGAGGACCGTCCCCTGCTGCTGAGACAGAAGGTCCTCCTGAAGAGGCAGTCGTATCGGGGGATCGATTGACATACTGAGTAGCTCGGGATACCAGAACCTTCGTGCCCAATCCGGAGCCACTAAGATAACTTGGGCCCGGTTGCGCCTGATCTTCTTCAGCACTCTGGGCAGAAGTGGTATAGGCGGAAAGGCGTACAACAGACCACAACTCCACTCGCGACGAAAAGCGTCTCTGAGCGAGTGCTGCCTTGGAAATTCCAACGCACAGAACTGCTGACATTGCGCGTTCTCTTCGGTGGCGAATAGATCTAACCAAGGCTCTCCCCACTGCAGAAAGAGACCTTGCGCCACTTCGGAGTTCAGACGCCATTCGTGATCCATCATGCACCGGCGGCTTAGTTCGTCTGCTCTGGCGTTCAGAGAGCCCGCCAGATGTTGAACCACCAGGGTGATGCCCTGGTGTTCCAGCCATGTCCAGAGGCGCAGAGCCTCCTGACAAAGGGTCCACGACCCCACCCCGCCCTGTTTGTTGCACTACCACATGGCAGTGGTGTTGTCCGTGAACACCTGCACGACACTTCCCCGGACAGAGGGAAGGAAGGCTTTCAGTGCAAGCCGGATCGCTCTCAGCTCCACAAGGTTGATGTGGAGCTGAGTCTCCGCCAAAGACCAGAGTCCTCTGATCTCCGCCTCTCCCATGTGGCCGCCCCATCCCAGGAGGGACGCGTCCGTCACTACTACGTGCTCCGGTTGGGATAGGGAGAGGCATCTGCCGCTGACCCAATCGCGGTCCGTGAGCCACCACTGCAACTGTTTCGCAGTGCCCTCAGAGATCAAGACATGGTCGGACAGGTTGCCTCGATGCTGGGCCCACTGAAACTTCAGGTCCCACTGCAGAGCCCACATTCGCCACCTGGCGTAATGCACCAACAGGATGCAGGAGGCCATCAGCCCCAGAAGCCGCAGCACCAACCTGACCGAAACCCAAGATAGAGGCCGAAAGATGGGAATCAGACCCTGAATATCCCGGACCCGCTGTTCCGGAGGATAAGCCCGGAACTGCGCCGAATCAAGAACCGCTCCGATTAAGAGGAGCTTCTGGGAGGGACTCAGGTGTGACTTCGGCACGTTGATGGAGAACCCCAGCAAATGCAGGAGGTCGGCCATAGTCTGGAGGTGGGAAACTACTTGCTAAAGCGAGCCCGCCTTCAACAGCCAGTCGTCGAGATAGGGGAAGACTGGAACCCCCAATCTGCGCAGATGAGCTGTGAACACCCGAGGGGCACTGGTGAGGCCGAAGGAGAGCACGGTGAACTGAAAGTGCTCCTGACCCACCGTGAACCGCAGGTAACGCCGGTGGGCCGGCAGTACGGGGATGTGAAAATAGGCGTCCTGCAAGTCCAACGCTACCATCCAGTCTCCAGGGTCGAGGGTAGCCAGAACCTGAGCTAAAGTTAGCATCTTGAACCGTTCCTTCCGGAGAAAGGTGTTGGCGCTCCTGAGGTCCAAGATAGGGCGTAGGCCCCCTTTGCCCTTCTTGGGAACCAGAAAGTAGTGGGAATAGCAACCACAGCCTACTTCTGGACCAGGAACGCGCTCGACAGCCTCTTTGGCCAAGAGGGCGGTAACTTCCTCCCGCAGAAGATTCAAGTGATCCTCCGATATACGGTGGCACTGCGGTGGCATGGCTGGAGGGGTCGTCTCGAAGGGAGTAGCCCCTTCGGACGATTTGCTGCACCCACCTGTCCGAAGTGATGGTGCGCCAGTGGAGCAGGTGATGGCGAACTCTGCCGCCCACTGGCGTGGAATGGACCTGAAAGCTCGGACTAGGAGGGCTTTGAGGCGGATGCTGCCGGGGTGGATGTGGACTGACCGCGCTGTCCTCTAGAACCGCCACGGCGGAACCCACGTCCGCGACCGCGTGCAGGTTGGTTCTGCGGCGGGTGGCTACGCGGACTTGAGGAGGCGCCCCTTCCTTGGCCATGAAAGGCTAGGATTATGACTAGTAGCTCCAGGTGGTTGATGTGGAATAACTTTTGCTGAGGTGTCCACCTGCACTGCATGATGTCATGAAGTAGGTAAGCTCCCCAGCCGGAGAGCGATGCATCCGCTGTCATGACTATTTGAGGAACCGGCTCGAGGAACGGTCGCCCTTTGGAAAGGTTCTTGGTGTTC
The DNA here is from genome assembly GCF_964204655.1 of Triturus cristatus. Taxonomy (NCBI): domain Eukaryota; kingdom Metazoa; phylum Chordata; class Amphibia; order Caudata; family Salamandridae; genus Triturus; species Triturus cristatus. The sequence goes on along the minus strand of NC_140594.1, from coordinate 210,405,816 downwards.
CACCACTGTAGAGAGCAATGGGTACGACCATCTACTAACACCAGATCTGTTAGCTGACCTTGAGCCTGGTTCCATTGGCGTGCTAAGCACTGTTGGGAGAGGACGCATCTGGAGTCTTGCATGAGGCACTATGAATATGCAAGAGGCCATCATCCCTATTAGTTGCATGAACACTCGAGCTGGAAGAGAGTGTTGCGGTTGGAATCGGATGAGAAGAGCTTGTATGCTTGCTATCCTGGCGGAACTGGGATAGGCTAGCGCCCTTGAGGTGTCTATTATGGCACCGAGGTATTGTTGTGTATGGGACGGTTGCAGCTGGGACTTGTAGTGGTTTATTGTGAACCCCAGGTCGCGAAGTTGTTGAATAGTGGTTGAGTGTGTTGTATGCACTGATTGTATGAGCTGGCTTTTATGAGCCAGTCATCCATATATGGGAAGACATGGATGTGTTGTCTTCTTAGGTGTGCTGCCACCACCGCTAGGCACTAGGTAAACACTCTTGGTGCTGTGGTGACTCCGAATGGGAGTACTTTGAATTGATAGTGCTGACCGTCCACTACAAATCTAAGATATTTTCTGTGAGCGCTGTGAATGGGAATGTGGAAATAGGCATCCTTGAGGTCTAGAGTAGCAAGGAAGTCGCCCTGGGAAAGCAGAGGGAGGACCTGCTGAAGTGTGACCATGTGGAAGTGGCCTGAGTGTATGTATAGGTTTAGGGGTCTGAGGTCTAAAATAGGCCTTAGAGATCCGTCCTTCTTTGGTATGAGAAAATAGAGGGAGTAAACTCCCTTGTTTTGTTGGTGCAGGGGAACTGGTTCTACGGCACTTTTTTGTAGGAGGGAGATTACCTCCTGCTTTAGCAGTAACAGATGTTCTTGTGGCATTGGACGGTGTTTGGGTGGTATGGTTGAGGGGGTAGATGTTAGTTCGAGACAGTAGCCTGATTGAATTATTTGGTGCACCCACCTGTCTGAAGCGATGTTTGCCCAGGCAGGGAGGATCTGGTGGAGTCTTCCCCCGACTGGAGTGGAATGGTCTGGGGAAGTGAAGGGAAGTCATGGGGGTGGGGGTGGAGGCAGAGCGGGAGTTGTTGTTTTTGCCTGGGAGTTGTTGTTTTTGCCTCTGCCTTTGCTGTTGTTCCCCCTGTAACCACCCCTTTGGTAGCCTCTAGTAAAGGTGGATTGGGTGGGAGCCTTGTAAGAGGTGGAGGGGCTATCAGAGGAGTAGCCTCTATGTGTGCTTCTGAAGGATGAGCGACGAAAGGACCGTCTGGGACCTTGCAACTGCAAGGATCCTATAGATTTGGCCGTGTATGTATCCTTTTTCATTTTCTCAAGTGATACGTCCACATTGGGGCCAAATAGGTGTTGCTCATCAATAGAACTCTGGACTTCGGGTTTAAAACCTGCTATCCATCACCAGGCATGTCTGCGCAAAAGGACACTGGTGTTTATTGCCCTTGAGGCGGTATCTGCTACATCCAGGGCACAACGGATGGAGGTATTAGTGATGGTTTTACCCTCCTGTATGAACTCATTGGCCCTGTTTTTATACCGGTCAGGTGGGTGCTGCATTATGGACTCCAGTTCATCATAATGTGCCCTCTCATACCTGGCTAACAGCGCTTGCGTATTAGCAATGCACCAAATGTTTGCTGCCTGTGAAGCTGTGTGCTTGCCAGAGGCGTCTAGGAGTTTTGATTCCTTATCTCGTGGTGGTGCGTCACCTGATGTTTGGGAATTTGCTCTCTTCCTTGCATTAGAGACTACTAAGGAGTCTAGTGGTGCGGGCCCTTTAATGTATACTGGGTCAGTAAGAGCAGCCTTATACTTTTTTTCTATTCTCGGGTTGATGACTCGAGCTCTGACTGGTTCTTTAAAGATCTCCGGTGTATGCTTAATGACCCCTTTAAGCATGGGCAGAATTGAGGTGGATCTTTGTGTGGTATCGAAGGTGTCCATAAGAAAATCTTCGTCTACTATGTCTGTATGAAGGACAACCCCGTGGTATTGGGCAGCTCTGTGAATGAGCTGGTTGAAGCCGATATTGTCCTCTGGAGGGGAAGGCCTGGAGGGATAGATGTCATCTTGTGGGGTGTAAGTGACGTCTGGGACACTGTAATCATCCCAGGAGTCCGGGGAGCCTGTAGGGGTAGGGTCCCCAAGGGGTTGATCGTCCGCACCTCACCCTGCATCATCTGAAGTGTTGTCATCATCATCATCATCTACTGGGGTAGGTGATGGTGTAGGAGAGCGGTGTGGTGGGGGAGGAGGAGGAGGAGGAGGAGGAGGAGGAGGAGGGAGAGGAGAAGGGATCCTTATTGGAGAGGTAGCAAAGTCTCTCTTTTTCAGTGGTGGTGCAGGCGCAGGCGTTTCCAGGGGTCTTTTCTTGATGCTAAGCATTAAATGAGCAGTCTTAGGATCCTTCATAAGAGTCTTTTGGGAAGGATTTGGACGAAACAGTTCTTCTGTGGGAGGCAGATCCTTCGGAGTCGAGGTTTTTCGGTGCCTTAAGCTTTTTCGGTGTCGACTCAGCAGCTGTTCTAGGTTTGGAACCGTGTCGTTTTGTAGTGTCTTTATGCGATGGAACCGGCTGTTGTTTTTTCGGTTCCGAGGTCTTTGGCTTCGAAGAATCAGGGCCTTTTGGTGGGGGCTTTTTGGTCGGCTCCGAAGGTGTTGTCGGTGCCGAGGAACCAGTGCTAGCCTTCGACGCTGAGTGCTTTGATGTCGAAGCAGCGGTTGGCGTGGATGAGGACGAGGACTTCTTCTTCGGTGCCAGAGTTTGTTTTTCAGCACCAAGGGTAGGCTGACTCAAGCTCGAGTCACCTAATGGCTTAATAGGCTTCTTTACCGGGCCCGAAGGCGGGGCATGGGAAGCAGTGTCTCGGTGTGCACCTGGGCCTGAAGGTGAAGGTGGTACCGAAGCCTTTTTTGGTAGAGTCGAGGGGGGGTGTGGGTCGGGTTCAACATCTGTACTCACGGCCCTTTGAGCTCGAGTGATGTCTTCGACGTCGGAATCATCTGCTTCGGAGGCGCTGATGATGGCTTCTTCGACCCGACCCGACCCGGCTCAGGAACATCGACGCCCTCTTGAAAGATGTCGTCTGAGATCGAAGATTACGAGCGAGCCATTGTTCTTCGAGCTCGTCGGTCCCGGATTGTCTTCTTGGAGCGGAAGAGGCGCAAGCTGGACAGTCTCTGGCCTCGTGCTCCGGTGAGAGGCAGAGGTTGCACACCTCATGTAGGTCGGAGTGGGGAAACTTCGACCCACATCAAGGACACTTTTTGAATGGCATCCTTTCCATGAGCCGGAGATGAGGCCCAAGTAGGCCCGAAGGCCTTCGTTGACGACCGGGATCGAAGACTTCGAAGTTGAAGGGTCGCGTGGATTGGAGAACGCAAACGAAACAATACCATCGAGAAGGGAAGGATTGCGCATCGAAAGAGAAAACCGTTAACGGTTCCGAACTAGAACGCGAGAACACATCTGAGCCCGATGGCGGAAAAAAACAATCTGAGGATGGAGCTGATGCCCATGCGCACTATGATCCAAAGGAGGAGTCACATACCTCGTGACTTCCAAAGACTTTCCAAGACAAAAATAAGTGCAAACATCCGGGTCCAACACCAGATGGCGATCTATGTGTAGTGTGTAATCTGCAGCTCATATGCCTCGAATATGTACGTTTTGCTTTGTGATAGCAAATTTGTATACATTTGACAATCCACCTTGCAATCCCAGATTTTGATATAGGATTGCCTTTATGTGGTGGTGAGAAGGATACAAAAAGTTGTTTTGCAAAAAGATTTTGTTCTGTCAATATGCTCTTTTTACGTCTAGAGTATGAAGAGCTCTTTCTGCGACTGTGGTTGCGAGAAGAATACTAGCAACTCAACAGACTGATTGAGATGAAAAGGGGAGATAACTTTAGGAAGGAATTTGTCCTGAGAACCACTTTGCTATGATGGAGTTGTAAAAATGTTTCTTGAATAGTTAGTGCTTGTAGCTTGCTGACTCTTCTAAGAGATGTAATGGCCACAAGGAAAGCGACTTTCCATGTAAGAAATTGTAGCTCACATTAATGCAGAGGTTCGAATGGCGAGCCCATTAGTCTTGTGAGGACAATGTTTAAATTCCACACCGGTGAGGGTGGTACCCTAGGAGGAATAATTCTTTTAAGGCCTTCCATAAATGCTTTAATGGCAGGTACCCTGAATAATGACAAGTGTTGTCTATTTTGTAAGTAAGCTGCTATGGCAGCGAGGTGTGACCTAATAGATGTGTATGGTAGATTACACCTTTGGAGATGTAGTAGGTAACACATGATGTGCTGAATAGACACATCTAAAGGATTGATGTTGTTGTTATTACAGTATATTACAAATCTTGGCTGCATGACAGGCTCTAGTGGTGGGGTGTCTAGCCTCTTTGATAACATTCATAGAGTCAGGGGGTAGGTTAAGGTAACTAAATTCTAAGACTTCAAGAGCCAGATCGCTAGGTTGAGCTGTGCTGGGTCCGGGTGTCTGATCTCTCCACGGTTCTGTGTTAAGAGGCGTGGGGAGAGGTGTAGTTTGTGGTGTGGGACCACTGATAGTTCCAGCAGTGTTGTGTACCATGGTTGTCTGGCCCATGTTGGAGCAACTAGGATGAATGTCAGTGAGTGTTGCTGCAGTTTGCGCACCACCAATGGATGAGTGGGAGAGGCGGAAAAGCGTACGCAAATTTGCCTGACCAATTCATCCATATCACATTGCCTTTGGGACAATGGGTGTGGATATCTGGCGGCGAAGCTTGGGCATTTTGTGTTGTAATGTGTGGTGAAGAGATCTATCTGTGGCTGCCCCCACATTTGGAAAAACGGTTAAAGAACTTGTGGAGGAAGATCCCATTCGTGAATCTGTTGTGTCTGAAGACTTAACAGATCCGCTATGCTGTTTTGGACTCCTGGAACGTGTTGGGCTAGGAGAAAAATGTTTTGAGGACTAGCCCATCTCCATATGCTCTGCGCTAATTGAGAGAGCTGTAGGGAGTGTGTCCCGCCTTGTTTTTGTATACAGTACATTGCTGTCATATTGTCGGTGCGGACTAGGACAGATTTGCCTGATATTTGTTTCTGGAATGATTTTAATGCCAGAAATATTGCTAGTAACTCCAGGTGATTGATGTGGAGTAATTTTTGCTGAGGTGTCCATTTGCCTTGGACGGTATGATGTAATAGATGAGCTCCCCAGCCGGTGAGAGGCGCCTGCTGTTAGTACAATCTGTGGAACCGGCACTAAGAACGGTCGCCTTTTGGAAAGGTTTTGTGTATTCCACCAGTGCAGAGAACGATGTGTGCGGCCGTCCACCAACACAAGATCTGTCAGCTGACCTTGAGCCTGGTTCCACTGACGTGCTAAGCATTCCTGTAGGGGACGCATGTGGAGTCTGGCATGAGGTACTATGAATATGCAAGAGGCCATCATCCCTATGAGCTGCATGAACACTTGAGCTGGAAGTGAGTGTTGTAGTTAGAATTTTGTAATGAGACTTTGTATGCTTGCTATCCTGGGTGGACTGGGATATGCAAGGCCTTTTGAGGTGTTTATTGTGGCACCGAGATACTGTTGGATGTGGGACGGTTGTAGGTGAGACTTTGTGAGGTTTATGGGGAATCCTAAGTCGTGAAGTAGTTGGATTGTAGCGTGTGTGTGATTTACACACTGGCTGTATGACTTGGCTTTAATGAGCCAGTCGTCTAAGTATGGGAAGACGTTAATTTGTTGTCTTCTTAGGTGAGCTTCAACTACTGCTAGAAATGTATGTAGACTTTGGGTGCTGTGGTGACTCCGAATGGGAGAACCTTGAATTGGTAATGTTGACCGTCCACTACAAATCTGAGATATTTTTTGTGAGCGGGGTGAATGGGAATATGGAAGTAGGCGTCCTTGAGATCTAGGGTGGCAAGGAAATCGCCTTGTGTGAGCAGAGGAAGGACCTGTTGAAGTATGACCATGTGAAAATGGTCTGACTGTATGTAAAGGTTTAGGGGTCTGAGGTCCAGGATGGGTCTCACGGTTCTGTCCTTCTTTGGAATGAGGAAGTACAGGGAGTAAACTCCAGTGTTTTGCTGATGCTGGGGAACTGGTTCTATTGCATGTTTTTGTAGGAGGGAAAAGCACCTCTTGCTATAGCAGCGATAAATGTTCTGTTGACATTGGGCGCTGTCTGGGTGGTATGTTTGGGGGAGTAGAGGTGAGTTCTAGAAAATAACTGGTTTGAATGATTTGTCTCACCCACCTGTCGGTAGTGATGTTGCTCCAGACAGGTAGGAATTGTAGCAGTCTTCCCCTGACCAGAGTGGAATGGTTTGGGGGGAGTGGATGGAAGTCACTGGGTGGGGGTGGAGGCGAAGCGAGTATTGTTTGTTTTGCCTCTGCCTTTGTTATTATTGCCTCTGCAGCCTCCTCTATGATAACCTCTGGTGAAGGTTGTTTGGGTGGGACTTTTGTAGGACGTGGAGGGGTTGTCAGAGGAATAACCTCTAGAGGTACCCTTATAAGAAGAGCGACGAAAAGAACGTCTGGGGGCTTGAGATTGTAAGGCTCCCATTGATTTGGCGGTGTCAGTGTCTTTTTTCATCTTTTCTAAAGATGAATCTACAGCAGGGCCAAATAAATGTTCCTGATCGAAGGGTTGGTTGAGTATGGAACTTTGTACTTCTGGTTTAAACCCTGAAATGCGTAGCCATGCATGTCTATGTAAAAGAACACTTGTGTTGATGGCTCAGGAGGCGGTGTCTGCCACATCTAGAGGACAACGAATGGAGGTATTGGTTAGAAGTTTACCCTCCTGAATGAGGTAATTGGCTGTTGTCTTGTACTTATCTGGAAGATGTTGTAATAGGGTCTCTAGTTCGTCATAGTGTGTCCTATCATATCAAGCCAGCAAGGCTTGTGTGTTTGCAATTCGCCAAATGTTGGCTGCATGTGACGCTGTCCTTTTGCCAGAGGCGTCCAACAGTTTTGACTCCTTATCGGAGGTGGAGCATCGCCTGATGTTTGGGAGTTAGCCCTTTTCCTGGCGTTGGAGACCACTAAGGAATCCAAAGGGATCTGACCTTTGATATAAACAGGGTCAGCTGGGGCAGATTTATATTTATTTTCTATTCTGGGGTTAAAATCCCTAGTCCTTACGGAATCTTTGAACACCTCAGGTGCGTGTTTAATTACCCCCCTTTAATATATGGAGAACAGAAGTGGATCTTTGAGATGTGTCAAATGTGTCCATTAGAAAATCTTCTTCTACAGGGTCTGTGTGGAGATTTACCCCGTGGTAAGTGGCAGCACTGTGTATGAGCTGTGTGAACCCCATAGTGTCTTCTGGAGGGGAAGGTCTAGAAGGATATATATCTTCCTGTGGTACATCAGGGACATCTGGTATGCCATAGTTGTCCCATGGGTCCCCAGGGGAATCAGGATGACTGGGTTCCTCTAAAGGTTCATTGTCTCCTCCGTCCTCAGAGGTATCATCATCATCGTCCTGTGGTGGAGGAGATGGTGAGGGGAGAGGAGATGGGGTAGGAGAGTGGTGTGGAGGGGGAGACAGAGGAGGAGGTGGAGATGGAACAATGAGAGGAGATGTGGCAATGTCTCTCTTCTTTGGTGGTAATGGAGCCGGTACAGGCGTGTCCATTTTCCTTTTCCTGGAGCTGATTATGAGTTGACCTGTTTTGAGGTCTTTTAGAAGAGTTTTTTAGTTTGGGTCAGGTTGGAAAAGCTATTCTTATGGAGGTTGTTGCTTCGGTGCCGATTTTTTCGGTTCCGAATGTTTACATGGCACCGGTTCTGGAGCTTGTTTACATTGCTTAGGCTTGGGATCCTTAGGTTTCTCTGGTTCCGAAGGAGTCTTTGAAACCGATTGTTTGTTCGACTCCAAGGGTTTTTTTGGGTCCGAAGGTTGAGTGTCTGTGCTCTTCGGAAGCGTTTTTTTGGTTGGTTCCGATGTTTGGTACCAGGAGGTTTCGGTGCCGAATGCACCGATGTGGAACTAGTTGTCGGCACGGAGGGGAACGGCAGTTTCTTTTTGGGTGCCGGGGACGGTGTTTCAGCATGGACGACAGGCTGACTCGATCCAGAGTGACCTGAAGGCTTGTTTGTTGACTTCTTTGCCGGGCTCGAAGGCGGGGAGTGGGAAGTTTTGTCCCGGTGTGCACCCAGGCCCGAAGATGAAGGTGTTACCGAAACCTTTTTGGGGCTGGGTGGGGGGAGAGGGTCGACGTCAGTACTCACAACCCGCTGCCCTGGAGTGATGTCTTCGATGTCGGAGACGTCGGCTTCGGAAGCAATGATGACGCTTTTGGGGCTGGGTGGGGGGAGAGAGTCGACGTCAGTACTCACAACCCGCTGCCCTGGAGTGATGTCTTCGATGTCGGAGACGTCGGCTTCGGAAGCAATGATGACGCCTTCTTCGACCCGCTCCTGCTCTGGTACATCGATGCCCTCTTGGAAGATGTCGTCCGGAATGGATATTGAGGATCGAGCCATGTTCCTTCGAGCTCGACGATCCCGGATTGTTTTCTTGGAGCGGAAAGAGGCGCAAGCTGGACAGTCTTTGGCCTCGTGCTCTGGCAAAAGGTAGAGGTCACACACCTCATGTAAATCTGTGTGTGGAAATTTTTATCCACACTGAGGACACTTTTTAAAAGGAGTCCTTTCCATGAGCCTGGTCTAATGGCGTAGGTAGGACCGAGGGCCTGTGTCGAGGACCGGAATCGACGGTTTCGATTTTGTAGAGATGCGTGTTGAATAGGGAACGCGATAGAGACAATACCGGAGAAAGGGTAAAGGATTGCGTGTCGAAAGTTAGATCGGTAGCGGCCCCGAACTGGAGCGCGACGAACACATGCGAGCCCAATGGCGGAAAAAACAATTGGACGATGGAGTCGATGTCCATGCGCACTATTGTCCAAAGGAGGAGCCACCTATCTTGTGACTTCCAAAGACTTTACAGGACAACAACAAAGTGCGAACCTTTCGGGCCCAACACCAGATGGCGATCTATGCATAAGTGTATGATTTACAGCTCATATGCCTCGAACATATTGTTTACCCGACAGAACCGATTGTTGTTACATAACACTAGATTTCCCAGGTTCTGCGGGATACTGGGTCACCCCATTAATCTTAACGGCAGTTGGGTTCAAAGCACCAATCTCTCCTATCACACTCACCAAAATGTTTCTTGAATATGAATTTACCTTGAAAAACAAAGACAAGAGGCATTAAACAAAATAGGAACAGTTTGTTTAATCAAACACTAAGGCCGGGAGTGCAGCATACAGAAACGGGTCTGAGGACTGACTCAAAGTACAATCATTTTGAATATCTTTTTATAAATTTCTTGAAGCATCATAAAACAATTCATAGATCGTGTTCAAGAGTGGAATGTGGGTTTTGTCATAAAACCATAAATTACTCCAACCTGGTGACAAATGTAGGTGGGTGGACACAATGAGGGCTAGTGGGTAACGTGTCCCAATGTGTGGCATGGGGATGGGGATATAAAAGTATCATAGTTGTTATGCATGGAAGTTTCGGGTGATCTGTCAAGGGAGGGCTGAGACACAAGGGGGGGGGGGTCAAAAAAGATGCGTTTCCCATGTTAATTCCCATAGGACTTGTCAACACGCCTCCAGCCGGAACCGCTGGACAGAATTAAACCAAATTTGGCAGAAAGGTGGATTTGGTGACGCACAACTGCTTTTTGTTATTTGGTGTAAATCTGTTCAGTAGTTGTTGAGAAATATTGGTGAAAAAATATATTCACAGTCACCCTTAGTTTTATTTAGATACTCGAAACACCCACTCACAGAGACTCACACACCTAATGACAGACCCATTCATACACCCCTCACACTCCCACTCACAGACCCACTCAGACTCATGCATTCATTCGTAGACCCACTGAGACACTTGTACACTCACTACCAATCCCACTGAGAAACTCACACTTCGCTCACAGACCCACTCAGGCACTCACACACCCACCCACAGACGAACTTGGACACTCACACACCCACTCACAGACCCACTCAGAGACTAATGGAGGCACTCTCAGAGGAGTCACTCACAGACCAAGTTGGAAACTCATGCAACCACTCAGAGACTTACTCACACACCCACTCAGACACTTATTCATCCAGTCACAGATCTACTGAGAGACTCATGAATTCACTCACAGACCCACTCAGACACTCACACCCACTCACGGATCCACTCAGACACTTATGCATCCACTTACAGACCCATTCAAACACTCTAAGACTCATTCAAATAAGTATGCACTGTAACACCTACTCACAGACCCTCTCAGAGACTTACACATTCACTCAGACAGTTACTCATGCACCCTCTCACAGACCTACTAATGCACTAAGTCACAGACCTACTAATGCACTGAGTCACAAACTCAGACACTTATGCCCCTACTATAATGACCATTCAGACACTAATGCATCCAATCATAGACCCCATTAAGACACTTATGTAAGTACTCACTCACCCTAATGCACCCCATTCATAGTTACGACTCAAACAGTTATATATGATATCATAGACAGATTGAGAGAGTGATGCATGTTGTTTTTGAGCTGGTTAGATAGTAATGTATGGAGTGTGATGGTCAGAATAATTTGTTTACTTAATGTGCTATTGTCCGTTGAATTTCTGCTTTTGGTTTGCGATTTCGATATGTAAATAAGAGAAAAAGCCAGCACACTCCTAAAACATATTAACATTCAAGATCAAATGTTTAGTTTGATATTTTCGATATTACAAAAAGAATATATAATTAAATTAGCCAACCGTATTTAAAAGACAAAAAGAAAACCTGCAACAGCCTTATACTTTTAATTAATATTAAAAAAATACATATTCAGTGAGAAACTGAAATATTATTGGGATGTTAACCTTTCAAAACAACATTAAAAAAACCTTATAAAAAGTACTGAAAACATGAAAGGTTATAGGAATGTTATAGTGACAAAATACAACTCAAAGAACCATAAAAATCACTGGAAAAACCAAATGTTACAGAGACATTATAGTTAAAAAATTAGATTAAAAAACTCTCAAAATTCAATAAGTATAGCAAAGATTATAGGGGCGTTATAGTAAGGAAATGGATTTTAAGAAAATTTTTAAAAACTTAGAAATTCACTGATAAAAGTAAAGTTTACAAAAAGACGTTACAGTTAGGAAATAGAATTTTAAAAAACCTTAGAAATTCACTGAAAAAAACAGGGAAGTTACAGTTAGGCTGACATTTCACTTGTACAAAACAAGAGAAATTCAGCAGTTATAGTTGCCGGAGCCCCCGCAATGCACTGCTAATGACCTCACATATAACATCACTCATGACATGGTCAGTGATATATCAAATGACATCACTGATGACATCTCAAAAGACATCACTGATGACCCAATGGGAACAAATAATTTTCTTATTTTAAGTGTATCGTTTCTTTACTTTGTCTTTTTTGCTCTGACTTTACAACACCTTTTGCACTAACTGACCCAAATTAGAAAGAATGCAATAAATAAAGTCTTATACTTCAAAGCATCAGGGCCAGATTTCACTAATATTCACTTTAACCCCTTGCATGCCCGCCCCTTTCCCCGCCCAGTGCCGCGCTTTGTATTAGCGGGCGGAGTTCATGACGAGCTGGACTCGTCATGGGCACAGCGCCACCGCAGCCCATGACGAGTCCAGCTCGTCATGGGCACTGAAGGGGTTAAAGAAAAGGTCAATATTGTGAATTCCTAAGCTTAGGAGCAAATCATTAAACTTCACTTAAACTGAAAAAGTGTAAAAGTTCAAGAAGAGGGAAAACAAACTATTGTGGTGCAGAGGATCTGACATTTTTACAGATGTTGGCTTGAATGTAAGAATTATACACAGGAAGACTCACTGAAGCCTTACTGCTGCACTAACTGTATGATTATACTCCGCCAGCCAGCAGGTGGTGGTAAGTATTAAGTGCTTGTTAACATTGATGTTGAACATATTCTTGGGTATTAAATAAAAAAATACTACCTTTGATGGGTCCATGATAACAGTAGGTACAAAGTTTAGGAAGATGTGGTTGCAGTCAGTGCGCACACTTGTGTTATTAAATGCCACCTCTAGCTCATCCATGGCCTCCAGCAGCAAGCGTTCACCTTCATTTTGGAGATATTCAAAAGAAGCTTCCTGCAAAGATTGTTAACAAATATTCAGTCAATATTTCTAATATCCCTACATCCCACTTCATAACTCACTACGTTATGCACTAACCTTACTAGTCGAATAAAAATGCTAACAAACATTTGCGTTTTAGAATTGTAGCCTGAACTTGAATTTTTATCATACGCAGCTTAGAAAGGCAGACCATGCTGCAGACGTCTGTAAGGCCACAACATGTACCGCATGTAAAGTGGGTCTATCAGACTGGTTAAGTGGACAGACAATCAATTGCTAGAGAGATACATAAGTAGACTGTATATAAAGACAGATGGGGCGAGTGAGAAAGAGGACATATTGAACATGACTTTACCAGAAAATAAACAGCAACTTCAGGATAAAAAAAAGATGAAAGATAAACGTTAACAGTGTCTGTGTTTTTTTTTTACCAAGACTTAGCAAACTGTAATCAGAATATATTTTAACATATGAATGTGAGATGGTCCCAGGTGGGGAACCTTAACCTTATTATTCGTGAGAATACGGAAGCAATAACATATTCTGAAAAGAAGCATTCCTGAAAGCCAGTATAATTACAGAAATTAGGGATGAGGATCTGGAGAAAAAACAGTGCCTGGCAAGCCCAGTTATTATTGGGCAACAGCACATCCAAATACAATTTGCAGTTTTGCAACCTAGCCACAATGATCAAAGATGACAACCAACCGGGCAAACCTGCTTCTGAGTGTGCCTCCTACCGTCCTATATTGCTGCTCAATGCAGAGGCAAAGATCCTTGTGAAGCTCCTGGCGTCTAGGCTAACGACACACTTACCAGAAATCGTGCACCCGGATTAATCTGGTTTCATGCCCGGCAGAAGCACAGCCCTCAATTTGAGGCGCTTACATGGCGTGTTGGCTCGAGTGGAGCAATTACAGGAACCAGCGGTGCTGCTCTCCTTGGACGCGCAAATGGCGTTCGATATGGTTGAGTGGCCCTTCCTGTTTGCAGTGCTACTGCACCTGGGCTTTGGACCCAAATTTTGTGCCTGGGTCCGGCTCCTTTATACCAGACCAATGGCCCACGTCGCTGCTAACAGGCATATGTCCGAAGATTTCCCCCTGACGCGTGGCACGCGCCAGGGATGCCCCCTGTTGCCACTGCTCTTCGCGCTGGAGCCCTTGGCGGCATGGATACGCTGGGAGCCCATGATACGGGGACTCCAGTGGTCGAATGACTGGGAAGACCGCGTCTCCCTTTATGCTGATGATGTGTTGCTCTATCTGTCTTCCTCGCGACGCTCTATACTGACATTACTCAACATTTGCGGGGTCTTCGGAAGAGCATCCGGCTACACCATAAACTGGTCCAAATCGATAATGTATGTGCTGCGCGGCCCTCCTCCACGACTCCCAGCGGACTGCCCACTCCAAACAGCGGAGGGATCATTTAAGTATCTGGGTATTTACATCACTGCGGATCCAACAGACTTCCTAAAACAGAATTTACAACCCCCACTAGACCGCCTTGAGCGGGACGTGCGTCACTGGGGTGTGCTGCCACTAACTCTACTGGGGAAAGCTGCCCTATTTAAAATGATGGCCCTGCCTAGATTCGTGTATGTATTGGAAAATACGCCATGTCGCATACCACCAGCGTACTTCCGCACAATTGCGGCACAGGTAACTAGCCTTCTGTGGGGTGGCAGACCGCTGCGAATAGCACAGTCCAAATTAACTTGCAGCTGGTATGATGGAGGGATAGCGCTTCCTAATATCCAACTCTATTACTGGGCGGCGCAGCTGAAGGTAATTAATCAATGGCTTCATGCTCCGTGGACAGACCCCGCATTTAAGGCAGATAGGGACATACTAGGCAAGAGAGGTGTGTTGTCACCCCTGTATGACGGTAAACTGGCTCCAACGCTCATTGGTCCACTTAGACAGACCGTCGCCATCTGGCATGCGGCACAGGCCAAGCTAGGGTGGCGCGGGATCTTGACCCAACTCACACCTTTGTGGGACACAAAGCAACTCGGAAAACTTAGAAGCAGCAGGGCTTTGATAATTGGGACAGTATCGGGATTTCCACGGTGGGCGATATGTGGCACAAGGGTGAAATATTTACATTCGCACGTCTTCAACAGCAATACGAACTGGCGTCCTCAGAGTGGTTCCGATATACACAAATTAAACATGCCTTACTATCGAGACTAACACCTGACACGACAATACCAGAGGCATCGCCCTTGGAGGATAGATTATTGACGGACTACATGCCAAAGAAGGTCACATCACTCACATACCGCAAACAGGTAAACAACCTGCCGGACCCAACGGGTCCTCTCCGGGAGAAATGGTCCCGTGATATAGGCGAGTTTGACGAGCCGGAATGGCGGGAAGCACTGGCTTTGCCGCGAGAGGCGGGTATACCCTCAAGGCTCCGGCTGATACAGCTCCGCATTCTGCACCGCTCATACTACACCAGGTACACTCTACACAGCATAGGTAGCACAATGCATCCGTTCTGCTTGCGCGGCTGCGGGGAGGTGGGGAATTTCTTTCACACCATATGGGAATGTCCCGTAATCCAAGAATACTGGAAGCAAGTGATGCGGACACTGTCCCAGTCGGGAGGCGTGTCGCTAGTGCCGGAACCTAGACGCTGCCTACTGAATGTATGGGAACCCAACGACCTCACTCGTCAGGCACAGAGCTGGGCTACGTTGGGGATTATGATAGCTAAGCGCAACATCGCTCAAAAATGGGGAATAGGGGAGACGCCAAAGCTATCCGCATGGGGAAAAGACATGGACGAGGCCATGCTAGCTGAAAGATCGGCCTTCATTAGGGGGGATGCCCTCATAAGTGGAGTAAAGTATGGGGGGCATGGAATAAATTCAGAGGTGACATATGTGACCCGCCTTCAGATCAAGACGGTGAAACCTCGGACTCGGACTGATGGGGACAGACTCCGGGGATGGCGCGCGGGGTGTAGATATTAGAGATGTAAAGTAGCGAGAAAATGTTTTTGAGGGATTGTCTCTAACATCCAATATTGTATTGTTTTATATTGTGGAAACACTGCATATCCAACTGCTATTCTGTATTACAACTAATAAAAATAAATAAAAAAATAAAAAAAGATGACAACCAGTCACAGGCTAGGTCAATATTTTCCTTTCACATGCTACTGAAAGAGATCAGTGATAGACTGGAAAACTGGTGTAGTGTTTAGAGTCACTGCACTCCGAATGTTCTTGTCAAAAGCTTCGAAGAGAGGCTAACAGTTTAGGCAAAAGACTCAAGAGTGGCAATTAAAGGTTTAGGAACCTGAAAAAGCTTTATAATGTACGGAATTATCTAGAAGCAGACAATATGTAATAGAAAAAATGAAGAAAATCAAGTAACAACCTGTAAAGATGTTTTATGCTGCTTAGTGTGGATGACCACTTAAAATAACAGAAATGATCATTAATGCAGGATATTTACCTTTGTAATGAGGTCAGAGTGTCGAAGTATCGCACGTATAAAAAACCTGTAATCTGTAACTTCAATGCCTGCCTCGACTTTGGCAGCTCCAAGATAAAGGTGCATCTTGTGATTGGCACACGGCACAGCTTTCAGGTCAAAATTCCGCATACGATTTAACTCCAGCTGGAAAGCAAGTGCCGGCTCTAAGTGTCGATAAATCCGATCTTCAGCAAACTGCAAAAAATCCAAATATGTATTTAGCTCACTGGCCCCAACTACACAAATATGGCATTTAAGAGCTAAATTAAGAATGACAGACAAACCTCGTCTCGTGCCCTAAAGGTGAAAAATTTCGGGAATTCTCTCTGTAGCATAAGAAAAAAGAGAATATCATTATTACTTAAACATAAAAAATTGGGTGGTTTGTTAACATGGTTCTCTACTTCTTACTAAAGGAGCAAGAAATTCCATTACAATTGGGTATTTATGACTAAATGCTAACTTCAGCAATGACAAAGTAGTAAACACCATGGACTTTTCTCAGAAAAACATTTGACAGGAGAAAGACATAAGAGGGTTCAGCATAACTTGGTAGACAAGACCCCAAAAGAAGAGCTGCTCAAACTGCTTCACAAATATATAAATACAGGTTTATGACAAAAAAATATGTTAAGATGTGACAATCTCCTTGAAGAAGCATAGTGTTCCTTCTACTCTTTTTCTTTTATGTCAGCTTTGCATTTTTGTTGTCTGAAAAACTTGGTTCTTGTTCTCCTTGTATGCCCACGGAATCCAATCAACCATGTGTCAGGACACTCTTTAAAAAGCTAAAAAACAACTTCCAAAATGGAAGCAGAAATGTCATTTAGCTTGATATAAATAGGCAAATTTAGTAGAAAAATTAGCTTGCAAGAGATGCAGAACCAACTCAAAGAACCCTTCCAATGTTTAATGTAAGGATAACCTTATTTGGAATTACAGCGCATTGTGTCTTAAATGTTCGTGTGCAGTAATCTAATTTGAAATCTGATAGGTCAATGTAGTTAATAGGTTTGTGCGCCATAACATTCCACTGTTTATTGGTTTAGAATATAAAACTATACAAATAAGCAGACTACATTAACATTTGTTACAATAGACCTGAAGAGAATAGTATAAGAAAACAAAACATTTTCTAGCAATTACAGTTCAAAAGAAAAATGTATATTATTTTGGCATGGATTCCAGCTCTTTCAAGTAAATTAACAGTCCCAGAACTCTGTAGGCATCACAGACCACATGCACCTGTGATGTCAAGCAATGGGAGCTGACCCAATCTAAATAATAACGATAGCTGTGAGGCCACATGGGGATTTTGTTCATTTGTCATAAAATCCACAATAATTGCAATTTCCCTCAACTCGCTATTCGGACGCCCTTTAAACCAGGATCAAGAAAAAGTCTGCTTTTAGCTAAGCTAACCGGAGGCACATTGCCATTAGTTTCTTAATCTAGAAATTGGAAGTTATGAAAACTGGATCACAGGAACCACAGCCCGTAAACACTTTTCATTAGAATAAAGTATGTCATAATACAATTGCCTGGAGAGCTTGGAAATGAACAAGGATAAAATCTAGCTCAAATGGAAAGGTATGCACAGGTATTAAGATCTTTAAACAGAATTTCTTTCAAGAGCATGATGTCAGTGAAATTCACAATCTTCAAATCCTAGCAGGAATGAGCGCGATACACTGAACCATAAGTTACATTTTCCTAAATTTCAACCAATAATTTGCAAGGGGAGAGGAGTTGGCCTAACGGCTAGGGCGGTCGACCTCGAATCTGGGGAACCAGGTTCGAGTCTCGGCAATGACGCTGAACATCCTGTGATTCTGGCCAAATCACTTAACCTCCCCGTGCCTAACAAAAATGAATGTCCTCTCATGTAACGCAACTGGTGCTATGTAAAGCGCTCTGATACCCGATACTGGGTCAAGTTTGCACTATATAAAACTCAGTTGAAAAAGAAGGGTACATCTGGCCACTTCACAAAAAGTTCACCTCAACTTATCATCAAACTGTTTCACCAAATAAAGATATTTTTCTACCTGCACAAACCTTGAAATACTAATGCACAAAGACCTTTCATGATATTGTTTTAACGAAGACCATGATCTAGCTGTAATTGATGTTAAATGTATTTTATTGCAATATAAGACTAAAGTGGTCTGTGAACACTTAAGAGAAAATTTAGAGTGATCAAAAAGGCAATAACTTCAGCATATTATGGGGCAGGCAGAGTAGTCCTCCCAATCATAGGAGGATGTTCATCTACAGCATGTAAGATGACTTCTGGATCAGTAAAGAATAAATTAAACAAAAGGGTTGTTAGCATGCAGCCTGGTATAACGACGCAAACTGTGAACCTGTTTAATCGATACCTCGTTCGGCCCAGGCTTAATGAATTTTTACAAAACAGTTTCTCTTTGAGCAAATGGCAAAGAAGAAACAGTTACTTACCTTTTAAAGTCAAGGTTGAACTTTTTAGTTTTAGGCAACGGAATCACCAACACTTCCCTGGCCGATAATGGAAGCTGTTCTTCTCTAAAGCTGCAGCATACATTTGCTCCAGCTTCGGGGCTAAAATCTCTATGAAGGCGGTATAAAATTCGGCCAGGGAGACAGTCTGGTCCTGGCGTCTTCCCCTGCACCATTTCTTTAATGCCACATTCCTTGTAAGGCAACTGGCGGTGCCAAGATCTCCCGAGTAGTGCGGTCTAATGTCTGTAAGCCCAATCCCTCCAGGTACGCGACTGTCTTGTACCTCCGAGCTTCGCCCGGGGCTCCATAAAGCCGCTCATAATACTCCCTAAATATGTTATTGATGCCTTTCGGGAGTGGATCATTTGGCAAGTAGAATCTAGGATTATGGGAATCTCTAGCCTAATCAATCATGCCAACAACCTCCCTGCTCTGCCGCCCTCTACATGCTGCCATTCTTTGTAGGTTCGGGTGTCTAGTGTCCGCAGCCTATCCCATGCGGAGTTATAAGCACTCTTCACGTCCGCCAGGTGTCTCTGAGTGTCAGTTCCTCCCCCAGTCCTCCTATCTAACAACAATATCTGGGCTTCCAGGGATTCGAGTTTGCGATTGATTTCTTTCCTGGCAGCTACCGTCTGGCCCATACATTGCCCCCTGACCACCACTTTAAAGGCGTCCCACTCCACTAGAAAGGACCTAGCCGCCCCCTGATTTGTCTCAAAGTATGTTGTTATAGCCCCCGAGAGAGTTTGTTTGAAGCTATTGACATCCAATAGAGTTGGATCCAGTCTCCACAGCGTTATGGGGGCCCTTTCAGGAGTGGGGGCAAACCGCAGCATTAATGGGCTATGATCTGAAATGGACCTCCTCAAATATTCCGCCTTGGTCAGCATTGGGGCAAATCTGTCGGAGCAGAAAAACATATCTAATCTAGTGTGCAACTCATAGTGTGAGGAGTAGTAGGAGTATTCCCTCTTCTGTGTGTTGTGTTTTCGTCAAATATCGAACACCTCCCACCCCACAATTCAGCTTTGCAGGCCCCTAGCTGTCATAGCCGCTGATGTGCTCTCAGTGGGGGAATGAATCTATCTAAGCCCAGATCAGAAATACAATTAAAATCTCCCCCTAAGAGCAGATCGCTCTCTGCCAGTCCCGCCAGTGATTTAGAAAGGCGTGTCAGGAAGGCAATTTGATCCTGATTCAGAGCATAGATACTCCCCAATGTCACTTCCCTACCCTTCAACTTGCCTTTTACAAGCACATATCTCCCGTTCGGGTCAATTATCTTCCGCAACGCCTGAAATGGGACCTCAGGCCTGACCCAGACATGCGCCCCCTTGCATACGCTGAAAACTTAGTTGCAAACATTTACCAACGCCATAGCCGAACAACCTCTGTAAGGTGGGTCTCCTGTAGAATCACATGTGCGCGTCTCTGCGCTTTATATAGTTAAGGATGCTGTATCGATTCAAATGGGAACCCATACCACAAATATTCCAGGCCAGGAGTTTAAACCTCTCAGCATGGCCATGGTTCCTGGTCATAATTCAAGACAATCCTTCCCCCTCCGTCCCCACCCCATCACTCCCACATCAATGATAGCAGTGGACCCCGTGCTGAAAAACAACAAACCCAACTGTACAACTCCCCATACCTAGAGTGGACTGGCAACGGTCAGCTGCCCAAACTGTAAGAAAACATCACTCCTATCAGAATACCGCCACCAACTCGAATGGCAGTCCTCTTCAGTGTGGTGGGGGTGGATACAAAGTTCAGATGGAGCAGAGGCACCACGTTCCGGCCCCTCTGCATAGTGATGCCCTCAAACTGCAATGTCCATACTCTAATCCATATCTATAAACTAATGTGCCCCCATTATCAAGTCCAAAAGCTGGTCAACTTCTGTGGTTTGAATGCTCAGGGAGCCCTAGTAAATAAGCCAGTGCAGAGTGTCCCAAACTTCTGCCACAGCTAGGCAATATCGTTTCCAGATCGCGGTGTAAGCTTCGGCACCAGGTGGTCAGACTCCAGCGAATCACCGGATTCAGCCGATGCATCCGCCGACGCAGCTGATGTCCCTGGTGTTTTACTCTGATGCCTGGGTGAGAGTATTTGTGCCACTGCTTGCAGTGTGGCCTGTCTGTCTTGGTGAGTCTGTGAAGCTGTGGGCCTACTCGCCCGAGATGCTGTACGACGGCGCTTGGGTCTCCGTCTGCGGGACTGTGGCCCTGGCTCAGTACGCTGCTGCTCCTTAGGTAGCGGCTCACCCTTCGGGTACGTTTCCATCCAACTTCAAACCTCCTCCGGGGTGTCACAAAAATGCAAGGTGCCATCGAACATGATCTTCAGCTTGGCCGGGAATACTAGGGAGTACTCTATTCTTTCATCCCTAAGAGCTTTTTTAGCTGTAAGAAAGAAAGCCCGCTGGGCCTGTACTTTCGCAGTGAAGTCCGGAAATATTGACACCTTACTGTTTTCGAACACATAAGGGCCTTGCGTGCGGGAGTGCTGGAGGAGCCCGTCTCTGTCTCTAAAATGTAAAAGCTTTGCAATCACTGGTCGCGGAGGGACCCCCGGGGCGGGCGGCCGACATGGCACTCTATGCACCCTATATAGAGCGAAAAACTGGGACAAGAGTTCCGGGGCCACAACAGAACATAACCAGCTCACTAGAAATTCCACCATATTGGATCCGTTCACCCGTTCTGGTAGTCCTATTAATCTGATACTATTCCTACGATTGCGGCCTTCCGCATCCTCTGCTCGCCGCTCAAGGATCGTTACCCTGGTGGAGGGATCGTCAATCTTAGATGCATGTAATTTATGGTCCGGCTGCTGGTCATTAATTGCGGATTCCGTTTCCCGGACCCTGTCTGCCAGCTTCTGGCGCTCTGCTTGGAGCAGGCCCAGCCCCACAGAGACAGCACCAATGTCTTGTTGCAAGGCATTTTTGGTATCTGTGATGGCTGCCAACACCCTGTCCCGATGTGAATGGAGAGAGTCATCTCCTCCGGCGGTCTCCTCACTTCTTTTCTGCAGTGCCATAGGCGAGGGTTCTCTGGTAGCAGGCTGGGTACCCCCCGTTTTCTGCTTCGGTTTAGGCATCCTGTCCTCCGGTAACCCCTGGTGTGACGAACCAACCAGAGTGACGGCAGAAGGGCCTCTCCCAGGCGGTAATGAGGTGTATGTGACTGTTCCCTTCGCCCTTGAGCCACCTCAGCGTGCTCTGCTCTCCACCCCCAATACAATTCATGCACGGGTACAAACTTCAACACTGTTGTTTGTGTGGGGGGAGTTTGCCACTGTCTCTTGGTATCTGGATATCCCACGAGCTATGAAATCTGTCCCGACGGCCTTAAGGATTCAGCAAGACTCCACAGCGACTGTGATGGATGACAAGTTCTCCACAGGCCAGAACCAAAGGCCGAACAACTACATCTGCCACCTGCTCCCATGCTTCCTCAGAGAGGGGGAATTTGTCACACTAGGCCCAGCAAGTACAATTTGCAAGGGCTATATGACTACTAGCGCTCTGCCACACCTGATCCTCGATTCCAGGATGGCCCAAGCTCACCTCCAATGTAGTCCGCTACGCAGTCCGCAGTCCACCATCTGAGGGCAACACCGCCGGCTCTTCAGTCCTGAGGCACTATTATGGCAATTCTCCCCAGCCACTGCAGCTATATGGCGGGCCAGCTTTTATATTCCACTTCGTGGCCTCTCCCTAATGCGCACCATGAAGCGCGTCAGTCCAGCAGGTCCCGTGTGGTCTTGCCCTGCAGGTAGGATCCAGGGCTTAAGGTTCATCCAACCGACGTCAGGCCTTTATCAGTATGAGGGCCCCCGGCTGTCACAGGGCCCCACAGTCTGCCACCCAGCACTATGACAACGGGCATATAGTCTCTTCAGACAATGCGCTGCAGGGATTTGCCAGCAGGGAGCAGGCCACCGCCCTCCGGCTAGGTGGCAGAGCCGAACTCGCCTACCGCACTCTGCCGGAATTTGTAGCCGCAGGCAGGTCTCTACACCAGGTGCACCCCGAGACCCCTCAATATCTGTCTTAACTCCAGACAAAGCTTGACGCGCGGCGCAGCCCAGGCCGCCCACTCCTCCTGTAGTCCTTCTCCCCCCCGAAGACTCACTCACGAGGCTTCTCAGTCGGATCAGTGCCCCTGGCCCGGGCCGTCACCCCTCACGTCTGGCACCTTTTGAGCAGTGTCAGCTGTGCCTCAGTCCCAGCTCCGCCAACACTCCAGGTGGCAATCACCTCCTCCAGAGGGTCTTCCACTCCCGCTATAGCAGCAGAGCACGAAGTCCGAGGACTCAGGGGGTTCTTCACTTCCCACAGTGGGAGTGCGTTTATCAGAAATCCAACCGCTCAGTATTGGCACCGACAGCAGCCTTCATTTGTAGCAGGCTCTCGTTCTTGTGCGGCAGCGTCACAGTCATCCATATCGACCTAGCACGATCTTCGTATGTCTCTTCTTCAGGGGCCTCTGCTACGTAGGTTCGTCTCCTCAAGGCCACACAGCCTGATCATAATGTGTGGGCCACAGAGCTGGACTCAGAGTGTCACTGCTACCACTCAGTTTACGGACACGCAATGTGGCTTCCCATGGTTGCCTCCGCCGGGGGCCTCGGCAACACTCGGGGCCACCAGCTCTTCCGACCTCAGTTTCCCTCTGTCGGACTTCTGACTGTCGTGTACCACGAGGCTCATCCCGGGCCAGAGTTTCTCAGCTCTGATCGTTCGCTCTACACTCAGGTCGTAGCTTTCGCTTTCAATCCTTCCCCAGCTTACTGCGCCATTGCTCTCGGACGAATCTGCAACCTCTATTTTCGCACCCTTCGGCTCCAGTTCACACCTTCTGTTCCGCTCCCATCCAGACGCACAGCTCCAGGAAGTAGAAGCCGTTCTTCGTGGGAGGCAATTGTGCCCTCAAACTGTACAACATGTACAGGATTATTATCAGGCCAGGACGGAGCACATCTCTCACACGTCCGCCATGATGCTGCTCCCAGCCACTCCCCTCACATGCAAATCAGTCTTAACCCTGTTCCTTGTGGGAACAGTCCAGCCCGAAATACCAATACAGGTCTTCCCTGGAATGGAAACAACATCCTGGAACCGCTTCCGGTGTAACACCCCATACCAGCCAGGCTAGCTTGAATCCAGTGGCAAAGAGACCTAGGGAGTTTAAACCTGACAACTTCCCTAGCTGAGAAATATTTAAACTAGTTACATACCATGGTGCGAGACAACAAACACATTTATTATCAAATTCTACCTGTAATGATGGCTTCAGATGATATGAAACTGCTCTATTTGCCAGTTTATTAAATATATTGGAAATGCCAATATTGGTATTAATAAAAGAGGGTTGAGGTAAGTTCTGCCATATCTTCTCTGTGTTTGGCTCTTGATATGCAGCTATGTAGAATGCAGTCAGATTTGAGTGTACAATGACAGCAGAAGGAGGTGGGGGCATTAGGATAAAAAAAAATACAATTGAGATTCGTAATCCTACTGATTAGTTTAACTTCCAAATTTCTGATATCCGAGATAATAGGAATATTGGAGAAATTTATGGGGACGGGGAAGCATAGACAGCTGTAAAAAAGATGATTGTGCAATATATATCAGCAAGTGCCCTGAAAGACCATCTAGCACCCAGAGTGCAGCTGGGGAATCTCATCATTGGGACACTTTTGGACAGATGTCAATTGAAGAAGGTGTAAAAAGGCAATCTTGTAGTAAGGAGGATGTATGGCTACAGTGAATAAGAGGACCCTGGACGTGGACACTGGACTATATTTCAAAGAATTAAGGGCTGTTGTGTAGTTCCTATATTACCCATGCAGGACCTGCGCGTTTGGAGAACATAAACTGTAGGATTGGTGGCAGGCTAACTCTGAGCCCCCCCCCCCACCACGTGTGTTAGCCTGTTTGCATTAGCTAGCTCACAGTGCCACTATAAACTCCTCTTATCGGGGAGAGAATAGTTTCTGGAAACCTGAGATCATGCCAACCCTGATCCCCTAGGATTGTGGAAACCATGTACTACCTTTCGCTCAGTCACTCGTGCTCACTTAGTTTCTCTCAGAGAGTTGCACAGAAGAAACAGTTGGGCGTGTTTACAATAAGAATTTATTGCACAGTTGTTCTTCTAGTGTATAATATATCTGCTGCGATAACCGTTAGACAGTAGCAGAGATGTATGATCAGCAGTACAGTGAATATAAAAGGATAGTACAGTTCTACCATTTTGCAATAGTCCTAAACACATACATGGATATAAAATGCATGATAAAAGAAAGCATGCATACTCCTACGATGCCTATCTAGATGTACCTAAGTGTACCCAGCATGTGAGTAGGTGTGAAGCCAAGAATCCCTCCAGGTTTAGTCTAACCCCATTACCTGAAGCAAGAGTGTGTGGGACCCCATCCTGGTCTCAAATTGGACACCCTGCAAGGGATTTTTAGACCACTGTCAGCTGGAGCGTCTGTATGCAGGAGACTCAGCGTCTCTGGTCAGTGTGTCGGCCTGGAAGACTCGGTTCCCTCTAACTAATACTAGCAAGAGGTGCTGTATTTATATAGAAAAGTATCTAGGGTTCCATTGTCCCTCGTTTCTTCTATTAGCCATTGTTGGGTTTGAGGATGACATATGGGATGAACCTTTTACGTAAATATTATGCAGGTGGATATAGTCCCTGCCTGGTTTTCAAGAAGCCTTATGAATATTCATTCATATTGTGTCAGTCTAAAGATGAAGTCATAGAACGTTATTGTTCAGGGAAACCCTCCCTCTTCCCCAGGACTAGAACTAGATAAAGGTTCAATTCTAAAAGGCTCGTTACTTTGTAGTGTAGGGGAGGTGATGTAGGTAAAAGGGTATGATGTTACCCGGGCCTATATTAGGGTACCTTTTTAAAACATAACACCCACTCCTCTTCCGAATAGTCAACAATCATAACATTGCTACTAGGTAGCAGCACATAATATATCAGTGAGCCATGTAAAAAAAAACAATTTTAAACATTAAAATCTTTTTAAAAAATAGTCCAAGAGGGGAAAAAAGTTTACAGAAAATTAGTTTTTGGAATTGTTCATTAAGCCAAAATTCTAGTCCTAGTCGAGATCGATTATATAATTCGAACCCCTACAAGCGGTTAGAAGGCCTTGCATTTTTAGCAAAAGTGTCAATTTTAGGATATTTTCCAATTTTAGTTGAGTTTGAAACTAAAAGGAAAATCTGAATTCTTTCCCAGCACACGATGAAACAATCATAGATTAAGTGTCCTGGCTGGGAGACGCAACATCATTGTTGCTTGCTGCCCCAGGGGACGGACCTTGTAACACTTCGCAGAGTAAGTCAATGGAGCATAGATGATATTCAGCATTGCCAATAGCTGGTGTAGAGGCAGCTGGGGCTGTAGTCGATACCTCGGTGCTAGTGGTAGTGCTAGTAGAAGAGTTGATGCTCAACCCAGTTGTAGCAAAAGGCACTCGAGGAATGCAGCTATTAGGATAGGAATACGCTGGGGACATTGCACAGCAGGAGACCTCAAGGGTTCCATCCTGGTATTCAAATCCGCAGGCGTGTCCGATGTAGGTGTCAGACAGAGATCCAACACACATTCTTCACCGCAAAACAGGCATCGAAGAACAGGTAAGATGCAGTCCATCCAGACTGGTCTTAATGATAGGAACCAAGAGACGCTCAGTTCCCTAAGGCGATGTATGCCCAGATGTTGTACCATGCGCTCACGGTATTTCAGCTCCAGGAGCACTTTTGCCATCTTGTTGGTGATTGTCATTTATCTGCTATGCAATGGACGGCCCAATCAGGATTCCTGCTATTGAGAGCAGGATTAGAGGTAGACCTCCAAAAATGCTTCCAAATACGGAGTGTATAAAATTTGGAATAACTCAGAGGATTGTCTGAAAGGTGCCTGGAAATCTTGACCCTATGGTCGTAAATAGGTGTACAGTACTACTCGTATCAGACATATCAAAGATACTACCCACAATTTCTGCGAAATGAAAGGGGCAATTTGTACGTATAAGTGCCTGTATCTCAGTCAAGGTCCTGCCGATTTGAAGATCAAAGGTCTCTCGAGCGGAGGATAAGGGTGCAGTTTGCTGTAACAGCAAGGTTTTCAGTCTGCTCAAAGTGTCAAATTGTATAAAAGAAACATTCAACGAAGGCCATAACGGCGCCTCCCTGACTGTATTCATTGGGGGAAACAATACTTGCATACAGCAAGTAACCCTATAGTTCACAGTGACCAGATAGGCAATGCCCGGAGCATCCCACAGCAACCTTGATCGTTCAGCATCAAGTAACTCCCATTCGAGAGCGGCTCGAATACCGGTGTAATCACGGCAGCTGAGTCCCTTTCATGTGGCAAGACATATTCGCTACCAAACCATTACCTGCTCCATGCAGTGAAATGTTCTGGCACATGAGAGAGCCGCTTCAGTCATTCTTGCAGTTTGTACCACTTAGAAACACTTCTCGATCCCCACTTCGGCATCGAAATCTATATGGTAAGTCCCAGGATTCCTTAATGTATGCCTTACCCATTTTTTCATATTTGCCTGCCTGCCTTTGGTCATGGCAATATTGAAACTGAAAAGTAGTGACCGGTAGAGTTACGTGGCCATGGATTAGCCATTTTGTTGATGCTGATTTCACCACTATAAATGGTAGTCTATCCAGTTTTTCAATACGCAGCATTGTATATTTAGCTTCCCTTTGTGCCATTTCATCCTGTTTATCTATTAGATTATATTCAGAAAACAGAGACGTACTATTGATAAAACGTCAAGGCACATAGTCTGCACGCAAAGATTGCAGGGTCCAGCTTAATAACATAATAGAACGTAACTGAGATTGCCCGTTTTGTAATAGGGCCATATCTTGTTCCAGTATGTCTATTGCAGAAGACACAATGTTCCCTAAAGAATATAGCCTGGAAGTCAAAGTTGTTAACCCACTGTGTACCACAGCTAACAATTTTTACTAGTTAATACGGTCTATTTCCTGTATTCCCTCTGCGGCCTCTTGTTGGGATATATCTTCCAAATTTCATTGTAGGCAGCATATATGAAGCGTTCCTGACGGTGTTTCCTGGAACCTAGTAACAAATCCCTAAGATCCATGTCTTGTGTGAGTAAGAATAAGTGCGGTTTCAATTCCGTGAGTGTTGAGGTTTCCAGCCAATCAAGGCACAACTTCACAACACTGTAGGATGTCACTACCCCTGGTGCACAAGTTACTACTTGTGTAACGATATATCTGTGAGAGACATTAGTTAGTGATAGATTCCTTACCTTAGAATATCCTCAGGCGTCAGACTGGATCCGGAAAGTTTTTCGTCAGTACCCCTGCGCATCGGTAGGTGGCGTCATGCGGCTCCGTGTCCATCGCTGGCGTCGTAAGCGCCAAGATGACATCACGGAGACTACTTAGGTGCCACCCATGCGCGCTGACATCAGTTCTGTACACGACTTTCCGTGCCAGGAACGCAGAGCCATGCCAGAAACCAACCACTGGTGCCATGAAACTAGGGACCTGAAAGGCATGACCTTAACCCTAGAAATCAGTTCGCAGAATGGGGAGGATGGGTGGGGTGGTAAGGAATCTATCACTAACGAATGTCTCTCACAGATATATCGTTACACAAGTAGTAACTTGTGAATCTGAAAGAGACACGTTAGTGATAGATTCCTTACCTTAGAATAGATACCCCAGCAATACAATGGGTCTGCGAATAGATTACACCAGAAAGTCACGGAGAACAGAACGGGCAAAGAAGCTGTCTCTCCGGACCCGACTGTCAAGGCAGTAATGCTTGGTAAACATGTGCAGCGAGGCCCACATAGCTGCCTGACAAATGTCCTGCAAGGGGATGCCGCGTCCCTAGGCAGTAGTGGCTGCTGTTGCCCGGGTATAATGGGCACGCAGCCCCACAGGAGGCTCCTTCTTAGCCAACGAGTAACAGGCTTTGATGCAGAGAACGACCCACCGAGAGATGGTCCGTTTGTGCACTGCCCGACATTTTTTGGCACCCACGTAGCCAACAAAGAGCTGGTCATCCACCCGGAACTGATGTGTGCGCTTCAGGTAGAACAAAAGCGCACATTTTGGGTCCAGACGGTGGAGCCTCTCTTCCTCTTCTGAAGGATGCGGAAAGAAGGTTGGCAAAGTGATGGTCTGCCCTATGTGGAAGGGCTTGACAACCTTTGGCAAGAAAGAAGGACGGGTCCTTAAAACCACCTTGTCCAGATGAATGGAAAGGAAAGGAGGTTTGGAAGAAATATCCTGAAGCTCACTCTTCTGGCAGAGGTGATAGCTACCAGGAAAGTCGTCTTGAGAGTAAGAAGACGCAAAGGACAGTTATGAAGGGGCTCGAAGGGAGCGCACATCAGATATGTCAAGACAAGGTTTAAGTCACATTGAGGCATTATGAACGGCACGGGAGGAAACGTGTGCGTAATGCCTTTTAGGAAACGGTTAACTGCCGGGGACTTACAAAGAGAAGGCCTATCTGGAACCCGTAGAAAGGCGGTGAGGACGAAAAATAACCTTTGATAGTGCCCAGAGCAGAGCCCTGCTGGGCCAAAGAAAGAAGGAACAGAAGGACTTCGAAAAGAGGGGCAGAAAGTGGATCCACAGCCTTAGCTGTGCACCATGCCACAAACTTGTTCCACCTGCAGGCATATACCGTTTTAGTGGAGGGACGCCTGGCTGCCAGAATGACATCACAGACTTCAGGAGGAAGATCGAAAGCTGTCAACTGTCGCCGCTCAATCTCCACGCATGGAGGTGGAGGCTGGACAGGTTTGGGTGGAGGACCATCCGCTACTGCTGCGACAGAAGATCCTCCTGAAGAGGCAGTCGGATCGGGGGATTGATTGCCATGTTGAGTAGCTCCGGATACCAGTATCTTTGTGCCCAATCGGGAGCCACAAGAATGACTTGGGCTCGGTCGCGCCGAATCTTCTTCAGCACTCTGGGTAGAAGTGGTATAGGCGGAAAGGCGTACAACAGACCGCAACTCCACTCACGACGAAAAGCATCGCCAAGCGACTGCCGCCTTGGAAAATCCAACGCGCAGAACTGATGACATTGCGCATTCTCTTCGGTGGCGAATAGATCTAACCAAGGCTCTTACCACTGCAAAAAGAGACCTTGCGCCACGTCCGAGTTCAGACGCCATTCGTGATCCATCAAGCACTGGCGGCTGAGTTTGTCCGCCCTGGCGTTCAGAGAACCTGCCAGGTGTTGAACCACCAAGGTAATGCCTTGATGTTCCAGCCATCTCCAGAGGCGCAAAGCCTCCTGACATAGGGTCCACGACTCCATCTCGCCCTGCTTGTTGCAATACCACATGGCGGTGGTGTTGCCCGTGAACACCTGCACAACACTTCCCCGGACAGAGGGAAGGAATACCTTCAGTGCAAGTCGGATCGCCAGAAGCTCCAACAGATTTATATGGAGCCAGGACTCCGCCGGAGACCAGAGGCCTCTGATCTCCGTCTCTCCCAAGTGGCCACCCCATCCCAGGAGATACACATCCGTCACCACTGTGTGCTCCGGTTGGGGAACGAAGAGGGATCTGCCATTGACCCAATCGCAATTCGTGAGCCACCACTGCAATTGTCTGGACATGATCGGACGGGTTGCCCTGATGCTGTGCCCACTGGAACTTCAGGTCCCCTTGCAGAGCCTGCATATTCCATCTGGCATGTTGCACTAGCAGGATGCATGAGGCCATCAGGCCCAGGAGCCGGAGGGTCATCCTGACAAACCTGGGATAGAGGCGGAAAGATCGGAATCATAGCCTGAATATCCCGGACTCGCTGCTCGGGAGGATAAACCCGAAACAGCGTTGAATCCAGAACCGCTCCGATGAAGGGGAGCTTCTAAGAAGGACTCAGGTGCAACTTCGGCACGTTGATGGAGAACCCCAGCAAATGCAGGAGATCGCCGTAGTCTGAAGGTGGTTGACGACTACCTGGGGCGAGCCTGCCTTCAGCAACCAGTCGTCGATGTAAGGGAAGACTGACACCCCTGACCTGTGCAGGTGAGCTGCGACCACCGCCATCACCTTCCTGAACACCCGAGGGGTGCTGGTAAGGCCGAAGGGAAGCACGGCAAACTGAAAATGCTCCCGGCCTACCGTGAACCGCAGGTAACGCCGGTGGGCCGGCAGGATGGGGATGTGAAAATATGCGTCCTGCAAGTCCAACGCTACCATCCAGTCTCCAGGGTCCAGTGCAGCCAAGACCTGAGCCAGAGTGAACATCTTGAACTTCTCCTTCTGGAGGAAGCGATTGACGTTCCTGAGGTCCAAGATGGGGGGCATACCCCCCTTGTCCTTCTTGGGGACCAGAAAGTAGTGGGAATAACAACCACGTCCTACTTCTGGCCCAAGAACACGCTTGATGGCCCCCTTGGCCAAGAGGGCCATGACTTCCTGTTGGAGAAGCGCAAAGTAATCCCCCGACATGCGGTGGAACTGAGGTGGCATGGCTGGGGGTGGTAGACTCGAAGGGGAGGGAATAACCCCTTCGGACGAGTTGCAGCACCCACTTGTCGGAAGTGACAGAATGCCAGTGGGGGAGGTAACGACGAATCCTGCCGCCCACTGGCGTGGGGTGCACCCCAGAGCTCGGACTAGGAAGGTTTCGAGGCGGATGCTGCGGGAGCGGAGGTGGACTGACCCACACGCTGGCCCCCTGTGCGGCCACCACGCCCACGTCCGCGCTGAGTTTGGTTCTGCGCAGGCGCCCCTTCCATGGCCACGAAAGGTAGACGTGGCCGGGCGTGTGGTAGAGAGACCCAAGGACTTGGCCGTTGACAGAGAGTTCTTGAAACGCTCCAGCGCACGGTTTGCCTTGGCTCCAAACAGGCGAGTACCATCAAAAGGCACGTCCATAAGGGAACTCTGGACATTCCCCGAAAACCCAGTGGACCGCAGCCAGGCATGGCAACGTATAGGCCACAGTTCTGGAGATCGCTCTCCCTAAAGAATCTGCGGTGTCCAGGCCACACTGAATGGCATACTTCGCGGCATCCTTTCCCTTCGCCACCGCCTGAGAAAGCACAGCCCGAACTTTTTCTGGGCACTGGGGCAGTGTCTGCGCCACTGTGTCCCACACAGCGTGAGAGTAGCGGCCCAAAAGGCATGCGGTGTTGACTGACCGCAGCCCCAAGCTGGCAGAGGAAAACAGCCTCTTGCCAAACTGCTCCAGCTTTTAAGATTCCTTATCCGGCGGGACGGTAGAAAACGCACTCAGAGAAGTGGAGGCCTGAATGACCAGGCTCTCCGGAGAGGGATGATTTGTGAGAAAGGCCGGGTCACCTGGTGCCGGGCGATGACACCTGGCCACGTTTTTATCCACAGGAACTCCAGTGGCTGGTGTAGACCAGGTGCCAAGCAAAACATCTATCAAGGCCTCATTAAATGGGAGCAGAGGTTCCATAGAACTTGCCGCCGGCTGAAGCACCTCAGTAAGGAGGTTGGTCTTGTGAGTGACAGTAGGCAGATCAAGAGCCTCTGCCACTCTACGGAGCACCATGGTATACGTGGCCCCCTCCTCCTTGATGGCGGAAGGAGACATCAATCCAGACTCGGAGGAGAGGTCAAGGCCGCCTGCGTCCTCCGAGTCTTCCACCCACTCATTTTCAGACTCGCACTGCCGTGCAAGAGGGTCTTCCGACTCCTCCCAGTTATCCCCCTCCTCCACGGCCTGTGGTACGGGCAGGAGCGGCGGGGAAGGCACAGGGGAAAACAAGTGCTCCAACGGCGTATGGATCCGGCTCCATGTCCCAATTAGGGTCCCAAGCCGGGGCAAAATTGCCCGGGAATTCAGGCAAGGATGAAGGTGGAACAAACTGAACCCATGGCGGCGCCAGGAACGGAGCCACAGGGGGTGCCGGAGCCGCCGGCGGAGGACCCTGAGGCGCCGGGGCCGGAGCCGCTGGCGGAGGACCCAGAGGCACCGGGGCCAGAGCTGCCAGAGGAGGACCTTGCGGCGCCGGCGGTGGAACCGGAGGCAATGAAGGGCCCTCAAAAGGGACCGTGGGGCCCAAAGACGCACCGGCTGGCGCCTTAGGACTGAACAGGCGGTTCATGGCAGCAAGAAACTCTTGCACCTGGGCCGGAGTCGCCGACGGACCCGAATAAGGTGGGTAGGCCGCGGGACTCCCAGGCTCCAACGGAGACGCAGGGGAATGACCCCTGACCCCCTCGTCCGCGTCCGGAGACCGACGGGGGGGACGTCGGAGAGCGAACGCGTTTCTTCGACTTTTCCTTATGATGTTTCTTACCCGATTCCGTGGATGAAGACTTGGACCCCGAGGAGCGATAATGGTGGCTCCGCGGTCGGTCCCTCGAGCGACCCCTGGACCTTGAACGGCATGGAGATGACTGCCTGGCCTCCAGCAGCTTTCCGGACCGCTCCCGCAAAGCCTTCGGAGCCATGGCCAGACAGTCGGAACATAACCAAGAGTCATGGTCGCGCTCCAGACAGTAGAGACAGACACCATGGGGGTCAGCCACCGACATCGTACAGGCCCCGCAGGACTTAAAACCAGGCATCCCTTCGTGGCACCAGGAGTCAAAACTCAAAGAAGTAGAGACAAATGTCTCAAAAAAGTCAGTCAAAAAGTGACTAAGGTACGCTCTAACTGGATCTGCGCATGCTGGCGCAGAAAAAGAAAGAACTGAAGTCAGCGCGCATGGGTGGTGCCTAAGTAGTCTCCGTGACGTCATCACGGCGCTTACGACACCAGCGATGGACGCGGAGCCGCACAACACCACCTACCGACGCGCGGTGGTACTGCTGCCGAAAAACTTTCCAGATCCAGTCGGATGCATGGGGATATTCTAAGGTAAGGAATCTATCACTAACGTATCTCTTTCAGATTGTTCTCTTTGTACATAGCGTGGGTCTGGCCTGTGGATAATAAACCCGTCGATGATACCCCAGAATCTTTCTTGGCATCTATTCGTGTCTAAGGGCCAAACCAACCACCCTTTCCAATTAGGGTCTGATCTATTGTACTGTAAAATGTCATCTACTGTTGCCCCTTCCTGTGATGTTGAGTTTAGAAATATCATCTGCTGTGGAATGAGGCATGCTCTAAATAGTGCTTCTGTTCCCTGGACTTGCCAGTCCCTAGAACCCCAGACTGATTTTAAGTCTATTGTGTTCTTCCTTAGGTCAAAACCCTGTTCAGACACATGGGCTATATAAAGGAAGCAGAGTAAATCTGTTTGGTGTTTGTCAACTTAATTTTCAGTGCTGATGTTGGTGCAACCTTATAATAATATGATGTCGGGTCAGTGGTGTTACACCCTTGAAAAATTTGAACATTTCTGTGCAACTGTTTGCGAGCTACTTTTTGGTGGTGTAGGGCAATGTTCCCGCTGTTGGTACTCAAAACATTTCTAGGTGTTATAGATTTGTGTAGGAAATGATGACCATAATGTTGGTAACACTACAAAGTGTCATAGTCTGAAGTACCTTATAGCATATCAGTGTTCGGAAATACGGCAGTTTTCTCTAAATCAGATATGTGTGTCTCAATCATCAGAAAATGTACTGGAGGTACTGATATTCCTTAATGAAATTTTAAATCCATGAGAACTTTTTAAAAGTTTGGTCGGGCCGAATATATTGAAATAAACCTTGTCCCAAACGATACCGTCCGTATAGCAACTGCTGTAATGTTCACTGATGACAAGTCTCTTTGTTCACGATGTGATGACTGATGTGGCTTCAGAATCAAGTTGACCTTTTGGGCTGTAGAGCTTTGCTGAAAGGATCGTCCATTAATAAGCATGCTAAAAGTTATAACTAAGCCTAGCCAGAAAAGAAAGAACAGTATCCCAGTAATTACCCAGAGTTCTACCCAAGGCGATACCAGGTAAGTCTTTTTAAGAAAGTGCATAAAGTTCTTGATGTGTTGCTTGAGTATTTGTTGGGCTGGTGTCGTTTCCGGTTCACTTGGATCCAAGGAAAACGTATCAAAGTTCATGAAGTAGCCAGAAGCAGTTTGATCAATTGTTGGAATTGCATCAGGATTTGTTGAAATCCTATTTTGCTCTCGTCAAGACATGTTGACGTAGACGTCTGTATTAGGTCTAGATGCAACCTGGTTATTATTTTGAGTTTGATTCTGAAGTTGAACTTCGGGTTCAAGAGGAACGAGTTCCATAGCATTGTTGCATAGTCCTTCATTCCGTACAGTAGGCTCTTTGAATGTGATAAGTCTTTCTGTTTGAACTTCTTGGATTGTAGCTAGAGGAGGACGTCTGCTACTGTGGAGTCCACGAGGCCTACTGTTTAGTATCGGCCACATAGTGTGGTTTGATTAAGTCGATTGAGACTAATCTTTTCTCCTTTTTCCCGGCAAGAGGCAGCAAAAGCACATTTCTTGTTCTTTGAATTGCTAGGACAGGAAAAGGCATTCTGCGTGATGGTCCAGATTATTTTTTGTCCGCTATTTTCTCTCTGACCAGATCCTTGACTTTTGGGATCCAGACAGGTCTTGCCGTGACTGCCTTGACTTCCCCAGTGGCGGTCTGTGTTTCATGTGGACGTTACTTGGTAGTGGTCCTGGATTCATTTAGATCCTGTAAAACAGCCAAACGATCATGGATATCAAATGGTTTCTCATCCGCCACTGCGCCTTCACAATCAAGATCAGGTACCCACATTCTCGTCACAAATAGGACCTCGTAAGGAGTGGCACCCCCTAGAGAACTTCTTGGCTAGTTCTTGAGGGCTCTCTGTACCCCATATAAGTGATTGACCCAACTACCGCCCTTGCCTAATATCCTAGCTGTTAAAGATTGCTTTAAGTCCCGGTTTTTCCTCTCCACGACCGACTTTCCCTTAGGATGGTACGGAGAGGAGTACCACAATGATACGCCCATACTTTCCATGGCCCCTTTGTAAGCCCGAAAGCTAAATGTCGGGCCACTGTCAGAATGTAACGTGCCAACTGTGTATGTCCCTATAAAGACTGGCAAATCTTTGATAACAGTTGGAGCGTCAGCCGAGCGCTGAGGCCAAACCCATTGGAATCAGGAGCATGAATCTATTGCCACCAAGATATACTTGTAAGTCCCATCAGATTGTAGGGCGCCGCAGTGGTCCAGATATACAGAGGCAAGAGGTTTGTCTGATTTTAATAATGGTGTCTGAGCCAGGCGTGTTATGGTGGAGCCTTTCATCTGCTGGCACATGTCACATTTAAAGGCATAGTCCTTAGTTTGTTTTGTTAGACCTAGCCACCAGTTGCACTGTTTCAATAATGAAATAGTTTCTGTAACGCCTGTATGCGCAGAACCCAAACTCTCGTGTGCTGCAACAATCAAATCTAGTCTACGATCCATATTTGGAATTACTCTATCCCCCACTCCAGGAATCTGAGCATAAGGAATGTTGTTTGCATCTAACTTGTAGAAATACTTGAGTGGAGATCTGTTTGGTACTGCTGAGCTGTCTTTGCACGAAGCAATGACAGCAACCATAATCTCACCATTTATACTCGTTTTTGAATGAGTGATTGCAGCTACAGAAGCTGTGTGTACAGCCCTCTTTGCGGCTTCATCAGCCAATGAATTCCTTTCAACGTGAATGCCATCACGCTGATGACTCAGTGTATGAATCATGTGAGCCTTTGGTAGTTCGTTTTTCAACTCCACTACCTGTTCCCATAGCATTTTATGCTTAATTGCGCCACGTTTTGCGTCTTTGAACCCGTTCTGTTCCCATCCCAATGATGTCGATATTCATTCTATGACTGCACACAGTAAAACGAATCACACATAATTAGTGTGGGGAATTCGTGATCCGTGTTTACAAGTG
Source organism: Triturus cristatus (assembly GCF_964204655.1). Lineage (NCBI taxonomy): Eukaryota > Metazoa > Chordata > Amphibia > Caudata > Salamandridae > Triturus > Triturus cristatus. Next base: position 210,369,721 of record NC_140594.1, on the reverse strand, counting down.
CCAGTATTAGTGCTTTTAACTCTGCCAACTGTGCCGTGCAGTCTCCTAGAGATTGCGTTTTTGTGCAACTTGGTTTGAACTTTCCATCCCGCATGCGATCTTTAATGATAGCACATACTGCGCTGTATTGTTGCTTACTCCCTATGGCCGGTTGAGCAGATCCGTCAGTGTAAATGATATATTCATACTGATCGAGAGGCATGATTTCATTTGGTAGAGGAAATTCTTGGTTGTATTGCAGGAATGCTTGTGTTTTTAGACTTGGATCAAATCTGTATTCAACATACGTTGTAGTAAGAGAATTAGCCCATTGTATCCATCTCGGATGTGAGGCGTTTGCATTTAGAATGCTAGCCTTTGTAACAGCTTCTAAAGCCGGTACCGGGGTTACAACAGTTATGCGTTTCCCCTGAGCCAGTGCTCTTTCTCTTGCTACAGAGGTCTGAACTGCTGTTAGGATTTTCTCTGTTGAAGTGAAACGCATTTCTGCGTTTGTGTACAGGTGTGTTTTGTATGCGATTGGTACTTCGCCTTCATTAAAGGTTAAGTAGGTGTACCCGCATTGACCCGCTATTACACGGATCACCAAGTGGCATACGTTTACGCGTGTTTGTAAGTGTTTTGAAGCTATCATACCTTCTTGTAGTGAACGCAAGATATTTGTGCGCTCCTGTGTCCATTGTCTAACTGAAAAGTCAGGTTTTATTAAGTCGTAGAAAGGTTTCACTCTTTCTGCGTAATCCAAAATGTATGTTCTGCCGAAATTTAGGAATCCCAGTATAGATTGTAAAAAAAAATATGATTTTAGAGGTTGGAGCAGCGCACACTTTTCTAAAAAGTTAGCTGCCAGACTTTTCCCCTTCACTTGAAAGCTCATATCCTAAAAAGATGACATTGAGGGGGGAGATTTTAGATTTTTTTTAAGTTAAATTTGTAGCCCTCTGAGGCGAATCCCATAATAATGTTGCTCACTCTGCTCAAGTGCCTTTTTAAGTCATCGTCCGTCAGATAAATATCATCAACATAGGACAATGCTTCTTCATCAAAATTTTGGAGTAACTCAGTTATCCTTGCTGAAAATACCTCTGAGGGAGACAAGTGTAGTTTTTGTATTTTGTCTGCACAATGTTATTCATTTGGACAGCGAATGTCTTTGTGCATGTGTTTAACCCCTTCCCCGCTCATGACGGAGCCACTCCGTCATGAGCCACGGTTGCCGTGTGCTCATGACGGAACGGTTCCGTCATGTCACGGCCGTTGGCGGCCGCTCCGCCTACGCGGCGCGGTTTCCCCGCCTGTGCGGGGGGACAACGCAAATGGGCGGAGTCATGAGGGAACCGTTCCGTCATGAGCACAGCTCAACCGTGGCTCATGACGGAGCGGCTCCGTCATGAGCACAGCGCCACCGCGCTGCCCCCCCGCACCCCCCAGCGCTGCGGCGGAATTCCCGCCGCAGCGAAAGGGTTAAATCTCTGTAATCTAAAACTAGACAATATGTATTGTCCGGTTTTGATACGGTAAACAAAGGATTGTTCATTGGTGAGGTGCATGGTTCAATGACCCCTTGATACTCAAGTTGATCCAAGATCTCCCTGACCTGTTTTTTAGCTTCTTGCTTTATTGGATATTGTCTTTGTGCATTTGGTGACACTTTTAATGCGATCACGTGGTGGGCTGAATTCTCATCCCATCCGGCATGATTTGAATATTTATTATGCTGGAGCTTGGGCTACTGCCCACTCCCGTGCATATGTGTGTTTAAGATGAATGGAAACGAGGTCGGAGAAAGCTGGAAAAATTATACTTTCTCCCCTGGGGCACTCCATAACGAATGCTGGTGACAAATCTTGTACAGCTAACAGACTGTCATAACCATATGACAGGTTCTTCCAAAAGAGACCTTTGACTTTTCGCTTGTCCCCCCACCATCCGAAGTGTTCTTTCATGCAACTTAGGTGGGACGCTCACCTTTTTATCTGGTGTTTCCACCGTGATGTAATCATTCAAGTCCGCTGTCACCAGAAATTCCTTCGAGTTTTGGAGAGCTATTATTTCTTCTGCTGCACTGTCTAGGATCGTCAGAGCCCGTTCCCCATTCAGAAGTTGTGTCCTCAGAATTCTGGGCATGACTGATCTTCAGGCCTGCGACTTTCTTCTTTTTAAACTGAGGTTTTGATTTTGGCTTTTCTTCTTTTTTGAAAGTATAGTCTTGAGCGTGCGGTTTGTCTCTGGACTTACTACGCTCTTCTTTGTGGTCTGACCGTCCTTCTCTCTCTGAGTCATTCGTCGAGCCCTGAATGGAACGAGAGGAACGTGTATCAGTATCCTGATACCTGTCAGGTTTCCTAATATTATCCCTATTACTAAGGTTGTTACTCATTTCAGAGTGCTCCTGTGGAGGAGATCTACCTTGGGATTGAGATCTTTTTTCTGTAAAGTTTTTTATTATCCCACTTCTTTTTAGAAAAGCAGGTGTCTGCTTAGAAGTGTCCTTTTCAGGACTGCCTATCAGTTGTGGTTTTAAAACTTTCCCCCCCAAACTGTCTGTCTAATTCTGCATACACAGTTTCAATTATTTTGGGTAGTTCATGTGGTTGGTCTAACGGACTGAACTCCCTTAGGCGTTGGTGATTGCCACGGACGCTGCTTTCCTTTTAATATTAGCTAGTATTATGGCTGATACCAGGTCATAGTTATTTAGTAACTTCATCCCTAAGTTCAGAGCAGGCTCTGCCCTGTGCTCATTTTGTATTTGTCTCAATACATCCGGTATCACCGCTAATGAAGGAATACCATGAGTCCTCGTATAAATCGCAGCAAAGACTGTACCCCAAGTGGTACAATCTTCTAATTGTGGTGCTATCCCTATGGGCAAGCAGATTGTTAGCATTCTGTGTTTTTCAAATGGGGTAGTATCCAGGAATACTGCCTCTAACTGTATTATTTTCTGAGTTACCCAGAATGGAATTTGTCCGTGTTTCGTGGGCATTTTGCCCATTACTGTGTGTAATGTTTGTGGAGTAATTTTAGTTGCTGTACACTGAGATTGAGTTCCATTTGTTGCAACTGTTGCTGGTTGGACTGTGAAAGTCCTCATGACGAATTTTGTCAAGTTTCTGTAGATTTTAATGAAATCTTTGTATTGAGTGAGTAAAGTTTCCTTGTGACATTGTTTTTATGTCAGGATGAGGTGTATAGGCTGCTAATATCGGCTATGTTGCTCCTGGTCTTCCCAACAGGCCAAGCCTTACTCCTCCTCTTACATGGAGTAGGGCGCCTTTAAACCAGTATTGAGGTTCCTGGTACGTGAGTGGAATCTCTATTTTCTCGAACAGGGCATATTCCAATGGTGCATCTCCCTCTGTGTACGAGTGTAATGTCTGTGTTCTTGAATCTGCTTCTTGGAATGCAACCCACAAATAGAATACCTCTGTTTTGTTTGATTTGTGTGCTTCAATCATGAAAGCTACCAAACCACCACTAGCTTGTTAACCATTGTCTAATAGTTTCAGGGTGACAGTATGCCTGAATGTTGGTGCAATTTTTATTGTGTTTGCATCCTCATCATCTGGGAGGTGGAGAATTTGCTGTAGTGGGTCTGAGACCGGGATAGCCATTATTGTGTAAGAACACAAAATAATTTTTCAAGGAAATAAAGATAAGGTTTTTATTGCACAATTTTTAGGAACACTACGTCCTTCAAGCTTGATTAACCAGCAGCCAATAATTAGGATATTTTGCCTACTCAGCTGTGGCCGAGTTTGTGCTCACCCACTCCATACGTCTCTGGTATTTTGTGAGTAGGGGTTTCTGAGAACTGCACGACTGACCTACTCAGATTCTACTGTTAAATAAGTACCCAACCAACATTGGTGGCGCTGTGTCGTGTAGTTCCTATATTACCCATGCAGGACCTGCGCGTTTGGATAACAAACCGTAGGATTGGTAGCAGACTACCTTTGAGCACCCCCACAGCGTATGTTAGCCTGTTTGCATTAGCTAGCTCACAGTGCCACTATAATCTCCCCTTATCGGTGAGAGAACAGTTTCTGGCAACCTTAGATCATGACAACCCTGATCCCCCAGGATCGTGGAAACAATGTACTACCTTTCACTCAGTCACTCGTGCTCACTTAGTTTCTCTTAGAGAGTTACACAGAAGAAAGTCAGGCGCGTTTACAATAAGTATTTATTGCAGAGTATTTCTTCTAGTGTATAATATATGTGCTGCGACAACCGTTAGTAGCAGAGATATATGATCAGCAGTACAGTGACTATAAAAGGATAGTACAGTTCTACCATTTTGCAATAGTCATGAACACATACATGGATATAAAATGCATGATAAAAGAAAGCGCGCATACTCCTACGATGCCTATCTAGTGGTACCTAAGTGTACCCAGCATGTGAGTAGGTGTGAAGCCAGGAATCCCTCTAGGTTTAGTCTAACCCCATTACCCGAAGCAAGAGTGTGGTGGGACCCCGTCCTGGTCTCAAGTTGGACACCCCGCAAGGGATGTTTAGACCACTGTCGGCTGGAGCGTCTGCATGTAGGAGCCTCAGCATCTCTGGTCAGTGTGTCGGCCTGGAACTCCCGGTTCCCTCTAACTAATACTAGCAAGAGGTGCTGTATTTATACAGAAAAGTATCTAGGGTTCCTTTGTCCATTGTTTCTTGTATTAGCCATTGTTGGGTTTGGGGATGTCGTACGGGATGAACCTTGTACATAGATATTATGCAGGTGGATGTAGCCCCTGCCTGGTTTCCAAGAACTCTTATGAATATTCATTCATTCTGTGTCAGTCTAAAGATGAAGTCATAGAACGTTATTGTTCAGAAAAACCCTCCTTCTGCTCTCAGGACTAGAACAAGGTAAAGGTTCAATCCTAAAAGGATCGTTACTGTGCAGAGTAGGGGAGGTGATGTAGGTGAAAGGGAATGATGTTACCCGGGCCTATATTAGGGTACCTAAATGAAACATAACAGGGTCACCCCATCTTCATTGTACAAGGGCCTTTCAGATGGTTATAAGAAATGCATACCTGGGTTTAAGACCTAAAATAGGATCAGAAAATACTTCGTGGGAATGAAAATATTACATATTAAATCCTTAAACATTACACAGAGTGATAATATTCAATCATTATATTTTTGCTCGAAAACGTACCTGCACTGTAATTTGATATGAACAATTTATCAGATGCATATTTATTATTCAGTTTGAAAAACAATAAGATACAATCAGTCAAAATTACAGCTTCATTCTACCAGTTATTTTTACTTAACCTTTTGCTCATCCTTGAATAGGTAATATAAATGGTGACTTAAAACATTTACCACCCCGTCCAAGCCCACCATTTACCTGCTGTGCTATGAGGAATGTTATCCTCCGTAGGCCATATTCATCAAGGATATTTTTCTGCAACAAACATCAAAAATTAAAAACATTGTATAAGAAATTCACACCAGAATTTGAAGTTACCGAAAAAACAAATATCCATTTAGGTCAAATCTAATATGTTTTCTTTTCTCATGGGTACATTTAGCCTTGCTAAATTTGGAAACCTAAAAATGCATGCCTAGTTTTGTGTAGATGGCATCTCATGAGGTGATGGTTATGATTTCTGAGAATAGTAAGTGTCCTATGTGAGCTCAATCATGTATTTCTTAAAAATACTCATGGATTCGAGAAAAGAATGGATTACATAGAAATAACCTTAAATCTTGTAGGAGGTTGGATATGAAATATTCTTCAAGAAGCAAAATGGAACACAATAAATATTACAAATGCTTCACAAAAAGCTATTTACTAACCTTCGGTAAGTTCTTTCCTGGTAGAGAATACCCTAAGGCACCAAACTTGATCTAGAGAATTTTAAACAGCAATACTCTTGCATGCCAGAAGGTAGAGTCTTGCTCCTCTGCATCGGGTCAGCCAAGCCCCGTATGTGAAGCGAGGGCCACTACAAATGCACTACCTGTGCACGCTGACATCAGTTTCTTTCTGATCTCCATCTGTGCCACCAGACGCAGAGCCTACAAAATTGGACAGAAGCAGTGTGCAGAACTTTAGATTGGAATCTTATTAAATGGGCTGTTAGAGTCCATTCCACAGAACAGAGAGGTGCAGTCTCTATCAGAATAGGCATTACTGAAGGTAAGTAACTTGTTCTTCTGATAGATTCCCCACCTTGTGAACAGATACCAAAGCAGTTATTACATAAGAATGATCAGTACACACAACTCCTCAAATATAGATAATACAAATCAATTAAGTCATGGGATGCACAAACTCCATTCATGTGTATTCTTAAATACATAAAATGCACACAATTAAAATCAATGACCAAAACCAATTGCAAAAAGCAAACAATCTCACAGGAGCAGCCAATCTATGTAATACATATTGCACGGTCCCTTTTCAAATGTATTATGCATATGGATGAATTTAGAAAGGAATATGAGATATATATATATATATATAAACATTATGAAGAATTCCTCTGAAAACAAGATACTTGGTGTGTAAAATATAATTATTACAAATAAGATAAGAACTGAAAATTTGCCTCGCAAATTGTGATATGGTTTTATTGAACAAAATGAATTGACAAAAAAATAGAATGCGCATAGTAAGCAAACTTGTTGAAGGACATTAACGGGGACTGAAAAATGATTTGAAACAGGACCATGCAATATGCATTACATAGATTGTTAGGTCGTGCGAAATTGTTCCCTTTTTACAAACGGTTTTTGTAATTGATCTTAATTATGTGTATATTGGTTGTATTTTGTAGCCCTGAAGAAGGCTCTTGTAAGGAGACTAAATGAGATGGCTACATTGGAAAGAGCATATTTTAAGAAGATACAAATAAAGAAATCTTTTTAAGAAAACACATGGAGGGAGTTCGTGCATCCCATGACTTGATAGATTTGTATTATCTATATATGAGGAGTTATGTTGGCTGATCATTCGTATGCAATATTTATTTTGTAGCAGCCTGGTAGATGTCCAGGCATAACAAACCAGCGGGAAACAGAGGAGGTGGGATAGCGTTCCAATTAAAAAAGCACCGACCATGGAAAAAGTGTCTGGTGAATCTCTAGAATGGGCAGACACTCTGACTATCAAGGTATGCCACCACTCATCAAGTATAACTATCACCATTGTGTATCGCCCACCTAAATGCTCCCCACACTTTATAGATCTTCTGACAGAATGTGTATCCAATCTCTGATCACGCTTCCAACAACTCCTGGTGGTGGAAGATTTCAACTTCCACTGGGATCAACAACCCAAAGAGCCTCAGGCCCAACAACTGGAGGAGACATTCACCATCTTGGGCTTTCCCAGTTAGTAACAACTCCCACGCACAAGCAAGGACATACACTAGACCTGGTCTGGTCCACCACCCCCCTTCATGACACTAAAAGACATCACCCCTTGCGCTTGGTCTGACCACTTCTGTATCAATCTGCTACTTCCTTTCACCAAGCGCAACGCTCAACCCACCTCGGACTGGAAACACGTTCGTAAGTGGTCAAAAATAGAGGGCCCGCCACTAATAAGCTCCGTCCGAGACTGCCCACTTAAGAAGCCAGAGACAGCAGACATTGAAGAGTGGTCCGAAGCCATTTCCAGCCGGCTTCGTTCTGCCATCAATAAAATCGCCCCAGAAAGAAATATAAAAACTAGCAATAAAGTCAAAGGAGCCCTATGGTTCACAGAAGAACTCAGGGCCTTAAAACTTGTGCTCCGTCATCACGAACGACAGTGGCGCAAAAACTATGAACCTCAGGCCCTAGCAAAGTATAAAGTAAAAATAGCCATCTACAAAAAAGCGCTGCTCTGCGGGAAGGCGGACTATTATAAAAACAGGATCTTAGTAGCAACCAATAACCAAAAAGAAACGTTTAAAATACTGAAAGAACTAAGCCAAAAACAATCACTGTCGACGTCATCCAGCCAAGAACAATGCAATCACTTTCTTTCATATTTCTCCAATGTATCCAGGACATACTGACTGAGATTGACAATTCCACATTTAAGAAACCACCCAATGTAGAGGAGGCCTCTCAGGGAAAGAGAGTAGAAATCCTCTCATCCTTCCAAATCCTTCGACTTGGAAACCCTCAGACGCTTGACCAAGAAGATCAAATCTGGCTCACCGGCCGACCCCTGCCCCCCCAGAATTTTTAACTTTGCTCTCCCAGAAATTGAGGAGGAAATCTTCGCCCTGCTGAACTCCTCTCTAGAGATTGGGGAGGTCCCAATCTACTTTAAGGAAGCCAGAATTATCCCCCAACTCAAAAAGGCTGGTGCGGATACATCCAATATGAAAAATTACAGACCCATCTCCCAACTCCGCTTTCTCGCAAAAATCTTAGAGTAGCATGTCTTGCAAAATCTCTCCAGGTGCTTAGAGGATCACCACCTCCTGGGGGACAGGCAAGCCGGTTTCCGAGCTCACCATAGCACTGAATTGGTGATGCTATCGGTGCTTAACGATATCCAGCTGACTGCTGACAACAAAAAACCTTGCGTGCTGGTCCTCCTTGACCTGTAGGCAGCGTTCAACACGGTCAACCACGCCCTACTCCTGGAAAGATTACGAACAATTGGAATTGGGGGATCTGTCATACAATGGATCACCTCATTCTTGACGAACCGCACCCAAAGAATTCAGATGGGTGACTGGGTCTCAGAGAAGGGGCCTATTCCCTGTGGAGTGCCACAAGGGTCGGCGCTTTCACCCCTCCTATTTAACATTTACCTCAGTCCTCTAATTAATGCCCTCGCGGCTATGGAGTGCCAAGTTTTCAATTATGCAGACGATACACAGATCATCCTGCAAATTGAAAACACCCCTCCAGCACACTCCCGGACGAAAGAAGTTCTACGATTCACGGTCAACTGGATGACGGCCAACTCACTTAAGATTAATCCAGACAAAACCGAGGTCCTAGCCATGATGGATGTTCACAACCCCTGGAACTCCCTCTATTGGCCTCAGGAGCTGATCAACACTCCAGCCCCAGTCCCAGTGGTTAAAAGTCTGGGAATTAAAGTGGACGCCAAGCTTACATTGGCCAATCAAGTTTCCACGGTATTTGGTACCTGCGTGGGCCTACTCAGGCTACTAAAGAGACTCTCCCCTATCCTCTCATTCTCCACCAAAAGAACAGTTGTTACCGCCATGATCCTGGCCCGCCTTGACTATGCCAATTCACTTTACATTGGACTGCCAAACTCCCTAGTGGGCAAACTCCAGATAGTTATGAATGATGCCGCCAGGCTCATCTTCAAACTACCTAGGCACACGCGAGCATCACCTCTCCTGCAACGCCTCCATTGGCTACCCATAAAACAAAGGGCCAAATTTAAGGGCCTCTGTATCGTTAACAAGGCCATTCACGGCCAAGGCCCCGTGTAGATCAAACAACGACTTGTGAAATACGTGCCAGGCCGCTCACAAAGGTCCTCCACGGGGAGCTTTTTACAATGCCAACGTTTCAACTACGTCACCAAAGGAGGACGAGCCTTCTCCACCCTCCTACCCACTCTTTGGAACAGGCTGCCAAGCCAACTCGACGCGGAAAGCCACCTTCTTCCTTTCAGAAAACAACTAAAAACTATTCTTTTCACAGAAGCTTGGGCATAACTGTCGCCTAATTGCCTGGAACCATTGCTGTTCTTCTCGCAGCGCTTGGAGACCTTTTCGGTATTAAAAGCTCAACAAATCCAAATTAACATAACATAACATACCATGTGCCAGCCCCATAGACGCCGTCTTTGCTCTGGTAGAGTGCGTATGTAGCACAAGTTACTACTTGTGTAACAATATATCTGTAAGAGACATTAGTTAGTGATATATTCCTTACTTTAGAATATTCCCCAGGAGTCAGTCTGGATCCGGAAAGTTTTCTGCTTAGCAGTACCCCTGCACGCCAGTAGGTGGCGCCGTGCGGCTCTGCGCCCGTCACTGGAGTCGTGCGTACCAGGATGACGTCACAGAGGCTACTTAGGCGCCACCCATGCGCACTGACGTCAGTTCTGTACACATCTTTCTTTTTTTTTTAATCTTTAAATGTTATAATCATCATCCTTTGATCAGATCAATATTACACATAGTTATAAAAGTTAAATAAATAAACCCAAAATGAGATATCGTAGCGTATAATACATCATCCCAACATAATTCCATAATCATATATGATTAATGATAGAACGAAAATACAATTCGCCCATTCGTGGGAGGAACAAGATAAACATTCATGATAATCAGCGATCCCCCAAGTTCACTATGTTTAATACCTCGTTCCCATCCATCCACCTCTTCACAGACATCATACTTGAAAAACATGCTATTACACTAATTATAGCTATCTACAACTAGATTCTCTCCAACCTACATTTCAAATCTATTACTGGAGCCCATATGCGCTTCCCTAGTGTCAAGAATTCCTGTCATACAAGGGAAACACGCCCTTATGTAAACAGGAGAGCTGTTACATAACTCAAGGGAAACACGCCCTTATGTAAACAGGAGAGCTGTTACATAACTCAAGGGAAACACGCCCTTATGTAAACAGGAGAGCTGTTACATAACTCAAGGGAAACACGCCCTTATGTAAACAGGAGAGCTGTTACATAACTCAAGGAAAACACGCCCTATAAAGGGAGGAACCGGGAGGTACAAGGCTGTCGGATATTGTGTTTACACCGACGTACCTGCTTCGTGAAGAGCAGTGTTCCGGAGTGGTGCTCCAGTAAGGCAAGAACGGAGGTAGGTCGAGTCGTTACTCCCTGGGCCGTGTCTTGCCCCATCGTCACCTGTGAAAGACCCGGAAGCTCTACCGGTCAACCATTGAGCTTCGCTTTTTGACTCGGCTGAGTCCAAGCGCAGTGGCGCTTTTGCTGGTTGGAGTCGTAACTCCCAGCCCGACCAGAGAGACAGGGACTGCCAGCTGTAACGCACACCAGGAGGTGTTTGCCGCGTTACAGACTCGGAAGTCCACAGGATCGATCGAGCGGCTGCTCTCGGTTCAGTCTTCTTGCTTGTGATTGGGGTATCGGTGACGCATCACCAGGAGGTGACTCCGCGTCCCGGTGCAGTCTGAGGAAGAGGTTGAGTGGCTGCTCCCTTCAGGTAGAGACACCGGCTGGGTGTTTCCCTGACTCCTCGATTCTCCCCAACACTCTTCGTGCCCCTCACAGCCTACCGATTGGCATTGTCGGCCATTTCATTTCTGCCCTCTGTTGGCATACGCCGGGATCGGCGTATATGCAGAGGACGGTTAGGACCATCCGTGCTGTGGGCTGGTAACGTACTTAGCCTGGAGGATTCCAGTGACTATAACTCTTGTTTGTTCTTTGTATTTTATTTGCCTTCATTAAAAGAACTAACCCTTCACAAGTGGTTGCGTCCTCATTGTCGTGTCTGTTAAACGATCCTGAGACGTTCAGGGCGTTACAAAATATCCGACCTTAATAACACTAACTGTCTCCCGGTCGATAACAGACATGGCAACACTTGATGATGTGCTGGCTGCTTTAGCGGCCATGCAAGTTGAAGTGGCTGCCTCTAGGCAAGAAACAGCCGATGTAAAAGCCAGACTGGATGCTATCCAATTGGACCCGCTCACGCCCAGCACCTCCCTCACGAACCAGACCCCTGCGGTAGTAGTGGAAATGCCGGTAGCCATCCCCTTGGCAACACCAGAGAGGTACAGTGGGGATCCTAACACAGTGCAGGTATTCCTCACACAAGTGGCGCTACATTTATCGTGCAAACCAAAGGCGTTCCCCACGAGTCAGGCTCGTGTGGCTTTCCTTGTATCCTATTTGGCTGGAAACGCGGCACAATGGGCCGTACCTCTGGTGAGCAGGGACGACCCCCTCTTATGTGATTGGGGTGCTTTTCGCGAGGAATTCCTGAAGGTATTCGACAGAAGGGCTGACTCGTACACGGCGGACCGTGAAATGCTTGAGTTGAGACAGGGATCCAACGACCTGGTGCAGTATCTCAACGCGTTCCGAAGGCTGGTTGCGGAAACCAAGTGGCCTGTTGCTAAACAGACGGCGCTCTTCCATCAAGGGCTGTGCGATGAGCTCAAGGACGCCGTGGCTCATATTGACCCTCAACCCAAGACATGTGAGGGCCTTATCAACCTGGTATTACGGCTGGAACATAGGCTAAGTGAAAGAAAGGGGGATCATGGGAGAAAAGGAAAATCCCTTCCATCCTATGTGACGGTGGGAAGTCCTGAAACTTCCACCGCATCCAAGGGAGAACCCATGGACATCAGCGCAATACGAGCGAGCCTCACAGCCACGGAGAAAGAGTCACGCCGTAAACAAGGATTGTGCCTATATTGTGGCAAAAAAGGCCACTACGTACGTGAATGCCCTGCCAAACCGAAGACGTCACGTTATCGGGCCAACCGGTCGGTAACAGCCGTGGTGGACATACCGGCGGAAAACTAGAGGACTCCAAGACCAGAGAAGGGGCATCTCGGAGTCACTCATCCATCCCTTCACTTTCCAACTCGGTCACTAAGGGACAACGACACCTGTTTATCACGGTGCACGTGGGAGTGCATGACCAGTGGATACCCGTTGTGGCCATGGTGGATTCAGGGGCCACTGGCATGTTTATGGACCACAACGAGGCATGCAGGCTAGGGCTAGTGCTTCTTCCCAAAGCAGTACCCGAAGACGTCTATGCGGTAGACGGAAGGCGATTGGTGACGGGGCCCATCGGACAGCACACGGGGGTCCTTCCGATGAGATATGGGAGGAACCATTTGGAACAAATCGATTTTAACATCATCCGAGCGCCCCAATATGGCGTCATATTGGGATTGCCGTGGCTACAGAAACACAACCCCTTTGTGGATTGGCCAACACATCGCATCGAAATGACGTCACCGTATTGCATCCTGCATTGTGGAATAAGAACGGAATCCCTTGACGCAGATGAGAGCGGGAGTCAGACGGTGGCTACAGCGGCAGAAAAAGATGTGGCTCTCCCCCAGGCTTATCACAGTTTTGAGGATGTATTTGATGAGGTGAAGGCGGAAGTGCTACCACCACATAGACAGTTTGACTGCCAGATCGACCTGGTGCCAGGGGCCAGCGTTCCCAGCGGCAGGCTGTATGCCCTGACGGAGCCTGAAAACGTGCATCTCCGGGGGTACCTGGATAAACTCCTCAAGCTAGGATTCATCCGCCCGTCCAAGTCTCCGGCCGCCTCGCCACTCTTCTTCATCCCGAAGGCTAATGGGGAGCTGAGAGCCTGTGTGGACTTTAGGGCATTGAATGCGATAACCATAAAAAATCGGTACCCCTTGCCTCTCATCAGTGTACTTCTGGAACAGGTCAAGAAAGCTCGTATCTACACCAAGTTGGATTTGAAAGGGGCATACCATCTGGTGCGCATGAGGGACGGAGACGAGTGGAAGACCGCCTTTAAGACCAGGTTCGGCCTTTTTGAGTACCTCGTCATGCCGTTCGGTCTGTGCAACGCCCCGGCAGCCTTTCAGTACTTTTTGAATGAGGTATTCAGAGAGGAGTTGGATATCTACGTGGTCGTATATATCGACGACATCCTCATCTATTCGTCCAGTGTGGAGGAGCACGTACACCACGTCAAAGCTGTGCTCCAAAAGCTGAGGGAAAACATGCTGTTTTGTAAACTCAGCAAGTGTGACTTCCACGTCACATCCGTGGAATTCCTCGGAGTGATGCTGAGTCCAGAGGGACAGGAGATGGCAGAACGAAAGATCAAGGCGGTGAAAGAATGGCCGGTGCCCCAAAGCGTGAAGGACGTCCAAAGTTTCATTGGCTTCGCCAACTTTTACAGGCGGTTTATAGATGGATTTTCAGGAGTGGTGGCCCCAATCACACAGCTACTGAGGAAGTCCAAGAAGTTTGTCTGGTCCCCTGAAGCGAACAAAGCCTTTGAGGCCCTGAAAAGCGCCTTTGGTAAGGCGCCGGTGTTGGCTCACCCCGATCCGGATCTCCCCTACGTGGTGGAAGCGGACGCGTCGGATGTGGCGCTGGGGGCTATCTTGTCCCAACGCAACCACGACACAGGGGTGCTTCATCCCGTTGCGTACATGTCCCGCAAACTCAACGACGCCGAACGCAACTACCATATTGCGGAGAAGGAGCTTCTCGCAATCAAGGACGCCTTCACCGAATGGAGGCATTGGTTGATGGGGGCAAGACATGTGGTATCGGTGTACACGGACCATCGGAACCTACAGTTCATGACGGCCACTAGACACCTTTCTCCCAGGCAGCTGCGGTGGATGATCTTCTTTGCGGGGTTCAACTTCCGCATCACATATCGGCCGGGGACGGAAAACCGGAAGGCGGACGCCCTGTCCCGTCAATCTGCAGTTAAGGAACCATTGCCTGCAACCGAGCGTTCCATCATTTCCCCGAGGATGGTATTGGGGGTTATCCAACCGGATACTTTCCTGAGGGGAATAAAGAGAGGGATCAGGTCATTCGCATGGCGGAGGTGGCTCCTCAGTCACAGAGAATGGCAGCTGAAGGACGGTATACCCCTGAAGGGCAGGTGCCTATTGATACCCACGCCTAGGCTAAGGAAACAAGCATTCATCTGGTGCCATGACTCTCCATGCGCAGGTCATTTGGGCTTTGAAAAAAACGGTGGCTAGCATGGGACGGCATTTCTGGTGGCCAACCATGAGAGTGGATGGCAGGAGGTGGGGACAGGATTGTCCTACGTGTGCTACCATGAAGGCCGACCATGGCCGAACCCAAGGGCTCTTACATCCACTTCCGACCCCGGATAGACCATGGGATAGCATATCACTGGACTTCGTGGTGGGCCTACCGGTAGACCAGGGGATGACGGCAATACTGGTGGTGGTGGATTACTTGACGAAAATGGGGCACTTCATCCCCTGCAAGAGAGTCCCTACGGCCGGGGAATTGGCGTCACTACTCCTAAAGAATGTGGTACGACTGCATGGATTACCTGGGGTGATCGTGTCGGACCGGGGGTCGCAGTTTACTGCGCAATTCTGGAAGACTTGGTGCACTGCGCTGCATGTTAAGACCGCCCTGTCCACCAGCTACCACCCTCAAACGGACGGCCAAACCGAGCGCCTGAACCAAACGCTCAAACAGTATCTGCGATGTTTTGTGGACCAGGGCAGGGAAGAATGGGTCGACTTGCTATGGGTTGCAGAGATAGCCTATAACAACGCCACTCACAGCTCCACACAGTCATCTCCGTTCTATAGCAACTATGGCCAACATCCCAGGTTCTTGCCATTTCTACATCCGTTCAGAGAGGACAGGATTCCCGCCACAGCGGACAGGGTGGCACACATAAAAGACACGTTGATGCGCTCAAGGGCTGTCCTAATAGAGGCCAAGAGAAGATACAAGGCTGCGGCAGATAGGAAGAGAAGGCCCGGGCCACTGTACCGCACTGGAGACTACGTCTGGATATCCACAAGAAACATGAGGTTTCGAAAGAACAGTGTGTTCCATCCCAAGTACATGGGCCCCTATCGAATTACCAAGTGTATGGGTCCCGTGAACGTGAAGGTGTGCTTGCCCCAGTCATTGCGGATACACCCTGTCTTTCATGTATCATTGCTCAAACCAGCACCCTCCAAGCCGTCTGGGACACCTAGGCCGGTATGCGTGGAGTCGGAGGTGGAGTATGAAGTGTCGGGCATACGGGCGTCCAAATGGCGCAGGGGGAAGCTGTGGTACCTGGTTGCGTGGAAAGGCTATGGCCCGGAGGAGCATTCATGGGAACCGGCTGAAGGGGTTCATGCTTCGCGCTTGGTCTCCTTGTTCCATCGGCGTTTTCCTGCCAGTGCTGGACCCGTGGGGAGCCGCTGAGAGGGAGGATGTACTGTCAAGAATTCCTGTCATACAAGGGAAACACGCCCTTATGTAAACAGGAGAGCTGTTACATAACTCAAGGGAAACACGCCCTTATGTAAACAGGAGAGCTGTTACATAACTCAAGGGAAACACGCCCTTATGTAAACAGGAGAGCTGTTACATAACTCAAGGGAAACACGCCCTTATGTAAACAGGAGAGCTGTTACATAACTCAAGGAAAACACGCCCTATAAAGGGAGGAACCGGGAGGTACAAGGCTGTCGGATATTGTGTTTACACCGACGTACCTGCTTCGTGAAGAGCAGTGTTCCGGAGTGGTGCTCCAGTAAGGCAAGAACGGAGGTAGGTCGAGTCGTTACTCCCTGGGCCGTGTCTTGCCCCATCGTCACCTGTGAAGGACCCGGAAGCTCTACCGGTCAACCATTGAGCTTCGCTTTTTGACTCGGCTGAGTCCAAGCGCAGTGGCGCTTTTGCTGGTTGGAGTCGTAACTCCCAGCCCGACCAGAGACACAGGGACTGCCAGCTGTAACGCACACCAGGAGGTGTTTGCCGCGTTACAGACTCGGAAGTCCACAGGATCGATCGAGCGGCTGCTCTCGGTTCAGTCTTCTTGCTTGTGATTGGGGTATCGGTGACGCATCACCAGGAGGTGACTCCGCGTCCCGGTGCAGTCTGAGGAAGAGGTTGAGCGGCTGCTCCCTTCAGGTAGAGACACCGGCTGGGTGTTTCCCTGACTCCTCGATTCTCCCCAACACTCTTCGTGCCCCTCACAGCCTACCGATTGGCATTGTCGGCCATTTCATTTCTGCCCTCTGTTGGCATACGCCGGGATCGGCGTATATGCAGAGGACGGTTAGGACCATCCGTGCTGTGGGCTGGTAACGTACTTAGCCTGGAGGATTCCAGTGACTATAACTCTTGTTTGTTCTTTGTATTTTATTTGCCTTCATTAAAAGAACTAACCCTTCACAAGTGGTTGCGTCCTCATTGTCGTGTCTGTTAAACGATCCTGAGACGTTCAGGGCGTTACACCTAGCTGCCTTGCTTTCCATCCTTTTTTTTCATATAATCCTTTTTCTAAACTATATATAGCCAACAGCCGCGACAGCCATTGTTGAAACATGGGGGGGTCGGGATCCTTCCATGCTGATGCTATGCAAATCCTGATGATAGCCGTTGCCATAAAGAGAAATTCATGATGAGCTACAAGGGCACCATCTCTAGCCACCCCCAGGAGCACTAGTTCATTAGTAAGTCTTGTTTGAATGCCCAAGGTCTGTCCCATAAAGAGCTCTATTGCCGTTTTCAAGGGGGTCAGCATTGGACATGAGGCAAACATATGGATCGTGTCAGCTTCTGTGCTTTGACAGCGCGGGCAGCAAATACCGCTTGTCCCCCCCAACGAGCTATTCTTGCTGGTGGTGGTGTTGTCTGTGAGCACCTGCACTACACTTCCCCAGACAGAGGGAAGGAATGCCTTCAGTGCAAGCCGGATCGCCCACAGCTCCAGAAGGTTGATATGGAGCCGGGACTCCGCCGGAGACCAGAGGCATCTGATCTCCGCCTCGCCCATGTGGCCACCCCAACCCAGGAGGGACGCATCCATCACTACTGTGTGCTCCGGTTGGGGAAGGAAGAGGGATCTGCCACTGACCCAATCGCGATCCGTGAGCCACCACTGCAACTGTCGTGCAGCGCCCTCCGAGATCTGGACGAGATCGGACAGGTTGCCCTGATGCTGTGCCCACTGTAACTTCAGGTCCCACTGCAGAGTCTGCATATGCCATCTGGCATGCGGCACCAGCAGGATGCAGGAGAATATCGGGCCCTGAAGCCGGATAGTCATCCTGACTGAAATCCGAGATAGAGGCTGAAAAAGCAGAACAATAGCCTGAATATCCCAGACTCGCTGTTCTGGAGGATAAACCCGAAACAGCGTCGAATCCAGAACCGCTCCGATGAAAGGGAGCTTCTGAGAGGGACCCAGGTACGACTTTGGCACATTGATGGAGAACCCCAGCAGATGCAGGAGGTCGGCCGTAGTCTGGAGGTGGGAGACAACTGCCTGGGGCGAGCCTGCCTTCAACAGCCAGTCGTCGAGATAGGGGAAGACTGACACCCCTGACCTGCGCAGATGAGCTGAGACCACCGCCATCACTTTTGTGAACACCCGAGGGGCGCTGGTAAGGCCGAAGGGGAGCATGGCAAACTGAAAATGCTCCTGGCCTACCGTGAACCGCAGGTAACGCCGGTGGGCTGGCAGGACGGGAATGTGAAAATAAGCATCCTGCGCTACCATCCAGGGCAGACAGGACCTGAGCCAGAGTCAGCATCTTGAACTGCTCCTTCCGGAGGAAGCGATTGACGTCCCAAAGGTCCAAGATAGGGTGCATGCCCCCCTTGTCCTTCTTGGGGTAAAGTAGTGGGAATAGCAACCACTCTCTACTTCCTGATCAGGAACGTACTCTATGGCCCCCTTGGCCAGGAGGGTCGTGACTTCCTGACGGAGGAGAGCCAAATGATCCCCCGACATGCGGAGGTGCCGAGGTGGCATGGCTGGAGGGGAGGACAGAAAGGGGAGCGAGTAACCTTGGCAGATTATCTGCAGCACCCACTTGTCCGAAGTGATACCGCACCAGTGGTGGAGGTGGTGACGGACCCTGCCTCCTACTGGCGTGGGGGGCCCCTGAAGCTCTGATTAGGAAGGCTTAGAGGTGGAAGCAGCGGGTGCAGAGGTGGACTGCCCTGCCCGCTGGTTACCAGACCCGCCCCTGCGGAAGCCACGTCCGCGGCCACGCTGAGGCAGGTTCTGCACAGGCTTTGCCGAGGAGCGCATCTGGGTGCCTTTACCCTGGCCACGACAGGAACAAAACCCAGGCGTGGCAGGGCTCTTAGTGGAAAGACTCAAAGACTTAGCCATGGCCCGTGAGTCCTTAAAGAGGTCCAGGGCACTGTCCGCCTTGTCGCCAAAGAGGCGACAGCCATCAAAGGGCATGTCCATGAGCGAGCTCTGGACATCAAGCGAGAAACCGGTAGACCGCAACAGGCATGACGCCGCAACGCCACAGTCGTGGAAATCGCCCTGCCCAAGGAATCAGCCATGTCCAGACCATACCTGATGGCAAACTTCGCCGCATCCTTGCCCTCCGCAATCGCTTGGGAAAGGACGGCCTGGACCTCTTCAGAACACTGAGGCAGGACCTCTGCTACCGTATCCCACACGGCGTGGGAGCACCGGCCCAACAAGTAGGCGGTATTAACTGACCGCAACCCCAAGCTGGCCGAGGAGAACAACCTCTTGCCATATTAGTCCAGCTTCATAGAGTCCTTATCCGGCGGAGCCGTGGGAAAGGCACTCTGCGACGTCGAGGCCTGAATGACCAGGCTCTCAGGCGTGGGGTGAGTGGTCAAGAAGGCAGGGTCACCAGGTGCCGGGCGATGACGCCTAGCGATGTTCTTATCCACCGGTGCACTCGAGGCCGGCCGCAACCAAGTGCCCAAGAGGACTTCGGTAAGGGCCTCATTGAAAGGGAGCAGCGGTTCCGACGACATAGATGCCGTCTGGAGCACCTCCATATGGAGATTGGTCTTAAGGGCCACCGTAGGGAGGTCGAGATGGAGAGCCTCCGCAGCTCGGCGCAGCCCCATAGTGTAGGAAGCGCCCTTCTCCATAGTAGGTGGAGGGGAGGCAAAACCCGGGTCAGAAGACACATTAAGTTCACCCGCATCTTGAAGGTCATCCACCCAATCCTGCTCGGAGTCACACTGCCGCGCAAGGGGGTCCTCGGAGCCGTCCCAGTCCTCATCCGGCTCCGGGGTAGAAGGAGCCGGCCGCGGCGGCAGGACCGGAGCCAGAGCTGGGGCCAGCGGCGCCGGGAGTGGCCCCGGCCAGGGCCGACCCGGAACCGCATCTCAATGAGGATCCCAGGTCGGAACGAAATGGTCTGAGAACCGGGGCAGGAGCGGGATAAACAGCACCCAGTGCGGCGCCTATGCTGGAGCCAGGGGCGGCGCTGGGGGCTGGAGCTAAGGGCAGCGCCAGAGCCAGCGGTGCTGCACCTTGTGGCGCCGGAGCCGTGGGCGCTGGCTCCAGGGCCGGCGCCAGAGGCGGTGCCGCCGGGTCAACAGGATCTGGACATGATCCGTGGGGCCCGCAGGCGCGCCGGCGGGAGCCCGAGGCCTAAACAGGCGGTCTATGGAAACAAGAAACTCTTGCATCTGTTCGGGAGTCGCCGACGGACCCGGGAATAGCGGGTAGGCCGCGGGACTCCCAGGCACTGGAGGAGCCGCAGAGGCGGAGCCCCTGTCCCCCTCATCTGCCTCCGGGGAGCGACGGGGGGACGTTGGAGAGCGAACACGCTTCTTCAACTTCTTCTTATGGCGTTGCTTACCGGAATCTGAAGGTGAAGGCGAGGAGCGACGGTTCCATTCCCACGAGCGGTCCCGCGAACGGCCCCTAGACCCGGAGCAGCGGTGAGAGGAGTGCTGGACCTCCAGCAACTTCCGGCGCCGCTCCCGCAAGGCCTTCGGGGCCATGGCACGGCAGTCCAGACAATCCCGGGAGTCATGGTCGGTCTCCAGGCAGTAGAGGCAGACATCATGGGGGTCCGTCATCGACATGTTACGGCGGCACGACCCACAAGACTTAAAGCCAGGCATCCCTACGTGCACCAGGAGACAAGAGGAGACAAAAGTCTCAAAAAAGTGGTCAAAAATTGACCGGGGTACGTGCTCAATCCAGATCTGCGCTTTCGGCGTGGAAAAAGAAAGAACTGACGTCAGCGCGCATGGGTGGCGCAAGTAGCCTCCGTGACGTCATCCCGGCGCGCACGACGCCAGTGACGGGCGCGGAGCCGCAAGGCGCCAACTACTGGCGCGCAGGGGTACTGCTAAGCAGAAAACTTTCCGGATCCAGACTGACGCCTGGGGAATATTCTAAGGTAAGGAATCTATCACTAACGTGTCTCTTTCAGATAGCCCATTACATATAATTATGCTTTGGATGATTCATCTGGAAATGTTTCTCTTCTGCATCGCTTTCCCCCTTTTCTGCTCATGAAAAGCCATCAAATAATTGATCATCTATTCAATGGTGCCTAATGAGAACAATATAAAAGCTAAGGGCCCCTCTTAGGATCAAGACGGTAGAGCCATTCCTCTTCATTGTAAGAATGAAGCGAAGCGTAGAATGACAGCAAAGTGATGGACTGACCTATGTGAAAAGGTGTGCCGCCCTTTGGGTGGAATGTAGCCTTTTCCAAAGGACCAGTTTATCTGAAAAGAAGGTGGTGTATGGTTGCTGAACACAAAGCCTGGAGTTCGCTCACTTGTCAAGCAGAAGTGACCATGATGAGTAACAGTGTTTTAGTAAACAGGCGCAACGAGCAGCTGCACATTGGTTCGAATGGAGCACACATCAGGAATGTGAGAACCAAATTAAGGTCCCATTGAGACAACACAAAGGGTGGTGGCGAGAACATGTGCATCAGCCCTTTCAAGAGCCTATCAAAACAGAAGATTTGAAGAGCGATGGCTGATTAGGCAACCATAAAAAGGCCTAAGGGTAACCTTTAACTGTAGCCACAGCAAGGTCTTACTGGGCCAATAAAAAACAGAACAATAAAATATCAGCTATCTGTAAAAGGCTGAATGTTACGGGAGAAACACCAAATATCCTGTATAGGTTGTTTTGAGGGAGGGACGTGTGGTTGCACGATGACACCCACTACTTCAGGAAGAAGGTCGGAGGACACCAACTGTCACTGTTCAATCTCCACACATGGAGGTGTAGGTTGGGCAGACTCAGGTGCATGGCCCGCTCTGCTAATGTGACAGGAGGTCCTCCTAAAGGGGCAGCCGGATCCGAGGACATAAGGCCATGGCCAAAAGTTCCAGGTCCTACATCTCTTCACCCAGTTTAGAGATGCTTGGATGACTTGGGCCAAGTCGCTCCTGATCTTCTTCAACACTCTGGGCAGGGGCAGAAAGGCAAATAGGAGTCCTGAAATGTAATCAAGGCAGAAACAATCTCCTAGAGACAACCGTCTTGGGAACTCCACTGTGCAGAAGCAAGGACACTGTGCATTTGTTGTGGTGGTGAATAGATCGAACCAAGTTCTCACCATTGTTGGAAGATGCCCTGTACCACCTAAAAGTGTAGATGTTATTCGTGATATAATAGGCAATGTAGCCAGAGTTCATCTGCTCTGGCCTTTATAGATCCTGACAGCCACTTCCAGAAATGTAGTACTTCCTAGCACATGACCCACAACCCCAAGACTTCCCTGTTTGTATCAGTACCACAAGGCAGTTGTGTTGCCCTGAGAACTTGCACCCATTCCCATTTGATGCTCAGAAGGAACGCCTTCAATGTCAAGCGAATCAACCATAAAACCAGCAGGCTGATTTGGAGGCGAGTCTCCACCAGAGGCCAGAGACCTCTGAACGTTAGCTCTGGGTGGGCTAGGGTGAAGGGTCCGCCATTGGTCCAATTGAGATTGAGCAGCCACCACTGCAAATCTTTTGCAGTCTCCTCTGACACCTGGATAGAGTCTGACAGGTTCCCTAGGTGTTGAGCCCACTGAGACTTCAGATCCCACTGCAGAGCCCGCAGTGCCACATGGTGTGGTTCACAAGCAGGATGCAGGAGGCTAAGACGCCTCAGAGCTGTTCTCACTGAGACCCAGGTCAAAGGTTGAAACATCGGGATAGCCCAAATGTCCTGGAATCGTTGAGGCAACAAATGTTTGAAGAGCAAAGTATCCAGGATGGCTCCTATGAAGAGGAGCCTTTGTGAAGGAGCCTAGTGTTCGGCATGATGATGGAAAAACCCAACTATGTTGACAAGTTAGCTGTTGTCTGCAGGTGGTTTCTGACTGAGGCAAGACTCTCTCCAGCAGCCAGGTGTTACGGTATGGGAAGACTGGTATTCTCAACCTCTGCAGATAGACCAAGACCACCACCATCAACTAAGGCGCACTGGTAAAGCCAAATCGGAATTTTGCAAACTGGAAGTGTGCTTGACCTAATTAAAATCGCAGGTAACATCTGTGGGATTGCAGCACAGGGATATGGAAATAGGTGTCCTGCAAACCCAATGCTAGCATTCTGTCTCCAGAATCAAGGGCAGACAGAACTTGAGCAAGGAAGAGCATCTTGAACTTGCCCTTCCGAAGGAAGAAGTTCAGAGAGTGAAGATCTACGATGGCGGGGAAGCCCTCCAACCTTTTCCGGCAACAGAAAATAATGGAAAGAGCAAGTCCCATTCTCTGATGCTGGCAGCCTAGGCTGAGAGAGCTTAAATTTCTAATCAAAGTATGAACAAGTGGTCCTCTGGGAGAGGTGTTACAGTGTCAGAGGAATACCGAAGTGTGTGACAGAAAGGGGAGGGAGCAATCACTCATCACAATCTGAAGCACGCATTGGTTAGATGTAATGCTTCTTTACCCAGGGAAGTAAAAGTTAATGCAACCTCCCACCAAGTGATTGAGTGCCGTCTAGGGCAAATGAAAGCAGTTTTGCAGAAGGTGCAGGAGATGGGCAGGTGAATTTGGTACCACGCTGTCCCAGTGGGCCTGGTCCTTGGCAGCCAGCCCCAGATCTCATCCATGAAAAGCTTGGGAGGCGGTAGCTGCTGAGGCTGGTTTAGACATTGCCTTTGCTGATACCTTCTTCCGATGCTTCGAAAGGAACAAAACTGATGGGAGAACTGCAGCACTGGCTGTGCAAGCCCATGAGAATGTGCAGTCACCTTGATGTCCTTGAAGCGCTCTAGCGCAAAATGCGCTTTTATCTCCAAAGGCACAGGTACCATCAAATGTCATGTCCATCAATGATTTCTGGACATCACTGAAGAAGCCAGTGGAGCGGATCCAAGCGTGGCACCTAAGCATCACATTCGTCCCAACAACTCTACCCAAAGATTAGGTCATGTCCAAGCCAGACCGAATTGACTATTTCACAGCATCTTCGTCATTCTGGATGAGGGAAGAGGCATTGTGGATTTGGACAAATGTCATCCAGGACGGCTGGCAAGATGTCCGCCACCATGTCCCACAAAGCATGGGAATATCTTCCCCAGGAGACAGGTGGTCAGGTTCATCTTCGCGCATCGGTCACAGGACGCGAAGCCGTGTTTGAAGCCGAGACAACAGAGGCACACCTTATGAGGTTCCATCATCGACAACTGCTTATGGCAAAAATTAAATCATATTGTTCTAGGTGGTCTGACTGAAGCAAGGGAACGAGCTCCATATCAATGTCAAAAGGCGCAGAAAGACAGCAACTGATATAAGCGTACAGAGGTAGCATATATGTAGTGGCCCCAACATTAAATCAAGGATGGGATGCCCACAACAATAAGCTGCACAATGCTACCTACCGGGACACAACAGAATTACAGATAAGAATTCTCCGGATCACATCTGGCACCTGGGTGTATTCACAAGATGAGGAATATGCAGGTAGAAGGCTCTATTAGAACTGATATGCATTGGTGCAATCTGTAATTGGTGCAAAGGGTCATATTAGACACAGTAATGACAAAAGAAGTTCAATTGTAGTTTCCAGTGGAATGCTTTTTTGTACAGACAGAAGGATCCTAACCCTTCTCTCTTATTAGGATGAGGAACGGTTGGTAGGACCTCTTCTAGTGGTGAGAAATGATAACCAAATGGAAAATGTTTTTCAATTTCTGCAGTGAATGCATTGCCTTTTGTGAGGTGGCGAATACGAGTTTATATTTGCATGATAACATGCCCCATGGCATGACACAACCAAACTTTAAATATGTATGATTTGGAGGCGTGGCAGAACCATTGACAAAGATGGCCTCTTAGCAGGAGTCGAGCCCACAAAGACATAATCAGTAAAGCATCTAAGTATTCGTCAGAGCCTGGTACACAAAAACATTCCTTTACACCTCTACAACATGACCAGACATGCTAAATGGGGCAGCTGGGGAACACTAGCTGATCTCCTAAACAACAACAACCGGATTCCACCTGCAGCTTCACAGCTGGGGACTAGTCAGGCGGCTGGCTGAAGTTTCAGACCAGTACTGCATCTCCTGACCAGAACAGGTCTCTGGAGGGGTACTCAGAAGGGTTTTTGGCATGCAGGAAGCTGTCTCACAGTGCAGCCTGGGTGTGGGACCCAGTGGTTGTGTGCGTTGGCGCCCTCAACTGTAGAAAAGGAGGAAGAAAAGAAGGAAGGGTGCAATCAGTAGTGCCGGACAGTCCTTCTCAACGAGCCTTGGCCATGAATAGAGCAGATGTGGGATGGGTGAGTGAAGTACTGACGACCCCCTCCCATTTACTATTAGGATGAACCCTCAACCCTGTTCATTCGAGTTTTGCTTCATCCGACTAACTATATGCCCATATAGCATAGATGAATGTCGTGAAATCTAGGCGAGCTGTTGGGTGTTTTTTTAGTGCATCTGAACTGCACCCAAATTGGATATTACTATGTCCAGACTGTGTACTCAACACTATTTGCAAAGTAATTGAAATACTTAATCGCAGTGGCGCAGAAAGTGGGCATAGCATCTAGATTGTATACTGACTGGGTTTTATGGACAACATATTTCAATGTGATCCAGCCTGTGATGAGAAGGCACCAAACCTGCTGAGCTTGTGAGTTAGACTCACCTTGTTGATCACAAGCACCTCACATTTTAAGTCACAAACAGCAAGGTAGGCCTTTACCAGGAAAAATAATGAGGCACCAGAAAACACAGGTGCTAGAAACTATTTCCGTAACTTGCATGTACTTAAGCCCACCTAAATGGGGAGAAACAAACACAAGCAAGCTAAGTTAACTTTTCTAAACAATCAGCTCTCAAGCCCAACGAGAATCCTGAAAAGGGTAAAGGGGCAGACAGTATGAATGAACTCCACAACAATGCCCAAATCATATCACACTTATCCTGCTAGAAATGCATAACAGTCTGCAGCTTATAAATAATAAAACTGATGCATTAGTAATAAAATATAACCACAGTGACCACTGTCTGCGACCAGACCCAATACAGCCGAACAGACAATCTGCACCCTAGCAGACTGTCTCAATGTACTTAAAGGGAAAATTAATAAGTCTTCAAATGAGGCCAAAGCAAAAAATGAAGACCTAGGTGCCAGATTGCAGCAAAACAATCTCTGTATTATAGGAATACCCAAATTCAGCCCCACTGGCAGAGTTGAGACATTTGTAGAGATCGTGTTGATTGTGCAGATGGTGCAGACTAGTTTTAAAACACCTTTATTGTTGAAAGAGCAGAGATCCCTTGGCCCAAAGCCACTCTTGGGGCCAACTCCATGGTGGGTCATCACCAGGCTATTAAATTATAGAGACAAGGACATATTTTTACAACTGGCCAGTGCTAAAGAAGTGCAAACATTTCCAGGTAGTAGACTCCCTATATTCCCAGACTTCAGTACGGGTGTTTCAGAAGCACAACATTCCTCTCTCAAAGAGAAGAAAAAGCGTATGACTGCTGAAATCAAATAAACGATGCTATACCCTGCTAAACTTAATGTGGAAAACAAAGGGCAAAATGAACCTCTTCACAAATCCATTTGGATGTCCCTCTCTTTGTCAAATAAAAAGTACACATACAAAACAGATGACAGGTCCTGACATCCAACTGGACACAGCCAGCAAGTTATCCAAATCCGATATTGAATATTGTAATATCTACAATACTTCAAATTTTCTTGAGTAAGCTCCTCATGAAGCTATATTGTAACCGTCATAGCAGTGCTATGGTAGATAGTCTTATAATGATGCACCAGAGATAGATACCTTGGGACGTTACCCCAAATTAGACAGCTATCATCCAAACTACCCTATGACACCCCTCGGGTGGGGCAGGAAGTTTTAGTTAGTCAGATATGCGCCTTTCCCATTTAACTTCTTTTGAAGGCCTAAAACCTGATTGCTTTCAATTGTTTATTCCACAAATTAGTGGGTTTATTTAGTAATTGTACAGTTTGCAGGGATTGCACTGAATGTTAGAAGCTTAGTGCGGGAGGGGTTGGGATATGGATGAATAGTGTTCTCATGTTCCCACTGTACCAAACTCCAAGAAAGTATAACCTATTGCACAATGCAACTTCGTTACACTATCATGATAGATCAACATGAACAAGCATGACTCAACTTTGACCTACCCAAAACCCAAAAATCATCCTTTGAGATTAGCAACATGGAACCCCTGAGGTCTCAATAACTGTAAAAAGTTAAGATTAGTGCAGAGTCTTCTTAATAGGCACCACATTCATATTGTACTTATACCAAAAAGCTCATAACCCCTGGCTCTAAACCATGATTCCCCACACCTTGGGTCCCAAATTGCTCTTTTGTCTCTCATAGTGCTTATGAGAAAGGAGCTGCGATAATGTCAGAATGCCTTAGCCTGAAACTCTCAGTCCCCAAGGGTAGACTGTTGTTAAATGAACAAGTTACTTACCTTTGGTATTGTACTCTCTGGTGGATTATCTAACAGTAGATTGCTCACCTGTGAAAACTCCCGGTGCCAGACTTGATCTTGAAATTTTTTAAAGCCTTGCTCCCACACGCTGGTAGGTTTTGTTGTGTTGCTCCGCATCGGCTTGGTCCTGCCCCAGAAGCGGCGCCAAAGCTATATACAGGCACCACCCTTGCTTGCACTCATTAGTTTCTTTCTTCACTCTCTCCACACCACCACAAAAGGAGCTTATTTATTGATCAGATATGACAGTGTGCAGATTTCTAGTCTGGAATCTTATTAAGGGTGGTGAAAAGAGTCCATTCCACAGAATGGTAAGGCGGTGAAGGCAATGAGAATTCTACAGTTACATGGAGTATCCACTAGAAAGATCATTACCAGAGGTAAATGACTAGTTGTGATGGATATTTCGAACCACAGATTCCTCATCTAGTGAACCGATTCCAAATCGGTATGTCCCCAAGTGGTGGGTTTGTGCAATGGCTCAAACCAGAAAATCCTGCAGGACTGAGCAGGCAAACTGCCTGTCCTACCCTGGCTGTCAAGGCACAAGTGCTTCGTGCACGTATGGAGCGACTACCAAATAACAGACTGATAGATGTCCAGAACAGACCCTTGCTGTGCTAGTGGCACTCTTGTGGTTTGAGACCCTGTGATGACCTTTCAATACCATTATTTTAACTGACTTTAGTGTGTTATTTCATCTTAGCCTGGATGTACGATGTCCTGCATATGCCTGCTTCTCTTAAACGTTTCGTTCTTGTAATCTTTGTCTTTCAGTGGGAGCTGTCACGGAGTAGAAAAGCCTTGCAAAGCGCAGAGCGTGTGGGATGTGCATTTGAAAGCACGAAAGGGAGAGAGAGGTGTGGCATGTAATTATAAAGTGCTTACTATTGGCTTTGACATGGCCTCATGTCATCCTTTTTCCCTGGCTTTGCCTTGCTTCTGCTTTTCTGCGTGCACAGCAGTGCTTGCAAGTTGCTTGGGTTATTCACGTTCAAGGTTTTCTGTTTTTGTGAGGGATTGTTTATGTACTGTGAGCTTCATCAAGATAGAGGCTGAAGTGATGTGGCAGATTGTACTGCAAAGCGCAGCTACTGTACATGACAGAACCTTTAATTCCCTTACAGATGAAAAGGCTAAAATCTTGGAGACAGAGGTGGCGACACACAATTCAGATTTGGTGTACATGACTAAATACGAGCACCTAGGAGAGAAAGACCATACAAACAGGTGGGCAGAGAATGAAGGGGTACATATTCCCCTAGATTTACCTAGGACTGTGATTCTTATGTGTCAGTATGCACAAGCCAGACTAATCTCACGGAAGGTGAGGGACGAGTTGAAAAAAGGAAAATTACCAGAACAGATGGATTGCCTTGGGCTTCTGCCAATTGATAAAGGGAGCACGTATTCAACAGTGAGTGGAAAAATAGTCAGGAAGGAGGCTGCCCCAGCCCTTCTTATTGTGCAGGGAAAAAGAGTTTCATCCTAATACCAAGAATTCAGAGGTTATAGCGTGGGTAGAATTCTCAGATAATTCCCTATAGCCAGCAGAGAACCGTGCAGACAGGAATGATAAAATTGTGGCTTCAAACTCAAAACAGGGACAGGAAAACATGCGTTTTTTGAAAAATGTTTTTTGCAAGAAGAGTGATGCTTGTTTCTTTTCCAGGTCATCACACTGCGACGTGTTGGTGTGCCTGATGTCTCTGCACGTCTATGTGAGCCCCATATGGGTGGGACATCGCCCCTCCCCCCCTTAACCCTGGAGTGATTACCGGACGGTGCAAGCTGATATCCTGTGGCTGAACAAACCAGACAGACCGCCAAGACCGATGAATTGATTTCATAAACAAAAAGTACAATGTACACAGTTATTGTTTTGGATGCAAGAAGGCTATGTGTCTTTCACACAGGACTGTTTGTTTAAAGAGAAAAAGAACAACAAAGGTGTTGTACAATTGAAGAAAATATTTTTTGAGTTACAGATAAAAAGAAAATGATTATGTTGCCTTTATTTTTTAGCACAAAAATATATAAGTTTGGCTGCTTCAACAGTAGGTGTTCCATATGCTTGATTCTATTTGCATCATTTATTTTGTGTATCCATCAAATATTTATTCTTGCTGTGTATCCAGATATGCATGAGCTATTTGCACATGCTTTGGAATGATTATTACATGCT
This sequence comes from Triturus cristatus, assembly GCF_964204655.1. NCBI lineage: Eukaryota > Metazoa > Chordata > Amphibia > Caudata > Salamandridae > Triturus > Triturus cristatus. Next base: position 210,340,144 of record NC_140594.1, on the reverse strand, counting down.
TTTATGATTTCACAGTTTTATACTTGTGCTTGCAGTTCAGCACATGAGCTTATAATGTTACTGCTTCAACATAACCTTCAATCATAGTGGTGTTTTTCAGTTAAGAAATGCAGTGCTTTACTCATAGTTGTGCTTTCAGTTAAGACATGCTTTGAAATGATTATCACATGCCTTTATGATTTCACTGTTTTAATGTGTTTTTCAAACATAGTTGTGCTTTCAGTTTTGAAATGTAGTTTTTCAATTATAGTTAAGCCTTCAGTTAAGAAGTCTAGTTTTTGATATATGTAGGTGATGATAGTCAAAGGTCATGGGGTGGAATGTAGTGCTAGAGGCACTCGTGTGGTTTGAGACCCTATGATGACCTTTGACTACCATTATTTTAACTGACTTTAGTGTGTTATTTCATCTTAGCCTGGATGTACGATGTCCTGCATATGCCTGCTTCTCTTAAATGTTTCGTTCTTGTAATCTTTCTGTCTTTCAGTGGGAGCTGTCACGGAGTAGAATAGCCTTGCAAAGAGCAGAGCGTGTGGGATGTGCATTTGAAAGCACGAAAGGGAGAGAGAGGTGTGGAATGTAATTATGAAGTGCTTACTATTGGCTTTGACATGGCCTCATGTCATCCTTTTTCCCTGGCTTTGCCTTGCTTCAGCTTTTCTACGTGCACAGCAGTGCTTGCAAGTTGCTCGGGTTATTCATGTTCAAGGAATTTCTGTTTTTGTGAGGGATTGTTTAGGTACTGTGAGCTTCGTCAAGATAGAGGCTGGAACATGTGAGATTTGGAGAAGAGAACGTGAGAGCTCCTTCCTGCCATGGGAATGCTTGCTTGGAACCTGGCCAGTCCTGGTAAGATTCCTCTGGCCCACTGGGAAATCTCTCTCGAACCTTCTAGTGTGTTTAAAGCTGTGGGTGTGGACTTGGAAGCTGTGAGTTTGGAATACGAGCGAGGACGGGCACGTCTATCTCGGAGCTTGGACCCTGTTTGCTGAGGCTCTCAATCACGGGTGTTTACTTCCCCAGTTTGAGATGCAGTATTTTGCACCAGGTGATGTATTGAGTTTTGGTTATTACCATTGTGATGTTTGGCCAGTGGGTTTGATCATTTGAGGTGTTTTCTTTGTGATGTACATCCAAAGTAATCATCTGGTGTTGTTGCAGGGATTCTGCTCATGCACAGAACTATGCGCAGGAAACCAGGACCTCAGTGAATTGCGGTGTACCAAAAATTCACCTCAGTACCCAGAACCCCTTATCCGACTAGCATCAGTGTCTCATTCGCTCTTCATATCATCTCAAAGCTACCAATGATTAGAAAACCCAGTACATGCGACGTGGAGTACTCTCAGGAATGGTGGGAATCAGAAATACCTGTTTGTTATTATTCTCATATCAGTCCACAACAAGAATAATCCGAGACACAGTAAAGTTCAAAACGTTTATTTTATAAACTATGCGTCCTAAGATGCAGTTCTTTGGCTAACATAAGCAGACAAATGATTAAAAATAAAACCATCAGCATTGTTACAATACCATAGAAAATGAAGGGAGAAATCATTACAAATGATAGTGGAATACAACCACCCTCCCCTCACTAGGAATCTAGTATTATTAGACTAATAGAAGGTCTCTAGGTTTGAATGGGGAACCCCATACCGTAAATATCAGCTTAGGTGAATCACATCACAGGATCAGCTTTGCTCTGTGCCTGGAAAAGTTCTTCTCCAGAATGTGTGTCTAATGCATGCAAACTGCAATATTAAAGACGCTCGAGTTTCAGGTATTTTCAGCTGTGTGTGTGTTATGGCTGGAGCGTGGACCGATCAACCCGAATTCAAAAGCATACATGGTTTGTTGGCCCTGACTGTTTCTGCACACAATGTTCAGACCAAGGTCGCGGTGCACGTCTAGGGATGTGAACAACAGACAGTTTTCATGTGAAGAAAAGGCAGGCAAGCAGTTTTCATATAATAACATCGATAAGCAGTGTCGTGTGCAAAAGCAGCAAAAGTGGCAAGATGGCGTTTCTAACTTCTAAGACGCTTATGCTAACATAGCAATGTGTGCATCTAAAACTCCGTCTCCACTACACCCTCCCTTGATCGGACCACGGACAAAATGGGGACACAAATCAGGAACGCAGAGTTCAAGGACGAAAGAGACAGAACCAAGTGCATGTATTGGAAATCCAAATAAATGGGAGTGAAAGTGCGAAAAACCAGTGTAAAAAATGAAAAAGAAAGATAAAAAAGAAAAAAAAAACATCACATTTTGCAGAGGCTCAACAGAGCCAAAATGTTGAATCAAACAAGAGAAAAAAAAAATAAATGTGTAGTTCGTACAAGGAAAGTTGAACGACATCCAAGTTAATCCATCAACGTGTAAGCACAATAAGTAGCGACAGCCTCCAAGAGGAAGTCATTAGAATGTTCTGTAAAAGTTTCCGCCATCCAGTCTAACAAGGTAAACGAACATACATGTTCCTCGATAACTGGAGCCTCTAGCACAATCGGAGGACAACTGGCGTGTTCTTCAAGATAACTTTTCGCCAAGAAGTCATAAGGGACTCATCAGTCGATCATAATCCGGGGCAGGAGACACCGAGTTCGAAAAGCACAAATCCAGAGCCCATTCGAAAGGACAATCTAGGGAATGAAAAACAGGTTGTACGGAAGTAAAGTAGGAAAACTGGAAGGACAATCCATAGGCAATGCTTAAAGTGGCCAGTGGTAATGTTCCATAATATTCAAGCATCCGGTTACGAAGATGGAGCAGCCGTGACAGGCTGTCGTGTGACACAAATTGCAACAGCAGCACACCAGCCGTGAGGGCGAGAATCAACGGGAGCCCGCCAAAGACGCTGGAAAAAAATAGAATGAATAAATGACGGTATCACACCAAAAATAGTTTGGAAGGAGGTCACGAGGCCAGAGCCCACAACTTTAAAAAAAAATTTACCAAGCCAGTTGTTGACGAGGCATTAAATATACTGTGAATCAGAGCACCGAAATGAAGGGGGAGAACAGTATTTAAAAGCGCATGCACCTCGGTGCGGTTGTTTGCTACGTGAAGGACAAATGTTTCACGGGAGGAAGTCAGAGCGACTTCTTAGAGTCCTTATTCTGCTCATCTTGTTGAACTCTGCTTTCAAGGTTGGGATGGAAGGCCAGATGGCGACATCCAGCCGCCCATGTGGGGGTGGGAAAAGGACATTTTTACAGCAGACTACTCGTTGTGATACAGTCACAATGTAGGGAATTCCCACTAGCATTCCGCAGCAAGCCTTGTTATTTAAAAGCAAATAACTACCGTTAGCTAACAACGTAAAGGAAGGCGTAATAGCTGGCACTTGGATCCCTTTCAGGATGCAAGCTAAATTCGGTGCTTGAACGTCGCATGCGCCATGCAATTTGATGTGCCTACAGACTACTGAGTGATCAGGTGTGGAAGTGCATTCCTCACCTTTCAAATAAACTTCTTTACCTTCTTTCATGCACCTGTATGTAAATGAGAGTGACCAAACTGCATGCAGGAAAGCAGTACCCAACGGTTCATATCTGCCTAGGGCATAATGTTTCATGCACGAACTGAACTTAAACAAAGGAAATGGTAATGTGATTAACCCATGGATAAGCCACACAGCGGAGTTCAATTCGGCCACAGAGAAAGGCAAAGGTTCCAACTTTTCAATATGCAGTAATGAATATGTTGCATCTTTCATGGACATGAACTGTTGTTTCGCAGTCAAATTAAATGGAAGGACTAAAGACGATGTATTCATGTAGTCCCAGGGAACTTTCACAGCCTTCAATGTCTGCAAAGTCCATGCAAACTGCATTATAGAACGCAATTGATTTTGACCATGATATAACACAGACAGATCATCCTGCACAATATCCACAACAGATGAAACAATATTATCTAATGTGTAAATTCTGGAAGAAAGGGTGTTAATGCTATTATCGATAACAGCTAGTACTTTTTCCAAATTGGCTTGATCAATGGCTCTCAATCTGGAAGCAGCTTCAATTTGCGACAATTTCCAAACCTCGTTATAAATAGCATACACCCACCTTTTGGACCTGCCACCCACAGGACCCCTAAAAAAATCATTCAAATCTATATTGTCATGTAATTTTGATAAATGAAGTTTAACAGATGCCAAGGTGGAATGTTGCAGCCAGTTCGGGCATAACTTCCCTACAGAGTAGGTAGTAACTGAATGGGAAGATTCAAAGCGGGGGTCCACTCAAAGCTGGTTATATCCGGGATGTAGACCCAGAAACCGATGTTGACAGGAATCTGAGCTCTTCTGCCATATCAACCATCCTTCACGATCTAAACCGGAAATGTTGAAGGATGTATTAGTAATGTACGACTGCAACTCTTCAAGGGACAGATCTGTATGATTATCCCAATTAGGATAAGCACCCAGATCAGGAACAGAGGGGGAATTTTTCTTTTTGTAGCCAATCCAAAACAGGTGGTTTGAAAAATAGTAGAATTCAAAAATAATATGTGGTTTGGGATAAGGCAAGCACGATGTAGAGCTTCAGTCCCTTGCACTTGTCATTTCTTAGAACCCCAAACAGATTTAAGATCAATAGTACCTTTCCACAGCTCCTAACCCCCGATAGCCAATTCATCCATAAAGGATTTGGAATACAATAATTTAGTGTGGGTCAGCCTAACCATCGAAGTTGACTCTGCCGCCACTTTAAAATAAAAGGCCTCAGGGTTAGAAACACTGAAATCAGTAAAATATGTAAATTTGTTCACTAATGTCCTGGAGCTGCCTTCTATGGGTGCCGGACAGTGTTCCCATTGTGTATTATTAACAAAATTTCTAAAGGTATTGGCTTTATGTAGGAAATGATTGCCATAATGTTGGTAGCAAAACAGTTTCCCATAATTAGCAGTGTCTAAATATAAATCTTCAGCATCAAAGGCAGCATAATATTTTAAATCAGAAAATAGTGCCTCTATGGCCTGAACGTCCCAATCATCAGAGAGAATGTTTTGTTTCACAACATCACCCATAGAAACACGAAGTACATTGGGGACAGTAATAGCCTCTGTGGGTCCATGAATTTGAAATTTTACAGCATCCCACACAATCCCATCTAACACAGGCCAGGCAGTAATATTCATAAAAGTCTGGTCCCTTTTCATGATGTGTGAGGAGGAGTGGGGGGCCAAAGTTCCATCAATTAGTCTAATTGTAGATCTTTTGTTGAGATAGTGTCCATTTACAAGACGAAAAAATACCACCACATATCCAATGGACATAAACAAAAAAATACTTATGAGCATCAGCCAAATATAAGTCCAAGGGGGAATTAAAAAATGTCTTTTAAACCAAACAGCAAAAATAGAAATTTTTGATGGGGCATTCGAAGTCATAGACTTGGTGTCAAATGAAAAACGTGACTGATCAACTGTAGTTGATTGTAAACCAGGCAACGACACATCTGTGGGATAAGTATACTCAGTATCTTCAGGTGGACCACCAGCCGGTGGTGGCAACAAAGGATTAGTAACTGTATGCATCTCTATGGCAACAGCACGCCTGGTGGTAGAAGCCGGAGCCAAAACAGAATTTCTCAGCATCGTAGGGCAAGAGACCGCTGGAGTCATACTAAGAAGAATCGGCCACTCGCTGTAGTTTGACATGGTCAATGGAGATGTACCGGTTATCCTTGCGACCAGGAAGTGGAGGTAAAATGACTGTTCTTGTACCCTGCACGCCAAGCACTGGTACTGGTGCACGATAAGATGGGCCAAACTCCTCCTTGTTCTCCACCTTCTCACGGACCGGGTCACCAACTTGAGGTAGCCAGCTGACTACCGGAATCTGAAGCGCAGCATCAGTTGTAGAGGGCAAATGTTCCTTTGCGAGACTGTCTCTGGTCTCTTGTAGATTCTGTAGTACAGCACAGTGGTCATCTACGTCAAAGGGTGCGGCTGACGCCACCATGTCTAGACCATCAATGTCCGGGACAAAAATTTTTATGCCAAAGAGCATTTCGTATGGGGTCCGCCCACCCAGAGACCTTCTAGGGAGATTATTAAGTGCATGTTATACATTATACAGATGGGCTAACTAATTCCTGCCAGTGCCTAAAACTCTAGCTGTCAGGGATTGCTTTAAGTCACGGTTCATTCGTTCCACAACACTATTGCCCTCAGGCCGGTATGGAGATGAAAATTTGACTTGGATCCCCAAAGATCTCATGGCTTCTTTGTACGCCTTAGAGGCGAACGCAGGACCTTGGTCAGAATGAAGGATACCACATGTGAAAATTCCCACAAAGACACGCAAATCCTTGATGATAGTTCGAGCATCAGCATTCCTTTGTGGCCACACCCAAAGAAAACGTGTGCACGAATCCACTGCAACTAAGATGTACTTATACGCAGTATCAGAGGAGAAAGGACCGCAGTGATCTAGATAAACACACCCAAGTGGTTTATTAGATATGTACAACTGAGTTTGTGGTGGGCGCGCAGCAGTCGAAGGTTTAATCTGCTGGCAAATGTCACAATCAAGAACATAAGCACGAGTCTGTTTATATAACTCGCGCCACCAGTAACGTTGTTGTAAGAGAGTAACAGTCGCTGAAACGCCGGCATGGGCAGAGGCCATACCTTCGTGAGCAGCTGTTATCAAGGAAGGTCTGCAGTCCACGTTGGGAATCAATCTGTCACCAACGTCGTTAATTCTCACATAGGGAACTTTATCAGGACTTAAATGATAAAGAGTACCGAGAAGGGAAACCACTAGGGTAATTACCTCCCTTCTCTGTCGCAGCAATAGCTGCCAAGATGTCATCATCAATCTTACTTTTGAATCTTGTAACCGCTGCTACTAGATATGTTGCCACTGCTGTTTTCGCTGCTTCGTCAGCTAAGCTGTTCCCGACAGCATGGACACAAACTCGCTGGTGCCCAAGAGTGTGAATTACATTCACGAGAGGCAGATTCTGTTTAAGTTCTGCCACCCAAAGCATTTTATGCTTTATTGTGCTACCTTTGGAATCACGATATTCATTCTGAGACCAAAAGAATAAATTGTCGTTAAAAGACTGAACACAGTAAAACGAGTCACTCACTATAAGAGTAGTAAAGCCCGATGTACTGTAATCAGGGCTGTATGAAGGAGACATAACTCATCCACCGTAGCATTCAAATAACGAGGATGAGGTGTAAATCCGGCCAGTACAGTCCAAGTGGCCCCTGGAATTGGGGAAGAGCACCATTAAACCAAATGCAATGCTGCCAAGCCAAAATAGGAATCACCTATGTCCTATATGGCATATAATTCGCTGGGACCCGTGTGGGAGTATAGGAGTGAAACGTACTGTCGTCCGCATTCACCGCCGGCATAGTAACCCAAGAGTAAAACAACTCGTAGGGATATGATGCATCGGCACTCACCACAAAAATAACAGCCATCCCATCGTCCGGTACCCCGAACTGCGTCAAATGACGCCGGAGATGTGCTCGGCTATGCGCCGCAATGTCGACCGCAGCCATAAGGACACAGAGAAGAAAAACAATCTATAATATAGTAGCACAAGGGTTCAAAAATATAAAAACCTTTTTAATTGACAAGCTTGATAGAACCTATTGAACTAATAGGTAGGTTAAAACCGTCACGCCCGCTATCCGGAAACAAGAGTGAGGGTGTCGTGGACTAATATAAGCAGTAGTAAGGCGTCTCAAATCGTAAGACCAAACGTTAGGTGTGCCATGTTGCAGGGATTCGGCTCATGCACAGTACTATGCGCAAGAAACCAGGACCTCAGTGAATTGCGGTGTACCAAAAACTCACCTCAGTACCCAGAACCCCTTATCCGACTAGCATCAGTGTCTCATTCGCTCTTCATATCATCTCAAAGCTACCAATGATTAGACAACCCAGAACATGCGACTTAGAGTACTCTCAGGAACGGTGGGAATCAGAAATACCTGTTCGTTATTATTCTCATATCAGTCCACAACAAGAGTAATTCGAGACACAGTAAAGTTCAAAACGTTTATTTTATAAACTATGTGTCCTAAGATGCAGTACTTTGGCTAACATAAGCAGACAAATGATTAAAAATAAAACCATCAGCCTTGTTACAATACCATAGAAAATGACGGGAGAAATCATATTACAAATGATAGTGGAATACAACCACCCTCCCTTCACTAGTAAGCGAGTATTATTAGACTAATAGAAGGTCTCTAGGTTTGAATGGGAAACCCCATAGCGTAAATATCAGCTTAGGTTAATCACATCACAGAATCAGCTTTGCTCTGTGCCTGGAAAAGTTCTTCTCCAGAATGGGTGTTTAATGCATGCAAACTACAATATTAAAGGCGCTCGAGTTTCAGGTATTTGCAGATGTGTGCGTGTTATGGCTAGAGCGTGGGCCAATCAACCTGAATTCAAAAGCATACATTGTTTGTTGGCCCTGACTGTTTCTGCCCAGAATGTTCACACCAAGGTCGCGGTGCACGTCTAGGGATGTTAACAACAGACAGTTCTCATGTGAAGAAAAGGCAGGCAAGCAGTTTTCACATAATAACATCGATCAGCAGTGTCGTGTGCAAAAGCAGCAAAAGTGGCAAGATGGTGTTTCTAACTTCTAAGACGCTTATGCTAACATAGCAATGTGTGCATCTAAAACTCCGTCTCCACTACAGTGTGTGTGTATGTGTATATATCTTTCTGATCTCTTGCAGGATGTTCAGTATATTTGCTTTGAGTCTTCTCATATTATTTGCTGCTTGTTTATTAAATCAGTATTATTCATGCATTTAGATCATTGCTTGCATATAAACATATACATCTCTTTGTATATTTGAATCTTGTGTATTTGACATCTGGGAAAGCTTTTGAGAGCATTGTGTGAAATAAAACACTTTTCTAAAAGTGCTGTGTTAAAGTGTTTTGATAGCCGGGTGTTGGGCTACCGTGTGGAAGATTCTGAGATTATCTGATAGGCGAAATCAAAATAACCCTCTGCTTGCCAGTGCAGTGGTAGCCTGGACTCTAGTCAAATGAGCTCTAAGACCTTCTGGGGGCTGCTTGCTGGCAAAAGGCATAGCAGATCTTTATGAAGGGGGACTATGCACCATGATATTGTCCTTTTCTGCAATACCTTACCTGATTTCGCCCCAGTGAACCCACAAAGAGCTGTTCATCCATCCTATGGTCTTTGGTGCGATCATCGTAAAAGCTCAAAACTCTTTTGGGATTTAGGCAGCGAAGACTCATCTTTCAAGGGGTGTGGTGGTGCAAAAAATGCTGGACGGGTGATTGCTTGTACAACATGAAAGGGCATTACAACTCGACAAAAACACTGATATTGCCTGCAACTCCATTGGGTCTAGAAAAAAGGTGGGGTACGGTGGGTGAACAGACAAAGCCTGTAGCTAACTCACACTGCAAGCTGTGGATATCCCTTTGAGGAACACTGTTTTATAAGTCAGGAGACGCAGAGGACATCCGTCTATTGGCTCAAATGGAGTGCACATCATGGAAGGTGAGGACCAAAATTAAATCCCATGGTAGTAATACAAAAGGTTTGGACAGAAAATTATGAACCACACGTTTAAGGAAACACCTCACAACATGTTGCTGAAAAGAGTACAATTCGTTTGGCAAGCACAAAAAGGCCGAAAGGGCTGACAAGTAACCTTAGCTTAGTAAGGACTTGCGGTGGGCAAAGACAGCACAAAAAGCAGAACATCCCAACAACCTTGCTTGTGTATTGGGTATGTGTGGTAGGAATTGCACCAGGCCAGAAACTTGTCCCAGCGTAAACAGATTTCATAGATAGACCTCTGACCGCCAGAATGATATCCATTAGTTTGGGAGGGAGATCGATGGGATCCAACTGTCGACACTCAACCCCAAGTATGGAGGTGTAGATTGTGCAGGTCCAGGTACAGGACCCTGCCTTGCTGCTGCAACAGAATAGCCTCATGAAGCAACAGCCCGATACGAGGCTAGATGTTCATGCCTAGACTTTCTGGGTACCACACTCTTCTAGCCCATTCCGGAGTAATTAGGATGACTTGGGCACAGTCTTTCTTGATCATCTGCAGAAATCAGTGAAGGAAAAGTAGCTTCGGAAAGGCATACAGGAGTCCCATGCACCATTCTAGGGGGAATGAGTCTCAGAGACCGCCTTCTGTAGAACTCCAAAGAGCAAAAATGTTGACACGCCTCTTAGCAGTGGCAAAGAGATATAGCCAGGGCTCTCCCCATTGCTGGGTGAAGTTGCCATTCATGATCCGCAATGTGTTACCATCTCAGCTTATCCGCTTTGGTGTTTAAAGATCCCGTCAGGGGACTGACAACCGGGGAGGTGCTCTGCCCTGTACTCCAGAGTATTACAGCACTGTCATATGGTGGTGATTCAAAAGTCCAACCTTCTGTATTCGAATCTGTGCTCGTATCAATTGTAGTATAAAGTTCCCCATAGGGTGTACGCATCCTGTCACGGCCTCCCAAAGACTGAGTTTCGAGTGTTTTTCACGCTATGAGAGCCCTGATAAAATCGGGAATACAACAAAACACGTGTTGGCTAAACTGAAAGGAGTTAAGATAAAGTATTTATAATTATCAAGACTGAAAATAGCGATTGAAGAACTGACTACATTATTTTCATGAATTTTTTGTTTATATTCTTGCATGTGCGAAATACTGAGCAGTATGTTGCCCCCGAGGGTCAGGACGTTGTCAGCTGGATCACTGAACCCAGCTTTGAAAGGACTTGAGGGTCCGTTGTTGAGGAGGTAGGCCTTGGTGTTGCCTATTTCCAAGTTTGTTCAGAACCTTCAAAAGAGCAAAGCTGATGTGGATACTGCTGCATGGGTACGGACACGCTGAGGAAGCATGCTGTGGCCCAGCTTTCTTTAAAGCTCTCCAGGGCACAGTCTGTCTTGTCATATGGCGTTTCCATAAGTGACATCTGAACATCACTTGAAATAGAAGTGGATCTTGCCACGAGTGGTGCCGAAGTACAAAGCTGATCCCAACTGCCATGTCGCAGCATTTGGTGGTGTTCAGCCCATTTCAGATTTTGTATAATCTAGGCAAGGCTGGTGTGGAATTCTTCGGGGTCTGTTGGCAACATTTAACTGACCATATCCCACAATGCAAGCGAACAGCATCCCAGGAGGCAACTGACATTCACTGAGCAGAGGGCAAAGCTAGCTGAGAACATTCCCTTTCCAAATGGCTCCATACGTTCAAATTCCCTATCACATAGCATAGTAGAGAATGAGTTAAGATTGAGGCTACCTTTTGAAGCCTGGACCACCAAGCTTTCGGGTGTAGGGTGCTTAAAAAAAAAGGGCTGGTCACCAGGAGCAGGTCAGTGTCATCTGAAAACCTGACAGTTAACTTGTGAGAAAAAACGAGGCTTGGCCCAAGTGCCCATTAGTGTATCAATCAGGGCTTCATTAAAACAAATAAGTGCTTCTGTGGAAGTCTGTCCAGGCTGTAGGACTTCTGTCAGGACATTAATATTGATATCAACAGACAGACGTTGGAGGTCTAAAACTTCAGCAGCCCTCCTTATTATCACAGCAAGCTAACAGGATTCCTCTATGGAAGGGCCACAGGAGAGTTCAACTCAATTATTAGTGTCATGAAGGCCCATTAACGGGTTTTCCTCATCATAATATTGGATGCTTCATCTCAGTCATCAACTTCATCATGGTGATGAACAATCAGAAGCAAAAGGCATGTGGAGTGTTCTGCGCAAAGGTAGAGTTTCATCTGAGTAAGAGAGAGGTTGAACTGGTGGTGCCAAAGGATTGTGGAGGGCACTAGTTCAGTCAATGTTGCATCGGATTTGCTTCCAAGTGTGATAAAACAATTAATTCTTTCTCCAGTAAGGTTAGTGTGAGCATCAATAAACCGGGAGACCGGCGAAGACATGGCGCTGGGTTAGAAGTCAGGTGGGGTGTCAGCTTTACAGTTGGGGCAGGCGCTACACCACGGTCAAGAGGCACGGACAGCACCGAGGATGGATCTGCCAACAGTAATTCGACTGCCACAGGAAGTGGAAGGGTGCCAAAAACATGTAACATGACTTCCTTGAAGGCTTCAACTTGTTGATCCAAAGCCGAATGGCCTGGGAATATGGGTTGAAATGGCACAAGTTGTGAGATTAGGTGCACAGTAGGAGACCAGGGCCAAGCCCACACCACTTCTACAGATGAGAGTAGAGGGAAGAGGGAGAGACACTGACTTCTTATGCTTCTTTTTTGATTTGGGCTTACCTGATGACTTGAAATGGGAAGAGGACCTTTGATGGTGCTTTTACAGGGATGGTAATTTCGAAACACGCAGGCATACATAAATCATCAGGACGCACCTTCTACAGTTATAGACTAAGACTCTCAATCAAGAAAAAGTGTACTTGACAACCTCTGGCCCTGGCAAAAATCAACAAAAATGTGATCACCTATGAAGACATTGCTGATAGCGAAGTCAATTACCTGAACCAATTAAGCGCTGGCCGGACAATATGTGGAAGAGGAAAGACACAGTAGGACATTACCATGGCTACTAAGACTCATTTGAGAGAAATCCACACACATCACAGCTATATGCAAAACACCGTGCAACTTTCCAGATTGAGATTCTTAACACATTTGTCCACACCGACATCATTGCTTGCATGTCTTAATGGGAATCATCACTAGAATTCCTCAAATTCTACATTCACAATATAGCATTAGCCTGGATAGGCGATTCTAAGAGACTCCCTCTAATTGAGGAGATTACAATGATTGAAACCCAGACTGCCCCTGGCTCCAATGGCTTAAACGCTGAATTCTATAAAATGTTTAAAGTTCTACTTGCACTGCAACAACTGGAAAAGTGCAACCGGCGCCTTGACAAAAGGCTCTCTTCCAGCTACTAGCTGTGAAGCCACCATAGACGCTTTCCTATATGAATCTTAATAGAGGCACAAGACAAGTGTGTCCCCATTGACCCCTCCTATTTGCCTCAGCTATAGAATCACCTGGCAAGCATCTTACAGAAAGCTACTCACACAAAGGAATCTAATCCCAACAAGAAGAAGTCTGGTATACAGGTATGTGGACAACATGATTTTATTCATCAAAAACCCAATCTCCAACCTTGCTCCAGTTATCAGAGAATTCAACAAGTTTGCCTCATATATAGATAAGAATATATTGAGATAAACTGGAGCTTTCCCACTCATTGAAAAGACTGTGCCTAAAAAGACTGAACATGGGGGAAGTGACCAACAGCCAGTCAAGATGGCTGCACAGTGAAAGAGCTCCGCAACAACTTGTGATGTGATCTCACAATACGCCACCATCCGGAACTCGTAAAGGTACAGAAAGACACCCTAAAAACCAAGAAAACATAGGGGGTGAAGATTCCCCCCCCTAGTGTGTGAACACCACGACGAGGAGGACGCTCTCACTGGTGTCTGGGTGGGCCAAACTCGGACGTAGAGGCCTGGCTGGCTCGGGGGTGGAGTGATGCGGCCGGATTAGTTCTCCTTCCGAGATCAGGAGGCGGGGAGCCAGCTTGCGGGACAGACCCCTCCCTTGCACCGGAGGAGGAAACCCGGAGCTGGGAAGATCGAAGTGAGAGATAGCCGAACCGGGCGCTCATCCGGGCCCAGCTGCAACAATCAGGCCGTCTGTGCTGAGAGCGATAGCTGGCGTTTCCCCCCCTTGCTTCTCGCCGCGATCGCTCAGGCCGTGATGGGATGCTCCCTGTCTACATTGATGCCGAGAATTGGTGCTGCAGCCCGCGACCCCCAAGAAAATGAGTGCGCAGCCGGACAGCGGCCTACCCGCGCGGACAGTGGGATAGGCTGTGAAGAGGGTGTATTACCCCCACCCACCTCTACCCCAAGACTTGTTGATCGCCACTCGGGCGTGGGGGCGATCCTGGATCAGAGTGGGGGCCAGTTGGGGGAGACATCAACACCGCTCCAGGCGGCAAATCCAGCCGCAGGGGCCTATCCTTGACTGGAGGGGACAGCCTCCCGGGCCATAAATGTGCCGGGAGTAAATCGACTGCTTTGCTGTGGAGAATTCAGGGGATGTTCCTGAGGGGAGAGTGGATTATCCTTACCCGCCCTCACTAGTGTTTCACATCTCCTGTTGTTACAGGAGGCATCTCCGGTCCGCTGCCTAGCCACGCAGTCATCAGGCATCCAGAGTTTGACCTAAGGCCTGCACCCTTGGGCAGAGTGTGAGGGGGAGTCGAACCAGCACCCTGAGGCGAAACCGAGCTCCTGAGAGACCAGTGGTGACGGCCGGGCAGAGGCCCGAGGCTACAGCCTGAGTGAGGGGGGGAAACCTGAGCCCCCAGCAAGACTACAGTCCAGCCTGCCTCCCTGGACCAAGGGCGGCACAAACGCAGGGGAGGTCTGGGCCCACAAGCGACCAGGAAGCCTATATCGTGGGGCAGCGACCTCCTGCCGTCCCTTTCCTCTCACCAGGTTCAAATTGGACTGGGTAGCCTCGCACAGGAGGGCGAAAATAAACACTGGGTCCCTGAAGACAGTGTCCCCGAAGAAAGAACAGAAGTGCAACTTAATGCATCCTGAGAGGGCGGTTGTTGCAGAAACTTCTACTGAATCTCGACGCGGCGGGTGCTGACAAAGCTGGGAGCCCCAGAGAGTGGGTAACAATAGGGGAAAAAGGGCATAGGGATCTGATTTGTCCTGAGGAATGCCGGAGATTTTATTTTGAACCGGCAGAAACATGTCGACTGCTATGCAGAATGGAGGGGTGGTGAGCACTTAATCAACTCATTCCACCACTATCCATTTGGTATATATTCTTCTATATATATATACCTTTTTAAACTGACTGGGGAATCCAGGAATAAAACTACTAGAGAGATATCCCTGGGTCAGTTTTAAACTTCATTATTTCAGCACTTAACCTCTTCTGTGCCCATGACGAGATAGTCTCGTCATGGAGCACGGTTGCGCTGTTCCCATGACGAGACTATCTCGTCATGAACCCCGCCCGCTAATGTAACGGCCGGCACAGGAGGGGGAAAGGGCGGGGCACTGAAGGGGTTAAGGATCCAGCCTTTTTATTTGTTTGTATCACTGTTGTATTGTTTACCCCTCCCTATTGCTGCGCCTCTAGCGTTGGTCTGCGCAGAGGCGTTAGTAGCAGCCCGATGATGAAGCATGCCACAACTTGTTGTGGGTGAGGGCAGTTTTTACAGAGTATGTGTGCTCCCTTGAAACATTTTGCAATTGCGATTGGATATAGGCCGTTTTTTCACTCTACCTCTTTTTGTGTGGTTTAGCCCCAGAGAAATGGTCAGAAATCGCGGGGCCATGACGCATCAAACAAATAACTGACAAATACACCATACCAGTGGTAGCCCGGGGAGGTGCGCTCCCTCAGGGAAAGGTGGACGCGGGACCCTCGCTACAATTGGAAAGGGAGCCCACCCTAAGCGAGATAATGATGGCCATATGAAATATTCAAAGTACACCAGAGCCCAGCTGGAATTGTAACGGAAGATGTGAATCTTCTCAGGGCGGATCTCAGAAACATAACGGAGAAAGTGAAGACAGCAGAGTCCCAGATAAATAGTCTCCAATCCAAGACAAAAAGCGTTGAGGAACAAGTACAGACTTTGACTAAAGACAGCGTCAACCTCACAGCAAAAATAGCCGATCAGGAGGGCAGATGGAGACGCAACAATATTAGAGTGGTGGGAGTCCTGGAGGGAAAGGAAGAGCCCAGCATTAACTTGTTTCTAGAGGACCTGATCCTTAATACGCTGCGCCCTAAGAGACTTTCATAGAATGCGCACACAAAGCACTAGGCCCATGGCCCAAGCCAGGTTCCCCACAACGTTCAATCATCGCAATAATCCTTAATTACAGGGATGGGGACGCAATCCTCCAGGCAGCACGCACTCACGGCGATCTCTACATAGTCAATGCGCCTATACGATTCTATCCAGACTTCACCCTACAAGTGCAAAGACAAAGGAAAAGTTTTGAAACAGTAAAAAGAGCCTTCAGAGACAAAGATCAAATACATGATGCTGTACCCAGCTAAACTAAAGATAATTAGTGAGGACAAAACATGGCACTTTAAAACCCCGGAGGCAGCCTGGGAGTGGGTGGAGGGTTGGAGACTAGTGCATCGGAAAGGACCAAATAACAAAGAGCCCCGAAGGTTGGAGGAGAGCAGGAGCTACCGAGAAGAGAATCAACCTGAGCATGTACCAACCATGACTGAAGGATCGTGAGACATATATGTTTGTTATTACATGCTGCATTATTACCCTAATTGTCTAAAAGAATGTGACTCCCACTTCGGCCCGCACTATGCGAAACCTGGGCACCTGGAGCGCCTGGGGTTTGGGGGTGGACGGGATCCACCTCAGAAGCAATTCAGAAAAAGCTGAAATGGACTGCACCAATACCATAGGTAAAAGAGATAATAGGTACTAGCTACTTTAGGAAACCTCATCATTGACGGGCGAAGGGCCTGACCCTACACTTATAATTGTCAAGGTTTATATGGGGCAACGCGCCTGATGGACACAGCTAAGTGGACCTTGTTTTCTGGGTGTTACAATTTCATAGTTCCGTGGGGTACTGTCAATATTGTATAACATGTACGGGGTCTGGCCCACAGGACTAGAGGATTCTCCTAGCATCCGGGCGCTCTCTTGGGGACTCCGTTGTGACCTACTCTCCCGCCTTTATAGCACGGCCACCCATGTGATTTCTATCACGGGGAGATCAGGGCGGCGGCTCCTGCCCACTTGTGTACACCACAAAATAGTTCATTGTTGTTGGGTTTATTCTCAATATCGAGGGACCATGTTGGGGAAGGTTCCTGTTTTTGGGATTGTCTCCGCTGTACAAGGGACAGTGGTATGGGAGGGGGGACGGTATTATGAAAAACTGGTCAGAGATTACACAAAAACTCAAGTTTTATGTACATAGGGAGCATACCATGAACACTTTGCAAGGCCTCACACAAACAACTGACACAAATGGCTAACAACCCGAAGCACACTAGACCACTGGCGTTCCTAACCTGGAATGTGAGGGGCCTCCAAAACCTACAGAAATTTAGGAAGGTTCTGGCATACCTGGATCGACACAAAATAGAAATAGCTTGCCTACAGGAGACACACCTTACTACAGGTTCAGAGGGGGGGGTGGGTGCCAGATGGGCAGGGTACCGCATGACGTCCTCATACTCAAATTATGCTAGAGGAGTAATGCTCCTCATTAGACGCGGCATCCCCTTTACATTTCTCAACACCATCAAAGATGATATAGGACACTATGTTATCGTGTAGGGCAATTTTGGGGGTACGGTATTGACAGTGATCACCGCATATGGCCCCAATGTAGATGATCCTATGTTCTACGCACACATCTGGACCAAACTATGTGAGCTTCCATCCACTGCTATTGTTTGGGGGGGGGCGATTTCAACACATGCCTTGACCCGGCTATCGACAGATCCACCGGAAACGACCGGTATGGGAAACAATCGGCCAAAGTACTAAGAGACGGTATTGGCAGACCACGCAATGCTTGACTTGTGGCGACATAGATATCCGGGCCGTAGGGATGGCACTTGCACGTCCTCTGCACATGGCACATGGTCTAGGATAGACTTTTGGCTGGCCACACATGACGTCAGCACATGGACCACACAGATAGAGCACATGCCCAGGACATTATCAGACCACGCACCTATCCGACTGATGCTCTCTAGCCCCACACACACCCCACAACAGTTTACCTGGCGCCTTCAACCAAACACCCTACTGGATCAGGTCTATCGTGTCAAACTACATCAGGCCATTGAGGAGTTTTTTGCTTTAAATACAGGAACCGTGAGCAGTGCGAAAACTCTCTGGGAGGCCTTTAAGGTCACAATCAGAGGCCACTGCATAGGTAAATACGCGGGCATCCTGAAGGATATCCAACAACAACTTTCACTGGTGGAAAGAGATATCCAGCAACTTGAAGCCGCATTTGTAGCCACGTAAAATACCGAAATATTAGCAGACATCCGACAAAAGATTGACATGTATAATGAATGTGCTGAGGATGAGCTCGAATACCTTCCGCGCAGATACACGGCGTGAAAGTACGGGGAAGGGGGGCGTCTGGGTAGGGCACTATCACACAGGATTCACCCTGCACACACTACATCCTACGTCACGCAGATTATCAACGAATAGGGTCAATTAGTGTATGACACGCCAACGATCCTTCACCAACTACTACACTCGTCTTTACTCCACGCAATCGACTACGTCCCCACCGGAAATCGATCAATATCTCGATGACATAGCACTAGCGTGGCCTACGGACACTCACCGTGAATTCCTGGGTCACCACATTACGCGTGACAAGATTGTTGATGCTATAAATTCACTTCCGAATAATAAAGCGCCTGGCACAGATGGGCTCCCAGGGGAATTTTATAAAGAAATTAGAGATATATTGATTCCACACTTGGCCGAAATGTACGAAGAATCTTATGAAGACGGTGTCCTTCCGCCCACGCTGAGAGAAACTTTATTAATAGCCCTCCCCGAACATGATAAAGACTTAAATGACTGCGGATCGTATCGCCCACTTTCCCTGATGAATACTGATGTCAAAATCCTAGCTAAAATTATTGCGACACGTATCCAGCTTTTGATCCGCAATCTGGTATTGCTGGACCTGGCAGGTTTCATACCGACCAGATCTACAACGCAGAACTTACGTACTATCTCCACAATGTTCCATCAGCTGCACCCAGACCTGCCAGCTGCCGCGACCCTACTAGACGCGGCAAAGGCTTTCGACTCTGTGGAGTGGGTGTACATGTTCACTGTCTTACGCCGAATGGGGTTCCCAGAACCCTTCCTGCGATGGATTGCACTTCTTTATGCAGAGCCCAGTGCACGCATTAGAATCAAAGGGAACACTTCCACCCCGATTAACATCAGCCACGGAACAAGGCAAGGGTGCCCGCTCTCGCCTCTTCTCTTTACATTAGCGCTAGAGCCCCTGGCTTGTGAAATTCATCAATTACATCGGGAGTCTGCCTTGCAATTCCACCTTCGCCCAATCAGCATATCTCTCTATGCAGATGACATGGTTCTTTACACGCGCCACCTGAATCTACACTTGAACTCTCTCATCAGGGAATACATTCACTTTGAACAATACGCAGGACTGGGAATCAATTGGGACAAGTCAATGGTTATACCACTCACGCCTGTCACAACCCAACTTGATCTGGAATTCCCGATACAGTGATTAGGGAAAACTACGGTAGGGCCATAACTAAACTAGAGGAACAAGTGGACCGCTGGATAAGGTTGCCACTATCTCTAGCAGATAGGATCGCTATACAAAAAATTATAGTTCTACCAAAATTCTTATATTTATTTACGAACATCCCGATATGGCTTACACAAGCCTTTTTTTCCAAATTGAGATCTGCATGCAATGACCCACATGGGCTGGGAAACAGGCGAGAGTGGGCTGGAAAACTTTAACCAAACCATATCTCCAAGGGGGGTATGGGGCAACAGATATCCAACTATATTTTTATTGCACGCAAGCACAACACGCTCACTACTGGATACAGCCACACGCGCATATACCCCACATAGCAGTGGAACACGAGAGTGCTCTCCCTTCTACACTGTCAGCCTACATATCTGACCCGAAAAAGCATACCCCAAGAGACACAATACATCCGGTGATCTGCACGTCGAGAGCATGGCACATGCATGCATACAGAGCCCAGAAACACCCAATATATGCCCCTGCACTGTCCATAGCCCATCATCCGCAAACTTCAGTCACCCAGGAGAAAAAGATGCTCATGCTGCTAGAAGATATGGGCCTCACTGACATGAGCAAGATCTTCCGACACAACCGATTCATCTCACAAGACGAGCCATCCCTTAGCCCATATCACGGACCATTGCAGGTGTTTGCCTTTTTACGGTTACGAATGGCTATCAAGGAACTATTCTCAACATTTCCGAGGGAGCCACCACAGCTCCAAGCCCTGCAACTACTGCTAAAACCACCCACGCGACAGGGACTGGTCACACGTCTATATAATGCACCTCAGGAAAAACAGATCCCAGCTCAAAATAAATCGATAAAAAAGTGGGAGGAGATGTTGGGTGTCAGTATAGAGGAGGGGGACTGGGAGTACAGTTGCACCCAATTGCACCTACCGACCTCCAACTGCAACCTCTGCATCATTCATTCTTCCTATATACATATCCTTAGATGCCATTATATCCACCTTACATAAACAAAAGGTGAGAAATGACTTTTCAAAAAAATAATATATAAATAGTTGTTCTGGACATAGTGTTACGCCTGTATATGAGTGGTACGGTGTGCCCAATGGGTCTTGAATATGTGAAAGCGTCTAAGAAGGGAAATTTAAGAGATATGCCAAGGAGTTTTATTTAAGGTCTATAATGTGTGAGTTTATTACCTTTTTTGTACACATTTTAAAGATGTATAGCAACTCATTTGTGTCAGAAGTATTAGGCTATCCGGTCATTTCTTGACATGCTACCTTTTCGTAAGGTTACATCACCTCTAACGCTCATGGATACTTTTTGGAAATATGATGTAGAGATCATTTAAGATATAGTGAATTCTATTGTAAATTATTTCTTTTAATCTGTAAATTTAAGTGTTTTTAAACAGGTCCAGATAGAACCAGTCTTCCCATGAGAGTCTAATATTTCAGTCTTGATAAAGATGGTATTATCTATTCTCCATCGAAACGCGTCGACAGCCTTTTAGTAATACACAATCCGTGAAGTGACTGGGACTATTGAGCACTTATCAATAGTACAGTACTAAGTGTAAGCCAGAAATATAAAATCACGGATGTGTAAAACTTGAAAGATATAGTTTTTGTCTGTTGATTGTACTCTCTCTTTTTTTTTTAATTACTTGTTTTTAATGATAATGCACTGCTTCGCATATGTTCGTAATATGTATTTTATGTGTGGCCAATTATAGAAAATCCTTTTTCTGAGATTTGTGTAATTCTAGCACATTTTGTGCACTTGTATTAATAAATTGATGTACATCTTTTCCTAAAAGCATCTTTAGTAGCATTTATCTTGGGTATACGATTATATTTCCTTCGCATAAATGTTGGATGCTTGAATGAGTGTGTTCCGGATTTTTCTTGATACTATTTGGCTCATAGAATTAATAGTTCAGAAATCGTACCCAAAGGACTAAACTCTCTTTTTATACAGTTGAATACTACAGCGCCTGGGTTACGAGCTCTTGGCAGAACTTGCAAAGCTTCTTTTCTTCTTTGCTTTTTCTGGCCATTTGAGATTCTATTTCCAAACATATCATAAAGGAAGTGATATATTGTCAAAAATCAACTTCACATTTTTAAACTAATTACCCCAACAGCCAAGTGTAAATGAGCTGCCACTTTAAGGAAGGAAACCACTAAAGTATTAGCAAATTGAACATTTTTGAGATTCCTTTGCACCAAAACAAACAAAAAAATATAAGTGCTCTGCTCCACGCTAGTGCCAAAAATAGTGCTAAAGAGTTGTGGGTTCTTTTGTGGAGAATATAATCTGTGCTTTTTGAAAACACTGTTCTTGATTTCTCAGCATGGACGGCATTACTCAAGTAACATCAGTTGTAAGATAAAAATTATACCTTTATACAGCATACTCCTATGTAAACGTTTCTAAGGCTGTGGCCCTTATTACCAGTAGCAATTTACACACTTAAGAGAAAAGACGTGACATTCAATATTCTTACCTTTGATTGGGAAAATGCTCTAAACATTGGCACCAGCTCTTCATCTTCTATATGATCACTTGATTTAATAGCTACATTCAAAATATGGATTGGTTCTTCTCTCACACTCTGTAAACAGAAGGCTCTAATTAAATTTACAGCTAGTATGAATTTAATAGGAACTTAAAACATTTTACTAAACACATTTTAATTTAGGACTCTTTTTACTGGCATGTTGATCAGAAACACAACCAGTGCCACAGAAATCTGAACACCAAAACTAATCTTAGGCACATCAGCATAAAATCCACAGTGCTTTATTTGTTAGATGAAAATAAATTTGATTCGCAACACTAACACTCTCTCAAACCTGCAGCATACTTAACTGACAAGTTATCCTTTTAAGTTGGGGAACATTTAGTTGAAACTGACAACAAGTAGAAGTGTTTGAGGAGTAGCTATGTGTTTGACTCTGGGATTTCATTCCGTCGTCCAAACCAAACTGACAATAAGACATTTTGGGACTGAGACAATTTCAATAAAGTGAGAAGATAAATAAGACAACGAGGGACTGCAGTCCCAAAACCTCTGTCAGCAACAGCGTCACTCTGTACACAGTAGAGTTTACTGAAGTTCTGCATGGAAGCCCATGTTATAGTCTTCGTGGCAGATGGGACGTCATCCGCATCAAGCATTCATTTCCTTTCCCCTCATTCTGAAAGTGATTTACCATATCAGTGACCATGTGATACAAGTTATCCTCAAGGCACCAGACTGGATAACCTTACAGATGATTTAAATATCCATACTGCAAGTAATCAGCTGCTAAAAAGTGTTTAAGGATTGGAAACTATTCATTGAACTGGAATACTATGCATTCGCTATCGGACCTATGCTATATACACGATGCAACATTAATCTACAGTTAGAAACAATGTATACTGGAAAGCAAATTGTCATGTTAATGAGTCATGTTGCTAATGTTAATAATGTTAGTCATATATTTAATAAAATGTTTTCAAAAAATAAAAAAAGGTTGGAAACCCTAAATTTTCCTTCATCCTGAGCAGAGACTCTGACACAAGGGTTATATGTTTTGTGACAAGGACAATATGAACAACCGTACATTCCATACCTTGTGGGGGATACAAGTCATGGTAGCTTTTTCGTTACCACTGCCCTACTTAAGTGCATATTTGCTAGACAAGGTACAGAAACATCTTGTACAAGACCCACCAAAGTACTGTCACTAATTGAGGATAAAAGCGACAGTACTTTGGTGCATATGTTGGTCATTTTGGTCTAGACTGCGGCTGCAGGTCTAGTGGACTAATACCCAAGTGGGTGGGTATTGTAGCACCATGGGAGCACCCTTATAAATTGACAAGCTGTGAAATGAGTTTCAAAAATATGAATTACTGATGTATAGATGTGCAGATCTGGAAGCATATCCGCCGGATGTACACTTGATCTTGTACAAGACTTTAATAAAGACATTGACTAGAAAGACCTTTTTTAAAATGTATTTCACTTAGAAAAGATATAGATTTCGATAACTTCATCCATTAAAAAGGCTAATAAATGTTCCACAGAAAAAGGGGTTTCATGGTCCTCTAAAATAGGTTTACTATATTTAAGCACTAACTGGTTTCCAGGCATAGTAGTTGCTCTGCTGTTAGACATATTTTGATTAATCAATTGCACAGCAGCAATCGTAAACTTTATTTTTAGGTTTCGCCTGAGACAGCACATGCACTGTTCCATGAAAGAGATTTTGTTTACATACCAGCGGCTTAGAGCATGCACATGGCTTACCACGAGTTGGCTTCATTGGCAATCTTACTTGCTGGCTCCTGGCTGGTCAGCGCATGCCATTTTTACTTTCACTTCATTTGCTACCCCATTCCGTGGAGCATGGACCAAGTACTCTATTTTTTTGATTACCGTTCTTTTGCTGCTCGCGCTGGGATTGAAGTACCTTTTTGTATAGTGAGATGTTTCTCTGTATGTTTACTGTGCTTGAGTTCACTTTGCTCTACTGTGATAGCCCAGTGAGATACATCTCTATATATTTACTACTCTAGAACTGTACCATGATTAGTTTCTAGGCTATGACACTCTACTTGGCTATCATAACCCATTGTTTCTCTGTGTCTTTGCATGACACAGCTGTCAAAATGGGCTGTTTTATGTGAATTGCTTTGTTGCCACACTCCAATGCGTTTCCTATAATTTTGCTGTCCTTTGATCCACAAAGCAATGCAAAATAGAACTGTGATCTCTACTGCAGCAGGATGCTGGTGTTACAATAATATTTGGCAATATTTTATGCGCCCTCATGTTTTTATATTTTTATTTTTATAACTAGAGAGCTTCGATTGAGGGATACTGATTTCTCTCTGCTATAAATACATTTGTTGGCTACAACTACAATACTCAGAGAAGTAGGCACTTTGGAGCAGAGATTATAATGCACTGTGTAATCCCCCAAGATTGTCAACTTGGAATCCATGGCTCCATGTGCTATCAGCCAATGCACTATTGTAAGAAAGTGCCCTCTTTTTGCATGGTTGCCCCCACTTTTTGCTAAACTGCTGATGTACTTTGACTGAGTGTGCCTTCGGTTCCTTCCAAACAAGTACCCAGGGCCTACGTTCTTTCCTTAAACTGCATTGCAAGCAAAACCCAATTGGCACTCTTTGGCCACAGGTCAGTCCCTTGTAAATGGTACCACAGGTACCAAGGGCCCTGTGGCCAGAGAAGGCCTCTAAAGGCTGTAGCACTCATTGTGCCACCCTTAGATGCCCTGTACCTTTACACTCAGACACTGCCTTTGCAGGCTGCGTGTTTTGGTGTAGAACAAAGTGTGGTCTTGACATGGCACACATCCCTGTGTGCCATGCCTACAACCCACTGCCTCTAGCTGAGTGCACTATACCAGTGGTGAGGGTATAGGTGCATGAGCCCTGTACCCCTACAGTGTCTAAGTCAATTCTTAGACATTGTAAGTGCAGTAAGGCCATTTGGAGTATATGATGCTGGGAGTTTGTCATTACGAACTCCATATTACCATAATGGCTTTACTGAAAACTGGGAAGTTTGGTATCAAACTTCTCAGCACATTAAACGCACATTGATGCCAGTGTAGGATTTAATGAAAAATGTACTCAGAGGGCATCTTAGATATGCCCCCTGAAAAACGACGTAACACTGGTGTCCAGACTGAGTGGCTGCTCACCAGCTGCCACCACCAGATATGTTTCTGGACGCCTGGGTCGAGAGCCTGCTGCTCTCGGGGGTCTGAAACAATGCACACCCTGGAACGAGGTGCCAAGCCTCCTCACTCAGGATGGGCAGGGGCCACGAAGGGGAAGCTTCAGAGGCTTGCCGCCTCTGTGAGCTTCCTGAGGCCCATTGCTGATTCCAGCAACTGGCATCCACTGGTTCTGACCCCCATTGCAGAAGGGGGGACCCAGCCAACCAGATTGAGGCATATGCCCCCTCCAACTGGAGGGTGTCATTATAGGGGGTGTACCTACCCCAAGGGAGGGACCCATTGGTCCCAACCTTTACTTACCTGTCCCAACCCTAAATTTTGTATTTAGGGGCAACACCGAACCTTGCCTCCTCAAACAAGAAACGACCAAGAAGAAAAGAAGAAGGACCGAACAGCCATGCTGAAGCTAAGAAGAGGAGGACGCCTACTAACTTGGTCCCAGCCCTACCAGCCTGTCCCCACCTCGAACCTGAAGAAGCGAAACTCCGGTGTGTCCTGCAGCCAGCAACCTCAAGAACCCCGCAGACCTGCCCTGCCATCCACAGACAAGACTTTGCCTCTCGTGAACACCAGATATGTTCACCCACAGACTCTGGCTCCAGCCAAATCCGCGAGTTTGCACCACTCCGCACCCGTCGCCCACGGCCCGAGTGGCCCAACACCACGAGGACGTCTCCCCGACGATCCTGACCAAAGATCTGGTGATCTCTGACCTGCCTCGAATCTCCCAGCGAAGCCTGCAGCCTCTTTCTGGAGACTCCCCCCGACCGTGACCAGAGCTGGTAAGAGAAACCCAACGTCTAAACACACCCCTGCACCCGAAGCCCCACAGCCCTGGGCGACCCAACTGACAGTGTCCCAGCATCCCCAGGCTCCCCCAACTTACCTCTCCAACCAGTGGCTACCTCCAGAAGATCTTTGTTCCCGAGCCTGCAGTCTTTGTTAAAACCCTAGAATCCCCATTGAAATCAACAAGGCACCCAACACTAAAAGAGCACCCTGCACCCAGCCCCCCTGTGGCGCTGCGGGTGTACTTTGGGTGCTAACTCGGACCCGCCTTTGCCCTGAGTTAAACCCCAGTAGCTTTGCTCCCACAACCCAGTGGCCGAGTCGTAAGCAGCCACCAACCGGAGGCCCCCATCCCCCTTTGGATAACATTGGGCCTCAGCACTCGGCACCCAGCCGCCTTAGTGCCGCTGAGAGTGTAACAAGATTACATCCTTGATCCTGGGGGAACCCTTGTTCTAACCCCAGAAACTCAACCCCAAAGACTGAGTACTTACCTGGTAACCGATAACTTCATTTCTCTCCATAGGAATACATTGACTGTTTTTCTCTGAAAAGATGTTCCAAGTGTGGAGTTCATTTGTACAGCTACCTGAAAACTACAATTGTGCAAAATTGATTTTACTTACCTTTTCTCTAGGAAAGTTCCCAGGGTGAAATCTAGGTATATCACACTGAGTAGAAAAAGTAACAGAAAAAGCAATCTAAAAAGTAACTGTAATGTAATCTGTACAGTAATTTCGATATTTTGACTTACCTGTATTTCAATCAAACTGCACTTGAACCTGCACTCAATTGTAAACACTGCATAAGATTTTGCAAGGTATTTATTTCACTTACCTGTGCCAAGCTTGGCTCTAGAAAAAACAACTTAATATTTTTATACAAATAAAATTGGTCTGAGTTCAGTCTGAGTATGTGACATCATTTGCTGATTGAGTGTGTACAACAAATGCTTAACACTACCGTCAGATAATGCCTTACTGCTCGTCCACACTACCACAAATAGAGAGTAAGATGCTATCTACTTTTACCTCTGCCTACTTTGGGGTTACACTGGACTCTGTGCACACTATACCTCATTTTGGTATAGTATGTACAAAGGCAGCTCCCTACAACTATCCAAGGGAACTCTATTTTATATGAAGCTATAGAGTTCGCTCTATTCTTCTTGTGCAAGTTTGCACTTATCACATTTTCATCATCATAGCGTTTTTGTTATCTATTACACCTCACCATTGTCAAACTATTTTGGTAGAAAATGCATCTAATTATGCATCCATCAGTTCAACCGTGCACTGCTAATGTAGAGCTGTGTTCTGCACCGCAGGACTGAGTGCAGCCTCTAGGCGTCCGCTGCTGAGCAAGTGCGTTATAAAATGATCACTTCACAATGGCCCTTATCTTTATTATTCTTCCCCTTTCCTTTTTCCCCTGTTCTTCTCAGTCTCACACACACCCACACGCACTTTCCTTCTCGTTTTCTGTTCCTCAATATGTCAATCTCTCTCTCTGTTTTTCTCCCTTTTCCTTGCTCTTCAAATCCCTCTCTTACTTCCCTATCTATATTTTGTGTTCTCTCTCTACCTCCTCACTCCCTCTACCTCCATCTCTTCCATTCTCTCTCTCCCTTTTCTCCCCAGCAATGGCTGCATCATGGTGCTTTTTGAAGGAAAAAAATATAACTTTCAGGTATGCTACATAGCATTAATGCTGCTGTACAACCTGGATGAAATGCTTTTAGTGACAGCTACTGGCTTTGTCAATGTCTGTTTAGCGATGTTGTACAGCAGCTGCTGTGCAAAACGGCTGAAAGTTAGAAATGGTGTTGACTTTCATAGACGATGCATGCTTGGATCTGTTTTCTATAGCAGCAAGTAACAAGTGAACACTCCAATCACCAGAAATGTGTGCTCATCATTGAAAATTAACTATATTGTAAGGGAAATGCTTTATATTGTTATAAATTTGGGTTATATTGAAATGCAAGGAAATTCAACAAGTTCACTAGAATATGAAAAAACATTTTTTCAAAAAGCATATTTTAGGTAAACGTTTTGTCAGAGACCTTGCCTCCATTACAGAAAACCTTATTCTCTGTCAGTTGTTAGCTCTTCATTCTAGAAAGTGTCTCACATTTTTACTTTTGATAAGAAACAATAAATAATGTTATCTTCTCCTGTCTTTAAGAAACAAGCCTAACTGCTAAATGTACTATGGTTTATGCACTATCATGGTAAGCTAGTGGCTCACTATTTATTTTTTGGGGACAAGGACAGAAATGTTTTGGATTGAAAGGTACAGGAAGTTTATAAACAACTAGTGTGATCACTGACTACAAAACAGAACCTTTACCAGCGAGGTGAATGGCATGAATGGAAAGTGTTAATTACTCTGTAACCCTCACTTTGTATTATTTAGTGCCATAGATTCATACATTCTCCATACTCCTGTCCAGTGTTGGGCACAGACATTTGCAAGTTGTTTTGTTGTGGGAAATGTTAAATATGAACACACAGGAGAAAATGTAAAAAATGAAAACATAGCGCAACAACAAACCTATGCAGAAAGTTCACAACTGTATGTAGATAAAGACCAGTGTACGCCCAAATCTTGTGCTGACAAGAGGAAGGTTAGGAATTCACTTGATGACAACTGAATAGGCAACTTGAAAGGATTGCAGTTAAAGGCCAACTCATATTTATCAAGCTGGTAAATATTTATGGTTTTCGCACACTGGTTCATCGGCATGAACTTCATGTTTCCAAATTGATTTCAACCTGATTAGACAATGGTTGCAGGGAATTCAATTAGCTTAGAGCACACGGAAGTCTAAGGTTCACAATGGTAAAAGCACACACTCCACTAAAATTGTATTTACCGCTAATACATATTTACTCACATGCAAGAATGGCTAAGTTTGTTAAGCATTGTTGGAAATCGCAATAAAGGATATGTACTGAATTAGACTGAAGTCAAGAGTCACAGGTGACTTCATAGTTCTTACGATCACCATGTATTAATCTGTAACTGGTGGAATGATTCACTGCTAAACTTTTGTAACCCTTATTGTTCTGTTTTGTATAAAAGAAACTGTTTGTGATGTGTCAAATTGAGACCAGCTGACTGCCTATGTGTGAAGAGAGTCAGTCTCCTTGTCGCGACAGTAACAAACTGTCTTTCCATTGCCAAAAGGAGTCTGTCTTATTCATTTTTTAAAGGTTTTAGTCAGCCGAAGAGATCACTTTTTGCCCCCACCGGACTGCTGACACAGGAAGACTGCTTACCCCACACTGCATAGATCATTGCGCACCTTTTGATGCGGTAAGCAGATACCATGTTTGCTCAAGTTCTGCCTATGCACAGGGGTTGGGGAGGATCCGGGGACTGTCGTCTATTTAAGGTGAGGGAAATGTGGACTACGGTCCATGTTTTTGTATTGACTTGTTTCTCTTGGCAATGCTAAACGCAGATGTAAATATAATAGGCATAAGGTTGCCAGAGACATAAGGGTACCGCATGCAAGGTTAAGGCGCTACACAACTAGTTCGCTTGATATTCCCAATGTATGGTTGGAAGTGGTTAGAGTGGGTAATTTGAAAAATTGGAAGGTGCCAATATGTTCAAATTCCTGTACTGGCCGAATGTCCGGCAGTGGTAATGACCGGGTGTGTCAGTTGAATTTAACCGACAGTTGTATTTATCGAGTAGAATACAAAATGTTGATTAAGGTGCTAGATAAGTGGTTAACTTGATATTCCCAATGTAAAGTTGGAAGTGGTCAGAGTGGGTAATCTGAAAAATTGGAGGGCACCAATATGTTCAAATTCCTGTCCTGGACCGAATGCCCGGCAGTCATGCCATGGTCTCGCAGATGCAAGGTTTGAGAATAAGAAACCCCCTTATAAGCGGGGAAGGACGTGACCAGGGGTCCCAGCTGTATTTAACCGACAGTTGTATTTATCGAGTAGAACAGAAAAAGTTGATTAAGATGCTAAATCATTGGTTAACTTGATATTCCCAATATAACGTTGGAAGTGGTCAATGTGGGTAATTTGAAATTGGACGGTGCAAATATGTATTCCAATGCTTGACACAGAGGGCCAGCTGCAAAGCTGGTGTCGCTAAATTTTACCTCCAGGTACGATTTGAACACCGCCCTAGACCTAATGTCCGGCAGTCACTCCAAGGTCTCAAAGATGCATATTGACTAATGTTTAAGAGAAGTTGAAGAGTTCATATTTTTATGCTGGTGGTGAATGAAATCTGGCCACAGTATGATGATGTTGTGCAATTTTGTATAATGTGGAAAATGGTATTTTAATGTGCAATGCATAAGTGTTGAGACAAAAGTTGATAAGTTTTCCTGTTTTCAAGAGTGGTGCAAGGTTTCTAAAAAAAAGTAATATTTGATCAGATGGATAAAAAGGTTTAATTGTAGAAAGTATTGGAAATATGACTAACCATGGAGACCCCCTTAAAACACATGCAGAAGGTTTTTCCAAATTATAATAAAAAATTACAGATATGGCCTACAGTGGTTTAAAGCCACCCCAAAGCATATGTATCCCTGGCCTAAAGAAGGAACATTTGATGATAAAATAATTGAGCAGTGTACTACATATCTCAGAAGTCAAGATGCAGGAGCCAAATTACAGAAGCGAAAAGCTACTTTAGATTTATGCAAGTTTTTGGGGAAAAGTACAAGAACTCCTCAAAAGATAATACCTCTAGTGCCCAGTCTGTACTCCCACCCTCATATTATCATATGAGCACCTCACACAAGGTACCTAGTATCTATCCACTGGTGCAGCTACAAGAACCTGCAGTGGGATTTGTGAACTCTGAAATGGCAACCCCTACAAATTCCCCAAAAGCTACTCCTGTTACCACACAAACGCCAAAACCAAAACATGCGAGTACACCTAGGCAGCAAACAAGGGTAGGTGACTCCCAGTTTTCAGGACAACTAGAAGCATAGCTTGTACTGCATCTAGCTCCAGCCTGTCCCCTGAAGGATAGAAGCAAAGAGCAAAGTCCAGGAGACAGTATGACCAGTCACATAAATAATCAAAAACACTGCATTTATTGCAGAGAAGGGACACCACAGAAAGGGTAGTTAGAGAGGGGGTGTCTAACCTACAGCTAAGAAACAAAGTCTGCTTAGTTCTCTTATAGGAGATGAAACAGACATTTTTTTCCAAAAGGCTGGAATGAGAAATGTTATCCTCACTTAGACTAGATGTGATAAGAACAAGTTACTAACCTTCGGTAACGATGTATCTGTAAGAAACATTAGTTAGTTAGATTCCTCACCTTAGAATATCCCCAGGCGTCAGACTGGATCCGGAAGATTTTTCGTCAGCAATACCCCTTGCGCGTCGCTAGGCGTCGTCTGTGGCTCCGCGTCAGTCGTCGGCGTCGTGCGCCGGGATGACGTCGTCGGAGTACTTAGACGCCGCCCTCGCGCGCTGACGTCAGTTCTTGTACATAGCCTTCCGCGCCAGGAACGCAGAGCCATGCAAAGACCGACACTGGTGCCAAAAATAAAATCTAGGGGCCTGAAAGGACAACCTTAACCCTAGATGTCAGTTCGCAGAACGGGGAGGATGGGTGGGTCGGTGAGGAATCTAACTAACTAATGTTTCTTACAGATACATCGTTACCGAAGGTTAGTAACTTGTTCATCTGAAAGAAACACGTTAGTTAGATTCCTCACCTTAGAATAGATACCCAAGCAATACCATCCCCGGTGGTGGGTCTGCGAACCAAGATCACACCAGAAAGTCCTGGAGGACAGAACGGCCAAAGAAGCCATCCCTCCGGACTTGGCTGTCAAGGCAATAATGCCTGGCAAACGTGTGTAGCGAAGCCCACGTCGCCGCCTGACAGATGTCCTGCAAAGGGACTCCCCGTCCCAAGGCAGTAGTAGCCGCCGTGGCCCGAGTAGAATGGGCGCGCAGCCCAACAGGAGGGTCCTTTTTAGCCAAGGAATAGCAGATTTTTATACACAAAACGACCCACCGAGAGATGGTTCGTTTGTGCACAGCTTTCCCCTTCTTAGCGCCCACGTACCCAACAAAAAGCTGGTCGTCCACCCGGAACTGTTTTGTGCGGTCCAGATAAAAGGAGAGCGCACGTTTTGGGTCCAGACGGTGGAGCCTCTCTTCCTCTTTGGAAGGATGCGGAGGCGGAAAGAAGGTGGGCAAGGTGACAGACTGCCCAAGGTGAAATGGAGTCACCACTTTAGGAAGAAAGGAGGGACGAGGCCGAAGGACAACCTTGTCCGGATGAACAGATAGAAAAGGAGGCTTTGAAGATAAAGCCTGGAGCTCACTCACCCGTCTAGCCGAGGTGATGGCTACCAGAAAAGCAGTCTTTAGAGTTAGAAGACGAAGAGGGCAATTGTGAAGAGGCTCGAAGGGAGCGCACATCAGGAATGTCAAAACCAGATTCAAGTCCCACTGAGGCATTACAAAAGGGACAGGAGGGAACGTGTGTGTAATGCCTTTGAGAAAGCGTGTAACCACAGGGGACTTGAAAAGAGAAGGCTGATCAGGAAGCCGCAAGAAGGCGGAGATGGCAGCAAGATAACCTTTCAGGGTGCCCAGGGCAGAGCCCTGCCGGGCCAGAGAAAGAAGAAAGAGGAGAACCTCAGAAAGAGGGGCGGAAAGGGGATCCACAGCCTTTGCTGTGCACCATGCCACAAATTTGTTCCACCGGCAGGCGTATACCGACTTTGTGGAGGGACGCCTGGCTGCCAGAATGATATCACAGACTTCAGGAGGCAAGTCAAATGGCATCAACTGCCGCCGCTCAATCTCCACGCATGGAGGTGGAGGCTGGACAGGTTCGGGTGGAGGACCGTCCCCTGCTGCTGCGACAGAAGATCCTCCCGAAGGGGCAGACGTATCGGGGGATCGGTCAACAGACTGAGTAGCTCGGGATACCAGTATCTTCGTGCCCAATCCGGAGCCACCAAGATGACTTGGGCCCGGTCGCGCCTGATCTTCTTCAGCACTCTGGGCAGAAGTGGTATAGGCGGAAAGGCGTACAACAGACCGCAACTCCACTTGTGACGAAAAGCGTCGCCGAGCGAGTGCCGCCTTGGAAATTCCAACGCGCAGAACTGCTGACATTGCGCGTTCTCTTCGGTGGCGAATAGATCTAACCAAGGCTCTCCCCACTGCTGAAAGAGGCCTTGCACCACTTCGGAGTTCAGACGCCATTCGTGATCCATCATGCACCGGCGGCTGAGTTCGTCTGCTCTGGCGTTCAGAGAGCCCGCCAGATGTTGAACCACCAGGGTGACGCCCTGGTGTTCCAGCCATGTCCAGAGGCGCAGAGCCTCCTGACAAAGGGTCCACGACCCCACCCCGCCCTGTTTGTTGCAGTACCACATGGCGGTGGTGTTGTCCGTGAACACCTGCACGACACTTCCCCTGACAGAGGGAAGGAAGGCTTTCAGTGCAAGCCGGATCGCTCTCAACTCCAACAGGTTGATGTGGAGACGAGACTCCGCCGGAGACCAGAGGCCTCTGATCTCCGCCTCTCCCATATGGCCACCCCATCCCAGGAGGGACGCATCCGTCACTACGACATGCTCCGGTTGGGGAAGGGAGAGGCTCTTGCCCTTGACCCACTCGCGGTCCGTGAGCCACCACTGCAACTGCTGTGCAGTACCCTCCGAGATCAAGACATGGTCGGACAGGTTGCCGTGATGCTGGGCCCACTGAAACTTCAGGTCCCACTGCAGAGCCCGCATGCGCCGCCTGGCGTGATGCACTAGTAGGATGCAGGAGGCCATCAGCCCCAGAAGCCGCAACACTAGCCTGACCGAAACCCGGGATAGAGGCCGAAAGATGGGAATCAGGGCCTGTATATCCCGGACCCGCTGTTCCGGAGGATGGACCCGGAACTGCGCCGAATCGAGAACCGCTCCGATGAAGAGGAGCTTCTGAGAGGGACTCAAGTGTGACTTCGGCACGTTGATGGAAAACCCCAGCAAATGCAGGAGATCCGCCGTAGTCTGGAGGTGGGAGACGACTGCCTGGGGCGAGCCCGCCTTCAACAACCAGTCGTCGAGATAGGGGAAGACTGGGACCCCTGATCTGCGCAGATGAGCTGCGACCACCGCCATCACTTTCGTGAACACCCGAGGGGCACTGGTGAGGCCGAAGGGGAGCACGGTAAACTGAAAGTGCTCTTGGCCCACCGTGAACCGCAGGTAACGCCGGTGGGCCGGCAGGACGGGGATATGGAAATATGCGTCCTGCAAGTCCAACGCTACCATCCAGTCTCCAGGGTCTAGGGCAGCTAAAACCTGAGCCAACGTTAGCATCTTGAACCTTTCCTTTCGGAGGAAGGCATTGACGTTCCGGAGGTCCAAGATAGGGCGCAGGCCCCCCTTGCCCTTCTTGGGAACCAGAAAGTAGTGGGAATAACAACCACGACCTACTTCTGGACTCGGAACGCGCTCGACGGCCCCCTTGGCCAAGAGAGCCGAAACTTCCTCGCGGAGAAGATCCAAATGATCCACCGAGATACGGTGGTGCTGTGGTGGCATGGCTGGAGGGGTCGTCTCGAAGGGGAGGGAGTAGCCCCTTCGGACGATTTGCAGCACCCACCTGTCCGATGTTATGGACCGCCAGTGGAGCAGGTGATGGCGAACTCTGCCGCCCACTGGCGTGGTATGGGCCTGAAAGCTCGGACTAGGAAGGCTTTGAGGCGGATGCTGCCGGGGTGGATGTGGGCTGACCACGTCGTCCTCCATTTCCGCCACGGCGGAAGCCACGTCCGCGACCGCGCGCAGGTTGGTTCTGCGGCTGGTGGCTTTGCGGACGTGAGGAGGCGCCCCTTCCTTGGCCACGAAAGGGGCGAAAAGCGGAGGTGTGCGCCCGCGGAGCCGAGAGGCCCAAGGACTTGGCCGTAGCCCGGGAGTCCTTAAAACGGTTCAGCGCACTGTCCGCCTTCTCACCAAACAGGCGAGTGCCATCAAAGGGCATGTCCATGAGGGTGTTCTGGACATCCCCGGAAAATGACGTGGACCGCATCCAGGCGTGGCGGCGGAGCGCCACCGTGGTGGAAATCGCCCGACCTAGCGAGTCCGTGGTGTCAAGCCCACATCTTATGGCGTGCCGTGCTGCATCCCTCCCATCGGCCAAAGCCTGGGTAAGACGCGTCCGGACCTCCTCCGGACACAGGGGCAGCACGTCCTCCACCGTATCCCACAGGGAATGGGAATAACGGTCCAAGAGACAGGCGGTATTTAAGGACCGCAGGCCCAAACTAAGGGACGAGAACAGTTTCTTGCCAAACTGCTCGAGTCTCTTGGAATCCCGGTCCGGCGGAGCGGTCGGGAAGGAGGACTGGGAAGTAGAGGCCTGGATAACCAGACTCTCGGGGGTGGGGTGTTGGGACAGGAAACTGGGGTCGCCCGGAGCAGGGCGGTGGCGCCTGGCAACGTTCCTATCCACAGGAGGAACTGTGGAGGGCTTGGACCAGGTGCCCTGCAGAACGTCAGTGAGGGCCTCGTTGAACGGCAGCAGAGGCTCAGTGGAGCTTGCTGAGGTTTGAAGCACCTCAGTGAGGATGTTGGTCCTCACAGCCACGGCAGGCAACTCGAGCCCAAGGGCCTCAGCCGCCTTGCGCAGCACCACAGAAAATGCTGCACCCTCCTCCGAAGCCACGGTCGGAGGAGAAGTGAATCCAGCGTCTGGCGAGGTGTCCAGTCCGCTGGCCTCCCCCAGTTCATCTGCCCAGTCCTGAGAAAGCTGTGACTGAACAGCCAGAGGGTCCTCGAACCCCTCCCAGTCGCCCCCTTCTTCCGATTCCTGATAAACAGGAGGAATGATCGGAACCGGACTGTAGAGATGGTAGGTCTCAAGCGGCGTCGGATGCGGCGTCGGCGGACGCCGTGCCGGCGTCGGGTCCGGATGAGGGCTAAACCGGGGCGTCGGCGTCACAGGCGTCGGCGTCGGTGGCGCCGGTGACGGCGTCGGTGGTTCAGGCGTCGGCGCCGGTGGAGGAGTGACAAGGTCAACCGGCGTCGACTGGGGCCCAGGCAAGGGCCCCGCGGGGACCTGCGGCGTCGAGACCTGAGTCGTCGACGGCGCCGGGGCCGGAGCCGCCGGCACGCGAGGTCGCCCAGTCGAGTCCGCGGGGCCCGAAGGCGCGCCAGCGGGCGTCGACGGCGGGGCCAGGCTCCTCATGGCCGAGAGGAAGGCACTGATCTCCGCCGGCGCCGCGTCAGCCCCAGGGACCGGAAGGTATGGGGGCGGACGCGGCACCTGCGGCTCCGCCGGAGCCGCGGGGGTGGAACCACTTGGACCCTCGGCCGAGTCGCGCGACCGGCGAGGGGAGTCCGAAGAGCGATGTCGCCGCTTCGACTTCTTAGAGTGTTTAGACTTACCCGAAGACTTGGAGCCCGACGAGCGATGGTGGCGTCGGCTAGGGCTCCGCGAGCGATCCTTGGACCTCCTCCTGGACCGGGATCGCGCACGACGCGGAGCCGAGTGGCGAAGCTCCAGAAGCTTGCGGGACCGCTCCCGCCTAGCCTTCGAAGTCAGGGTCTGACAGTCGTTGCACGACTCCGCGTCGTGGTCGAGGCCTAAGCAGTAGAGGCACCGGCGGTGGTGATCGGTCACCGACATCAGTCGATGACAATCTTCACAAGCCTTGAACCCAGGCATCCTACCGGCACCAGATGTCGACAGACAAGGATCAAAAATGATCAAAAAGATTTAGTCAAAAAAGACTAAAAGGGGTAGCTCTCCCGGATCTGCGCTTACTGGCGCGGAAAAAAGAAGAACTGACGTCAGCGCGCGAGGGCGGCGTCTAAGTACTCCGACGACGTCATCCCGGCGCACGACGCCGACGACGGACGCGGAGCCACAGACGACGCCTAGCGACGCGCAAGGGGTATTGCTGACGAAAAATCTTCCGGATCCAGTCTGACGCCTGGGGATATTCTAAGGTGAGGAATCTAACTAACGTGTTTCTTTCAGATGTCTCCATTTAATATGGTTATAACAGTAGTTTGGGATCAGATGAGGAAAATGTATACTGACAGTTCAGGCATTGGATCTCTGATGGCTCAGTCAATGCAGCAAAATGAGGATGCGCTCAGTTCCTTAATAGGATGAAAGAAAAATGGACCCAGAAAGTAGGTCAGGGTTGGGGTGTAACAGGAGGCAATACAGTTATTATTTTATAATGTTGTTAACCCCTTCCATGCCAAGAACGTAATGGTTACGTCCTCAGCAGCGGTGCTGCTGCAGTGCAGAGGATGTAACCATTATGTCCTGGAACTGGCACACGGCGGGAAGCGCTGTGGCTCCCCAGTGGGGCACCTACCCACATGCCCCCACTGGGCACCCACATGCCCCCACTGGGGATGGCAGCGGAAGCGCTTCCAATGCCACCCCCAACCCGCTCCTCGACGATCTGATGACGTCAGCAAGCTTACGGTCATCAACTGCAGCAGAGGACCTGTTTCTGGTAAGTCTTTCTCCTGGTTGGGGCAGATGCCACTAGACCACCAGGGAAAGCTTGTGTGTGAAATATAGTTTGTCTGATGAGTGTTTGGCATTTGGCTGGCCGTGTGTGGACTGGCACTTGGCTGGCGGGGTGTGTGGCTGACATTCGGATAGTGATGGGCAGAGTTCATAGTGTTTGATAATGTTAACTGTTATTTTTTTTAATGTTTTTTCTCCTTTTTATTCTAGTGTAAAGCTTTTGTTGTCCTCGTGATTGCGGTTTCAGCACTGGTAGATGAGCAGTTTGTGTAGTTGCAAGTGTTTGGTAATAAAACGTTTTCTATACGGTTTACTCCAAATGAGTATCATTGACCTGCATGAATGTGTTTTTGGGAAATGCTGTAATAATAGCAGCCTATTTAGCTTCTGTTTGAATGTGTGTGAAGGAAATTTTCCTTGTATTTGTGCACAATGCGCATTGTGTTTCCTTGTGTGTAATTTTCTTTTATTTTTCCTTTCTAGTGGGATATCGTTGGTGATTGCTGTGTCTGTGCAGAGTTGCTGCTGGCGAGTCCAGCTGTCTTTAGCAAGTGAGTGGTATTGTTTTACAGTATATAGGTCTTTGTGTGCTTTGTATCGATTGACTTTACCTTGCAATTGTTATATGCCAGCAGGTTTACTTTTTGTTTTATAAATCCACACTTTGTTTATTACTTATTTTACACAGTGTTGGGTACAGTTGACTTATTTGTCAAGCTACTTAACTTGGTAAGGAGTTTGCCTAGTCACTGGATGACCGCTCAGCAGGTTGTTGGTATGCATTGAGTCTTCTTCTGACCATGATTATGAGACCGACTCTGCATGGGAGCCCGAGGAGGAATGCCAGTACTCTGGCAGTGAATTTTCTGTCCAAGAGGAATCATCAGATGATGAAGCCACTCTCAGAACGGATGAAGTGCCGCTTTTAGAGGAAGACACTCGTGTGCCTATTGTGCAGCAAGAGGCATCTGGATTGCAGCCGGGGGATGCAAGGCTTCCCACTCGAAACATGGTGCAGTCAGTTTAGCCTGCCTTTAGAAGTGTTGCAAGGTGTAGAGTGACTTGTGAAATATTTTTGCCTATACATTTTTTCAATTGTTTTTGGACAGTGTATTTTTGGATGAGATAGTTGAGCAGACTAATTTGTATGCTGAACAGTAGTTGAGGGAGAACAATGCCAGACTTAAGCCCCACTCTAGAGCTATCCGATGGAATCCCACAAATCTGGATGAGCTGAAGAAGTTCTTGGGTTTAACATTTTTGATGGGACTGATACGGAAGCCGTCGCTGTATTCATATTGGTCTACTAATCCCTTGATGGCAACGGCTATATTTCCTGCAACCATAGTCCTAATCGGCATTTGCTTCTTCTTCGGATGTTGCATTTTGTCGATAATGCTTTAGCGTTGACGCAAGATCACCCTGCTTGTGACCGTCTTTTTAAGGTTCGGCCTGACCTTGATCATTTTGTAGATCGATTTTCAGAGATCTATGTGCCAGGGAAAGAAATAGCTGTGGATGACTCTTTGGTCCTGTTTAAGGGCAGATTATTTTTAGGCAGTACAATCCTAGCAAGAGGGCACGTCCTGGAATTAAGATGTATATGATGTCTGAGAGTAGTACTGGATAAGTCTATAATTAAAGGGTCTACACCGGTAGGGAATCCAGTATTGACCCACCTGGTTGTCCGTCCACTTTTTGAGTTACAGAGAAAATTGTGTGGGAACTTGGTAGAGGACTTTTTAACAAAGGTCACCATTTATACGTAGATAACTTTTACACTGGTGTGCCATTGTTCAGGGAATTGTTCAAAATGGACACTGTTGGTTGTGGCACAATCCGCTCTAACAGTGAAGATTACCCAAAAGAGCTGGTTTGTAAAAAAAACTTGAGAAGGGACAGTGCAGTGCCTTGCATAAAGATGAACTTCTAGCTCTTAAATTTTCTAACAGGAGAGATGTCTATATGCTGACCACCATCCATGATGCAAGTACTTCCCCGGTGACTGTTTGGGGTCATGTTACTGAAGTGCGCAAACCTGTGTGCATTTTAGACTACAATGAGTATATGGGTGGTCTAGATTGAGTAGATCAGAGTTTTGAACCTTACACTGCTGTTCATAAGGCGTACGTTTGGTATAAGAAGTTGGCTATCCATTTATTCCATTTAGCAAGCTACAATGCCTTTGTTGTATTTAAGGATTATTCTCCAGAGTCAAAGATGACATTTGTTCAGTTTCAGCAGTCTCTGATAGGCATTCTTGTTTTAGTGGAACAGGGCAAAGTTCCTAGAGAAGCAGGGGCAGAAGTGTCTAGATTAAAATATCGCCACTTTCCTGATCACAATCCTCCCACGGTCAAAAAGGATTTTTCCTATAAGAAATGTAGAGTGTTACCGAAGAGGTATTCGGAAGGAGAGTCCTAAGCACTGCCCCTATTGTCCTTCTAAGCCTGGGCTGTGTATGCCCACGTTTTAAATTTTACCACACGGAACAGAGATTTTGGTTGCAAACGTGAGCACAGAAGTAAACTGACTGGTCTGTATCGTTTTATATTTTTTGTTCAGATTTCATGCTTGGCATTAGTGTGATGTATTTAGTTAGAGCTGTTGTGTTTGTAGTTATAGTTTTGTATCTATTGCCAATTGGGTTTTCATTTTTGTATAAAAAAATGTGATGGCAGTGTGTGTGGACTGGTGCTTGGCTGGCGGTGTGCATGGACTGGTGCTTGGCTGGTGGTGTGCGTGAACTGGTGGTGTGTGTGGGCTAGTGCTTGGCTGGCAGTGTGCGTGGACTGGCTCTTGGTGGGCGGTGTGTGTGGACTGGCGCTTGGCTGGCGGTGATTGTGGACTATCGATTGGCTGGCAGTGTGGGAGTAGTGACTTGCTGCTGGTCACTACACACACTGCTAGCCAAATGACAGTCCACACACTCCATCAGCCGGTGTGGTTGCTGTGTCAGGCATGTGGGCATATGAAAGTGATGGGCCCTGGAATGGCGCTGCCTGTTGATGTGAGTGTTGTAATGTGCTGGGCCGCGGCGGGCAGTGTGAATAGTCTTGTATGTGTCACAAATGAAAGGTGAGTGAATGGCCTGTAAAGAGGTTGGTGCCTTGCCGTGGCTTTACAGGTCACGAGCTGGTAGTCATTGGTTCTGGTTTTTAGCCTTTTAATTATTAACAGTGCATTTCCTTTTTGTGAAATTTCACTAATAACAGTTTACACTGTGAACCTTCACTCTTGCCAAATCCAACCAGTATTTGCATGTACTTGAGGAATAGTTTGTTGTGAAGTAATATTTGTATTTTCTGTCTTTCTCTGCCAGGGTGTACATTGTCTATACATTGTCTGGTGATGCGAGTGTTGTAATATACTGGGTAAGAAAAAGTTGGGGTATCCACGCAAGCCACACATTCTTGGACTCCCTGGGTGTCTAGTTTTCAGAAATGTCTGGGTTTGTTAAGTTTCCCTACTTGGCCGTCAAGTCCAGGACCAAAAGCGAAGGTGACTCCTTTGCAAAACTAGGCCTTTTTGTGATCGATAATTTTTAAGTCTCCACAATAAGTTTTGGGCTATTTCCTGTCGCGGGCACTAGGCCCACCCATAGAAGTGAGGTGTCAATTTTATTGGGAGACTTTGGGGAATGTTGGGTGGGTGGAAGTTTGTGGCTGCCTGCAGATTCCAGTACTTTCCATCAGAGAAATGTGAGGAAAATTTGTTTTTTTTGGACGGACGTTTGCAAGGGATTCTGGGAAACAGAATCAGGTGAGAGCCACACAAGTCACTCCATCCTGGATTCCCCTGGGTGTCTGGTTTTCAAAAATGTACAGGTTTGCTAGGTTTCCTTAGGTGCTGGCTGAGATAGGGCCCAAAATCCACAGGTAGGCACTTTGCAAAAAAAGGGCCAGTTTTCAGTGGAAAAATGTGATGTGTCCATGTTGCGTTTTGACCCGTTTCCTGTTGCAGGCACTAGGCTCACCCACACAAGTAAGGCACCGTTTTTATCGGAAGACTTAGGGGAATACAGAATAGTAGAACAAGCGTTATTACTCGTTGTCTTTCTATGCATGTTTGCCTTCCAAATTTAAGACAGTGTGTAAAAAAGTTGACATTTTGAAAAATGACCCCCAATTCACATGCTAGTATGGCTACCCACAAATAACCACTGTTTCCTAACTCCATATCTTGGGCCATATGTAGATAAATTATATTTACCGATTCATAATCACCGAATTTTACCGATTCGGTATTTATGAATCGGTAAATAGTATGTAGGTAAACAATCGGTAATTATTACCGATTCGGTAAATATCGGTATTTATGAATAGGTATTTACCGAATCGGTAATAATGCATCCCTTCCCATTCATTCCAATGGGCCTGGAGGCCCATAGGAATGAATGGGAAGCCATTTACTATTACCGATTCGGTAAATACCGAATCGGTAATAGGGGAAGCATATTCATGGGTGGCAGGGTGTCACATTGATACCCTGTTGCACCCCTGATTCGTGCATGTGTGCACATGTGGCGCACATACATGCCCTAAGGGCATGTATGTCTGCCACATGGCACTTTTAAATCAGCCAATTATAGCTTTTTGAAAGGTATTCGTTATTTATCATCAACCTGTAGTTGGTGATAAATACCGAATCCTTACTACTGAAATTCACTCACTTCAGTGCTCCCTACATATGATTTAAGGATTCGGTAATTTACCGAATCTGTATTTTACTGATTCGGTATTTTACCGATCCCTTACCGATTCGGTAAATTACCGAATCCTTAAATCATGCCTCCTACATCTCAAATGCCTAAATACCGGTCGGTAACGGGATATTTACCCATTTTCGGCCGTTACCGACCGGTATTTAGCTACCTACATATGGCCCCTTGTTCCTATTTCAGAAATACATAGGTTTCTATGATACCTATTTTTCTCTCCTTATATTTTACCAAATGAATTGCTGTATACCCAGTACACAATGAAAAACCATTGCATTGTGCAGCTCA
Source organism: Triturus cristatus (assembly GCF_964204655.1). Classification (NCBI taxonomy): domain Eukaryota; kingdom Metazoa; phylum Chordata; class Amphibia; order Caudata; family Salamandridae; genus Triturus; species Triturus cristatus. The sequence continues at coordinate 210,297,733 of NC_140594.1, read as the reverse complement.
GTTATTGGCCATGGGTACCACGGGTTCTAGGTGAAACTACAAGCTCGATATATCCCCGCAACCAGAAGGGTCCCACGAACATAACGGTATATTGCTTTAAAAAATCTAGCATAGTGAGAAGAAATTACATGTAAAAATGTAGGCACAAATTGCTGTTTTTTTTAACCTCAATTTCAATATTTTTTTATTTCAACTGTTAATTTCTATAGGGAAACCTTGAAGAATCTACACAAATGACCTCTTGTTAAATTCTGAATTTTGTCTTCTTTTCAGAAATGTATAGCTGTTGGGGATCCATTATTGGTTTTTCCACCACTAAGTCGAAGGAGGTGCAAACACAAAAAATAGGAAAAATAGGCTATGTCCCAGTAAAATGTCAAAACTGAGTGGATAATTTTGGTTTTCTGACAAATGTCTGCATGTTCCTGAAAGCTGGGAAGATGGTGGTTTTTCGCACCACAAACCCTTTGTGGATAGCATTTGCAGGGGAATAAACAGACGCTGTCTTCTGCAACATTTTGTTCCCCAAAACCCAAAATTTCGCCGTATTTTGCCTAATTTCTCGGTCCCCTAGAGAATTCCCAAACTCTGGGTATCTTTAGAATCCTCAGGATGTTCAAATAAAAAGACGCAAATTTGGCATGGATATCTTATGGGGACAAAAAGTTATGGGGGGCCTAAGCGCGCATTTCTCCAAATAGCCCAAAAAAGGCGTGGCACAGGTGGGGTTTGGGGGCTGGCCTAGCAGTGAAGGGGTTAAAAAGGGTTACCCTCTTGACGTGCATGACAGCCTAGAGAACAGTGGCACTAGACGCCAAGCCCTGGACAGAAATGCAAGTGTGCATAATCCCTTTTTGCAAGAAAAAACAGGAGAAAGAAAGGAACAAACAGGAGTGACAGAGAAAGTAGCGGCCATGTTAGTGCAGCAGAAGTTGGCAAAGAAGGGAGCAGTAGAAGGAGCTGTAGTGGCAGCCGCCACTCAGATGATTGCAATGTCAGTGGTATTGGTCCTAGAGACCACTAAGCAACAGTACCCACAACAGCAGGATAATATAAGGATGCAGGGAAGTAGTAGAGGAGGAAGAGGAGGAAGAGGTTGTGTCCTCAAAGGTGGGATCAGGTATGTCATTGTCAGAGGTTTGGGCATTTTATTAGGGACTGCAAAACTAAAAGACGAGATGAGCAAGCTGGAAGAGCAGGAATTTATAATTAGCCAGGAAACAAAGCAGTACAGCCATAACCAAATCTGCAAATAATATATGGGCTGCAGACACCATCCCAAAACACACAGCCACCAGTACTGCCTCAAGCGCAACAGGTGGCGCCTCGGTAAAACTATCAAACGTCCCCAATGGTGGATCCACTTCAAAGTGGACAAGGAGGTGTAGTTGTGAAAGGAGGAAATCCTTTCTAGGTAAATTCAATGAAGGTGCCCACAGAGTATTTCTACGTGTCCAGTATTGTCAGTGATGCACAGGCCAGATACGGAACCCATTGTGACTGTAGCTAACAATGACAAAAGGTATGCATTTCTCATAGATACAGGTGCAACTAGGTCCTTTATTGAAGAGGGAAATCTTCCAATTTCTAACAGATAAAAGGACATACAAGGATTCTCTAGGGAAGTGATGAGGGTTCCTTTTACTACACCAGTGGCGATGGAAGGAGGGAGGCACATTGATGGATGTTTACTGTTTTATCCAGCTGCCCAAGCTAATCTATTAGGAAGAGATCTGATGGCCAAATTAAATATGACTATTCGTTTTTAATCTGATGGTACCATGATTTGTCCCACTTCTGGAGTTTAAACTTCCTGGATCATGGCATTAACAGTAGATTCCTCTAACAGAGATCAGATTAGAGCACGACCTGCAGATATGGAAGCATTCACTACAGCGATGTATACAACTATAGCAGAGACATCAGACTTAATGGGAAAGGAAGTTCAATTACCTAAAGCATTCTATTTTGGGCAGCAGGAGCAAGACTCTTGGATGTCCGATGCTGAATTAATATTGCAAATAGAGGCTTTAGAAGTAACACCTATCTATGGTGCTCTGATAGCCAGTGACCATAATCATGCTTTATAGGCATGTGTTATCTTTGTTGAGCAAGGGAAAATGGTTAGGGAGCTACTGGATTATCAACTGTTTGATGATGATCCCAAGAAAATGGTTGTAATTTTTCAGGATGACATACCATTGAGGGCAATATTAGAAGTAAGGATGCCCGAACCAGGTAGAGCATTTGATTCTGTTAGGGAAGCAGATCTGTCCCAAGAACCAGACACCTTGTGGACTAAGGGTCCCCATGATGAAGGTCTTATTGGTACTGCCACACACATTCCAAATTACATTACATGAAGGTATTCTCTTACCCAGAGTGAGGCAACATCCTCTGTCTGAAGAAGCCAATGAGGCCATTGCCCCTACAATACAGGCAAGAGCAAGGAGTAAATTACCCAGAAGTGTTTCCTTGTAACACCCCGCTTTACCCTGTCAATAAAACCAAAGGGTAATACTTGGCATATGGTTCAAGACCTGAGCCACCTGAACGATGTAGTGATACTATAATTTCCAATTGTTTCTGACTCCTCCATCATTTTGACGAATATTCCTCAGGATGCCAAGTATTTTTCTAGTATTGATTTGAAGAAGGCCTTCTTTAGCATCCCTTTTCACCCGAACATCCATTTTCTAACATCGTTCTCCTATAGCGGGACTTAATTGTGCACTTGTTAACCCCAAGGGTATTGAGTCCTCTAGCGTTATTAACAGAATGGTAAAGAATGACCAGTCAAATTTCCAGTGTGACGGCACATTGTTTCAATATGTCAATGATATATTGATTTGTAATCCTACTGAGCAGCAGTGCAGAAAAGATACTATATCTCTTCTAATAACTCTTGCCCAGAAAGGATACAAAGTGGAGAGAGAGAGGAAATTTAGTACTGTCAGGAAGAGGTCCATTATTTAAGATAATTGTTGCCAGCTTCTGAGCGACGAGTGACCCCTGTAAGACCAGCATCCATCCTCCAAATGACAGAGCCAGAAACGGTCAAAGGAATGCACACGTTTCTTGGTCTCTTCAATTATGGGAGTCAATAGGTTTTTCATAGTAGCACGTTAATAGCAACCATGTTAGCTTCTATTAAACAAGCAAGAGACAGACATGACAAGATTAGACAGACACCAGAGTTGCGGGAGACTTCAGAAATGTAAAAAACTGAGATAACAAATGCTCCAGTTTTGGAAATACCAAGGAGTCTTATTTATTCCGCCATTGCAATGGTCAGGTGATGACAGCTGTCCTTACACAGAAATATCCTTTAGCATACAAATTGATTGCATATTTCAGTGGACTGCTGAATTCAGTGATGAAAGGGCATTATCCCTGTGAGCAAGCTCTTGCCACTGCAGCCTTAGCAGTGCAGAAGAAAACCCCCCATTGTCATAGGGGCACCTTTGACGCTCTATGCAGAGCATGCAGTATTTGCTATTAAGACCACTCTAACTATAGAGTGTCACAGTATAAGGTGATACTGTCACTACCAACTTTCAAGTTTGTGAAGTGTCATGCGGTGATTCGCATAACATTCTTTGCCGATCCAATATTAGACTCTGAGAATGATGCGCATGACTATGCAACCTATATTCCTGATTAATCCAGTCAAGCCACAGAGGATACTATACCAGGTAGCATTGTCTATTTTGTTGATGGTTCTTCTACTATTCACCAGGATCCAGGAATTGGACATCACAGGTGCAGCAGCATGATTCTTCCGATACACTCTATATAGTAGAGCAGTAGACATTAGCAGTGCATTATTCTGCTCAAGCCGCAGAATTTATAACCTGTCGCGAATCTGCAACCCCGCAGGACTACCAAAAGGGAGGCATGGGGAATGTGCCTAACCCGGACTAGTGGACATCGGCCTCTGAACAAGACGTACGAGTTACTTACCTTCGGTAACAATGTAACTTGGTAGAGACATAGTCTAGCCGCAGATTCCATAACTTAGAATATCCCCAGGTGTCAGACCGGATCCGGGAAACTTTTCCTGCAGCAGCACCTCTGCGCGCCGGGGGGCGGTGCCGTCCGGCTCCGCCCTGACGTTGTCCCAGGACATGAGGTCAGTGGAGCTTTATATGCCCCTCCCAGCGCGCTGGAGCCAGTTTTTGTTGGAGAAAAGAGTGGGCTAAAGAACGGTGATGGATTAAACCCAGATCAGTTGACTGGGAGTGAGTGCTTGGAATGTTCAACACTCCGTCCATCATTCCCTTTGGTTTTGCTTTGTTCGCCATAAGTTGGCAGGGTATGCTCAGACGCGAGTCCCTTGCTCACTTTGCCACTGGATTCAAGCAAGCCTGGCTGAAGACGGCTGAAATGCCAGAAACCGGTCCTAGGAAGCTTGTTTCCGGTCCAGGGAAGACATGGCTTGGCAGTTCGGGCTGGACTGTTCCCATGAGGCACAGGGTCAGACTGATTTGCATATGGCCATGTCTGAACTGGGGTGGCAGAGTGGGCTAAAGAACGGTGATGGATTAAATCCAGATCAGTTGACTGGGGGTGAGTGCTTGCAATGTTCAACACTCCGTCCATCATTCCCTTTGGTTTTGCTTTGTTCGCCATAAGTTGGCAGGGTATGCTCAGACCTGAGTCCCTTGCTCACTTTGCCACTGGATTCAAGCAAGCCTGGCTGAAGACGGCTGAAATGCCAGAAACAGGTCCTAGGAAGCTTGTTTCCGGTCCAGGGAAGACATGGCTTGGCAGTTCGGGCTGGACTGTTCCCATGAGGCACAGGGTCAGACTGATTTGCATATGGCCATGTATGAACTGGGGTGGCAGAGTGGGCTAAAGAACGGTGATGGATTAAACCCAGATCAGTTGACTGGGGGTGAGTGCTTGCAATGTTCAACACTCCGTCCATCATTCCCTTTGGTTTTGCTTTGCTACCTCTGTGGGGCCCGAAGACGCACCAGGGAGAGGGGGCGACTGAAAACAAGCCTAGAGTGCCGTAGACTAGGCCTCCATTTGTGCACGTTTTGCCCCAACACCCAGAAAGGGTGGATACGGAGGATGCCGTACGCCTTTAACCGGCTCACTACGAGAGGAATGGCCGGTAGCGGCACGGGTGGAAGAAGATCTCCGTAAGCGAGCCCGATCCCGAGAAGAAGAGCCGCGACGGGAGGGAGCTGGACTGGACAGCCGAGCGGCCTGCAATTTCATGCGTGCTCCCTCAAGGACTTCGACTTCATTCGTTGGCATGCGTCACAGTCCTTGGAGTCGTGGTACACATACATATGAGGTGCGGGTAGGTGCCCGACATGTGATGTGCACAGGCGTCACAAGCCTTAAAGCCAGAAGGCATTGCACACTGTTCCACCACCCGACACACACTGTCGAGAGGGCCCAAAAACCAGGCCAAAGAACTGCTGGTTTCCCAAGATCCGCGTTCGAACTGACGTCAGTGCGCTGGTAGGGGCATATATAGCTCCACTGACGTCATGTCCGGGGACAACTTCAGGGCGGAGCCGGACGGCGCCGCCCCCCGGCACGTAGAGGTGCTGCTGCAGGAAAAGTTTTCCGGTTCTGGTCTGACGCCTGGGGATATTCTAAGTTAAGGAATCTGCGGCTAGACGTCTCTATCAGATACTCTCCTTTCTTTGCAGATGGGCGACTGGATTTGTGAGTCAAATACCTCCCGGGGTGACAATATTCCCTTTGGTGAGGGCGGCACCTTTAAGGGAAATTCTTCTGTCGACAGCCCCGCCCAAAAGACTGACATAACTCCCCCGAGGCCAATCCCTGAACCGCAGGGACGAGGGAGCGAACGTTATAAACCCGGAAGAGGAGAGCAGGAGGCGCGCTGGTACGCCACAGAGAGGACGACGGAGATACCCGAAGAAGAGTCCCTGCAGTGATATCACTATCCGGAGGAAACCTGAAGGACCGGCGAGCCAGGAGGCCAACGTCAAGACGCTGCACCCAGCGACGCTCCCGTAGAGGAGTGGCTCTCCCAGGTACTGGAGCAGTTTGTGGGTTGGGTCGGGAGGAGGGAGAGAACTGGTCGATAGAGTGTCCGCCTCTTATTTTAAGCATCCCCTCATATCAAGCTCCCCCCTTCACTCTCCTTCTGTGTCTTTCCTCCATTTTTCATTTGTTTTTACCCTCATCTCAATCTCCCCCTTTCACTCTCCTTCTGTGTCCTCTGTGTCTTTCCTCCACTCTTTCTTGCACTTTTGCTGCCTTATTTGCACTTTTCTCTCTCTTTTTGCCTTTTTCCTTTTGCCTCTTTCAGCCTGTTTTTCCCCACCGCTGCTGCCCCCACAGCCCCTCCCCCCAGCACGATCAGTGCGACCGGCCCAATCCAGCTCCCCTTCCCGCTCCCACCTCTCAGCTGTCCAGCCCTCCCTGACCCCTACTTAATGGTGGCTGCTGCACGGCCGCACAGCAGCCACGCCGCCGGCGCACCTAAGGCAAGCCAGTCTGCGTCCGTCCGAGACCCGACTGCGACCAGCACCAGGAACCCTGGATCTCTGCACCGCCAACACTAGGACCCAGCAGCACTCCACGCTCTCAACCCACGGACCCTTCAGCTGTCACCGCTGCCAGCACACCTGCAGCACTGCCAAGACCACGGACCCAGCGCAACCCGCCCGCAAGAACACAACCAAACCGAAGACCCTGCAATGCATCCTCCTCAACGTCCGATCCCTCCACAAACACGCCACCGAAATCTGGGACCTCCTCGACAGCACCAACCCGGACGTAGCATTCTTTACCAAAACCTGGACCAACACCCCCTCGGGACCGGACTTTGCCATCGCCATTCCCCAAGGTTACAAGATCTCCAGGAAGGACCGCCCCACCCGCCCGGGAGGAGGAATCGCCATCGTCCACAAATTCACCCTCCGCCTGAGCACACTCCCCGACGAGCCCACAGACCTGATGTAACACCTTCACTTTAAGATACTGGCCAGTCCTACCTCCACCCTCCAAGGAACCCTCATCTACCGACCCCCTGGACCCCGCAGACGTTTCGCAAACTCCATCACGGACATCATCTCCCCGCATACCATCGCGTCCACCAAGTACACCCTACTGGGAGACCTCAACTTCCACCTCGACAACCAACTGGAACCCAGCACCACATCCCTCCTAGACAGCCTCCACAACATTGAAGTTTTATTTATTTGCAAAGTTACTTAAAACCAATGCAATACATGGGAAATTAAAAACCATATGTAAAATATACGACCTCCATAAAATATCGTCACACTGTAATAAACACTTCTGTTATCTTACAAGTTAAAATACAAATTTAAACATACAGTAGCCAACTATGCAAGTCTCCCAGATTTTGGTGTCAGTTTGGCATTTTTGCCTGGGCCGCTTCAAGAAATGTAACTAATCTGATGTTTAATTGTGGGGATGCTAGGTCAAAGCAGGCCAATACTGCCTGCCTCCTTGACCGAATCTCCCTTTGATTAAAGGGAATTTTTAACAGTTGCCTCCTTTCTTGAAGTGTCTCCGTGCAAGAACAAATGGTATGGGTAATGTCCCCTGGCCATTTTTACATAAACTGCATACTGTAAAGGTCGGGTCCCTTTTCCATGGGGGGAGATGCTGTGTGCATGGCATCACTCCAAGTCGTAACTTTAAGAATTTTAGTTTCAGTGCTTTTGAATAGCCCAAATTAAAATATTGTTGCGGGGCTAGAGACCTATACGAATTCAAAGTCATCCATGCATGCGCTCTGGCAGAAAAGGCAGCTTTGTCCTCCACCAATGACTGTATTTTCAATGCCTTCCACACTAATTTTTTGAAAGCTGAGTGGTGACAGTGTGTATCCCATAGGGGCAATAAGCCAGTGTTAGCCAGAGCCTCCTGCAAGTAACGTCTAGCTGGCGAGTTCTCCCTCTGTTGTAATTCTTGCCACAGCAGATGGTTTAAGGTTTTAGGGTTTGATGTACTGATTTTATTCCAACAGTTAATATATACTCCGTAGCTGGCCCAAGTTTGCTTTATAAGGCCGAACTCCAATCTGATTTGTGCCGGAGTGGTATAGGTTGGGAGGCTGAACATGGTTCCATAGGCTTTTACGAGCATTTTGTCCAAAAGGTTGGTATCTCTCCCGCGCAATGCTTCACTGCCATAAGTAATAGTGGGAAGAATTTTGGCCCGTGCTACCACCAAGAGAGGACTCAGCGTAGGGCCCAGTAGTTTGGCTGATAGGCCTTTCATGGTTAGAGCAAGGATCATCCCTTTACTTTTGATCTCTTCCTGTTGACGCGTGAATGATCCTTCTTTGTCAAAATAGACTCCCAAGTACTGGTAAGCCTCCGCTGATTCAATGTGTTTGTCACCCAGGTACCATAGGTGGCTCTTTTTTCGTTTGCTGTTGATTATCATTGTCCTGGTTTTGTTTAGGTTTATCGAGAGGCTGTTCTCTACTACGTAGACCTGCAGACCATTAAGAAGATTTTGCAAGCCAACTGCTGTATGGCTAAGTAGGACTACATCGTCCGCGTAGAGTAGATTGCACAAAGCAGATCCCCCTATTCTAGGCGCATGAGAATTACAGTTGTTCAATGTCTGTGTTAAATCTGACATGAATAAATTGAATAAGATGGGGGCCAGCACGCAGCCCTGTTTGTCCTTTCGTTGTCTTGACTTTTCTTGAGAGGTAGGTCCCTGAGCCTAATTTAACCTGTACCCAGGTGTCGGTATGTAACAGCATTATCATTGATAAAAGGTTGTTTGGAATCCCCCATCTGGCTAACTTTAACCACAATTTAGCCCTCACCATGTTGTCAAATGCGGTGCTGAAGTCGATGAAACAGACATGCAGATGTGTTTTCCTTCGTTTTGCCGCATCCGTTATCAATGATATTGCCATAATATTGGATATCGTGCCTACGTTTTTTCGGAATCCTGTCTGGTTCAGCGGAATTATTTCATTATTTTCAGCCCAAGTTGTCAGTTCCACCAACAGTGTTCCCGCAAAGTATTTGGCCTCATTATCGATCAGTGCAACTAACGGATAATTGGCTGGCAGGAGCTTACTACCGCTTTTATGAATTGGGATGAAAGTTGAATCTTTCCACGAGTCTGGGATTATGCCCAGTCATCTTACTTCCAGGAAAAGTGGATGGAGTATGTCTGCCCAATCTTCCCGCCTTTCTTTAAATACTGCTGGTGGAATACCACTCGGGCCCGGCGCTCCTTCCTTTCTTCCCCTCCTGATCTGTTTCCTAATTGTTGGTTGATCGTTGGCGGGTGGCTTTTCCTCTTCATAATGACTCGTGTCAAAAAAATTCAGAGAGACATTTGCCCTGGAGCTGCTATCGGCAGCGATGCTGTCAGGGAAGTGGTTGTTACCTCTTTCCCTTTTTCCTGTGTTGTAATTTTGTGCGACCGTAGCTGCTCTACTCTGCTCCTGTGTCGGCTGATGAATGCTTTGACTATTAAAGTGGGAATTTAGATAGCTTGCCCAAGTCTCCTCAAGTATGTAGGAAGTGAGTCCTCCCCGATGTGGGTGTATAATAGTGTTTACTGTTTTCCAACAACGATTACTGGCGTTGTGCTTTATATTGTGGAGGAGTTTTGCCCAGAAAACCTGTTCGGTGTTGTTATTAATGTTCCATTTCAGCCTCTTTAGTTGAGTTCTTTGTAGCCGCAGAGAAAAAAGGAGCAGTGTGTTGCCTGGTTCATGGCGTATAAATCTTATGGAGCCATTTATCAGTCTCTTAGTTGCCTTTATTTGTGTTCTTTGGTCCTTAGTTAGCTTTTTCTCTTGTGTCGGCACCGGAACGCTCCCTGTTTTTGTGACTGTTGCCTTCAAGTTTCTGAGGTTGGTTGTGAAGCATTCCCAGGTTTGTATCAGGTTCTTTCCGAGCGGTTGAGAGAATAAAAGCTTGATTGCAGTGTCTGTTAGGGACTCTATGTTTTCTGTTGTAAACTTAATCTTCTTATAATTTGTTGTATAGCTTGATCCTAGGTGTGGGGCAGGGTGAATATTAATCGCGTCAGTTGCTGCTAGAGTGATCTCTTGTGGACGGTGATCACTGTCCCCTATGTCTCCCATTTTAAAGCCTGTTACGTATTGAAACAACAAGAGGCTAACAAACGTGTAATCTAAGAGTGAGCTTGTTGTTTCAGTATGATAGCTTGCCACTGGGGGGGAATCATCGTCAGTTCTTCCATTGAGGGCCCTAAGGTTTAGGTGTTCTAATTCTTCCAGCAGAAGTCCATTTACCCTGTTTGGCCTCCCATGCGTAAAGGAACCCTGTGTTGGTAAATTGTAATTTAACGATTGAAGGGAGACTTCCTTTGCTTCGGAAGAGCCCATTAGGTACAAGTTCATGTCCCCCGATAGAATGAAATTTGGGGTTTCGGCGATGCCCAAGTAATAAGTTATTTGGTCTATTATCTTTGCTGAATCCACTGCTGTTCGTTTTGGGTGGATATATGCATTAAACAGTGTTACTTCGTTTTGTACCCCTGCCAAGTAAAGAGTAAGTTTAACTGCTAAAGCTATATCTGATTCCAGGCCAATAGTAACTGCTGTTGTTATGGTTGATGTTGAGATATAAGTTGCCAGCCCCCCAGAAGAATGTCCCATTTTGCTGCCCTTAACGGCAGGTCGGTCAAAGCAGAGGAACCCTTGAATAAATAGTGGTTCCATGAGCCAGGTTTCCTGTAGCATAACGTATCAAAATCATTAAGATAATGCAGGAATTCAGGGTCATGAATTTTTGACTCTAAGCCATTTACGTTCCATGAGCAGAGACTTATCGCTAGTTCATTTTGTCTGTTGTTACTGAGATCTATATAATTGTTATGTCATTGAGTTGCTGTCTCAAGGGTTATAGTTCTTGTAATTGGTTCAGCATACCAGGAGTGGCGTCCTCGTGGCTTATCCGCCCTTGGAGATCCGTATTGAGTGCCTTAGATGAAAGCCCTACTTGGCGTTGAATGGCCAAGAGCCCCTCTTAGTACAGAAGTTGAGGGCCTTGAGCATTGTTTAATGCCTGGCCTTGGGCTCAGGTTTAGCAGTGGTGCTAGGCAGGCTGGAGGTTGGTAGGGGCTGATTTGGATGCCCCAGTCTTTAAAGGTAAGATGGTACTTTAGTACTCTCTGCGCCATAGCTGTAGTTTTCCATAGTGCCCTTGTTGTTTCTGGGTTGGCTGGGTTATCTGCCGTAAGAAACTCAATTGCGAGTAGATCTGTTGTATTCAGGTCTGCTAGAGTAGGTATGGCCCGGAGTAATTTTAGAACGTTACCTCGATTCAGCAGATCGTGACGACCTTTTGTAATATACTCTGGTTTGAGCAGTATGCATCTCGGAGCCAGTGACAGATCATTTGGGGGAGAGGCTAAGGTTAGCAACGGTGTTTTGATGTGTTGACCAGAGAGGCTCATATTGATCTGATTGCACAACTGAGCAAATGGCATTGGAAACTTTTTCCATATTTATTGTTGGAGATACGTTTCTTAGTTGGCTCTGTTGATACCAAGGGAGAGAAGCCTGAGGTAGTTGGTCCAGGGCTATCCTCGGTTGCTTTCCCTCCGTTAAAGATGCCATTGTCTGAGTTGTACAAATCGTTCTCGTTATAGTTTCGTCTTTTCCCGCTGGGTGGATGGAAAAAAGTTGCCCAGTTTCCTGTCGGGTATGCTCCTGGATACTATCTTTTACTAAAACCTTGATGTTATGGTGGTCAGCAGTCCCAGCTTGCCGTTTTAGATTAGAACTGGTGGATTGTAGGAGAGGATCAAGGGCTGGACTGTTGACGACTTTGTTCCTTTCTGGCCCTGGGGCCACCTCATCTTGCATTAAAGGCCATTCGTCTATTCCCGTTGGAGGCCCTCCTAGGTTATGAATACAAGAGGGTGCTGCTATGACTTGAAGATCTTTCATGTGAGCCATATTGTTTTGCATATCTCCCACTTTTGGAGCAGTGGTTGAATTGAGACGTTGTTTACTGAAAATTGGGTAAGTAGCTGCTAGATTGAGCAGAGATGCCTTCTGAATGCGGACTTTTCTTTTCAACAGACGAGGTTGTTTGGCATTTGCTTTTGTCTCGGCTAGCATAACCGAAGCGGTCTTTAGAAGGTCACCGCTGCTGCCAGTGGTGCCCACACTTTGTTGTGGGTCGATTTTGGTATTTTTGCAGTCCAATTTTAGGTTGCTGTCCTCTGTCGGGTGTGCGGTTAGATTTTCTGCGGGACAGCAGGCACTGGCGGTGAAGGTTGCTCTATTCTTCAGTTCATTAAGCGTGGTGGAAAGCATTGACGGAAGGGTTGCCAACTTATCCACAATCTGGCTGCACCCGCATTGGAGGAATTACCCTTTTTGTGCCCTTCTTATAAGTGTATTGAGTTTCCCCAGTTTTTCATCGATCCCTGATGTAAATACTGCTAGGGTGTTTAATAATGAGAGCTGTATGTCCATCTTGTCTGATTGGTATTGAAGCGCCTCTACTGACAATTGCATGGTTTTTAGGAGGGAGGCCCAGGGACTACCATCCTGCTGGTTTGTGACCCCCTGCTCCTTTGCATCCACTTCCTTCTTTCCCCGCAAAGGCTGATTGTCCAATGAGGGCGGGTGCAGATGCATCATCTTCTCCTTAGGGGAACACGTCTGTTGGTCTGGGGAGTATGCTGCCAGCATGCCCTCACATGCCTGTGTTCCCAAATAGGATAAGGCAGCCCTACCTTCCTCCAGCTTTGGAGATTTTAAGTTGGCTGGCGAGGGATTCAACTTGTGGTTATCCTGGATGACGAAGCTAAGGTCACCCTTAGTTGTGTTAATCATATCACCATTAGATATATTTGAGTTCTGAGATCCAGTAGTGAATCCTTCAGCTGCCCAAGAAGGATGTTGTTTGATCGGCGTAGCATCGGCGCTAAGAGCCTCTAGCCCGGGCTGCTTGCTCCAGTTGGGCTGTTGCCTATCTTCCTTTGCTGGAGATTGGGCTCCTCTTTTGAGGATCTTTAATGCTTGAAAATTCTGAGGTGCTCCTGTTGTTGTGGTTGGAGTTAATGCATTTAGTAAGTTAGCTGCTGTTGTTGAGTTCTGGGCTTGTGCTCGCGGAGATTTCTGAGTTTTCGGAGGCCCTGATAAGCCTAATGATGAGCCAGGATAGGAATGGATTAATCTAGGAGGTGTCAAGTCTCCTATGGACTGCATATTTGGTGGCTTATGGTGCGCCTTGTGGCTGGCTGAAGGATTGATTGGTGAGAGTTCCGCTGTTAAGTAATTCTTAAAATTACTCTGTGGTGTTTTATTCTGTGAAACTACATTTATGCATTCCGCTAGTGGTGATGTGGTTATGCATATAGATGAAGATGAGGGAATAGTTGGGGGTGTAGAAGAGATCCCCGTAGTATTTGTTATTGCTTGAGTATGTACTTGTGCTATGATTTGCTGTTTCCACTGGGTTTGATAAACTGGCTGAGTTTTCTGCCCTGGGGTTGGTGCCAGTACTGATGCTTGGACTGGTTGAAGTGGGGACTAGAGGCCTTTCAGTGTGGCGTTGCTTGAGTAAAGGGCAGCCCCGATATCTTTTATGAAATTGAATTATGTATAGATTTTTGGTTGAGCTAGGGGGGCTTTTGGATTTCCTCTCGGTGACCCGACAACAATTGGATCACCAACTGACAAGATTAATGTCGGATCATCACTGTTCTGTTCTGTAGAGGGGCCTGGCTTGCCCTTTCTTTTCCGCCCTGCCTTCTTGGGGCGGCCGATCTCCCGTACTCGGCCTGACCTCATGACGTGCGGCAGGTCCCTGGTCGAGCTAGGCGGGGGCAGGGGGTACAGATGGAGTGCGCAATGCCGGTGCTTGTACTAAATGCTTAGTGCTGCCTTTTCTTCTGCTTTGTCTTCTGTTAGCAACCAAGTCTCCCCCTATAATCTATTTCCTCCAGAAAGATGACTGCCTCCGAGATTAGTCTTCGGATCATGGGCCGTGGACCTCCGGCGTCTTGTGGTGTCTTGAGGTCAGCTCCCGATCACCTCCCGTCAGGTTCTGTAGGTCTGCGGTTCTTTACACTGCGAGTCGCTGTATCGCTGAGTCTCTGTGAGTCGCTGAGTCGATCAATCAAGCGGAGTCCGCTCTGTTCCACTCACCGTCAGCGCCGGCCGATGTCCATCCACGGCAGGGAGCTCGTTCTGCGGTCTCGGTCTCCGGTCCGTGTTCGGCGGTGAGGGCTGCAAGGAGATCTCAAAGGATGCAGTCAGCCCACGCCTCCAACTGGAACTGGAACCAGCGGAACACTGCGGGAACATTTTGCCACAATTGCCACTCCGTAGGCAAGGGGGGGGGGGGAGCGCAGGGGCACAAAGTCCGGGGGCGAAGCGTTAAAACGCTGCAAGGCAGGTGGCAGGATTGACAGGGGCCGCGGGAAAACTCGGGAAGTCTCGGAAAGCCTCATAGCGCCCACCTCGCGGCGTCCACCTCACCGCATTCTCACCACTCACAACCACTCCATGCTGCCGATGGCCAGGCAGTGGAGAGCAGATGCCTTGATCACCTGGAGGCTTGGGCCTCCCTTGACAGTTCGCCGCTTCAGGCTTCAAGTAGGCTAAGAAACGGCAAAAACACAGACCTCCTGCACAGATCTCCTGCAGCTCTCACCGCTCTTCCCTGCGGCTCCCGCAGAACTTGTGAGTTCGAGTCCGGATTCGGTCTCGCTCCCGCATCCGCAGATCTGGCGGGTTCGATTCTGGATTTGATTTCGCTTCCGCGGCTCTTGCAGCTCCTGTGGACCCTGCGCGGCTCGGCACTCTCTCTATCTTTGCGCTCAACCCGGAACCGGAAGTAAAGTATTTCTCCACAACATTGGACTCCGCCAGATCGTGACCGAACCCACGCACTCAGCAGGACACACCCTCGACCCCCTCTTCACAACAGGAAACTCCATCACCTTCAGCCACACCACTGAACTCCCATGGACTGACCATCGACGCGTCCACTTCACATTCTGAACACCCACCATCCACAGGCACCAGCACCTGCTCCCATGAAGAAACTGGACTAGAATCATGGCCAACCAGCTAACCTCATCACTCAGCAACACCACCCCAACCATCACGGAAAACGACGACCCCCAACACCGCAGCCCGAACTCTGCACAGATAGATCTCTGGCAGCACCAACACCATAGCGCCCCTCAAGAAAAACAACAACACCCACGCCAAGAAAGCTAGATGGTTCACCACCGAACTTCGAGAGTCCAGACGCACTTGCTGCCGCCTCAAAAAGGCCTGGAGGAACACCAAATCCACAGAAGCCCACAACAACTTCAGAGCCGCCATTAACGCCCACCACCAACTCATCAGAAAAATTAGGAAAAAAGCAATTGAAGACAGAATCTCCACTCATACACACAAAAGCAAAGAAATCTTCATCATCCTCAAGGAGTTTGCCCAACCCACCAGCAAGTACACCAACATCCCTCCCTCACAAGACGTCTGCGACAAACTCAGCACCTTTTTCCACCACAAAATCAAGAGCATCTATGACAACTTCGACGAAGACTACCAATACACAGAACACTCACCAACCACCCGCAACACCCTGAAGCCAGCGCCCTCACCACTGAAGACACACAGAAGACGATGAAGTCAATCCACTCCAGGGCCCGCACGGACCCCCTGCCCAAACCACATTTTAAACAGAGCCTCTGACACCATCACACCCATGCTCCGCCACACCATGAACTGCTCCCTGGCAACAGCCTAATTGCCTGACGACTGGAAACACGCTGAGATCAACCTCCTCCTGAAGAAACCCTCGGTGGACCCCACCGACCTCAAAAACTACAGACCCATCTCCCTGCTCTTGTTCCCAGCGAATGTCATCGAGAAAGCCATCAACAGCCAACTCACCACATTCATCGAAGAGCACAACATCCTCGACTCCTCCCAATCAAAGTTCAGAAAAAAACAGTACGGAAACCGCCCTCCTCGCCGCAACAGACGACATCCGTACCTTACTGGACAAAGGTAAAACAGCAGCCCTCATTCTCCTCGACCTCTCAGCGGCCTTCGACACAGTCTCTCACCCCACCCTAATACGCAGACTCTACGACGCAGGGATCCAAGACAAGGCCCTCAACTGGATCCGCTCCTTCCTCTTCGGTAGAACGCAGCGGGTCAGACTCCCCCCTTTACTCTCAGGCTTTGCACCTACCACCTGCGGAGTCCCCCAGGAGTCCTCCCTCAGCCTTGCACTCTTCAACGTCTACATGGCTCCGCTCGCCCCCATAGTCAGAACCTACGGACTCAACACTGTGTCATACGCAGACGACACCCAACTCATCCTCTCCCTATCCAACGAACACAACACTGCCAGACACGACTTTCAAGAAGGCATGGAAGCCGTCGCCAAATGGATGAAAAACAGCTGCCTACAACTAAACACCAACATAACAGAAGTACTCATCATGGGCCCAAACCCCGACACCTGGTGGCCCCCCGCCCTCGGAAGCCCGCCCACCCCCACAGACCACGCACGCAACCTGGGAATCATCCCGGACTCAGAGCTCAAAATGGACCGCCAGATTGACTCTGTCATGTCCTCCTGCTTTCACAACCTTCGGTAACGCTTTTTCTGGTGGATACAGTATCTGCCTGTGGATTCCTCACCTTGTGAATATCCCCTGTGCCAGCAACATTCAGAAACTTTTGTAGCAGTCCACGCCGATGAGGTCGAAGACGACATCACAGAGACACGGCTCCGCTGACGTCACCGGCTCCATAAGAAGACCTCGTCGGCGTGATGACGTCAGTTCCGCCCTTTTTTCCGTGCCTTGGATGCACACGGACGGACTGACAGCAATATATACACAGTATACACAGTACATAATATATAAAGCAACACACAGTGTGGAGAATAAGTAGCAAGGCAAAAGAAACAACACAATGCCTTTGACAGTAACAAAACACATTTTGAAACACCATTTATAGAATTGTAGGTATAGAAGGATGGACAACGGGGGCGGGTGGGTCAAGGAGGAATCCACAGGCAGATACTGTATCCACCAGAAAAAGCGTTACCAAAGGTAAGTGCTAGACCTGGCACCTTGGCGTGAGTTTCCCTTCCACTTTTTGATGGTGTGCCTCGATTGTTTTGCTGGTGTTGTCCGCTCAGGGCGCCACGCCACGGCTAATCCGTGTCCGCAGCGCAATTGCTCCCTAGATAAAGTGTTCATAATTGATATACACGATTGGTTTATTGGATTCCCTGTCAGTCCCCAGTAAAGTGCACCCGGAGTGCCAGGGCCTGGGAATGCCAATGCCGCTAGTGGGCTGCAGCGCTGGTTGCGCCACCCACAACAGCGGCCATGTAAAATGTGTCCTGGGTCTGCCACTGCAGACCCCGCGGGCAGTCCCGTACTGTCCCGCCGGCTGGGCAAGTGCCCACACTTGCCAGCCTCCAGAACCTTCCCTTAGCCTCATGTTAGTCACCCCTATGGTAGGCCCGCGGGCAGGGTGCGTTGTAGGTGTAAAGTAGGACAAGCCCTGGTTGTGTGGCCTGTCCTAGTAGTGAATTACCGCCATATTCGTGGTTCACTATTGCAAGGCTACCTGTTCCCATTAGGCCAGATGAGCTGCTGGAATTATGACACCTCATAATCCCAGCAGGCTCAGGGAACGTGGTAGAGAGATATGTTTCGTATGCCTGAACTCGGAATGATAAAATACTTCTTGTAGCCAAGTTTATTTTACTATCCTGGGTTTGTAAATACGACTTTTAGAAAGTCAGTATTTACTCGCTTAATCATTTCAGCCGCCTCTGCTGTGAGTGTACCTGACTGTCTGGGCTATGTGAGTGACAGGGCTGGGGGGATGACAGGTAGCGAATGGCAGGAGAACACCTTGGTGGGAGGTGGGGGTGCCCCTTGGACTCTGAATAGGGCAGTGCTCCACCACCACAATGCTGGCTCTGCCCCCTGGGGAGCGACTGATGACTCAGCCTGCACCTGGCCCAGGACGGGCAAAGCGCTGTCCACAAGGTGCTCCTGAAGGTACTTGTCCCCTGAATGCCGGCTCCACCTCCTGTGGAGCGGCTGATGTGCCTGCCCCTCGCAGTAAAAGCAGAAGTCAGAGTACCCCCAACAAAGTGCTCAAGACTGAGAACGGTTATGCGAAGGCCCCCTGGCCTGAAAGAACAAAAGAAATGTGGTATAAAAGTAGGAGCCCTGCTCCTTGCAAATCAGAATCCTGTTTACCACAAAGAACCTCTGCCCGACTAGGAGGAGAAGAAGACGCTGGAAGGACTGGCCTGCTGCTTGCCTTGCTGAGAAAGGAGAGGAAAAGACTTGCTGAAAGGACTTTGCTGCTTTGTGCTTGAACATTCTCCAAGGGCTTGATCTGAGCTTGCCCCCTGAACTGAACCCCAGGACCAGTGGGTTCTCTGTGCTTTTGCTTGTCCTCCAATTCGAGCCGTGTGTGCATCCCGCTGGAAAGAGACTGCGCCCCTCATCGCCCCCTCCTAGGGCCGTGACACTCAGGAGCTTGCCTGCCTTAACCCCGTGAGAGCCCCGCTCCGTCCGGAGCCGCTCTCTGTCCCCGGGCTAGGTTGCCTGCGCCCCTGTCACCGCCTGCCACTGGAGTGCGCTGAAAGCGCTGTCACCCCTCCCGCCGGAATCCGTCCAACGATCGTGATCCTCGTCGGGTCACCAGCAGCACTGACCGTGCCCTGTGCCCCCGCTTCGCTATCCTGGGAACCCCTCAGGCCGTGCCGCCCCCGCTGTGGAGACCCTCCCTGCACCGCCGTGCTAAGGGTCGCTGGTCGCGTCTGCCTACCTGCCCACACACGCTGATTGAGGACCCAAGAACACTTCCCAAAGCTGAGCGTCGCACCGACCCGTGCCGACTCTCCACACGACGTTGCTAAAAGAGTTCCAGAATCGGGCTCGGGGCCCGCACCGCCTTATTTCCCCGTAAACCCTCACCGCACCGCATGCCCGTCTCACCTCCCGCTGCCCCGGAGCCGCCGGGGGGAGCTGTGCCCGGCGCAGGCGCGCCCACGACAGATGCGTGAGCCGCGGTAGGCCTGAAGTAAGTCAAGACTGGAATCCCCCAAGTAACATTGGTAAAAGACTAAAGAAGCATCCGCTTAAGGAACCGTTTGCCTGCTTGATAATCTGTTGGCATAGAAACAACGTTACTAGTCTTGTGATAAGTCTGCGTATTGAGATAACTATTTTTATATAAAGAAGCGTATTTTCACATACCTAAGCCTGGTGTCCGTTTCTGGGGGAGATTGATGTATTTACTGTGTGTGTGACTATAATTGCTTAACCAACAACGCCTGAAGAATCGCCTTGGCTGCTCACGCCACGCACCTAGAGGGTGAGCAAGGGTCATTCCAAAAGGGGTTATCCTTTGCCCTGACGTAGAGGAGAGGGTCCCTGCTTGACACAAGGACATCCTTGCGCCAATCAGAGATCCCCAAGTCTAACAGTAAGTAACTTGTTCTTCTGATGGATACATCTGCCAGTGGATTCCTCACCTTGTGAATATTGTCCTGATCACTGCTTTGTACCTGTACGCCTGCACGAGACCTTTCATTCATCGGAGGGCGGGACTGCGAGGATCAGCTTCCCCAGCGCCCTGAGCACCATCGGCGCAGCTGGGTCCTCTTCCCAGCCACTCCCCTGATCAGCGCGGCAACGACTCGCGGCCCCCGCTTCGCGGGAGCCGCTCGAGGATTTAAATTGCTGCCCTGCCTTCAAACTGTGGGTGTCCTGATCACTGCTTTGTACCTGTACGCCTGCACGAGACCCTTCATTCATCGGAGGGCGGGACTGCGAGGACCAGCTTCCCCAGCGCCCTGAGCACCATCGGCGCAGCTGGGTCCTCTTCCCAGCCACTCCTCTGGCTCTCTCTCCTCACAAATATTGCCTTCTTCATTCGCGCGCGGAACGAAGCGCGGTGCGAAGACCGGGCTAAGAGCGGGCCGTTCGAGGACGGGCGAGGCAGGGCCAGGGCCCCCCATTCTCGCCAATTCTTGTACATATCCACGGAATAGACACTTGAAAATGACGGCTAGAGAAACAAGAAGCAGAACCACGCTGGCCGCAGGGGTGGCCAAAGGTACTTTAGACACTTATTTTACCAAACCTGGTTTGTTCATAATTGATGAAATATCTATCTTGGAAAGGCGAATATCCCAAGAGATTGACTGGGTTAGGAGATCCTCACTAGGCCCCCTTGCACTTGCTATTTCACCTGGACATACTGGCGCTCCCATATTGCCAGATATTGGGGGGACAAATGATACTCCTGATTCAGCTGACCTGTGCAGCCCCACTACAATTACCACTGACTGCGATATGTCTGCCATCACGGAGTTAAGTATCCTACCTCTCCCCTGTGTCAAGCCCCCCTCGCTCCCACCTAGTGTCATAATGACCCTCCCCATTAGTGATGTAACTACTGAGAGAGCTACTTCTAACATTCAGTCGCCACGGCGGGAGAGGGAGGGAGCTATCTCCAAAAGAAAAACAAAGGCTGGCCCCACAGGGGGGCGTAAGGTGAATGCTCCCAAATGCAATTCTAAAAATAAGCCCACTCACCAGATCCCTAAAACTAAGTTGCCGAACCAACCTGGGTAAAATAGGCTGCCACCTACCACAACCCTGCCTGAGTCACCTCCCAGTACAAATCTTATATCAGGGATTGAGTCCCCCACCCTCTCGGATATCCGAATCCTCCTAAGGGAAATTTTTAATCCCTTGGAGGATCGCATATCCAAGATGGAATCACTCCCACTTGAAATTCATAAGGGACTTACACGTATAGTGGAGGTGAAGCAGACACCTAGTGACACGATTAACAAGGAGAGCGAGATTAAATCTATGTCCCTCCCTAAAAAATGTTTACCTTTATCCCAGCCTATTTCAACGCAAGAACCCCCTGTACCTGCACTAGAAATTCCATCAATATGTAATCCAACATGTGCAAATATAAATCCCCAAGAAGATTTGGCAGCACCCCCAGTTGGGGAACTGGTGATGGATCCACTGCATAGGATAGTTAATTTACCACCTCAGGCCATTCCATATGTAGTGATTCTAGCTGGCATCCCTGAATTAAAACCTCCTGCTAGAGAACCTGTGGGGGCACTAAAAAACAAGGTTATCCTCTGGCTGTCCATCAATAGACCCCTTCCAGAGGGCACACATAGCGAGGTCCTTATGGTGAGAAGAGCCCCTTGGGTAGGCACCACTAGGAAGTCTATCCAGGGTGACTGTGTCGTGATTAACTTCAGGGACCCCGCTACTGTCAAGCATATATGTAGTTGGCCCCGGAATGTGTACGAGTCGCCCATTCAATCCCTCCCCTTGTCATTTTTCTACCCCTTGGTGGGGTCTGAGGGAGAAGAGGAGGGTTGGGAACTCGTGCCTAGAAGGGGTCGCAGGTGGAGGCCCAACGAAACGAAAGTGCGCCCTAACTCTAGATTTACTTCGGATGATTATTTTCCCACATATAACAGGTTTAGCTATCTAGATATGGTAGATTGACTGGGTAGGCTAGGGCCAGGCGAGGTTTTGGGTCACAAAAGGCCCTTACTACATGATGTACAGCTAGATACCCCCATACAGAGCAATGGAGCCAAGCAGATATTAATCAATATGGAACCTTGTGCGGCGGCCCCTATTTCACCAACCATTGCATCATTGGCGATACCAGCACAGGATGAATTAACTCAACTCGAAGGCCCATTCTATGGTCACTGAATTTTCATCTCCCAAATCCGAAATAACTAAACTGCCCCTTCTTAATATTTTATCTTGGAACGTGGCGGGTCTGTCTAACAAACTGAACTGCCCGACTTGGAATACTTTCGTAGAGGATAAGGATATATGCCTCTTCCAAGAAACTTGGCTGAGGGAAGACCTTACTCGCACTGGCTTTGCAGTTTTCTCCAAAAATGCAAAATGGGGTGGCAAAGGCCGCTGAAGTGACCACAAACCAGTCATGTAGAGGAAGAGGTCAAGTTTATTACCGCTCATCACAACAGCTTCCAGGGAATAACCCTCATATTCAAGTATAGACATTCTATCACCCAGGAGATGACAGAACACACAGAGAGTGATTACATCACACCTTTAGATATTACAATATCTCCCTTCTTTACAATAACACAAAAAATAGAAAATGGAAGAAAGACAAAAAGTAGATTTTTCTTAAAAAGAAATAAAACTAGATACAGTAAATAACATGAAAATAAAGAAAATAAAGCTTCATTATCAATAAAAGTAAGATAACAAATACATTCTATAAGTCCATACGTTTGGGAACATATCTCATCCGGGTGCCCCTCCTCAACAATGAGGTAGACTTATCTTGTGAAGCATTATCACAAGGTGAACTTCTTCCACTCAATCCGTTCTTCCAAACCTCAGATGAAAATTTATTAGAAGAAGCAACAGCATTATCATTCAGGCCCATTTGATGCACAACTTTGTCAGGAATTTTATAAATCCTGGCTACATTCCACCAATTCTTACCATCAACTCTCACAGCATAACGCGAAACCAGGTCAACACACATTGGTTTACTAAATTTAGATAAACCCTTGGGTACATTCTGAGGAATCTTTATCTTGACCCAATCTCCCACCTTGATTTTGTGAGACCACTCTTCTTTATGATAGCTCTGTCTTGAAAGGCTGGTAGAGTTATCATTGGCATTGATTTTGTTGAGTAGCTGAGAATGCACCTTTACCTCAGCTTTCTCTGGAGAAGAAAGGGAAACTGATCTTGACAATAGTCCCCACTCCTTCATCCAGGCTGGACACATGTTAAACGTTGCAGCTCTCCCTCTCAGTAACTCAAAAGGACTTTTCCCAAATTCAATACCAGGAGTGGTGCGATGAGCCCACAACATACTTTGCACAGCTCCTCTAATATCTATGTTACCAGCAACAGCCCATTGCACACAATCAACCAAAATGCGATTCATACGCTCAATAAAACCATTTCCTTGTGGGTGATAAAGAGCTACACGCCGATGGAAAATGCCAGATTGGTTCAAAAATGAAGACATTTCTTTGGAAACGAACTGTACCCCATTGTCTGACACTAATTCCTTAGGGAAACCTTCCCTCGCAAACAAGCTCTCCAAAAATTTGATAACCTCATTTGTATTAGGTTCCGTCAAAAAACAAACCTCCCACCATTTGCTGTAATAATCCCCAATTACCAAAGCAAATCTATATTTGTTTGGTAAAGCATTGAATGGTCCAATGAAGTCTAAGGCTAGTTTCATCCAAGGACCTGAAGGTAGCTCAACCTTCACCTTGGGAGGAGTGACAGTCTTGATTACTTTATCACTGGAACAGCACGTAAAACAATTTTCAACCATGTTCTCTATATGACGATCCATTGAAGGCCACCAATAAATAGCACGAATTCTGCGCTTGGTATATGTTTGCCCCAAATGACCTTCACGTCCTGCTGTAATTATACGATCTCTCAAACTAGCTGGGGGAACACATTTATCACCCCGTAAGATCATCTCACCCTCTTCTAGAGAGAGTTCATCAGCCACTTTTGAAAAAGGTTGCAGTTCACTATCCAGGTGTTTTTCCTTTGGCCATCCCTGAATAATACATTTTTTTACCTCCTTGAGGACAGGATCAGACGTCAGCGCATCAAACCATTCTTCCTCCCTGAAGCACCCCTCTTTGCATACATCAATGCTCGCAATTAAGCATTCTTCATCTTCCTCTGGTAAACACTCACTCTGCACCACCGGCAAAGGCAACCTGGAGAGAAAATCAGGTCTGATGTTTTTACCTCCAGGAATATGTTCCACTGCAAAATTGTATTGAAGAAGTTTAGAGCTCAATCTCGCGATCCTAGGAGTATGATCTTTCACTAAAACCCCATTGAGAATAGGAATCAAAGGTTTGTGATCAGTCAATAATTTAAAAGATCTTCCCCAAAGAAAATTCTTAAACCTCTCAACAGCCCAACAACAAGCTAAGAGTTCCCTTTCAATAACAGAATAATTTTTCTCACTAGGACGTAATGATCTAGAGATAAATCCAACAGTGAGTTCCTTTCCAGCTTTGGTTTGGGTCAACATCCCCCCTAGACCATCAAGACTAGCATCGACAGATACAACTGAATCCAAAAGAAGGGTCATAAGGAGTCAAAATATTACACTGCCCAAGATCATCCTTGATTTGATCAAAATCTGTTTGACATCTGTGATCCCACATAAAAACAGTGCCTCTCTTCAACAGTTCATGTAAATGAACAGTCTTGGCCGCAAAATTGGATATAAATTTAGAATAAAACTCACACATGCCAAGAAAAGAAGAAACCTGCTCCTTGGTTTTGGGAGAAGGAACTTTAACTATCGCCTCAATCAAGCCAACTCTGGCAAGAATGCCCTCCCCGGATATGCGGTGTCCTAGATAATCGATAGACTTAACACCAAAAACACATTTGCTCAAATTGACCACTATACCTTTCTCTTGTAGCCTGTTTAACACTTCCATCAAACTCTTGTCATGTGACGACCTGCAAACTCCAGCTATTAAAATGTCATCTTGGAAAACAACTGTATTATGCACTCCCATCAGAACTTGTTCCATCACACGTTGAAAGACTGAAGCCGCCGAAGCTAGACCAAACGGCATACGTTTAAATTGAAAAGTTCCAGACGGTGACACAAAGGCTGTCAAATGTTTTGAGGACATGTCTAATTCAACTTGATGATATGCAGAAGACAAATCTATCTTAGAAAACCATTCAAACCCCTGAAACTTCGAAACTATATCGTCAATGCGGGGTAACGGGTGAGAATCCACCCATATGTTCTTATTGAGACTGCGTAAGTCAATGCAGACTCTAAGATTTCCATTTTTTTTCCGTGCGACGACCAAAGGACTTAACCAGAGAGATGATTCAACAGGCTCAATCACACCAGATTCACGCATCTTTTCCAGCTCTTTTGTTAAATCATCCCTAACACTCAAAGGAACATTGCGCAGTTTGTGTTTGCTAGGAATTGCTCCTTCTTTCACCTTGATAAGATGTTTAAAACCTTTGATCAGACCTAAAGAGTCGCAGAAAACATTTGGAAATTTACTTCCCCAGATTGAAGGATTGTCACAAGATGTTGATTCATTGACAATAGACACTGGATCTTTTGTACCAGGTCTAAGGGTCATTCCGTATAGAACTTGATGGTACCACCCCAGGATGTTTAACCCTTTAATAGCGACATAAATTTTCCCAGTGATAGTTTTCTCTTCAAACACTAATGTGCTTTCGAAAAAACCCTTCAGCTGAATCTTCCTTCCCTCATAGGATACAGCGCTCCTATCAGGAGGTTCAAGAAGTTTGTCACCCCACACAGATTCAAACAATTCTTCAGTAATCATTGTCATGCGTGCTCCTGAATCAACTAGTAATTTCAAACTTTTCCCGTCCACTATGATGTCCACAATCGGGTCTGGACATTCCTCACAGTCATCCTTAACTACTAACATTAAGTCGGTCATGGAACTTATGACTTCTGTGTCATTCTCCAATGTATTACTCTCCTCCCACACAGCACTGATATTCCTCCTGGCCATACACACTTTTGAAAAATGACCCTGTTTACCACAATTCCTACAGGAAGCATTACGAGCTGGACAAACTCGTGAATTGGGAAAATGGGAAGGATAACCACACTTTGAACAGACATTCTTCTTTTGAAAATACATTTGTTTTTTATCTTGTCTCGCTGCGGGCACTTTTCCTTTGTTATCAGTACTATTTTTCTCAGGGACACTACTCTTTTCTCCCACAACTTTCCCTTCATTAACGACTCCAATCGTAGATTTGTCTGACCTCAGTTCATTTGAAGAGGTTTGTGATAGCTCAATACTCTTAACAATGGACACAGTTTCTTCAAGTGAGGGATTTTTCAAAGTCAGTCATTTCTGTTGCACTTTTTTGTCTCTACATCGTACTACGATTTGATCTCTGATGAGTTGGGACGTAAAATTCTCAAACTCACATTCAGATGCCAAAATACGTAGAGAAGCAACATATGACAATACTCTCCGACGTTTGTTGCTCCCTTGTAAAAAACTTGTGCCTGGCTACTACTAAACTCTTTTCCACATCAAATTGTTTTTCTAACATTTGTATGGCCTGATCAAAATCATTTAATGGTTCAACTCCCTCAACTTGTACAGGTAAAGGTAAATGTTCCAAAACCGCCTGACCTTCAAAACCCAAGTTGTGTTCAAGAATAAATCTCTTACGTTCGGCACTAAATCTAAGGCCCCCTATGGCTCCTAGATACTTCGTAAATGCCCTGTACCATACTTTCCACTCTACTGGTGGGTCTCCCGGAAGCTGTAAGAAAGGGAAAGGTGCCTGTACATTCTGCATGTTGAAGACAAAATACTGTAAATGACCACTATACAGAAATACACTTAAATTACTCCCTTACACAGCGAGTATTCTTCTTTTGCTCAGAGAACAAAACTAATATAACACTGTACTGATTTTCAAAAAAACTAGCACAGCGTTCTGTATATTGAAACCAAAATCTACGGGGGACACTATGCAGACAAACACCTAATGTACTCCCTCACACAGTGAATATTCTTCTTTTCCTTAGAGAATATTACTGATAACTAGTACAATGCTAAAAAAAACAATTTTTTTAAAACAGACACTACATTTGGCATATATATCATAATTTTCACCCTCTTTTAAAATAATAATAAATAAGCACAGTGAAAAAAACCGATATAAGGTTCCAACAATAGAAATAGATTTTCACTTTTCCATTTCAAAAACAACCACAAGATGGCAGTGGCGCGCTGTCAGTGTAAAGTCATCTGTAGCAATGTAGAATAAACTGTAGCTCCAACGCCTGAATATTAGACAATAAACTCCGTGAAGAACGTGCAGTACCTTGGCCCATGTGAGGCTGTCTTTCCGCGGGGAAAATATTCGTCACACAACTGCTCAAATATCTTCCAGTAGTCTTGTGAGGTAGTGCTCCGATGTGACTGCTATGTTCGAATGCGCGCCGATCTCACAGGCAACGAACGTCGTAACGTGAGGAGCAAGCTATTTCTCTGACGTTTGTGGAATTCAGCCAACAGGAGAATGCACGATGAACGTGGGCGCGTCACAACAAACACGCACACCACGTCATCATTTCTTGGCTCGGCGCGAATGGGTGAAGATTAACGGTCTCCTCCAGCGCTGCGCACATCCAACGGTGAAACCAATGACCCAACAGTGAGCTGATCACATCCACGGCAGAGATAAAGGTAGGAATAAATCAATTTCCTTACGTTTTGCTCGCTTCCACAATCGTGTGATATCTGAGGGTTTGAACTTTGGTATTTCTTGCAGCTTTCCTCCTTTTATCCGTTTGGCAAAAGACTTTTAAAACTTCGTTTTTCCTTGTAAATTGGATTTTGACAAAATAGTAAACTGTCTCTACACCAGGTAGCTGCTAGCCGAGACCGACTGACCCATCGGCAACACGGAGAAGTCTTTGATCGACAGAAAAAAAAAACAGCAATCACAACGTTGATAAAAAAAAACAGCTGTCAGTTTAAACTCTGCACACGTGGGAATAAAGATGAGCGGTACGTCCCAATCTCGTCGCCAATTGAAGTGACCACAAACCAGTCATGTAGAGGAAGAGGTCAAGTTTATTACCGCTCATCACAACAGCTTCCAGGGAATAACCCTCATATTCAAGTATAGACATTCTATCACCCAGCAGATGACAGAACACAAAGAGAGTGATTACATCACACCTTTAGATATTACAGCCGCCCCTCGGGGGGTCTTGTAATTTGGATAGCCACATATCTAGGTTGTAGGGCTGTTTCTTTTCCACTAAATTCGGAGGATATTCTGGCTGTATTATTGGAGTGGCCAGATTCGCATTGCCTTTTGGTATTGAATGTCTACTCGAGGCCAGTTAATATCTCGCAAGAATCCTGCACCATTGATGAGCTCGATCTTGCCCTTAATGTAATCCCAGAGGGTACCCCTTATATATTAGGAGGTGACTTAAACTGCCACTTCGAGCCACTCTTGGGATCATTGGATGGTTTGGCTCAGGAGGAGGACCTCGCTTGGTCCATACCATCCTCCCATCTACCGGCCCCAAGAGTATGGTCCCCTCTGGCATTACAAATCACATCCCTCACTCTAAAACACGGGCTTAGGGCTTGCAATGGAAGGTTACCTTCGGATATCCCCCCCAAGATGTACCTTCCACAGAGAGGATAGAACATCAAGACTAGATTATATTCTGGTCCCACTGGCCCTGTGGTCACAAATAAGTGATTTTCGGGTAATACCAAGAGAAGATAGCGACCATAATGCTCTGGAGCTTGAGCTTTATCACTCTGGCCCGGAGTCTAGGGAGAAGAATAGGGAGACACCCGATTGTGGGTTATTACTCTCAAACAACAGATGCAGAATAAAGTGGGAGAACTTAGCAGCCAAACAAGGGCCGATATTCAAGTTATATGCCCTACTTATTCCCATGTTAGAGAAGGCTCAAGCCCTAAACATGCAAGGTAGCACTCCGGGATTATTTAATCAGCTGGGGCAGCTGCATGCAGATCTTATCACATCTACATCAGAAATTTTTACCAGCAAATCCAAAAGGGCTAACAAGTTTATTCCTGGTCCCTCTTGGTATAATTCTGCATGTAGGAAGGCCAAAAGTGATCTTCTGATCACAATCAACACAGGACAGGGTCGGGCAGAAATTAGGGAAAGAAGACTGGTATATAAATCCCTAACTGAGAACGCAAAACTTGAATGGGAGCACCATAAATGGGAGAAACTAGTGAAATTCTTGGTATGTGGAGATTCGCGAAAATTTTGGCGCTGTGCAAATACAGGCACAGAGGCGCTGGCCTCCGTGGTAGAACCTAATATTTCAGCCAAGACCTGGCAGGACCATTTCCAGTCCCTATATATGTCACCTGTGGGGACTGGAGCTGATCCTGTCCAGCTAAAAACTACTAATTCGCTACTAAAGAAGTCAGAACAGCTATTATGGGTCTGGCGTCAGGAAAGGCACCGGGCCTGGATGGCCTTCCGGGAGACCTATTCAAGCAGGAACCAGAAATCTGGGCACCCTACTTTACGCTTCTGTTTAATTCTATCTTGGAGGGCATGGAGCTACCCGATACTTGGCTGGGCGCAGAGATTGTCCTAATTTTTAAAAAGGGTTCGCCTCTGCTTCCAGCCAATTATAGACCAATCAGTCTCATTGATGTTCCTCAAAAATTATTTGGTAGACTCATTCTCAATCATTTACAAGACTGGATTGAGGAATCAAGAATTATGAGTATATATCAAGCTGGCTTTAGAAGAAGTGTTTCTACTATTGACCAGATTTTTCGTTTAAATTTTATTCACTGGAAGACTGTGCTAATAGAAGGCGGCACCCTATACACGGTCTTTGTTGACTTACGACCGCATTTGATTTAGTGCCCAGGGACAAATTGTGGGCTGTTCTGGAGGACCTTGGGCTTCCAACTGACATTTTAGTAATTTTGAGAAGACTGCATCTGGGGAACTTTGCAAGGGTGAGGTGTGGGAGAGGAGGGACTCTTACAGACCGCTTCCCCGTTGACAGGGGGGTTAGACAGGGCTGTGTGCTGGCACCGACTCTTTTCTGCCTCTTTGTCAACGGGGTGATCAGCCATCTGAACGCCCTAGAAGATACTGATGCTCCCAGGCTTGGAGGCACGAAGGGTACCCGCTATTCTTTTTGCGGATGATACTCTGTTGCTTTCCAAGTCCCCCATGGGTATACAACGGATCCTTGATGGATTCGCGAATTTCTGCGCGATTCGTGGCTTGGAGATCAATGCTTCTAAAACCAAGTATATGATCTTCAACCCACCCCCGACAACACGCGCCAATCCTACCCTTGGGCCCTCCAGGCTGGAGAGGGTCCACACATTTGAATATCTGGGGGTAACATTAAACCAGTCTATGACCTGGGACTCCCATCGTACCAGGGCGAACCTGAAACTGACCCAAATGATAGGAGGATTATCAAGGATGACCCGAGGACTGACTTTTCAGCCGTTCTCCCCTCGCTTGCAAATCTATAGAACACAGACAAAAGGGGCAGTGACCTATGGAGCCGAATTATGGGGGCATACTGCCACCCAGACCATGCAGGTCACTGAGAATAACTTTGTCAGGCAACTGACAGGCCTCCCGTCTAGTACCCCCCTCCTACCCCTTAGACTCGATATACGCCTTAGACCAATTACAGAAGAGTTGGGCCTTAAGCCCCTAATGTATTGGCGAAAACTATGGTCTACACCAGAACTGTCTAAATATAGATCTGAGCTTCAGGAGATTATGCGGCTTTGTAACCCTGCACGGATTCCTTGGCTGAGATATATCAAACAAATATGCGAGGCATTAGGTAGACAGAATTTATGGTTGGATCCTGAAAACACCTGCCCCAGAACCTCACGAAAGTCTCTCTCTAAAGCCTATTACGAGTACCATTTATGCGCTCACATTGTTAATACAGAGGAGAAGTCTTTAACGGGAAAATTTTTGGGGTCAAAAGACTCATACCATCAAGAGCTTGTATATGATAACATAGGCCCCCCGCTTACTAGAAAGCTTTTCATGCAATGGCGGTATAGTACCCTCCCTCTTAAAGCGCATACTGCTCGCTGGACAAGTTCCAAGACTACATTACAATGTCCAGCCTGTGCTTACCCGAGGGAGTGTGACTTGCACATAATATTCTTCTGTCCAGCATACAGAAGAGCAAGGAACTATTGGCTTGTTCCACTACTTAAAAACGTGGGCTTTAGGCGGTACCTTCCCGCATACAGGATTTTAAAAAGATATTTGTCGGCCCCAATTGTATTTGCAGTTGCAAAATTTTTAACAGCAATGTGGCACAGTCGTAACCACTGTATTAAGTCATTATCAACTGAAGGATTGTTTTATATTCTGGTCAATTGTTTGTAATTCACTATTTTACCATTTCTAACAATTTTAATATTTCTGTAATTCTTTTATGGTCCAAGAGACCGAAATAAAGACAAAGAAATGAAATGAAATGAATAGATTCCCACAGCAGTCCCCACTCCCGGAGGAGGGTGTCCACCCTTCTATACCAGAAAGTCCTGAAGGATGGAACGAGCAAAGTGTCTGTCTCTCCTCACCTGGGTGTCCAAGCAATAATGTTTTGCGAAGGTGTGGAGGGAGGCCCAAGTTGCCGCCCTACAAATGTCCCCCACAGGAACGCCCCTAGACGAAGCAGAAGTTTGCTCTAGTGGAATGAGCCCTTAAACCCTCTGGAGGTTCCTTACCAGCCAAACAGTAGCATATCTTGATGCACAAGACAATCCATCTGGAAAGGGTGCGCTTGTGCACCGCTCGACCTTTCCTGCAGCCAACAAAGCCCACGAAGAGCTGGTCATCAACTCTGAAGTCTTTAGTCCTGTCCAGATAGAAGCTCACCGCCCTCTTAGGGTCCAAGCGGTGAAGTCTCTCCTCCTCCTTGGAAGGGTGAGGGGGAGGATAGAAGGTAGGAAGGGTAATGGACTGCCCCAGATTGAAGGGAGTTACCACCTTAGGCAGAAACGCAGCCCTGGTCCTGAGTACCATTCTTTCAGCATGAATGGTCAAGAACGGGGGTTTTGAACTTAGAGCTTGAAGCTCACTTACCCTCCTTGCCGAGGTGATTGCAATGAGAAAAACCGTCTTAAAAGACAACAGTCTCAAGGGACACTTGTGTAAGGGCTCGAAGGGAGAACCCATAAGATAAGTCAAGACAAGGTTTAAGTCCCATTGAGGCACAATAAAGGGAGTAGGAGGAAACCTGTTTGTGAGGCCCTTAAGAAAACGAAGAACAATGGGTGATTTGAACAATGACGGCTGATCCGGCAAGCAAAGGAAAGCCGACAAAGCCGATAAGTATCCTTTTACAGTAGCCACAGCAAAGCCTTGCTGAGCAAGAGAAAGGGCAAACTGCAGAATGTCAGATAAACAAGCCTTCAAAGGATCAATTGACTTCTCCCCACACCAGAGAACAAATTTAGACCACCTATAGGAATAGATAGATTTGGTGAAATGTCGTCTGGCAGACAAAATTACATCTACCACATCAGATGGGAGAGAAAAAGAATTCAGGTTGCCTCGTTCAATCTCCAGGCATGAAGGTGTAAGCTCTGGAGGTGGGGGTGTAGAACCTGCCCCTCCGATTGCGAGAGGAGGTCTGCCCTGAGAGGCAGACGGAGCGGAGGGTACGAGGAGAGGTGGAGAAGATCTGAATACCACACCCCTCTTGGCCAATCCGGGGCGATCAATATGACTTGTGCCCGGTCTAGGCGAATCTTCCTCAGAACCCAAGGAATCAAGTGTATGGGAGGAAACGCGTAAAGGAGTTGTGAGCTCCGACTCAACTGAAACGCGTGCCCCAACGCTCCCTGCATCTGATATTGGAGACTGCAGAATTACGGGCAGTGAGCATTCTCGTGAGTGGCGAACAGGTCCACCCGAGGAGTTCCCCACGTCCGAAAGACGTGACGAACCACCTCCGGATGGAGCCTCCACTTGTGGTCGGCGGAGAACTGCCGACTGAGACTGTCTGCACGCATGTTCAACACCCCGGCCAGATGATTTGCCATCAGACAAATCTGATAAACCTGAGCCCAGGACCATAGACGCAGTGCCTCTCTGCAAAGACAAAGAGACCCCACTCCTCCCTGCTTCTTGACATACCACATCGCGGTAGTGTTGTCCGTCAGGACTTGAACAGACTGACCGCGAAGGGAAGGGAGGAAGGCCTTGAGTGCCAAACAAATCGCCCGCAATTCCAGAAGGTTGATGTGAAGCAACCTTTCCTCTGGAGACCAAAGACCTTTGTTCTCCAGATCCCCCAGATGCACACCCCTCCCTAAAGTGGATGCATCCGTTATCACTGTGGCCACCGATGGAGGTAGATGGAAGGGCTTTCCTTGAGACAGATTGCCCTCCACGCTCCACCAAGAAGATTCGCCGCAGCTTCTCTGGAGATCCTCACAGACTCCCTGAGATCTCCTTTGTGCTGATACCACTGCCTGCGGAGGCACCACTGGAGCGCCCTCATGTGCCAGAGTGCATGGTTGACCAACAGAATGCAGGAAGCAAACAGACCGAGCAGGCGAAGGACCTTCAGGACTGGAACGACCGCTCAATTGTAAAACAAAGGAATCATTTCCTGTATGTATATCGAGAATCCTTTGAGGAGGAGGGAATGCTCGACACACAGTAGTGTCCAGTACCGCACCTATGAACAGGTTGCGCTGAGAGGGCACCAGGTGAGATTTGGGCACATTTATCGAGAAACCCAATTTGAACAACAGCTGAGTTGTATCCTGCAGATGATGTAGCACCTTCTCTGGCGACTCCGCTTTGATCAGCCAGTCGTCCAGATAGGGGAAAACGGAAATCCCCGACCTTCTGAGATGGGCTGCCACCACTGCCATCACCTTCGTGAAGACTTGGGGTGCAGTAGTAAGACCAAACGGAAAGACCGCAAACTGATAATGCTGCGATCCTACCTAAACCGGAGATACTTCCTGTGCAACTTCAGGAAGGGGATGTGAAAATACGCATCCTGCAAGTCGATCGACACCATCTAGTCCTCCTGATTCAGCGCTTGAAGAACCTGCGCAAGGGTGAGCATCTTGAACTTCTCTTGCTTCAGATAAAGATTCAAGACCCTGAGGTCCAATATCGGACGCAATCTGCCGTACTTTTTCGGAATCAGGTAATACCGGGAGTAGCATCCCTGACCCCTCTCCTGCTCTGGAACCACCTCTATCGCACCTTTCTGTAGTAACTTCAGGACTTCCTCCTGTAGGAGAAGACGATGGTTCTCTGAGCAAGCCCCTTGACAAGGAGGGTAATTTGGAGGGAATTCCCGAAAGGGAAGGGCGTACCCATTTTCTACAAGATCAAGAACCCAAAGATCTGTAGTTACAGATTCGCAATCTTGTAGAAAATGGGTAAGCCGGCCCTCCACAGGACCAACATGATCCAGAATGGCGGATCTAGGGCTGCTTTGCGGTGGAAGGAGGGGGCTGAAGAGGAAGAGGAGGAGAGTTGACGTGAGCAACCCCTGATTCTACCTCTGTATCCTTTAGACAAAGAGCCTTGCTGCTGCTGCTGCTGTTGGGTCTGCCTGTAGGAACGAAAGGTTGCCCTTCCGAAACCTCTGTACCTTTTAAACGACCCCCTTGACTGGGATTGAAGGCCCAGAGACTTAGCCGTAACCTTGCTCTCCTTAAAACGTTCAAGAGCAGCATCTGCCTTTTTGCCAAACAAACCAGATCCATCAAATGGCAAGTCCAACAGAGTCGACTGTTCATCCGGAGAAAACTCCGAAGACTTCAGCCTCACACCCCTCCTGGTGGCAACAGAAGATCCCATGACCCTTGCCACTGAATCCGCCGTGTCCAGCCCACTTTGGATCACCTGGCGTGCTGCTGCCTGGGCATCCGTCATGATCACATTAAAACCAACCCTATCCTCCTCAGATAGTTTTGGTACCAGTTTCTTAGCAGAATCCATGAGCGCATGAACATAGCGTCCCAAAAGGCAAGTGGCATTTATTGATTTTAGTGACATGCTGGCCGATTAAGACATTTTTGGCCGACTGGTCCAGCTTTTTAGCCTCTCTTTCCACCGGAACCTGAGGAAAAGCACCCTTGGATTTCCCTGAACAAGCCGCCTGAATCACTAGGCTCTCAGGCGATGGATGTGATGTCAAGAACTCAGGGTCCCCTGGAGCCGCTCTATACCTCCTAGCAACCGTCTTAGAGACTGCGGGAGCAGAAAAAGGCTTACGCCACACCTCCAACACAGGGTCAATAATGGCCTCATTAAAAGGCAACAACGGCTCCGAAACCGCAGTAGGAGAATGCAATACTTCAGTCAGAATGTTTGATTTGAACTCAGTAGTTGGCAACTGAAGATCCAGCAGTTCTGCAGCCTTCCTGATGACTGCATGATATGGAGCCACATCCTTCGAGGGTTCATCGGAAGGTGGAGTAATTTCCCACTCAGGAGACAAATCCAGTCCACTAGACTCTTTAAGCTCCTCAAACACCTCGTCAGACTCCACCAGCTCTCCTTCTTCTGCTTCTTCCAGAAGGTACCTTCGCTCATCAACCACTCTCTGAGCCTCCCTTCTGGACCGAATCCGTACAAGCGGCGTCGGCGGCGCCGTGTTCGAATCCGACGGCGCCGAACGTGGATCCGCAGGAGCAGCCGGTGTTGAACGAGGTCGAGCCAGCGCCGGTGAAGAAGGAAACGGTGTCGACGTCCTCGGCGCCGGTAGATGCCAAGACGGCGTCGTCGGAAAAAATGGCATGAAAGGGGCCTGCGGAATGACTTGCGGCACCCCCAAATTAAATGCCATTGGACCCATCGGACCCGCAGGTGCACCAGTGGTGTACATGGCTCTCGCAAACAGCCCGTACATAGCATTTAAATAATGCGAGGGGTCCTGACCTGGTCCAGGGAACGCAGGGTACTGGTTAGGCATCACCAGACTCGGGCCAACCGGCGCCGACGGTGGAATAAGCGGCGTCGCAGGCTCACCCGGTACTTGAAGTTCCTCAACCGGGGCAGGAGACGGAGACGGAGATGGAATCGGCGTCGGAGATGTAACCGAAGCCGGCGAAGCCACTGGAGAAGTAGGACCAGGAGGCGAATCCTGAACGGGTGAAGGAGACAGAGTCCTTTCGGCGTTGAGTTGGTGACTTCGACGCCGAACTCTTGTCCGAGTGATGTCGAGGAGAGTGCCTCCTCTTCTTCTTGTGCTTCTTGGATCGTGAAGCATGCTTCTAAGTCAACTTCGACGCCGACCTCGACCGTGACCTCGAACTCGTCCTCGACTTCCTTCTTCCTCTCTTCTCCTTTTTCATCCTGGCGATGAAGAGTTTCGCCTCCCTTTCTTTTAGAGCCTTGGAGCTCATCTTGCGGCAGCAAGAACAACCATTCACATCGTGGTCAGATGACAAGCACCACACACAGTCGTCATGTGGATCCGTGATCGACATGTGTTTGCCACATTGACGACAGGGCTTGAAGCCCGACTTCCTTGTCGACATCTTTCTCGAAAGAGAAACCCAGAAAAACACAAATTAACAGTAAAGCTACCAACAGCGATTCCCGAAATCCGTTGGCGTTGACGGCGCGGAAAAAAGGGAACTGACGTCATCACGCCGACGAGGTCTTCTTATGGAGCCGGTGATGTCAGTGGAGTCGCGAGCGGAGCCGTTTCTCTGGGACGTCGTCTTCTACCTCATCGGCGTGGACTGCTACAAAAGTTTCCGAATGTTGCTGGCGCAGGGGATATTCACAAGGTGAGGAATCTACTGGCAGATGTATCCATCAGAAAGACCGTCACTCACGCCCTGGTCACCAGCAGGTTCGACTACGGCAACGCACTCTATGCCGGAATAAACAAAAACCTCACCCGAAAGCTACAGAACATCCAAAATGCTGCCGCAAGACTGGTCCTCAACCTGCCAAGCACCTGCGCACACTCCACTGGCTCCCCATCAAAGTCAGAGTCACATTCAAGATGCTAACCCACGCTCTCAAGGCCCTCCACGACACCAGACCAGCATACCTGAACAGCCGACTCAAATTCCACGCACCCCAAAGGACCCTACGATCAGCCTAGCTCTCCTACGCCATGGGCTCCTGCACCAGAAAGACCAGATCGGGAGGCCGCTCGGGAGGCCGCTCCTTTTCCTTCCGCGCGGCCAGAGCCTGGAACGACCTTCCGCTCCACCTCAGACAGATAACATCGCTCCCCATCTTCGCAAGAAACCTCAAAACCTGGCTCTTCGACAGACCCCCTCCTTGATGGACTGGAACCTGCGACCCCACCACCCCCCAGCGCCGAGACTCTTATGGGTGAGTAGTTGTGCTTAACAAACACCTGGTGATCCCTCAATCCTTTCCTCCCATTTTGTGGCTTTAGCATTGGCCCTAATACATGCCCCTCTTCTCTGCTTTTGTCACGAGAGTGTCTGCCTGCCAAAAGGAAGGCTTGGAAGTAGATGGGAGCTACTATACCGGAACCAGACCTGGATAAGAGGAATTATCCGCCCCTTATTTTTGTTGTATTTCCTTGACCTCTGGCAACTTGAAAAACATGGGTCTATAATATAAAATAAACCACGTTGAAGACGAGAACGTGTGGACCTTACTTTTTTTTCTCCCCTTTACTGCAGTCTGAGCCATATCAGCAACCCCGCTTGTTACAATTGGTGGAGAATGCGGGCACTCGCCCATTAGCATTATATAATGGATGCCCTAATACAACACCTAGTAAAAGGCCAAAAGAGGTTGGAATGAGCCGTGGAGTGCCAAATGACGTCGGCACAGGCCAACCGGGACATCTTCAAAAACTCCATAGCAGCAAAATTGGAGGGCCTACAGACATTGGCAGCGGAGCAGAAATCTACAGGGATAAGAGAAACCAGAGCCGGTATCCAGGGAACGCCAGGAGTGTCCCTACAGAAGTACGTGGTAGGAGAAGACCCCGATGCTTTCTTATTCAATTTTGAAATGGCAGCAAGAGCCTGTAATTGGCCAGTGGAAAAATGGTCGTTCTTTTTGGCACCTTTATTAACCCGAGATGCACAAGCTGCTTACCAAGTAGCAAACCCCACTGGCGATACCCCTTATGCCGTGATCAAAACAATCATTTTGGACCATTTGGGTTTAGATGCCGAGGCATATAGGGTACGATTCCGTAAAGAGATGGGACATCTGGGGGAGAACCCCAAAACCCTATTCTTCCGCCTTAAGTCTGCAGCTGACAAGTGGCTAAAACCGCTGGACAGTACGAAAGAAGAGATCATGGACAGGATCTACCTTGAACAGTTTCTAGAGACCCTACCCTATAATACCCAAAGATGGCTTCGGCAACACAATCACCTCACTATAAGAGAAGCAGTAGAAATGGCTGCCACTTTTTCCCAGGCCCAACCCCGTACAGCTATATGGGAGCCCGAACGTCCAAATCGACCGCTCCCAGAGAAAAACGAGAGGAGGGGCGGCAAACCCACACAAGACGTTCCCAAATCACAACCCCTAAGAATGGAGGTCGTTCAAGCCAAAGAGCCATAATGCTTCGATTGCGTAGACTGGGGAAACATAGCCCGGGTATGTCCCCAGAAGAAGCCCACCGAGGAGCCTATGGAAGTTGGCTACATCCCCAGATCGATATTGTACTCTGCAGAACTGGGAGGTGCTTACTATGTGCGTGTTAAGGTAAACGGGCAAACAGTCAGGGCTCTACTTGATTCAGGGTGTAGGCAATCGCTCATTCAGGGAGACCTAGTGCATCCCAGCCAGATCATCCCTGAGGCTTTTCCCCATTTCACCATCAACTAAGGATTGCTTTATAGAATAAGCACCAAGGATGCGCCACCGCAGCTACTGGTTCCAGTGGCATTCAGAAATCAGATCCTTTTCTTTTCCCACTCACACCTCACCGCTGGTCATATTGGGTCGGAAAAAAAACACCTAGAACGTCTTAAGGTATTTTTTACTGGCCAGGGGTATATGGGGACGTAAAAAAAACTGCCAGGAATGAGAGACATGCCAGAAAAGGAATCCGTATCGCTCCCCTCCTGTGCCTTTACAGCCGTGACCCATGATAGGCACCCCGTTTGAAAGAGTGGGTATGGACCTTATCGGGCCCCTGCCCAAAACCGGGAGGAGTTTCAATATGCTCTGGTGGTCGTTGATTATGCGACCCGTTATCCTGAGGCCTTTCCCCTCAAAGCACCCACCGTCTTATTGAGCTCTTCTCCCGAGTGGGATTCCCACTGGAGATTCCAACCTTTTGTCTCACGCTTAATGAACGAGGTTTGTAAGACTCTTAATCTCAGTCACCTCAAGACATCGGTGTATCATCCCCAGACCGACGGCCTGGTGGAGAGATATAATAGTACAATCAAACTAGTACGCAAGGAAATGTTAAACAATGAAGGAAAGGAGTGGGACCAGCTTCTTCCACTAGCCCTGTACATAATCCGCAGTCAGGTCCAGAGTAGTCTCGGCTGTTCATCATTTGATATGTTATACAGAAGACAGCCAAGGTCCCTACTGAAAATTACTAAGGAGGCCTGCGAGAAGGAGGAAGCGGACTAGGCACGGGCTTTTTGGAATATACCCAGAACCTTAAATCCCGTATAGGGAAACAACAAGATCTTGCGTATTCCCACCTCAAGAAAGCCCAGTAGAAACAGAGGTATCTCTATGACAAGGGAAAAAATTGAGGAAACTGAATGTCAATGATTGGGTCTTGGTGCTACTACCCTCCTCCACAAGTAAGCTTAGGTCTGAATGGCTAGGCCCCTACAAAATAGTAGGCACCGTGGGGAAAACCAGCTATAAGGTACAAATAAGACCCTCCGGCATACACACCTACCACGTTAACATACTAAAAAATTGTTGGGGCCTCTGCCAACCTCTGGCCATCTGATCCTGCCAACAGGAGAAGCCCCCGCCTGTACCCTAGACCAACTAGTGATCAATGACGCTCTTTTAGACCCAGAGAAGCGCTCATTAGATGCTGTGTTGAAACCCTTTTCCATTCTGTTTTCCAACACACCAGGGAAAACCAGTCTGATAGAACGGGAAACATCGTTTACAACGCGGGGATTACATCGCGATGCCATTACATCGTGGTTTTTACAACGCAAGTCGTTACAACGACTTGCGCTAGATGGTGCTCTAGGACAAGGAATAGTATAATTTACTATCCAACACCTTCCCTACTGTACGTAGACTGGAGTTGGAATAGTAAATTATACTACTCCTAAGTCCAGCGCACTCCAACGCAAGTCGTTGTAACGACTTGCGTTGTCAAAACCGCGATGTAAATGTATGCGTTGTAACGTCATACATTCTGATAGAACACGCGATAGAGACCACACCGGGCCAAATCATAAAACAATACCCCTACAGGGTTCCCCCAGCTAGAAGACAATGCACCATTGAGCAAGGAGCAGTCCTTCTCCCTCCTTCGTTCGGGACTCTCTCTTCTCTGCTGGAATATGGTTAGTGCTGTTTATACATCTCATACTCTTACGGGTATGGTGTTGCGCTATTCTTGCAGTTTGGGATGTCTTGTCTTTGCTCTTCGAGCCACTTGGGTTGCTGTCAGCCTTCCCCATGGTCCGTCACTCTGTTGCTGGCTCAGTGCTTCGGGCACTTTTTGTTGTTCTGTCGCAGACTGACTTCCCCCTGGGGGTATGTCTGTGGTATCTATTCTAATTTAAGGAATCTGAGGCTAGATGTCTCTATCAGATGTACGAGTTACTTACCTTCGGTAACGATGTATCTGGTAGAGATGTTGTGTAGCCGCAGATTCCTTAACGCCCACCCATCCTCCCCATTCTGCGAGGACCTTGCCAGGTGGGTTTCTCCATTTTGTCTCCTTTCAGTTGCCATTGGTTTTCTTTCAAGGTGATCACATTGTTGTGCCCTCTTTAAGAATTGCCATATGCGGCTGCCTCCCTCCAGGTGGCTTCTTTTCTGTAAAACGGTGCCTTTTCATTCACCATCATCAGGGGATACTTCTTCTCCTGTTGCTTCCCTCCCTTCCTCCTTCTCTATTGAGTCGGGTCTCTTGTCTCCTTTATAGTAGCCTTCTTTGGGGATCTGCTGGGCTATGTTTCTGCCTTCCTTTGCTATAGGGAAATACCATTCTTTTCATACCTTCTCGCAGGGGACTGTTGTTCTTCCTGTGTCCCGTCCTTGTTGGTCAGCACAGTTCTACGTGGTAATAACAATCGATCTTGCCTGTTGCGATATTCTTCCCTTGTTACTCAGCCTTTGGAGAGGGTCCAGGGTTTTTTGTTAGAGCTTTGCTCTGCCTTTACTTCTTCTCGTATATGTAGACAGTGTCTGCTACTGTCTTTTATGATGGTATTTTGCACCATCCGCCTTCTTTCTTTCTTTGATGGATTTTTCATCCTTTGCACAAAGTTTCCATACTTTCACAGTTTTGTTGGCTCCGCATTGTGCCACGAAAAAGTTTATCCGAAGAAAACGGTTGTCAGCGTGCCGGGAGGGACTTGTAGGACCGTCACGTCCGTGGACGACTTCAGGGCGGGGTCGTGTGGCGCCGTCCCCCAGCGTGCAGAGGTGCTGCTGCATAAAGTTTTCCGGATCGAGTCTGACACCTGGAGATATTCTAAGTTAAGGAATCTACGGCTAGACAACGTCTCTACCAGATACATCGTTACCGAAGAAAAGTAACTTGTACTTATCAACCAATGTCCTGTGCATGAAAAATTAGAGGGTAAAAGAACTGAAATTTGTATTTATTCATTTCTGTAATGTATTTAATTTCAGTGCAAGCGTTATTGTGGATCTTGTTAAGGACCTGAGAGATTTTTTGACCACTGTGAGAGCTAACTTATTTTTAGGGTGTCTAGGTGATTTTAATGCACACATGTGTAATTACCCTGCAAGTGAGGCGTGTAGTCTGGAAGGTGCTATGGGACACTTTATGCATAATGAAAATGGTTAAGGTTTCGGTAGCCTTATGGTTATATTTGACTTTTATTATATAAGCGATATTTTAGCGCCCCCTCCTGGCTCTTCTTATACCACCTACTTTTGTTGGCAACAGCAAAGTCTGTATTATTGCCTGTATTCTGGTGACAAGGAATTGTGAGCTGTTAACATCTGATCTTTCAGTACACACAATGTGTCTGAGTGATCACAATCCTCTGTCACTGAATTTTAAGATTACGTGGGGGGTTGAGAACCCAGTGTGTACCACTCAGGCTCTAGACATTGACAAACTGAATGGATTTCCAGTCGAATGGTGCAGCAGTGATCAAGATAAGTTTTTAGGGACAATCATTAGTGAATTTAAACACTTGTGGGATGTTGTTGGAATGATGCAGTCAGTCCTGAAAAAATAATCTCCAGTGAGGACGTTGGTAATGCCAGTATGAGTAGTAGAAAAGTGAAAGCCCCTAGCCCTGACCGGGTTCTCCTACACATGTTTCTAGGGAAGACAGATCTGTGGGTTTGTTTTTTTAAGAACGTTCTGAAAGCTGTAGCATGGAGGGCATTCTACCTGCTTGGAATCAATCAATCCTAGTGACAACTTTTAAAAAGGGATATAGAGTAGATCCCCGAGTGGGACGGATATGCCCAGACGTGGGTCCCGTTCTCTCCATGGCACTGGAGTCAAGTTATCCTGGCTGATGAGGTCTGAAAGCTCGAAACCAGTCCTAAGATGCTTGTTTCCAGTCCAGGGAGGACCTGGCCTGGCAGTTCGGGTTGGACTGTTCCCATTGGTCACAGGGTCAAGACTGATTTTCATATGGCTGGGTCCAAACTGGAATGGCATGGTGAGCAAAAAAACGATGGATTTAGGCCCAGATCTCTGTACTGGGGTGAATGTATGACATTGTTCTGCATTCTGTCCATCAATTGTTTTTTTTGCGTAGATCCCCGCTGT
Source organism: Triturus cristatus (assembly GCF_964204655.1). NCBI lineage: Eukaryota > Metazoa > Chordata > Amphibia > Caudata > Salamandridae > Triturus > Triturus cristatus. The sequence goes on along the minus strand of NC_140594.1, from coordinate 210,255,165 downwards.
TACAGACCTATTTCTTCACTTGAGTCAACTCTAAAGATTGTGGCAATAATAGTACTGCCTCGCATAAATAAATAGGCCTAGGAGCACCATATCATCTGTGAAGTGCAATATGGCTTCCGAAAAGGAATTGGTACTACTGAACAATGTTTAAATCTTTCCTGTTTGATAAATATTTAAGGTCAAATAGATTGTAATGACTACTCCTGTTCCTAGCTTAAGAGCTGCTATTAGGGTTGTGTTACTAGCGGGGTTGCGGATATGGATCAGACGGCAGTAAAGGGAAAAAAAATTAAGGTCCACACTTTTTCGTCTTTAACGTGGTTTATTTAATATTATGGACCCGTGTTTTTCAAGTTGCCAAAGTTCAAGGAAATACCAAAAAAATAAGGGGTGGATAGTTCCTCTTATTCAGGTCTGGTTCCGGTATAGTAGCTCCCGTCTTCTTCAGAACCTTCCTTTTGGCTAGCAGACACTCTTGAGAGAAAAGCAGAGAAGAGGGGCATGTATTAGGGCCAATGTTAAAGCCACAAAAAGGGGGAAAAGGAGTGAGGGATCACCAGTGTACGTTCAGACGTCTATAGGCGTGTGCTAGTGTAGAAAAGAATACCGGGAGGCTTAAAAGAACAGGCGGACGCTCCATCGACCGGTTCTCTCCCTCCTCCCGACCAACCTGCAAACCGCTTCCCTACCTGGGAGAGCCACACTCCTTCGGGAGCGTGGCTGGGCGCAGCGTCTTGACGTTGGCCTCCTGGCTCGCCGGTCCTCCAGGTAGCAATATCGCTGCAGGGACTCTTCTTCGGGCGTCTCCGTCATCCTCTCCGTGGCAAAACAGCGTGCCTCCTGCTCTCCTCTTCCAGGTTTATAACGTTCGCTCCCTCGTCCCTGCGGTTCAGGGATTGGCCTCGGGGGAGTGACGTCAGTCTTTTGGGCGGGGCTGTCGACAGAAGAATTTCCCTTAAAGGTGCCGTCCTCGCCGAAGGGGATCTCGTCATCCCGGGAGGTATTTGACACACAAATCCAGTCGCCCGTCTGCAAAGAAAGGAGAGGGTCTTGTTCAGAGGGCGCAGTCCACCAGTCCGGGTTAGGCACATTCCCCACGCCTCCCTTTTGGTAGTCCTGCGGGGTTTCGGATTTGCGCCCCCCCCTAGGATTGGCCAGTTCGGGGAGAGGCAATATTCGGGACAGAAAGTCAGCGTTCCCGTTGTCAGATCCATTCCGATGTCTCACTTCGAAGGAGAAATGTTGGAGGGTTAGGAACCACCGTAGGACCCTTGGGTTATGGCCCATGTTGCGGCTCATCCATTGGAGGGGTGAGTGGTCAGTGTACAGTAAAAAGTGGTTTCCCTCGAGATAATAACATAACTTGTCAATAGCCTACTTTACCGCAAGGCACTCCTTCTCTATAGTAGGGTACTTCATTTCTCGAGGGAACAGTTTTCTGCTTATAAAAAGGATGGGGTGGTCCATACCATTAGGGGAGAGCTGTGATAGCACCGCTCCTAGCCTATAGTTCGAGGCATCCGTATGGAGGATAAAGGGTCTGGTGAAGTCGGGAGAGGACAGGACTTGGTTAGTAGTTATTGCTCTCTTCAATCAATCAATCAATCAAAGCATTTATATAGCGCACTACTCACCCAGAGGGTCTCAAGGCGCTGGGGGAGGGGGGTCTGCTACTGCTCAAACAGCCAGGTCTTGAGTTGCTTCCTGAAGGCGTGGTGGTCCTGGGTCAGGCGGAGGTGGGTCGGGAGGGAGTTCCATGTCTTGGCGGCGAGGTAGGAGAAGGACCGTCCCCCTGTGGTGGCTCTTCGGATGCGGGGGACGGCGGCGAGGGCGTGGCCGGTCGATCGAAGCTGGCGTTTGGGAGCGTAGAAGTTGAGGCGGCTGTTGAGGTATCCTGGGCCTTGGTTGTGTAGGGCTTTGTGTGCGTGGGTGAGGAGTCGGAAGGTGATTCTCTTGTTGACCGGGAGCCAGTGCAGGTCTCTCAGGTGTCCGGAGATGTGGCTGCGACGGGGGATGTCCAGGATGAGTCGTGCTGAGGCGTTCTGGATTCGCTGGAGTCTCTTCTGGAGTTTGGCGGTGGTTCCGGCGTAGAGGGAGTTGCCGTAGTCCAGACGGCTGGTGACGAGGGCCTGGGTGACCGTCTTCCTGGTCTCGGTGGGGATCCACCGGAAGATCTTACGTAGCATGCGCAGGATGTTGAAGCACGACGAGGAGACGGCGTTGACTTGTCTGGTCATGGAGAGGGAGGAGTCCAGGATGAAGCCCAGGTTGCGTGCGTGGTCTGTTTGTTTGGGTGCGCTGCCTAGGGCGGGGGGCCACCAGGAGTCGTCCCAGGCGGAGGGTGAGGATCCCAGGATGAGGACTTCCGTCTTGTCCAAGTTCAGTTTCAGGCGGCTGTTCTTCATCCATTCGGCTACTTCTTTCATCCCTTCGTGAAGGTTGGCTCTGGCGGTGGCGGGGTCGTTGGTGAGGGAGAGTATCAGCTGGGTGTCGTCGGCGTCTTTAAACAAGAGAATGCCTCTTTTACTGCATCAGTGGGGTGTAGGATAAGACACATCCGAAGGGAGTGGCCGCAGAGGCACCGAAAGTGCATAAGAGCTGTGAATAGGAACACACATAACTGTGGAGAAGAACCTCAGATCTCCAGAACACTTCCTCCGACTGTGAGGGGAACACCACCCCCACAGAAGAGTCGGACTGTTTAGTATAGGCCAAGAAAGAAGCATTGTGAAGCGGGTGGACCATCCCAGGGAGTGGAACGCAAGGAACCCTCATCGCAGAAGATGCAGGAAAAGGTACCGAAGTGCACATAAAAGGTGCTAGAAAAGACACCGCCGTGCAGAACGAGGGCAAGCTTGAGTACAAGCACTGACTTGCTCCTTGAAACACGGAGATGTAGGACCAGACTTCGCAGTAGCGAAGAGAGGTAGAGAGCAAGGTGGGGCGAGCTACGACCACGCAACTACGGGCGCCGCCGCAGGAGGAACCCACCTAATGCACCCGTAGCAGGAGGCAGCCGCGTTTTGAAGCATGTTGAAATACATTTAAAATCTCCAAAAGAGGAGAATGAGGCACATATGCAAGGCTCAAGCAAGGCGAGACCCACAGCGTAAAGGAGATGGCGCCAAAGGCACAAAACTGAACACCCTGCAACGGTAAGACAAGGGCATCATTGGACTTAGGCAGCCAAAGGGCAGAGCTATACAATAGCATACAGGTACCCCACTTGGAGGATGGCACATCCTCAAGAACCAAGGGGGAACACCTCTTAGGACAAACCACAATCAGAGGACAGAACACAAACAATCTGTGGAACACCGCCACAGTAGGCTTACCGCCAGCCTAAAAAAACTCATAGTGCAACTGGTGGACTCCAAATAAAGGGGCAACCACCCCAGAACATGTGACATGGAAACAGTTGAAATACAGACCGATGGGGAAGTACGCAATCCCGCCAGGAGGCGCTGAACAGCCAAATCGGCGTGGGCATCAAACAAAAGGACCCAAGTAAAGGGTAGGTCAACAAGGCGTTCCCGGATATTCTCCAGAAAGACGCCATCCCGCAAACAAATAGGGCCACCGAACCAGCCATAGCACGGCCTAAGGAATGTGCAGTATCCAAGGCCGAGCGAATTGTAAATTCCGCTAAATCATGGCCATCACGGAGAAGTGGAAGGAGGTCAACACGAGCGCCCTCAGAAGTGGCCGTTAGAAGAGACTCAGCAGAGTCCCAAAGGGCAGAAGTAGCGTGAGCCAAAACACACACTGTATTCAGTGATCAAAGAGCTGCACTAGAGGAGGCGAAAATGTTACAGCCCCACAACTCCAGCCATCTGGACTCCCGGGAGGGAGGAAGCAACAGCTGAGGCAAGGAAGGGAAAGCAGTTTGCAGGACAAACCTCTGAACGTCTGGGTGAACAAATAAGCAAACTGGATCATGTGGAGTAGGACGGTGGCGGCGCAAGATAGAACGAGCCACCGGATCACCGGAAGCTGGCCGAGCACAGGTGCCCAAAAGGGCATTATAAAGAGAAGCTTCGAAGGGTAGAAGCGGCTCTACAGTCCCTGAACCGTGGTGGAGGACATCCAGCAGAGGGTCAACTGGCAGGGGGACCACAGAAGGGTGCATACTCAGAACACGAGCGGCTAAGGAGACAACCCTAATGAATACCGCACCGGCCTCTGTAGCCCTCCGAGGAGGGGACAGCAACTCATCTGTGTGTGAGGGCTGTAAATAAGCCTTCCACCCCAAGGAGGTTGCCCAATGAACTGAGTATGCGACCTATGCCCAAAAGAAGAAAGCCCCATCGACAAATGAGGGTCCTGATGGGCCTCGAGGAGGCCACAAACTCCAAGGGGGGGGGGGGGGGGGGGGGGGGGGGGAGGAGAGGCAAGGACAGATATGGCATTGCTGGGCATTGAGACAATGCCGAACTCCCTCCGGAAGCCTCCGGAGAGGAGTCACTAATTCTGCGTCGGGCGGCGCCTGAGCGATTTCTGTCGAGGCGGCGCCTGAGCGACTTCCATCGGCACGACCCCTCCTCATCCGGCACCGACTCTACCTCAACCACGACGAGCTCAGCTTCCGAAGAAGGGGACTGCAATGGAGCAGGAGAGGAAAGCCTACAACGCCAGACCGGTGCCAACCCGGTGCCAACTCAGCCTCAACCACAACAATCTCCGACTCCAAAGGAAGGAATGGAGTCGGAGCGGCAAGTCTACGGCCCACCTCCGGACAGGCAGCCGCTTGTCCGGAAGGCTGAGATGTGCTCGAAGCAGGGCTGCGAGCACCAGCAACCACCTGCGGCGCCACAGGGAGCCCCACTGGACTATGCGGCGCAGCAGGGGTGCTATGGGTCGAACAGGGGCACCCAACCAGGCCGCGCCCTGACGAAGCCACATCTCCATCATCCCTAGAGGTAAGAGGCTCCAAGGATACCCCAGGGAGAGGAGGGGGCCCAAGGGAGGCCTGCGGAGCCGTGGCATAGGCCTCCATCTGGGCCAGAGTCGCCCCTGCGCCAGGATAAGGTGGATAAAGAAGGGGCGACTCCCGGGGGCGCACGTCCAGAGGATTCCTTGAAGTAGTGCCCCCGACAGCCGAAGGAAGTGAGGTCGAGGACCTCGGCGACATGCGCCGTGATTTACCCGAGCAAGGCGAACGACGCACCTGGGAACCAGAGGGCGACCGACGCCGCAAATGGAACCCACTGCCAGAGGGACCTGCAGCAGACTCCGACCGGGACAGACGAGCCGAAAGCAGCTTCATCCTGCGCTCCCGCCGAGACTTCAACTTGAGGTGTTGGCAGGCGTCGCAGTCCGTGTGGGTCCATCGCTGACATTTGCCGCGAACAGGAGGTACAATTTTTAAAGCCCGAAGGCAACGTACACTGTTCCAGACCCAAAGCGTCAAAAGGGGCCTGAAAAGAAAAGCAGGAAACTGACGTCAGCGCGCCGGGAGGAACTTGTATGACCTCGCTGATGTCACGTCCGTGGATGACGTCAGGGCGGGGTCATGTGGTGCTGTCCCCCGGTGCGCAGAGGTGCTGCTGCAAAAGGTTTTCCGGATCCAGTCTGACGCCTGCGGATATTCTAAGTTAAGGAATCTACGGCTAGATGTCTCTATCAGATCAAGATCGCAAAGCCCCCTGTGCCTTCCCCTGACTGGAAGGGGTAGCATCCGTACAGTAGGAAGTGTACTCATCTATATGAAAAGGACCTTTAACCCATGTCTATTGCAGACATAAGATACCATAATTGCTAATAAACTTCTTCCAGTCAGGGTTATTTATTTGCAAGTTGATGCCTGCAAGGTTCCAATTCAGTATCCTGACTTTATCATGCTTGTCAACCAAGCCACAGGCATTGGATGTAGCAGAATTCAGTTCTCAATAAATCAGATTGTCCCTGTTGGGGCTCAAAATCTAATGGTTTGCTATCATAGGGTGGTGACAGTTTTGTGTTCCGTTGCTTGTAAATCCTGGTCAACCACAGATCTGTTAAAAGTATGAACCTTTGATAACCTACACAAAAGTCAATGTATTTACAGACTGTGACTGGATCGAAATCCCTCCCCAAGGCTTTGCTGATACCGTCAGGTAGTTTATAAAAATAACCAAGTGGGACAGTAGTAATTTTACTTGGTGGGAACAAACCTGTGGCCAATTTAGCAAAGATTATTTCAACACAGAGAGCGGACCTAAAATTGACTACCACACGATCATCTATCTAAGTCTTCAGACTGGTGCCAATCCATGAGAAATGGTTGTTCAGTAGGTCGGAACCACGGTCCAGCCAGAATCCCAATCAGTATCCAACCTTATTCCACAGTTCTCTCCAGCCCTCAAAACAGTCACTGTGCAATCCTGGAACGTCTTTCATGACTAAAACATAAGGTGTTGTAGCTGGTTGTAGCTGCAGATAATTAGATTGTATGACACTCATTAGTGTCCATTGGAGTTCGCCTTGAAACATAAGAGAAATGGGTTATGCCAGTAATATTTCCTTCATGACACATTGACCTTTCTTGCTTTCCCATGTCTTGTTGGTATGGACACTTGGGGCCTGATGTAGAGACAAGCCACTTAGTTGATGACCATTATCCTCTATATATAGGTCCACAGATTGTGGGTGTGCGTTATCACTATGGCCTGCTTCAAACTGAGGTCCCATTACTCATTCTGAAATGTATGACCATCTCAACTTACAATTGCTTTACCAACGCTGTGTAATTGACAACGTCTTTCTCTAAAGAATCCAGCCTGCTGAGAATAGAGTTAAAACTTTCCATAATACACATTTTACCAGTTGACATACACTATTAGCCATGGCCCCTTTGGTCAGCCTAAAGAGGGACTCAGACTCCAGAATGCTGGATGGCTTGATTGTTGGGGCTTTTGATTGAAGGTTCCTGAGTATTATGTGCTGACCTTGGTGATCTCTAGCCTTTTGTCTTGATACACTTGGGAAGGCGATTTGGCTTTTCTTTAGCAAGCGTCTGAACTCCGTGACATGGAGATATCGTTGTTTCAATACACAAGGAGTCATGTCCAATGCAAGGATTGGGTAAAGAAGTATGCAATTGTTTCGAGGGAGCAGATGAAATTTCTGACCCAGTACAGGAACCACATTTCAATGAACAATTTTGGCAGTGTCAGCAGGGTTATTGGGTGGCCAGGTCTAGAACATCTTGGTGACTCACACGGAGATTCTCCTCCACAATGCTGATCTCTTTATTAATGGCTCCCATGGCATATGTGAGATAAGTCACAATACTAGGGTGGTTGTTCTCACCTGCAGCTTAAGCAGCAGAAAGTAAGGAAAAAACAGAATCAAGACAGGTGGGCCAGCCCAGCCTCCGTCAGGCTCAGATAAGAATGTCTTGGCCCAGGCACAGCCCGCGCTGCAGGACATATGGACGCCTTAAGTGGTGTGTGTGTGCATCAAGCCCCTTCTCCTCCAGATGAGTGGTGAAGTCTGGGAAAAGTCCTTTGCCCACACACTGTGTCCTTGAATCAGCAATGTCAGCTCATTATCCAGACAAAATCAGATGGTAAAAACAATTAGGGTCTAGGAGCCATGCTAGTGGAATATCCTAGATCACCACCTAACGGACAAGGCCTACCATCAAAATGGCTTTAAGTACAGCTATCTTGAAAGAGGCAGCCTTCCACCATGCAAATAACACAAGGACCACTTTGTTTAAAGGATGGCAGAGCCCTATCACTACAAGCATAGCACGACTAAGATGTGTAAACTAACCTCTTAGTGGTGTTGGAGACATTCAGGCGCTGCAATGTAGTGGATGCCAACATGCTGTTTAATTGTTGAGCAATTAAATACTAAATGATAAAAGTGAATAAAAATGTTCACAAGCACAACCTAACTTTCTGAACATTAATGTTAACCACAGTCATAACATAGATGAGGATTTGAATAGATAAGTTATTCAAGTACATAATAACTTGCTTTTTATACAGTGATTAATTCTAGTTTTCTGTTTCTAACCATTTTAAACTTAGTCACTATACCCCAGTGTAATGGTACTCAATGTATCAACTCCGAGAGAGGAAAAACTGAGGTATCATTGCAGAGTCGAATTTGTTATCTACAGGTCACACCTAAAGTCAGCAGTAGACACAAATTCTTGAACTATCTTGTGGACTATGAAACTGAGAAATTTTATTTTAACAGCAAATTACTTATCTGAATCACTCCATTACAGCCCTCACAAGGGAATATATACTTTTAGTGCATATGGGATACTTATAGGACAGCAGAGATGCACAGAATGTGTCTAAGCTGCACTATAAGATGTCTCCAAGGCAGCAGTAGTGGAGCTCATTTTAATATATGAATTATGCACAAAAGCAAAAGTTACTTACCTTTGCACGTTGGTAGAGGGCGTCTAGCGACTCCATTGTAACGTCGTCTCTGAAATGGGATGTCAACCGAGTCCATATAAGCCCTCCCCTAACGCGCAGACGTCAGTTTCTTTGTGACTATTTCTATGCCAACAATGCCGAGCCACTTGGAGAAACAGTCTCTGGAGACAGTGTGCCACAAAGGAAAACATCTTGTATCAACAAGTAGAGAATAAACTAACAGTAGGAGAGGATGTGTGGGTCGATAAGGAATCTGTGCCTAGATCCTGTCTCTAACAGATAAGGCATTACCGAAGGCAAGTAACTTGTCCATCTGACAGAGACATCTAGCGGCAGATTCCTCATCTCAGAATAGGATACCTAAGCAATACCATCCATGGAGGAGGGCTGCGAACTGACATCACCAAAGATCCCCAAAAAGAGAAGCCAGTCCAAAAGATAGAAAGGGACCAGACTACCCAAAAACTATAGGTGAAGCAGGATGGTTACCTAGAGGACAGATCTCCAGGAAGGACTATGGAAAGCCCGTAGGGAGAAGAAAGCTATAAGACAGTAAGAACACAGTACAGAACCAGTAAAGAGGCTGCCCCAAAGGGATGCAACCTAAGATCGGGGAATGCAAAGGGACCAAGGACAATAGGCCACAGAGTCCAGGATTGAAACCAAATGGAAGGAGCATGCACAGCGTGCTCAGCCGCAGCAACACCTACAAGGAAAAAAATAAACCTTCAAAGATAGAATGATGGGGAAAAGAGAAAGAGAGCAATGAAAGCTGAGGAGCATCTCTAAGAGACAACAAGAGAGGCAATGAAAACCTCTAAGGTATACAAGGCATCCTCCCAAAAATGTAATGGAGAAGCTCGCTGAAGAGAAGGAAGGAAACTAACAAGTACTACCAAAAATGTTGAACCTGGTCACCAAGAAGGGTGTAGGTAAAATGCAGAGACGTACACTATAAAGAAGACCAGACAACCATAAGTGCACAGCACACTAATATATATACCAGAAGTAAAAGACATCTACAAGAGATACTTATATACATGCAGAGAGATATACATCAAAGTACATAAAGATAATAATTCGTAGAAAAAACATAGAAATTCCCGTAGACACACAAGTCATACAGGGGAGAGAAAGTATACGCACTCCACTGAAGGGAACCCTCTTTGTCCGCCTATGAGCGGGAGGACAAGAAGTGGAGGAACAAAGGGTACTCCAAGAACAGAGGTAATCAGGTAGCACAGAGATAATACATCCTACCATTGTGTAAAGAAGAAATTACGAAAGTAACTGAGGTGGAGACAGAAGACAAGGCTGGGAAACAGCAACACAATGCCTCATAAGAGGAGGTGGTGGAAGGTATTGCCCACTATCGGAAAACAAGGGCAACCATCTCAGAACCAACGCCACCGATTGAGGAAGGGTGCCAGCAGGGGGTAACAGGTGAAACAAAGAATAAACAGAAGGTATCAGTCCACCATGAAGAAGAGAAGAAGAAGAGGAAGAAGACCGCCAGGGTGAAACAAAAGGGCTGGTGTAGACTAAGTGCAATAACAGTTGACGTAGACAATCACACATTGTCCAACCCTCTATGGAAACTTGAGAAACAGGTAATAAACCAAACTAAAGCTCAAAGCGAAAACTTAAGAGTATAGAGTGTGAGGAACAAACCCCAGGAAGGGGGGGGGGGGGGGGAAGCCCCAACATCGATGCATAGTGCATAAGCAGCAGAAATACTTAGTTGGACAGAAAATTTGGATATGCCAAAAGGAGGATACAGAAATACCCTCACCAAAAAAAGAGGGGGGGGGCGGAACCTCTCCCAAAGGGAGTCGGTCAGGCTGGGGAGGTGGGTGATGCTGGACTGGACTTTGCTGCTTTGGAGGCCTGCAACTGCAGAGAGATAGTACCTCTATCTAAAGGGAGTTTCTCTGGCGATGTGCGAAGTGCTGAAGACTCTCTGCACTTTGTGGGGGCTACACAGCGACAAGATGAGCTGGAGGATGGTGATTGTCAAGTTCTGTGGCCGCAGGCAGGAGTTTGCACCCAACGTCCACCACAAGGTCTCCAGTTCTTTGTCCAACAGCATTTCTTTGTTCGTCTTCTTCTTGTGTCCGTGGATACTACTGTTTAGGGCCTGGAGATACCACCTAAATACATAATTTAGGGGTGTTAACAAAGGAGTGACAGGTAGTGGCCAACGGGCCCCTTACCTGGGTTGTTTATACCCTCTATTATGCCCATCTCCCGTCAGAGGGGGACATAGCCCTAGTCCTGATTGGAGGAGTCCCACCATCTTCAAAATGATGAGCACTGAAACATGTGCTCGCCTCCAGCGCCTGAGGAGTGGAGTTTGCAGAGGGGGGCACACCTCCTATTCTTTCTTCATTTTCCCGCCTGTCTTTCCACCAAAAGGGTGTGAGGACTTGAAAGGGGGCCTGATCCTATCAGGAGATGCTGGGGTCATGGTTCAAAGGCAGCAAGGCCTCTGAAGCTTCCCGCCACAGATTGCTCTTCCTGACCGGGGGAGAAGGAAGGTGTGAACACCTCTGAACACCTCTGCCCAGAACAGGCTTTGTTCTCGATCTCTGAGCGTGCTGGTCAGAACTCTGTCTAATGATGGTAGGCTGGCTTAGGCTAGTTGGTGACAACACTAAGGGTTGGTGGGTTTCAGGAGAACCCCTCTAAGAGTTCCTCTGTGTTCAGCTAATAATACATCTGACACTGGAATCAATGCAGGTTTATTAAGACACAATGTTTGGTACCAAACATCCCATAATACAGTGAAATAATCATGGAGCTGGGGAACTCATTCAGGCTTCCCTGTTCACTTGCAATATCCAAGAATCGACATGGATACTACAGGGGCATACATACTCAGGCAGATGTGTCCTCACAGGGGATATAGTGCACTGTGCCTTAGGGCTATAAGGCCTGCCAGAGGGGTGTCTTACCTATATCCCCTGCAGTGTCTGTAGGCATTGCACACAAGAGATGTATGCCATGTCAACTCTTCGATTTTTTCAGCACAAAGGCACTTAGTCTGCAATGGCAGTGTGCATAGACTTGGTAAGGGGACCCTAGGGTGGCACAATTTGTGCGGCTATCCTTTGGATCCCTCTTCAGTGCCAATGCCCTAGGTACCAGGGTTACCATTTACTAGGGACTTACAAAGGGTACTGAAGTTGAGCCAATTGGGAAACAAAAGGTCAGTTTAGGAAAAGAGCTCTGGCACAGGTAACCTGGTTGGCAGGGACCCTGTGAACTTCCAGTCGAAGTTAGATCATTTTCCAGGCAAAAAGTGGGGGTACACCATGTCCAAAATAGGCTTTTTCCTACACCAGTATAACCGAAAGTCGATTGAGCATGTCTGCCAGAGCAGAACTCGCCTCCGTAGCCAAGCCAGGAGGAGACAGAAGGCTGCAGAAGATTCTAAGCCACTGGTGTCACCCAAGTCAAGTAACCAGCTACAATGCATACGGGTGGAAACGTGTGCGAAATGGGAGGGGCAGACATCACAAACTTGGTAGTACTTCCTTAACCATGGTCCTCAGAAGGAAAAACAAGAGAAGTGAGACGGTCAGCTCCATTCACACCATATCCGATTCTGTACCCAAAGCCGGTCGACGCCGAAAAGGTGATGCCTCAATATCGGAAGGAGCGTTGAACGGCATCAGCGGCACCACCATTGGAGCCGGTGCACAAGTGCCTGACGCCTATATTGGATATGGCAGAGGAGAAGCCGAAGGTGGGAGCCTTGATGGGCTGTGCACAGGCATTGCTAAGGTTCTTAAGTCCCGTAAGAAACAGGAGGCCTACCTGAAGCTGAGGGAGAACCTGCTGGCGCGGACGTAGGCACGATCTAAGCACTTTCACAGGGCCCAGGGGCGCTCCAGAGGAAGGTTACAAACCAGAAATAGAATGAAGAGATTGAAAATATGTCTCATTCGGGGTCAAAGACGCCCCAGCCCAAGGAGACGCTGTGACTTCGACCGCCGAGACTTACCTCTGGACATCGAAGGAGAATGACGTCCGCGGGAACGGCTACTAGAGCGGATGCATGATACGTCCGTGGAGCGTGTAGAGGGCCGAAGACTTTGATGACTGGGACATCTGGGCCGCAAGGAGCTTAAAACATTAGTCAGAGACTTGGTGCTCACCCAGACACTACATGCAAACTGAGCAAGGATCCGTGGCGGACATTTGTCATCCACAGGACTTCCAAAGCTTGAACCCCGAGGACATCGAAAAGGGTAGAAAAAAGGCACACTGCTTCGTTGATGAAAAAACGTCAAGTAGGCCAAAAAATGGCTTGAGGAACTGCAGTGAGGATTCGTTTTGCTAGGGCAGAAAAGAAGGCACTGACGTCACCGCCTTGGGGGAGGGTTTATATGGACTCTGTTGATGACACATTCGGGAGACAACGTCGCTATGAAGTCGCTCGACGCCCTCTACCGATGCGCAAAGGTACAGCTGGGAAAATTTCCAGATCCAGTCTTGCTCAAAGGTACTCCTGGGATCATTTCCAGATCTAGTCTTGCGCCTGGGGAGGATTCTTGGATAAGGAAACTGCGGCTAGATGTTTCTATCAGATGCAAAAATTACCTTATTATTATTTAACAGAATACTGGTAATGCAGAAAGACATTGTAGAGATATTCACAATGCAATAAAAAGGTCTGTCCACCAAAGGGCGTGATCATTTGAGAATAATGCGGATGCAAAGAAGATAATGTTAAGTTTTCACATGGACAAACCTTATTGTCCTCTTCATCGTAAAATGTAGATCGCGCCTCACAAAACAAGGGGCTGTCCATTGGTGGATCCGCAAAACAGGCAATCACTTCATCAAAATTCCTAACAAAAGAACACATCATGTTAGTTTGCTTTCTGCTTACCATTAAAAAGTGCAGGTTTAATATGTTCTTAAGCAAAATAGCCTACCCCAAATAAGCTAACATAAAATGTATGAACGACTGTGTGCAACATTTATTTTAATTTTGTAAGATAAATCACATCATGTAACAAATGACAATGTGAAATAGAGTTGGCTACTGAGAGATCGAATAAAATGTCTCTAAATTAGACAAGATCTCATAAAAGGCGTTGTGTGCTTTGGAAGCAGGGTGCTAGCTAGAACAGTGGACAAAATTTATGTATAATTCAGTACAATGAACTCTACAATAAATTAAGTTATCAGAGTCTTTGCAGCACAAAATTCATAGAAGTACAAACAAGCATAGGCAAAGCCGACTGATCTCGTCTTTCAGAAGCAAGGCAGACATATTGCTAATGCCTTTTGCCAATGCTGTTTCAGCCTCAGCAGAAAGTAAAACAATTGCTTGTTTGCCGATGCTGAACAGGATCAACATAAAATTATAAAGAAAAAAGTGTGATGATGTACAAGTGTGGATGAGTCATGGAGCAGCTGCCATTTTTTTATCCACCATTCCGAGATGGCAGAAACATTTTGGAGCAGTAAATTCAAATAAATGAATTAAATGGGTGTGCAAAAGCATCTGTCAACAAACTGCACCTGCCAGGCTTTAAACATGTTTTTAAAGATAAATAAAGAGGGGCAAGGGGAGGGGTAAAGAAGCAGCAGGGGTTGGAGGGAAGGAAGTCACCACCACCAATCAGTTGCAGCAGTATCAGCGATATTGGATTGGGGATGGGGGCATACAATCAACTGGGGGGTGGAGCAGGGGGGTTTGGAGGCGGTAAAAATTAGGAGAAAAAAATGGAAAAGCTGTGGAGGAGGTGGAGAGCAACACAGAGTGCAGGGAGTGATATGAGGGGGAAGCAGCACACAAAAGAGAGAGCAAGATAACACTAGCACTTGCATTGATGTACAAGTGTGGATGAGTCATGGAGCAGCTGCCATTTTTTTATCCACCATTCCGAGATGGCAGAAACATTTTGGAGCAGTAAATTCAAATAAATGAATTAAATGGGTGTGCAAAAGCATCTGTCAACAAACTGCACCTGCCAGGCTTTAAACATGTTTTTAAAGATAAATAAAGAGGGGCAAGGGGAGGGGTAAAGAAGCAGCAGGGGTTGGAGGGAAGGAAGTCACCACCACCAATCAGTTGCAGCAGTATCAGCGATATTGGATTGGGGATGGGGGCATACAATCAACTGGGGGGTGGAGCAGGGGGGTTTGGAGGCGGTAAAAATTAGGAGAAAAAAATGGAAAAGCTGTGGAGGAGGTGGAGAGCAACACAGAGTGCAGGGAGTGATATGAGGGGGAAGCAGCACACAAAAGAGAGAGCAAGATAACACTAGCACTTGCATGGAATGCTAGATGAAAATGAAAACAATAGTTCCCTAAATGCAAGCAGTGAAAGGACACAAGTCATTCAATCAGAGTCCAAGGTTGGAGGTAATGTTTCAGAGTAGGTACAAACAGTAAACAGAGAGGAAAGAAGCAGGGAAATTAGATAGACAAGAAAGTTGTGCAATCAAGAGCAAAGACAGATCCCAAACCTTCTTTTTGTGAATATTTTAATGTATTATATGAGATAACAGGTCTTCGGCAACAAGCAGTCTGTAGGTGAGACCTAAAGAGATATCTGAAAAAGGGCTTTGCAAACAATGTAAAACAACAGTAGATGTAAGGAGAAGTTACACATGGCATAGCATACTTTAATTGAATATTCAAGGACCACAATACATTGGAGAGACCATTACAAAAAGCTTTCAAATGGGATTGATAGCTTTGATTTCCAGAGACTGTACATTTTTTGTTATTACACACAATGAAAAATAACTTAACTCTGTGGCTAGTGCATTGTGAATTTTTCATTCAAGTCATACGGAACCATTCTAGATATGCTACAGATGAATGTCCGAATAACAATTTGAGAAAAACAAGCGAGTTTCCAATCCCAAACACTAGATGTGGAATACACACAGCATGCAAATCTACATCGGAGTCATGGTGAAAAACAGTTCTTACTATTTCCCCAAATCAGTGGTAATTATTTAACAGACTCTGGGAGAGAATGGTCTCCACAGGTGGGATTCAAACACCAGTTCCAATCAAAATGTTATTTTGTTATTGGTTACTTTTGCACCAGAAGCAGCCTTTCAGAGGGGCTTGGGTGTGCCTGTAGCAAAACATCTGGGAAAAACCAAACATAGCTAGGGATGTTACTATTTTAGGGACCACTGAGTACACACAGTATTGGACCTTCACCTCTATGAAGTTGATAGGTAGCCCTAGGTGTTTCTGCAAACTCTCACATCCCACTAAATGGGTTGGGGTCCCTGCATCAGGCTCAGCATCAGAAGGGGCAGTGGAATTGGATGGAGCTTCTGGGAGGGGAGAGAGACTTGCATAAAGGTCAGTACAAGGGCTTAGGCTTGCCAGGAAGAGTCACTACTCAAGGGTGGATCACCTGCATGTTGTAAATGATTGTAGTCTTTCAGTCTTATCCACTATATCTGTGTTTCCCTAGCTCAGACAGCATTGAGTCTATGGTCATCCTACCCAATGGCTTCATTCAATGAGAATGCTTTTGATACTCCAGGTAGCACTTAAGCAAGTAAGAAGACAGTCAGTACTTTTAAGGTGGAAACATCCTACTGCTTGAGACTAGCTGGAATAGAATGGCCACTTGACATACTGATGCCCTGGAAGTACCACTACAAGTCCGGCAGACAAAATTTAAGGTTAAACTTGCTTCAAAGCGTAGGACAAAGAAGCCCAATATATTGTTTTTCTCTTCCTTAAGTTTGAACAATCACACATCATGCCTTCTTCAAAGTTTTGGTTGCCAGTCTGTCAGCGATAAGGACAGCTTTGCTGGGTATTCCTTGGAAACTGGTATAATGTAACTGCTTTGAGTTGGAGTTGTGTCTTAATTCCAAAGCTCAACCCAGATACAAAAAAACCTCCTGCAGTCAGGTTGTCGGGTAAACGAAACACGTACAGAAAGTCAGATAAGCCCTCCCTATGAAGTGCTGATATTGACTAACAGCAGTAAGCCACAAGAGAAACCCTGGCAACCTATGCATGAAACACAGGGACACATATTCAAAGGGGGTAGAGTAACTTTGCTGTGGGGAACATGATCACAGAAATCTTTTAGGTAGATGGAATCTGAGACTAGCAAGAAAGTACCATGCCCACAACAACACACTGAGTCTTGTAATGAAGAAGTGAGAAGTAATCCTTCTGGACACTTAAGAATTGTAGAGATAATGATCATAAAGAGGTATTTAAGAGACAATATACGAAAAATGCATGCAGGATGTTTGAAAAAAGACAGGCAGCTTGCTAAAGAATACAGATTTGCCGCTAAGAGAAAAAGAGGTCTCTAGCGGCACACAAATGGACACTACTCTGGAGGGAGAATATGAGAAACGCGTGGCAGATGAGTATTTGAACCTTATGTGTGACAATGGTCAGTACCACAATGATGATTTTGGGGGCGGCTCGGGGAGGTATTTTAAGATGCCAAAGAGTAGGTTAAGCTTTCTACTTTCAGGTTCATGTTCACCTTAAGAAAAACACATTAAAGGTCGCCAAAGCAAAACTATTTTGGAGAAGTAGGATATACATTACCCATGATAAAAAACAATACAGTGACCTAGATATATTGTTTGTATGTATCATCTCTATGTATGAGGACATGGATAAGAAAACATACTAATGGAGACAAGATGGGGAATGTTTACATCCACATTTGGAAATTAATGTGTATTATTTTCTGTTCGCCCAACCACCGGAGCCACCTTCTCTGTATGGGATTACTTGAGCAGCACAATGGGCTAACCACTCCTCCCTCGCCATTTACTCCACTCTTTTGCAATGTTGACTTAAGTCTGGGGTGAGACCACAATCAATTCAAGATAAGGAAGGAGAAGAGAGTGCTTTAGACTAGGAGACCATTTGACAGAGGTGTGGGTCACCCATTTGAAGACATGAAAATGGAGTTCATACATTCTGAAGAGGAACAATTCCACTGCTGACAATAGAGGCACTGGGTGCTCCACCCTGCTTTGAGGGAAGGGACAACGAAAGGGCTATTATCTTTTGTGAGGTTCCTCAAAACACTGCCTTTCAATACATTTAGTGTATAGGAAGTATTCGATCCTCAACTCACAGCACTTAAGTAGCAAATGTCCATTTCAACTCAAATGGGAAAGGTTGCTAAAAATCACTCTGTACGACAGACAATGGGAGGAGACTTTCCACTGAATAGCTAACTTTGTGAGACATGAGCAAGGGGAAGAAGTGATCTACAGGATTCTTTATAGGTGGCGCAATACACTGGTCAAACTGAGTCATCTAAACCAACGGTTCTAAACTGGGGTCCGCGACACATTCAGAGGAGGTTCGCAGGCAGCTGTTTTAAAAGCAATGCAAAGTTCCTTGTATAATCTGCAGTTTTCCGGCAACAATAAGTGTCAAGATAACTCCGGTGATTAATGTAGCTGCTGGAGAGAGATGGGAGTTTTGTCTAGATGCAGCTTTGACTCATCTATGGAAGCACAGATGGTTAAAATGCCTGCTGCGAAGATTGTGTACCATGCATTTTAAAGACCAGTATTTTACATGCATAGATAAGTGGGTTACTGCTTTTGTCACAAAGATTCTTTTGTTACTGTGCAGTTCGTACAAGTTACTTACCTTCGGTAACGATGTATCTGGTAGAGACGATTCTAGCCGCAGATTCCTTAACGTAGAATTATCCCCAAGCGTGAGACTGGACCCGGCAAACTTTCTTGCCCAGCATCTCTGCGCGCCAGGGGGCAGCACCACACGACTCTGCCCTGACGTCCTCCGCGGGTGTGACATCAGTGAGGTCACATAAGCCCCACCCCGGTGCGCTGACGTCAGTTTGCTTCGGAGAACTTTTACGCGCCACAACGCGGAGCCATCACAACAAAACTGAGGAG
This sequence comes from Triturus cristatus, assembly GCF_964204655.1. Classification (NCBI taxonomy): domain Eukaryota; kingdom Metazoa; phylum Chordata; class Amphibia; order Caudata; family Salamandridae; genus Triturus; species Triturus cristatus. The sequence goes on along the minus strand of NC_140594.1, from coordinate 210,236,879 downwards.
AGCATGGGGACAGAGTGCAAAAAAAACAGAGACAAAAGATGAGGAGGCTACAACAGGAAAAGAGCAGACCACCTCTGAGGAACAACTGTGCAAGCCAGGTGATAGTACCAGGCAGCACAAAAGTACCAGAAAGTCACAGCAGTAAAGCCACAGCAGGGAAAGCATAAAGCACCCCTCCATGGAACTACCGAGCAAGCCAGAGCGAGAGCCAGGCTGTAGTCACAAGCAGCGGAAAACGCTGGAAGAGAAAGAGAGAGACCGCAATCCATCCACAGACTACACAGTGAAGGAAGGCCACAGCCACTGAAAGGCGCAGGAGGCCAAGGATAGACAAAAGAATCCCCAGCGTAGGAGATCGCAAGGGGATCGGGAATTGTAACAACAAAGGGAAAAGGAGCAAAGGCAGGCCCCTACACTAGAGAGAATCCAGCTGGAGGGAAGCCCGACTGGCAGAAAACGAAAAGGACCTCCACAGAAGACAAGCCATCCAGAGGGAGGCGAGCATGGAAAACCAAGCTGAGGGTCCTCGCAGAGCGGGGCGGAAGGGCGGGTCGTGAAGGAATCTGCGGCTAGAATCGTTTCTACCAGATACATCATTACCGAAGGGAAGTAACTTGTACATCTAATAGAGAATACTAGCCGCAGATTCCTTAACGTAGAATAGATACCCTAGCCATACCTAGAAGGGAGGAGGGCCTGCCAGAGAGCCCTCCCCACCATGAGAGACCAGGGCCCCAGTAGGGGGACAAGGCACAAAAAGGAAAAGGCCAGGATATCCTAAGCCCAACCAAGGAAGAGCGCCCAACACCCCAAAGGGGCAGACAGCATCAAAAAAGGCTCAAGGAACACAAGGGCCACCTCGAACCCAGGGAGAAGAGGCATAACCAGAGGCAGGATCCACTGGAAGAAACACAAACACAGAGATAGGAAAGAGCTGAAAACACCTTGGCCGCAAGCAGCGGGCAAGGCCGGAACGGCGCCACTGCCTACAGCACAGGCGGAAGAAGAAAGAACCGGTGCGCGAAGCCCCAGCGGAACCAGAGGCAATGGCGCAAGGAAACACAGCAAGATCGCAACAGTGGAGGAGAACAAGCAGTCCGGCGCGGGCACGCACCGCCATCAACAGGCAACACCGCGGAACAGCGCACCCAGGAAAAGGAAGACGCCAGCCGAAGGCAGAGGCCAGGGAGGACCAGGACACACCTCAGGGGAGGGGCCGGGCCAGAAAGACACACACACACTACCACGAAGAAGTGGAGGAACCGGCAGAAAATAAGAGACGGAGGACGAACCCAGCCGGCCACCAGAACACAGAGGCCAAGGAAAGCCAAACCCTCCGGAACATCAGGCAGAGGACCAAGCCAGAACACAGGACAAAAGTGCGGAACCGCCGCAACACGATGCCGCAGATAGCAGGCCAGACCGGCCGAGCGACGTGGCTACAAGGAGAAAGACGGACCTAGCGCAAGCTGCACCAAGACAAGCGACAAGAAGATCGCACCTGCGACATACCGTGACGCCACGGAGAGCAAGGAACCCGAAAGGGTGACCACACCTCCTCAGCACATGACAGAGCTATGTAATAGCTACAAGTACCCCCCATAGGGAAGGTTACGTCCCAAAAACCATGGGAACACCTCTTAGAAAAAAGTTCTGCATCAGAGGACAAAACAGAAAGACCTGCAGAAAAAACCCGCAGACGGCTTACCAAGCAGCCAATAAAGAAGAGACAGAAGGCCTAATCTCAGGGCCTACCAGGCTTATCAACAGCCAAAATCACAAGTCAACAAAGGGCCGAACCAGCAGCCAACAGCACCAAGGGCCCAACAAAAGGACCCCAAGGCATATCAACCAGACAGAACACACAACTGGGGCTACCCGTTACAAGGCCCCAGGAAAACAACGGGAGAACACCTCCCAAAACACAGACCGACAGTCAGGTCACTGAGAGGGAGGAGGAGGGGGAGGAGGGCGAAGCCCCGCAAGAAACCTCTGAATGGCAGTATCCGCAGGGGCGTGGAACAACAGAGCGCCATCAAAGGGGAGGTCAACCAGCCGTTCTCCAACATTCTCAGGGAAAACACTATCCCTTAGCCAGGCATGTCGACGAAGGGCCACGCACCTCCGAAACGTCCAGAGCCGAGCGAAGAATAAACGCCGCCAGCCCCTGGCAATCCAACACATGGTGCCACAGATCAACACAGGCACCCTCCTGAGAAACGGAAGACATAAGGGACTCCGCCGAGTCCCACAAGCAAGAAGTGGCTCTGGCCAACACACAAAGAGTCTTAAGGGCCCGCAAAGCAGTACTGGAGGAGGTGAAGATGTTGCGCCCCCAGGAATCCAACCAGCGGGCCTCCCGCAACAAGGGAGACAACACTGATGGCAAAGAGGGAAAGGCAGTCTGTAAAAGATGGCCCCTGGTAGAAGGGTGGAGGGAAAGACGGACAGGATCATGCGGAGCAGGACGGTGGCGGTGCAGAAGTGGCTGGGGCACCGGGACCCCCGTGGCAGGACACCCTCTGGCCCCCAAAAGAGAATTGGGGAGCAAAGCCTCGAAGGGAAGAAGCAGCTCCCGTCCACCATAGCGCTGATGCAGAACCTCCAGCAGATGATCCATGGGGAAATGGGTAGCTGGATCACCCATGCGCAAGATTCCTGCAGACGCGGAAACAGCCCGAGCGAAGGCAGCACTCGCCTCCGTAGGGCCCCCCGGCGGGGAAAGCAGTTCCTCCATGGGTGACGGCTACCAGCTAAGGTGGCCGTCCCCCAGCCCAACCGGAGGAAGGAAATGCTAAGCTCGAAAAGAGGGAGGGGGGACCGATGAACGGGGAACCTGAGGCACCTCCGGCTAAGACTGCGGGTGCGGTGACGGCGAGGAGTTGTCCTTGGAAGACGCCGGGGAAAAGCCACGACGCGGCGACCCATCTCCGGAGAAGATGAAACAAACAGCTGCCGAACCTCTGGAGAAGAGGGGGCGTCCAAAGACGAATTAACGACCCGACGCCGTAGAGTCCGCCACCGGCGTCAGGTCAACGTCAACTGGCGCCAAAGGAGACGCCGGAACGACCTCCGCCCCAACGCGCGGCGCGCAAGACCAGGGCTGAGCAGAGGCGGGGCGGCTAAGGAACGGCGCCGAAAAGGCGTCAACCCGACCAGGCAGCCGCCTGCGTGGAGGGACGAGGTGTGCCCAGGGACAAGCCCCGACCCCCTAGCCGGACCCTGCGGCGCCGCCAGGGCCAGCAGCGCCTGAGCGGCGTTACCTCGGCTTCGGACAAGGCTGCCGCCTGCCCAGAGGTCCGAGGGGGACTCGAGGACACGCCCCGAGCCCCGGCAACCACAGCGACACCACAGGGACCCCCGCGGGGGCTTGCGGCGAGGCAGAGGTGCCGTGGTCCGAAGGATGGAACCCCGAAGGGCCGCACCCCGACGGCACCACATCCTCCGAACCGGTCGGTGCCGGGGCCGGAGCCGCCGGCGACGCCGCAGAACTCCCCGCATGCGGCAAGGGTTCCGCAGACGTCCCAGAAAGAGGAGGAGAAGAAGGAAGAGCCCAAGGGGCCTGCAAGGCGGCCGCATAGGCCTCCATCTTGGCTCAGGTCGCCCCCTAGCCGGGGAACGGCGGATAGGGTGACGACGCGTGGGGCCGCACCACCTGCAGAGAACCAACGCCCCCAACCGGCCGGGGGCCAGGTCTCGGGGACAAACTGCGACACTTACCAACAGGTGAGCGACGCCCTTGCGGCCTGGGAGAAGGACAATGTCGGAGACGGAAGCGGCGGTTCTTGAAGCCGTCTGCGGGGGACCGACGCAGCGCCGCCGCCGATCTGGACATGCGTGCCGAAAGGAGTTTCATCCAGGCAGTCCGTTGAATTGTGGTGCTCCCCCAGACACCACATACAGATGGAGTGAAGATCCGTCGCCGACATCTGTCTCGCGCAAGACTAGCACGTCTTGAAGCCCAAAGGCATTCTCACACTGTACCCAAGAAAGCGCCGAGCATAAAAAAAGAAGGCCTGAAACAGGCCAGGAACACGATCCGGGTCTGCGTTGCACGCGGAAAAGAAGAAAACTGACGTCAGCGCGCCGGGGTGGGGCTTATGTGACCTCGCCGACGTCACGCCCGCGGAGGACGTCATGGCAGAGTTGCGTGGTGCCGCCCCCCGGTGCGCATAGATGCTGGGCAAGAAAGTTTTCCGGGTCCAGTCTCACGCCTGGGGATAATTCTACGTTAAGGAATCTGCGGCTAGTAGTCTCTATCAGATATAAGTTACAATCATAATCTAGCACAGTGAGCTATGAACTGCCATCAAACAGCTGTATGCAAACTGCACGGTATAAGTTAGTAAGTTATGTTTTTTCCCAGTCTTTCAATATCCTGATGCTGCTAAAAAGGTTTGTTTGGGTAGAAATAAATTGGTATTATTAAAGTCAACACTAACCACTGAATTATGTTCAGAATCCTGAGTTTGTGCTTCTCCAGACCACGCACTCTTAAAAAATGCCAACCAGTATGGATGACATGTGAACCTTACACCTTGTAGTCTCTTTTGCCTTATGTAACAATTTCTATTCACATTTACACATGTATGATTCATTGTCTCTGTATGTGTGTGATGTGGAGTGCTCAGGCACCCTACACTGGTGTAAGAGGTGTTTTAAAACAAATGAAATGCATGTGACAGAAGGGGCTATAGAGAGATGAGAGGCACTGTTGGAGGGTGATAGTGAGGGAATCATTGAAGAGCCCCTACCAAGACTGTTGTCGACACGACGCCAACGACGGACTCGGAGCCGACCGACGCCACCTTCGGCCGAGCAGAAGTACTGCTGACAAAAAACGTTCCGGTCTGACGCCTGGGGGTAATTCTAAGGTAAGGAATCTATAACTAACGTGTTTTTTTCATATTTCATCATTTACTATGCTTTAAAAGTTGATACTATTGAATATACAATGACAAATGAGTTGTAGAATGCACCATTTTTCTCCACATTTTCTTGGGGAGAGAGCCCCATTAAAGCCATCTTTTGCATATTTATAAAATAATAAAATCTTTAGTAAATTAAGTATTTGTTTGATGTGTATTTGTTTGTGTATCTTTTGCAAATTACTCTTTTAATGTTTGAAATGTAAATCGTACAAATTGCTGGAGGTTCACGGCTTCCAGTAATGAATCAGTGAGTCAAAAGGTTGAAACCCACTGGTCTAAGCCAATGAAAACAAAGGAGTGCTGACTGCTTAAGTTTCCCCCAGATGGTACTTCCTGATAGGCTAATCTAGGAAACATTCCCTCTACACACCGCTGTAGGGAAAACTATCTCTAATCTCTTTTTTGTTATTGAGAAAGTATTCTTGTCACTGTTGGGTAAGCAGCAGGTATTATTAGCAGAGTTCTGAATGCAGAGGTTATGGTCTGTGATAGGGCATGAGAAACTAGCCTATGAAACACTGAGGTTAGAACAGAAATGTTGTGAACTATGGGACCCGATCATCCTTTACCTCAGTCGAGGCTATAGAGATCAAAGAAACTTCGAATTCTGGGTCCACTTCATAGAGACAAACGGGGGAAGATAGGCTTTAAAGTGGGTCAGATGGTTAGGAATTAGGAGTCCAGAGGGAGCCATAAATTGGTTAGGTGGGAACGATGGGCGTTATACGGAGTTTACATTGAGGGGGTGAGTAAGGGGGATTGCTTTTGTTCTTCTAAATAAGTGATGGGTATATTGGCTTTCTGTTGCACTTTTCACTTAAAACGTAAAAAAAAAAACAGAAACCTAATTATTGCCTTTTGGAAAAATGGCAGGAAATCTAGGAATGGCCTTGATAGGTCTCTAAATGTAATCGCAATTTTTATAGTGTTTAATACCCTTAACAAGGTATTGAGGCGCTTTATGCCAGGCAGCACGCTGCTGCGAAACCAAAGGTTAGTGGTTAGTCCAGTGTTATTGGTTATTGGGATTAGTCTTGTGTGCTTAAGAAAACCATTCCATGCAGTCCCTCCAGTTTCTTTAAGGTGGACTCAATTAATAGGATTTAGTTGTGATCATCACTGGGAGTGGTAGAGGGGATGTGATCTCATGCACGTTTGATGGGATTAAAAAACGAGTTGGAGGAGATTAGGTACTGTTACAGGGGTATGTAACATGCACGTGACAGAGTAGGTTCTGCACAGAGAGAAGAGGAATGCAGAGGACAGAAAGGAAGGACATTTAAAAGAAAAAGGAGAGGCGACAATCGTAAGTTTTAATTGAAGGTCAGTTTTTTATGACGGATTTTTGGGACAAAGAATTTTATTTAAAAAAACATTATTTGCTTTTGAAAATTGTGCTATAGAAGGTATTTCTGATATACACTAGAATCAGGCAAACAGTCTTTCCGCTGCTAAACTACTGCTAGACTACCACTTGCTTGTTTATGCATTGGTTTCCTGAAGCCCTGTGTTAATTTGCCTTTGGACTTCCTGAATCAGGCGACTGCCTTTTAGTGCCCACTTGTCTATACACGAATGTCAGAGGTCCTTTCCAGGTTAGTGACTCTTTATGTCCAATGCTAGCTCCTCCCTTCACAAGTGCATATTAGTCCTGCTTCGGTTTCACCTGCCTACTCTGTCAATACCTCTATGTCTTAATGTGGAGGACTAAAGAATTCTATTGTTCTGATTGTGGACGTCATATACTTAGTAGTTATCTCTTTGTTCTGAGAGCATTTTCTCGGTTTTGATTTTTGGTGCAGTAGCCATGGTGGCACTGTATGAGCAAATGCCAACTATCGCAGCAACACAGCCTGACATGTGCAGTGTTTTTCTCCAACTTATATTTTCTGGCAATGGGAATCAACATGCAAATATAGGGGGTAGGAAGTAGTTGTTTTTTATCTTCAGAATTTTCTGTAAAAATAGCAGAAATGTGGTATTTTAAAGCAAACGGTTGTGGTATACCGGTAGGTCAAGTGATGCACTCTGTGTCATTGTATGCAGATTACATGAACCTTTACTTTCAGGACCTCTGTGCCAGGTTACAGGGCATACGTCATTTTACTGACATCCTTCGGAAAACTTTCTGGCCTTCGTATCAACAGTGAAAAATCCTGAGCCTTTCTATTTGTGGACCATCCTATTGGCCCAGCTTTGAGATTCGGGGAAGTGCATTTGCTGCTCACACTTTCTGCTACTTGGGTATTAATATCCACTGGGATACAAAGGACTTGCTTGAAGGTAACCTTGTGAGGGCGATAACTTCACTTAAATTTCAAATTACTTTTTGGGTCACTCCTGCCCCTGTCATTCACGGGCCGGCTGGTACGGGGGAAGATGGGGATGTTACCACGCCACCTGTATTTTGTGAACCTTTATGTGGTAGTAACGGCTTGGGTGCTCTGATTATTGAATACTTTGTTAGGGGAACTCGCCTGGGGTACTGGGCGCCGCAGGGTGGGCCTTACTAAACTTGCAGCTCCCCACGACTAAGGGTGGCCTCGGGCTCCCTGACTTTAAGGCTTACTCCATAGTGGGGCAATTATAATGGATGTCTTATTGGCTAGCTGGTTGCAATTTGTCAAAGATTGGTCACATGCCTGCCCAGATTGACCCTGGTCAACTCCACAGATTGATATGCCTCGGTGTGACCCCCATGCAAATGTGTTCTCTCTGTCTTCAGCTAGCCCATGCCTTCTGGAAACTAGCATTGATGTACTCTAAGATCGCCTCACTGTATGCACCAAATATTCCTCTCTGTGGTCTAACCACATCCTCGGGCACACTCGCAGTGCGTTGTCTGAATCAGTGGGAACAGGATGGGGTGTTGACAGGGGGATTGCTATTTCAGGATAATACGCTACTGTTAAATGAAGATTTCGCACACATGTACGAGCTCTCCAAGACATTATTTTAGACACATGCCAGCATAGTCCAATACTTGCGGCAGCATTAGGCCCAAAACGGGAAAGAACCCAACGGGCACAAATTGCTTCAGGCAGTACACACCCTAGGGAATGGGAGGTATCTTATTCCCTGGCTCTTTCATGAGATTCAGGCACATCTGGAGGTGTCGCTGATTACTTTAAAACAGACTTGGGAAGTAGGTCTCATTTGGGAAATCCCAGATAAAGACTAGTCACATATACTTGAATATCCCAAACATGTCTCACGCAATTCCAGATTTACATTTATCCAGTTTTCTACTCTGCACAGGGCGTATCTAACACCACATAGGCTTGCTAAGATTTCTCCACCAACTCCTCCGGCTGCTCCCGTTGTAAGGCTTCAGAGGCTGACCTCTTACATATGCTATGGACTTGTCCCTATTTATCCACGTACTGGGCCGGGGTAGCATTAGCCTTATCTGATGTTGCAGGGTTGAAGCAATGAAGCACGCTGGCGCAGTGTCTTCTTAGCCTCCATCCTTGAGCTTCCAAGATAGCATTGCCCTTTGCGGATTTGGCCTTATAATTGGTGAAGAGGCTCAAAATTCAACAATGGAAATCCGCGACCGCCCCGAAGTCAGACCAATGGCGAGACGAGGTGGCCCACTGGGGACTTGTGGAGAGATATGCTCTTCCTTGAGTGGAGTATCGCGGCCTCGCAAAAAACCCAACTCCCTCGAATGGGATGCTTTTTTAGAGGGGTGTAAGGCGCAGGACATGGCACCCGATTAACCGTTTCTTGCACATACTTTACAGCGATTTCCAATGCAGATGCTGCTTCGTTGGAAACCCCATTACACCAAGTGAGTTTGTCAACAATGCTGTGGGTTCTCTTAAAATTAACAATTATGGATGGTGGCTTGGTAAGGTCCCTTCTCTTCCTTGTCCGTTCTGGGTGTTTTTAGTCTCCCCTCGCATGCTTCGATCACTTCTATAACCCCTCTTGTGTGTTGATGCATATTTGGGTTTCCTAGATTAGGTGACGTGGTCAATGGGTTGGAGGGGATGATGGAGTTTATCATTACAATGAGATCTCCTGTAACATAGATGACTTGACTGGGGCTCTATGTAACAATATTAATCCTATGTCAGTTGTTGCTGTAAGTACTTTCATATCTAAACAAAAATGCAATAAAGTGTGTGCTAAAGCAAACCGTTTATTTTATTTTGTATTTTTTGATTACATTATTCTCCCCTGAGAATTGTTGGTGGAAGTAGGTAAGAAATAGAGCATTTTAATGCACAAAAGCCAAAACTGAACACAAAGTAAGGAGAACTTGATAGTGATCTGGGCTATTCTGAAGGCCTTGCTGGAAACATCTGCACCCACTGCTGCACATAATAAAGCACATTAGACCAATAATCTTGGACTCAAATATTTTCGTTTCAATCCTTTAAGTGCTGCCTCCCTCGTGATGCCCATAGTATCCACCCCCCCCCTCCCCCCCAGCCCACACGCTGAAATCTTTTTTTTAAAATAAATATTTGGGGAACTTTGGCACCCAAGCCTACCCTTTTCCACACACAATATCTAGGCAAAACTTGTGTCCATTTTCCAACATTTTGGAGATTCTAATGGAACCCAGTTAGTGGTTTCCCATAAAGGGGTGCAACAAAATAGCTAAAATGTGGGGAAATAGTTTTTCCCAAAATATACCTTTCAAGAAACAGTGTGTTTTATTTTTTAACAGAAATGATTTCCTGTGCTATAATGACCCTTCTTACCAGCTTTAAAGAACAGGCACTGTTGTAAAAAAAGCATTTTTTTTACAAAGAAGGTCTAGCAAATTATTTTTTTTAAATGCTAGTCATTATTTCCTATTTTTAAGATTTCTACTTACTAGCAGTTTGTGGGGGAAAGAAGTGTAAGAAACAAGAATGAACCTAGAAGCTGTAAATTTTTTTAAAGTAGGCATAATATGAATTCAGCAATAGGCCATTTGAGTGGTTCACTCATGGTTTTCATAGAGGCACTTACAGCTGAAATTAAAAGCTAAGACAAGCAAGTAGGAGAAAAACAGAAATAGTTCATAATGCTTTCTTCTGTACATTTTTTATGGTTAATCTCCAAAAGTACTATATCATTGCATCTTTAAACTCTTGCAGTTGCAGAGACATATAGCATTTGTCAGTTGTCAAAAATTATGTGACATCCAGTGCCATCAACCAAGCTGCAACTTATGATTTTTTATTTTGTTTCGACCATGCATCAATTCATCAGACAGACGGAATGAAAATGGGTATAAAGAACAGCTATGCACATTGCCAGGAATAAATAGTTCAGGGACATAGCCCCAGTTACGACAAGAAAGCATTTGGGGATGGGAGGTAGTATAAGAATAGGTGATATTCATGTGACTATGAATTTGGCTTACCAATAATATCTGGTGATTCAAGGGCATTTTACAAAATGCCTTAAAAACGCCTTAAAAACGTTTATCTACCACTAAATACACCGTGTCCATCTTGGGACCTCAATCTAGTTCTATCTAAGTAAATGGGTCCTCCATTCGAACTTACAGATAAGGTGGGCTATTTACTAATTTTAACTCTAATGGAGTAGTTTTAAGGACACATCCAGCTATCCTTCCAAAAGAAGTGCCCGATTTCCATATCAATCAAACTATTACTCTTCCTATGTTTTTTTCCTAACCCATTAACTCCAGCAGAGAGATCCCTGCATTCACTATACATAAAGGAAGTCTTAAAGTACTATCTAGATAGAAATAAAACTATCAGAAGAACTAAACCGTAATTCATTAACTGCGGTCTTGTTAAACAAAGTTTAGCTAGTTCCAAACATTCGATTGTAAGATGGGTAGAAGCATAAATCCCACTACCTTATCAGATAGCGCACCCACATTTACCTGGTGGACCTAAAGCCCATTTCACTAGTGGAAAAGCAACCAGTATAGCTTGAGTTAGAAACATTTTAATCACGGAGATCTGCAGACCTGGAAATTTGGTCACCCATTCAATATACACAACTCTCTCGATTCAGACACTCAGGCTGAAGCCAAACTAGGACATGAAACACTCAGGAACTGTTTTAAATGATTTCCTTAGTTAGTATTACATATTTCCAACTGTCTTCATCTGCTTGTGCAGCTCCTTTTTTGTAGAACTGCTGCTGTAAGTATGTATATTGATATATATATATATATATATACAAACACATACATATACCCTGGAGGACTCCAATGAACAGCATCCTGTTTGCCTGGTGAGGCCAACGCAATATTTTTGTGAGACACCCTTGAGAAGAGGGAGGGGCAAGCAATCATCTGACTCGGAGCAGTCACTTCATAAACTCCACCTGGATAGACCTCCCTGGGAGAGTGAGGAGCCCGTGAAACCGGCACTGAAGAAAGCAAACCAAAGCTGAAACGCGTCTGCCATTAGCGTTTTATGGACTGCCTGTCACTGCGTATCTGAATATCATTAAAGCTGCCTTTGGAGCTGTGTCGAGCTTTCCTTCGTGTAAGAGAGAGCATTGGGTCTCAGCAACACGCGCTCCTTCAGCAGGAGTTGGGAGTTGCAGTCGTTAAAACTGTGATAAAGATGCAAAAATAATGAATGCAATTGTGCAACGAGGGAAACATTGATTATTAACCATTTGGGGGTTTAATGGATAACCAGCATTAGAAAAAAGTACTCACCCTCGCCGATTTAACAATATATGACACAAATTACGAACTGAAAACCGTGAATTAACTGCCTCTTTAAATTCAGATTGGTAATATGGCATGTTGTCCTTTTTCAATGTCTAAGAAGCTACGTTATTTAAACTCTAACGAACCCACCGATACAACAGCACGGCATATGATTAAGAGTCTGATGACTCGAAACGCGTCATGCCTATTGTTCTGAAATAAAGAAATCTTTTTTAAGACAAGCATTTGTTGGTGTGGCCCGGATTATGCTGCTGAAGGAGCGCGTGTTGCTGTGGATGTTAAGAGGTGTCTGACACACCTCAAACCGGGCCCGGGTCCGCGAGGCGCTCCGTTTTGTCAGAACATTTTGTGAAAAACAAATATATATATACACACACATATATGTATGAGAGAGAGAGAGAGAGAGAGCGAGAGAGCGAGAGAGCGAGAGAAAAACTTGATAAAGGCTACACTTTCATGATAAATAGATTGCATAGCATTGTTAAATCAAAGTTCCAAACCCACATCATCCTTATCCTTTTATGTCTTCTCAAAGGTCAGATCAGTTGCATGGCGTGGGTTCAATGACACATGTGTGCAATTAGTAATTTATTCTCCTACCTTGTGAAATCCTCAAACTTATCAAAGGCAACCATTGCACCCATTCTTTGGCACAGGGGAGAGAAGCCATTGTCCATGAAAAGTTCACTGCTTTGACGGTTTAACTCGAGGTGGGTTGCACTGATTGGCAGAGACATTCTGAATGAGGAATGGAAAGGGTATTAATAAACACATTTATTTACCATCATTTAAAATTATTTTTTTCATAAACAAATGTTTATTTTGGGTAAACAACACTATAAAACCAATAACATACAGTTATATACAAAGACTAGAAAAAAGCATGAAGTATGAATTAATAATAAAGCATGCAAAAAGTAAAAAGTTAAAAGAATGAGCCACAAAAAAAATAATAATTAACAACATTGTTACTTACATTTAGTAATGTTCGATCTAGTGGTTACTCTATTTAACTGAAGATTCTTCACCTTTAGAATATGCTCCAGGCACCAGAGTGGATCCGGAAAGTTTCACAGCAGTGCTCCTGTGTACCGTCATGTAGTGGTGCTATGCAGCTCTGCTCAGCGTTGAACTTGTTCCGTCTTGGAAGTGACAGAGCAGAGCCAAATATGAGCCCACAACTCCAACATCAGTTTATTAATTGATTATTTCGACGCCCTCAGACGCAGAACATAAAACAGTTGAAGGGACCAATGTACAGATCTCTAATGAGGAAACTATTTAGAAGGCAAAAATAGACACCTCCACAGAACGGGGAGGTGGGAGAGAAGTGAAGAATCTGTGGTTAAAGACAGTATCCACCAGACCATTAGAGCATTACCGAAGGTAAGTAATTTGTTCTTTTGATGGATACATCAGAATATGCTGGACCCGATTTTTTCCCATTTTGCTGGAGCGAGAGTGGAATCTCCTATGCCTCTGATCTGGTCTGACCATTGCGCCATACATTTTCAGATCTTCCTATCCACTCCAATACATATTGCAAGTGGAAGTAGGCAGAGAAAGTCTTAAAAATTGAGGAAGGTTACCCCTGCTGCCTTTACGGATGCCCTAGCTGCAAATCGTCCAAGTGTGAGGGAGAATTGGATTACTGTGCGCTCGATCTTATTGCATCTATGATTAAATGTACAGCTAAACGCCTTAAACCCTCAGCTGAATGGTTCAACGCCACTAATCAAGCGTACTTGCTTGTGCAATACTGATAACGCGGTTTTGAGGGAGAATGCTCCAAATTAGCAAGGCGGCTGAGAAGGGTTCTTTGTTCATACCGAATAACAAGCAGATAATTTACTGACTTGAATGGATTAATGCTATCATCTTGGATTTGACACTCTGCATAGAAAAGTTAACCAGAGATAAGGAGTGGAGTAGTCTTTCGAAAACTCTACAGCCCCGATGAAGTTGTAGGGTATGATACCCCATACAATGAAATACTTGTTGGCTCAAAGATTTGCCAAGAGGCTGATAATAAACAACGAAAGAACATCTGATGGTTCAAGACTTAATACTGAACTGTTATTTGAATTTCTTGTGTGTGCTTGAGACCGTTATTGGTTGAAATCAATCTTTTGGTTAAACTGAGGAAGTTGGGTGATCTTCCCCCTTTGTTAAAGCAACGCTGCACATTATTCAATCAGGTTAATACTGTATTACGGTCGAGTGAGGGCTAGGGTCCTACTAGTTACCCTTTAGATTTTCTGGTTCAATAAAGTGCTCTGGATGCAAATAAAGAGATGTAAATGCCTTGAGCAGCTATGGCATCGAAACTTCAATGCCCTAGATGAAAAGAATTATCGTAAGGCATTGAAGGATAAGTTGCTTCCCTTTGGTAACGCCATATCTGGTAGAGACATAATCTAGCCACAGATTACTTACTTTAGAATATCCCAGACGTCAGGCTAGATCTGGAAGACTTTTGCTCAAGCAACACCATTTCACGCCAGTAGGTGGCATTGGTTGGCAAATCGTGGCATAGTCCGCGTCGGCAGTTAAGTCCGCATCACCTATATAGGAGCCACCTTGGCTCGCTGACGTCAGTTACTTTCCACGACTTTCCATGCCAGGAGTGCAGAGGCATGAAGTGCACTGACAGTGATGTGGTTAGAACGAGGGCCCTGAAAGGGATCAGCCCTGACCCTAAAAACCTGTCAGCAGTCAAGAAGGATGGGTGGGTCAGTAAGGAATCTGCAGCTGGATTATGTCTCTACCAGATAAGGCGTTACCCAGGGGAAGTAACTTGTCCATCTGATAGAAACATCTAGCCGCAGATTCCTTACCTTTGAATAGATGATCCACAAGCAATACCATCCCCAAAGGAAGAACGGCAGACAAGTTTGGACCAGGACGTCCTGCAGGACAGAGAGGCCAAACAGGACATCCCTGCGGACTTGACTGTCCAGGCAGTAGTGCTTAGTGAAATTGTGCTGTGATGCTCATGTGGCTGCCTAACATGTCAAGGACTGGAACACCACGTTGCAACGCTATGGTGGCAGTCCTAGCTCTGGAAAAATAAGCTCAAACATTCAAGAGGCTGTTTCTTGGCCAGACCGTAGCAAATGTTGATGCAGAGGGCAACCCACCGCGAGATAGGTTCAAAGAAAGATCGTGCAGTGCACAAGAGCACTGCACGATCTTTCTTTGATCCAACATACCCCATGAAGAATTAGTTGCCCACCCAGAATATTTTAGTGCGGTCAAGGTAAAACAACAACGCTCCTTTTGGGTCTCAACAGTGAAGTCGCTTCTCTTCTTTCGGGAGGTGCGGAGGAGCATTGAAAGTGGACAAGGTGACTGATTGCCGCACGTAGTATGGTGTTACCAATTTCAGTAAGAAAGAGACCCTAGTGCGAAGCACCAACTAATCAGGGAAGATGGTAAGGTACGGAGGCTTGGATGACAGAGTCTGGAACTTGCTCACCCTCCTGGCAGAAGGTATTGCCCCTAAAAAGGCTGTTTTGATGGAAAGCAGCTGGAGGGGCAGTTAAGCAGAGGTTAGAACGGAGCGTACATCAGGAAGTTGAGAGCCAAATGAAGGTCCCACTGAGGCATGATGAATGTAGCAGGTGGGAACATATGTACAAGACCTTCAAGAAGTCTGTTTACAATAAAATAAAGAGGGTTGGTGATGCAGCCTCAAGAAGGCAGACAAGGCCAAAAGGTACCCTTTAAGAATGCCCTGAGCAAAGCCCTGCAGGGCAAGGGTCAAAATAAAGAGAATGACTTGAGAAGGGTAAGTAGAAAGAGGATCAATAGACCGTTCTGCACAATATTTTACAAATATCTGCCACCGGCTGGCATACACAGTCTTGGTAGAGGGACGCCTGGCTGCCAAAATCACATCACAGACTTCGGGAGAAAAGTGGAATGCTGTCAAATGCTGCTGCTCCACCTCCACACTAGAAGGTGAAGAGTTGACAGATTCGGGTGGAGGGCCCTCCCCTGATGCTGTGACAGAAGATTCTCCCAAAGGGGCAGCCTGATTAAAAGATTGATGCTCAGTTGGAGAAGTTCAGGTTACCAGACCCGCCGTGCCCAGTCCGGAGCCACAAGAAAGACTTGGGCCCAGTCACTCCTGATTTTATTGAGCACTCTGGACAGGAGTGGTATTGGTGGAAAGGCAGACAGGAGGCCTGAGTATCACTCGAGACGAAAAGCCTCGCCAAGCAAGTGCCGTCTTGGAAACTCCAAAAGACAAACAGGTGATGGACGGAATGCAAAGCAAATAAAACATTCACCCCCAGTCAATAGATCTGGGTTAAATCCATTGTGCTTTTGCTTACCATGCCACCCAGTTTAAACCCAACCATATGCAAATCAGTCTTGACCCTGTGTCTTATGGGAATAGTCCAGCCCGAACTGCCAAGCCAGGTCCTCTCTGGACCGGAAACAAGCATCCTGGGACCGGTTTCGGGGTATCACCCCTCGTCAGCCAGGCTAGCTTTAATCCAGTGACACAGTGAGCCTGGGACCCACGTATGGGCATACCCGGTGCACTTAGGGCGTGAAAGCAAAAGACGCACAGATAATGGACGGAATACAGAGCAAATCAAACATTCACCCCCAGTCAATAGATCTGGGTTAAATTCATTATTATTTTGCTCACCATGCCACCCCAGTTTAAACCCAACCATATGCAAATCAGTCTTGACCATGTGCCTCATGGGAACAGTCCAGCCTGAACTGCCAAGTTAGGTCCGCCCTGGACCAGAAACAAGCATCATAGGACCGGTTTCGGGGCACCACCTCATCTGCCAGGCTAGCTTTAATCCAGTGGCACAGTGAGCCCGGGACCCACTTCTGGGCATACCAGGCACACTTAGGGTGAGAAAGCAATAGAGACACAGATGATGAATGGAATGCACAGCCAATCTGGGAAACTCCAGCACACAAAACTGCTGACACAGTGCGTTCTCGGCAGAGGTGAACAGCTCTCCCCACTTCTGAAAGAGACCTTGCGCTACCTCCAGGTAGAGACGCCATTCGTGATCCGCTAGGCATTAACGGCTGAGATTGTTTGTCCTGGTTTTCAGAGAACCTGCCAGGTGCTGAACCACTAGGGATATGCCAAGCTGTTCCAGCCATGTCCAGAGACACAGGGCCTCTTGACAGAGGGTCCATGACCCCATCCTGCCCAGTTTGTTGTAGTACCACATGGCAGTGGTGTTGTCCATGAACACCTGAACCAGCTTTCCCTTGATGGAAGGGAGAAAAGCTTTCAATGCAAAGTGAATCGCTCGGCGCTCCAGCAAGTTGATGTGGAGTCCATATTCCGCCAGAGACCAGAGTTCTACGATCTCCACCTCTCCCAGACTGCTGATCCATCCCAGAAGTGACATCTGTTATTACTGTGTGATCTGGTTGGGGAAGGGAGAGGGGTCTGCCTCTGACCCAATCGCGGTTGTTAAGTCACCACTGCAGATCCTGTGCAGTTCCCTCTGAGAGCTGGACCATGCCGGAGAGATTTCCCTGATGTATGAGACACGATGTGATGATTCATGCGGGAACAAGCTGCCTTCATTCTTAGGAGGAGGACGTACTTTGTAACCCTTCCATGGAGCTATAATCCGAACGCCACATTTTGGAACGCTCAGATGCATGAATAAGATCATGAATATAATTATGCATGGAAATTAATTGTGGATGCACCATACATGCAACACTCCGTTGATGCACCTAGTTATTTTGCTTGTTGATGAGATGCTCTATTTATTGAATGAGCCCTGAAGAAGCGGATATTTCGCGAAACACGTGTTGGCTACTTCAGAGTTATGGCTACTTGTTGATGCTGCATTTAATAACTTTGTTATTGACACAATAGGTTGGTTTTCAAATAATTGATCTATGATTCATCTAAATTATGTTTTTGGGGTGGAAATGGATACAGCCTGAAAATGAAACAAACTATTTGATAACTCTCATATGTATATGAAGTTCATTTGCTGAACTAAGTAAACATAACTATATATGACTAATCAACTTTGTGTTTGAATCTTTCACACTTTAAATGTTGCTCCTTCACTCCCCACAATCTCTTTTTTGTATAAGTAACAGGAGGGCATAGGCCTGATGGACGACCTGGAGGATTATCAGTTGGATAAGGTGGGCTGCGACTCTGGGAGAAAATTTCAAAACCTGCCTGCCAAGGTGTGGTTGTGTGCTGCCAAGAACAAACTAATATGGCTTGGAGACTGATGCCACAGGGGAGGGAGACTGGAAAGATCTGACCCCATGGTGTCCTTCACATTCTCTACCTGATCCCTGTCCCCGGCCAAGGGCTGAGGTGACTGCGGTGAGGGCTGAGGAGCACCAGGTGCTGCCTATATGCCAAGCCTCTGGAGTAGCCACATACGGACTGAAACTGAGGAACTACCTGTCGAAATGCCTAAAAAGTGCAATGTGACCTAGCTTTCCTTGAAGCACACCAGGCCAAAATAATCTTTTTCACCAAAAATCCAGGATCCATCAAAAGACATATGAGGGACACCTGCCTATCTTCAGAAAAGCCTGTAGCTCTCATCAAAGTCTAGTGCTATAGTACCATACTAATGCCGGACGTACACCCCAAATAGTCAGCAGTATCCAAGTCCGCTCGAATTATATATTTAGTCACATCCTGAATGGTTTAGGCTAAAGAGGCCCTGAACTCTTCATGGATCACTGGCAAGATCTCATTGGCCTCGTCTCAGAGGGCACCCATACAACAGCTTTGTGGATAACTGGTACTGAAAGATCAAGGCTAGGCTGGCTAGAGAGAACCTCAGTTTCCCAAACACATCAATTATTTTCGACCTCCTGCCTGAGAGAGGTTGGAGGATCATGGGGAATGTATTAGTATTCACCTTGCTGATTGAAGCTCAGACCACCAAATAATCAAGCTTTGGATACTGCTTAAGAAAATCAGTCCCAGTAGGTGCTGACTTATGACTCTTGCCACCTGTCTGTTCACTGCTGAGCAAAGATTAGACTAAGTGCCCAAAATGGTGTCTCCTAGGGCTTCATTGAACAGTAGGAACGACTCAGAAGAAGGTGGCCGAGGCAGAATAACTTCGGTAAGCAGATTTGTTTTAACCGCCACAAAAGAAAGCTAGACCTCAGCAGCATGTCTGATAACTACGGCAAAGGAAGTACTCTCTTCCGTTGACGGCCCAAGAAGGAAAATCAACCAGGTATCAGTGGAAGTATCAAGTCCACTGATCTTCTGTAAATCCATATAGAGAGACTGACATCATCATAATGTGGGGGTTAATCATTCCCATCATCTCCATTGTAATCTCCAAGAGGTGGAAAATGTGTCAGAGTCTGAACCAAAAAGCGGGTGGAGTAACTGAGGAAGATGGCACTATGGAACTGGCAGTGTTTGTCGGAGTCAGATTGAAAGGTAGTCAGGTGCGCTTGAGTGGAGTCACAGCAGGATCTTGGTTGGGGGATGGGCATATTTGGCTCAGTGTCAGACAAAGGAGTTGGCAGGGGATCCATCTCCAGTACCAGCAATGAGGAAGAAAGGACCGGCGTAGGTTTAGGAACTGGAAAGAAGTCAGCACCTTCATTTGTGAGGAATCTGAGACGGGTTCCAGGGGCTCAAGCGTCATCAAAGACAGATCCACAGGTGATAACCAGGCTAGATATTCTCACATTCTTGGGGCCCAAAAGCATAATAGAGGGAGCCGAAAGAGTGCCAAAAATACACACCATGGCTTCCTTAAAGGACTAGACTTGAGGCAGCTTAGCCGATGGTGGCGGAACACTGGGCACATCCGGATTAACTGTGGGATTGGTTCTCAATCTGAGATCTGGAGCTAGATCTGGTAGCAACTTAAAGCCCTTGTGACTTCTATTTAGATAGGGAGAGGTAGGATGGGGTTAAGTCCCATTTCATCTTCTTGTGCTTACTCTTGGATTTGGACTTTGACTTACCGGAAAACTTCAATTACGAAGTACACCTGTTGCAGGATAAGCCTCGAAAGTGGGATCAGGTCTGTGTCCTCAACGTGTAGCAGAACTTAAACAAGGTAAGTGACTTATTTCAATGGTCGACTATGTACAGCTTCGCTCCCCAGTTCTGGCTCATCTTCAGAATCATGACTGTAAATTCATTACACGAGTTTTTGTCATGTTCCAAGTCCATATGCTAAAGGCACACCCCTGCAGGTTCATCACTGATACCCGTTTTCAACAGTCATGGTTTGAACCCTGCGGTTTTGGCTTGGGACATCGTTACCTTGTACCATGGTATTTTAAAGACTCCTCAAATGGATGAAAAAGAGAGCAGAGATCCTGATAAGTGTTCACGGGTGCATAAAGAAAAGTATTAAAGTCTGCACCAAGGGGTTGCACATATGTGGCTACGTTCTCCAACTTCTGGGGAGGAATGAAGTGAATGCTGAGCCACAGAGCACCACCTAGAGGTGCACAGGAGCACTGCTATGCAACCTGAATCCAGTCTTGTGACTGGGCTAAAGTTGAGGGATCAGCAGTTGGGAGTATTTATCAGAAATGTCTGTCCCTAATCACGGGTCTGAACACCATGAAAGGGCTGGGTTTGGGACATGAAGGTTAAGTCCTTGAGGGATCTTTGAGGACAAGTCTGTCTCCGTGCATGTTTGGTACTGACAGCCTCTTGATGCAACTTTCAACAAAGTCTGGCAGTGGCAGAGGGAAAATAACTTGAATATAACTTCCATCTCATCCCACACAGCTTTTATGTGGATTAAAATGTGCCACAGTGAGAAACCATCACTGTAAGTACTTCAACCTGTGAAGACACATACACATCACTGAACACCTTGGTCACAACACTGGTGGCAGGGTTTTTCAAAGGCATTGTCTCTGAACCATGTTGCATAGTCCATGAACACCAAAGTAGATTTGCGCTCACAAATGGCAGTAGGGTTGTGGGAATCAACAATTTTGATCACATTCCTTGCAAATGTACATCCACACCTAGAAAGGAAACACGGGGTGACTTGCTTTGCCCCCGACTCACCAGACATTTGGTAAGTCGGCCAAAAACAACGAGCAAATATCTTTTGTTTGTCATCCTTACTTGCTTAGTTACATGTACACGTAACAAAGAGGTGCTGAGCCTGAAAGACTAACATCCTCTTCCTGGCTCCCAATTTTAGAACAGACGAACACTATACAGTAGCCCTGCATACCATGTAACATTTAAGGAGTAAACTACCAGTCCTTTGGCCCGTTTTAGGGCAGTTCTTTACAGAGCTTTCCCTGATGATACATCGTTAATCAACTCTGGAACATGTGTCTGGGTATGCAGGTACCGTGCATGCAACTCTGACTGTTGCCATGACAGGGAAGACAGTGCCAGTCTCTCTCTCTCCTCCGAACTCAGTTCAACTCAGAAATGGAATTCTTGAAAGCAGGCCAATTTGCTTGAATCTAAATGCTGAAAGTCATCAATTTAAAAGGGTCTAATGATAGACCATGCATGACGGACCAGCTAACATCAGCATCACTTATAAGAGTTTCCTTGATGCTATCCAATTTGATGGGCTTCAGGAAATCCTGGCTATTTCTCACAATGGACACCGTTCAGGACCACACACTGCTGTCAGCAATTCTCAGAGGTAGGACTTGTGTGTAGTTTTCCTTAAAGATATACATTCTTCCTTAATATGAAACCAGGAGGGTAGCTATCGGGGAGCAGGGAAGAGTATGAGGTCAACCCTAGACTGTTTATTTTCACATGCCCTTGTTTACCTTAAGTGCAGCAAACTACCCGATTCTAGATATGGTGGATGAGGTATTCATATCCAGTACCAATTCCTTTGTGACCACTGATATATTACCCATGCCTCTCGGGTTTCTCCTTATTCTAAGTGGCCTGGGAAATGCCACTTAAATTCTTGAAATGCTGGGGCATTGTTTTGAAGCCCACTGTCCTAATGGGATTTTCCAGTTTTACTGACTTGCCACATACTCTTCGGCATTCCCAACAATTAGCTTTTGGGTCAGCAACCTGCGATTCAGGCTAGCTGTGACAGATACACTGGGCAAACAATCAATAGTTGCTTCAGGAGTAGCAGGTTAAAAAGCTCTGTTGAATAGCCAATTTGATTCTTGTAACTCTTGAGCTCTTATTGTGCTCCCTTGTTCAAATGTGCTTTTGTACCCAGTGCATTCCAGCTCAACTGGCTAGTCCCCTAATTGTTGGCATTCCCTGCAACTAGCTTTAGGGTGAGCAATCTACATTCAGGCAAGTCCTGTTGCAGATTCACTCGGCTCGCAAACAACCGTCGCTTCTGCTGTAATCGTTTAAAAAACTAATTGCATCAATCAACAATCCAACAAACATCTCTTCATCGAATGACACAGGTCTCCCAACCTGCATTCTTTACATTCTCAGCAATGTAAAAATGTGTAGTACTTCGCAATGGTTGGCCCAAGCCATGTAATGAAGGCACATTCAACATTTCAAAACCTCTTTCCCTCACACCTGTGTAATTCCATTATACACTAATTCACACTAAAAGAAGTCAGTTCAATCCCGGATTTCTTGTTCATGATACATTTCTATATTGTTTAAGCCAGACCAAAAGTGTTCAACCATAAAAACTACGCAAATGCAATAATCCAGTTTCAGGTAGTTCCTTTTCATAATGTGGATAGGGCTGGTTACCAGAGCTAATCCTCTAGGCAAGAAAGTATTGACTACCTGCCTCTCATGGGCATTAGCAAGTCTGCTCCACTCAAACTGGCTCTTTGTCCTTCTGCTTCATCTCTTGATTTTGTTAACCCCAAACTCTCTCCAACTTCATTCTTCTACGCAAAGTATCTCTCATTTATAATTGAATATCTTCTGCATCTTCGGTCATAGCTGCCAGGGTAGCAGCAGATAACACTGGAAGCACAGTGGGCAGAGAAGCATCACAGGGCAAGAGAAGGTATTTAAGAGGCTTGTCCAATCTTCAGAATCGGTGCCTCGCCTAAAGGGTCGGCTTTAGGTAACCCTTCAAAATGTATGCTTCTGGCCTTCGTGCATATATCAGTTGACCAAGACCCATGGCTCTCCGCTCAGAATCATCTACACTTGTAAGTCAATTATTTTACTCTAGTCCCTTTTCATGTTAAACTGATCTTTACAGCATGTTATAGGATCACGCCTGACATCGGGATCCTTCATCCTGTTTTTCCAGAGGAACCAGGCATACTAGTGACAGTATTTCCAGTTCAGTTATTCCAGCATTCAGAAGACACAGATCTCCTGTTTTCAGACTTTCCAATCAGGATGTAGCGGGATTGAGTAGTCTAAGGTATACTTATACTCAAAGAGACATTGCTGGACAGAAACTAAAATCATCATAAATAACAACCTTATTTACAAAGACAATTAGTAGAACAGTAACAAGCATGCATGCAACAAATTCAACATGTGTAGCACTTTTGGCAATTGTAGCAATATAAACATTCCTTGGCACAATTAATTGCTCAAAGGGCACACAAGAACCTTCTGATAGTTGTCTTTCCCCTATCTGTTATTTGAGTAATGCAGGTTACTAACATGTGTTTGTAAACACCCACCCTAGAATCAATGTGACCCAGCTATTTCTTAATCAGTGGAAACCAGCAGGGCTAATGTATAGAGTTTCCTAGGAGGCCAGTTGTAGTCAATATGTTTTGGTATTGGATCAACCAATGGCAAACAAAGGATCAAACAACTACAAGTAGGACATCAACATTAAGGACAACAGCAGTTAAGGTTGCACTCGTGCATTTAATCAAGAACAACTCTATAAAGGTTACACCTGTATGGACTAGCCAACAGCTTTGAGAATACTTGCAGAATATCAGGTCCACAGAAAGGTAAAGAGGTGGGGTCTCTCCTGAGGGACCCCTAGGATAGAGGCATATGCAAACACACTACTTCTGAATCACAAAAGGATCTAGCAAGGTGCTGGCCCATCTTTTTACAATGTATTGTTTATCTTGCGATAACAATTTAGTGTCTCCTCAGAGTCTGCTGCTCACAAAAGCTCACTGGTATGACTGGCTTTTCTTAAGGAATGGCTAGCTCTCAGAGCAGATGTTGCAGCGTGGCATATAGTCTGGCCATGGAGTTGCGGTATGGTAATATACAATACAGGACAGTGCAATGTTTTTCACAGATGTAACTTCTAGGGATTTCCCCCAGTCCTAGCATGTTCTTGGTCTTGGATGATCTCTGACTAGCAAGTGGTTTGGAAGGCTAGTCCAATCCATTCTTTGGCTGGGGCTCAGAGGTTCTACTTAAAATGTGACTCAAGAACCACTGCCAAAACATAAGAATGTATGACTCATTTTGGACAGCAGGAAGTGAATACACAGTTGAAACTGGAGGGTAATCAGCTTTGACTTTATAATGATCGTCCTGCTATTTTCAAATATATCTATTTCCAGACTTTCCCTCATATGAAACAAGGAGGGGTAAAGAAGACGGCACCAAATGTTACACAGCTAATTTGATCTAGACAGACATTTGTCTACTGATCCAGGGCTGGACAAAAACTGCCTAGCTCCATTCAAGGGACATGAAGAATTGAGGGGCTGCTAAAGCTGCTCCAAGGCAAGGCGTCACTGAGGTAGGGAAGTTGGCTGTCCTCCTATAATCCACCCGATTCAATAGAAAGATAAAACAGGCTACTTTGATGGGTCACCATCTATGGGCATTCACATTCAAAACCAAAGTAGAGAAAGACAACCCAACAGGGAAAATGGATTTCTGAACCACAGAAAACAAGAGTCCTATGAAACGCGAACATGACAAAAAGTGACTTAAGTTGTGCAGCTATCCCACAAAATGAGTAACACAAATTTAAGTCCCCTTTGAGAGACACCCTACAATGTCCTAGGGCCTCTCAGGCACATCACAATATCTACCCATTCTCTTTGGAAGTGAATGGCCCCAGGTATGGGAGACTGAAAATAATGTTTTACTCATCAGTACTAGTCACATCTGCCACGAGAGGTGTAGCTAAAGAGGCCTGATAGCTGACCAGTTAGAGTATGATTGGTTTTTGTATTCGGAAAATGCTTCATACACCACACAGGGGTATAACGTCACTCACATACAGAGAAGGCATCAACAGAAGAGCTGACACGGAAAAGTCTTAAGGGCATTCCTAAATACCAGATGGCTTAGCTTATTCCACAGCTTAGGGAACAAAGTGGAAAAAACATTCACCACAGCTTTCTCATTTCATCCTCAGCTTATTTAGGATAAGAAGATTTTTTATCACCTCACAGACGACTGACAATGATGCTTTTGCAAATGATGTACAAGTGCAAAGCACTCCATTCTATAGAACCATTTCTGCACCAGGGCAAGGCCCTCATTAGATGTAGACTGATAAATTCCGATGTAAGCCGTAACTTATGTTACAGCACATATCAGAATTATGGTTTTTGTGAAAAATATTAGCAGGTCAAACCTACCAATATTAATGGAATGGAAAACTCCCAGTATTAATCAAAACATGGATTTTGGTATGTAAAGCAATGCAGCAGAAAATCCTTAAGACTGCCATATCCGTCTCCTGTAATTCTGAGGAGTAAGAGGGGTGGTCAGCTGGTGCCAGCAGACTGATCAGGGAGCCATCTTGAAAACAAACATGCCTGCTCGGGTGGCACCCATAAAGGGGGCTGCTTCAGCAGGGCAGTGAATGTGAGGGTGCCGCAGTGACAGGGCTTGCCATTATTGGACAGTGGGTGGCTGCCACTCTTGCACCCCCTATCATAAATAGTTTCCTGTGGTCAAAGAGGGCCATTAAAGCTAAGCCTCTTATGTAAGGCTTTCCTACTTATTTTCCTCCAAGCCTGGATCACATTTTTCATTAACAAGATATTTTTATTGTCTTTTCCTAGCATCAGCTGCATTTTTGACCTTTCCTGCTATGGTTGATGAAACTGTTGCCTGCAGCCAAACAAGAAAAGCACAAGTCCCTGTAGATCAGAGGATAGAAAGGCAAGGTCAGCATGATCTTGCATTTTTGTTTGTTGTACAAATAATTCCATGTTTTTCCAATGTGAGCCCTTGCTTGTGGTGATCAACTGACAGAACACAATTCCAGGAGATGTTCTGCCAGGTTTACCGGACCATAGGTTGAAACTGGATAATGCATCAGCTCTCATTGCCAGAGGAATAAAAATGCTTATAATGGGTATGCAGTTCTACCCATTACCACTAAATCCAGTATGAAGAGTATTTGAATGGCTAATATGCACCACAGACCACAAGCAGCACTACAAGACTTTGCAAAGCTTGCAGGTCTGAATGGCTTCATCACAGCTGATTAAAACATAATAAATAGCACTAAATGCATCCACACATGATGCCACATGGCAGCAGTATGCAGTCAGAGATGGTCTATTGAATATTTACTATTCCCAAATCTATGACAGCATGGGCCTCTATTTTAATTAGGGTTTGGATACATGCCTACTGTAGGGGATACTGTAACAAAGTGCTAGAAACAATGGTGCAATTTACATCATCCAGACATTCGTCCTATGTGCAAATTATGCACTTCTGTTAATTTCAATACGTGTCCTTGCATACCTAACATATAGTGCACATGATGTAATATGCACGGTAGGGGATACCCAGAAACAGAATGAACTTGCACATAGCCAAGGTAAAAAGTATTTTTCAATACACTAACAAAGAAGGTTCTTATTTTGGAAAAAACAAAGCAGTCCTAATTAGTTTCTCACATACTCCCTGGTGAAATTCTGATTTATTCCTCAATGAAACGGGGTGAAAGTACTTTGCTATAGGCGAATTCAGGGCCAAAACAAATGCTTCTGTGTTGTGAATCCTCAAACCCACTGTAGGGTTTGGTTACACCATCAACTGTCTTGCCTGTCCTTGTCACTCACCTGGCCAGTCCACTGTGTATGCCTGCTTTTTCACAGTCATTCTAATTTACATGTATTTTGGGTATGCACCTGTAGCATAGATTACAGTCAACCCACATAAACTATTTATTTGAGACTCATTATAATTTGTGCACAAGTACACTATGCATTGTCTGACCTAGGCCTCTTCAACCAGAAAAAAATCTTGCACTCCTACAATTGCATGCATGTTACCAGTGGAGGGGGCAGAGTCCCAAACCTACCATGAATGTTATTCATATAAACAAGATGTTTCTTTCTGCCTGATGGAGCCAAAATTGTCACAGCTATAGTCATCGACTAAAGAGGGAGGCACATATCACACATTATTAAACGGATTAATAATTCCATTTCCTACTCATGCTTCAAATAGAAAATACTGCACTCTACCTGCTCAAAGTTGGGCTGCTTTCTCTGAAATTAAATCATTAAATAACAAGAGATATTAAACAAAAGATCAAAGTACTCAACACATCTACCTATTTTCAGATACAGCTGCTAACATTACTTTTTTTTTTTTTTTTTAACTGAGTGAATAATGGTTACAAAAATGCGTCAGACCATCTCTTTGACTTGCTTATTTAAAGAATGTACAGTAACTCCTCTAATACAAGATCATCTTTTCATATTTACAGGTTACGATTAAATGGAAAGTGCATTCTACGGGATTTCAACAAGGGCTAGGGTCCAAGGGTATTTATGACCAATTGAGGGCTCTTTCAATGCATTTATTTACACTTCCATACAAGCAAACAAGTTCAATCGTAAATTACCAATACAGATAAAGACGGTAAATTGGGTATTTCTGCAGAGGCAAAGAGGACAATGTATCAAAACAGGAATTACCCTATTTTTTACTTTTACCTTCTCATTCCTCTTCAAACTGTAGCCATATCCATAGGAGGATGCGCTTAAGTGTTGTACTTTGGCTACTTAATCCCACATTCTAGAGACAAGTAGTAAAAGCAGGCTCATCAATCCCCCACTCCTTGATATCCAGATGTCTGATTCGTGAAACCTCCAATCAGATCTCCACTGAACAAGTAAATTCAAGGCATCCAAATTTCTCCACCACTTCCCCCTCCAATTTAATCACCATACTGCCTAATTCAGAGAGTAAGCGCGGATGAACAATGACTGACTCCACTTACATGTTAGAGAACAGGATGAGGACACGATATCTGGAAGATTGTAAAGAAGAGTCTTGTGATAATGAAAACCCTTCACAGCCAGCATAACTGGAGGTCAACATACCCAAACCTACAGTGTGGCCACCTTCATGCAAACAAATATAGCATCCAAACCAAAATGTTGTATGCCATTACAGAGAATGAAGGACTGGACAATCAAGCCAAGATGGTGATTGCGAGAGCACAAAACAAGTTGGAATCTGCCACCATCCAAAAACAGTGATAGCCAACAAAGCAAATTTTATTTTTTATTTTATTTAAAACGTTTTATATAGCATGAACTAGGCTCTAAAAGAGTATCAGAGCTCTTCACAAATGCTTAAATTAAATAGATAGCTTGATACAATAGGTAAAAACATAATAGTAGATAGTAGGGAAGGCATAAGTGGGTCTGCGGGTATTCAAGAGTGTGTTAGCCATTGGTCCTTAAAATCAGGAGTAAGTCCTGTTTGGTGGGCTAAGTTAAGTCTTGGGGTCAGGTAAGGATTTGTTCATTAGAAGCAGTTTGATTTCTTTTTTGAAGGAAGTGCTAGAAGGGTTCATTCTGATTTCCGGGGGCAGGGCATTCCAGATTCTAGGTGCTAGTCTGTGGAAAGTACGATTGTATGTTTTCTTTTCCGAAATTTTTACGGTTTCAATAGCCAGGTGCTGGTGCTTCTCGACGTTCTGCCACCGCCTGATAGTTCCAGTTTTTAGGCTAGATATCTTGAAGTGTTGAAGTGCAAGGCTTTGTGTGTCATGCAGGAAATTTTAAGATGTTTTCTTGCCTCATAAGGGAGCCAGTTCAGTGCCTTTAGATCAGGGGTGATTTGGTTGTTCTTTTTTGGAGCCGGTGATAAGTTTTGCGGTTGCGTTGAGAGAGGCTCCTATTGGAGCCAGTCTGGATCTTGGTAGACCACATAAGGTTGTATTCCCATAGTCTATTCTGAGTATCATTAGAGCTTGCACTGCTGATTTGAGGTCGTCGGTGGGAAGGAAGGGTTTTAGTTCTCTAATAATGTTCATATGAAAGTTTGCTCCTCTGGTGGCTGTACTGATATGTTCCTGCATATTGTGATTTTTGTTGATTGCTATTACCAGAGATCTTGCAGAATCTATGATGTATGGTTTGCAGTTGAAGGCTGCTAAGTGTTTCATCCAGTCTTCAATGTAGACGTGTCCTCGTGGAGGGGTAATTAGGAGGAATTCGGTTTTGAGCGCATTAAGTTTGAGGTGGTCTCTGGTCAGCCAGGTGTGGGTTTTTGCAGAGTTATGTTGAGTGAGCGGATATCTGGTGATGATACTTTTAGGTATAGTTGGATATCATCAGCATATATGTGGTAGTGAACATTGGAGAGTTTCAAAATTTCGGTTAGGGGCGCCATGAATAGGTCGAGGAGGCTAGGTGATAAGGAGGAACCTTGAGGGACTCCTAGGGTGACCACCGATGTGGACAGCGATTGGTTGATCTTGATTCTTTGCGTGCGGCTGTCTAAGAAAGAGGCGAACCATATTAGAACAACCCCTGATAATCCCATTCTATGCTGAAGTAAACCTGGGAGACTGTCATATTTGACCATATCATTGGCTGAGGATAGATCTAGTATGATTAGAAGGGAGGATTCATTTTGGTCTAGTATTCTGAGCGCATCATCAACAATGTGTGTCATGGCTGTTTCTGTGCTATGGTCCTGACGGAAGCCTGATTGGAACTGGTCAATGAGGTGGAATTGAGCTATGGGGCTGCATAGTTGGGAAGGACGCATTTCTCCAGTAGTTTTACTAGGGTAGGAATAGTGGATATTGGACGGTAGTTATCTTGGATTGTGTTTCCAGCTGTGTTTTTTTTTGTTTTTTTTAGAATGGGGGTTACCTGGCCTGCTTTTAGGCAGCGCTGCAGGGTTCCTTGCAGTAGGGAGGCATTCACTATCTTTGTCCAGAGGGGTATTAGACAAGTTTTGATCTCACTGAAGATGTTGGCTGGAAGTGGGTCTTGTGAATGTCATTTTCCTCGAAATTTTTAAAGTGTTCCAAGATGCTTTGTGTTTTAGGGTAAGTTTGATAGGGGTGTGTACAGATTGGGCGAGAGGGGGATAGGTGGAATTATAATTGTGAGGTGTTCATTTGCTGTTTGGAGTTAATTTTCTATCTTTTTATATTTTTTAAGGAAGTGGGAGGAAAACATGTTGCAGGTTGGTGGTGGGTTAGGACCTAATGTGGGGGCGTTAGGTTGTTGAGAGGATTGTTGCTTGATCATTTTGAACAGTTTTCTTGGGTGATTTCTGGCATTGTTTAGCTGAACTTTGAAGAAATTTGCTTTTGAGATTCCGATGTGTTTGTTGTAGGTGCTGCTCCGTGATCTCAGTTGTTTAAGGTGCTCTAGTGATGGCGAAGATCTCTATGGCCGTTCAGCTAGTCTCCGGTTACGTCTTTGTTCATTTAGGCTCCCATTGTACCATGGTTTGGAGTCTTTAGAGGACGTTATTTTTAGATTAAAGGGCGTAACTGCGTCAAGAATGCTAGTCATCGAGTTGTTATAGTGGTTTGTGAGGTCATGGAGCTCTCTCATGTCCTCTGGTGGCGTTAATACGTTATTACTGAGGAATGGTAGATCGTTGAGGTTAATGTTGTGAGTGTTCCTTTTCCATTGTTTGGGTTTCTTAATTTGGGGTTTATGTGTCTTACTACGTTCGGTGATAAGGAAGGTGATACAGTGGTGGTCTGTCCAATCAGAGGGGACGATCGATTCAAGTTTGATGGAGTTTGTCCTAGCAATGATGAGATCGAGTGTATCGCCGAGGTTGTGCGTCGGGCTGTCGCAGAATTGGACCAGTTTGAGGTCAGTACGGAAGGTTTTAAGGCTATTAACTGTGGGGTCGTTGTGATCATTCCAGAGAAGGTTGAAGTCTCCGAGGAAGATATGGGAGCAATGTTGTCCAGCGTTGGAGGAGATGATTTCCATGATTTGTTCGATGAATGCGTGTTTGTTGCCTGGAGGGTGGTAGAGAGGTGTAATTTGCATAGAGGACTGTTGTTGCTCACAATGTTTAGGCATTGGTATTAGCGGGTGGGAAGGTCGATGGTTTGTGACTGGTTTACCATAAGGTTATACGATGTATACAGGCTATGCCACCCCCAAATATTTTTGGTCTATCTGCAGTTATAATGCTATAGCCTGGAGGGATTAGAATGTCAAGGAGTCGTTCTTTAGCCATGTTTTGGTTAGGACGATTAGGTCAAAATCATTGGTAAGGATGATGTCTGCTATGTCCGCTGTGTATTTCACGGCCAATCTGCAATTTAGGAGCATGCACTTCAGGTGAGGTTTGGTGTTCTTTGGGGTTTTCTCCTCAATGGGTAATGGTTTGAGGTTGGCCTTATGAACCTCTCTAGAGTTAGGTCTCTATTCGCTGTGTGGGTTCAACGCGATCGTTAAGATTGGGTTCAGGCTATGTGGGAAATCATGATGTTTTGTCTTGTATGTGAGAAGGGCTTGGATGTCATTTTCTGAGACAGGGACTGTGGTCCTGGCTGGTCTTGAGGAGTTATGGCAGGGTGTGGATTGCAGTTTTGTGACCGGTGGTGGATGGAGTGTGGTGTTTATTGGGAGGAGAGTGTGCTGTGTGTTATTATTAGGGTGTAACAGACTATTTCTCTCATGTGTCTTTGAGTGTCCCCTGTTGTTGTAGGCGCTCTCTGTAGTGATGCTGGTTAGATTCAGTAGGTCAGTTTTGAGTTGCTGTAGTACCTGTGTGTTTTCTCCAAGTCTGAACTTAATCTCAGCATGGTAGTTCGTGGATGGGGTTTGGGGAGTGGGGTACGGAGTTGTGTGTTTTATCTGAGTTTCTTTGTTGTACAAGTTTTTTTGTGGGGAAGGGGTATGTGTGGTGGGGCTTTTGGGTTTGTAATCAGGGCATGGACGTGGGGAAGTGGTGGTGGATATATTTTTGTCAGCGTCGCTCTATGGCCCTTCTCGTAGTGATGAGTGAGCTTGGATTGGTGAGGTGTGATGGGGTTGCCCCAACACAGTCCGGAGGGCTGGCTGGGTTGTTAAGGTGTGTTATGGTTGGTGCTGAGGTGTGTGATGGTGAAAGGGGTGGACTGTCTATGGTGGTAGAGCTCAGAAGAGAGGGGTCTCTCTTATTATTATTAGGTACCTTCTGTTTGAGGATAGGTAAGAGTTTGTTGAAAATGTCGAAGTGATCAGATGACTGTATGAGTATAATCCCATTGTTAAAAATGTAGATCGTGAGTTTTGCATTGAGGGCGGGGGAGGGGGCTCAGAGTCTTAGGCCGTGTGCGTTTTTTCTAGATGTGGCGATAGATAGCGTTAAGTAGAGGGTTTTTCTCCATTGGGCTCTTTTTTGTGTGTGAAATATGAGATCACTAGTTATGGTTCCTTTAGATGTCCAGAGGAATGGGACGGATATGAGTGTTTCTGGATGCAGTTTGAGAAGTCGATATTTGAGGGCTTTGGTAGCTTATTTTTGTAAGATTTGGTGGGTATTTGATTATGTGAGTGTTGTGGCCGTCTGGTTCTAAGATGCTGTCCGGTGAGGAATGTGACTCGGTGTCCATGCCTGATGGGAGCAGGAGTGATAGTGTGTCCTAAGCTATATTCTATAATCCTGGTGGACAGTTTTGTAGGTGGGTGTTTGGGGAGTTAGAGCATGCATCAGTGATAATACGTCCTAAACTGTAATCTATAGTCCTGGTGGGAGTCCTCTGATGTGGGGGAGGGGGATGCGTGTGATAAGATGGCAGTAGTAATGAAGACAAGTTAGCGGATTCCAATATGGCTGACACTCCAAGGGTCACACCCCAATCCAAGATGATGGCAGTCATTGCAGCAAAAGAAACCCACATCAAATGGTGCTGCCGATTACTTGAAGACAGACGATGTCTCTGAAAAGCAGCTACTTTTCGGTCACAATGAAAACCCTGACAGAAAGGCGATTGCTACCTCTGCAATTGTCTGCCAAGCGAAGGCTCTGGTGAGCCTCTTTTAAATTGCTACAGTGCATTGGTAATTAAAGCATGCTCTTTTTTGCAGCTGTATTCCTGGACACAATGCTTCTCATCATTTGTGGACAGGGGGATCTTGGGGTCAGCAAAAGAATTAACAACACATCTTTTTGAGAGAACTATCAAGCAGTACTAAGTAAAGTTTGTTGCAAGGACCACTGTTCGAACTTTTTTGCTTTCAGAGTATGGTTATTGTGTTCATACCCATACCCATGAGGCACTCTTCTCCTTCGCTTGGGGTGTCTGCAGTTCTGCTGCTTCTGAGCATCAAGGGCCTCTGCCCATGCCGAAGCAGTCCCAGAGAAATGCCACTGCTTGCTATACAGTCCGACCAAAGGATTTCACTAAAGCAGGCCGATTCTACTATAAAATAGAAAACTGGGGGGTTGCCAACAGAGGTGGGATGAGGGCAGGGAAAGGTGGCAGAATTACCAATGTTAATGAGGTAGGTAAAACCGTTTTCGTGCATGAAGCCAATGCATCTTCTTTTGACCTAGTTTTGAAAAAGGAAAGATTATCTGCATGATGATTCCGGCACTCTTAGTCTCCCTTTTTTCAAAACTGCATGGGAAATAAACTCAAACCTCCTAAAAAAGTACATTGCTAAGAATGAACAAGTGACTTAGTTCGTGCATGCATATGTAAATTGTTTTCCCCTTACATGCTTGGTGTATTACAGCATGTTGATTGAGGTAATGATTGTGTGGGGGTGGGAAGAAAAGGGGGCAGCAGAGACTAAGTTGTTGGTAAATCTATGAACCAGGTACATTTTACCAGGTGACATACTGCTGAGAGCAGCCAAAATCCCTGGATGAAACCAAGGGAGCAAATGCAGAATTACCAGGGTAAATCAGAACAAATTACTAATTCCGCCAGAAATTTCTCAGGGGAACCAAAGGGTTCCACCTGCAACCCCCCTTTAAATCCAGCCCTGGGGTTACCAGTAACTTGAACAACGGTAACTCCAGGGAACAGAAAATAAGACGACACAAAGGAACTCGTATACCCACCCAGGCTTTAGCAAACCATTTATACAGAATTTCCTGGGTGAATGCTGCATCTTTCCTTGAAGATGCCTCAATGGAATAACACTAGCAGAAAGCATGTAGTCTACCCAACTTTGCTGACCTTCAAATTTCTTTGAAAGGAATTTACTTTTGGATTGCCAACGATGCAGCTTGTGTGATGGTGGAGTGAGCACAAAGACTCTGAAGTCCATCAACTACCAATTTAGCAAGATTTGGAAATGTAAACGACAGTCGTCAATAGGGGCTTTAGCGGTTTGACCTGGACCACCACAAGTGACAGATTCTCACAGAGTCTAAAGGCTTTTGTCATTTTAGAGGTAAAATGTCTGCTCTCTCAAGATATCAAAATCATGCAAAGTCTCTTCAACTGACAGACCTGGAGTCCAGGCTGAAAGGCTTGGAGGACAATTTTGTGGTTTAAATAAAACTGAATACTAAAGAAAAAGGATGGACAGATTCTCCTGTCAGAGTAAATTGCTCACAAGAAGGCTTCTCTTTCAAGTTAATAACGCCAAAGGTCATTTGCTCCAAATAGTTCTAAAGGAGTAAGACCAGCACAAGAGTAAAACTGAGCAGCAAAATCCGTAATAGAGTACTAGAGTTGCAGACCATCAGAACTGTGAACCAAATCTCAATCTGCAAAGCAAAAATTCCAAAACAATCTACAATGGTTTAAGAATAACATTTACAAAAATCCACTTTGATACCTGAAGAGCCATAATATAAAATAAAACACAAGCCATTACACAAGGAAGTTTTCTGGGCACTTAAATTCCTTTCTGAGGCTCAGCAAAAGAATCTTGGCCATGCATTTCTTCATGATTAAATTCCTTCCCAAGTGTAAACACGAAGGTTACATTTCCTTCTGATGAGCACAAATGTGCTATCTCAGGTATTAATCTCTCGAGTTAAAAGATTGATGTTTAGAAAGAAAAATCAGTCCTCCCTGTTAAACTAAGGAACTAGGAAAGCAAGAAAAAAGGCAGTTTATGAGGTGAAGGTGATCTGTGAAACACATTTGGCCGGGATAAAAATAAACCTGAAGAGCAGTATTTCTAGAAACTTAAAGATTCCAATGAAGAGGTAGGAGGGAAGTTTGGGGAGGAGAATCATACCGAAAGTTTGCTGACCAGCCTACAAGAGTATATCCTAAGGATTTTTTCCCAACTCTAGACAGGATGCAAATCTGGGCACGGAGTGTTGTTCGAATAAATCTATTTATGGAAAACCTCAAGCAAAGAAGATTCTTTACATTTGGAATGATCTCCAATTCATGTGGAAAACTATACAGGTTGCAGAGGAAGTCAAAGTGCAGGTCTCTTCTGAAGTTGGGAAGCTGCTAGGAAAACATTGTTGTCCCGTTACAAAATATGAACTGCTAGGTTGCAAAAAGTGATAGACTACATTTGACAATTTTAAACACTGCTGTCGTATTGTCCATTGAGGACTTGAACAACAATCACCCAGAGAAGAATGGAGGGAGGACCGTATAGCTAGAAATATGGCTTTAAGCTACAGTGTAACAATTGGAATCAGGACACGAAGAGGTCAAGTACTCCGCTTTATAACTCTGGCTGTAGTACCAACCAGATCTTTAATCATTTGAAGCTGTTGTAATGCTGCTTCTTTATTCTCTGCCACCCAGAAGAGAAATCTTGCAGCATCCTGGAGACAAAATTCAGAAATTTCTTCAAAATTCCAGACATTTTAAGCCACCATCAAGGATGCTGCATTGCTCTAGTAAAGTGGGAGTCAAACATTATGAGATGTACTTTACCATTGGCTCTCCCAGGTCTCGACTTTCCGTAAAATCAAAGGAGGAAGCAGAGAAGCAGAATCTTTTCCATAACCAAAAGAAATGGTGACCAGAAATAGCAAAACACAATGACACTGGAAGGCAGACACTAGGAGACACCGAAAACACAGGGATAATATGCATGGAAGGGAAAGTGGGGTACAAGTACCCTGGAAAACACAGTCACAAACATGGGAACACAGACCAAGGACGAGGCAGACTTGGTGTGACAGGGACACTAAGACAATGGAAAGAAAGCTGGCTGATGAGACAATGAGGGAGGAAGACAGTAGCATGGAAAAACACAAAGAAGAACTGAACATTGGAAATCACAGGCATAAGGTAATGCAGAGAGAAAGATGTCCCTCCTGGTGATCCAATATGGTGCCAAGCAGGAGAAGTGCAAAAAAAACTAATCAGATTCAGCTTGTCCGACCTTCAAGTAGTGGTGTTACATTGGGTGCTGACTGCCTGCAGAAGATATTCTGAATGCCAGAACAACTAATGTACTGCTGCATGTAGAGCTATATGCTCGCTTCTTAAAGCAATAGATTGTGCTGGGGGAGAGAATATGCCAAAAAACGTGGCTTAACCGTGCTCATGTGAGAGAAAACAGCGATATACTTGGTGAGTTAGTGACAATTCACTCAAGATGATAGACAGGAGGCACTTGCTGCAGCTTGTGCAATCTTGCTAGTTTCTTCTTGTCAGGCTACCGTCCGTCACAATCTTCAAATACCAAACCGGCAACAAAACAGTGGTCAGTGAGATATTATCTAGAGGGGTATGGGAGTAAGTTAATTATTTGTTTACTGCAGTCCAACCAGACAAGTCATTTGGACTAAGGACAACACCCTTAAAAAAATCAAAAAGGGCTTCCAATTTGGGCATAGAAAGGGGTAACTAGCTTAGCACGTCAGGGAGCCGCATGTTGAAATAATCTAAGGCACAGACTTCAGGAATAAAAAAGCTTTTGGATGGTGACCCAATACTCACAATAGAAATTCCAGTCACAAAAGTTATATTCTTAAAATTATGAAACAAATCACTCAGAACCTCGGGCTCCCTCTTTGACTAGGATAGAGATGGGTGGGGGCTCACAGTACAAAAGTGCTTCAGCGCTTGCACTGCAAGAAAAAACAAAGTAGTGAGAATGGTCCATTCAATGTAAAGCCATAAGCTCATTGGAAGCCCTCACAATGTACCCCCTTTCCCAGTTTCTCAAATCTATCCACGATGATCCCCTTCAAGATCCTGTATCCGACGTTGAAGACAGATCAAGGAATTCAAATATATCTTCACATCAGCTTGTTGACATTAATTTAACTAGAACGTAGGGTACTCCTCAGGGCTCAGCAGTATTCCATTTGAATAAGCAATACTGTATCAGTAACATGCTTGATTCATTGTTCTTTAAGGACACTTTGATTGCAATACAAGCTCCTATTCTTACAAAGAAGCAAAAGCATTTCTGTCAGGCCCGATCAATTCCAAACGTACCAAGTATAATTTTACATGAGCTCAGAGAAATAACATCGATACAATCCAAATCTGCAACATATATTCAGGAATAGACAGACAAGATCACAAATTTGACAATTTTACACTCTGATTTAAGGGATTAGAGCAATTTCAATAGGGAGAGCAAACACTAAAAGCCAAGCAAGAAGATCGAGAAAACTAGTCAAGGCAATCAATCTTCGCTACATCAGAAGCCCTGAAAATGAATTCTAATTCAACTATACGAAAAGTGTACCTACAGAAAGAATACATACTAACGGACCATTATGTAGCCCTAAATAGCATACAGAGTATAAACACCTGTATAAAATAATTGCTAATTGTGCCTATCATCAGATGAAAAGAAAATATTTTAGCCAATGCAATGTCAGCAGAAGTCTTCAAGATCAAAGGTGAATTTAACTTTTGGGGGTTCTCCGACATGACATACGGATATGCAAAGAAGCATATGGGGTTCAAGCATCTTACTACACAATACCAAGCAGCAAGTGCTCAATAATTTCTGTTCCAACAATCAACACTTAAGGAGCTTGTAGGAAAGTGGGATCTGCTTTCATGGTTACCCCCACGTTTTGGTGGTGTCAGTATGTTTTTTGACTAGTCTGGCTGGGATCTTGCTAATCAGGACCTCAGCCACTGTGCTTCCTCCCTAAATTTGTCATGGTAAGTACTTTGGTACCGCCACAATTGGCTACTGGTGTACCCATGTAAGTCCCTAGTATATGGTACTAATGAACCCAGGGCATAGGTACACCAGGGGTCTCCCATGGGCTGCAGCATGTATTATGCCACCCATGAGAGGCCACTCAAACTGTAACTACAGACCTACCATTGCAGCCTGTGTAAGCAGGTGCAAGCACCACTTACAGATTTATATTTCCTTATATCTGAGGTCACTACCTTTAAAACCTATAAGTCACCCCTATGGCAGGCCTTTCAATCCTGAAGGAAGGATGCTGGGTTATAAGTGTGAGGGTGCCCTGCATTAGCAGGACACACCCTACAAACCCCGGAGTCGATTCACCAGGCTTTGTAAGTGTGGTCAGCCATTTTGATACATATAGTGGCCATGTGTCATTGTGCAATGCCTAACTATATACTGGCTGTGCCGAACCTGGGTATGTTTGGTATCAAACATGTTGGAATCATACCTCTACACTGTTACCAGTGTTGAGGTATGATTCCAGGTACTGGGGGGCTCCTCCAGGAATTCTTTAGTACCCCCTTGTAACAGCCTTCCAGGGTCTGCCAGCAAGCTAGTGCTGATGCCGACCCCAGACACGATCCTGCTCTCCTGCTGCTGAGCTGAGCTTGAGCAGGGGAAGGTAGAACAACAGGTTTCCTGTCATGGGGAGGTGCGACCACCTCCCACCTCCCACCTCCCAGACAGGACTAAGTGTATTGAGCTGGGGTGGGGGCGCTTGTATGCGCCACCAGACTGCTTTGAATGGCACATTTGGTGCCCTCCTTGCATACTGCTCTAGCGCGAAACTGGACAAAGAACATGCGAGTATCCTCCCCTCTGTCCTGCCCCTCCTCTAGGAGGGATCCCAGAGTCATCCTAACCCCTTTCCTAGGGTATAAAAGGGCTTACCTGTGGGTGAATCCTCAGATTCGTCTTGGGACAAGTCTCAAGCCTGAAACCACGTCACTCCTTGACCGTCTGGACACTTGGACTTCGACTGGAACCGAGACTGCATCAAGGAAGACTCCTGCTGCTCCTGGTCTTGCTGTTCTGCAAGTCTTCTTCATAGTCCGTGTCTGTGCTTCATCCAGGATCTCAAACAGACCTGTGGATATCAAGGACACCTTAAGTAATCTCCCTTGGAGTGAAGGAGTCACTCCCCTGTCTGCAGGCCCTGCAGCAAAGCTGACCGGTCTGCTGCTCTTGACGTACCACGGACTTCAAAAGCCTCAGCAACACAGGTGGTGGTTCTACAACTCCCTCGA
This sequence comes from Triturus cristatus, assembly GCF_964204655.1. Lineage (NCBI taxonomy): Eukaryota > Metazoa > Chordata > Amphibia > Caudata > Salamandridae > Triturus > Triturus cristatus. The sequence continues at coordinate 210,197,847 of NC_140594.1, read as the reverse complement.
GGCCGGACCGGTCCTCTGTAATTTTGAGGCCAGTGTCCCTCGTCGGAACCGCTGGGACCAAACCCCTGTGCACCCTGTCGACTTGCCATTGCCAAGACTTGATGGCTATGCACTCCAGAGATCTTCGGGCTACAAGCCGCCAGCATGTCTTCCTGCAAAGATCTTCGTCCTCACCACATCCTCTGCACCATAGGCCTGCATCTTTGGTGAGCTGCTCGAGGTCCTCTTGCAACACCTGTGCCTTTGGCCTGTGGGTCCTCTCGAGGGTCTTCTCTTGCTTCAGTGGGTTTCACTGCTTGCTGTGGCCTGCTCTGACTCTCCTGCACTTGGTGAGTCTCCTGGACCTTGCTGATCCCAACGTTGCCCCTTCATCGTTTTCCACGTCTGTTGCTGTGGCTAAGGATTGTTGGTGTTCCCACCGGACACCAACCCCCTAGTTCTTGACTTCCGACGTGGGACAGTACTTGAACGGCTCCTGGTCTTCCACAGCGTCGCTTGGTCTTCACAGCTGCAGCGACAAGGTCACCGTCATCTTCTGTCATAGGTGGTCATACTCTTCCGTGCCTCCAGGTCACCTCCGACTGGCATAGACTGTCTCCTCTGCTTGCAGGTTCTTTTCTTCATGAATTCACCCTTGGATTCCACAGGACGTTTGCACAGTCTTTGCCAGTTGCGTCTTTTCTGAAGTCCTCCATTGTGGTCAACGGTGGTTTCCGACGTCACATCCAACTTATGCTTCCGGCTTCCCTGGTGTAGGTATCCTAATTCCTGAGGTATCCACGGGTGGGGTGACTCTCCAACCTTCTGTCTTTCACAGGGTTTCTTCAGGGTCCACTGAGAAGGGTCCGTCTTCAAAACGGCAACTGCAAATTTTCCGTTGACTTCTATGAGAACGCAGCTGTGTTTCCACTCTGCACACAGCCTCCGTGGGGTTCCTTGGTACTTACCTTGGGTGGTTCCTTGAGTCCCCAGCTCTTCCGAGTCTCCTGGTCAAAGTCCCGACTTCGGTCCCAGTTCGAATTCCACTTTCTTAGTATATGGTTTGATCTTCCCCTGGAGACCACTGTGTATCGTGCTTACTTACCTGTTTACCATTTTAGTATTGTGTGCATTTGTGGTGATATCTCCAGGAAGGAGATATACCAATGTGTTAGTGAGTGTTGTATAATAAATAGACTATTTAATAAAAAAACACTGTGTGGCTCTTTTTCATTTAATGTACACTATATGTTTCGATCTGGTAAAACAAACTGCTTAACACTTCTTCTGAACTAAGCCTGAAGGCTGCTCTCTAGAGCTACCACTTAGAGAGCTTTTATTGTTGTCTAAGACAACTAAAATCACCATAAAGTTTGTCTGGATTAGTGCAAGGTGCTTTGCTTAAATAGGTGTGAACCATATACTAAGCCAGCCTCCTACAGAGGTATATAATGGACAACCTTTCTTGCAGGGTACCAGCTAAAAAAGGTGATTATGTTCTGCGCTTCTTCGGCTCTATACAATTCTATAAATTATTTTGTCCATTGTGTTGGAATATCAGAGGGTCATAGTTTCACTGGGAATAGGATTTACACAGGTGCAATAATATGGAACCACCATTTGTGGAGCGAGAGTGCATTGAGAGGAAAAAGCCAGTGGGACCCCTGTAATTTCAAAGAACCAAGGGAGCTGCTCATATAGGGTGCGGGGGTCAAGAGGGCAGACCAGGGATGGAGCTAAACTTGGAAAATTGGGGAAAAGGGAGGAACAAGGTGGAAAAGGGATTTTCTTGATGTGGATCAATCTAGAACTTTTCTCCAATTAGGAAATTGGAAATAATGAGTGTTCCTAAAGTAATTATATTCCACTTAAATGGTCTGAAAAAATAAATAAGAGTATTATGAGAGACTAAAAGAATATCATGCTGATGTAATTCCTATGTAAGAGAATCACCAACGGTCTGCAAAATCATATTGGTTCCCTAGCTGGATCAATCAAACCTTTGTTTCGTTAGCACATGCGGCATCTAAAGGTGCAGCAATCTTTTTTCCGAAGAGCGTTTAATCTTGAAATCTTTTTATCAGAGCGATGGGTCTGATATACTGTTTAGATAGACAATCCATTTTTACAATTGTGATTTACTATGGTCCTAAAGTACGAGTTACTTGCCTTCGGTAACAATGTAGCTGGTAGAGACGTTGTCTAGCCGCAGATTCCTTAACTTAGAATATCCCCAGGCATCAGACTGGATCCAGAAAACTTTTTGCAGCAGCACCTCTGCTTGCCGGGGACGGCGCCAGACGACCCCGCCCTGACATCGTCCACGTATGTGACTTCAGTGAGGTCGTAAAAGTCCCTCCCAGCGCGCTGACGTCAGTTTTCTTGTCCGCGACGCAACGCGGAGCCAGCAATAAAAAAACTGTGAAAGTATGGGAACAGTGTGCGATGGATGAAAATCCATAATAAATAAGGAGGATGGTGCAAGACACCATCGTAAAAGACAGAATTAGACACTGCCTACCTAGAAGTGAAAAAGCTGTGAGAAAGAACCTCGCAAGTTATGCGAAGACCCTTCCCAAGTGCAACAGGGGAAGAATCTCTCAACAGACAAAAATAGACTTGTCAGTACCATGTAGAACTGTGCCGTCCAGCAAGAACAGAGCACAGAGAGAACAGTCCACCGCAGGAAGGTATGAAAAATGAAAAGACTGGCACTAATCCTATTAGTAATGGAGGTCTGAAACAGAAGTTAACAGATCCCCAAAGAAGACGACTGTAGAGGAGACCAGAACCCTGAGCCAATAGAGAAGGAGGGAGGGAAAGAAGGCAGCAGGAGAAGAAAAGAAAATGAATCTCCTGGTGAAGGGTAATCAAAAGACTTCATTTTAGATGTAAGAGCCCCCGGAAAAGGAGTCAGCTGTATTATGGCAACTCTCAAAGAGACGCAACAATGTGAGCCCCCGCGCGAGAAAAAAAAAATTGGTCACTGAAAGGGGCCAGCGGAGAACCCCACTTGGCAAGATTTTCGCAGAACGGGAAGGCTGGGTGGGCGTTAAGGAATCTGCGGCTAGACAACTTCTCTACCAGATACATCGTTACCAAAGGTAAGTAACTCGTACATCTGATAGAGACATCTAGCTGCAGATTCCTTAACTTAGAATAGATACCACAGCCATACCCCAAAGGGGAGGTGGGTCTGCGACAGGACAACAGAAGGCGCAAAGCATTTGAGCCGGCAACAGAGTGACGGACAATGGGGAAGGCTGTGGCGGAACAGCCAGACAGCAACCCAAATAGCTCAAAAGGGCCATAGATAACGGGATGCAAAACGTCTCAAATAAAAATGCCATAACGGTGCCACACCATACCTGTATGAGCAGGAGAGGTAGAAACGGCACCAGCCATACACCAGAACAAAAGAAAGAGAGAGGAAGATGGACCACTCTCAGCATAATGGCGCTCTATGTGAACACCGACTAAAGGTGGAGAGAAACATGAAGAGATGCAACCAGAGCCTACCAGGCTAGCCCCCGGAAGGAAGGCCGGAGAGACTACAGCCAAGAACCAAAGTTCAAAAGTAGAATCAGCAAAGTGTTTAGAGTTGCAGGTGGGGACAAGAAACACGCCAAGTGCACACCTAGTTCCCAAAAAGGGGGGAACAGGGGCGAACAGTAATAATCTTAAGCACGCTGATGTAGGTCACCACATAAACAAGCAAACAGCTACAGAGACCATAAGGTGGTGTAGCTAAAACAAGCATAAGGCTGCTCGACCAGGCATCTGTTAGACCATGGTGTGAACCAACACACGAAATACAGACATGCAGGGTGGAAATCTAGGACGAATGACATTAGAAGAACCATCTCGAATGCCCAGCTGATACAATATAGCGCGGCCGAAGGAAGGTGCAACAAAGGCACCAAAGTACCAAGGCGTAGAAACGGAGGATTAATCGCAGAATTTCAGACCACAGCCTAAGACTGGAAGGAAAGTAACCCTTGACCAGAAGAGAGAATCGTTCAGTAAGTGAACACGAAGAAGTGAGTAGCGTAAACAGGGGAACAACCCCAGCAAGCGGAGTGCAAAAAGGGGCCTTAATGGAAATGCCGCATGCATCACCGGAAAAGTCCCTGAAACATGGAGACTGCGGACTAGACCTTGCAGTCCCAAAGACAGTTGAAGAGTAGGAATAATAGTACCCATGGAACTGGTAGATATACCCAATTACAGATATATATAGCAAAAAACGGTAAACTAGCTCCGACTATACAACATCGTTGTAGAGGAACACACCTGGTACCATAATGGCAGACGGAAGCTGCCGTTAAAACGTGAATAACACCCTGAAAACCTCCAAAGGAGGAGAACGAAGCAGGATGACCAATGACGTAAAGATGACGCCAAGGCACAACATTGCACACCGTACAACGGCAGAGAAGAGCACCAGAGGACGCCTGGAGGCCAAAGGAACTCGTAGGCCCAGCTGACATAAAAGAGCTATATAATAGCAAACAAGTACCCCACACGGAGTATGCACACCCCAACAACGGGGAACACGTTTATTAGGGCAAGTCACAGTCAGAGGAACAATCTGTGGAACACTGCCACAGTAGGTAAACTGCCAGGTTAAAACGCATAATGCATCCAAAGGATGGTAAATGAAAGGGTAATTACCTCCGACTATGCGAAAGGAAGACCTGAGGCTTACTATCAGCCTAAAACCCATAATGCATCAAAAGGATGCTAAATGAAAAGGTACCGCCCCAGAACAAACACTTGAGGAACACAGGCCTAAGGAAGGGGGGGGGGGGGGGGGGGGGAGCCCGCAAGGAGGGGCTGAACAGCCGAGTGGGCGTATGCATCAAACAATAAAACCCCACCAAAGGGTAAATCAACAAGCCTCTCCCGGATATTTTCCGGGAAGACGCTATCCCGTAACCAAGCATGGCGCCGCAAGGCGACTGAACCAGCAATAGCCTAGCCTAAGGAATCAGCAGTATCCAAGGGGGAGCAGATAGTAAACTCAGCAAGGCCATCCCGGAGTAGATGAAGTAGGTCAACACAAGCGCCTTCAGTGCTGGTGGAGAGCAAAGACTCTGCAGACTCCCACAGGGCAGAGGAAGCCCGAGCCAGGACACACACTGTATTTGGTGACCGTAGTGCACCACTAGTGGAGGCAAAGATGTTCTGACCCCATGACTCAAGCCATCTGGACTCCCAGGTGGAAGGAAGCAGCAACAGGGGCAAGGAAAGGAAGGCAGTTTGCAAAACAAACCCCTGCACGTCGGGATGCACAAATAAGCAGACCGGATCATGTGAAGCAGGACAGTGGCGGTGCAAGACCGAACGAGCAACCGGGTCACCGGAAGCTGGCCAAACCCAGGTACCCAAAAGGGCATCATAAAGAGACGCTTCAAAGGGCAGAAGCGGCTCCACATTCCCTGACCCACGGTGAAGAACATCAAGTAAAGGGTCCAAAGACAAGGGCGCCGTAGGCGGTTGCATGTTCAAAATCCGAGTGGCCAAAGAGATGACTCTGAGAAAAGCTGCACCAGCCTCTGTAGCCCTCCGAGGGGGCGATAGTAGCTCATCAGTAGGAGAGGGCTGTAAGCTAACCCTCCCAAGACAGTGAGGGTGCAACCAATGCCCAACTGAGGGGAGCCCCATTGACGAATGGGGGTCCTGATGAGGCTCTTGAGGAGGCGAGGAGCCTGCCAGGTGCGGGTGCCCTTGAGGAGGTGGGGACCTTGCCAGATTCACATACTCTAAGGGAGGCACAGGCAAGAATACATCCTGTGTCGCCGGGCGTGAGCGCGACGCCGAACTCTCTCCGGACACATCCGGAGAAGAATCAACAACCCGGCGTTGATGCGGCACCAAAACCACTTTAGTAGGTGCCTACCGAGCGTTGTCCGGCGCTGACTCGACACCATCCGGCATCGCGTCGGCTTCGTCCGGCGCCGAATCAATGATAAGCTCCCCTTCCGAGGAAGGAGTAGGCACCGGGGATGCAAGCCTCCGGCGCTGACTTAGCCTCAACCCGGACCGGCTACGACCCCGAGGGAAGAAGCGGAGGCAGAGCCGGGAACGCGACAAGTTCACCTTCCGAAGAAGGAGAAGGCGTTGGAGCCGGGGAGGCAAACCTCTGGCGCTGCCCCAGCGCCGCCACGGCCTCAACCGCAACAGGCTCCAACTCCGGAGAAAGAGGCGGAGCCGGGGAGGCGCTGACTCGGACTCCGGACTGGCGGCTGACTGCCCAGAAGGCCGTGGTGTGCACAAAGCGAGGCTTTGAGCACCAGCAACTGTCTGCGACGCCACAGGGAGCCCCACAGACTATGCAGCAGGGGTGCAATGGGTGGTAGAGGGGGACCCAGCCGGGCCGCACCCTGATGATCCCATATGGATCGAAGAGGGGGACCCAGCCGGGCCGCGCCCTGACAATACCACATCTCCGATATCCCTGGAGGGCAAAGGCTCATTTGACGCCGGGGGCGAACCCACTGGCGAGTCCATCGCGGACCCCAAAGACAGGGGAGGCCCCGAGGACGCTCCAGGGAAGGGAGAGGACCCAAGGGAGGCCTGCAAAGCAGAGGCATAAGCCTCCATTTGGGCCCGAGTCGCCCCCGCACCCGGATAGGGCAAATAGAGGGGGGGGGGGGGGAGACTGTCGGGGGCGCACATCCGGAATATTCCGGGAACCAGTGCCCCTGACAACAGATGAAAGGGAGGTCGAGGACCCCGGCGACCTGCGCCGCAACTTACCAAGAAGTGGTGAATGACGGACTCAGGCCCCAGAGGGCGATCGACTGCAAAACTGCATTGAGGAGGTCGTGGTACGAGACGACTCCAACCGTGACAGCCGTGCCGAAAGAAGCTTTATCCGGCGCTCACGCCAGGACTTCGGCTTAAGGAGTTGGCAGGCTTCGCAGCCCGTGGAGTCGTGGTCCTCACCTAGACACCACACACAAATAAGATGCGGGTATGTCGCTGACATTTGCCACGAGCAGGAAGTAAAGGATTTAAAGCACGAGGGCATCGCACACTGTTCCAGACGCGAAGCGTCAAAGAAGGGCCCGAAAACAGGCCAGAGGAACCGCGTACTCCGGATCCGCGTTGCACGTGGAAAAGAAGGAAACTGACGTCAGTGCACCTGGAGGGACTTATATGACCTCGCTGACGTCATGGCAGGGGCCGTATGGCGCCATCTCCCGGTGCACAGAGGTGCTGCTGCAAAAAGATTTCCGGATCCAGTCTAATGCCTGGGGATATTCAAAGTTAAGGAATCTGCGGCTAGATGTCTCTATCAGATGATGATAACTCTTATTCAATAAAAGAGTTACATTTATGTTACTGGATAGATAATGCCATAACATTAATAGTGATTTTCATTGTTTGCAATGCACTAATCTAAAATTTTCAAAAACAGATAAAAGCCAAACCAACCATGCACTTCAAACAGTGTTGTCACTTTAAAACAAAGTTTGGACTGGTTAATCCTGGGACAGCAACAAATTCCTGTCTGAAGCTATTTATGTGCTTCTCCAAAGATATAGATATAGATTTGTGTTCTTGATATCACACCAACTTGTGATTAAAGAGGTAGCACTTTTTCCCCAAAGTAAACTCTACAATAAATCCCTACTCTAAACTGAATCTGAATTTGGATCAGGGAAATACATAGTTAAATGATCACTTTTTTGTTAGTTTGTCATATGCTTAAATCTATATAAAAAGTCAAAACAATAGCTTACTGTGACACGAAGAACCAATTCAGAAACTAAGGAAAATGAGTTTGGCACTACTATGCAGCATTTGATTAACAGTAACATTTGAGAATAGGAGGGGACTGGAGAGAGCAAAACAGAGAAGGCTATTTTATACATGAGAAATTACTAAATGATAAAGTTATTGGCCATCAAAACTATGTTGAATATGAGCAAAAACGCCAACTATTAACGTGGAACACAAAGGCTAAATACATTTTTTTAAATGAGACAATCTGAAATTAAAACCCCTTGCACAAATCATATTGCCAGTGATCCTGAACAAATACAGTAGGCATTCCTTCAATTTAAAAAAAATATATTGTGCTAAAAGCAGTATTCAACAAATACACACTTTTGGGAAAACCAGAGTCTACAAAAGTCACTGAATATCAGGCATTAGAATTAATTGCTACTATTGAGGAAAATTAAGTTGTGTCTTCCCTTGCGGTACCTTGCAAATGGGAACATATGGGGCAGTGACAGATTTCCTTACAAAAGGTATAAAACCATTTATCCAGAACTAAAAGAGCCACGGCCATCATTATTCAATCACATACTAACTGAGGATCAAAGACACGGAATCATTTTCTGTAGCTAATGTAGGCAGAGCTAAAAATCACAAAGATCTAAGCTCTTCGGTTAAATTCTGATTATTAATTATATGACAAAATTCAGACAATATATTAGCTGAAATAGCTAGAGGTTTGATTGATCAAGACCAAAATGGCTTTATCCTGGTCAGAAAAATAGTTCTAGTTCTTACAACCAAGGCATTCTTATGTAACTGGCAGTACCTTACTCTCTCCATCAAAGGTCAAGATGCTTTAATCAAAACGCTGATCTTACTCCTTTTTTGTTTATTTTTGTTAATGTTCCTTGCATAGATGTTTTACTATCTCACATTGCCGAAGAGAAGAACTTGAATATGGTTAGAAGACATTGACAAAATAAATAAGGGATTATCAATGCTGAATGCGAAGTGAGATTACACCAGAAAACCACGGAGAACCGACCGGCCAAAGAAGCAGTCTCTCCGGACTTGACTGTCAAGGCAATAGTGCTTAGTGAAAGTATGCAGCAAGGCCCATGTAGCTGCCTGACAGATATCTTGCAGGGGGACACCGCGTCCTAATGCTGTAGTAGCTGCTGTCGCCCTGGTAGAATGGGCGCTCAGCCCAACCGGAGGTTCCTTTTTAGCCAGGGAGTAACAGGCTTTAATACACAAGACAACAGGCTTTAATACACAAGACAACCCATCGGGAGATAGTCCGCTTCTGCACAGCCCGACCTTTCTTGGCACCCACGTAGCCAACAAAGAGCTGGTCATCCACCCGGAACTGCAGTGTGCAGTTCAAATAGAATAAAAGCGCACGTTTTAGGTCTCTTCCTCTCGAAGGATGCGGCGGCGGAAAGAAAGTGGGCAAAGTGACAGTTTGCCCGAGATGAAAGGCACTGACTACTTTTGGTAGAAAGGAGGGACGTGGTCGAAGCACAACCTTATTAGGATGAATCGCCAGGAAAGGAGGTTTACATGAAAGAGCCTGGAGCTCACTCACACGCCTAGCGGAGGTGATGGCCACCAGGAAGAAAGTTTTCAAAGTTAATAACCGCAGAGGGCAGTTATGAAGAGGCTCAAAGGGAGTGGACATTAAGTATGTAAGAACGAGGTTCAAGTCCCACTGAGGCATCACAAAAGGAATAGGAGGGAAAAGGTGAGTAATGCCTTTGAGAAATCTATTGACAACATGGGACTTGAAAAGAGAGGGCTGATCAGGCAGCCTGAGAAAGGCTGAAAGAGCAGAAAGGTACCCCATGGTAGTGCCCAGATCAGAGCCCTGCTGGGCCAAAGATAGAAGGAACAATAGCAGCTCAGAAAGAGGGGCAGAAAGGGGATCTACAGCTTTCGCTGTGCACCATGCCACAAACTTGTTCCACCGACAGGCGTATACAGGTTTAGTTGAGGGACGCCTGGCTGCCACAATCACATTATAGACTTCAGGAGGCAAGTCAAATGCAATCAACTGTCGCCGCTCAATCTCCACGCAAGGAGGTGGAGGCTAGACAGGTTCGGGTGGAGGACCGTCCTTTGGTGCTGTGACAGGACATCCTCCCGAAGAGGCAGTCAACGCTCATACTGATTAGCTCGGGATACCAAACTGTTCGAGCCCAATCAGGTGCCACAAGAATCACTTGGGCCCGGTCGCGCCTGATCTACTTCAGCACACTGGGTAGAAGTGGTATAGGCGGAAAGGCGTACAACAGACCGCAACTCCACTCGCGACGAAAAGCGTCTCCGAGCGAGTGCCGCCTTGGAAACTCCAACGCGCAGAACTGCTGACATTGCGCTTCTCTTCGGTGGAGAATAGATCTAACCAAGGTTCTCTCCACTGCTGAATGAGACCTTGTGCCACATCCGAGCGAAGACGCCATTCGTGATCCAACATGCACCTGCGGCTAAGTTCGTCTGCCCTGGCGTTCAGAGAACCTGCCAAGTGTTGAACCACCAAGGAAATGCTTTGACGTTCCAGCCATGTCCAGAGCCTCCTGACATAGGGTCCACAACCTCCCCTGAGAAGCCAGTAGTTCTGAGCTAAGCGTAAAGGCGTAGCGCCACCGTTGTGGAAATTGTCCTGCCGAGGGAGTCAGCAGTGTCAAGACCACAACGGATAGTGAATTTTGCAGCATCTCTCCCTTCGGCAATGGCTTGGGAGAGTACAGCCCGAGTCTCCACTGGACACTGAGGCAACACCTGTGCTACTGCGTCCCACACAGAGTTGGAATAGCGGCCCATCAGGCACGCAGTATTCACCGCGCGCAACCCGGAACTGGCAGAGGTGAAATCTTTTTCCCAAACAGCTCCAGTTTTTTAGATTAGTTGTCCGGAGGTGCGGAAGGGAACACCCTCGGAGAGGCAGAGGCCTGGACAACCAGACTCTCAGGCGTTGGGTGTTGCGTGAGAAAACTGGGGTCACCCGGGGCGTGGCGATGACGTTGTGCCACACTCTAATCCACAGGAACCCCTGTGTTAGGCTTGGTCCAGGTGCTTAACAGAATGTCTGTAAGCATGTCATTAAAGGGCAGTAGCGGCTCAGCAGAGGAGGTTGCTGGCTGCAGCACCTCAGTCAGGAGATTGGTCCTGATAGGCACAGATGGGAGCTCGAGGTTAAGAGCCTCAGCCGCCCTACGGAACACCAGAGAAAAAGTCCCAACCTCTTCTGTAACTCTGGAAGCAGGGGACAGTGTACCAGGATGCAGAGTGAAATCCAGATCGCCTGGACCTTCCATATCACCCTCCCACTTCGGTTCATCCTCGCATTGAGCTGTGAGAGGGTCCTCGAACCCCTCCCAGTACTCCCCTTCGTCCACTGGCCGTGTAAGAGGTCGGTAAGGACAAGGGGCCCGGGGAAAGGGAATAAACTAACCACCTGGAATTGGAATCAGAGGATAATAGACCAATTCAGGGTCGACGTAGTCCGGCCCCGTAGGCAACGGTGTTGTGTCCGGTGTTGGCCCCGACAACTGCGGCGGCGTCAGGCCCAGCGCCTGCGGCGCCGCTGAGGGAGAAGCAGACAGCACCACACGGTATCTTGCCAGTGTAGCCGGGGCCAAAGGCAGCTGCACGGGGGCAGAACCACCCCACGGGTTCATGGGGCCCGAAGGCGCTCCGGAGGGATCCGACGTGGGAAACAAACGGTACATGGCCGACAGGAATACCTGTATTTCTTCCAAAGTCATGTGCGGGCCCAGGATAGGCAGGTAGGCCACAGGCAACAACAGGGGCTCCACAGGAGCCGCGGTGGAGTGACCACCCGCCCCCTCCACTCCGTCCCGCGACCAGTGAGGGGTAGACGAAGAGCGACGTCGCTTCTTCGACTTCTTATGGCGCCTTGACTTACCTGCCCCCAATTCCGACAAACTATGGTGTTGGCCCCGCGACCTGCCCCTCGACCTCCCAGGGGGGCGGGACCTTGAGCGGGGCAGAGTAGATTGCCAGGCCTCCAACAACTTTCGGGAACGCTCCCGCCAAGCCTCCGGTGCCATGGCCCGACAATCGGAGCACGCCTCGGGGTCATGGGCGCGCCCCAAGCAGAAGAGACACACGTTATACAGAACCGCCGCCGACATGGTCCGACGGCAGTCCCGACAAGACTTAAACCCAGGCATCCCTACTGCACCAGGAGTAGAGTACTCGACAAAACAAGAGAAACAAGTCTCAAAAACCAAGTTAAAGAATTAACTTTGAGTACCGCTCTCTCTCGGATCTGCTGGTGCGGAAAAAGAAAGAACTGACGTCAGCGCGTGGGCACGTCTAACGAGCTCCGACGTCATCTCGGTGGCTACAACGCCAGCGACGTACGCGGAGCCGCACGACGGCGCTTACCGACGCGTAGGGGTACTGCTGACGAAAACTTTCCGGATCCAGTCTGATGCCTAGGGATATTCTAGGGTAAGGAATCTATCACTAAGGTGTCTCCTTCAGATATACATAGCATAGTCTCCATGCACGCCTCAGCTTGTTGCAAAATCGCCAATGGACCCCTCAAATTGTGGTGCATAGGTTTCAGCTGTGGCACTGGTTCCTCGGTTGGAGGCCAGGAGCCAGACTGCAGGGCACCTTGACACACCCGTGATCTCTCAGGGAAAGAGTGGCCATGCTGAGACAAGGCCTCCATAAACTCTGTGTTGTTTCTTTGCCTTACCGAAGACTTGGACCTCGACAACGATCTGTCGTGGAACCAGCCCTGATGCGGAGACCAGGTCTGTGTCCTTGCCACCGGAAGAGACCTTTAACCAACTTCCGAAGGTACTGGCGACGCAGTTTGGCTTTACATTCAAGGATCGCCTTTGCATGCATTACGGCAGACTGCTCACAGGACTTAAGATTCGAGGTCTGACCCCCAAATGCCAGAGACACCTCATGGGGAAACTGTCACAGTCATTTGTCTGCGGCATTCCCTACAAGGTTTAAACTGTGTATTTTTAGGAGGGGATATGCTCTTTACACACTGGTAATAAATGCAGAAACAAAGGTTGCATAAGTGGTAGCTTGCTCCAAATCCTCGTACAAAGGCTACAAACAAATTACCTGGATACTCTATCTACCCCATATACTCTAGTTTTAAAAAATGTACAGGTTTTCTAGGTTCCCTAGGGGCCAGCTGAACTAGGGCCCAAAATCTACTGCTAATCACGTTGCAAAAAAAGGGTCAGTTTTTAGTGGAAAAATGTAATGTGTCATGTTACATTTTGGGTCCATTCCTGTTGCGGGTACTAGCCCTGACTACACAAGTAAGCTACCATTTTGATCTGGAGACTTGGGGGAATGGCTGGTGGTAGAAAATTAGTTACTTCGCCACCCCAGTTCAGACCCAGCTATATGCAAATCAGTCTTGACCCTGTGCCTCATGGGAAGAATCCAGACCGAACTGCCAAGCCAGGCCTTCCCTGGACTGGAATCAAGCATCCTGGGACCCGTTTTGGGGAAACACCCCATATCAGCCAGGCAATCTTGAATCCAGTGGCATGGTGATCAAGGGACCCAAGTCTGGCCAACCATGCCAACTTAGGGCAAACAAATCAAACACAAGGAGATGATGGACGGAGTGCTGAAACTTTTCAGACACTGACGCCCAGTCACAGATCTAGACTGAAACCATCATTGTTCTTTAGCTTACTTCGCCACCCCAGTTCAGGCCCAGCTATATGCAACTCAGTCTTGACCCTGTGCCTCATGAACAAGCTACCTGGATACTCTAAATGCAGATTCCTCACACTGTAAATACCCTCAGGGGGCGTTTAAATGTTACTTATCTGTCTTTTCACATTTAGCAGACTTACTGTCCTTTTTTAAATCACCTCTTGTGATGTGTTTCCTTAAAGATTTGATTTACATGTTCCCCTCCCAAACTTTTTCTGATACTACTGTAGGACTTTCATTTGGTCCTCACCTTCCTGGTGTGTACTCCATTTGAGCTGAAAAAAGCTTTCCTATGAGTCTCAAAATGGTATTCCTCATAATAATCTTTGCTCATGAATGAGCTACAAGTTCAGTCTGTTCACTCACTGTACACCATATTTTTACTAGACAAACTGTGTTGTGTAGTAGAGCATTTTAGCTAATAGTTGTGATGCCCTTTCATGCTGGACAATCTATCACCCTTCCAGCTTTCTTCGCTCCACCTCATCCCTTCAGAGAGGAGAGGCCCCATTGCTTGGACACCAAAGGAGCAATCAACTTTCCCACTGATTGTACTGAAGAACATCAAGTGGACAAGCAGCTCTTCGTGGGGGTCGCTGAGGAAAAGAAGGGTAAGGCAGCCCTCTGTATAATAATATACAATGCACTGGCCAAAATGAAGACTCAGGAGGATATGAGAACCCACGTGACCAGAGCCAAGGCTGCTATCACTATGATGGCACACAGAGTGCTTGATCTGGACATCTGTCATGCCGTGACATGGACAGACAAAAAAAACAGAGGCGCGGAGCAGACGTGAAGCTACACAACACCACTTACCAGCATGTGAGAGCAATGCACAGAAAAATATCTATTCACAAGGTAAGTATCGGCGATTAGAAATAAACATCAGAAGTCAGTGTGCTGGAATGGTGCCTTTTTGCAAAGTACAACTGAGAAGAACAACAGGCATTGGCATAGCCAATAGGTCTCGCCTTTGGGACCTTATAAGTTTAGCCAGGCAGCAGATTATCCCCTATTAGCATGCCCACACACTCAACACGTCCAATAGCCACATGAGCGCTGCAACTTCGATACGTGATTACCGTAGCGTGAACCCACGCGTATATACGTGGTATATAATGTGGTGACAAGGTTGCCGAGTATAAGGTAACGAGGTTGCTGTGTACTAATGAAGTAATTAATCAAAAGCCACATAAATGCTGCAGCTTCAATACGTGATTGCAGTAGCAAGAATCCTCACGTCTCTGTGTTGTATACAATATGGTGACAAGGTTACCAAATGTTACTTCGAACGTGTGATTAAAAACTCCAGAAATCTCGACTTACCGGAGTAGATTCTATAACCGCCCTGGCAGCTCGCAAGGAGAACGGCCCTAGCACTACTGGCGATGGTTCAATTTGGGATGGCTTAACCAGCATCACAGACATTTACAGGTAGTGGTCGCCCAGGCAAGAATATAGCACTCTTCTTTCACAACTACAGTGAAAGCACTGCGACAGAACTAAGAGCACGCCTTTTCCCGGGTGCTGTTGTATTTTTTATTTTTAATTGCTACCCCCAGGCACAAGTTACCACCCCTGCCCACCATTCTTTCATAAGTAATGGACCGGGAGGTTAACTGCTGAGGGAGTCACAAATAACGGTATGGTAACTAAAGTAAGTTGTTTAATTCTAAAGGGCCAAAGCAGCATCACCATAAAATCTGATGCATATAGTTCAGAGCAGGAGCCAAACACTTCAAGAGGCTTACGGTTGTCCAGTCCCCCCCCCACACACACACCGTTATCCTCCTCATATGCACACAGGCATAGCTGTACTCACTCATCTGTTTCTTATACCCCCTCTTACTATACTCACTGCTTATCTCTTTTACTCCCTCATTCT
Organism: Triturus cristatus; assembly: GCF_964204655.1. Lineage (NCBI taxonomy): Eukaryota > Metazoa > Chordata > Amphibia > Caudata > Salamandridae > Triturus > Triturus cristatus. Next base: position 210,182,516 of record NC_140594.1, on the reverse strand, counting down.
CCGCGCCTCTCTTTCTGTGCCTTTTACTCTTCCCCTCCAGCAGACAGCACTGTCTCTCTCTGTATATTAGTGCACACACAAGCAAGTACCCAGGTATGTGTGCTCGCACATTATTATTATTACTACCCCCAAAACTAGCGATTTTACGACCCACAACGCACAGGAACTGTGACAACCCAGAGAAATATTACACGATTACTGTACATTACGAATTTCAACCAATGAGAAGCTCAGGTGCGTTCGCATGTTTTAGTTAATATTATCCCAAGGTGCGCTCTCGGGTTCTGCTAATGCTGACAAACCAGTTGTCGACTGTACTTTTGGGTAACAGAACTAACTCCTCTGTTGGCATCGTTGGAGCATAATTTCCTGAAACTAAATTTTTCATGTTGTGCTCGTGAGGTATGCACGCACCTTGGGTGCCAATGTGTTTGCTAGACTATGCGCTTGTTTGGTGAATTATATAGTACAGTCCATAACGTTCGATCCATGTGTTGTAATAATCCACACTAGGTGGCACACACAACACAAATCTATACCATTCACACAAAAAACTTCAGGTTGAGACGCGTGCTTTCTAATTAGCATGTACCGTTTGAAATACGGTACATTTACAAATTCAACTCACATATTTATGCCTCAAAACGGCACCCTATTTTGCCAAATTCAGACAGAGGGTCAGCACTACATTTTAGAATTTAAATCGTGACTTTTCCCATTACGTGAACAACGGGAGACAAAAAAAAAGAAGAAAAAAAAAATCTATTTAACTGTCAACTGTTTTCCAACCCTGGATTAATGCTGCCCAGAGCAGCGCAGTAACGTGACCTTTTCTGTTTCTTGACCAGTAATTGTTTGTTTGATATGGCTCGGCGCGGCTGGCAGGCGAATCTTTTCATTAGCTTATTACATTAGGGAAAAATGCGCATATTTCGTGTTACTGTTTCAGGACATCTCAGAATAAAGGGTGTCGCCCCTTTTCTCTTTTTCTGCTGGACCAGAGATACAGGTAAATGCATCTCGGTCTTCAGGCAGCTTCCGGTAATACCGTGTTGCCCATCTAAATAAAGACGTCATTTTATATCTCATCATTATGATTAAATCACATCATCAATAAAAATTCATCCAATACGAAATCTGGGTGCTTCTTTCATCTTGGTTTAACATAGCCAAGCGTGTCTTGGTTTTAGCTTTTAAAGGACTATTGCTTAAAAAAAATGTCATCTTCCCAACCCATCTCCCCCCCCCCCCCCCAAACCACCCCCCACCAGCACGCGCAAAAACACTATGATATTGGGGCGCGCACACACGGCACAGCCATGAAACATAGGCACACATGCATGCACGTATTTTCGTTTCAGATCCCAATTAAATCTAACTTTTAAAAGTGCCTGACCGTCCAGTCAACGAAATCACACACCTGAAACTGCCAGCAGACATCATCAAACAAAGCATTCTTCTAGAAGGATTATTGATGGTGACCGTTAGAGGCGCAGGGCAATTAAAGCGACCAATTGTTTTTCTTTACACAGAAGCACGCCCCCCCCCCCCCCCCTTGGAAAAGGTTCTGCACATTAAAAGGGTGGTGTGTGTCAGCCAAGGCGGACTCTGAATATTCGATTTTCTAAAGTTGTACCGGTCGATATGCTTCTATTCACACACAACGTTGTTCTGGGAAAGGCAGAAACACAAAAGCGTTTTATTCTGAGACTTTTTGTACTTTAGAAGAAGCTATTGCCTCCGAGAATCTGCAAGAACGAAATTAACAACTAGAACAGACGCGTTAATTCAATACAAAAGCAATTTTTTCTTAAAAAAACAGGGACAGTTATCTACATCTGACCCAGAGGCCTGTGACTGTTGCGTGGACAGTACTAAGGGAAAGGAGTCTCTTTACTACTCCCGACCCCGTCAGTGTCTCATTCATCCAACAGGATTGGGGTCGGTGTCATAAAGAGAGCCCGCCAGTTGGCGTGTGCTAAGTGGGGATGGGGTGGTGCATACTTCGATTTAAATATTCAATAGTTGTACTTCACAACCTATCGGCCTGACAACGAGGGCGAAGTCGTGTATTTATTGTAGCCACCGGAGGTGACCCCGTCCTCAGAGGAGGCTGCAGGTATGCGTGGGGGGGAGGGGGAGAGGCGGGCGGCGTTCCATCGGAAGCCCACGGATATGTTTGGTTTGTGAAGACGGCTATGATTGCAAAGAGGGCGTGGGAGGACTGAAAGATGCGGATATTAAGCTCCGAGCTAACAGGGATGGACTGGAACAGAAATGTAGAGAACTCATATACTTAAAAAAAAGTAGCACGTATTTGCATATTCGGAACAGTGTTGAAGTTATAAAGAGTCTTGTAGGTGGTTTGCAGGTAAGGCTGCTGGCATGCATGTGCGCTTGCTGCAGGCAATGTTTGGTGTAATACAAGGGAATCAATAGTAACGAGAAAAACAAACGCGCGCGCCTCGCGCTAAAGGAGGAGGCAGCAGGGGGAGGGGAGACAGGAGGGGGCCTGCATGATTCCCTTGCGGGAGTGAGCGGCAAGGCACGATAATTGCTACCATATGGCGCCAGCTGCTCGCTCCCGCAAGTGAATCTCCAGACGTGCACGCGTTGCCATTGGAAGCAATGCAACGCGTGCACGTTTTTGCAGGGAAAGCTGTGCCGATAACTGAAGGTCTCTTTCATGCGCTGCGTAGGAGAGACCTAAAAATAGGTTAAAAACTACAGTGCTAAATAAAATTAAAGACCGAACTTTTGTCATGGATTTGATAAAACACCATGTAAACTAAGGGTCGCCATTAGTAGGCATGACAATGCAGCTTCTTCGCAGCTTGCTGGATTTAAAAGATATCTACAACGCAAGGCAATTTCATTGCAGATACACAAATAGCGGAGTACGGCACAGTACCAGGAGAGAAAATGTGGTAAATGAGATTGCCTTTGACTTCTCTTCAGCCATCTCCAAGATCTAATAAAGGGAAAAACCTGGAGGAGAAGACCATTTTGCGCTTCTGCTCAAATGTTGAATCCAGTCTGATCTAAATAAAGGACTGAATAAAAGAGTAGAAATTCCATCTCAATGAGCCTATTGTGTTGCGCTCTTTCTTTCCAAATCCTCAAACGGTGGCAGAAAAAACCCTGCATTCTTTAGATCTTAAACGCTGCCTAAAATTCTACATCGACAGAACGAAAACATTTAGCAAATCTAACCAACTCTTTGTGGCGTACAGTCGGCCTAGGAAAGGTCTTCCACTCACTAAACAAAGTATCTCACGCTGGATCTCCGCAGCCATTGCTTTTTCTCACCAGCAAGCAGGGCAACCCCTGCTCTCCACAGTTAGAGCCCATTCCACGAGGGCAATGTCTACTTGCATGAACCCTTTTTGCAGGAGTGCCCAATGTGGACATTTGCAGAGCGGCTACATGGAAGACGCCGCATACATTTACCAAGCATTACTGCCTGGATACTGAACTCATGAAAGACGCTGCAGTGGGTCAAGCGTTGCCCCATCATCTATTTCACTGGAGGTGAGCCCATCCTTTCATCCCACCAACCTTTTCTCTATACACACATTTCTCTATTGTATTTTATGCCTTTGCTATGTCATGGCCTTTTGGTACTTTCTATTTTCACATTGGAATATTATCTGTGAATTTATGTATATTGTACCTTTCGAAATGTGCTTCTCATTGCTTACTATTCTGATTCAGGCATGTGAATCTATGAAAGATACCCTAATACTGGATTAGGAACGCGTTATTTACCTGTAACTGCGGTTATCCAGTATTGGTATCTTTCATAGATTCGCATGCAACCCACCCACCTTCCCTGGAAGGACTCTCTTGGATCTCTCAGTGATACAACTACTTAGCACTGTGCTTACGAAAATCTGAGAGACTAGAGCTCCTTCCAGGAAGGTTCTAGAGGGTGGTAATAGCTGATTGGCTACTCTCCAAGGTTTGGTACTTTTTTACAAAAGGACGTGGATATGTTACTAAGGTGAGGCCTTTGGCCTATTACTCTATATGTCTTCTGAGTCATTACTTTATTTATGTACCGGGGACTCCCATCCCAACGACGGGGAATGATTCAGGCATGTGAATCTATGAAAGATACACTAATACTGGATAATGTATCTAATTAAGATAATACTGGAACAGATACAGGTTCCGGGGAGGCGGATGGGCGTGTACAACTCTGCAGCTCTACATGGTAAGTAGCATTTTCCGTTCGATGCATATGAGCTGCAGATTGTACACTGTGCATAGACTGTACAGCAGTGTCTCCCCTAGCTGTGGTCACCCGTATCTGTTGCTGTGGTTTGAAAATGTGTTTTAAGAACAGCTTGGCCTACAGAAGCCTGTAGCTTATCCTGCACGTCAACACAATAGTGTTTGGTGAAGGTGTGTGGTGTAGACCATGTTGCTGCTTTATAGATGTCATCTAAGGGAATGTTCCCTAAGAATGCCATGGAAGCCCCTAGTTAGCGTGTTGAGTGCGCCCTAGGGGGAATTGTTAATGTGCGTTTAGCCTTTTGGTAGCATATTTGAATGCATTTGACTATCCACCTAGCGATCCTAGCTTCGGAGATGGGGTTACCTTTATGAGGTGGTGAGAAGGCTACAAACAGTCGTTTTGTCTTTCTAAAGGGCTTAGTCCTGTCAATGTAATAAAGTAGGGCTCTTTTGATGTCCAGTGTGTGAAGAGCTCTCTCTGCTACAGAGTCCGGGTTTTGGAAAAACACTGGTAACTCCACTGATTGGTTAAGGTGAAAAGTAGAGATTACTTTTTTTTAACTCTTTATTTATTGGCATTTACAAACAGTATAGAATCATTTCGTAGAAAAAAATAATCTTAGACAGACATGCATGGTATAGCAGCAGACAGCATTCAATACAATTCCATTGATTTGTAAAAAGAAGATGGTTAAACAAGGGGGCGGCCAAGGGTAGGCGGGTCGTTCTCTTCATGGCATCGTGTCGGCCGTCTGTTGTGGTGCCAGTGCACTTTCCGTACAATTAACTACTTTAACAATTCTAGGGCAGTCAATTAGGGCGGATTCAATATATACACAAATACTATTAATCCATGTGCTGCTGGACATTCATCTACCTTCCCACAACCACTCATCTGCAACTGGCATACATCATGCTCCCTGAGTTGTCCCCCACAATGAAAAGTGTAGTACATGCATTTATGGTGGCCATATGTCTATGGTGTTGTTTCCCTGGTGGTGTCAGCAGTGGAGTCTGAAATCTGGGCAGCTAAGTAAGCCCACAGGGGTTCCTAAATATCTCTGGGGTGGGAAGTAATTGGAAACAACTCCGCATAAGCACCTAATCTTTCCTGACAATAAGTAAGATCAGAGATCCAATCCTTAAATATGGGCGCTCTGCCCCTTCCCCACCCACAGGCGATGCGTTGTTTAGCCATTAATAGGGCAAGTGATATGAAGCGACGGTGGGGTCTCGCTACAAGTGCAGTGTATCCTAGTAGTGCCATCAAGGGATCAGGCTCCAATGAAGGGCCAATCATCTGTGTCAAGGCCTCGAAGACCTATGTCCAGTAGTCCTGCACCCATGGGCAGTCCCAGGCCAAGTGAAGGAAGTCTGCTCCTGCAGATTTACATCGGTCACAGCGGTCCGAATCTTTCATTTTGAATTTAGACCTTTTGACTGGGGTGTAATAAAGTCTGTTGATAAATTTGAAGTGTATTATATGAAGTCTACTGCTAGCCGAAATTTGCTTAGTTTGTAGGCAACAGTAGTCCCACTGTTCATCTGGGATTTCTAAGCCTAGTTCAGCATCCCAGTGTGTACGAGAGGGGTATGGGGCATTATCTCGCTGAACTTGGATAGTATGGTAGAGTCTAGAGACGACGTGTCCCGGTGAGGTGGCCTGCAGTATCATGTGCAGTGGGGCAAACGCGGGGATTTCATGAGGGAAATCCGGGAAAATGTGTCGGACTCCCTGTCTGAGCCTCAAGTAGAGGAAGGTGTCCAAGGGGGTCGACCGCGTACCTAAGAACAGTTGCTAATGTGTTTTAAACTCTCCATTATCGTAAAGGTCTCCCCAGGTTATAATGTTAAGCCTTGTAATTAAGTTACGAAATCCTTTCTCTTGCAACAATGGTAGAAGCAGATGATATACCAGTGGGAGGAGGGGTGAATAGAGCACCATTACCCCGAGCATCGCCAGAATTAGATGCCTGGCTGTCACCGCACCCATGAGTGTTGTGGGCGTTTTATCCCTGGGTTGTGAAATAGAATACATCATTCCCTCAAGAGGAACAGGATCAGCTAGCCAATGTTCCGCTGCCACCTGCGGCATGTACACGGGTGGGGTGTGGAACCAATAACAAACAGTGTGCCTTTGAGCAAGTGTGGTATAATTCGAAGTCCGGGACGTCAAAGCCCCCCGCTGAGTAGGACCGGACAAGCACATTCCATTTTAAAAGTGGCTGTTTGCCCCCCCATATCAACCTGATCATTTGCGACCGTAGTTCTTTAAAAAAGTGTCAGCCTGGGTGATATGGAATATTTAGGAATAAATATAGTAGTTGCAGGAGTACCACCATCATTATCAGTGAGGCACGACCTGCCATAGAGAGGGGCAGCGCGATCCATCTGGTCACGTTGTCAGTAATACGATCAATGGCAGTGCCATAATTGAGTCGCAGTAATTTGTCGCGATCTCTAGAGATGAGTATCCCTAGGTATTTCAGATCTGAGGCGCACCACTGCAAGGGGAAGTCCAAGGGGAAGCGCTCGGGTGCGGATGTGAGAGCGAAAATTTCCGATTTACCCCAATTAATCTGTATCCCGGACAGCTTGCCAAATTTAATAAATTCTCGCAGGAGCGGATTTAGGTTGGATTGGGGGTCTCTAACATACAGAGTGATATTGTCAGCATAGAGGGATATTAATATTTGGCGCAGGTGACATCTGCTTTGTCTTGGTGGTGTTGACAAGAGCTTTGCAGCCAGGGGATCAGTCACCAGTGCAAAGAGGAGGGGGGAGAGGGGGCATCCCTGTCTGGTACCCATTGTGAGTAAGAAAGCCGGAGAGACATGCCCATTAATCATTACCCTGGCGGTTGGGAGATTGTAGAGCAATCCGATCCACAACAGGAATCCGGGAGTAAAGCCCATTCCTTGTAGGACTCCTGTTGAATAGTCCAATTCGAGCGAGTCGAACGCCTTAGTGGCGTCTAAAAAAAAACGCCGCAAGGGCCAAGTCAGGGTCAATATTGTGTAATATGGTAAAAAGTGTGCGCAGGTTATGTGTGGTCGCGCGACCCGAGATAAACCCTGACTGGTCGGGGAGGACCAGTTTTTCCATAAGTAAACTCAGACGATTGGCAATGACCGTAGCGAGAATTTTGGTGTCGCAATTAGTAAGAGACAGGGGCCTATATATGAGTCACAAGAGGCCGGCGCTTTACCAGGTTTAAGCAATGAGATGAGTGCTTCTCTCATGGAGGGGGGGAGCTTACCCTGGTCTAGGGCATCCTCATATACCTCCTGGAGAATAGGAGCAAGTATGTCAATGTATGCCTTGTAAAATTCAATGGGAAACCCATCCAGCCCAGGTGTCTTCCCGGATTTCATTTGCATAATAGCTTCCCTAATTTCATCTAGCTCAAATGGAACACTCAGAAATTCCCTCTAGGAGTCTCCCAACCATCCCAATGCCACATCAGAAAGGTAAGTGTCTAGGTCTAGTGTGTCTTTTCTCCCTGACGTGTACAATTTGGAGTAGTGGGACCGGAATGTGGTGAGGATGTCGGCTGTATCCCTGTAGACTACTTCCCCAGGCTCTTCAACCTCCAGTACATAGTTTGAGAATCTATGTTTGCGGATAGTCTCTGCCAAGGCCTTGCCTGGTCTCTCTCCCTTCCGGTAGTGTCTAGCCACCCAGTACTTTCCCCTGAATTTTGTCTCCCTGTCAGCTGTGTCAACGTAATCCGAGAGTTGATCCTGGAGTTCACTCTGTGTTTTTCCATCAACACATCTGGCGAGTTTAGTCTCTATATCCTTAATCTCCCTCTCCAGTTTCTGCAGGGTGTGTCGGAGGTCCCGGAGGATGCCACTACTCATCGCGATGCATACCCCCCATATCGTAGCCTTGAACGCCTCCCAAACAGACTCAACACTATCCACTAAGCCCTTATTTTTCTGCAGGAAGTCCTCAATTTCCTGGCCTAGCTTGTTCAGGAACACCTCATCCAGCAGTGTAAGGGAGGACAGCCTCCAATTCGGGCATGGAAAAGCCCCTCCTAAAGGGGATATCTCCATCCTCACTTGGGAGTGGTCGGAAAAGCTACGGGCCATTTGCGTGACGGAGACCAGCGCCGGTACCAGGCCCCGGGATATGAGACAATAATCTAGCCTGGCCCATGAAGCAGACTTTGCAGTGAAATGTGTGCCCTCAGCTGCTTGTGGATGTAAGTGCCGCCATGTATCCAGCAGGTCACCATCCCCCTAGTTTGTCTTTCAGTATTTTCTGTGCCTTAGTGTAGTGATGTGGCGCGAGGTTGGATCTATCCTTACCAGGATTAAGAGCTACATTGAAGTCCCCACCCCATATTATGTGGGTGGAGCCTAGCTCAAGTATATTCCCCCACAATTCAGTAAAGAATTCCGGGGCATCAGTGTTGGGACCATAGCAGCACGCCAAGATGACAGATTCGGGACCCATCCTACCCCACAGCATGCAATAGTGCCCCTGTCTGTCACTGGCCGTGCCCGCGACTACAAATGGGGTGTTATTTTTGATGAGGATGGCCGTTCCCCTTGAGTATGAAGAGTAGGATGAAAAAACGTATGCTCCGCCCATTTAGATTCAAAGGAGTGTGTATTATGAGGATGAAGTTGGGTCTCTTGAAGCATCACTGTGTGCGCCTGATGGCGATCTAGATATGACAAAACCCTCTGACGTTTTCTAGGGTCACCCAACCCCCTTATATTCCAAGTAAGGATGTTCAGTCCTGGTGGATGTAGCGCGTTAGCCATTCAAGAATGATATGAAATGATGAATGCCTTATTGTGCGTCTGCATCGTGTCTGTCTGATGTAACATGTCTCATGTGCCATAGTAACCCCAAGAACAACTACTCCCCCCCCCCCCCCCACCCCCCACTGGAGCATCCCAAACATGCCAGTAAAGTCTATCCCTCCCCCCTCCCAACATCAACGTGTAACCTCTGCAGAGTAGTCTGCGAGAAGAGCTAAGGGGGGTACGCCCTTTGGAGGGATCCGCCAGGGGCGAACACGATTCTCCCCTGCCCCCAGAGGTAGGACGGTGAAACGGTCAGGTCTCTCTAGGGCAAGGGTGCTTGGTACTCAATGTTACATGCCCCTGCATGTCCGATGAGGCCCATCGGGTGCCCACGACCTCGTGCACATTTCGTTCTGTGTATCAGAGGCGTCAAGGGGATATCACCCCGCATTTCTCAAGTCCTGTATCGTCGAGTCAGTCTCAGCCATTAATCTGCATCGTCATGGTTTTCATTAGGAGAGGGATCTGACGTTGAGGACTTGGTATTCTGGCATTTCAGCCGTTTTAGGAAGTCGTCCACCTGTTGGGGATGGTGAAAAAAAATGTTTGCCCTGGTGCGTGATTCGGAGCTTCGCAGGATAGAGAAGAGCATAGTCTATCTGGGCCTGTCTTAGCTTCTGTTTGGCAGAGTTGAACTTGCGCCTTTCCTCCTGTACTGCGCTTGTGAAATAGGGGTAGATCGTGAATGTAGTGCCTTCATACACTAGTTGGCGCTTTTCGCGTGCCATTTTGAGCACAGCGTTGCGGTCTCGGTAATTTAAAGGCGCGCTATTATGGGACGTGGCGGCCTCCTGGTGGCGGCCTGGGGCCCAGAGTGCGATGCGCCCTTTCTATGATAAATTGTGAGGATAGGGATGTTGCGCCAATTGTTTCTGTCAGTAGTCTCTCAATGTAGTCCTCCATGCTTCCCATGTTTGTGCTCTCCAGGATTACCAGGCCGCGTATATTATTTCTGCGACTGCGTGCCTCCAAATCCTCATTCTTCGCGGCTATCACTTTCAGTAGCTTTTCCATCTGCGCCACATGGGCCTGCATAGTAGAGGTTCTGTCTTCTACATCCGAGACACGGCGTTCTGTCTCCTTAATGCGCTTCTCTTGCCCCTCCAGTTTATGGACAACAGCGTCCATGCGATTGTTTATGGATTTAGCAGTCTCCGTGTCCTTTTTCATATTTTTCTAGAGTGGTATCTACAGCCGGTCCAAAAAGCTGTTCTTGATTGAACGGCTGATTAAGGATAGTTGTTTGTACCTCCTGTTTGAAGCCAGAGATGCGTAACCAGGCATGTCATCTGAGTAACACGCTAGTGTTAATGGACCTAGAGGCGGTGTCAGCTGCATCAAGGGCACACTTGATTGATGCATTAGTTATTAATTTGCCCTCCTGAATTAAATCATTGGCCTTGGTCTTATATTGATCAGGTAAATGTTGCAATAGGGTTTCCAGTTGGTCATAGTGAGCCCTATCGTACCTAGCAAGTAATGCCTTTGTGTTGGCTATCCGCCAGTGATTAGCTGCTTGGGCAGCAACTCTCTTGCCAGAAGCATCTAACAACTTAGACTCTTTATCCGGAGGTGGCGCATCACCGGAGGTCTGAGAGTTGGCACGTTTCCTAGCATTAGTTACCACTAGTGAATCTAAAGGTAGTTGACCCCTGATGTAGGTGGGATCATTGGGAGCGAGTTTATATTTTTTGTCAATCCCGGGATTGAGAATTCTAGCCCTAACAGGGTCCCTGAATATGTCGGGGGCATGTTTAATGACACCTTTTAACATTGGCAGGGTTTGTACAGTCGTTTGTGACTGTTCAAAGGTGTCTAGTAGAAAGTCTTCGTCTGCTGGGTCAGAATGCATCTGAACGCCATGGTACAGAGCAGCTCTATTTACAAGCTGACCAAAGCCAATATTGTCATCTGGGGGAGATGGCTTTGTTGGCTATGCATGGGGATCAGGGAGGTCTGGAGGATCTACTGGGTCTTCATAATCGTCCCAATCGTCCTGTGGTATGTCTGTGTCGTCATCAGGGTCAGTGAAAGGGTCGTTGTTGCCTCCCCCATCCCCTAAATCATCCTCAACCTGTGGTTGTGGTGAGTTTAGTGGAGGTATAGGAGAATGTGGAGGAGATTCAGTCTTAGGAGGAAGAACAGAAGAGGGTCATATAGGCGAAATGGCACAGTCCTTTCTCTTCACAGGCACTACAGGAATGCCTGGTGTGTCCAGTTTCCTTTTCTTGTGTGGAACAGTAGCCACATGTCCTGTTTTGGGGTCTATGTGGAGAGTTTTTTGTTTGGGATCTACAGGATTCGGTCGAAAAAGTTCTTCCTCTTCGGTAGCCGCTTTCGGTGCCGATTTCTTTGGGTCCGAGCGAGGTTTGGATTTCTACTCCGGGGCCTTGGGAGGTGGTTTGGGGTCCTCTGGCTCGGATGTGGAGGCAGAAATGTTTTTCGGTTCCGAATGTTTTGGTTTCGGATCCGATGCCTTTTCTCTCGGCGTCGAGGTGTTCGGTGCCGATGTCTTTTTGGGAGTAGGCTGCACGCCCAGCTTCGGTGACGATGGTACCTGCGTAACATTGAGATGCGGTTTGCCCAGTCCCGAGCTACCGAAAGGCTTGTCCCTTATCTTCCGAGCCGGGCAGAGGGGCGGGGCTTCTGAAGCTTCTTTTTGGTCACGACTGGGGCCAGCAGGCGAAGTCTTGAAATGTCTGGAAGAGGTGTGGCGCAGCAGCCAGGACGACTGACGCAAGATGCTGGGGATCACGGTTCGATCCTTGGCGGCAGGTCAGCCCAGCACCATGTGACTCTGGGCAATAGCTCGTTTAACCTATACAAATACTTGAGAGAAAAAAAAAGTCTTGACCAGGGCCTTCTTTTTGTTGGGTGGGGTTGGGGTAGGGGCAACTGTACTCACTCGCTGACCAAGAGTGGTGTGGTCGTCTGAGTCGTCTGCTTCGGACACAATTTCCAGGTCTTCAGAATCCTCCTCCGGAACATCGGGGCCTTCATCGAAGATGTCCACCAGTACCGGGGCTGCTCGCTGGGCCACGATGTGTCGTCGGGCCCGGCGATCACGTATGGTCTTTTTGGATCGAAAAGAGGCGCAGGCCTGGCAATTGTTCTCGTCGTGCTCGGGCAAGAGACACAGATTACAGACCTTGTGGTGGTCAATGTGTGGGAATTTAGCTCCACACAGGGGGCATTTTTTAAATGGGGTCCTTTCCAAGAGCTGTAGGCCCGAACGGCGTCGATAGGCCCAGCGGCCCGCATCGACAACCGGAATCGAGTAGTTGAGGTGCGCGTCGAAGATCACGCGATCGAAAACAATACCGTTGAGTTTTAGATAGTTTGCAAGACGAAAAGGTTTGGATAATATGGTGCCGGAGCATAGAAGTTACATCCGAACCCGATGGCTGAAAAAAACAATCTGAGGATGGAGTCGATGCCCATGCGCACTATCATCCAATGGAGGAGTCCCCTATCTAGTGACTACAAAAGACTCTTCCAAAACAACAAGGTGCAAGCATCCAAGCCCAACACCAGATGGCGATCTATGCACAGTGTACAATCTGCAGCTCATATGCCTCGAACAAAATGTTTCTGGCAAGGCTCAATTTTACTTAAAAACAAATTCAATTCTACAATCAATGATGCCCATTAGATGTAAATAACTATTGTTTTTTGGGGTGAGCATTTGCCCACCTCTAGGAATGACCGGCAAAGTCCCTAAATTACCATAGCTCAACACTATGATAGCTATGGCACAGTGGATAAGGCTTAACTTAGGGCAATGGGTACAGTATTAATGCAGTACCAAAACAGTAATAACATCAAAACAACAAATGAACAATAGTTACTTACCTGTAATCTGTGGTTCTCCAGTATTGGTATCTTCCATAGATTCACATGCCTGAATCATTCCCCGTCGTCGGAGTGGGAGTCCCACGGTACATTAAAATAGCAGCAAACATGCATATAGAAACCATACCATAGGTAACCTAGAACCAGGAAGTAAAGTAGCTAGGAATCAAAAGAAAAAATCCTCCACTTTCATGACTCGTCCAAGTCGTTATATATAGTCCAAACTACAGCCAATCAGGTGACAGAACCCTCCAGAATGTTCTCCTCAGAGGCTCAGGCTCTCAGATTTTCTAGCACAAGTGTGATCCAGAGTGAAAAGAGCATAGAAGAGCCTCTGAGGGGAGGTGGGTGGGTTGCATATGAAAGATACCAATACTGGAGAACCACATATTAAAGGTAACTATTGTTCTCCAGTATTGGGATATCTTTTATAGATTCACATTCCTGAATCAGAATAGAAAGCAGTAAATCCTTAATAATAATTGTGAGATTATCATCAAAACATAAGCATATGCATAACAGAGGCAATATGTAATTACAGATCTATATATCTATATATATATATATCTACATATATACATCCATAAACAATCATAGAAGATATGTACGTAAGAAAATACCAAAGTGGAGGAGGGAAGAACAGAGGCTCACCTTATTTAAAAAGATTACGGAGAACCGCCTGTCCCACAGACGTGTCTGCATCGCTGGCAGCTTCCAGACAGCAGTGCTTGGTAAAGGTGTGCCTGCTGGACCACGTAGCAGCTCTGCAGATTTGATGAAGAGACACACCAGCAAAAAGAGCAGTAGAGGAAGAGATTGCTCTAGTAGAATGCGCTCTCTAAGTTGTTTGTAATGGTCTGCCTGCTTGTTGATGACAAACAAATTGCAGCCGAAATCCAACGAGCAATTGTCTGTTTGGAAATTGGGTGTCCTGTACGCATCTTTCCATAAGCTATAAATAGCTGATCCGTTTTTCGTATTGAAGATGTCCTTTGTAAATAGAATTTTAGACATCGCTTGATATCCAGAGTATGGAAAGTTCTTTCCGCAGGTGATTGAGGATTAGGAAATAAAGTCTTTAAAATGATCGGTTTGTTGAGATGGAAATCCGAAGGTACTTTAGGCATAAAAATGTGGTTAGTGCGTAGCGCTACCGAATCCCTGGTGAATTGAAGGAAAGGCGGTTTAATAGTGAAGGCTTGAATCTCACTGACCCGGCTAGCTGATGTGAGAGCCAACAGCAGAGAGACTTTCAATGAAAGAAACTTCAAATCTGCCCTATGAATAGGTCCAAAGGGGTGCCGCATGAGCTGTGAGAGCACAACGTTAAGATGCCAGGATGGAGGTGGATGGGAGGAAACATACGAATCAATACTTTGAAGAACTGGTGAATGATCCTAGAGGAGTAAAGAGAATTGGAACCATCCTGTCGGAATCTTGAGATAGCGTTTAAGAATACTTTAAGAGTAGAATGGGAAAGGCCTGATCTTGCTAAATGTAAAAAGAAAGGCAAAATTTGTTCCGGTTTTGCATGGATTGGGTGAATGTTGGCAGCTTGACACCACAGGCAAAATCTTTTCCATTTGAGCCTGTATGTCTTTATTGTGGAAGGAGCTCGAGCATTGGCTAAGACTTCCCTACAGTTCGAAGGAATGTCTAAGTGAGCGAATTCAAGGTGTTCAGGCGCCAGGACGCTAAGCGCAGAGATGCAGGATCCATGTGGCAGATCTGACCGTTCTGAATGGATAGAAGGTTCGGTAGTGGTTGCAACTGAATGGGATCGCATTCGGAGAGAAGGAGGAGTTCGGTGAACCAGAACTGGCGAGGCCACCTGGGAGCTAATAGTATTAGGCGACAAGGCTCCTTCATTTTCCGGAGAACCCTGGGAACCAACGGTATCGGTGGAAAGGCGTAGGCATAGATCCGCAACCAGTTCATAAAAAAACGCATTCCTGCACGATCCTTTGTGGGGAAGCCAGCTTGCGAAGAATGGGCATTTGCGGTTCTGACTGGTCGCGAACAAGTCCAGATCTGGTCAACCCCAGTTCTGAAAAATACGATCCAAAGTTGGTTGATGGAGCTCCCACTCGTGATTGGAAACTGCTGATCTGCTGAGGGAATCCGCGAGGACGTTGGAAACTCCCAGGACATTGACTGCTGTCAGACTGATCCGATGTCGGATCGCCCAATCCCAAATTTGCTGGGCCTGCTGAGACAGTAAGGCGGATCTTGTCCCTCCCTGTTTGTCCAAGTAGTGCATACTTGTCGTGTTGTCCGTCCGGATCAACACTGATGCTCCGAGAATGATGATGCAAAAATACTTTAGGGCCAGGAAGACAGCTAGAAACTCCATGAGTTTGATATGCCAAGTCCGTTGATGAACATCCCATTTGCCGCTGACTGAGTCCTTGCAGGTGTGCTCCCCATCCTTCGAGTAAGGCGTCCGTGGTGATGACGAACCTTGGAGCTTCCACTAGGAAAGAGCAGCCTGCTGTCACGTTCTTCTTCCAAATCCACCAGCGTAAAGGTTCTCGAATCCGAGTATTGATGTGGATGCGATCGTCGAAGGATCCCAAAACCTGTAACCACTGTTTGTTGAGCTCCTCTTGCAGCGGTCTCATCTTGAGACAGCAGTTGGGGACCAGAGGGATGCAGGATGAAATCATCCCCAGAAGTGACTTGAACTGCCGGACTGAAACTTACTTTTTTAATCGTAGTAGTTAGGCGAGTTTGCAAAGTTTCAGTTGCTTTTCGTTTGAGACAAAGGCTTGTGTCAGCAGAGTGTCTATGGTGGCTCCCAAGAACGTTCACTTTTGCGAAGGGACAAGGTGAGACTTGTTGAAATTGAAGGAGAGGCCCAGAGACTGGAAAAGAGACAGAAATCTCCGAGTATGGGCGTTTGCAATTGTGAAAGAATTCGCCTTGATAAGGCAGTCGTCCAAATAAGGAAAAATTTGAATTCCCTCCAGTCGAAGGTGTGCAGCCACCGGTGCTAAGACCTTGGTAAAAACACGGGGCGCGGAACGTAGTCCAAACAGAAGGACTTTGAACTGGAAGTCCCTGCCAGCCACTCTGAACCTCAAGAACTTTCTGTGTCTGGGTAGAATTGGTACATGAAAATAAGCGTCTTGGACGTCGAGGGTGGTCATGTGATCCCCCGCCGTGAGGATTTGAAGGATTTCTTGAAGAGTCAGCATCTAGAAGGATAACTTTTTTAGATATTTGTTGAGGGAGCGAAGATCTAGAATGAGGCGCCATGACCCCGATTTCTTTTTTATTAGAAAAATTCTAGAATAGAAACCGGTTACTCTTTGCAATTGAGGAACTACTTCGATCGCTCCTTATCGTAACATCAAATGTATTTGGGAAAAAAAGCTCTGTGAGGTGAGCTGGAGGTGATCCTTTGGGAGGAGAATTCGGAGGAAGTTTTACAAACTCTAAAACATGGCCTCTGGCCACAATGTCCAAGACACATTTGTCTGTTGTTATAGCCGAACAGTTTGAGTAAAAACAGGAGATTCTTCCTCCAACTTTTAAAGGGGTAAGCGGTAGAGCAGGTGGCAGTTGTCACTGCTTCTTAGACGTATCACGTCCGCGGTAGGAAGACTTTCTTCTGTTTTGTGAATTAGAGGTAGTCGGTTGTTGCCTGAAGAATTGTTGGCTCTGAGAAGAGTAACGTTGGTTACTGTGAAAGGACTGGTATTGTCGTTGCTGATTATAGCCTCCTCGACTAGAGAAGGATCCACGTCCTCTAGCGCCACGAAAAGGCGGTTTCCGAAACTGAAGAGTACAGAGAGATCTTGCTGTCTCTGTATCCTTTTTAATGGCCTGGAGGGCCTCGTCTACATGACCAAAAAGAGACTCGCCGTCAAAAGTCATATCAATTATTTTAGCCTGAACCTCCTGGCGAGAAGATGTGGATTTCAACCAGCCCTGTCGCCTCAGGACTGCAGCACCTGCCAGTTGTCGAAAACCTGTAGACGCAACATCCACAGCCGAATCAATAATCTCAGCCAAGATTCTTTCCCCCTCCTGAAGGATTTTTAACGCCTCTGACTTAGAGGGCTCAGGCAACATGTCGATGTAGGGAGAAATGTCCGACCACATTTGTCTATCGTATCGGCCTAGGATAGCCAGCGAGTTAGCTGCACAGACAGTCGTTGCTGCCATGGTCGAAACTTTCTTCCCAAAGGTGTCCAGATGTCTCCCATCCCGATCAGGAGGAGCTGAGAGCGGTGAGGAGGGATTCCGCGCTCGTCATTGAGCTGCTTGGGCGATAACGGAATCTGCCTTTGGCTGACCTATCAGACATGCTGGCGAATTGTCTGGTGCCTTGTATTTCTTCTCGAGGCTGGGCAGGACGGCAGGGATAGAAGCAGGAGCTTTCATAACCTTTAGTCCTTCCTGCCAAATTAAATCAATAATAGGGATAGACCGTATTTGTTATCTCGGTTGATCCTTAAAATCATAAACGAAACAATCATCCTTCTTTGTTTCCATAGGAAGGAGGAACTATTGTGTTGTCCTCTCCATGAGAAGATGAAAACCTCCGATGTCAACTGGAGGAGAGTCGACCAGAGCAGGAGTAGAAGGAGACGGAGTTTGTATCTAATAGTCATCCCATTCCATAAGGAGTGATCTGTCATCCAATTCTCCTATCGTCGTCCGTGGTGTGAACGTCCTGAGAATGATGCGAAGGT
Organism: Triturus cristatus; assembly: GCF_964204655.1. Lineage (NCBI taxonomy): Eukaryota > Metazoa > Chordata > Amphibia > Caudata > Salamandridae > Triturus > Triturus cristatus. Next base: position 210,164,902 of record NC_140594.1, on the reverse strand, counting down.
ACTGGACAATTTGGTCTGGGTGACATCAATGCTGATGAAGATTGAGGAACGGGTGTAGGTGGTATAGAAGAGGCCGATTCAGATGGAGGGAAACGGCGATAATAATCATCCAACATGTACTGTAGATTATTTAGAAGAGCCAAAGGCATTTGGGCCATAGGGATTGGATCTGGAGCCGAAAGAACAATCTCCGGGCAATAATCATCTTCTTGATCCACATCTTGATATTTAATGAAGAGCTCAGAAGGGCTCCTGGCAGTACGAAACCTATCACCCTCACCCGATTCTTCATCATCTTCTCCATAGTCCAGCAACTGGTCAGGTAACACAAGAGGAACCTTACTAGGGGAGGTTTGAATTGGAGAGAGGACCTCCAAGGAAGCTCCAAGTCTTTGTAGCAAAGAAGGCGCTGCCGTCAACTGAGGCAACTGCGTAGACGGTGTTGAAGACGATGTAGAAGATGCTGTGGGTGTAGACGACGACCAAACCTGAAGAGCCGTGCATGAAGACAGTTGTAGCGTCGATGAGGTAGCCGTCGACAAAGTAGTAGTCGACAAGGCCGTCGACGACGAGGTGATCATCGACGACACTCTTCTAATCTTCGTCTTCAAAGGAACGTCGAAAGTAGACTTAACATCTTTCGACGACGGGACTGGTCTGACCGTAACAGATACCAGCGTCGACGGTGAGGATGCCGACTACATTATCATCTAAGGCTTCAGCGGCGAGAAAGTAGTAGCCAACGTCGTCGTCGCAGCGACGGTAGGCTTCGTCGACGAAGACATCGTCGTCGAGCTCGTCGACGAGGGATGCCGTTTCGGAAGTAAATCTGTCAGAAACTTGTTTTGAAGCCTGAGACTTCACAGTCTTTCTCGGAGGCGTAGATGGCAGAGTTTTACTCTTAGAAGGTGGAGGAGCCTTTTTTGAAGTAGAAGGCAGCTCAGCACTCCTAGAGGTGTGCTGTGTTTTCGATACCTTAGCCCCAGGAGAAGAGAAATCCGTGTCGGCAGACCTCTTTCTAGAAGTAGTCTTAACAGAGGCAATACTTCCAACTTCAGATAAGGTATTGTCCTGATCTTTAATCTTCTATAGCCACAGACGCAGACGTCCCTCTCTGTCCCTTAGAGTCTTTTGTGGGGAAGTTCTGCAGATCATGAAGTCTCTCACCTGGCGGTCAAGATACAAGTAGTAAATGCACTTCTTGTGGGATCTTCTGAAAACAGCCAGAGCTTCCCCCAAGATTCACAAGGTTGAAAGAGATTTCTTTGAAAAAGACATCATAAAATTAAGAATTCCTGAAGAAACCTGAGAAGTACTGAGCAGAGCTCAGGGAGACTCCCTTCACACGACGTGCTGTAGAAAATCTGAGAGCCTGAGCCTCTGAAGAGAACATTCTGGAGGGTTCTGTCGCCGGATTGGCTGTCGTTTGGACTATATATAACAACTTGGACGAGTCATGAAAGTGGAGGATTTTTTCTTTTGATTCCTTTTTTTTTTAAATTGATTTAATTTATTTTCAAATTCAGGAAAACCAATAAATACAATTGTTTCGAGAAGCACACAAATCAAATTCATCAATTAATCAATGCATATAATCAAGTATAATTAAATATATCCTACTGGTAAGGGTAGATACAAAGAAAAACAAGCATTGGCATAGCCAATAGGTCTCGCCTTTGGGACCTTATAAGTGTTTAGCCATGCAACAGTTGCATAACTAAACACTTATAAGGTCCCTTAAGCGAGACCTATTGGCTATGCCAATGCTTGTTTTAACTGCTGCAATCTATTGAAGCCTATCGGAGAACATCAAAGCGGCCGCGAAAGTGATCGCGATTGCGAGCAAACATCAAAGCGGCCGCGAAAGTTAAAGTAATCGCGGTAAAGCGTGACGCGTGTGCCCGCGCACATGCACTGTAGGTCTAGGCTGGCCTGGTAGCACTTTTTGGAGCCCTCACAAAATGTCTCGCCAGACCAGCGCATGAGCTGGGTCAGGCGAGACCTAATGAGAGGGATTCTCCCTCTTTCCTTAAAATTATAAACTGTGTGCTTAATTCTCCTCTGCTTCCCACAGCGGACCCCACACTAGGCAGCCTCTTTTTTTAGCCCTTCTGCCTTTACATTTATACAATGCCTTCTCTAAATTAAAGACGTGAAAGAGCCTAGCATACCATTCCTGAAATGAAGGTGGATCTGCATCTTTCCATCTAGTTGCGATAATTATACGCAAAATGGCTGTTACCATGAAACAAAAATACGTTTGGGAAGAGTCCATCTGTAAACTGTCATCAACACCAAATATAATCAGTGTAGAAGTTAATCGAGCTATACCCCCTATAGTTTGATTCACAAAATGTTCTATTCTTTGTTTCAAGATACCCAGTTTGCTACAACCACAGAACATGTGAACCATATCAGCCGGGCCCTGGCCACATATTGGGCACCTGTCAGTTTCCCTTTTCCCCCAAGTAAACAATTACGCTGGGGTGTAATATAGCCTGAACAGAGTTTTAAAGTGTTGAGCTTTAAGATTTGCAGCCAAAAAGATTTTTTTTTGACAGATATAAAGATCTACACAGATCAACATCCTGATCCCCCAACTTCCCTGCCCAAATACTTTCTGAGCTGACTATGTCGTCTTGATTGGCATTCAGAAGAATTGAGTACAAATCTTTAACCCGGGGCTGCCTGTGTCCCAGCCAATCCAGCATAGGGATTCTATCCAAGTTACTAAATTGAACCATTACTGGTTTAATTATCTCCCTAATTTGTAAATACTTAAAAAAAAGTCTTAGAATCTACGCCATATTGTGTTTGAAGCTCTTTAAATGACATTAACTCTGATTGATAAAACATATCACCTACAGTATTAATTCCGGCCTGCTCCTAGTTTCTGCCTAACCTATCAAAGTAAAGAAGGGAACATTGACGAGCGCGATAAAAATAGATTCTCTCTGAACCTTTGGAACTCTCAAAAGTTATCTTACCTTATTCCAAACATTCCAAGCAGTTCTGACTAATTTAAACCACGTTTCTTTTATAATAGCTCCCTTCGAGCTGCCTCAATAATATACCTGATGCTACCTCCCCTAGGGTCAGCTCATAGATAGAGGGGGGGGGGATCTCCCTACTTTGGTCTGCCTGGGTAGTTCCTGAACAGTTTTTAGGCCGAAAGAGACTGATCATTTGCTGCAAAGTTACAGCCCAGTAATAATATAGTATATGGGGGATTGCCAGACCCCCACGGCTTTGTGGTAGAGTCATCAACTTCATTGACCTTCTAATCTTTTTATATCCCCAAATAAATTGTGAAAATATTCTTTCGATTTAAAAAAAAAAAAATCCCTTTGAAGGTTCCAGCGGAATACATCTAAATAAATAAAAACAATTGGGGAACAGTCATTTTTATGTTATTCGCACGTCCTATAATGGAAAGATGTAAATTATCTATTCGTTTTAAGTCGTTACTTTTCTTTTTAAAAAGCTGTGCCGAATTGATGTCCCAAACCGTCCCTACCTCCGCATTTATCCCTAAATATGTGGCCTCAGTAGACCTCCGTGCGTCATGAAACTGGGTATTTTTGGAGCAAACAATCTCGGTTTTACCTGTATTCAGTCTATGCCCGATTGACTCCCAAATTCTGATGCCAGAACCTCGATCCGATCCAAAGCTACTTTTGGGTCAGGGGTTACTATTGCGATGTCATCAGCGTAAGCTAGTACTTTGGTGTTGTATCCCCTGACCACTATAGGTTTGATAGCCTGATCGTTTAGCATTGTTCTAATTAATGGATCGATATAGAGAGCGAAAAGAATTGGGGAGCACGGGCATCCTTGTCTAGTACCTCGTGAGATCTTAATTCTTCCCGACTCCATCCCCATCAGTTGAACTTTTGCATGGGGTTGTACGTACATAGCCTTTATGGCAGTCAGTATACGGGGGCCAAAACCGTTAGTGCTTAAAATCTGCCAAAGGTATGCCCACTCAACCTGATCAAAAGCTTTTTGGGCATCCAATAATATAAGGGACATTTGCTCCCCTGTCTGTTCCATTATATCAAATAATGAGATTACACGTCGAACGTGATCCGTCGTTCCTCGACCAGGAATAAATCCGTGCTGCCACGGACTGACCAGGGAGGCAATTGTTTTTGCGAGTCTGAGCGCTATGATTTTAGAATATAGTTTCTCATCCGCATTTATAAGGGAGATGGGCCTATACGAAGCGGGATCTTCAGATGGTTTTCCCTTTTTCAGGAAAATAACCATATTGGTTTCCTTCCAGGACTGAGGCGGACTACCCCTATACAGTACTGCCAGAAACAGGTCCAGCAACAGGTGTGCAAGCTCAGGCTGCAAGGCTTTGTATATTTCCATCGGGATCCCGTCTGGGCCGGCGGCCTTACCAGGTGCCATAGCCTGGAGTGCCTCGGTGACTTCAATTAGCGAGATGTCTTCTTCTAATTCCTGTATTATAGGGGGGAAGATAACGGTTCCCACCCCTGCTAATGTTTGCGGATCAACCTCAGAGCTGTACAGGTCGCCATAAAATTCAGCAAAGACCTGAACAAGGTCCTGAGGTTTGGTTACCATAATCCCATCCTTCCTCTTTAGCTTCATAATATTATTTGCAGCCGCCCTCTGTTTCAGTCTCAGTGCAAGGTGTCTCCCTGTCATCTCCCCATATTCATAATTGTCCCTGGCCCGGGTTTGATATATCTTAGCATTTCTGTTATTGTATATTCCGTTAATTTTTGCTTTAGTGCTGATTACTTTTAATTCTAATTGGCTCAGTAATTCCATCTGTTTTTTTTCCAATAGCTCCCAGGTGCTGTTCCTCATATTTGGAGAGTTCAGTCATGAGCTGTTGTATGACCTCACTCTGTTCTTTCCTAAGGTGCCCGGCAAAACTATTAATCTCACCCCTAAGGCAGGCCTTAAATGTATCCCAGACGATTTCTCTTGATGCACTATACCTATTTGCCTCGTAAAATTGTTTGGTCCACCCCCTGATGTGATCTATAAAGCCCTCGGTAGCCAAATGTTTTCTGTTAAAGGACCATTTTGAGGGAAGATTCTCATGTTCCTGAACCTCAATTTACAACATCAGAGGGTTATGATCTGATAAAACCTTTGGCAGTTTCCGTATGGTAGCTCCCTCTACAAGAGAGGCAGAAATAAAAAAAATAATCGAGCCTAACATACTTCCGATGAGGGCAAGAGAAATATGTATACCCGGCAACCCCTACTTTTTTCTGAACCCAAACGTCCACTAAACCATGACTTCCCACTAAAGCTTCAAGGGCCTTAAATACTTGTGGCTTCCTCCCCAGATACTTTCCCCCAAGCGTATCCTGTGTTCCTAAGTGGATATCAAAAGATTATGAGTGGGGATGGCCAGGAAGCTAGTTCAAGCTCTAATTTTGCCAATAAATCTGGGACGTCAAGGTTAGAGTCGTAAATTGTACATAGTGTTACCCTGCTAGGTAATAAGACTATTGCCCACCTTCCCCATTTATCTGCTAAAGTCTGCTCAGCCAGAGGCATCCGTTTGGAAATATGTATGGCAACACCTCTCGTAGTGATTGTCTGCCGTGAGCGGATTGCCTGCGTATATCCAGGGAAGATGTTAAGCCCTCTCTTTTGTCATGGGATGTGAGTCTCTTGTTGGCAGATGACATCTGCCCCCCACGACCGTACCACTTCTGCCGATCTATTTCTCTTGCGACCATCATTCAACACCCCAATATTTACCGAGCAGATTCTCAGCCTACCCATCCCTGTAATTTATTTGATACCTAAATTGTGCCTTAAAACATTCCCTCATCTCCGTGTCAATCTGAACTTGATTCTCCTACCTGACCAGCCCCCCCATTCCTCCCTCTCTGTTCTAGAAGGCAACAGACCTGTCAGGTCTGTAGTGGCTGATCGGTGTACTCTCCCGAAAATGATGCATGTGCTTATATGTACTTAAAACCCATATTAATCCATATTAACCCTCCTGAACCCGCCACCCCGGTTATCCCAATTATGGCCTCCCCCCCAAGGCAAATACACACAATTTAATTTATGGGAAAAGTATGGGCTATTTATATCAACAACTTGAATTATACTCTCCCCCCAACCTCTAGGAACTCCTTTGCCTTTATTTCTGAAGTAAAGAATCTCGTAGTGTCCTTCCAGACTACTTTTAGTCGAGCGGGATTTAGAAGGAAAGCCTGCTCTCCCTTATCTTGGAAAGGCTTTATCATCTGGCGTAAGAGCCACCGACGTTCAACCGGGACATGGCAGTAATCTGGTCTAGTGAAATACGAAAACCCATCTATGCTGTGTTGTGCATCTGGTCTAGCCCTTTCAAAAACATTTTGTCTCAGTAAGCAATTTCCGAAATAGACCAGAAATGCCCTAGGCTTGACATCCGTCGGGCTGGTTGTCGAATGGTGGAAGGGACCCGGTGTGCCCTTTGTATCTCCTGTTGCCAGTTCCAGTCAACCAGTTCCGGAAAGGAGTCCTGCAACAGTTGAACCATGCAAGTGCGTGCATTGGGCCCCTCCTTTCCCTCCGGAATGCCCAGGAATCTCAAGTTGTTCCTTCGCTGGTAGTTCTCACTCTCCTTCAGCTTCCACTGAATATCCACAATTCGAGCCTCATGGGCTTCCGCTTGACCCTTTGAGCCAGCAACCTCTGACTCCAACAAATCCGTCCAAGACTCGATATCGGTCATCCGGTCACTTATGTCTTTACAAGTTTTTGCTACTTTCCTAATTGCCCCTTGCAATTTACGAGAGGCATTCTGCGATCTTTTACTTTCCAACCGAGATTCCTCACGATGTGCAACCACGCACTGCAGGATTGATTCTAAAGTTGGAGGGTCCGGAGTGAGCCCATCATCCAGGGTATTGTTGGTAACAACCATCAGTTGGTCTCCGAGTGCGTAATCCCATCTCAAGGCCCCCTGCTTTTGCCTCTCAGGTCTCTTTGTACTAAGATTCATCGATCGAACCGTTGCTGCCGAACCTGAGGCTGCCATATCCTTATCTTGTATGACCATCTCATCGCTTGACAACGTATCCCCTCCTGAATCTGAGCCGAAACCTGACCATGTTGTATCAGATAGTGAGAAAAAATAATTTGCCTCTGAGTCTATATCTCTCTCCCTATGCCCCAGCGGGGTTCTAAGGGCCCTAGAGCTCCCCTTGTGTTTTGGATTCCCAGCGGGCACCTGGCTGGGTATGTTCCGATCCTCTTCTCCTATTAAATCATTCTTCTCCCCCTTAAGCCCTGCTTTGCCTTCATAAGATTTTATGTTAGGTTTTACCCCCTCCTTTGGAGGAGCCATCAGATTTTCCTGCCCGTTTTCCTGTGCCTGGTCAGGTTCAAATTCCTGTATGTCTGTCACGACTCCAGCTTCTGATTCATGACTATTACCTGAGGTGATTACCCTGCCCGGGGCAACCATAAGCTAAGATTTTTCCGCCATTCCGCTCCCACCAGCCGCCTGCCGCAATAGATCAGCGCCATGAAGATCAATCTCCTTAGCCGGCTGCTCCTGGATATTGCTCTGATTCACCAGCTCTTTAAGCCCCTCCCCGGCCCCACTCAGCTCCTTACCCAACAGTATTGGGGTATTAGCTCCTCCGGCTGTTCCAATCTGGTCTCCCTCCTGAGCACCGGCAGAGCCAGCCCCCAATCCTCTGAGCAACTCGATCACCGATACGGAGGACCGGTGTGGCTGGGGCTGGGCACCCACACCCCTCCCCTTCCTGTCAGCCGAGTTCTCAGTACGCCCACCAAGTTTCTGCTTGCGTCCACGAGCGGTTGCTGGGATCGGCTCGATCTCCAAGGGAGGCGCCGGAGGGCCGAAGTGTTCAACCGCACCTCTACCCCTCGAAACCTCTTTGGGACCCATGGCTCCCCGAGCTGGAGCAGGAGATGCCGGAAGCCAGACCTGTTCAAAGCGCTCAAAGCAGAGAATCAACTGCTCTGCACTCCGAACCAGCGCCGCAACCCAACTCCGTAAGTTACACAAGTCTCTATTGATTGCTGTTGCCACGCTGCCGTTTCCCTTCAGATTCCTATTGCTCCACATTCTTCGGTTCTGTTTTTTTTTTTACGGATATTCTCGTTCCTGCATCACAGCGGGAGAGCACCTACGGCTGACACTTCTCACTCAGCCGCCATCTTGCCTCTGATTATGTTTTCTTTTGATTCCTAGCTACTTTACTTCTAGGTTACCTACGGTATGGTTTCCATATGCATGTTTACTGCTATTTTTATGTACCGTGGGACTCCCACTCCGACAACAGGGATTGATTCAGGCATGTGAATCTATGAAAGATACCCCAATACTGGAGAAAATAAAAATCCCAAACCAAATTTGAAAAATTGAGTAAAATTAATAAACAAAATGGTATCAAAACGCCAAAAATCCAATAAGGGGGAAAGCATATACAACTTTATAAGGTTTTAGGTAAAAATAGCACCAAAATGGATCTTAACGCCAATGACAGCCTATGGAGGTGGCAGATTGGGACCTATGTGCAATCCCAGGCCGACCGCAATGGTGTGCAGGTTATACACCAAGCAGGTTTGTACCCTTCAAAGCTTTTACCTTCTGACTTAGGGCCTAATTTATTCTTTGGAGGTCGGGCCAAACACTCAGTCGGAATGGCAGAGGACCAGACTTGCAAATGTAGAAATGTCCATCGGTGCGATGGGTATTTCTATCATTCACAGGAACCATCGTCAAGGTAGTTCTTGTGAATGAATACAATGGAACTTTGCCTTATGGCTCCATCAAACATGACAGAACCATAAGTCAAAGTGTCCAAAGTTTTTTTTATATTTCAAATACAAAAACCTAATCTGGGTTTTGGGTTTTGAAAATAAAAAATGAAACCCCCCACCATGGAAGTGATCTCCCATGGTGAGGCTGGCATTTTTGTTTTTTACTGCCCCTTACCACCAGGGTTTACATGGTGGTGACAGGCAGTAAAAACCATCTATATGTTCATCCATCCTAATTGGAGGATGGACATATAATCAGTTCTGCGACGGCCCTTAATCCATCAGGCTGTTTGTGAAGTCTGACCACAGCGGATACAGAATAGTATCCGCTGTAGTCAAACTATAGTCCGCCCACTTTTAAATTCGGCAGCCAACCACAATGATGGTGGTAAGCACACTATGTCACTGTTGTGATGGAGCATGCTTAACGCCGACATTTAAATCTGGCCCTTATTTTTTAATGAAGTTCAAAATCCTCCAGCGAGGCATGCCTGAAGCTGTATCCTAGGACGATGCATTGTAATTGGACATCTATGATGCAATGTTTCCTTTACAGTCTTCTGATGAGTTTTCCCAACAAATTGCCATCCAATAGGTCTGTAAGTGGTTCAAGTAAACTACCTATTGCAAAAGAGACATATTAATTCTCATTAACTAACAAATTAAATGTTTATTTTTTTTAAAGAATGATCAGGTAAATAATATTGATCAACAAAATTAAACAAATTTAAGCATTTTAGTTTAATAAATAAAAAAACTCCAACAAAAAAATCAAATATTGTATTAATGATACATCAACATACAAGAGCAATGCACAAACTAACCATTACCTGTTTGGATGAGACGAAGGTAGCATGAACTGAAATTCCACAACACATGTGCCATCCCTGAGTTGATGGTGCTGCAGACTATTCAGTTCATAAGCGATATAGCCACGCCGCACGTACACCTACAGAAGAAAAACAGACAGTTCATACAGTCATATCTATCTTTAGGGCATTCTACAATCCAAAGGAGCAATATTTATTGGCAACAGCAAATTGTGTTTGCTTTCAAGAAATTTGTGCGCCCGATACTGAACTCTGGATGCAAGGCATTGGTTAGCTGATACAATGCTCCCTTTGACGAAAAAACGACCACTGAAAATCTTACATCATGAGAAATACCAGCTTTAACTGGGCCTTAGCAGAACAGTCATCACCGTTTCTGGACTCAATACTTTTGCTGCCATGTAGGAAGCTGGCTTTGCATATACTATACCAAAGTAAGGTATAGTGTGCACAGAGTCCAGTAGAACTCCAAAGGTAGGCAGAGGTAAAAGTAGATAATACCATACTCTCTATTTGTGGTAGTGTGGGCGAGCAGTAAGGCTTTATCAGAGGGTAGTGTTAAGCATTTATTGTACACACTGAGGCAAGAAATTATGTCACACACTCAAAGACTAAACTCAGACCAATCTGTATGTATAAAAATATTATTTAGTTATATTTTATTTTCTAGAACCAAGCCAGGCCTGGTACCGGTAATTAGAATAATACTTTGAAAGATTGATGTAGTGAAATACAATTTGAATGCAGTTGGTTGGTTTACAGGTAAGTCAACAGTCAAAATTATTTTTCAATTACTTTGCAGATTACTGTGTACGTTACTTTGCAGATTACTTTTTAAGTTACTTTTGCTACTCTGTATGACATGCATAGGTATCACACTGGAACATTTACTAGACAAAAGGTAAGTAATTCCGTTTTTATATATAGGCAGTTTCTTAAGGTTTCATACAAACCAACTCCACACTTGAAAGATTTTTCACTGAAAATCAGTCAATGCAGTCCTATGGGAGAAAACAGTGTTATCGGTTTATGGGTAAGTACTTTGTTTTGGGAGTTGGTTTTCTGGGGTTAGAACTAGGGTTCCCCCAGAGACGAGGATGCACCCCCAAGCACCCTCAATGGCACTAGGGCGACCGGGTGCAGAGTGCTGAGGCCCAATGTTATCCAAAGGGGGATAGGAGGCTTCTGGTTGGTGGCTGCTCATGAGCAGGCCACAAGGTTGTAGGAGCAAAGCTCGTGGTGTTAGGCTCAGGGCAAAGGGGGATCAGATTTAGCACACAAGGTGCACCCACAGAGGCACAGGGGCGGCCGTGTGCAGGGTGCTGTTTCGGCGCTGGGTGCACTGTTGATTTCAAAGGGGATTCTCCAGTTGCAACAAACACTGCAGGCTCGTGGACGAAGATCTCCTGGAGGTGACAACTGGTTGGAGAGTAAGTTGGGATGTCTTGGGATGCTGGGACACTGACGGGTGGGCCACCCAAGACCGCAGGAAGTCGGGTGCAAGGGTGTCTTTTGGCGTTGGGTTTCTCTTACCGGCTCCGGTTGCGGTCGAGTGGATCCTTCAAAAAGGGGCTGCAGGCATCGGTTAGAGACTTGAGGTAGGTCAGGGATCACCAGATCCCAGGTCAAGATCACCGGAGAGACCTCCTCGTGGTGTTGGGCCACTCGAACTCGGGCCGTCTGGTGTTGAGTATTGCAGACTCGTGGATTTGGCCGGAGCCAGAGACTGTGGGTGAGCAAATCCGGTGCTCATGGGATGGGGAAGGCAGGGCAGATCCGCCGAGTTCTTGGGGGCTGCTGGCTGCAGGACATACCAGGGTTTTGCTTGAGCAGGTCGAGGTCGGGACAGGCCAAGGCAGTTGGTGTCCTCCTCCTCTTCTTTAAGCACGGCCTCTTCGGTCTCTCTTCTTCTGTCTTCTTGTCTGAGGAGGCAAGGTTCAGGGATGCCCCTAAATACTAAATTTAGGGGCGTTACAGGTAGGTACAGGTCCCTTCCTTGGGGTGGGTACCCCCCTATTATGCCACCCTCCAGTGGGAGGGGGTCATAAGCCTCACTCTGGTTGGCTGGGTTCCCCTGTCTGTAAGATGGCGGGGACTGAGGGTTGTGCTTCACCTCACCTCCTGCACCTGAGTGGTGCGGATGGCAAAGGTGGGCACACCTCTCCTCCGAACTTGGTTTTCCACCCAATTCTCCCGCCCAAAGTGGGAGTCAGAACCGGGGGGGGCAGTTGCTAGGAGCAGCAAATGGTTAGGGTAGCTCACAAAGGCGGCAAGTCTTTGAAACTTCCCCTTCATGGACCCAGCCCATTCTATGGGAGGAGGTTTGGTACCTTGCCCCAGAAAGTGCTTTGTTTCAGGACCCCGAGAGCGGCAGGCTCTCGACCCAGGGTTCCAGAAACATGTCTGGTGGTGGCAGCTGGCGAGCAGCAACTCAGCCAGGACACTAGAGTTAGGTCATTTTTCAGGGGACATCTCTAAGATGAACTCTGAGTGTGTTTTTCATTATCCCACACTGGCATCAGTGTGGGTTTAATGTGCTGAGAAGTTTGATATGAAACTTCCCAGTTTTCAGTGAAGCCATTATGGTGCTGTGGAGTTTGTAATGACAAACTCGCATACAATATACTCTTTTATGGCATTACTGCACTTACAATATCTAAGAATTGACTTCTACACTGTAGGCGTACAGGGCTCATGAACCTGTACCCTCAACCACTGGTATAGTGCAACCAGATAGAGGGGTGGCTTACCTATGCCAGGTAGTGGGCTGTAGGCACGGCACACAGGCAGTGTGTGTATGTTTAAAGGTACAAGGCCTCTAAGGATGGCACAATAAGTGGTGCAGCCCTTAGAGGTCTTCCCTGGCCCATGCACTTGGTACCTATGGTACGTTTGGTACGTTTTAGAAGGGACTTACATGTGGCCAGAAAGTTGCCAAATGGGTTTTGCAACAGTACAGTTCAGGGAAAGAACATAGGCCCTGGGTACCTGGTTGGCAGGAACCCAGGGCACACTCAGTCAAAGAACATCAACATTAGGCAAAAAGTGGGGGGCAACCATGCAAATAGGGGCACTTTCCTACAGGCCATGAAGAGTATTCTTTAGTTTTGTTACAGCACAAATAGTGGCACTAACACAGAATTATGTTAAACAAGTATAACAGACAAGTCTCTGGTTACTAATCACATGAACAAATAACCATAAACCAATAACTGTCCAGATGTCCAAGTTAGCCAAATATGTATTTGCTGCTTAGCAGCCAGTTAAATATCTCTTTCGTATTTGTTAGTAGTGACCAATGCTTATGTAATAATGGCTGTAGTAACTTAATAGGGGTGGTTGGCATAGTGACGTCCACAGGACACCACCCACCCCAAGTAAATACTTGAAAACAAATAGATTTTATATCCAAGGGGCAAACACTAACAAGGTTTGCTCAGTGGTAGCATACTCTCCCTTAAAGAAGATGCATGTTTAAGATAGAAACAAAGTGTTAGATAGCACCCTATAATTTGATTGTGGTTTCTCACCCACAGAAAGATGGCATACTTCATACTCGGCCCAATCATCACCCATGTTGAAGCTTTCTTGTAATACAGGTGGGGTGCTTGACAAAGTGGGAGCTCTTAAAATTGAACAACTAGGTAGCTTTAATATTAGTTCCAGAACGAAAAGGTAATTAGGACAATATATCAAGGACTCTTTGGGGTATAGAGGAATGAAGTTGAAGTTGAAGGCATTTGTAGAGCGCACTGTGACCGAGCGGTTTCCTGGCGCTAAGGGATTACTGGAGGCGGAGAAAGGGAGGTTAAGTGGAGGGGAACGCCTGGGCGAACAAGTGAGTCTTGAGTGCTTTCCGAAAGAGGAGGTAGGAGGGGATTAGTCGAATGGCAAGAGGGAGACCATTCCAGAAGCGAGGGGCCAGGAAGGAAAACCTGGTGCCACCTGCTCGCGATTTACGAAATCGAGGGACAGTGAGGAGAGCCTGACTGGAGGAGCGAAGATGACGACTGGGGCGGTAGTGAGAGATCATGGAGTTGACGAAGAGGGGGGCTGTGCGAGCACGAGCCATAAAAACTATGCATCCCATTTTGAAGAGGGTGCGGAAATAAATAGGGAGCCAGTGAAGAGTTTTTAGGAGAGGAGAAGAGTGGTGGAATTTGGGAAGTTGATAAATTAGGCGAGCCGCCTGATTTTGAATGGTCTGGAGGCGCCGTAACTCATAGGCAGGGATGCCAGCATAGAGGCAATTCCCATAGTCTAACCGGGAAAGGACCATGGCTAAAATAATGATTTTGAGGGCATCAAAAGTAAAAAAACTGCAAATCTTGCGGATGATCCGCAGGGATAAGAAGCAGGAGGACACCACGGAGCTGATCTGGGGACGCATGGAAAGGTCCTGGCTGATCTTGATCCCGAGGGTTCTAACTGATGTCGAGGGAGCCGGGGGGGGATCAAAGCTGGCAGGCCAATAAGCAGATGACCAGGGGCTTGAAGAGCCGCCAGTTAAGATCAGCTCAGTTTTGTCAGGATTGAGTTTCAAATGATTTTGGCTCATCCAATCGGAGATAAATGTGAGAGTGGTTTGGAATTTGGAGAGGGAATCAGTAGAGGAGGAAAAGGTCGTCCGCATAATTGTAAACGGATACCTCAATTCTAAGCAGAGAAACAATAAGAGGGTAAATGTAAAGGTTAAAGAGAAGAGGAGAAAGAGAGGAGCCCTGAGGGACCCCACAAGAAATTGTACGAAACGGGGCAGAAAAACCACAGAGCTGGACAGCCTGAGACCGGCCTTGAAGGAATGACGTGAGCCATGAGAAGGCGGTGCCCTGGATGCCCGCCGCCCTGAAACGGTCCAGAAGGATGGAATGGTCGACCGTGTCAAAGGCAGCGGACAAATGAAGAGACCAAAAGAAAGAAATAGTCTCCTTTAGGTAAATTTTAGAATATCAAATGAATACTTTGACATTAATATAGACTTCTGCGGTCGATGTGTTTCTGTTTAAATCAAAGATCTTAAAAAAGTACAAGTCATTCATCAGGACTAGTGTCTACACTACCTCTAGAAACTACCGGTGTGTGAATGGTGCTGAGGCTAGGTTTGTTGACAAGATGTGTGCAAAACTAAATGGTTACTTACATTTAGGAGAAGTTTTGAAGCTTGAAGAATGCTCTGGACTCACACACTGTGCATTATTCCGCTATCTAGTGGTTGGGTCCGGTATTGGTTCTTTTATCCCTTTTCTCTTTTTTTCTGTGGGTGCTGTCAAGTCGTCAACAGGTTGGTCCCTTGACCTTCTTTGAATAACATCAGACATACGCCCTAGTAATCACATACGCCCTAGTAATCCCTCTAAGTAATTGCCATCTTCAGATCCTTTTTTCCCTTTTTGGAAACTTCCTTGTATAGTTTCTTCCTCTTATATCTTAGTTAGTTAGCCTTTGGGGAGGTGGGAGAGTCACAAGTGAATCAAGAACATTCTTCAAGCTGCAAAACTACTCATTTTATTTAGAAATCTGTTTATTAAGTCTTAAATTTTGCAGCAAAAAATCATACAATGTAGTTCAGAATGGCAAAGAGCATAATTACAACTAATGCACAGTAAGGACTCAGAGCATATCACATATAAGCATAATATTTTACACCAATTGAGGGGCATTCAGTATGGACTAAAGTTGTAACCCTTGAGTCTGTAAGGACAACTACCATCGCGCGTGATGTTGCAGTCACTGTGTTAGCTGAGAGTAGCAAGTCACCGTCTTATTCGCCAAAGACGTATGCTGCCCAGTGTACCCCCTGATCAATAATCAAACAGCTTTGTGCACCCGCACTGCAACTGGGGAACTGTCCTTCTTGCCACAGAACAACAAAAACAACATCTAACAGCAGCTCTCCTGTTTTAATTCTAGGCGCCCTTCTCCCTCACACCCCCCTCCCGTCGAGTCCCTCCTCCGGCCCCCACCCCAGGAATGTCATGTGTATTAACATCAGGGCTGCGACACGCAGGGACGCCAGAATCCAAGCAAATCAGCCCCTGCGCTGCGGCACCCCGTCAGATCGGACCACCTCCCTGCAGCTAACGCGGTTCCTGCAGCTCACCCTCGACCCCAGCCAGAGTCACCCCATCAGATTGTAGCAGGACCTGCAGCATCTCTCCCCATTGGGATGCGATCGGTGTCATCCGGAGGCCCAGTGTTTCCTCCCTCCGAAGTGCCACCTCCTCCGCCTTGGCCCAGACTAGAAAAGAGCCGCGCCACGCCCGCACGTGTGGCGCAGCGTCTGCTTTCCAGCGTTTAGTGATGAGTCGCTTTGCCACTATGATCCCCAGATCTATAAAACGAGATGCTACCTTGACCGGGGGCGACCTAAGCTGCAAAACTACTCATACAGCAACCATTTTGTTTCGCAGCATTTACATGCTGTGCATGATTTTGCAGCAGTATTCTTTTATGATTGGAGCCTGGGATTACCAGAGTATTTGCAATCAGTTGCATCACCTGATCTTCCTTATTGGCATGAATGTCTAACATTGTAATGTTTTCTGATGGTACGGACAGGAGACCATGTGGCTGCCATGCAGATGTGGTTTATTGCTACACTAAAGAGGATGGCTTCTTTCTTGTTGTGTGTGCTTGGCTTTTCTCCCAATGTTATGCCTGCTATTTTTAACATGCCTGGACAATCCATCTTACTTGTTTGCTTGTGTAAAGGAGGTAAAAAACTGGTTCCCCTTCTTTTGCAGATCAAACTCTAGATCTTCAGGAACCGTGCTCGTGAACTCATGGTGGCTAGTTCCGGTTGCTCTACCGGATGCCCCTGCATGGGCACACAAGGATCTCTACAGCGGCTGCTTCGCATTATAACTATTGCTAAACACAATGCTCCTCAACTCAGTGCCAGGTGTGGCTGCACATGTCACATCACCCTAAAGGATGTCCTACACAATACTCTCTACTACTGCTTGCTATCCCCGCCTGAAGTTTGTAACTGCCCCCTTTGACTTTCTGTGGACCTCTGTGTACTCGCACTGCTGACAGGTGTTCAAATGCTCACACAGTCACTGATGTGCTGGAGTGAGATGCCGGTCCCATCCGGAGATTACAGATAGCACTCCTCTATGACCAGTGAGTCTGAGAGCAGCGCAGCTGGCAGGCTGACACAGATGATACTCCTCTATTCAGTGCACTGCTCTGCAAATGGAGGTGAGAGCTGTCCTTTATGGTGTTTCATGCTGCCTTCATAGCTGTGCAGAGTGCATTTTAAAGACACTGTCAGTGACTGCTCTCACTGTGACTGGACAAGCAAAACTGACCCCTGGCTCCAACACACACACACGTGGAGCAAAGTAGCACATGTTGAGAACACGACTTCAGAAAGTTGTTGTCCTTTAATTAAGTCTGGGCCCGCCCGAGCTGCAGCGTTACCTTCCCATGGGCCTTGGCCAGAACTGAAAAGCACCCTGCCTGCGCTGACTGGATAGGATAAAATGTCTTGTGACAGGCAGGCAATGTGGTATGGTACGGCCTCCAATGCTGCCGCCAGGTCTCGGCCTCCTTGAATAAATGCAGTCAGCTGAGCCCCACGGCCCCCCACAGGCAGAGCAATTGCAGGCTGCTTAATGCAAAATTGTTTGGCAGAATAAACTAAGGTCAGTAATATATGCACAGGACTTGAGGTGCTTCTATTAATGTAGTTCCTCTCCATCCATCAGAGGTCAATTTCCGGTATTGTGCCTCGCAGAGCACAGGTGGTGTCAAGGCACTAATGCAGCATGACAATGCATTTTAGTGCGGTGATGCGAACCACCACACCAAAATGTTTTAGTCTAACTCCTTATGTTTGGTACTTGGCAGGGCTGCTGCATCTCCTTCTATATTCCGTAACAACCACTAGATACTCCCAACTCCTGCTTGGTTAACAATTGCTGCAGCAGCCACTCCTGTAGTTGGCTCATGTGCTGTCTTGCATGGGGTATTAGGGGTATGCAATATGCTATCATACGCCTCATTTTCCTCATTGTCACACATTTACCCTTTTGGCAAAAGAAAGCTTGCTATGCCAGTGCCTGCACGTTTCTTGCTAGAAGGAAGGCCTTGGCTTTCACTGTGTTCTGTGTGACTCTTAAGGAATTTTCCCTCTCAAAGTTTGGTGATGGTTTTAGCAAAGTTCAGGCACAAGGCTAGTTTGTGAAGTGTCCTGATCAGTCTATAAGTTGTCCTGGGAGTATGTGAATGATTTAATCTTTATCAGCCAGTTCTCTTGATTTGGGTAAACCTGTATTCTCCATCTCTGCATGTGTGCTACTCCTGCTGATAGGCACTTTGTAAAAACCCTTGGAGAGGACTTAATTGCAAAGGATAGGACCCTGAACTACTAGTATAATATACTGTGTCCATGATGAAGGTCAGGAACTTTCTGTGTCGGCTGTTCATTAGTATGCCTAGGTAGGTATCTGTGAGTCTTAAATTTGCCATATAGCCCCTTTTTCCAAACATAGATTGACCTCCTACATTATCATCTTGAATTTGTCTACCTTTGTACACTTGTTCAATGCCCTTAGATCTTACACTGAATAATACACAAATATGATGAATGGAATGCTTGAATTAACCTCAACCAGTGTCACTTAGGTCGAATCCCAGTCCTTCGTAATTTTGCACACCATGCCACCTCGGTTTGGACCCCGCATATGCAAATTGGTCTTGACCCTGCTCCAACGGGAACAGTCCAACATGTTTGCAAGGCCATATGATTCAAGCTATACCTCCGTGATTAGACCTTAGTAGCTCTAAATCTGTCTGGAGCTGCTTGTGTTCCAATCTAAATGAGACTTGGTCTGGCAGTTTATGCTCGACTGTTCCTGCTGGAGCAGCACCGAGACTGATTTGCATATGGAGAGTCTCTGTTTAGAATGATACAGTGAGTGATAAACGATGGCCTAGAATGCAGCCCAGAGCGTTTACCAGTGACTCAGATTAATTCAATCAACTCCTTTCATCCCCTTATTGTTTTTGCAGTAGGTGTTCTAAGTGTGACAGGCATGCCCAGACCTGGGCCCAGTGCTCACTATGCCCCAGGACTCATGCTATACCTCACTGATGGGACCTAAGTAGGTTGAAACCGTTGTGGGGTTGCTTGTGTTCCAATTTGGAGACCTGGCCTGTCAGTTCAGGCTGGACTGTTCCTATTGGAGCAGCACCAAGATTGGTTAGCATATGGCAGGTCTCGGTCTAGAATGGCACAGTGGGTTGAAAAGAGTGGTTTGGAATGTGGCCCAAAGAGATTGCCAGGACCTTAGATTAATTCAAGCATTCCTTCCATCATTTTGTTGTTTTTGTGTTATCATACAAGAGTCCACTATCCTTTGCTAGGGTACTTTCAATATGGAAAATGCGAATTTAGCTGTAGACATCTGTTCGTAGGGTGTAGTGCTGTAAATTCACATGCTTAGCATTCTTCTGCCATCTAGTGCTGGACTCGGATGTTGGCAAGTTTTTCTTCAAAGAAAGTTCTCGAGTCACAAGATGCAGGAAGACTCCTCCGCGCAATGTACATTGTGCATGAGCACGGACTCCATGTTAGATTGTTTTCCACACAGTGGGTGTAAGGCAGTATGGAATTTGTATTCAAGATATGGTACATTAGAGCAATGTATAGCAGGAGAAACTGTATTGTGGAAATCAGAATCCTCACGTGGGTGAGGAGGGTGGTTGCATTTTCAGTCCGTGGCATGTGAGAATGTAGATTCACATGCTTAGAATAGACTAAAAAGCAGTATACTCCTGGCTGTGGTGGCTAGCGTGTACATGATGCAAATATGTGAAATCATGTTCTTAACACTGCCTGACCAACTAAGGCTTGTTGGCAAGCTAAAATGCCCACACAATATTGCTTAGTGAATGTGTGTGGCGTTGACTCATGTAGCTGGCTGCTATATGGATGTTGCTTAGTAGAGTGCCCCCCATGGCGAGCACGTAGTACTGTTTTGGCTTTAAGGTAGCAAGTCTAAATGCACTTGACAGTCCATCTTGCTTTGCCACCTTTGGATGTGACATTGCCTTTGTGAAGGTTAGTGAATTAAATAAACAGTCTGATTTGTGGAATAGTTTGGTCCCATCTATGTAATATAAAAGTGATCTTTTAACATCTGAAGTGTGTAATGCCCTTTCAGCCACAGACTGAGGCACTGGGAAGAAAACTGGAAGTTCAATAGTTTGCTTCAAATGGAAGGGTATGCCACCTTAGGAAGACATATTTGATTGGGTCTGAGAACTATCCTGTATTTATAAAGCAGTAGCATTGGCTCTGTTTAACAAGAATTCGTAGCTCGCTAATACACCTATGGGAGGTCATAGCGACTAGAAAGACTACCTTTTAAGAAAGCAATTAAAGAAGGCAAGAGTGCAGCTGTTCAAAAAGTAGGCCCAGAAGTCTGCTAAGGACTACATTGAGGTTCCAGACCGGGGCAGGAGGGGGTATTATTCATTTAGTATCTCCATAAATGCTTTCATTATTTTATCATTTTTTTCCACGGAGTTTTATATAGCACATACTTGACCGGAAGGTATCAGAGCGCTTTACATGAGCAGCAGTTGCTTTACACGAAGGCACATTCATTTTTGTTGGGCACAGGGAGATTAAGTGATTTTCCCAGATTCATAGGATGTTGAGCGTCCCTACGGAGACTCGAACCCGGTTCCCCAGCTTCGAGGTCGACCACTCTAGCCAAAAGGCCACATACTCCCCCCAATTATTGGTATTCTGAACACCAAAGTATGCTGTCCGTTTTGCATGTAAGCTGCACTAAGGTTAGATGAAGTCAGAAAGATGTGTAAGCTAACCCTGACTTTTTGACAAAGCGGTGGAGACCAAACCCCTCAGCTGAGGACAACTAGTGAGTCTGCAGGGTCTTGGTCCTTAGTCTACATGGATTCATTAGAGGATGCTTTAAACTTATTTTCCCATACATGGGGTGACTACCCTGGATGTTAAGGGGTCTGATGTTTTCTGTGGCGTACTTGAGTATTCTCTTCAACATAGGGAGAAAATGACGCAACGTCTCAGGATTTGCAAAAGTTTCCAGTAAAAAAATCATCCTCTCCAAAACCACATGCATATCTAACTTATGGTAGGTGCCAGTGTGCTTGATGACCTCATGGTACGAGGTGTAGTCATCTGGAGGGAGGAGGCAGACAGGGTAGTGTTAGTATCTCCTGCTCGATCTATGATAGTCTCCCCATTAGTAATCTGCTGGTTCAGATCAAAAGGTCAGGATGGGCTGTCCTCTGGGGGGTGTAATGGGGTGACCCTGGTGGAGAGTCTGACAGGGGCATCAGAGGGGTTGTTTAGGTTGGGGAGGTGTTCGAGGTATGGGGTGGTGGAGTGCATGCAAGGGAGATAGGGCTATTTCCAGTGTCAATAGATTTCATACATGGCAGCTCGTCAGTGAAAGGCTTTGTAACAGCTATTTCTGGAAAGCCAGGTACAGGGTCTGCTGGTGGAAGGACCCTGGTAGTAATTGTCCCTGTGAGCAGATAACTAAATATGTGCCTTTGGTGAGCGTCCAGTTCTTGTTGGAGCAGCTCAAATACAGGACCTTCTGTGTCCTTCTCCGAGGGGGTAGATGAGAACTTGTGTGCTTGAGTGTACTTCTGCCCCTATGCTGATGAGATTTTGCAGCTAATTCTAACCAGGTTGCCAACTGAGGCTTCAACATCAAGGACAGTTTGAGAGTTGCTGGATATTTTGGCCCCAATGTACTTTACTGGATCAATGGAATCAGCTTTTGAGTTGATGCAACTTTCAATGACGAATGGGTGATCAGGGACCATGATGTTTTTGAAACCAAGGTAGGCAGTGGTGTCGGAGCCAAAGGCTGGATGCGGCTGACGTTGGTGGGAGACTTGGCACCCTCTATTGGTTTTTGTTGGAGCCAACCAGACATGGTTGAAGGAGGTAGGCCATGTAAAATCTTGTGTTTGCCAATTTGCTTGGGGCTCACTGACCTACTCCCACAGGAGTGGTGCTATGCCACAGTACAGGGGTGCCCTTGTGATTTTCATGAGCCATATTTATTGTTGTCAGTGTGGTCTTCATCCAAGGGCCGGACTTTGATGCAGGAGCTCCCTCTTTTTCGTCTTTGGAGAGGCGGAGTACAAAAGTGCCTGGTTTTTGCTAGGATTGATATCTTTGATAGTCCAGCCTCTTCCTCCTCATGGGTTCCGTAGGTAATCTCTTCCTTTTCCCCCAAAGACGTCTGGGGTCTCTGAGATGTCTTCCTACTGCATGGTGTATGCTCATTGACTCTCTTGGGTTTCGAAAAGTTTTCTTTGATCTGAATGCCTGGCATGCCAGGCAGCGGATGTTGTGGTCTGGTGAGATGCACATATTGTAGACTCTGAGGTGATCAGTCCACATGTACTGAGCGTGGCATTGGGGGCAATACTGGAACACAGATTTCTCCATCACCAGTGGTCAGTCTCGAAGGAGATGCTACGTGGAGAGGTGTTTTGGTCCCGGACGGCGTTGGAGAACAACTGCAAAGTGACGGTTCAACGTCTATAACTGGAGATTAAGAATGTAAACCGAATAATCAGGAAAGGACTCCGAAAGCATTCTACAATTCCTTCCGGGGATGTTGAAACTTGGAGCCTACTCAGTACACGTTCAAACACAGAAAAAAAACTATCACCCTTAGAAGCTCTGTACTCTAACACAAACACACTGCCCTTGCAGGCTGAGTGTCTGGGTACAAGACCAAGCAAAGAGTCGATATGGCACACATCCCTGTGTGCCATGCCCACAACCTACACTGCCCAGGCATACATCAGCCACCCCTCTAGCTGGGTGCCCTATGCCAGTGGTGTGGGCACAGGAGCATGAGCCCTGTGCCCCTACAGTACCCAGGTCCATTCCTGGGCACTGTAAGTGCAGTGCTGCCATTTAAGAGTATATGGTGCTGGGAGCTCGTCAAACACGAACTCCACAGCACCATAATGGCAACACTGAAGACTGAGAAGTTTGGTATCAAACTTCTCAGCAGATTAAACCTGCACTGATGCCAGTGTGAGATTTAATGTACAAAGCACTACAGAGGGCATCTTAGAGATGCCCCCTGAAACCTAACCTACAATCCACGTCTTGTCTGAGAGGCTGTCTAGGCTGCCACATAGTAGACATGTTGCTGGACCCCTGGGTGGAGAGCCCCCCGCTCTCCTGGACCTGCAACAATGCACATCCTGGGCGAGGTGCTAGGTCTCCTTCCCCATGATGGGCAGGGGGAAGCTTCAAAGGCTTCAAAGGCATGCCACCTTTGTGTACTCAGCAACTGGCCCCCACGGGTTCTGACCCCTACTCCAAGTAAGGACAGGGGATGTGCCAGACCTGCCAACCCCACCCCTCAGGTGGGGGAGGCGGGGTGAAGCACATCTCCGGGCCCTCGCCATCTTGAAGATGGGGAGCCCCACCCAATCAGGACTAGGCCACTGCCCCCTCCCACAGGAGAGTGGCAGGATAGGGGGTGTACCCACCCCAGGACAGGGACCCAGTGGTCCCTGCCCTTTACCTACCTGGAACGCCCCTAAATTTAATATTTAGGGGCACCCTAAACCTTTCCCCCTCAGATTCTAAATTAGCAAAGAAGAACAAGAAGAAAGAAGACCTGCCGTGCAGCTGCTAAGAAGAGGAAGACACCAACTACTTTGGCCCCAGCTCTACCGGCCTGTCGACCCTCGGACCTGCTCCTGCTAAATCCCGGCACCTCCTGTGGCCAGCAACCTCACAAACCCCGGAGGACCTGGCTACCTTGGGACTCTGAGCACCTGGGACTCCCATGAGCAGTGGCTCTGCTCAAAGCAAGTTTCTAACCCCTGGCATCAGCCCGGAACGGCGAACCATGCACACTCTGCACCCGCCAAGCCTGGCCTGTGCCGGAGTGGACAAAGATCGCGAGGACATCCCCCCGGCGACTGTGACCCCGAATCCAGCACCCAAGGACCCACCTCAACGCTCCTGACGACGCCTGCAGACTCAGAACCAGAGACACCCCCCCAACCGCGATCAACAGAGGGTAAGATTTCCCAACATCAAAAGGCACCCCTGCACCCGGCGCCCTGCAGCCCCCTGTGCCCGACTCCTGGGTACCTACCTATCCTCCAACTACCCAACTTACCTCGCGAAGTGGTAGTGGCACCTTAAGAATCTTTGTCCCCGAGCTTGCAGCCTTTGTTCGTCCTTAAGCTTTCCCATTGAAATCCATTGAGCGCCCGAAGGCTCAAAAGCACCCTGCACCCAGCCGCCCAAGTGGCCCTGGCAGTGCAACTTCTACTCCTACCTACTTCTCCATTTGCCCTGAGCAAGCGACCAGGAGCCCAGCTCCCACAGCCACGTGGCCTGCTAGTCAGCAGCCACCAACCAAGGCCCCCCTGCCTCCTATAGGATAACATTGGGCCTAACTATCTCAGTACCCGGGTGCCCCTGTGCCGCTGAGGGTGTACCAACTGTACTTACCTGACCCTGGGAGACCCCTGAGTCTGTGCCCAGGACCTTAACTCTGCCAGTCGAGTACTTACCCAAAAGCCGATAACTCACTTTTCTTCTGTAGGGTAACATTGACTGGCTTCTTCTGAAATATCTTCTAAGTGTGGAGTTTCTAAACTTTAAAATATTCACCTAAAATCAATCGAGTAACGAAAACTGAAATACTCACCTGCTAAGGAGAGATCCCAGTGCTGGATCTTGGTGCCCAGCACTGACCCTGAAAAGTACTTACAACCGTACTTACCACTAACTCAATTTTCTCCCATAGGAAACCATTGAATGTTTCTGTGAAATTTCTTCTGTCGATTTTTGCAAACTACAAATATTCTTAAAAATCGTACCAACTGTGAAAACGCAATTACTTACCTGTTTTAGATAGATGCCCCAGTACTGATTCTAGGAGCCCAGCACTGGATTACAAAAGTAACGAGAACATACTTTACCCGTAACTTGAATTTTCTCCCATAGGTAACCATTGACTGTTTTTTTGTGAAATTTGTGAAAGTGTCGATTTTGCAAACTTATAAATATTCCTTAAAAATCACCTGTGTAACTTAAACGCAGTTTCTCAATTGCTTACAGGTGGTACACTAGTGATGGATCTAGGATCCAACACTGACCCAGAAGATGTGACCATAACCCCACTTACCTGCCAAGTGAATTTCCTTCCATAGGATAACATTGGCAATTTGATTAGAAAAAGTTTCTAAGTGTCAATTTTTAAAATAGCAAAATATTGCTTAACAATCACAACAGTAACTAAAACGAATTGACTCACTTGTTTCCAAGAACTGTCCCAGGACTGAATATAGGATCCAGTCCTGGAGTTAGAAAAGTAATCCTGAAAGTAATCAATCGCACATAACTTAAAATTCCCATTGAGCTCAATGTATTATTGTGTTTGAAATTGCGTTGCCTATTGCAACAAAACTGTAACTATTATCTGAAAAAGTCAATTGCCTATTGCAAAGTATTTAACTAAAGCATCTCATTCTGAGAAAGTATATTTTGATATCTGTTGGTTCTAAACTAAAACAACCATATATTTTTTATATAAACCATTGGCCTAGAGTTCAGTTCTTGAGTGTGTGAGACCATTTGCTGACTGACTGTGTACAACAAATGCTTTACACTGTCCTCGGATACTGCCTTACTGCTCGACCAAGCTACCACTTCAGAGAGTAAGGTTATATCTAACTTTAACCTCTGCCAAACCTCTGGGGACTGTGGACACACTGTACCTATTTGGGAACAGTATATACAGAGCCACTTTCTCACAGCAGTAGCATGATATATCTAAGTACCCTTAGCGGATGGTGGGTAACATTAATATACATTTGTAGATAATGAATTTTTAAAGTGAAAACATGGAGATATACACATATATAGATAAACACACACAATATACATATATATATATACACTTCTATACAGATATATGACTGCATATCTATATCTAAAAACATGCAGACATCTTCATAATGAAGATTAAGATAAGCGTGTATCTGTAAAACTTCAGATTAACTAAAGTGAGAGAGCAGTTAAGCAGTCAAGTAGTCAAGTAGCAACGTATGGAAACATTTAACCCTCATTAATGTTAGGATCCACTGGTAGGACCCGCGTCAGCAGCAGTTAGTTGGGTGGGTGGGGTGGGTGGGTGGGGAGTTAGAATCTGATAGGAATAAATGCAGAGGATATAATAGGACATGGACCGGGCTTTGCTATGAGGAGATCGTTATGATCACATGAATCACTGTCTTACCACGCCGCCCGGCCCCCGGGATGTGGGCTAAACAGCTGTGTGCATTGCTATACCGAGGGGTGTGATCTGAGATTATACGCGGGTACCGGTTGCCCTAATGGATGTTTTGTTTATAATGCTGCAATAAAAACATGTTTAAAAAAAAAAAAATGGAAACATTTAACCCTGAAAATAAGGAAAAAAACACCTCTACGTAAAGGGCTCACCTTATTGGAATAGATGGCATAACAGTCTGGCCCACTGCTGTGCCGCTACGCTGTGTCGATTCCAGTCAGTACGGCATATTTTCTCCAGTGGAATGCTAGCAAACAGAGCAGCAGAGGTGGAGACTGCTCTCGTCGAATGAGCTTTAGGTTTGTTGGTCAAAGGCTTGCCCGCCTTAGTATGGCAAAATTGAATTGTCGCTGAGATACATTTTGCAATGCTCGGTTTTGTGACAGCTGTGCCCTGACGACCTTGTCTATAGGCTACAAGCAGCTGGTCAGTCTTGCAAATGCTTTTAGCTCCTTCACATAAAATTTGAGGCATCGCTTAATGTCCAAAGTGTGAAGAGCTTGTTCAGCCAGCGTGGCTGAATGGGGAAAAAGATCGAAGAATGACAGGCTCATTAAGGTGAAATTGAGAAGGAACATTTGAGATGAACTTCTGGTTCGTTCTAATAAGCCAAGGTTATCCGTGAAGCGAAGAAAAGGTTCTTGAGTGGTAAATACTTGTGTCTCACTGACCCTTATGGTAGATGCGAGTGCAATGAGAAGAGCAATTTTACATGTGAGAAACTTTAATTCAGGTCTATGAATCGGTTCGAAAGGCTGCTTCATTAGTTGCGAGAAGACAACATTAAGATTCCATTCTGGAGGAGGAACTTGCACTGGCGGGAAGGCCCTGAAGAGCCCTTTCATTATTTGTTTTATAAGCCTTGTGGACCAGAGAGATAATGCCTGAGAATAGCCTATGTACCTTGAGATAGCAAACAGGTGAACTTTGACCGCTGCATCTACTAAACCTTACTTGGACAGGGAGCGACGATAAGGTAAGATTTGATCTGGAGAAGGGTGAAAAGGGTGTAAGTTGTTTTGCTGACACCAATGATAGAATGTCTTCCACTTCAGTTTGTAAGTTTTGTTGTTGCCTTCTGCTCTAGGCTTGGAAAGAATATCTATGCATTGCAGCATGATTTTCAAATTCCAAAATGTGTAGAATTTAGGAGCCATAAATTTAAGTGGAAAGATGTTGGTTCTGGATAGCATACATGACCCCCGTTCACTGTAAGGAGGGCTGGCGTTGGGAGAAGGCGAATGGGCTTGGTCTCCCAAAAGAGGAGAAGCTCCGAAAACCAGTGCTTCCTGGGCCATTTGGGAGTGATCAACAGGAAACAACAGTGCTACATTTTTATCTTGGTGAGGACTCTGGGGATGAGTGGGATTGGGGAAAAGCATACCCATATAAAAGACCTCGAGAGAGGGAATCAACTGGTGTAGTACCGGCATTTGGTATTTGTTTCCATCGCGAAGAGATCTAGCGCTGGTTTCCTCCGCAATGAGAATATCCTGTGCAGCTGCTGCTGGTCGAGTTCCCACGGTGGAAGCTGTCCTTGGTCCTGCTGAGAACATCTGCAAGCATGTTTTGGACTCCAGAAAGATGATCGGCCTTAATGGATATTCTGTGAGCCAATCCCAAAGCTCTTGGGCTTCCTGAGATAGCATGAGAGATCGGGTTCCTCCTTTTTTGTTGATATAATACAGGCTGGTCATAGTGTCGGTACAAACCAGTACAGAGGATTTGCAATTCTTGGTAGGAAAGCCTGCAGGGTGAGGAAAATGGCCTTGAGTTCCAAACTGCTGATGAGTGGAGAATTCTGTCTTGTTGAACACTTTCCCTGGATCCAAAGATCTTGAAGTGATCTCCCCAGCCCTCCATGGACATCAGCAGTGATGACAATATTTGGCACTAGTGGAAAAAAGTGAGGCCTTGAGAGAAATGTGGTTTGTGAGACCACCATGCCAGGGTGGGTAACATGTGAAGAGTAATGGAGATTAAGTCGTCGCAGGACCCTTCCGAATGGTTCCCCTTGTAACGGTCTCATCGTGAGGTGCGCCAAGGGGACCAAGTTTATCGCTGAGGAGATCATGTCTAGGAGCAACTTGAACAGTCTCACAGAAACACATTGTTTTCCTGCAATGCTTTGAGCCAAGTGAGACAGCCATTTTTGTCTGTCTTGGGAGAGGAAGGTTTTGTTCTGTTTTGTGTCTAGATTGGCTCAGAGAAATGTCATTGTCTGACTGTGCGTTGCGGAGGCGAATTGACATTGAAACCCAGCTTGTGGAACAGCGAAAGACAGCTTTTTGTTGTCTTGGCGGCTTGTTCTGGCGATGACTTATTTTTAGCAGCCAGTCGTTTAGGTAAGGGAATACCTGAAGACCTTTCTTCCAGAATGCTGCTGCTACTGAAGCCATGCACTTGGTGAATATCCATGCTGCGGACTTGGGACCAAAGGAAAGGATCTTAAATTGGTGATGGGTACCAGCTACTGTGAAGCGAAGATATTTGCAGTGTTTGAGATGTATGGGGATGAGTAAGCAAGCATCTTCCAGGTCTAGAGATATCATGAAGTCTCCACTGTCGCAGAGAGTTATTTGGGAGGATTGCTTGCGGAGGAACTTATTGAGCTTCCCGAGATCTAGGATTGGTCTTCACTCTCAAGATTTCTTGCGGATGAGGAAAAAACAGGAGTAAAATCCTTTTCCCTTTTTAGCTACTGGGACCTTCTCTACTTCCTTCCGCAAGGATGGGGGTGCTCCTTTTGGCAGAGTAGCTGGTGGTCACTCTGTAAATACCTGGGTATGGCCATAGGTGACAAGGTCTGAACTGGGGTGGCAGAGTGGGCTAAAGAACGGTGATGGATTAAACCCAGATCAATTGACTGGGGGTGAGTGCTTGCAATGTTCAACACTCCGTCCATCATTTCCTTTGGTTTTTGCTTTGTTCGCCATAAGTTGGCAGGGTATGCTCAGACGTGAGTCCCTTACTCACTTTGCCACTGGATTCAAGCAAGCCTGGCTGAAGACGGCTGAAATGCCAGAAACCGGTCCTAGGAAGCTTGTTTCCGGTCCAGGGAAGACATGGCTTGGCAGTTCGGGCTGGACTGTTCCCATGAGGCACAGGGTGAGACTGATTTGCATATGGCCATGTCTGAACTGGGGTGGCAGAGTGGGCTAAAGAACGGTGATGGATTAAACCCAGATCAATTGACTGGGGGTGAGTGCTTGCAATGTTCAACACTCCGTCCATCATTTCCTTTGGTTTTTGCATAGGTGACAAGGTCCCATACCCATCTGTTTGAAGTGATGGTTTGCCAGTACTGTAGGTAATGAGATGTCCACACCTAATGGGTGAGAGGAGGTTGTAGCTGGTACCTGGAGAAGGTCACTTTTTGTGACCGGTGTCAGGACTTTGAGAAAGTGGTTTTCTGCGAGGCCTTTGTTTGGAGAAACCAGCTATAGAGGACTGCCAATAAGATAGTTGCTGGTATCCTGTTCTGTACTGTGTCTGGTATAATTGGTATTGCTGTAAGCGCTGGTATCCACACTTATAGGCACAGAAACCTTGACCCCGAGCTCCTCTGAAAAGCACCTTACGTACTGAAGGGTGCCTAAAAACTTCGCAGGATCGGTGTCTGTTTTGATGGCAAGGAGAGCCTTGTTGATGTGCTTGCCAAACAGTGTGTCACCGTCGTAAGCCATGACCAGTATTTTTCATTAAACCTCAGGTCGAAATGAGGTCGCCTTTAGCCTCTCTTGGTGTCCAAGAATGGCTGTGCCGGCTAACTGATGGAAGCCTGTGGATGCAATGTCCATGGTGCAGTCTATAATTTCGGACAATGTCTGCTCACCCTCAAGCAAGATTTTCTGTGCTTCATGCCGTCTGTCTTCAGCAATGAGGTCAAAGATATCCCCAATATAAGACAGCATCTGGAGTTCATAGCCGCCTATAATGGTGAGGGGGTTGGCTACCCGCGCTGTAATTTCGGACATGGTGGAATACTTTTCCCTATGGTATCTAGACGGAACCCCTCCTTGTCCGGTGGAGTGGAAATAGGAGTAGACAGGTTTTTTGACCTCCTCTGTCCACCTGTGAGATTACAGAGGCAGGATTGAGGTGCCCTGTCAAACATGACTGGGAGTCCTCCGGTGCTCTGTACTTCTTGTCTATGCGTGGAAGGACAGCTGGAACAGTGGCCGGGTTTTTCATAATCTTTACACCTTCCTGCGCAATGTAGTCCACTCTCGGTATAGAGTGTACCGATTTTCCGGTCTGATCTTTGAAATCGTAAAGGAAGCAGCCAGATTGCTTCACTGACATGGGAAGGTGAAATCTGGCTGTGGCACTCTCCATGAGGTTATGGAACCCCCAATATCCTCTGGAAGTTAATCGGTGTGGCGAGGTGGAGGTAAGGATGGAGTTGGCATTCCATAGCAGTCCCATTCATCCAGGGGTGGTTGACCTTCCAGAATTCTCCCTTCTTTCCTTTCCTCATCCGAGGAAGAAGGATAATCTTTGGCCAGTGCCGCTACATGGGATGCAGGTGTCATTCCAGGCATAGCTGGCAGAGGAAGGCATGGTGGAACCAGAGGAGTAGTTGGTGGTGGTGGTGTGTCAACAGGTTGCTCTTCAGGGGCTTACGGAAAACACCTGCGAAAGTCACATAGTATGGCCTGAAGATAATGCACCAGTGAAGTGTGAAGTGTTCCGCTTTGGTGGGGGGTCGGAATAGTACCCTTGTGGTTCATAATACCTTGGAGGATAATACTGTTGTAAGTATTGCCCATATTCATATTCCCCATCTTCCTCCTGATACTTTAAGTTCAGCTCCGAAGGGCTGTGAGCCGGGCCAAAAACGCTGCCATCATCCAATCCCTCAACATCCTGTAGATGGCTCAGAGACAGAGGTGAAACTTTGCTAGGTGAGGTGATCTCAGGGTGGATAGATGTCCTGGAGATCTTGGTAACCTTTCTGGTCTTCGATAGAGGCGTCAACGGAACCATCGTCGAGGGAGCAATCGTGGACGGGATAATCGTTGACGGGGCCGTCATCGTCGGGAGCGTTGCTGAAACCATCGTCACCGATGGGAACCTTGTAGACCAGTGTTTCCGAAACTTTGGTCCGTGGACCCCGAGGGGTCCGCGACACATTCCCAGGGGGTTGGCAGGCAGCAGTTTTAAAAGCACTGCAAAGTTCCTTGTATAATTAGAAGTTTTTGAGCAACAATAAAAGTGTCAAGATAGAGCCAGTGACTAATGTACCTGCTGGAGAGAGATGGAAGTTTTGTCCAGTGGCAGCTTTGAGTTATCTAATGTAGCACAGAGGGTTAATATGCCTGCTGCAAAGAACTTGTACCATGCATTTTAAAAAACAGTATTTTATATCCATAGGCGAGTGGGTTACTGCTTTTGTCACAGAGATTCCTTTGTTACTGTGCTGTTCATAAGTGACAACCGTATTCTAGCACAGTGACCTATAAACTGTCATCAAAGAGCTGCTTGCAAACTGCATGGTAAGAGTTAGTAACTTGTGTTTTTTCCCAGTCTTTTATAATCCTGATGCTGCTAAAAAGGTTTATTTGGGTGGAAATAATTTTTGTTGTTGTTAAAGTCAATGCTAACTACTGTGTTATGTTCTGAATCCCGAGTTTTTTGTGCTTCTCCAGACCAAGCACTCTTAAAAAATGCCTACCAGTATGAATGGCATGCGAATCCTACACCTTGTAGTCCCCTTTACCTTATGTAACATTTTCTATACACTGATTTACATGTATGATTGTCTTTATATGTGTGCAATGTGAAGTGCTCTGACATCCTAAATGGTATGAGAGATGCGATAAAACAAATGAAATACTTGTGACAGAGGGGGTATGGAGAGATGAGAGGCACTGTTGGAGGGTGCAAATAAGGGAATCATTGAAGAACCTCAACAAAGATTGTCGAATCCTGGCGCATAGTAAGGTCTTCATTTACTATTCGTTTAAAGCTAATACAATTCAATATATAATGATAAATGTGTTGTTGACTGCACCATTGTTTCCTAAATTTCTTGGGGGGAGAGAGTCCCAAAGCCCCCTTTGTAGTGGGCAGGCTAACTCACTGCACTTGTTGTGCACCGTATGAGGTCTGGTCTGAAAACATTTGCCAGGACTGCTTTGGGTTTCCAGTCTGGCCCTGGCACGAGTAGGAGCCTCTCACTGTGAAATAAAATCAACCATTTAAAAGTTAGTCACAGAGATGCAGCACCAACCTTCCCATTACTTTTTTTTGTTTTTTGCAAATTCTTTCAATATAAAATACTAAGGGGGATATTTACAACAGAAGTGGCGGAGCATGTCGTAAGCCTCATGGGCTTAACGACATGCTCCGCCACTTCAAGAAACGCAGGGCTGCACCATATTTATAAGAATATGGTGCAGCCCTATGTTTTTCCCTGTGCTGGCGCTACACTTAGTAGTGTAGCACCAACTCAGGCACCATTGCACCATAGTGCAAGGGTGTCTGTGTGCAGGGGAAGATTGCTTATGTACAGGAAGGTCCCCCTGCCTGCACATAAATAATCTTGAAACGCTGTTTCTATGCGTGTTGCTTAATGCAGCACACATGAAAGTTACAAAATGCCATTTATTAAAAAGATTGTTTATGTGCAGGAAGGGTCACCTTCCTGAATATTAACAATCCAAGGCGTTTGCTTTTTCCATGTGTGCTGCACAAGGCAGCACACATGGAAGAAGCAAAAACAAGGAGAAATAAAGCATTTCTCCTTGTTTCGCCAAGTTAAGACCTGGTTTTCCCTGGTCTTACTTTTGGCGTAGCCTCCTATTTACAATGTCCTTGTAAATAGGAGGCAGCGTCAAAATCAATGGGTGTTGCGGTAGAACTCCCACCGCAACACCCACTGCACACCCCTTTCACGCTAAGCATTGCGCGAAAGGGGGCCTTATTTACAAGGCAGAGTTAAGCCACGTTAAGTGGCTTACAGCTGCCTTGTAAATAAGGCAAAGCCCCTATCACCACTGGAAAATTGCAAAACGTGATGTTCTCATGGCGATAGGGGCTTGTAAATATGCCCCTAAAATCCTTATTAATCCGAGTATTTGTTTTGTGTGCACACGTGTGTTTATTTTTTTCGAATTACTATTTTAATGTTTGAAATTTAAATCGTACAAATTGCTTGGGGTTCCCGGCTTCCAGTGGTGACTCAATGGGGATCCTCAGGAGTCAAAGGTTTGGGAACGACTTTTGTAGACAGTGGGATCTTTGTTGACGAGATGGGAGTGCCGATGGATGCCGCCATCGTTTTTAGCATCGGCGGTCTAGCTGATGACATAGTGGTGCTGGTGGTCGCCGACGATCGCATCGTCGTCAGTGAGGTCGTCGTCAATAGGGACCTTGTAGAGGATCTTTGCCTCACAGATTCAATAGATGAGGCATGACGGCAGCCTCTGTCCCTGGTGGAAGGTGAGGAGGGGCCAGGTAGAGATGTTTCTGAGGAGAAATGACATACTTTCTCCTTTTTTTTTTTTTTTAGAGCGATGAGGCAGGTGAGAAGTCTTAAGTGATTTCCTGGACCCCTCTGATGCTCCTTCTAGTGATCTAGCCCTTTTATGAGACCTGGCAGAGGAGCCACTGTCCTCATCAGAAAACGTCTTCTGAGTCTTGGTCTTCTGAAGTCACAAGAGTAGCAGCCCTTCCCTGTCTCTTAAGGTTTTTTGAAGAGAAAGTGCGGCAAATTTTGCACTCCTTTAACTCATATTTTGGATGGAGGCAGTAAATGCAGTTAATATGTGGATCATCTACATGGATTCTCTTCTTTCCACAGGTCTTGCAAGGACTGAAAAGGCCTTTCTTGTAAGACATATTAGCAATATGTAGAAGAATAAGCTTTGAAAGGAGAAAAACTGAGTAGAGCTCGGGGAGACTTCCTTCAAACATGACATGCTGCAAAAATCTGAGGGAATCAGCCTCTCTTGGGAGTGTTCTAGAGGGTACTACAACCTGATTGGTCATAGTTAGAAGTTTGGTCCTTTTTAAAAAAAGGACATAGATAGGCTATTAAATTCATGGCCTAGGGCCATTTTAGCTTCTGCTAAGTTATACATACTGCTTTACTATGGTACCGTGGGACTTCCCCTTCGATGACGGGTAATCATTCAAGCATGTGAATCTATGAAAGATACCCCAATATTGAATAAGTATGTTTTCAGCTGTGTGCTTTTGAAATGGAGAGGACAGGCATTTGCCAGATGGGGATAGTGGGCAATGCTTCCTCTGGCAGGGTTCGGGTGGTATTAACTCCAGAAAGTAGTTTGCTGGCAAAGAAAATCACTGAAATGAGGTTTGAGTGATTTCATCTTGACATGGCGAACGTGCAGTAAAGAAAGTGAGTGTCCTTTCAGTGCAGTTTGAAAAGGTTTAGCCCTGGAGTCATCATACTTCCTATGATACTGGGATCAATTGCCTGAAGAGCAGATTACATCCCTACGAATGCTCTTCCTATAAGCTCCACAAGGATAAATTGTATTTTATAAGTTGTATGGCTTCCATTGCTCTTCTGTCAATTAGTCATGCATGCAGCAAAACAGCTGGCCTACAAGATGCATCAAACATTTTAATTATAAAGTTAAATAAACGAGTTGGGGAAACATATATTTCTGCCAAGGCAGTGAAAATAAATGTGTTCGAATAACTTAGGTTATTCAGAGCAAACACACTAATAAACACACTTTCACACAATTATTATTGCAGTGCAAATGCCAAATTAACATATTTCAGAAAAACTAACATGAGAAAAACACTTTTAACTGTCTCAAAGACTGCCTGTAACAATTACTTTACACAGGAAAACAGCCTTCCTAATAGTCATTGGATCTCATCAATGTGATTTTAAAATATTGCCCAAATGTAACCCCTTGCATCCTAGTATTGGTTAAATACCTTTTGTTAATACAAGTACTCTTGAAAACCTGTCATGGCATTAACTACGGATAGAGATGTGCAGAGTATAATATACTATTTAATACCATTGTTGAGATCGGGGAGGGGCAACATGACTCACTAAAGGCTACGCCTCTTGAGAATCATGGCACAATTTTGTTTGTTTATAAATCTTTTTATTGAATTTAAAATAAAGACAGGTACATCTTATAGTGCAGCATCAAGACACAACTAATTATAATTGCTCTCCCCACAATTGGTAATGCCCCCTCCCCAAAACAAATTACTGAACAGTAGTAGTGTCTGGGTG
The DNA here is from genome assembly GCF_964204655.1 of Triturus cristatus. Lineage (NCBI taxonomy): Eukaryota > Metazoa > Chordata > Amphibia > Caudata > Salamandridae > Triturus > Triturus cristatus. The sequence continues at coordinate 210,129,698 of NC_140594.1, read as the reverse complement.
CTCCTGGCACCAAGTATCAGCTCCTGCAATTCCATAAGGAGTAAACAATCCACCACGATGGTCGTTCCATTTCCCCCATATTTTGGTGCATTTACCCGGACCGCCCCTGCTCTCATAGACATCCCTCTCCGCAAGCATGCACCAGTCCATATCTAACCTCCAATCATTCAGTTGCAACAGCTATGCCACTCTGCAAATACGAGAATTACTGCGTTTAGCCAACATTAACCCCAATGTCATCCAGATCTAGTCCATGTGGGTGAGGTCAATTTTATCCCATATATTTAACAAACATCATTTTGGTGAGATCTTCACATTACTTCCACACATATCATTCAAACAAGCCACCACTGAGCCCTAATACCCCTCTATAGCCGGGCAACTACATATATTGTGCCTATATGGCCACAGTTCCTGAGACACATTGCCGTTGTTGCCCTACCCACCTTCGCAAGTGTAGTACATGCGTAGAGGCAACTATGTAATATTTTCAATCGCACTAGAAAGCACAGCAATCTTAAGTCAACAATTACCTCCAATGCTGCCATGCGAACAACCTGGTTACTGTGATAGAAGAAATTTGGAAGAACATCAAAGATGGAGGTTTCTGAAAGGATCAATTTCTGTCAATGTAAAAAGAAGGGCAATAAGTAAAGTAATATAAAGAACGAAGAAAATAGATATACATATCAATAGGCTACCTGTTGTAACATTACCACCAAGCTGCCCTAGTTTTGATCCATGTAGATTCATTTAAAAATGAACTCCTGCATGACCCATACTTCCTTTCAGCGATAAAGAATGACAACAATGATTTACAGTTAAAAACGTCCTAGTTCCGCATTTCGTCATATACTTCTGTCTCCATGAAGCCTGAGCTCAATTAGGCGTGGCTGGTTACTTGATCCCTCGTGCATTATATTGTACTTAATACATACTCCTCCCACAGCAATTCCTATAACTAGGCACTGACTAATGTTATGGTCATTTTGGTAAAACATTATGTGGAACTATGTCAATTGCTATTTTTTCTCTTATCTTTTGCTTTGGTCTTCATGTTTGAGATTGAATATTACATTGCTGTATTTCAAGAACATAATTCGATTTGAAAATGTTGGTACGTTTTACAATGCTGCACCAATTTAATGATATTTTAGACTTGAACTCTCTTACAGGACTCATTGCAAAAGCAAAACTTTAAAAAAACTTCTCATAACAAATCGTCCACGGACATCACATATACCTGAATAGCTTGTATTTCCTCTGACCTATGCATTTGTCTGCGAATAATTATTACTTAACTATGCTTGCGATTTTGCTAGGATAATAGGTTTGTTTTCCTGCTTTATGTTCTTCATTTCTGTAAACCTTTGTTTAGAAAAAACTTCTAGATTACTAAAGTTCACAATAAGTTCCTTTACCTGCCCTCATAAAAATCCTGACATGTACAGTGCTGCAGCACATCTATCTTTTTGCAATGGGTACAATTATAGCGCCAAGATGGGAATCTTGAAAGACTGGTGAGTCAAAGAGTTGAACCTTTCCTCTCAGCTATCCCCTTTGAGTGTTGTGTTAAAAATGGAATGCTAGCACAAATCTGTTGTGCAAGAATGTCAGGCCAAAACTGATAGGAGAGGCTCTGGTAAGGAATGAATAGACCCCTTCCATTTGTACTAGACTCGCCACATTAAGCTTTTTGTAGGGATAAACCAACAATATAGGTCAAAGACCAGGTAGACAGATCCACCTGCAGAACTGTAGACATGTGTTTCATGCATCACAGTGATTTTATGGTAGCATTGAGGACACTGCTCATTTTTAAATACTTTTTATTAGCATTTAACAAATTAACAAATCTGCCAGGTCATACAGCAAGTTCCACAGCATAGCTTAACATCAGTAGTTGGCGTATCAATCATGCATGTGCGTTCTGCTTTTGCGTGGGCGACATTGCCATGGGGAGCAACTTTGTGTGTGTAGTTTGACTGTAGTAGGTTGCTGCTGTCAGGGCCTCTCAGTGGGTGTAATGTCTCAAACATCAGAAACTTTGGGGTGGCAAAAGAAAAGGGGGGTTGAGGAAGAATAGACTGCTGTTTGTAGTAGAGCTATGAGGCAGGTTGGTGTGCCTGTGTTCCTAGGATGCTGGGGTGCCCCAGTGTGGTGATGGAGGAGGAGTTCTCGAGACTATCTGGAGGTGTGCCCCCTTCTCCGCTAAGTTGTCTACAGCGGAAAAGGAGATCAGCCCACTGTGGTGAGATAGGCCAACGTCGAAGGTTTCGGACCTCCTCGGAGCATGGGGTAGCCTCTATCACCATCAAGTAAGCAATTAAGAAGGTGACACAGCTGCCAGAAAAGAACTCTGATGTTGGTGGCAATAGGAGATGGACTTAGTCCTCAAATGTATGCATGGATATATGTGTTGATAATTCTATAATGTAGACCTAGCTGGAGAGCAATGGAGCACCAAATATTGGACAGGAGTCCTAGTACATGATTCAGGATCGTTTTCAAGCAGGGTGGATAACATAGGTTTCTACTGTGAGGGACAGTAGTACATTTTGAAGAAATTCGTTTTCAGTTCCTTTAGGAGTTACTCGCAGATAGGAGCTGTTCAGATATTGATGGGGACTGTCATTCCAGATTGTGACTGAGCAGACTGTGAAGGCCTGCTTTTCGATTTATATTTCCTTACATTTTGTCAATTCCAGGGTGGTGCTGTCCTGGCACCTGGTTTAGCTTTGACTGCCTGGGTTATTATTTTCTTATCCACATAAGGGGGCCGACGCTTTGGATGCCACTCTAGTTTATACAGCCTGTTTTAGAAAGTAATGCAGGCATAGAGGGGACGCCAAAGTAGTTACTTAAATGTTGGGGTGATGTGTCAGAACTTGTTTAGCCAGTATGAGAAGTGCTGCAGTTTGTAGGGGGACTTTCAGGGGTGTCAGAGTGCTGTGAGAGGCATTGCCTTCATACAGGTGAAGGGAGATTAAGACCTGTACTGTTGTCCAAAAGTCTTCTTTGAGTATAGAGTTTAATGTTTTTCAGGAAAAAGAGCTCATAATATGATACTTACTGATTCTCCTGGTGATGTGCTCTTGGAAACAGAATTCTGTGTTGAAGGTGAATTCAAGTGCCCTGGCTGTAAGCAGTGGGCAAATACAGTCAAAGTTTACACTGGAGTTGAGGATGCTGGTGAGTTCACCATGTGACTGGAGGCCGAAGACAACAATTAGGGGGCACCATGGAATAGAAGGCAGGATGGATGTCTTTTTGCAGCCATTTTTGTGGATTTTTATTTCATCTTTTCGTGAAAAAGTGATTCATGACATTGTACTAAATGTGGAACGAGAGGATTGACGGAGTGTTTTAATGCTTTGAAGAGTGCTGTGATTCTGTCAGTCAATTTGTTGATGGGAATCATGTGGAAGTTGGCTGTTTGATGAGGGATCTATCTGTGTGTCGAGTGGAGTTCATCGAGTTGGCTGCGGTCATCAAAAATATTGGGCCATCCCCATTTTATTTTTTGTTTGAGTGTGGAGCACTTGTTCTTAGAGAATTTGTTGATTTAAGAGGAGTTCAGGGCCTTGGCTTGAAAGATGTTGTTTTCAGTGATGCAGGTAGTTTCCAGGATGTTTTGTGCAGCGCTGTGTACGTTGAAGAGTATATTGATATGAAAAGTGGGCTGGTACGAGTATGAGAGTTGTTCTATTTTTTTTATACCTCTATGTATTAGGTTAGTGTGGAGGAGCGAGGAAGGAATATCACAAAGGTCTTTCCAGACCAAGGTTTTTATTTGGAGAAGTAGATTTTGATAGCATCAAGCTTTATGTTGGTTGCATCTCTGTGTAAAAGTCATTGTGATATAGTAAAAAAAAAAAAAAAGGACAGTATTTGTGGTCCATTTGTGGTACTAAAACCATTCAGTATCTTGGTAAATAAAGGTTCATTCTCTAAACTGTAAACCTAAGCAAAAGGACATCCAAGCAACAATTACAGCAAGAGAAAGGGGTGTATTCAATAAAACTGACAGAAAACATAATAAGAATTGTGCACCAGTCACAGTACGCTTTATGACCTTAGTTTTAAGGACAAAAAAATTAGAATAGCACTGGGATGCTCAGAGCACCTGAAATTGATTAAAATCGAATTATTGCCTTGTACTGAAAGACTAAGTCCATATTATCACATTAGGCTACAGCAGAGCACATAACCTGAGCTAATTACCAACCAGAGTACCAGGGCGTATACCATTGTTCGTCGTTTAAACCCGTCTGGTCCAGAGTAAGGATTTTCTCATTTTCATCCAGTTTCAGGACTCAAGTCTACCTTAGAAGTTTATTTATCAATGGACAGCAAATGTGAGACACAAAGACCCAGATGCACAACTCTGTACACCTATATTCCTTTACAAAGGTAAAAAAAAAGTGAATCTTCATAAAAAACCTCTTCAAGACACGAGACAAAAGGAAGAAATCAATGACCTTCACCAATGACAAAACAAGATTCTTTTTATCTAATCATCCTTTAGCGGCACCAGTCGAGAGGAACTTGTGTTCATTTCTTTTGATATAGAAAAGGCTTCAATACACTTGAAGGGATGTACCTGATGCAAGTTCGAGACAAGTTGGGCTCAGACCGAACTTTTGTGGTTGGGTACAGCTCCTCTACACTGCACATAGTGCCAGAGTTGGAAGAGGTGGGATTGTATCTACATAATGGGCGGTGGGGCGTAGTACACAGCAGAGATGTCCACTCTCTCTGCTGCTATTCGCTGTGGCACTAGAAACCCTGGTAGTAAAACTTTGGAAAGACATGGGAGGCCTAGGTATTGAGAATGGCGATACCACACATCTGAGATCTCTATACGCAGATGGTGTACTTTATTTGAGAAGGCCAAAGACTCTGTGCCACAATTGTTGACTAAACTAGACAAATTGGAGTTGTTGCTGTCCTCAGAAAAAACAGTTACAAAATGCTATTCCCACACCTGAACAGCCTAATTTTGCTTGCAGTAGGAAATGGGTACATTTAGATATTTGGGAGTCATAGTGGCCCATACAACAGAGGGACAATGCTGCCATGACACAGACAAGCTGCTGCAGGCCTAGCACGGGCCACATATTTCTGGAACACGTTACCTCTCTTGGTGGAGGGGCGGATCATGGTCGCAAAGATAGTCTTCCGGCCCATATGCCTCTAAGTAGTTTAGAGCTCACTGAAGAACAAGTTACTTACCTTTGGTAACGCATTATTTGGTAGAGAGAATATCTATCTGCAGATTCCTTAACTTCGAATTCCCCAGGTGTCAGGTTGGATCTGGAAACTTTTGCATGAGCAGTACCACTTGTGCGCGCAGTCGGGGGCTCCATTCAGCCCTGCGTGACGTCGTTAGCGTTGATTATGACGTCGCAGTCACCTATACAGGCGCCACCCACGCGTGCGGACGGACGTGAGTACTTTTCACTTCTCCATGCCAGAAGAGTGAAGCCATGAAGTGACTGACTTAATTGTGTGTCTAGGGGCCTGAAGAACAAGTTACTTACCTTCGGTAACGGTTTATCTGTAAGAGACATAGGTTAGTTATAGATTCCTTACCTTAGAATTACCCCCCGGCGTCAGACTCGATCGGGAGAATTTTTTCTCTTAGCAGTACCCCTGCACGTCGGTAGGTGGCGTTGGTCGACTCCGAATCTGTCATCGGCGCTGTGGTCACCGGGATGACTTTGCAGTGTCTACTTAGACGCTGCCCCTGCGCGCTGACGTCAGTTCTTACACGACTTTCCACGCCAGAAGCACAGAGTCATGCAAGACACTGACAACTGGTGCGCCACAACTAGGGCCCTGTAAGGGAATCCCTATCACTAGAAGTCAGTTCGCAGAGCGGGGAGGATGGGTGGGGTGGTAAGGCATCTATAACTAACCTATTCTCTTACAGATACACCATTACCGAAGGTAAGTACCTTGTTCATCTGAAAGAGACAGGTAGTTATAGATTCCTTACCTTAGAATAGATACACCAGCAATACCATCCCCAGAGGAGGGTCTGCGAACCAAGTTATCATCAGACAGTCCTGGAGGACTGAACAGGCAAGTAGCCATCCCTCCGGACTTGACTACCCAGGCAGTAATGTCTGGTGAAAGTGTGCATAGATGCCCACATGGCCGCCTGGCAGATGTCAATAAGTGGGACTCCACGTGAAAAAGCAGTAGTTGCTGCCGTAACTCCAGTCGAATGAGCCCGCAGCTCCACTGGAGCTTTCTTTTTAGCTAAACCCTAAGAAATCTTTACACAAAAGACAACCCATCTTGAGATGGTACGCTTTTGGACAGCCCGCCCTTTCTTGGTACTCACATATCCAACGAAAAGTTGATCCTCTACCTGGAAATCTTTAGTGCGGTCAAGGTAGAAGGACAGTGCACGTTTGGGTCTAGACAATAGAGTATCTCCTCCTCCTTGGAAGGGTGCGGAGGTGGGAAAAAGGTGCGCAAAGTAATGGTTTGTCCAATGTGAAAAGGTGTAACCACTTTTGGAAGGAACGAGGGTCTCGTTGAAGCACCACTCTGTCCGGATGCACAGAGAAGAAAGGGGGCTTAGAAGAAAGAGCCTGAAGCTCACTCACTCTGCGAGCAAAGGTGATGGCAACAAGAAAAGCAGTCTTCAGGGTAAGGAGCCTGAGAGGACAGGTTTGAAGAGGCTCAAAGGGAGCACACATAGGATAAGTCAAGACAAGGTACAAGTCCCACTGAGGCATAATGAAAGGAGATGGAGGAAAGAGGTGAATAATGCCCTTAAAGAACCTGTTAACAATAGGGGACTTGAACAAAGAGGGCAGATCTGCTAGTCGAATAAATGCAGAAATGGTTGTCAGATAGTCCTTGAGTGCCCCCAGAGTAGAGCCCAGCTGCGTCAAAGAAAGAATGAACAAAATAACCTCAGAAAGAGGGGCGGCGAGGGGATCCACAGCCACTGCTGTGCACCATGCCACAAACCTGTTCCATCGACAGGCGTATACTGTCTTAGTGGAGGGATGTCTGGCTGCCAAGATGATATTTCAGACTTCAGAAGGAAGGTCAAAGGCTGTCAACTGTCGCTGCTCAATCTCCATGCTAGGAGGTGGAAGCTGGACAGGTTCAGGTGCAGGACCGTCCCCTGCTTCTGCGACAGAAGATCCTCCCGAAGGAGGCAGTCTGATCAGAGGATCGATAGCCATGCTCAGGAGCTCGGTATACCAGAATCTTCGTGCTCAGTCGAGGGCCTTGTCATGCTTGATTTTCTTCGGCACGCGAGGCAGAAGTGGTACAGGCGGAAAGGCATACAGGAGGCCGCAGTTCCACTTGTGACTTAAAGCGTTGCCGAGCGAGGTCATGCCCTGATGTTCCAGCCATGTCCAAAGGTGAAGAGCCGCTTGACAAAGATTCCACATTCCCACCCCGCCCTGTTTGGTGCAATTCCACATGGCGGCGGTGTTGTCTGTGAACACCTGCACTATCTTCCCCTTGAGGGAGGGAAGGAATGCCTTCAGTGCCAAGCGAATCGCCCAGAGCTCCAACAGGTTGATATGGAGCCTAGACTCCGCCGGAGTCCAGACTCTGATCTCCACCTCTCCCAAGTGGCCGTCCCAACCCAGGAGTGAAGCATCAGTCACCACCGTGAGGTCTGGTTGGGGAAGGGAGAGGGATCTGTCTCTGACCCAATCCTGGTTCGTTAACCACCACTGCAGTTGTTGTTCAGTTTCCTCGAAGATCTGGACGCAGTTGGGGAGATTCCACTGATGTTGCGCCCACTGGAACTTCAGTTCCCACTGCAGAGCCCACATATGCCATCTGGCATGATCAATCAGCAGGATGCAGGAGGCCATGAGGTCCAGCAGCCTCAGGGTCATTCTCACCGAAATCCGGGATAGATGCTGAAACATCGGTATCATAGCCTGAATATCTTGGACTCGCAGTTCGGGAGGATAGGTCCGAAACTGCACTGTGTCCAGAACAGCTCCGATGAAAAGGAGCGACTGAGAGGGAGTCAGGTGTGACTTCGGGCATGTTGATAGTGAACCCCAGCGAATGCAAGAGGTACGCCATAGTCTGGAGGTGGGAGACGACAGCCTCGGGCGAGCCTGCCTACAACAACCAGTCATCGAGATAGGGGAAGACTGGAACCCCTGATCTGCGCAGTTGAGCTGCGACCGCCATCACTTTTGTGAACACATGCGAGGCACTGGTAAGGCCGAAGAGGAGTACAGTGAACTGAAAATGCTTGTGAACCGTAGTGGATGTGAAAATAGGCGTCCTGCAAGTCCAGCGCCACCATCCAGTCTCCAGGGTCGAGGGCAGACAGGACCTGAGCCAAGCGGTTGAGGGCCCGGAGGTCTAGGACAGGACGCAGGCCTTTGTCCATCTTTGGCACCAGAAAGTAACGGGAAAAGCAACCACAACCAACTTCTGGGGCAGGGACCCTTTCGATAGTTCCCTTGGCCGAGAGAGCTGAAACTTCCTGGCGGAGAAGCGCCAAATGATCCTCCGACATGCAATCGAAAGATGGTGGCATGGAGGGTGGGATAGTCTCAAAGGGGAGGGAGTAGCCCCTTCGGACTATCTGCAAAACCCACCTGTGTGGCGTGATGGTTTGCCAGTGGGAGAGGTGATGGCGAATAATGTCACCAACTGGCCGCTAATAGGCCTGAAATGTCAGACTAGGAGGGTTTGGAGGCTGCTGCAGGGGGGGAAAGGGTAGACTGGCCCGCCCGCTGGCTCCCAGACCTGCGTCGCTAGATCCCGATAAGGGCGGTAGACCGGGGTCTAAACATTGATAGGGAACTCCATACCTTTCTATAAATCTGTTGCTCGATAGCAACCTCATTTTCAATGGAAGTTCTCCTAATCTCAAGTAAATATAATGACTTTCAATAAAGTTTTACGGTATTCCTTAATAATCGAACATGCATTCAGTTTACAAGTGGCACCATAATCTCTTTGTCCTATGGATGTGATACCACTCAAATGTTTTTCCAAAGTCTTAACCTTTGTCTGTATAAAAGGTTCAATGAGAGGACAATTTTACAAATAATGTATAAAGTGATAATTGTGGTGTGTTCACATGGGGGATATATGTTTGCTTTTTACATCTGTTTTTCTTCTCTTTTTCTTTTACTTATTATCTATTATATAATGAAAGTCTTTTGTTCTGTCTACTTTCCATCCTGAAGAGGAAAGAAAAAGTGCATTAACACTTGTGACCCTGCATGGGTGCTTTGCAGTCTATCTGATTAACAGGAATAGATAACTGCTGATTGAAAGTAATAATTGCAATCTATGATGTGGACTAGTTTAAACTGCGATGCACACGTGAGGTTTCTTTGACTTATGCGATTTTCTTACTAGAGTTTGATCGCTCCTAGGTTATTTGCTGAAGTAGTTAGATTTTTTGGTGGTGCGGTTTTTTGATAAAGGAACGGTCATTTTCACTCGCTTTAGTTGTATGTGGCGGTTTATAGTCACTTCCTATGTTTTATACACCAGCCCAATATGGCGGACCTTCTGTGAGCAAAACCTGCCGCGATAGTCCTCTCTCGATTTCCATCACCTAGCGGTAACGCGATTTAACGCGAACGGAACATAGAGCACTCAATGCTTCCTCCACACCTGGAGTTCATTTCCATGAAGACCTCGCTACGGGTAAGCCATGAGTGATAAGCTTATGGATTTACCATCTAATGCTATATGTCGAATGTGGTGAGGATTACAGAAATAACAATGCTGCAAGATTTGTGTGTTAAGAATACTTTCGGCCACTGTGGTCACGTGTTTCGATTTGTCAGAAATTTTGTGACTTCAAGACTCTATGCTGTGATCAGCGTTTTGAGGAGACCGGTTATATTCGTTCGTGTCTCCGTTACGTTACGTAACGTGCACTAGTTAAAAGCTTAAGAATTGGGGTATTGTGCTTGGCCATAAGTCTCAAAGGCCTTTTTGCGTTCTGGAAACAGCCAACTCAACTCATGGGGGATGATTACTTACTGTTTGGCTTTCAGTACTACGTAGTATGTGTGTTTGCAGGCTTTTAAATAAGCAATTATCACAAATGTTTATTTTTTAATATAAGATGCCATGTTTACGTTCGTGTTTTCTCTCTCATGTTTTGTTTCTCTCTTTTCTTCTGTTCTGTTCTTATTTCTTTCCTGTTATTTTTTGGATTATGATCATATGGGTTCTAGATACTATCTTGACAATAGCATAGTTCTGGGACACGACAGTACAACTGGTGCTTGGTAGTTCAAAATTGTTTGTTTTGAGATGGCAGTACAATATGTTACCTGCTTATCACACTTAGGCTTATCAGGACCTGTTTTTGGCGTGCATCTCTTACACCTGCCATTTGTTGCCGGGGAGAAGGATCACCTTTATACCTTAAGGGATTTACAACACCCGGTTGGCCTACTTTGCCTTGGACTGATACTTTGACGATTCATGGATTTCTTGAATGGATCGGTCGAATTGTTTCTAGGTGAGAATATATTGTTTAGGGTTTAATTTTCTATCCCTTTCCTTGGGTTCAAAAATGGTTTTCTTCTCTGTCTGTGGTCTTTGGTGGCAGTTTCGGTTTTTTCGATAGTAGGGACACACACTTTTTCCTTTGGTGGTGGTCAGCTATTTGTGGTGAGTGATCCAACACCTTGGTTGCCACAACATGATCATACTTTTTGGATGCATAATATGTGTTATGGTACATAATGGTAAACATGACTTATTTATTTTCTTAAATAATGAAATAGGCATGACTTCGTAAGTGCATCAATTGCCTACCCATAAGATCACAGCTGTAACAATTTGACTTTATGGGATTGGTGATTGTTTTAGGTTTGTGACTGTTCCTTTTATGTATTGTTTACAGCCTTGAAAAAGTCCTTTTAGGACGAAACACGTGTCGGCTGTTGTGTACACATTTTTGGATTGTTCAAGAAGATACATTAAAGAAACGTGCAAGTGCAAATCCAAAGCTATTGATGGACTCTAATTTTCTGACATGTTCAAACACATTGTTGATACCAGCTTCCCTGATTTACTATAATTGTCGTGTGCTATAGCAATTGTGGAAAAAAGTTTGTGGAGTCCTGAGAGCCTCCCTTGTCTCATTTTGGATCTCCGTTTTATCCTCCTAATAAGCAGAGGCGGATGTTTTGCTTGAGAGCACCGTGAAGACTAATCGTATGAAATTGTCATGCTTCGAGGATGAACGGGTACGAAGGTCCAGTATATAAGGACTTGAAACGCTAACGAACGCGCTTAGCGTTCTAGCTCCGAGCCCTGTTTCCGTCCTTTGCAACCTTTGCCTGACTTCCGTTTGGTTGTTTCCTGTCCCGGAGGCTTCGTAGTCCGAGTTGGGTGTTCTAGTGAGCGTTCTGGGAGATAGATAGCGGCCGTGTTGTTGGCGTTTGAGACGCCGTTGCAGATAGTTGCCTGTACGGTTCCTGGTGTCCCAAGATCCCGTCACCCGTTTCGCCGCCCTTACGAAGTTCCTGGTTCACCGTGGATCTGCTCACTCCCCCATCAACCGAGTGAGTGTGTCTGCGCCCTTCCTTCGTTTCCGCGCAATTCCTTGCCTAAACCTCCTTGTTGTGGATTATTGTCGGCTCCTGTGCGGTGCCCCTTCCTAACCCCAATCCTTGCCAGCTCCATTCCTTCGTTTCAGTGCCATCCCTTGCCTATGTCCTTGTAGATGTTTATTGTCTGCTCTTCGGCAGTGCCCCTACCTTACCCCACTCCTGGTTTATGCTGGTAGTTTGTCCTTCACCTTACCTGTATTTGTGGGTCCTGGTCATCCGTGGTTTGTTGCTCCACTGAAGTGGTTTCCAGAACTATGAGATAACACTGTTGTATGTTCTGGCTACACTCATCCTACGAGTTGTATCCGTGTAGTCTGCTTAGAGCCTGAATCCGTCGCCCCATAGGCAGAAGGGGTATCTGGCGTGAACCACTGTGCCGTAACCTCGACTCGACAGAAGAAAACGGTAACAGCGCTGTGCGCTGCTTTATTTGTTCTCACATGTAAAGTAAAAAGGGGGAAGTAATTTTGTGATGTTCCTTTCATAGTGTTCCGTGTTACCATTGAAGGGCAACACTAGACAGACCACGCCCCCACTCTTCAAAGGAGAACCCTTCCACTGAACCTGTGAGTGGAGAATAGAGGGGAAGGGAGAGTTGTGCATACATTCAGGAAGAATTATAGCTAACCCCCTGTTGCTTGTGGTATAGGATGTTCCTGAGTGAAGTCATCAATTAAACCTGTTCCAATTCCGAAGTTACCTGAACTTTGGTAGGCGGCATTACAGAATGTACTTTCTTTAGACATAGAGGGACATTGTGTTATTTGTAGTTAACCCACTCTTTCTATTGCAGCGGAGTGTTGCCTTATCCTGAAGTCCTCTTCAACCAACCCTAGACTGGACCCCCTTCTTCCCTTGTTTTGTTTCCCTGTTTTCCCCTGGTGTGTCATCCGAGACTCTAGTGCTTGATAGAGTCGGAGAACCGCAGGGGAAGATTGAGGCTTACTCTACTGGTTCCTGACGCTTCTGCGGAAAGCTCCGAGATTCCTTACAGAACGCTAAGCCCAAAGAGGTGTGTTCTGCCCGAGCGTCATGGAATTAGGTACGGTCACGTTAGCAGACATTGCTGGCATGCTAGGCAACCTACAGGCTGAAACTCAAGCCTTGGCATCTCGAGTTGACGTCCTTCAGAGTAGACAGGGGGCATCAGCCATGGGAGGGAGCAGCGAATGTCAGTCACCGGTGATACAGGTCACGACACCCCCGTCCATTCCACTAGCCCCGCCAGAGCGATTCACTGGTGACACGGCTAGGTGAGCTGCATTCCTTAGCCAATGCCAGTTACATTTTTCTTGCAAGGCCAACTGTTTTCCTTCTGAGCAGTCTCGGGTGGCCTTCGTAATCTCCTATCTAAGTGGTTCAGCGGCAGATTGGGCCATACCCTTGGTGGATAGGGATGACCCTTTGTTATATAGTTATGATGCCTTCAAAAGAGAATTTCGTAAATTGTTCGACAGGCACGTTTACACCCATGCAGCTGATACAGAGTTGTTAGCCTTAAAACAGGGCAATCACGATTTGGTACAGTACATTACCTCTTTTAGGAGGTTAGTGGTAGAGGCCAACTGGCCGGAAGAAAAACGCAGCACACTATTTTATAGGGGATTAAGGGACGACCTGAAAGATGCCCTCTCCCACATAGTAGACCTACCGGAGTCCTGCACTGACCTCATAGATCTGGTAGTCCAGATCGAACACCGTCTCAGAGAGCGGAAACATGAAAGAGGACGAATAGAACCCCGGGGTGTATACCCGAAGGAAAAGAAGAATGACCCTCCTAATGGCTTAGACGAAAGTGAACCTATGCAAATAGGAGTAGTGAGAGGTCCACTAACCCCTGAAGAAAGACAGAGGAGAAGGACGGACAAACTATGCATGTATTGTGGTAAAGCAGGCCATTTCTTGAGGTCTTGTCCCGTCAAACCTGTTCTAAGCAATCGACAGGGAAACTAGAAAGCTCGAGGTCTTTCGAGACCGGACTTTCGGGCTGTTCAGGATGCACGGTCTCTTCTGTTGCACAAGAAACATCTCCTACCTCACATCTATATGTCACTGCTTATATTACTCTGGCCCACCATGGTCTGCATGTCAACATCATGATTGATTCCGGGGCGTCTGGGAATTTTATGGATTCCGAGTGGGCTAGAGCTAATCTGATCCCAAGGAAAGAAAAGGAATTAACTAACAAGGTTACCACCATTGACGGCCGTCCTCTTATTTCGGAGCCCGTCACCCATCAAACCAAGCTACTCCACTTGAAAATAGAACCTCAGCATCAGGAAGAATTGTCTTTTGATTTAATACATTCACCTCAGATTCCAGTTCTGTTAGGGATACCATGGTTGAAGCTTCACAACCCTCTAATTGATTGGGAGAAGTCCACCCTGGAATTCCGGCCTGTAATCACGCAAGAAAATATGATAGCAACCACACAGGGGAGACCCATGTCTGACACCCAAGAACTCGAACCGGAATTGCCCGCCTGTTACATGGATCTAAAAGCGGTTTTTGATCCCAGAGAAGCAGAAACTTTACCACCACATAGAGCATACGACTGCCGTACAGATCTAGAGGCAGGAGCCAAAATCCCTTTTAGTCGAGTTTATTCGCTCACCGAAAAAGAAAACGCCTACCTTAGGGAATATCTGGATGACATGCTGGAAAAGGGATTCATCAGACCCTCTCGTTCTCCAGCCTCCTCTTCGTTATTTTTTATATCGAAGCGTGAAGGGGGGTTACGTTGCTGCATTGATTACAGGAAGCTAAATCAAGTTACCATCAAGAACAGGTACCCGTTACCACTCATCACCTCCCTCCTTGACAGAGTACGAGGGGCACAATTTTTCACTAAGCTAGACCTGCGGTGCGCATATCATCTGGTGCGGGTCAAGGAGGGAGACGAGTGGAAAACGGCTTTTTGTACCAAATATGGGTTATACGAATATCTCGTTATGCCCTTCGGTCTTTGTAATGCTCCTGCAGCTTTTCATTAATGAGGTACTGAGGGACATGCTCGATGAATATGTCATAGCTTACATTGACGATCTTTTGATATTTTCTCCGTCCATGACAGAACATACCCGCCATGTGCGCAGTGTGTTAGAACGTCTTCAGGCGAATAGGCTATACTGTAAGTTGGAAAAATGCACATTCCACACACAAGAAGTACCCTTTCTGGGCTTTGTTGTGTCTCCATGGGGTTTGGCGATGGATCCCGGTAAGGTGGCTGCAGTTCTTTCTTGGCCAGCACCCAGCACCGTTAAAGAATTACAGAGTTTTTTGGGTTTTGCCAATTTTTATAGGCGGTTCATTATGAACTTTTCTGACTTGGTTACTCCCCTCACAGCCCTTTTGAAGAAGGGAATCGTATATACCTGGTCTCGAGAAGCGGAGAATGCATTTCAGCAACTACGGCTTGCCTTCACTCGAGCTCCTGTCTTGAGCCATCCAGATCCGGCTTTGCCCTTTGTTGTAGAGGTGGATGCCTCTCAGATGGCGGTGGGAGGTGTTCTCAGCCAATCAGATCCTATCAGCGGGTTGAGTCATCCTGTAGCCTATTTCTCCCACAAATTCACTCCGGCGGAATACAATTACGCTGTGGGTGATAAAGAACTTCTTGCCATAAAGAAGGCATTTGAGGAATGGCGGCAGTATTTGTTGGGTGCCCGACATCAAACAACGGTCTATACAGACCACCGCAATCTTCAATACTTGAAATCTGCCAAAGCCTTATCCATGCGACAACTACGATGGTCGCAATTCTTCTGTGAATACGATTTTACTATCCAATACCGACCTGGAAGACGGAATGGTAAGGCAGATACCCTCTCTCGTCTAGGGTTTCACCTGCCCGAAGAGCCCATGGAAACCCCGAACATTGTCTCTAGAGAGGCCATCATAGGGGGGGGTGCTTACAGAAGAGGAATTCCATACTCGGGTCAGGCAGAGTCAGTCATCAGCTGAGATGCTGGAGGTGGTGGGTTCCCATGAGACTAATGTCCGAGAGGGGTATGTTTGTGTGCAGGGAGGAGTGGTATTGCCCACCAGGGAATTACAAACCCAAGTGTTAGAGTGGTACCATTCCCATGCTGTGGCTGGACATCCCGGGATCAAGAAAACCATACAAACTATAAGAGACAAGTTCTGGTGGCCCAGTATGCTTCAGGACATAACATCCTATGTTAAGACGTGTCATGTGTGTGCTCAGACCAAAGTTCCCCGCCACAATCCAGTGGGTCTGCTTCTACCTCTTCCCTCACCACTTGGTCCTTGGCATACTGTGTCCCTTGATTTTATCTTAGACTTACCAGTCACCGCTGACAAAAATGATACCATGCTGGTGGTGGTGGATTTATTCACAAAAACCGCCCACTTTGTCCCTTTGAGGGGTTTACCCACAGCAGTTGTACTAGCTTCAGTGTTTTTACGTGAGGTAGTACGTCTCCATGGGTTTCCTTCTGTCTTAATCTCAGATAGGGGAACCCAGTTTGTGTCCCGTTTCTGGAGGTGTTTATGCTCCTTAATTGGGATAGACGTTAGATTATCCTCCAGTCATCACCCTCAGTCTGATGGGCAGACTGAGAGAGTCAATCAATGCTTCGAACAGTACATCCGAACACAGGTGTTACACTCTACAGGGGATTGGGATAAGTGGGTGTGGTTAGCGGAAATCGCATATAACAACTGTCCACACACATCCATAGGCCATTCACTCTTCTTTTGTTCTAGTGGATTCCATCCCAAGTTGTTACCCGCGGGGGTTTCTCAGGAGAGCCCTGTTCCTGCAGCCAATGAACTGGTGACGAAGTTACTGGAGATTCACAAGGGTACCTTAGTCACCTTGGAAGCAGCTAAAGTCAGGTACAAGGAAGGGGCAGATTTACACCGAAGATTGGAACCCATTTATGAACCTGGGGATAAGGTGTGGCTTTCCACTAAACATTTGGCACTGAGTGGTTCACGCAAGTTTAACCCCAAATACATTGGCCCTTATAGGGTACTGAGAGCAATTAACCCTGTGGCGCTGCAACTTGAATTGCCTGCTTCTTTCAAGATCCACCCTGTGTTCCATGTCTCTCTGATCAAACCTGTAGAACCTGGTACTCGACTCCCGAAGCGACCAGCTCCGATTCTTCTACAGAATACCGAAGAGTACGAAGTGGAAGCAATAGTGGACTCTCGTGTTGTACGGAATGTGCTCCAATACTTATTGCATTGGAAAGGGTATGGTGTAGAGGAGCGTACCTGGGAGCCTGCCAGTGCTGTGCATGCACCTAAACTGATTAGTCTCTTCCATTTGCAGCATCCGAACAAACCCAAACGAGTGGGGGGCCGTTGTGGGGGGAGTGTGCTGTCATGCTTCGAGGATGAACGGGTACGAAGGTCCAGTATGCAAGGACTTGAAACGCTAACGAACGCGCTTAGCGTTCTAGCTCCGAGCCCTGTTTTCGTCCTTTGCAACCTTTGCATGACTTCCGTTTGGTTGTTTCCTGTTTCCTGTCCCGGAGGCTTCGTAGTCCGAGTTGGGTGTTCTAGTGAGCGTTCTGGGAGATAGATAGCGGCCGTGTTGTTGGCGTTTGAGACGCCGTTGCAGATAGTTGCCTGTACGGTTCCTGGTGTCCCAAGATCCCGTCACCCGTTTCGCCGCCCTTACGAAGTTCCTGGTTCACCGTGGATCTGCTCACTCCCCCATCAACCGAGTGAGTGTGTCTGCGCCCTTCCTTCGTTTCCGCGCAATTCCTTGCCTAAACCTCCTTGTTGTGGATTATTGTCGGCTCCTGTGCGGTGCCCCTTCCTAACCTCAATCCTTGCCAGCTCCATTCCTTCGTTTCAGTGCCATCCCTTGCCTATGTCCTTGTAGATGTTTATTGTCTGCTCTTCGGCAGTGCCCCTACCTTACCCCACTCCTGGTTTATGCTGGTAGTTTGTCCTTCACCTTACCTGTATTTGTGGGTCCTGGTCATCCGTGGTTTGTTGCTCCACTGAAGTGGTTTCCAGAACTATGAGATAACACTGTTGTATGTTCTGGCTACACTCATCCTACGAGTTGTATCCGTGTAGTCTGCTTAGAGCCTGAATCCGTCGCCCCATAGGCAGAAGGGGTATCTGGCGTGAACCACTGTGCCGTAACCTCGACTCGACAGAAGAAAACGGTAACAGCGCTGTGCGCTGCTTTATTTCTTCTCACATGTAAAGTAAAAAGGGGGGAAGTAATTTTGTGATGTTCCTTTCATAGTGTTCCGTGTTACCATTGAAGTGCAACACTAGACAGACCACGCCTCCACTCTTCAAAGGAGAACCCTTCCACTGAACCTGTGAGTGGAGAATAGAGGGGAAGGGAGAGTTGTGCATACATTCAGGAAGAGTTATAGCTAACCCCCTGTTGCTTGTGGTATAGGATGTTCCTGAGTGAAGTCATCAATTAAACCTGTTCCAATTCCGAAGTTACCTGAACTTTGGTAGGCGGCATTACAGAATGTACTTTCTTTAGACATAGAGGGACATTGTGTTATTTGTAGTTAACCCACTCTTTCTATTGCAGCGGAGTGTTGCCTTATCCTGAAGTCCTCTTCAACCAACCCTAGACTGGACCCCCTTCTTCCCATGTTTTGTTTCCCTGTTTTCCCCTGGTGTGTCATCCGAGACTCTAGTGCTTGATAGAGTCGGAGAACCGCAGGGGAAGATTGAGGCTTACCCTACTGGTTCCTGACGCTCCTGCGGAAAGCTCCGAGATTCCTTACAGAAATATAACTGTTTTCCTATACTCTTTCTTTAAATGGATGTGCATGTAAATTGAGGAAAAGTAGGTCGCACACCGCTCGTCACACCAGCAAGTTGCCCCAAAGGACTGTGGGAAATGTAGTGGCGACGGCGGGTACGCCTATGCCACAAAAAGTAAATAGAACAGTATGTGTATGCGTTAGCCATCCCTGGACACGTGTTTCGAGGTAGTTGCCTCTCGTCAGCAGGGAGCAGGTCAGTGTAAAGGGGTGCCGCGTGGACTGCCAAATGTAATTAAAAGCAGGTCAAGTACCTCTCCTGGCGCGCAGGTGCAGACTCAAGGATGTGCATGTAAATGTTCTGGCAAGCTTCTGCTTGGCTCTTTGTTGTTAACAGTTAGTCAGAGGTATCCAGTTCACAGAGATTTGTGAATTTTGCTGCTTCTCTCCCATCTGCCACGGCTTGGGAGAGAACGGCCCGAGCCTCCTCCGGGCACTTAGGCATCACTTGAGCCGTATCCCAGATTGTATGGGAGTATCGGCCCAAGAGGCACACGGTATTCACGGACCACAGTGCCAAGATGGAGGAAGAGAACATGTGCTTCCCAAGATGATCCAGCTTCTTGGATTCCCTGTCTGGGGCAGTAGAAGGGAATGCATGCTTGGAAGAAGAAGCTTGGACCACCAAGCTCTCTGGGGAAGGGTGAGGAAAATGGGATCGCCCCATAGCAACCACTGCCTACTTCTGAGACCGGGACCCTCTCTATAGCCCCATTGGCCAGGAGAGCTGTAACTTCCTCTTGGAGTAAAGTTAAATGATCCTCCGGCAACCGTTCTTGAAGTCGCGGAATATGAGAAGGAAAAGAAAGGAAAGGCAGAGTATAGCCCTCCTGAATGATCTATCTGCAAGTCCGATGTTTTAGACCTCCAGTGGAGGAGATGATGATGGATTCTCCCAACAACTGGAGTAGCGTGGTCTACCAGAGTCAGACTAGGAGTGATTGGAGGCTGCGGCTGCCAAGAGCTGAGTAGCAGACGACTTCTGGATTCCATTTGGAGGTCGAAATGACCCGCGCCCACGTACTTGCACAACTTGGGAAGTCTGTGCCAGACGGTGGCTGGGATACAGTTGGCATGGCTGGAAACCCATTCTATTGCCATGAAAGGTCCAAAAGCTAGACTGGCCACGTGGTGTTACTGAGAGGCCCAAAGATCTGGCCGTAGCAAGAGAATCCTTGAAGCGCTGCAAGGCAGATTCCTCCTTATCTTCAGAGAAAAGATATGTCACAAGGCAGGTCCATCAAATTAACCTGGCCATCGCATGAGAAGCCAGACGTTCTCAGGCAAGCGTGGCAACGTAAGACCACTGTTGATGAAACCGCTCTGCCCATCGTGTCAGTCGTGTCAAGGCCACACTTAATGGTGAATTTTGCTGCATCTCTCCCGTCCTTCACTGCCTGGAAGAGTATGGCCTGAGCCTCCTCCAGAACCTGTGGCAGCGCTTACACAAGTGTAGGAGAGTAGGGTCTGCTATCCTATGGTCACCCCAAATGTTTGCTTTTTGCTTCACTGGTTTTTGACATATTGAGGCTGTGGGCCTGCTAATCAGACCCCCAGCCTGCTGTTCTCTCTAACTAAATTGACACTATGCACCCTAGGTGCATAACCAATTGGAAGTGGATCACCCTGTGAGCCCCTGTACCAGTGTACACTAGGTACCCAGGGCATTGGTGTATCTAAGGCCTACCAGGGGCTGCAGCATGTATTATGCCACCCCTGGCCTGGCCTAGCAATTTGACACAACTGGCTGATCACTCAGCTGGGGTAAGTTGGTGTAACCACCTCTTACTTAGGTGTAGTATACCTATACCTAACCTTAAATGGGACACATGTTAACCTATAAGTCACTCCTATGGCAGGCCTTAACAATCCTGAAGGCAGAGTGCTTGGTTCCATGTGAGATGGTGCTCTGGCATGAGCTGAGCCTGTCTGCAGTGGTCGGAACAACTTCCTTCTACCGTTTCCAGATATCGTCATACCATATACTCTTAAGTGCATTATGAACCTCGCGGTTAAATGCTATCTTTGGTTTGGCTTTATCAAAACATGTCGAGTAAGGTGTCATACGAATTGGAATACTAACCCCTCGCCAATTCTGGCGACGGGGTTAGCATTCCACCCTTCTAGAGGGACACGACATGTACAGTACCTGAAAACCGGGTAAAATCAGACATAGCCTCAGCTCCACAAAATGGATGCTGCCACCACAGACACAAGTCTGCCCTCCTGCTGCTGGGAGTCCTTCCAGCTTGGGAGACGTGGACAAAGGGTTTCCTGCCAGGGGAGGTGCGAGCACCACCCCAGACAGGATTTTGTGTATTGGTCAGGTAGGGCTTGAAAGAAACCAGACATGCCTGAGGCTCACAAGGAGCCTCGGTGCATATGCCAGTTCAAACCAGTCCTGGGGCACACCAGCCCCGGACCTGGGGCGAGCTGGACAAAGGATTGGGGGTGTAACCACCCCCCTTCCTGGTCCCACCCTTGGGGAGGGACCTAGCAGGTAGTCCGGCCGCTAGAATCCGCTTAAAGGTAGGAGCTGCGTCCTAAGACTTCAGACATCCTGGAATCAACTTAACCACAAGAAGAAGACGGGAACTTCGACGCTCTGCTGCACAGAGGACTGAAGGAAATCTCCCCTATGGTCAGGGAGTGACCATCTTGCTAACGCAAGCACCAACCAGCTATTCAACGTCTGCTTTGCCGCCGCCTCCCGCCGGAGCCCGAGCCCAGAGCCTGACAAGACCTGGACCTCCAGACCTCTCACCGCCCGATCCACAGTCCCTGAGAGGAAGGAACCCATGGAGGCACCGAGACACGTGGAGCCAGCCATCTTGGAAGACCGACGACAAGCTGCAAGCGCAACGACAGAGGCTCCCTCCAAGTTGTGCTTTGGGTCCTGAGAAGCCCAACACCCGAGCAGCATCTGCACCAAAGGTGAGCCCTCCAGCATCTCCACGATCTGCGTGGGGCCCCTCTGCACTTTGCATCTCGACGCGCTTGCCCGGTCCCTGGCCCGTTGGCTAGTGGCCATTTTGGCGACCTATTTGAAAATCAACGACGCTGGTCTGGTTGCTCCAGACTGGCCCTAGCTGCTCTCCAAAAGAGCAGCCCCTCTGACCTTGCTGGTCAGAACAATCAGCTTTCTTGAACTTCCACGACTCCTGCCTTTGCCAAGGCTTGTTTGCTTCTTTCGAGTCGCCGACACCGCCGACAGCGAGAGACTGCGTGGGACAGCTCGTGACTCGACTCCTGGATGTCGTCGACCTTCAGGGACCACGTGGCTGCGGAGACAAGCTACACCTAACCACCTGTTTGCACCAGACATCGCCTGGTACCTACCTGGTGCCACGCCGGTCACTGGCTAGTGACTGTGAACACTGTCCCCTCTGCTTTCAGGTCTTCTACAACTCCGATCCACCCTTGGATCCAACGCAGCTCTTCTGGACCGACCGCCTGCAGCATCTTTGTCATCAGGCTCCATTGAATCGATAGAAGAAACCCGACGCACTTCGAGGCCTATGCACCTGCTTCCTGTGGGTGAGGTAAAGCTGGCACTCCGGTGCCCAAGTGTAGAGAAACATCTCTAGTGTCTGTGTTTTGAATCTTGAGATCGTAGTCCATCCATAAGACCCTTTCTGCAGTAACTTTCTAACTTTTACGCACCCATTGAAAACCTATGGGAGCACGCGTGTGACTTTCCGCACTGCACACGCGACCCGTGGACCTCCTGGTCACTAACTGAAGTTACCTCCTTGTAGGGCCAGCGATTCTAGAGGCCCTAGGCCTTTTCCCTTTCCTGTTCGTGGTACTTATACCACTATTTTAGTATATGGTTTGAGTGGCCACCAGGGCCCATCCATATAAAGTGCAACTTCTGTATATTATAACGTTGTCTTGTTTAACGATTTGTGCTCCTGTGCTCATAAAGAGTCTAGGGGATACTTTGAGAAATAAATACATATATATTTTGAACATATATCTGTGTGGTGTCCTTTCATTGGTATAAAGGGGGGGTTACATTTGGTAAAACAGCCTGCTTAACACGCTTTAACGAGTTTAGCCTCAAAGACTGCTTAGCCTACGCTACCACTAGGGCAGCTAGTCCGAAAAGGTTGACTTACAGCCACACCATAAGGGTTGCTTGGCATGGTACAAGGTGGTCACTTTAACTAGTGAACATCATATACCAGGCCAACTTCTCACAACAAGCATCTCCCATACAGAGTGGGAGAAACGGCCCAATAAGCATGCAGTATTCACCAACCGCGATGTCAGACTGGCAGAAGAAAATATCTTCTTCCCATATGTTTCCAGTCTCTTGGATTCCCTATCCGGAAGGGCGGAGGGGAATGTGCCATGATAAGTAGAAGTCTGCACCACCAAGTTCTCAGGGGTGGGGTGATGGGCAAGAAAATTTGGGTCGCTGGAGCCGGGCGAAGGCGGCGTGCAATTGTCCTACTCACAGGAGCCCCTGTGCTATGCTTGGACCATGTGCCTAGTAGGACATCAGTAAGTGCCTCATTAAAGGGCAATAGGGGTTCAGAGGCGGCAGCCCCAGGCTGAAGCACTTCGGTCAGGAGATTAATCCTCACCTGCACAGATGTGTAACTCCAATCCAAGAACTTCAGCTGCCCTCCTTACCACCATGGCATAAGAAGCCCACTTCTCCATAGCCATAGTGGGAGGAGAAAGTATGCCAGTATCTGGGGATGTGCCCAGTCCACTGGCCTCCCCAAGTTCCTCATACCAGTCCATCTGTTCCACAGACACATCCTGGTGCTCCGAAGGGTCCATAGACCCTTCACAGTCCCCTCCCGTGCCTGAAAATGACCAGGCGATAACATAGAACCTCTGGGTTCTGCCGGCACCGACTCATCGGGGATAAGGATGGGGCTGGCACCAACTTTGGATCCAATGTCAGGGGAGGTCGCCCTGGCACAACCGGCATCATGCCAGATCTGGAATCAAATACGAGGCCCCGCCGATGCCATGGCCGGAGCCGACGGCGTATAATTTGATGGTGCCCCCTCTGATCGTGCGAGGCCCTAAGGCTCACCAGAGGGGTCGGCCCACTCAAATACACAGCACATGGCCTTGTAAAACTTTTTGATTTGAGCAGGAGTCGCTCCGGCTCCTGGAAACGGGGAGGCGTGTAGTCGATCCTGGCTCCGCAGAACTGTGCCTAGAGCGTCAGTGCTCCTTAGCTCATTTCTTAGACGGACGACAGTCGAGGCGAAGATGAAGTCCGCTTTGACTTCTTCTTCTTGTGCCTCTTTCTCGAGTGTCCCAAAGACCCTCGAGTGGGAGGAATAGGACTTGGGGCTCCGGAAGCGGTATTGCGACCTCCTCTTCTTCGAACAGGACCGGTATCCCCACAGAGTCTCGCTGGCTAACGTCAACTGCCAGGTCGCAAGGAGCTTCAAAGCCTGCTCCAGCAAGGCCTTCGGAGCCATGGCCCGACAGTCTGAGCACGACTTTGAGTTGTGGTTGCACTCCAGACACCAGAGGCAGACAAGGTGGGGGTTGGCAACCAACATGGCGCGGTGACAGTCACCACACGGTTTGGTTGAACCCTATCTTCTAGAAGACATCCTCGACACAGTCAAGGAAAAAATACATCGACCAAAAGACTAAAAAACCTGTCAAAAAGCGACAGAGGGGAAGCTCTTCCTGGATCAGCTCCTAACTGGAGTGGAAAGAAAAGAAATGACATCCGTGTGTCTGTAGAGGTGACCGCAACATCATAACCGATGCAAATGACGCAGACAACGTGACGCGGCGCCGAATGGAGCCACCCAATGGCACGTGCAAGGGGTACTGCTCACTCAAAAGTTTCCAGATCCAGCCCGACACCTGGGGAATTCAAAGGTAAAAATCTGCAGTTAGAAGAATCTATCAGATTACACTTTTTTTTTTTTTTTTATTCTGTTCACTAGTTTTCAAACAAACCAAACATAAGTGTCATATACAGTAAAAAAAGGTTTGGCACAGTATCAGCACATCTATGGCACAGCTTCCAAAAGCCCTGGATTCCACATCGTCTTTTAGGAGAATATAATAAGGTATTTGCACAGACATTGAGAAGCATCTTACAGTTGGTTAAAGCATTACACACAGCCACATTTAGTTGAGTATTACCATCTGTACACAGCACAGTCCCACCATGGGGAGTCATCATTCCGACGCCCCTGGTATAGCCCAATCCCGGGCACTCCCGGCCATCACAAACCCGAAATCTTGCACTCTTATCAGCATATCCCTATAACACCCCAACTCTTTAGTGGACCCAGCCCCACTGATGTTGTGGGAACCTAGAACCTCTCAGGAAAGCAGGCACCCCCTACTCTGTGGCCGGGGTCCGCGCGTGGGTGCGCAAGCAAATAGCACTTTAGGGGGCCCCAGATATCTTTGGGCCTGGATGTGCTCGGCAACAATTCCGCATATGTAGTGAGTTGCTCCTGACAGTACACTAAATCATCCATCCAGACTTTGAACTTGGGCGCCCGCCCTCTACCTCAGCAGCACGCCACGCGCCTCTTTGCCAGAAGCAGCGCAAGTGCCACATATTTGCGATGCACCACTTTTAATGGTTTAACATATCCTAGTAGAGCCAATAGGGGTGTGGGCTCAATATGAGCATCCAACATCAAATCTAAAGCTTCAAAAACCTGCTTCCAATAATTATGTACTCCTGGGCATTCCCAGGTTAAGTGCAAAAAATCTGCACATGGCGCTCGACACCTTTCACAGTTGTCTGCATCCCTCAGATTATACCTATGCATCCTGGCCGGGGTGTAGTACAATCTATGCAAGAATTTATAATGAATTATAAGCAGCCTACTGCTAGCCGATACCTGCGCTGTCTGTGATGAGCAGTACTCCCATTGCTCATCTGACAGTTCAAAGCCCAATTCTACATGCCAGCGCGTCCTAGCTAGCGCAGATGGCTCCTTTCTTTGTGTGTGCACTGTGTGATATATCAGTGATACTAGCCGTTTGGCTGTCGCGCTTTTAAGAGTCAGTTGCAGCGGAGCAAGTTCTGGGGGCTCAGCCGGGAAGTTCGGAGTAAGGGAGAGGATGCCCTGTCTAAGACGAATGTATAAAAACACCTCAAGTGGGGTCTGCTGTAAGTCCTGAAAAACATGCTCAATTTTCCGAAACTGACCATCATGATACAGATCCCCCCAAGTTTTAATGTGCGCACGCTTCACGAATTCGCGAAATACTGTTTCTTGAAGCAAGGGCATGCTGGGATGATACACGAGAGGCATCAGCGGGGAATAGAGAATAGGGGCATTCAACATACCACTTATTCGTTGCCACGCTGCCACAGTACAGGCAACAGTAGTCAACGGCTGCTCCCTGCCAGTAGACACATCATACAGCGCACCGTCTAGCGGGACGGGATTTGCAAGCCAGTGTTCTGCTGCCACTTTTGGCATATATCGCGGTTGGCGCACCTAAAAATAAGCATAGTGAGCCTGAGCACTAATATAATATAATTCAAAATTGGGCACGCCAAAACCTCCCTGTGAGTATGGCCGAATGAGTACACTCCACTGTAGTCTCGGGTGCTTGCCCCCCCATACCAAGCATATCAATTCAGATTTCAGTGTTTTAAAAAAGTAATTTCCTGGATAAAATGGTATGTTTAAAAAAAGATAAAGTAACTGGCGCAATATCACCATTTTTATCAGGGAGGCTCGCCCCGCCATTGAAAGAAGGAGAGTAATCCAGCGAGAGACGCATTCCGTTATGCGCGTCAGGGTTGTCCCGTAAGTGAGGCGCATTAATTCATCCCTATCCCTCGTGACACGAGCGCCCAAGTACCGCAATTCGTCCTCGCACCACTCCAGGGGGTAATCCAGCGGGAAGCGGACCGTTGCAGCCGTCAAAGGGAAAATACAGGATTTGCCACAATTGATTTGGATCCCGGAGAGTTTCCCGAACATGATGAACTCCCTGAGGATTGGGTTCAAATTAGTTTGCGGGTCACGAATATAGAGAGTGATATCATCCGCATATAAGGATATTAATATTTGCCTCATGTTGCACCGCAGCGCTTTGTCTCTATGATGCTGCCGCAGTTTCGCTGCCAAGGGTTTAACCACAAGCGCAAAAAGTAATGGGGCTAGAGGGCATCCCTGCCAGGTACCCCTTGTGACCGGGAACGCCCGGGATGTGCGACCATTGATGAGCACCTTAGCAACTGGCGGACAGTACAGTAGTTTAATACACGAGAGAAAAAGGGGGGGAAAGCCCATGCACAGCATCACCTTTAATGCCTCACAAATGGTCTCAACATTCTCTACTGAGTCTTTGTTTCATACAAAAAAATCGCGCACCTCCTCCCCCAGCTCCTCCTAAAAAACCGGGTCCAACAGAATAGGAGCGTGCAGTCTCCAACTGTTGCGCGGGGGGCCATAATCTGCCGACGATAGTTTAAGTTTAACTGGGGCGTGATCCGAATAAGTACGGGCTAAATGCTGTGCCTGAGATATGGCTGGGCCCAAGCTGCGAGTCACAAACCAATAATCCAGCCTCGCCCACGACGCCGCTTGCGCCGTGAAGTGTGTGCCCTCTAGCTTGTGGGGGTGAGAATGCCTCCAGACATCAATTAGGTGATAAGTACTGAGTGTGCTTTGTAGGATAGCACAAGCTTTTGTGTAATGATGATGGGCAGGGTGAGACCTATCAATCTCTGGGTTACATGCGACATTGAAGTCCCCTCCCCAAATTATATGATTAGAGCCTACATCAAAGATCCGAGCCCATAATTCGGAATAAAAGTCTGGGGCATCTACATTTGGCCCATAGCAGCAAGCCAGGGTGACGAAATCAGGACCCAGCCTACCCCAAGCCAGGCAATACCTCCCCTGCGCGTCCCAAGTAGCCCCAGCCAGCTGGAAGGGCGTGCGTTTCTTTAGAAGTATGGCTGTGCCCCTTGCATATGAGGAATAAGAGGAAAATATTCGATGTTCTGCTCATTTACTCACAAAAGTGTTAAGACTCCGGGGATTAAAATATGTCTCTTTCAGCATGGCTATGTGCACCTGATGCCGCTCCAGGTAGGCTAGTATGTGTCGCTTTTTACGTGAATCTCCCAACCCTCTGACGTTCCAAGTAACAATATTCAGTTTCTCTGGACTCTATGTCAATCAGGGGTATATATGTTCATCAATGAGAAAAAAGAAAAAAAAAAAACCTGTGCCCAAAGGGTACAGCACAATCCTTTAAAGTGTATATACTGCGTTACTGTACCTTGTGTCAAACGCTCAACAATGAAATCACCGGTCATCCTCAGTAAGCTTAAAAGCAAACCATCCTGTTTTGGGAAGAACAGGTATAAACGTGAACATCCCTCCCGTGATCCCGCCCCCTCCCACTGAAGCAGCTCCAACTTGCCAGAGGTAATCACCCTCCCCCGCCTCCCTCGAAAAACAGAAAAAAAGAAAATAACACCTGCAATAGAAAAGAGACAAGCACGCATGGCACAGGCCATGCAGTGTGCAACCGTGGGGAAATACCCATTGGGGGGGGGGGGGGTCTCCTTAGGTGACAATACAGATACTCCCCCCGCTCCGAGAGTCCACCACAGATGGTGCGGGCTAGACCCTAAAGGAGCCAAGGGTGCCCAGCAGGTCTAAAAAAAGACTCAGAGTGGCCAGTCAGCCGAACAGCATATTAAATGATCACCAGAGTTCCAGCTGTCCAGCTATCGCAACTAGCTTAATTCTACTGTCGCAGCCCAGAGTGAACCTGAACAAAAAGAGAAAATATCAATAGTAAGCAGTACAATAGTTACTGTGGGTCTTCGTCTGCTCCCAGTGCCGAAGATCGCGGCGATACCGCTGATGCTCCAATATTGTGACCTGTCCGTTTCAAATGTTTAAGGAAGTCCTCCACTTGCTGTGGCTTGGTTAGAAATCGCTGCTTACCCTGATGGGTCATCCGAGGGGGTGGACGCGGTCCCAATGTGCGATGTGCACGTTCTATTATGAACTGGCTGGAAAAAGCGTCCGCTCCGACCGAGGTTAACAACAATTTTTCCACGTAATCCTCCATTCTCCCTGTGTTGGTTGACTCCGGAATACCTAGAACGCAAATGTTATTTCGCCGACTGCGCGCTTCAAGTCCTCGTTCTTCGCGGTGACAATTTTCAGCAATTTATCCATGTGGGTGACCTGCGCGGTGACCCCAGTTGTAGCATCCTCAGTGTCCGAAATATGCCTCTCCGTCTCTTTTATGCGATCCTCATGTCAGTCTAATTTATGTGCAATGGCGTCAATACGCGATGACATTCTTATCAACCTTGTCCACGATGGTGGCGAACCCCTGCCGGACTTCCTGAAGAATACTCTGCATATCAGTTGCCTGCATAGCTGCTCTGTTCTGGGCCTCATCGCTGTTGTCCAACCCCTGGTTCTCCTTTCGGGCCCCGAGCATTCCGTTTCACCGTCTCGAAGTTCAGTTTGGGTTGACGGTTCTCTGACTTGCCCATGGCGCCCTGAAGGTACGGCACTCTCGGCTTGACGGTCTATGCTGCCACCTGTGCCTCAAGAGGGAGACGGGTTAGTGCACCCGGGATCCAGCAGGGGCCAGTCCTAGGTGGGACAGCAATACAGAAGGGATATCAAGGCGCCCTCCACCAGTGCGCAGTACACCAGGCGATCGTAGTTTACCCAGCGCGCCAGTAGCAAGTAATTCTAATCAAGTGGGCCGCGAGGGTAAGTACAGCAATGTCTCAAAGGCCCTACCACACCAATACGCCAGGACTAGCACTTAGGTCAATCTCCATGCACATGACCAGCAGCTTTGGAAGAGAGTTCAGAATACCACGTGCTCTGGTGTTGTGATCCTTTCAATCATCCTCGCAAGCAGCACCCTCTGGTCACCATCCATGCAGTACGCGAAATGTGTGCAGTTGTGCTGCCCAGCACAGTTTAGCGCCAGATCACAGCTCACCCTGTATCTCCAATATATCACAAGGGGGTAGGTGGGGGGGGGGGGGGGCAGACGCAGTCAGTACTCCTCCCCCGCACCCCAATCACTGCTGGATGACACACCTTGAAGCCCAAATAGGAGTGTCCGTTTCGCCTCGCCTTCAGGCGGTCTCCAAAGCCCCCCAACACAGCAGCAGCAAGTGAGGCCGGGCTCAGGCTGGGCACGCGACGATGTGAAATTCCCTGGTCAGCACAACCACCGTAACATGCAGGAGCAGGCTCCGGTTATCCAGCCACCCCGCGATGCAGTAAAGGCGAAGCCACGCATCCTCGAGCAGTCTGTCCCCGGGCTGGCAGTATCAGCACCTACCCTCCGAGGCCCACAGGGCGCCGCGCAGCTGCTCTCTCCTCCACTTCTCAATAACTCCGCAGAATGCACCGCAGCCCCCAGCCGGGAAGCAGGCAGAGCTCTTCACAGCTTTACTCACGGGGACAAGCACATCCGCTCCGACCCCTCCGCTGAAGTCGCGCCACGGGGCCCAGTCTCCTCGTGGGCAGCACCAGCATCGCGGGATCCTGAAGGCCGAGTTAGGGCACCGCGCCGCTCCGTCCCTTTCACCGGCCAAATCTTCCCGGCGTGACAGCAAGTGCAGAAATGCCGCAAAACAGCTGAACTCCTCAGCGAATCTGCAGTAATGCCACCGCTTCACCCCGCCACCGTTTCAGACAGCCATCGGGTCCTCTGAGCAGGATAAATTAAGGATTTATACGCTGGGCTGCAGGAGCCTCACAGCATTCTGCGTGTACACCACCTAGTGCTCTCCATCTATCAGATTACACCTACTCGAGATACCTTCAAAGCGCTGGATAGTCTACTAGATGGAAAGCCCCCTAGGTCGGGCAGTAAAGAGAAGCAGAGTGGCACGTGCTACTTTTAAACTGGACCTAGAAGAGGGTGGCATGGGACTACCGGACATACATTACTATGCAAATAAGCTACCACATGAGGTGCAGCAAAAGGCGACAACTGGGAGAAGCGACTGTGGAGGGGGCAGCTACAGGGACACTCCCCTAATGGAATTGCTTATGATTCTCAAGAGCTACCGGAAACTTCCCCGACCTAGCACAACAAACAGCTGACATATGGGAGAGGGTGGCCAAAAGAGTTATGAAATTACTCACCTTTGCAAGAGATTTGGATATGTGGACATTGTTACCTTTTAAAGGTACTAGCGAGGATATGCCAGTCACACGTAGGCGGGAGGGAGCTGCAGAACACTGGGAGACCTGTACCTTGGGGAGTGATTCTTCCATGGGGACTGCCCAGTTCGTACAGTATGCCAAAATTGAAGGAATGGCGCAGAAAATCTGCACAGAGTTCCCGGAAACTCGCCCTCAGATGGAGCGGACTGTAGGTGCTTCCCGGCATCGTGTCGATATTCTAGAAAGCGATTAAAAGGGACAGTGTCAAGGAGAGCCTTAAAGACCGACAGGCATAGAATGACGGACAAAGAGTGAAAGGAGACGTGCGAGGTGACTAAAAAGGAATCATGCAACACCAGGTTTAAATTGATGCACTTTAATTATGTCCACTGTACCTACCGGTCATTAATTAAATTAAGTAGAAAGTATATGAGAAAAGCAGCAACTTGCCCAAGATAGGGAGTGGATGGAGCCTTCTTTCTAAACCTGGCTTAGCTGTGTTAAAGAGTGTGTGCATTTTGGATGATGGGATGGTGGTGACGAGACTGGGGACAGTGACTGGAGAGGAGCTCGAGGACGCCCCACAACAATGCATCCTGGGTATAACAATTAAATCCCAGGAGACGAAAATGCAGTGGAAGGTCCTACAGGTGACACTGGTCCTCGGGTCCTCACTAAGAGACATATAGCCGTGGGTTGGTTAAGAAACTGTGCCCTTGCACCATAGAGTTATCTAGGGGTCTCTGATGAATGAGTGTTAAAAGAAGAGACGCACATCAGACTATAAAGGCAACGAAAAGTACTAGATGATCTGGACACAAGGGCTGCAACGCTTGATGCATTCCAAAATACAGAAGAGGGCACTCAACATTCAGGAGCGCACACAGACACATAGTACTGACACGAGTACACATCACACTGGGACTGGGAGGAGAGACAATGGTGGGCCCGAAGCACACGAAAGGCAACTGAGAGAATGGGGGAGACAGTGATCGTTGAGAGACTGTTGGTAAGTCCACAGACAATGGAAAATGAGGAGTTATATATAAGAGTCCGAACTGGGGGGGGGGGGGGGGGGGGGAGTCCACCCCATCTTGCAAAGAACATTGGACTGAAATGGCTAGTCTGTCACAGGGCTTCCACATTTAAAGCATTATGAGGACCGTACTCTTTAGGGCAGTACTTCCCATGTCAACTTTCCCTGTTGGCTCGATCCTCTGAGCCATGGCAGACTCAGACTGTCAAACTAACAATGGCTCCAAAACTAACAATGGCCTCCATGCAAGAGAAGAAAACCTCCTTGCACTAAGAGACATTCTTATTTTTCCAGAAACCAGCCACAAAACTCTACCTTGGCCGATCCACCCCACATTAATTTACCAGGAAAGACCTACCCCCTTTATTAGAAGGTGAGTGCAGAAAATGAATGTCATTCTAATTAGGGAGAGCTGTCTTCCATGAAGAAAGTGGAGGGAGCAAATCTGCAACCCACAGGACTCCTCAAACTTACCAATAGGGTCTAAATGACCTTCTTAGGCATTAATGATAAACAATTGACTATTTAACAATGAGAGTATTGGAGATTAAAGGAAGGAAGAGAATTTTCCACGATGAAGGTAGAATGACCGTATTTGCAGGTTTAAGTTTAAAGCCTCAACCTGCAACTGGAAGAGGTAACAAAAAGTTTCTGAAGCATTAAACAGTTCCATGAATAAGCAATGAACAAATTTCAAGCTTTCCATTTAGGGCTAGTAAATTCTATAGAACTTTCACAAAATACTTTACCTAAAATCCAAAAACTTCTCCTGGAAAAGTGCTTGAAATTAAAAGCGTGCATAAAGTCAGTGGAAGATCTGCCCTCAAACGAAAATACTGGCAGAGAAGTAAAGACATTTTTTGAAATTTCATGGTTGTGTCATCAAAATCAAAACAAATGTTAAATAGAGACAAAAAAATGAAAATGATGTAATTTAATTATCTGACAAAAGGTGGAAAGGAAAAGCAAAGAAGATGACTAGCTAAGAGAAAATGGGACGATCACTACTACATTCACGTTGATAGCTTGCAGATTAACTTAGCCCAAAATTGTAAGAATAATGATCAAGAGTCTATGGACTGTCTGTTATTTAGACTAGTGATTTGGCACTAAATTACTTATGCATAGTGGCTGTAACTGTTCTGATACCTCTAATGTTCATAAACTTTGTTTATCAATCACATAAGGAGGGGCACAATGGCAAGATGGCGGCCACAGCTGTGACCAAGTGAACTCCTTTAAACTCGATGCGGATTGAGATGTGGCTGAACCGATAAGGATGCTGATTAGGGGAGAGTAACGGCATACAGTCAGACCCGCAAGAAGATATTCGATGCTCTGAAGCATATTTACCTACCGGTGCTCGGCGTTGCTTGGACCCCGGATTCCGCTTGTGCACCTACTGCGGCCCCTATCGCAAGGAGTTCAGTGAGCAGTTTCAGAGAGTTGGCGGAGATGCCCCCGAAAGGTTCCCGAGGAGTAAAGCAGCGCGGTGGAGACACTGCTGCAACATCGTCGAAGTTGACAGAAAGCGCCCAAAAGAAACGAAGACAGGGAGCGGTTACAGTCGACCCAGGAAGTAACCTGCAACCTGAGAATACTCGATCCACAGGGCCAGGAAAGACAGTTACGTCTGCTATCTTTCTCACTGGCATGAATGACAAGAACTACACCTCAGAAGGGACTGGGACTGTGATGAAGGAGCCAGTTGTAGATATACACCAGGATGAGGTGAGCAAGGGGGGCACAGAGCTCTAAGATTGTAATGGGCAAGCAGCAGTAAACGGACAAAGGCAAGGAGGGAAGGGGGATGTCCATAGCCCAATGGCTCATGACTGGCCAGGGGTGGAGAGTACTGCTAATCCTATTTTGGAGGGGATAGAACATGGTACAAATGTGGCAGGAATAGACGGTGGCAACCCAGAGATGGACGAAAAAGCCTGTGATGTGCAACCTATGAGTAAACTGGTAGATCAGAACAAATCCCATGATTTACACGAAATGGACTTGGGTGAACCTTTTCTTTCACTCTCTGACCACTCTAATTCGTCGGGGGATGAATCCATACAGTTGTCTGATGGTCCTTCCAGCTCCCCCGGTGGGCAATTGAGTGAGACTAGTAGTTTACATCAAGAAGTGACCCCGGGGATTTGGACTAAGATACCTGGTTTAGACACAACACGGAAAAAAAAAAAACAACAGCAATGCCCAGAGAGGAGGATGGGGTTGCGCCATTAACTAATGAGATACAACCCGTGTCATCAGAAGGGGTGCGATGAGATCAGCATAATTCACTGGGAGGCATGGAAGAAATCTCTTTGGCTGTCATCTATGAGATAATATTGTCACATTGAGAGGAAACGCGGGCTGAGAGTCAGAAAACTCAGGGGGCGTGACGAAAGTTACAAAATGCACTTCGATGGGCGGCCAAGTCCTGTTCTGAATTTGCCGAACGCATAGTAGAAGATGAGAACCGGATTTCTACTCTTGAGATCAGATGATCGCCCAGAAGGCAGTAACAGAGGACTTAACAGCAGAGCGCAGTGACATGGCCTGGAAACTCGAAGATATGGAAAACAGACTACGGCGAAACAACTTAAGAATTCTAGGAATTTCTGAAGGAAGAGAGGGGTCCAACCCACGAAAATTCATGGTAGAGCTCCTCACAGAAGCCTTTCCGGAACTGACACAATGAACTTGGGATAACGAGGTGCAACGGCCCATCGATTCGATTCCCCTTTTGTCAAAAGACTAACCATGAGGCCAGCAAACCTGCCCCACCGAGAGCAATTCTTATTGCTCTACCTAATTTTTAGGGTTCGCCTACGCAGTACACATGCGCTGCATAGAAGACCTTTAGCCGCTGTGCAGCTCTTTTTCAAAGCACATACTCGTGCTTGTGGCGGCATACGCCTTGCGGGAGTGCGCAGCGATGCGCCACAAGCATGAGTATGTGCCTTGAAAAAGAATAGACTGTTCTCCCCAGCGCGCCACTTGCGGGTGCTCCCCTCCGCCTCTCTCTCCCGCTGCAGCCTGCACAGGTTTTTCTTTTTTTTTTTT
Organism: Triturus cristatus; assembly: GCF_964204655.1. Lineage (NCBI taxonomy): Eukaryota > Metazoa > Chordata > Amphibia > Caudata > Salamandridae > Triturus > Triturus cristatus. The sequence goes on along the minus strand of NC_140594.1, from coordinate 210,095,077 downwards.
TTTTTTTACTTTCAGCACGAAGCGCGCGCTTGTTCTTTATTTATCAATCACATGCTTCGCCCTTTCTCTCTTGTAAACAAAAAATAAGCGGGCTTCGAATCCACCCCATTCTGCCTTTCAGGACACACGGTTTAATTTTTTAATTTTTTAATTCAAGCACTCGATAAGATGCATTTGTTTGCAGGTGCCAATGAGCTGAATATTAACACGTTATACTTATTTTAAGGTCACAGTAACTTCATCTCACATGAAAGGTATGTTGTTGTACCTCTCTAGGAGCTAGACGCCGGTGGAACTGAGGCTTTTATTAAGGGAGCAGTTTAGATTTACTAATTAAAAAAGCCACAAAATCAGCACACCTGCATGAATCCCTGGTTTTAAAGTGGATATTTTCTCCACAATTTGCAACCTGTCTTGGAGAAGCACTACAATGAAGATCCTAGGAAAACTGAGCAGAACCAAGCACCAAAACATTCATAATTACCGGTGTGGGCACTGGTGTATCCCTCTGTCTAAACCAGACAAAAGCGGTCTGTAGCAATTGTAGCGCTAGTGTGCGTTCTGGGAGATGACTGGCTCCTGTGTCCTGCTCTAACCACCATCTTGATAGAGCTGTCATCTGCATTTTATGGTTTAATTTTTATTTGTTTTGAGTGGTTATACATTTCTTTTGACTAATCTTTATTTACTAGGAGCTGTGCTCTGCAAGGGAGCTTGTGAAGTACAGTGACGTTTCTTTGACCGCACCTTTTAGTTATCAGTTGCGTTAAATAGCGCTCCCGGCCACGCCCCTGCTATAAATCAGGCTTGTTAGAGAGTCATGCGGCAGGTGTGCCTATAGCAATACCTATCCGCACTCATCGCCAGCCCCAATGCGGATTTCAACACAGGCAGGATTCGCTATCCAAGGGATGCATTACTCAGCCTAACCGACTCAGGTATGAATTGCACTGGCTTCATGTTGGAGCCTCTCAGCTGTGACATGCCCAATCTCTAAAGTTTATCTAACTAATTAATACAATTAATCCCCGCATTTGTATAGATCTATAAATAAGGCAGACGGCAAGCATAGCATTAGGTGGCACTGCACACTTATTAATGCCCGATCTTTACCTTCAATCGAGTTTGCTGATTTTATTGCAGCTCATTCTCTTGATATGGCGTTTATTGTGTGAACATGGGATGACTCTGCTTCATACCCGAATTTAATTTCTGCACTGCCAACAGGTTTTGGGATTTTGAGGCTAGACCGCGCTGGGAAAAGAGGCAGCTGCCTCGCCATCATCGTTTAGGATCATTTTAAAAAACTGTTTAAAGCTCTTACCAGTATTAGGGACTGCAAAGCTTTAGCGTTCAAATTAGAACTTAATAGTCCTCTTTCTTTTGACTGGCTTTTGCTATATTGCCCCTCCATGTCCGAGAGCCACATTTATCAATAATGCAGACTGTTGTAAATAAAGAATAATTCCACACACCATGCAATTCTTGGGGACTTTTCTCCCATTTGGAAAACCCCCTTGATAATGACTGTTTATCTTATTGCTCAAATGGCCAGTGGTAGCTTACCTCAACTGGTGATGTCCCCCTCACGTTGCGGGCCACCTTCTAAATGGCATCGTCTCAGATAATACCCATCTTCAATGGCTTTCCTCTCCCATTAGGTTGGTCTGACCACCTGGTGGTTATGTTCAAGATCAAAGGCATGACCGGTCATCCAAGCATCAACAACCTCATTTAAACAAGACTCAGCACACATAGCATAACCTTAGTGCTGACTTGCTAAATTCTTCTCTTGCTCAGACTACACCCAAGATCTCAGAAGACCTGGACTCAGCCGCTAGCAATTACCATCACTGGATAGGCTTCTGACTTAACCAACTGGTCCCATTTAAAGATTATCAAAAATCGCATGACTAGTCCTCCAGAACCTTGGTTTACAGAAAACCTTCGGTATCGAAAATAGAAGAGTCGTAGATTAGAAATAAAGTGGAGACTGTATTTCGTTATTAAGGACAAAAGTCCACAAAGCTTCCATTCAAATCTATTAAAAGGACTCATGCAGAAAAAACCCACTATTTTACTTTAAAAATTGAAGCACTAAGAATTCTTCAAAGAACTGCTCACAACAGTAAAAACATTTGAAGCTATCTGATACGGAAAAAATGTAAGGCCAGTCAACAGTTTTGTAACACTGTGGCTTCTTTCTCTCAAGATAAAGGTAAAGCGGTCTATGAAACCTACTCGGCTTTAAATGTGCCCCCTTAGATGACCAATCATATCCCCGCCGACTCCCTAACACTAACAGAGCAATTGGTAAGCTCTAGAAATGGAGTACTCCTCCATGATGCTTCAACTTATATCCATTATAGTTCATTACAAGCTCTTCCCAAAGAGATAAAGCTAGTACTATATCCTTTCTTCTCTGACTGAGTAAGACCATAGACCTATTAAATCAAGTTAAATCAGGCTCCCCTTGGGACCCATGTTCCCCCAGGATCATGCATTTGGTACCAGAGATCACTGCAGCCCACCTTATGAGCATTTGCAATAGGTTGTTTAATACTGGTTAGTTTCCAAGAGTGGAAAAAAGCTTCCATCCTTCCGCTCCTAAAAAAAACAAACAAATTAGATGTTACGGACACAAACAAGTACAGGCCAATCTCCATCTATGGTTTCTGGCAAAAGTTAAGGCCATTAATTTGGAACTAACGCATCACCCTCATTTCCAATGCCAACATCCACTCATCCTCTCCCCGACTGATAAGAGAACCACCACCAGAGCCAACATCACCGACGGCATGACCATGGCAGCAGAATCAAAGAGAACCAATTGCTTAAAGCTCAACTCCAAGAAGACGGAAGTGTTGGTCTTTGACAACAGGTCCTCCAATTAGTGGCTAACAGAGCTAGAACCCACACCAGAAATCTGAGGATCATCCTGGGTGACAAGCTCAACACAACATCACAAGTCGACGCAATGAGCACAGCCTGCTTCCACATCCTATGTATTCTACTAAAGATTTTCAAGTGGCTGCCACTTAACACCAGACACACTGTCGTAGAAGCACTTATCACATGCAGACTCTACTACGAAAAAGCATTTCCTGCCGGAATCTCCAAGCAGCTCCTACAGACCACATAGAACGCAGAAGCTAGACCCATACTCAATCTCCCATGCCACACCCAACTTCTGAGAGGTCCATGGGCTCCCCATTCACTAGCAGTCAATTCAAACTCCTCACATGCATACAAAGCCTTGCACAACACTGGGCCAGTATACCAGAGCAGCCACGTACACTTTCACCAGCCTATCAGCCAGTCAGCGTTCCCCACATTCACAAAAGCAGAGCAGGAGGTCCCTTGATCACCTACATAGCATCCAAATCATGGAACAACCTCCCACAGAATATTAGAGGCTCCTGCTCGCTTCGGGAATCCCACATGAAGCTGAAGACCTGTCTCTTTGAATAACTATATGATAACTACATGGCTATTCAAGCGCCTGAATATCCTCAATGGTGATAGTGCGCTATAAAAATCAACATACCAACGTGGTGGTAAGATTCTTGGAACAAAGGCCAAACAACAGTGATTCACCAAGGAAGCAGTTGTGTGGAAAATAGACTATGTAATTGTACCAGTTTTCCTGCTAAAGATCCTCGGACTTGCAAGCACTGGATTAAAAAGGTAGTGTTTTCGCCATGATTTTACTTCATATTTCCAGGCATACAAAGCTAAATTTGCAATGTATTTCTTATCCAGAGTTTCCAACTAATCATAAATTGTGTTTAGTGTGAAGCATGAAGGCACACGAGGGTAGTACCAGAGATTATGACAAGATAGTAAGGGGAAATAAGTTATTGCTCTTCTGAAACCCTTTTGGGTGTGGGCGACTGCATGTTTTAAGTGTAACGCGCATATACTATATGTTTTAAAGATTTATGCATCTGGTGACAGTGAATTATTTTGCAATTGATGAAAGGGGATGTCTAGAGAAAGCACAGTTGAACAGAGTTGACAATCAACCAATTAGTTGACACGGTTTAACTGGCTGCAAATAAACGCTATAAAAGTGAGTGCAGGCCGATTTCTGCTGTTTTGGGTTGTACAAAATGAGTTTGCAATAAGCCTTGTAGTTAAAAAAATATGGCTTATTTGAAACAGAAGTTGATAATAAATAGGGGGAGAAACTTTGGCTCCCAATATCAAATTGGCTGCTCGGGGTAAATTAAAGATATTAGGAGATGTTCCACAATGAATCTGTTATTTATGTAAATATTGCTATAACTTGATTTTCTTTTAGGAAATGAAGTATGATGTGAAAAGGACAATACTGGATTTTGTACAGTGTATATCATTCAATGTAATTATTTGTGCAGCACCTCTCCGATATCAATAAAAACAAGCATTGGCATAGCCAATCGGTCTCGCCATGGAGACCTTTTAAGTGTTTAGTCATGCAACAGTTGATGTTGTTGCAACAATTATATTGTGCTGGATAACTAAACACTTATAAGGTCCAAAAGGCGAGACCTATTGGCTATGCCAATGCTTGTTTATCTAGACAGGCTTTGTATGATCTGGCTAGGCCAGATAGGAAGAGAAGGAGGAACGGGTTTGAATTTTTTGTGCGCCCTGATTACTGTCATCAAACAGTGGAAAAGAGGTGGCAGCTTCAGCAGTTAATTTCCCCCTTTCAAGTCAAAGGTGCCCAAGTATTTCTATAGAATCCTGCCAAACTTAAGGTTATATACAAGGATAGCACTAGGGTTTTTACATCTGCGACGAAGGCTAAAGAGTATCTCCAGAATATTGTACCTAAATTTGAAGTCTAAAATTGCAATAGAAAGGTATCCTTATTTATGTATGCATGCTATACACTTATAGTATGGGGGGAGGGGGGGAGAAAAGAAAAAAAAACCTTATAAAACTTCATCAGTATGTATAGTATAAGTGTTAGCATAAGTGCAGATTTTGGATTCTTTTTATCTTACCCCCTCTGTTTTTTCTGTAAATACTTGTTGAGTGTTGATTTAGTAGCACATCGGTGGGCGAATTGCAGGGGGGGCGGGGAGGGGGACGGTCAGTGCTGGGACAGGGTTCTCCATCACCCAAGACTTGGGTCTTGTAGCCTCCATGGTTGGGTGGTCAGGGGTAGTCTCTACTGGCAGAAGAGACCAAGGGGTGGGGAAGGGTGGGGTAGCAGGGGGGCGGGTGGCTGCTTGAGGGGAACAGGGGTTCAAAAATGGGGTAAAAAAGCCAATAAATGAGTTTATGCAAATGAGAAGTGATTTGGTTTGCTGGGAGAGAGGGCGGTGTCTTTTTAAATTTGAAGAAAGTCGATGCGGAGTTCGTTTTCGATGTTTGTTTTATGTCCGGGGTCTTAATGAGAGGACTAAACATCAAAGGGTAGCACAGGAAATTAAAAATATGTCTCCTGATGTGATATGTCTCCAGGAGACCCACATCCCTTGGGCTAAATATAAGGTACTTATAGAACTAGGGTATGAGTTATTGGCTTGTACGTTGCAAGGGACTACAACCAGAGGAGTGGCCATTTTGGCTAAAAAAAATTACCCAATGGTAGGGAGACATCTTGCGGACAAATATGGGCGCTGGGTAATTGTTGAATGTGCTGTAGCTAGTAAAAAATGTACAATATGCTCGGTATATGGATCGAATCATGACGAAGCTCAAATATTAGAATATTTGAATACTGAATTAGCTTCTTGGGCATCTCCTTTGATACTTTGTGGGGATCTCAATATTCAGTTGGAAGTAATTATTAAGGGCCCCTTTGGGGAAAAATATACTGGTCGAAAACTCAAGGTCTATAAGGCATTACAGCAAATCTTATATGAGCATGGGTTGGAGGATGCTTGGCCCAGATTAAATCACTTAGATCCAGGATATCCTCATTTTTCTTGCCCAATATCAGAAGCTAGCAAGGCTTGATTATTTTTTGGTTACTAAAACACTTTTATCGGAAGCACAAATAAAGGTTTTTCCGAGAATCACCTCTGATCATAACCCACTATTATTAACGGCTAAAATGCCAGGAGTGTTTCGAATCCGGGGGAGCTTCTCTTTTGATCGAAAATTATTATTAAACAATCAGTTTGTTAGTCATATACGACAATGGCTAAAATAATTTCTTGTTATAAATCGGAATTCAACGAATAGCTGTATTATGTGGGATGCGTCAAAGGCCGCTCTTAGAGGGGAAATCTTGAGCTTCGGACTGTATCCTCAAAAACAACAGAGACAGCTTATCCAGGAATTGTACGACAATCTTAAACAAGCAGAATATGCGTTAATGCACACTTTGAGAGAGAAGTTAGATAGCTCTCGGGCACAAACCGAGACAGCACGTTGCAAGGCGAAGATTAATGAGAAATGAGCTAAAGATAATGCTAGTAAATACCAAACATTTAGAAGAGAATGTTACGAGTACGGGGAGATGACAGGCAAGTGCCTGGCCAAGAAAATCAGGTGTAGAGAGATAAAAGATGCCATTACTGCAATTAAAGACGCTAACGGTAAAACGGTAGAAACATCGGCAGAGATCCTCGAAGTTTTGAGCTTTTTAGGAGGAATTATTTACAGAAGAGCATACAAGTACAGAATTTTATAAGGACCTTAATAGGAAGATACTAAGTGTGGACGACAGTGCACATTTAGAAAAACCTATAACTTTGGAAGAACTAGAAGAGGCGGTTAGATCACTAGCAACAGGGAAAGCTGCCATGCCTGACAAGATCCCGCTTGAATTTTATAAGAAATTTTTAACTTAACTACAAGTAGACATGCTAGCGGTTCTTTGAGAGGCTGAGAAAGGACATGCCCCAGCGTCATGGAACGAAGCGAGCATAGTTATTTTTCTAAAAAAAGACAAGTCATCTTTGCTGCCGGGATCTAATCGACCCATATCGCTCCTAAATTGCGATGGGGAGATATACACAAAAATATTGGCAGCGCGACTTTCTCAAGTGTTAACCCCCATAGTTTCTGTTCGGCAACATGGCTTTATTCCAGGAAGAGGCACGGTCAATCACGTCAGCCGGGTAGTCACCACACTGGATGTCGCCAATGTACTGAAAGCTCCATGCGGTGTAGTGCTAGAGAAAGCGTTTGACCGTGTCTCATGGGAGTTTTTTTTCTTTTTTTTTATTAAACCAACTTTTATTGATTTTAAAGGTCTTGCCAGAGTCATTACACAGCTTACTCGCCTACAACCATATAGGCCGGCAGCAAAGAACTACAGATTTCCAAGACGGATGCGTATAAAGGAGAACAAGAAGATCTTTCTGAAACCTAAAAAGCCGGCCCATGTACAATTATCAACGAACAGAATCTCCCGCCTTCGGGACACTATGCCCTGCGTCAGCCACCTGTCTGGCAGATATGTTTATACAGTTGTAACATTGCCAAGTTAGCTTGAACACAGTGGACTTCACCAATCGCGCCCTCGAGGGCCAATGACCCCTTATCAAAATGCTCTCAAGTATCCTGGTTTCCATACATTTCCCATTAGGGCTAAGCTGTATCTGCATTCATTTCGTCTGGTATAGTGTACAATTCAGCCGTATCAAGCAGTGCGTCCCAACATTCAGTGTCTAGCCGAACGAGCAGCGCATAAGTGGACCCTCTACTGTACCCCAATCGTGTTCTGCGACAGGCACAGCTTGAAAAGGCTGATATTGGCTAGATTTCGGTCCGTGTAGGCACAATAACATTCTTCAGTGACGTACAGGGCATTGTGTGGCTCGGCAACCAGCAGGCAAGTCATGATAAAATAACAGGATATTGAGCGCTCTGTCCTCACTACGCTATGGCAGCGCTAGAGGCCGGCAGCAGAGAACTACAGATTTCCAAAGACGGATGCGTATAAAGGAGAACAAGAAGATCTTTCTGAAACCTAAAAAGCAGGCCCATGTACAGTTGCCAACGAACAGAATCTCCCGCCTTAGGGGCACTATGCCCTGCGTAAGCCACCCGTCCGGCAGACATGTTTATACAGTTGTAACATTGCCAAGTTAGCTTGAACACACTGGACCTCACCAATCGCGCCCTCGAGGGCCAATGACCCCTTATCAAAATGATCTCAAGTATCCTGGTTTCCATAAATTTCCCATTAGGGCTAAGCTGTATCTGCATTCATTTCGTCTGGTATAGTGTACAATTCAGCCGTATCAAGCAGTGCGTCCCAACATTCAGTGTCTAGCCGAACGAGCAGCGCATAAGTGGACCCTCTACTGTACCCCAATCGTGTTCTGCGACAGGCACAGCTTGAAAAGGCTGATATTGGCTAGATTTCGGTCCGTGTAGGCACAATAACATTCTTCAGTGACGTACAGGGCATTGTGTGGCTCGGCAACCAGAAGGCAAGTCATGACAAAATAACAACAGGACATTGAGCGCTCTGTCCTCACTACGCTATGGCAGCGCTAGAGCTATCCGCTACTGTTCCTGCATCAAAGATTGACAAGAAGGCGACCAACCAACTGGGGGGAGTCAGAACAAGGAAAAGGAAAGGAGGGAGTATAGGGTCTAAGGAAGCAGGCTTGGCGGGGAGGAAGGAGTGGGGGACCCACTATTGCTATCTGGTGTTGGCTGTGAGTTTTAATCTTCCAGAGGCGAGGTTCCCCCTTCCGGGAGGGTGGCCGCGAGGGGCGTATACTGCAAACCGCCCGCAGGCCTCCAGAAACCCCCTGGATCCGTAGGACCTACTACATCTTCAAATGGCTAATGCGACACTTACTTTCTTCGAACACTGTGGCACAGGAGTACTCGCCGTCGCCACTACATGGACCACAGTTCCTTGGGGCAACTTGCTGGTAAGACGAGCAGAGTGCGGCCAATTGGATTTGTTGTATTAAGGCTCCCTTGAGCCATTGGGCTGACGAGCCCTGGGCCAGCACCTGCGCGCCGTGAGTGGTACTTTACCTGTTAATATTTTTTAGGCAGTCTACGCGGCACCCCCATTTACTCACCTACTCCCTGCTGACGAGAGGCAACTACCTCGAAACACGTGTCCAGGGATGGCTAATGCGACACTTACTTTCTTCGAACACTGTGGCACAGGCGTACTCGCCGTCGCCACTACATGGACCACAGTTCCTTGGGGCAACTTGCTGGTAAGACGAGCAGAGTGCGGCCAATTGGATTTGTTGTATTAAGGCTCCCTTGAGCCATTGGGCTGACGAGCCCTGGACCAGCACCTGCGCACCATGAGTGGTACTTTACCTGTTAATATTTTTTTGGCAGTCTACGCGGCACCCCCATACACTCACCTACTCCCTGCTGACGAGAGGCAACTACCTCGAAACACGTGTCCAGGGATGGCTAATGCGACACTTACTTTCTTCGAACACTGTGGCACAGGCGTACTCGCCGTCGCCACTACATGGACCACAGTTCCTTGGGGCAACTTGCTGGTAAGACGAGCAGAGTGCGGCCAATTGGATTTGTTACATCTTCAAAGAGCTTCAAGGCCCGGAGTTGTGGCAGTTGTAATCTAACATGTTCCAGTCGCCCCAAAAATTCCATCAAAGGCTTCCAGAGCTTCCTAAACTTGGTATCTCGGAGTTGTAGACGTGCAGTGAGAAACTCCATCGCCACCACATGCCACAGGCGGGTAAACCACACATTTATGGAAGGCGTTTCTGGTTTCTTCCAATAGAGAGCCACCGTTTGTTTTGCGGCACCCAGCATGTGGAGGCTAAGGTGTCGATCATGGCCCGTCATAGCTCGCAGGATTACTGGTCTAAGGCCCAAAAGAACTACAAGCGGATCCTCCGGCAGGGGATACCCTAACACCCTTTTTATATGGCTAAGGCCCTCTTTCCAAAAGGTAGTCAGGAGAGGGCATGTCCACCAAATGTGTATGAAGTCTCCCAGCGCTTGAGTGCAACGCCAGCATAGGGGGGATGCCTTAGGGAACATTTTTTGAAGTCTAGCCGGGGTGTAGTACCATTGGGTCATCACTTTGTAAGCCGACTCCTGTTGGGGAATGCTGCCAAAGATTTTGGGGATGTCGCCCCAGAGCCTTGTCCATTGGGAAGGGGTAACACCTGAGCCAGAAACGTTTTGCCATCTCAATTGGTATGGGTGGGGATCCGATCGCTGTGCATGCTGGAGCACCTTATATATGCGAGAGATCAGCCCCTTGTAAGTGCCGAAAGTGCGCGCCAGCTGCTCAAATGGGGTATAGGGCCACGTGGCTGCCTGCGTCAGGGAAAAGCCCTGTATCCAGTGGCCTAGTTGTATGTACTGAAATGTGTCTTTCTCCGTGAGCCCGAACTCTTGCTTGCATTGTGCAAAGGTTTTAAGATGCTCACCTAGGAATAGGTCACGTATCATCCTGCAACCAGTTTCCGTCCAGTTCGCAAAGGGGGGTGGGCGACACGCCGGCGGGAACTGCGGATTTCGAGCGATCGGGGTGTGTGGGGACGGAAAAGTGGTCAGGCCCCTACGAACTGCCACCTTGTCCCAGATGTCAAGGACCGTTTTGGTAGGGACAGCCATGTAAGCGCTGCGATGGGGTGCCTCCAGGGGCAGCCAAGCATGGTCCCATAGCGGGCGACAAGTGACTGCCCTATCCATGTGAAACCACACTTTTTCACTCTCCCACGCTCCCCATTCCAGAACAAAGCAGAGGTGCGACGCCCAGTAGTAATCGAGGAGGTTAGGGCAGGCAAGTCCGCCCCTATCCCGGGGGAGTTTCAGGATTTTATTAGAAAAGTGTAGTTTCTTCCCCCCCATACAAATGCGATAAGTTCGCGTTGGAGCCCCTGGATTTGATGTTCCGGAATAGGTGTCGGCAAGGTTTGAAAGAGATAGAGGATCTTCGGCAGTACAGACATTTTCACCGTGTTGAGTCGGCCAAGCTAGGTAAGTGGCAGGGCCTTCCACGCACGTAAGTCGGCCAGAACTGAGAGTTTATATTCCTGCCAGTTGGCCTGCGTCCAGGTCTGGAGTCAGGTTAAGACCCAGGTATCGCACCGACTTACTCGCCCATTGATACGGAACAGAAGCTTGGATCGCCGTAAGCTCCCCGTCCGGGATCGTAATATTGAGGGCCCAGGACTTCGCGTGGTTAATTTTAAGCCCGGAGACGTGTTCATAAGTTTGGAGCAATGAGTGCACCGCCGGCAGCGAGCATAAGGGATCGGAAAGAGTGAGAAGAAGATCGTCCGCAAAGAGAGCGATATTGTGCTCTACGCCGCGGCGAGATATACCGCAGATATCAGGGGACCGACGTATCATAATGGCTAGGGGCTCCACCATGAGGGCGCACAACAAGGGCGACAGGGGACAACCCTGCCGAGTGCCTCTACAGATGGGGGAGAGGCTGCGTGAGCTGGCCGTTGACTCGTACCCTGGCCACCGGCGAATGATAGGGAGCCATAATAGGTGCCACTATCTTAGGGCCCAAACCCACTTTCCGCAGGACCGCCCGGAGGAAATTCCAGTCCACCCGATCGAACGCTTTTTCAGCATCAAGCGATAGTAGGCAGGCCGGTATCCCCCAATGCTTAGCCTTCCCAACAATATGCGCTATGCGGCGCACGTTGTCCGCGCCCTGACGATGTATAAACCACACCTGATCGGGCTCAATGAGGTTAGGTAGGTGCACACTAAGCCGTTTAGCAAGAATTTTAGTGTACAGTTTTAAGTCCGTATTTAACAGGGCGATGGGCCAATAAGAGGAGCAAAGGGTGTGATCCTTCCCGGGCTTCGGAATAAGGGCTATTTCGGCCATTGCCATGTCAGATGAGGGCCCGACCGACTCTGCGAACGAGTTGAAGAGACGCAAGAGATAAGGCTGTAATTGCGGCAGAAAGGCGCGATAGAACGACACCGGGAGCCCGTCCGGGCCAGGCGTTTTGCCGAGCGGGAGATCGTGCAGGGCACCAGCTATTTCTGCCCGGGTGATAGAGTCCTCCAGGAGCTCAGAGTGGCGCTCGCTCAGCGGCTCCCAGTTACATGCGTCTATGGCATCGGAGATCAGTTCCGCTGCGGGCAGATCGCTAGCATATAGAGTCGCATAGTAGTCACGGAACGTTTGGAGCTTTGCCGATTCCGCAAAGGCCCATGATTTGTCAGCCTTCTGCAGTTTTGCGATATGGGCTTTGGCTGCTCTCGTTCGCAAGCGCCGTGCCAGGACAGTGCCTACCTTGTCGCCACCCTCGTAGTAGCGCTGCTTGAGCGCAAGCAGGGCGCGTTCAGCCTGGTTAGTCCTGTGCGCACGGAGCTGGCCTCGAAGAACGGCTAGGCGTCGCTTGTGCGTCGCCAGCGGGCGCTCCTGATCCATCTTCTCAAGCGTCTTAATTTCGCACGCAAGTTTGGTCTCGTAAAGCTGGGCCTCACGCGCCCTAGCGACAGCTATAGCTGTGAGAATACCTCGTATCGTAGCTTTGAAGGCATCCCAGAGGAGGGGGAGGGGAGTCCCCGGTAAGTCATTATCTTCGAAATATGCCAGGATGGCCGCCTGGATTTACTCCCTATCTACCGGGTCTCGAAGAACATGGTCCGGAAATCTCCATCGGCTCGCCTGCATCGGGTGGGTGGAAGACTCCATTAAAAGCAGCTCCACATGGGCGTGATCGGAGATCAAAATGTTAGAGTGGGACACCAAAATGGTGTCTTTGAGCAAAGAGTGCGACACGAGGAGAAGGTCTATGCGAGAGTAGGAGCGGTGTACATGGGAGTAAAAGGTGTAGTCTCGCAGCCCCGGAGAGTGATACCGCCAGATGTCGATCAGGTTTAAGGTGGCTAGGGATTTCTTCACCGCCGCAGACATGGCCCCCACCCCGTGGAAAGCGCCCCCACAGCGATCTAGCTCCGCATCCCACACCAAGTTGAAGTCTCCTCCGACTAGGAGGTCTGAGTTCACCGGCTCAAGGTGTTCCCTGATTATCCTGCGCAAGAAGGCATACTGACCCTGGTTGGGGGCATATATATTACACAGAGTGAGCGTGCGGTTCCCTCTCTGGACCTCCACCCGCAAAAACCGACCTTCGGCATCTCTAAGGACCTTAGTATCCCCCTGGGGTATCCCCGCCCTGCAAAGAATAGCTACCCCCGCCGTCTTGGTGGCCGACAAGGACCAGAACTGAAGGGGGAAGCGTGGGTGTGCCATCCGAGCCACATCAGACTTGAGAAGATGGGTCTCTTGGAGGAGAATTATATCAGGGCTCTGTAGTAGCAAATAACGCCATATTTGGCGTCTCTTGTTGGGTGAAATGAGCCCTTTCACATTAAGGGAGATAATCTTCCAGGAAGGTGTAGTAGTCATTTTCGCAGAACCACTAGCGGGGCGCCCCCCCATGCGGCTGTTCCACCTGTTTACGAGTCCCCCCCGCCAAGAGGGTACTTAGGGAAGGGAAAAGGAAGGAGATGGATAGGAGCAGGGAAAACAACTAGAACATTTGATCGGCCAACATGGCCAGCAGAACCTATTCCAGTCTAGGGAGTAGCCAGGCACCACGGCACAGGCTGTCCCGGAGATGTCACGCTCCCAGAAATAGGAGTGGGGGTTTGTCATCGCTTATCTATGAATCCATGATGCCGAAGGTCCGCTCCGGGCCACCGCCCCAGCGGTACAGGTGTCGCGCCGAGGAGTAGGCAAAGGAGCGCCCCTAAGGGAGGCGTCAAGGGCGTCGGGGGGTTTGGAGATCAAGGCGGCCGCAGGCTGACCATGCCTACAGCCATCCCAGCTCCAAAGCTGTCATCAGGTAGGATGCTCCGCAGTAAGAGTTTATTTGGGAGCAGACGCCTGTGATCCAGACGGCGACGGGCCACCCTCCAGGGATTTTATGTGTTCTATGATATCTTGCTTGTCTCGGGAGGATCTGCTTCCATCTGGTGAGGAGGGGTGTCGAGGGCGGCGCACCGTGGACCACTGCGGCTTCAGCAGGACTCGGAGGTTGGCAGAGCGCCGCGATGGACTGGCCGGCGGGGTATCTGGGATCTGAAGCAGCTGAGCCGCCTCTCGGTAGGATCTCAGTACACGGCGCTTGGATTCCCACTGAAACATGAGGGCGAAGGGGTGAGCCCGTTGATTCCGGATGTTGAGTTCCCTCCGTTTGTCCGTAATGGGCTGGAAGTCCCTCCGGCGCCGGAGCGTTGTGGGGGCCAGGTCTTGAAACAGCTGAATGGGCTTACCCCCCGCAGAGAATTTCAGTTTTATCTCTAGCCGCTTTAAGGATAGCTTCTTTCTCGACAAAGAAATGGACCCGTTTCAAAATGTCAGGGATAAGTCCCGGCCTCCCAGTTGGTCCCGAGACCCTATGTGCACGGTCCAGAGTGGGTGGTGAAGTATCATCATCTCCTCGAATGTCATGAAGCAGGTCCGCCACAAATGACATTATATCCGCTCCTTCTGCTCCAATTGGCACCCCCGTATGCGTATGTTGTTCCAGCGCCCCCTATTTTCCAAATCCTCCTGTTTAATCTGAAGCTCGACATGTTGTTCTTCCAAAGTTGCAAGCCGCTCCCATAGTGTTCTTGGTCTTCTGTACGTGCATCCAAGGTCTTCTCCAAGTCGTCCACTCGGCCTCCCAGCTCCCCCACATCTCTCCGAAGCTCCTTAACACACGCTTGGACTTCCGTACGGAGTGACCCAATTTCTGTCTTAAGCTCCTGCATGAATGACGCCATGAAGGATTGCGTGACTGGTTCTGCAGAGGCACCAACTCCCGATGACGCAGCGCCCGTCAGTGCTGCGCTCGGCTTGCTCCACAAATCCTTGACTGAAGCGTCCTTAGGGGCCGCTGGCGGCTCTTTCCCCGGCTTCGTGCGGGTCATGTTGCAAGAGCGCCGGGGGTCAGTCTCTCAGTGGGGAGGAGCGATAACCCTGGTACCCCCAGTCGCCCACTCGGTGCAGCGCTCGGACCTCCCAGCCACGAAGCCCAGGAGTGGTGGTGGGGACCCAGTCGATGAATCAGTGACCCAGGGCGCCGCGTTCCAGAAGGCCCTCCAGAAACAGCGCTGTAAAGACGAGGCCAAGGTAGGCCAGCTCTACACCAGGAGAGGGGAAGCGGAAAGACCCCGATCCACAGCGCTGTGCAGGGTTGTCAAGCACTCAACCCGACCTCCAGGAGTGTCCCCGGCTCCACTAGCCCCACAACCCCGACCCCACCAACTCAGTCCAACGGGGAGGATGCAGTGGGGGTACCCCAGCACTCAACAATTCGCCACTCCAAACCCGATCTACCAGGTGGGGCCCCGGCCAGAAGGACCCGGAACCGGGGTACACCCCCGCCTCCGCAGGGCAGGGAAACCTCACCCCCAAAGATGGCTCCACACCTCAGGGAAGCCAGGGGCAGTCGACAGCTCAGATCGTGTGCGGCAGAGTACCCAAAGCCTCTCCCCTCTTGCAGGCCAATTCACGATTCAGGGTAGCTCCGCCACTGATCGTCCCCTATAGGTCAGGTAGGGCCTAGGCAAGCGTCCGCCAGTTGAGGCTTTCTGGGTGTACTCCCCGGCGGGGCCCGCTGCCAACACCGGACCCGTGCCCCCCGGCTGACAGGAATCTCGCGCTGCGTGGTGCCAAGTCCCTCTTTGCTCTCAAAGGCCTGCACTTCTCCCTCTTGTCCCGGGCAGGTCGTGTCGACAGTGCCCCAGGTCCAGACGCCCTCCTGTGGGTCCCCACTAGGCCTCAAGTCAGGCCGCGATGCTGCTGCCGGGTCAGGGGCCCTCAAAGCAACTCCCAGAGGTGGCTCACTGCGCTGGGAATGGCTACTGCCACCTGCGGTATGACCCACGGGTGCCCGCAGCAACGCGAGGTGCCGGGATCCGCTCCGCCCCGCTCCGGCAGCTCGCTGGTCAGCCCCTGCTCCCGGTCGTGTACCGGTGGGCGCAGGTCCCCAGGGCAAGGTGCAGCAGGAGCCCCCCACCAACCCAGAACCAGCTTACCGCCTCGTGGCCCGGGGGTGCAGGTGGGGGGGGCGCAGGACAGTTCTCACCGCCCGCATAGGGTGGGGGGGGGCATACAGTCAGCAGGCAACAGTCCGCCGGGGTCCGGGCACACCCGAAGCGATGCTCTCCCCTAGTCGCCGCGCTCACCAAGCTGCCTCGTGGTCCCTCCTCTCCACCAGGCCTCACTCGCTTCAGCACACAAAATGGCGGCAGGCGCTCCTCTTACTCCCTGCACTCGATCGCACCAGCCAGGCGATGCCCTCAGGAGTCCACCGCTCACGTCCCTCCACTCCGGGCTGCCTCCTCCACCCAGCGCCGCCAACGGCCTCCACTGGACCACGCTGCCGCTCTGGCCCACAGCAAGCTCCCAGCGCCCCCGGGAGTTCCCGGCCTACCAGGTCCAGACGCTGAAGATAGCGGCCGCCGCTCAGTTCTCGGGGTCCCAATGCCCCAGAGCTCCTGCAGTCCGGGGTCCGCAGCCGCCGGGACCCCCCTGGCGAAGCCTCCACGGCAGCCAACAGCACGGTGTCTCCTCTGTCCAGGTGCCGCCAGGCGCCGGGTGTGCAGGTCGGAAGGAGATAAAATGGCGGATAGCGCGGCCGGCACCCGACTCTCCGTCTGTATGGTGCGGAATGGCCTCTGCGGCTTTCACTGACCCCCTAGTCTGCCGCCCCCAGTGTTCCGCCCTCCAGGGGCTGCAGTCCAGGTCCAATTTCCGCCGTCACACTGCTGTTTGAGGCAGTTGATTGCAGCGGCGGCCCGGAGCGGCAACAGCCCACGTCTTACTCCATACCCGGCGAGACCACGCCCCCCTCATGGGAGCTTTTATGGGCAACGATGCGATGACAAGGCTTTGGTTCGGGTTTCATACAAGCACTACAGACTATGCACCATTCACCCATTGCAAAAATATGCTCGCTGGGGTTGGAATCTAACCTTGTTACAATATCAAGAGTCAACCGACAAGGGTGTCCCTGCTTCCCTTTATTATTTGCCCTATATATTAATCCGTTTTTGAATCTACTGGAACACAGGCTAAATAATGTGATAGCGAGACCTGGGCTGGAGGATACAACACTAGCATACGCAGATGATATTGCGGTTATTTCACCGGATCCAATCCAAACGGTGAAAGAGATTGAACAACTAGCGGCTGAATTTGGGGAAGGATCTCGATTCAAATTAAATACAACAAAAACACAAATAATCTACACTGAGCAAGTTTGTAGTAACGCCTCCAGGGTCACAGAGGAGGCCATATACTAGGGGATCCGCATTAATGCGTGTTTGGATAAAATGATATTATCAAATTGGGAGCTATTAGTGCTGAAAATTAAAAAAGAATTGGATAGAATGGAAAGCCTACATTTATCAATGGTCGGAAGATGCAATGTTTTATAAATTGATATTCTGCCCAAAGTGATGTACTATTTTAGGTGTGTTCCTTTGGAACTCACGGTGAAGCAACTTCAAAAATTAAGATCTATCTGTGGTACCTTCCTGTGGGCGCAAGGTAAAGCCCGGTGAGCAATGAGGTATATGACCCTGCCTCAATCTCGAGGGGGGTGGGCTGTTCCGAATTTTTTGTTCTATTATTGGGTATGTATGCTGCAGCAAATGGGCATTCATTTGGTTGGGGAAAAAGAGGGAAAGATGGAAGAATCTCCAAATATTTTTCAGATGTTATTAGGCTCAAGAACAGAGAGAATCTTTTTTTTAATTTGGAGCCTAGCTATTATAAAAAAAACTTGTTTTAAGGTGCTCCAGGCCGCTCATAAAGTGTGGATACAGATTCGGAAATATGTAAAGCTTGGTAAGTTTAATTTCTATAGACCCACTTCATCTTTAGTACTACCCCCCCTTATCTTTTCTGAGACGGAAAGGATTAATGACTCTGGGAGATTTAATTGATTGTAGTGGCATCAAAACATAAGCCTTGATAACATCTGAATATGTTCTCCCCCAAACCGATTTTTTTTAAATATTTACAAATTCGTGACTATTTACAAAAGAGAGTAGATGTATCGAACCTGGCTATAAAAAGAAATTTGTTGGAAACAATTAGGAAGCATGAGAGGATTGGTATTTTATATCAGAGTCTCATGGAATTGCAAGGGGACGATCTCGAAAAACAGAATTTCAAATAGAATAATAGATTAAATCAGCCAGGGAATGTTTTAAAACAGTCAATAGCATTGTCAGAAAAGCTTTTGTTTTCCGCCAGTCTCAAGTCGCAACATTATAAAACTATATATGATTTGCACTATCCGCCTGCCAAAATTGGTCGGTGGGGGGGTCAAAATGAAGGTAAATGCACGCGTTGTGCGACAGACCAAGCTGATAGTCTCCACATGTTTTTTGAATGTCCAGACCTGAGACAGTTTATAAATAAGATGGAGATCTTTTTGAGAGAGGTGACAGGGGTGCGGATAGGGATTACATCCACTGGGATGATGCTGGGAGTGGTGGAAGAATCATTAGCCACAGAGGGAATATATGAATTTAGGTATCTTATATTCATAGCTGTGGCGGTAGCTAGATTATGTATAGCATCGTTATGGAGGGAGAAAGAGCCACCATCCTTTGAAATGTGGAGGAGCAGACTTTACTCTATATGTAACCTAGAACATGGCCTCTAAGCTCTCAAGGGATCTCAGAAACGCAGGTTAGGTACTAAGATTTGGGGGGCGTTAATAGAGTATCTGCAATAATTCTGATCCCTTTTAACCTATATGTTATATGCCCTGAATCATATCTAAACTCTTCCTCTGTTTTTATTCCTACTTCTTTTTTTCCCCTGACATGATTGTAGCTCTGTGAAATATGTTTGAAATACAGGATGATGTAAAATGTGCAAAAAATGAAAAAAGGAGGGGCACAGGGAGCTAATAAAAGGTCCAGTGCCCTTGCTCCCAAAAAGAAGTATGAAAACACAAGGAGGGTTACTCTTCCTTTTTGGTAGGCAGTGCCCTCACACACCCGTGTGGGTGTCATGCTTTATCATCGAGCTCAGCTACTCGTCGGACCGGCGCTGCAATGCCCCACGGTTCCCGCGAGAGGGCGCTTTGGCAGAGATTTTTTGTATATAGCTGTGATGATGAGTGCAGGTATGGGGGTTAAAGTAATGGTGAGAAGAGGTGAGTTAAAACTAACTAAGGGGTACTGTGGGATATATTTAATCAGAGGTCCCCTTGGTAAGGTAAAAAAATTATGTGTGGACTGTCCGCTCTAATTATGAAGAATGACAATCTCTCAATATGTGAAGGTCCAGAAGGGATCCGTGGCGTTTTTCAGGACCAAAAAATAATAATAATACTTCTCTCTATCCTTAGTCAGGGTTAGGTGCATACAACTGTAATATTAATTGATTCCAAAAAGCAACTGGCAAATTTTAAAGACAGGGACTTTTGACGCTGCTGATGCAATGTTTGCGTACAAATGCACAAGTAATCTGAGAGACCTCCTAGTTCACAGTGGACCTCAATCTTCCCCTAGGGAGTGCCAATGAACACTATGAGAGCTCCCACCAGTCATGGGAC
This sequence comes from Triturus cristatus, assembly GCF_964204655.1. Lineage (NCBI taxonomy): Eukaryota > Metazoa > Chordata > Amphibia > Caudata > Salamandridae > Triturus > Triturus cristatus. The sequence goes on along the minus strand of NC_140594.1, from coordinate 210,075,614 downwards.
ATTACCCATGTGGGACGTGCGCAGTATGCCCTTTCACTCAAGTGACAAAAGAGATTGATCGGGGGGGCGAGGGGGACTCGCCCATGGGAACAGAGGAGTCATACCAATTGTAATACTAAGAAATGTATTTACCTTATTAACTGCCTCTGCACCCTACACTATGTAGGGAATACCACCCGGATGATCAAAGAACAAGTTACTTACCTTCGGTAACGATGTATCTGTAAGAAACATTAGTTAGTTAGATTCCTCACCTTAGAATATCTCCAGGTGTCAGGCTGGATCCGGAAAGATTTTTCGTCAGCGTCGCTAGGGGTCGTCTGCGCATCCGTCATCGGCGTCGTGCGCCGGAATGACGTCGGAGTACTTAGACGCCGCCCTCGCGCGCTGACGTCAGTTCTTGTACATAGCTTTCCGTGCCAGGAACGCAGAGCCATGCAAGAGACCGCCACTGGTGCAAAAAAAAAAAAATTCTAGGGCCCTGAAAGGGATAACCTCAACCCTAGATATCGGTTCGCAGAACGGGGAGGATGGGTGAGTTGGTGAGGAATCTAACTAACTAATGTTTCTTACAGATACATCGTTACCAAAAGTAAGTAACTTGTTCATCTAAAACAAACACGTTAGTTAGATTCCTCACCTTAGAATAGATACCCCAGCAATACCAACCCCGGTGGTGGGTCTGCGAACCAAGATCACGCCACAAAGTCCTGGAGAACAGAACGGCCAAAGAAGCCGTCTATCCGGACTTGGCTGTCCAGGCAATAATGCTTGGCAAACGTGTGCAGCGAGGCCCACGTTACTGCCTGACAGATGTCCTGCAAGGGGACTCCCCGACCCAGGGCAGTTGTCGCCGCCGTGGCCCGAGTAGAATGGGCCCTCAGCCCTACAGGAGGTTCCTTTTTAGCCAAGGAATAACAAGCTTTGATACACAATACGACCCACCGAGAGATGGTTTGCTTGTGTACCGCCCTCCCTTTCTTAGCGCCCACGTAGCCCACAAAGAGCTGGTCATCCACCCGGAACTGCTTGGTGCGGTCCAAATAAAAGGACAGCGCCCGTTTTGGGTCCAGACGGTGGAGCCTCTCTTCCCCTTTCGAAGGATGTGGAGGCGGAAAGAAGATGGGCAACGTAACAGACTGCCCGATGTGGAAGGCAGTCACCACCTTAGGAAGAACGAGTCCGGAAAACGACTTTGTCCGGATGGACAGAACGAAAAGGAGGCATAGAAGGTAGAGCCTGGAGCTCACTCACTTTTCTAGCAGAGGTGATGGCAACCAGGAAAGCAGTCTTAAGAGTGAGAAGACGAAGGGGGCAATTATGAAGTGGCTCAAAGGGAGCGCACATCACATATGTCATTACCAGGTTCAAATCCCACTGAGGCATTACGAAAGGGACAGGAGGAAACATGTGAGTAATGCCCTTGAAGAAGCGAGAAACAACAGGGGATTTGAAAAGAGAAGGCTGATCAGGAAGCCGTAAGAAAGCAGAGATAGCTGAAAGATAACCTTTAAGAGTACCCAGAGCAGAGCCCTGCTGGGCCATGGAAAGAACAAAGAGTAGAACCTCAGAAAGAGGGGCGGAAAGGGGATCCACAGCCTATGCTGTGCACCATGCCACAAATTTGTTCCACCTGCAGGCGTATACCGATTTTGTGGAGGGACGCCTGGCTGCCAGAATCACATCGCAGACGTCAGGAGGCAAGTCAAATGGCATCAACTGTCGCTGCTCAATCTCCACGCATGGGGGTGGAGACTGGACAGGTTCGGGTGGAGGACCGTCCCCTGCTCCTGCGACAGAAGGTCCTCCCGAAGAGGCAGTCGTATCGGGGCATCGATCGACAGACTGAGTAGCTCGGTATACCAGGACCTTCGTGTCCAATCCGGAGTCACCAAGATGACTTGGGCCCGGTCGCGCCTGATCTTCTTCAGCACTCTGGGCAGAAGTGGTATAGGCGGAAAGGCATACAACAGACCGCAACTCCACTTGCGACGAAAGGCGTCCCCGAGCGAGTGCCGCCTTGGAAACTCCAAAGCGCAGAACTGCTGACATTACGCGTTCTCTTCGGTGGCGAATAGATCTAACCAAGGCTCTCCCCACTGCCGAAAGAGGCCTTGCGCCACGTCCGAGTTGAGACGCCATTCGTGATCCATCATGCACCGGCGGCTGAGTTCGTCTGCTATGGCGTTCAGAGAGCCCGCCAGATGTTGAACCACCAGGGTGATGCCCTGATGTTCCAGCCATGTCCGGAGGCGCAGAGCCTCCTGACAAAGGGTCCACGACCCCACCCCGCCCTGTTTGTTGTAATACCACATGGCGGTGGTGTTGTCCGTGAACACCTGCACTACACTTCCCCGGACAACGGGAAGGAATGCCTTCAGTGCAAGTCGGATCGCTCTCAGATCCAAAAGATTGATATGGAGCCGAGACTCTGCCGGAGACCAGAGTCCTCTGATCTCCGCCTCCCCCATGTGGCCCCCCATCCCAGGAGGGACACATCCGTCACTACTACGTGCTCCGGTTGAGGGAGGGAGAGGGATCTGCCACTGACCCAATCGCGGTCCGTGAGCCACCACTGCAACTGTCTTGCAGTGCCCTACGAGATCAAGACATGGTCGGACAGGTTGCCCCGATGCTGGGCCCACTGAAACTTCAGGTCCCACTGCAGAGCTCACATTAGCCACCTGGCGTGATGCACTAACAGGATGCAGGAGGCCCTCAGCCCCAGAAGCCGCAGCACCAACCTGACCGAAACCCGGGATAGAGGCCGAAAGATGGGAAGCAGAGCCTGAATATCCCGGACTCGCTGTTCCGGAGGATAAGCCCTGAACTGCGCTGAGTCCAGAACTGCCCCGATAAAGAGGAGCATTTGGGAGGGACTCAGATGAAACTTCGGCACATTGATGGAGAACCCTAGCAAATGCAGGAGTTCGGCCGTAGTCTGGAGGTGGGAGGCAACTTGCTGGGGCGAGCCCGCCTTCAACAACCAGTCGTCGAGATAGGGGAAGACTGGAACCCCTGATCTGCGCAGATGAGCTGCGACCACAGCCATCACTTTCGTGAACACCCGTGGGGCACTGGTGAGTCCGAAGGGGAGCACGGTAAACTGAAAATGCTCCTGACCCACCGTGAACCGCAGGGAACGCCGGTGGGCCGGCAGGACGGGGATGTGGAAATAAGCGTCCTGCAAGTCCAACGCTACCATCCAGTCTCCAGGGCAGCCAGAACCTGAGCTAAGGTGAGCATCTTGAACCTCTCCTTCCGGAGGAAGGCGTTGAAGCTCCTGAGGTCCAAGATAGGGCGTAGGCCCCCTTTCCCCTTCTTGGGAACCAGAAAGTAGTGGGAATAGCAACCACGGCCTACTTCTGGACCAGGAATGCGCTTGACGGCCCCTTTGGCCTAGAGGGCCGCAACTTCCTCCTGTAGAAGATTCAAGTGATCCCCCGACATGTGGTGGCACTGCGGTGGCATGGCTGGAGGGGTCGTCTCAAAGGGGAGGGAGTAGCCCCTTCGGACGATTTGCAGCACCCACCTGACCGAAGTGATGGAACGCCAGTGTAGCAAGTGATGGCGAACTCTGCCTCCCACTGGCGTGGAATGGGCCTGAAAGCGCGGACTAGGAGGGCTTTGAGGTGGATGCTGCTGGGGTGGATGTGTATGGACCGGCACGTTGTCCCCCTGTACCGCCTCGGCGGAATCCACGTCCGCAACCGCATGGAGGTTGGTTCTGCGGCCTGTGGCTAGGCAGACGAGAGGGGCGCCCCTTCCTTAGACACGAAAGGGGCGAAAAGCGGAAGTTTGTGGACACGGGGCCGAGAGACCCAAGGACTTGGCCGTAGCCCTGGAATCCTTAAAGCGCTCCAGCGCACTGTCCGCTTTGTCGCCAAAGAGGCGACTGCCATCCAAGGGCATGTCCATGAGGGTGCTCTGGACATCCCCGGAAAAAGTCGTGGACCGCAGCAAGGCGTGACGACGAAGCGCCACTGTGGACGACATTGCCCTGCCTAGCGAGTCCGTCGTGTCAAACCACATCGGATAGCATACCGCGCTGCATCCCGCCCCTTGGCAAGAGCCTGGGCGAGCCGCGTCCGGACCTCCTCCGGATACAGGGGCAGCACGTCCTCCACCGTATCCCACAGAGAGTGGGAGTAACGGTCCAAGAGACAAGCGGTGTTAATAGACCGCCGCCCTAAACTAAGTGAGGAGAACAGCTTTTTACCAAACTGCTCCAGTCTCTTGGATTCCCGATCCAGGGGAGCAGACGGGAAGGAGGTCTGGGAAGTATAGGCCTGGATAACCAGGCTCTCAGGCGTGGGGTGTTGGGACAGGAAACTGGGGTCGCCTGGTGCAGGGCGGTGGCGCCAGGCCACGTTCCGGTTCACAGGAGGTACTGTGGAGGGATTGTACCAGGTGCCCTTCAGAACGGCAGCAGAGGCTCCGAGGAGCTTGCTGACGGTTGGAGCACTTCAGTGAGGAGGTTAGTCCTCACGGCCACAGTAGGGAGCTCCAGCCCAAGGGCTTCGGCCGGCTTACGCAACGCCACAGAAAAGGTAGCACCTGTCTCCGAAACCACAGTCGGAGGAGAGATGAAGCCAGTGTCAGGGGAGGTGTTAAGGCCACTGGCATCCCCCAGCTCATCTGCCCAGTCCTGTGATAATTGACCCTGGCGGGTCAGAGGGTCATCAGACCCCTCCCAGTCGCCACCGTCATCCGATTCCTGGTAAACAGGTGGAATGATCGGAGCCGGGCGGAAGATGAAATGGTCACCCATCGGCGTCGGATACGGCACCGGAAGACGCCGCACCAGCGTCGGGCCCGGACTGGGACTGAACCGGGGAACGGCGTCGTCTGGAAACGGCGCCGGGGGTGGCACCGGTGTCGGCGCCAGCGGAGGAGGGGTCGTGAGGTCGACCGGCACCGACTGAGATCCAGGATTGGAAACCGCGTGGACCTGCGGCGTCGGGACCGAAGTCGACGACGCCGCCGGGGTCGGAGCCGCCGGCTAGCTAGGCCTCCCAGTCGATCCCGCGGGGCCCGAAGGCGCGCCGGCAGGTGGCTATGGCGGAGCCAGGCCCCTCATGGCCGAGAGGAAGGCACTGATCTCCGCCGGAGTCGCGTCAGTCCCAGGGACCGGCGGGTATGGGGACGGACGCGGCTCCTGCGCCACCGACGAAGCCGCGGGGGTGGTACCACCCGGGTCCTCGACCGAGTCGCACGACCTGCGAGGGGAGTCCGAAGAGCGATGTCGTCTCTTGGACTTCTTACTATGCTTCGACTTACCCGAAGACTTGGAACCCGACTAGCGGTGATGGAGCCGAGTGCCGGAGCTCGAGAAGCTTGCGGGACCGCTCCCGCCTAGCCTTCGAGGTCAAGGCCCGGCAGTCGAGGCACGACTTCGCATCGTAGTCGGCCGCAAGGCAGTAAAGGCACCGGCGGTGTAGGTCCGTTACCGACATCAGTCAGTGACAGGAGTCACAGGCTTTGAAACCAGGCATCCTACCGGCACGAGTATCGAGTCGACGAGAGTAGACAAAAGAGTCCAAAAAGTTTAGTCAAAGAGTGACTAAAAGGGTAAGCTCTTGCCGGAACGGCGCTGTCTGGCGCCGAAAAAAGAAGAACTGACGTCAGCGCGCGAGGGCGGCGTCTAAGTACTCCGACGACGTCATTCCGGCGCACGACGCCGCCGACGGACGCGGAACCGCAGACGCCGCCTAGCGACGCACAAAGGGTATTGCTGATGAAAAATCTTTCTGGATCCAGCCAGACGCCTGGGGATATTCTAAGGTGAGGAATCTAACTAACTAATGTTTCTTACAGATACTAGGATTACAGAAAAATGTAGCAAAAACTGTTGCAAAAGAGCAACCACAAAAATGTCAGCCCATTTTCTTGAAATGAACCACACAGCTGAAAATATCAAGCAGGCTATCCTTGAGGCTGATGACAGATGGGACCCAAGACCATTGTTCAACAGAGAAAAACGATGGGTCTTTCGCCTTAAGACCCACACCCCTGGGCTTAATGATGACATACGCTGAACCGATTTCACTAGGTAAATCAACACTGTTAGGTTATCTTTCTTGAGTATAGCACACACAGAACTCGACCGAACTGCTATACCCATGACCTTGATTTTGCACCTGTAGGAGAGTAGGGTCTGCTTCCTATGGTCACCCCCACTTTTTGCTTTTGCTTCACTGGTTTTCGACTTAGATGTGGCTGTGGGCCTGCTAATCAGACCCACAGCCCAGCTGTTCTCTCTCTAAATTCATATTATGTACTTTAGGTATATAACCCAATTGGTAAGGATCACCTTATAGGGCCCTGTACAGTGTACTTTAGGTACCCAGGGCATGGGTATACCCTAGGCCTACCAGGGGCTGCAGCATGTATTATGCCACCCCTGGGTGGCCTCCCATCATGACACAACTGGCTGATCACTCAGCTGGGGCAGGGTCGTGTACTCACCCCTTGCTTAGGTATAGTATTCCTATACCTACCTTATATATAGACACATGGGTAACCTTTCAGTCACTCCTATGGCAGGCCTTAATAACCCTGAAGGCAGAGTGCTTGGTAACATGTGAGATGGTGCTCTAGCATAAGCTGAGCCGGTCTGCAGCTTTCGGAACCATGTCCTTATAGCTGTTCTATGATATCGCCTACCATATACTCTTAAAGTGCCTTATAATCCTTGCGGTTATGGTAACTATGGTTTGGCTTTATCAAAACATGTCGTGTAAGGTGTCTAACACTTTGGAATACTACCCCCACGCCATTTCTGGCGATGAGGATAGTATTCCCCCCTTCTAGAGGGAGAAGACATGTTGAAGACCTACTACCCGGTTAAAGTTAACCTGAGGCCCAGCATCACAAAATGGATGCTGCTGCCACAGACACAAGTCTGACCTCCTGCTGCTGGGAGTCCTTCCAGCGAGGGAGGCTTGGACAAAAGATTTTCTGCCTTGGGAGGTGCTAGCACCACCCTAGACAGGACTTAGTGTATTGGGGCAGGGAGGGATGAAAGAAACGAGACACTGCCTGGGGCACACAAGGTGTCCCATGCATAGTCCGGTTCAAACCGGTGCTGGGGCACTCCAGCCCCAGTCCTGGCGCGAAACTGGACAAAGGGAAGGGGGTGTAACCACCCCCCTCCCTGGTCCCACCCATAGGAGGGACCTAGCAGGTAACCCAGCCCCCCAGATTAGTATAAGAGTGGGAGCTGAGTCCCTAGGACTTTGGATTATCCTGAACTGAAAAAAAGACACGAAACTCTGGACCTTCGACATTCGAACAAGAAGACTGAAGAATCTCCCTTGTGGCCAAGGAGTGGCCACCCTGTGCAAACAGGCACCAACAAGCGACCTGCCGTTTGCTTTGCCCAAGTTCTACGAGGAACCAACTGCAGAGCCCGACCAGCGCCTTGACCTCCAGACTTCTCTGACCCTGATCCACATCCACAGCCAAGCTGAGATCCGTGGAGGCGACGAGAGACGTGGGACCGGCTACCTGGGAAAATTGGCGAGTAGCTTCCAGCGCAGCTTCTGAGGCACCCTCGAAGTTGTGCTCTGGGGATTGAGAAGCCCCAACCCCGAGCACCATCTGCACCGAAGATCAGCCCTCCACACTCCACGAGTTCTGCGTGGGGCCCCTCTGCATTTTTCTGCTCGACGCGTCTGTCCGGTTGCTTGCCCGTTGGCTAGTAGCCTCAGTGACGACGAACCCTTGACTTTCCACTGCTGGTTTGGCTCCTCCAGACTGTCCCTTGCTTTCCTGTGAAAGAGAAGCACCTCAGACCTTCCTGGTCTGCACCTGAAGCGAATTTCCCTTTCTGCATGGGTTGCCTTTGCCAAGGCTTGTTGACTCCAATCGGGACGTCAACTCCGCCATCAGCAAGATCCTTCGTGGGACAGATCGTACCCTGGTCCTGGTCGTCCTCAACGCCTCCTGGTCCATGCAGCTGCAGAGACAAGCTTCAAGACATCACCTGTGTTCTGCATGACATCGCCTGGTTCCTTCCTGGTTCCACACGGTCACTGGCTAGTGACCCAGACTTTGTCCCCTCTGCTTGCAGGTGTTCTTCCTTCAAGATCCACCCTTGGATCCACCGGACATCTTCCTCCTGGCCGCCTGCCAGCAACTGTTCTTCAGGCATCCATAGGATCCAGCGACGACACCCGACACATCTTCACACCTATGCACCCGTCTCCTGTGGGTAAGGTAACGCGAGTACTCCGGTGCTCCAGTGGATATTGACTATCCAAATGTCTAAGTCTCTAGTTGCTTCCTCCTAGTTACTTCGGAAGTGTCCTTATTCTTCCTATTTCTAATTACTACATTCCCATTGACTTTAATGTAACCCGCGTGTGTGTTTCCACACTGCACGCGCTTCCCGTGGACCTCCCACTTCCTAACTATTGATAGGGTAGTGTAGCCCCAGCGATTCCCTAGGCCCTAGGCCCTAGGCCTACTCCCTGTTCGTGACGTGGTACTTATACCACTTTCTTAGTATATGGTTTGCGTGGCCCCTGGGCCTAACTGTATTTTTCCTGTGTAACTTAACGTATGCTACTTATGAGATTGTTGTGCTTAGACCTCTGAACTCATAAAGAGTGCTGAGGGTATATGTTAGAATAAATACATTCTAATTTTATATATATATGGTGTGGTGTCCTTTCATTTGGTATTCAAGGGATTGTAATGGTATAACAGCTGGCTTCACATGCCATACAGAGTTTAGCCTAAGACTGCTCTTGTCCATGCTACCACTAGGCTAGCTGGTCTATAAGGTTGACTTTACAACCAATCACCATAAGGGTTGTTTGGACTGATACAAGGTGTACACTAGAACTAGTGACATCATATATCAGGCCAACTTCTCACAGCACCTTTGCCATAAACCCCTGCAGGCAAGTGACTCCTCTACTTCAAGGGAGATGTTGGCTGGTTGGCAAAGTGCTGGCAGCCCTCCAAGGCTCTGTGAGAATGCACAGCTGCTAGACGAGTCAAGTCTTTGCGATTGTCGGAGTTCCTGGTGTCAGGGGGCCACCTTAATACGATATTATGCAGCATTAAGGGGAGTGAAGAGTAGTACCTAAGGGGCTACTTACTCTTGCTGTTACTACATCCCCATATGACCACTTCCTGTGGGGAGTGGACATAACCTTCCACCAAAAACTAGATGTCGGACGCCCTTTTTCTTTTTTTGTGGAGCCCATCAGGTATTCCACTTTAGAGGTGTGACTTTCATGGAGGTGCACCTCCCCTATCTGCATAGCTAATTTCCCACCTGTTCTGGTGCCAAATGGGTCTCAGGACAGGGGGTGGCATTTCCTAGGTCGGGGGGAAGCCGGGATCACATATCAAAGGCAGCAGGGGCTTTAATCGCTAGCCATCCTGCTGGGGAGGTGTGAACGCCTTCCTCCGGAGCAGGCATTGTTTCTAGCCTTAGAGAGCGTGGGCACTCACCTGCAGGGGGTTCAGAAACGTGTCTGTGGTGGCAGGCTGGGCGATACTAGTCAGGCAGCACACTTCATAATTGTGGGTTTTTCAGGGGGCAACTCTCCCTGGGTGCATGTCATAATTAATCTTTTACTGGCAACAGTACAGCTTTATTAAGACAAGGTGTTTGATACAAAACACCCTAGGTTTCAGTAAAGCCATCATGTAGCTGTGGAACTTGTAATTACCAGTGCCCAGTGCATATACTTAAGACGGCTTCTCTGTTCACGTGTACCCTAGAGTATCTGATCAAAACAGCAGATGGTCATAGCTGCTCATGCAGATATGCCCTCACATGCAATATAATGCACCTAGGGCTACAAGGTTTAATATAGGAGTGACTTACATATATTACATGCAGTGACTTTGGCGTGACACACAGTCAGTGTGCCATGTCGCATTACCACACAGTTTGCTCCGTGTCACACAGTCTGCAATGGCAGCCTGCATGCAATTTGTATGGGGGGTCTCTTAGGATGGCATACCTCATGTTACAGCCCTTAGGGACCCACTTTAGTACCAATGCCTAAGCTACCATTTACTAAGGACCTACAGGGGTGCTAAAGAGTAAGCCAATTGTGTTACAGTTACACCATTTTACCTTATCTTTAGGGAAAAAGCCCTGGCATTGGTGCCTGGTTAGCACGGACCAACTGCACATCAGTCGAAAAACATCAATACCAGTGGCAAAAACTGTGGGGGGGGATTTGAGGCCAACATTCAAAAGGTGAGGAATCTGTGGCTAGAAGTCCCCATCAGAAATGATTTTCAAACAATGCTTTACAGACAAACACTGGCAAAGCCAACAGCTCAATACTCATATAAAGTTAAAACCTATTGGCTTTGCCAGTGCTTGTTATTAGTGGGTTTTCCTCATGCACTGCTTGTTATTAGCGGGTTTTACTCATGCACAAGTATCAAAGATTCACACTCCTGGCCACTTTGTGGAGCAGCAAGAGGCCCTCCCACCTACCACAAGACAGCTACTGCCAAGTTTCACACAAGCACGCAGCAAAGTAAGAAAAGATCTTCAGGAATTTGCAGGCCGGGGACAAAGGACACCTGGATACGGAATTAAAAAAGCTAATTTGGACAAATATTTACCAACAGACTACAAAACCTTTGAGGCGCAAGTTTAACAAACACATTGCAATTATATTGAGACAAGTCAGTATGTAGAGAATAGGCCTATATTACCTGGAAGTACTACTTTCTAACAAGTACATACCACAAACAGTTTATCTGGGTGGCTGGGGAAAACACATTTTTTCATAGTAAGTTTTTTGAAAATTACATACAATTATACAAAATGCACTTATGAATATCATGCATGAAAATTGTACGTGAGTGCATACTTGATGTTCAAAAATCATGCAACACACTGGTGGGGAATGGTTTGAGAAGAAAATGTCTTGTACATGAGATTTCAATGTTGTAGCAAACTTTTCTGTTTGAACAAATGCCTTGCATGATGAGATGAGATTTCGCTAATGTAATGAAATATTTGCTGGAACTAAGAGGTGTTTGTTACCTAATTGAACGGAAGCAGTTTCATCGGTCTCAGAAGCATTAAAGGAAGAATTTGCCCTGATGAGAATCAAACTAATGCAAAACAACAGTTGATGGACAGAATGCGGAACAATGTCATACATTCACCCCAGTACAGAGATCTGGGCCTAAATCCATAGTTATTTTGCTCACCATGCCATTCCAGTTTGAACCCAGTCATATGCAAATCAGTCTTGACTCAGTGCCTCATGGGTACAGTCCAGCCCGAACTGCCAAGCCACGTCCTCCCTGGACTGGAAACAAGCATCCTAGGACCGGTTTCGGGGTTGCACCCCTCTTCAGCCAGGATAGCTTGATTCCAGTGGCATGGAGAGCACGGGACCCACGTCTGGGCATACCCTTCCCACTCGGGGTTACAAATGCAAAACAACAGTTGATGGACAGAATGCGGAACAATGTCATACATTCACCCCAGTACAGAGATCTGGGCCTAAATCCATCGTTTTTTTGCTTGGCAGTTCGGGCTGGATTGTTCCCATGAGGCATAGGGTCAAGACTGATTTGCATATGGCCATGTCTGAACTGGGGTGGTGTGGTGAGTTAAATAACGATGGATTAAACTGAGATCTGTGAATGGGGGTTTTGCCAATGTGCAACATTCCGTCCATCATCTTGTGTGTTTTGAGAATCAAACTAATGCCAGGAGTCAAAGTCTGACTAATTTGTATTTTTGGCAGGAGGTATGTGTGACCAGGTCTATTTGTGGTTCAAACTAATGCACTAGTTACTTATCTTCGGTAACGATATATCTGTAAGGAACATTAGTAGTGATAGATTCCTTACCTTAGAATTACCCCCAGGCGTCAGACCGGACCCAGAACGTTTATGTCAGCAGTACTCCTGAGCGTCGGAAGGTGGCGTTGTGCGGCTCCACGTCCGTCGTTGGCGTCGTGGTCGCCGAGATGACGTCGCAGCAGCTACTTAGACGCCTCCCTCGCGCGCGGACGTCAGTTCTGTATACGACATTCTGCGCCAGGAACGCAGAGCCATGCAAGATACAGACCACTGGTGTCTGAAACTAGGGCCCTGAAAAAGATGCCCTTAAACCTAGAAATCAGTTCGCAGAACGGGGAGGATGGGTGGGGTGGTAAGGAAGCACAAGTTACTTACTTGTGTAACGATATATCTGTAAGAGACATTCGTTAGTGATGGATTCCTTATCTTAGAATATCCCACGGCATCAGACTGGATCAGAAAAGTTGTTCGTCAGCAGTACCCCTGCGCATCCGTAGGCATCGTCATGCGGCGCCGCGTACGTCGCTGGCGTCGTAGCCACCGAGATGACGTCGGAACTACTTAGAAGCACCCATGCGTGCGGACGTCAGTTCTGTACACAACTTTTCTGCACCAGGAATGCAGAGCCATGCCAGAGACAGACTACTGGTGCAACAGAACTAGGGCCCTGAAAGGGATGACCTGAACCCTAGAAAACAGTTCGCAGAATGTGGAGGATGGGCGGGCGCTAAGGAATCTATCACTAGCTAATGTCTCTTACAGATATATCGTTACACAAGTAAGTAACTTGTGCATCTGAAAGACACGTTAGTGATAGATTCCTTACATTAAAATACATACCCAAGCAATACCAACCCCGGAGGTAGGTCTGCGAAGTGAGATTACACCACAAAGTCACAAAGAACTAAACGGCCACAGCCGTCTCTCCAGACTTGACTGTCAAGGCAATAGTGCTTAGTGAAAGTATGCAGCGGGGCCCAAGTGGCTGCCTGACAGATGCCTTGCAGGGGGACACCGTGTCCCAATGTTGTAGTAGCCGCAGTCACCCTGGTAGAATGGGCGCGCAGTCCTACCAGAGGTTCCGTTTTAGCCAGAAAGTAACAGGCTTTAATGCACAGGACAACCCATTGGGAGATAGTCCGCTTGTGCACAGCCCGGCCTTTCTTGGCGCCCACATAGCCAACAAAGAGCAGGTCATCCACCCGGGACTGTTGTGTGTGTTTGAGATAGAACGAAAGCGCATGTTTTGGGTCCAGACGGTGGAGCCTCTCCTCTTCTCTTGAAGGGTGCGGAGGTGGAAAGAAAGTGGGCAGAGTGACAGTTTGCCCGAGATGAAAGGCAGAGACTACTTTTGGTAGAAAGGAGGGACGGGGTCGAAGCACAACCTTGTCCGGATGAATCGCCAGGAAAGGAGGTTTACATGAAAGAGCCTGGGGCTCACTCACCCGCCGAGCGGAGATGATGACCATCAGGAAGACAGTTTTCAAAGTTAATAACCGCAAAGGACAGTTATGAAGAGGCTCAAAGGGAGCGCACATCAAGTATGTGAGAACCAGGTTCAAGTCCCATTGAAACATCACAAAAGGAATAGGAGGTAAACGGGGAGTGATGCCTTTGAGGAACCTATTGACAACTGGGGACTTGAAAAGAGAGGGCTGATCAGGCAGCCTAAGAAAGGCCAAAAGAGCAGAAAGGTAGCCCTTGATAGTGCCCAGAGCAGAGCCCTGCTGGGCCAAAGAGAGAAGGAACAAAAGGACCTCAGAAAGAGGGGAAGAAAGGGGATCCACAACTTTCGCCGGGCACCATATCACAAACTTCTTCCACCGGCAGGCATATACAGTTTTAGTCGAGGGACGCCTGGCAGCCAGAATCACATTACAGACTTAAGGAGGCAAGTCTAATGGAATCAAATGTCGCCGCTCAATCTCCACGCAAGGAGGTGGAGGCTGGACAGGTTTGGGTTGAGGACCGTGCCCTGTTGCTGCGACAGGAGATCCTCCTGAAGAGGCAGTCGTATCGGGGGATCCACGCTCATACTGAGTAGCTCAGGATACTAAACTCTTTGAGTCCAGTCTGGTGCCACAAGAATGACTTGGGCCCGGTCGAGTCTGATTTTCTCCAGCACTCTGGGTAGAAATGGTATAGGCGAAAAGGCGTACAACAGACCGCAACTCTATTCACGACAAAAAGCGTTTCCGAGTGAATGCCGCCTTGGAAACTCCAATGCGCAGAACTGCTGACATTGCGCGTTCTCTTTGGTGGCGAATAGATCTAACCAAGGTTCTCCCAACTGCTGAAAGAGACCTTGTGCCACCTCTGAGTGAAGACGCCATTCGTGATCCAACATGCACCTGCGGCTGAGTTCGTCCGCCCTGGCGTTCAAAGAACCTGCCAAGTGTTGAAACGCCAAGGAAATGCCTTGACGTTCCAGCCATGTCCAGAGACGCAGAGCCTCCTGACATAGAGTCCACGATCCCACCCGCCTTGCTTGTTGCAGTACCACATGGCGGTGGTGTTGTCTGTGAACACCTATGCTACTCTCCCCTTGACAGAGGAAAGGAATACTTTCAGTGCAAGTAGGATCACCCTGAGCTCCAAAAGGTTGATATGGAGCTTGGACTCCGCCGGAGACCAGAGGCCTCTGATCTCTGCCTCTCTCATGTGGCTGCCCCATCCCAGGAGCGACGCGTCCGTCACCACTGTATGCTCCGGTTAGGAAAGGGAGAGGGATCTGCGGCTGACCCAACGCTGGTCTGTGAGCCACCACCGCAAGTCCTGTGCAGTGCCCTCTGAGATCTGGACGTAGTCAGACAGGTTTCCCCGATGCTGCACCTACTGGAACTTCAGGTCCCACTGCAGAGCCCTCATATGCCACCTGGCATGATTGATAAGCAGGAGGCCATGAGGCCCAGCAGCCTCAGGGTCTTCCTGACCGAAACCCAGGACCAGGGCCGAAAGATCGGAATCATAGCCCGAATGTCCCGGACTCGCTGTTCTGGAGGATAAACCCAAAACTGCGCCGTATTCAGAACCGCCCCGATGAAGAGGAGCTTCTGAGAGGGAATCAGGTGCGACTTCGGCACGTTGATGGAAAACCCCAGCAAATGCAGGAGGTCGGCCGTAGTCTGGAGGTGGGAGACCACTGCCTGGGGAGAGCCCGCATTCAACAGCCAGTCGTCGAGATAGGGAAAGACTGTAACCCCCGATCTGCACAGATGAGCTGCAACCACCGGCGTCACTTTCGTGAACACCTGAGGGGCGCTGGTAAGGCCGAAAGGGAGCGCGGTGAACTGAAAGTGCTCGTGGCCTACCATGAACCGTAGGTAACACCGGTGGGCCGGCAGGATGGAGATATGAAAATAAGCATCCTGCAAGCCCAGCGCTACCAGCCAGTCTTGCGGGTCTAGGGCAGACAAGACCTGAGCAAGCATGAGCATCTTGAACTTCTCCTTCCGGAGGAAGCGACTGACGTTCCGGAGGTCTAAGATAGGACACAGGCCCTTGTCCTTCTTTGGAACCAAGAAGTAGTGGGAATAACAACCACGACCTACTTCTGGCGTCGGAACGCGCTCAATGGCCCCCTTGGCCAAGAGGGTCATGACTTCCAGCAAAAAAAGCGCAAGATGGTCCCTCGTCATGCGGTGGTATTGAGGTGGCATGGCTGGAGGGGTAGTCTCGAAGGGGAGGGAGTAACCCTTTGGACTATTTGCAGCACCCACTTGTATGAGGTGATTTTGCGCCAGTGGGGGAGATGGTGGCGAATCCTGCCGGCCACTGGCATCTGATGGGCCTGAAAGGACGGACTAGGAAGGCTTTTAAGTGGATGCTGCGGGGGTGGAGGTGGACTGACCCGCCCGCTGGCCCCCAGAACCGCCTCGGCGGATCTCACGT
The DNA here is from genome assembly GCF_964204655.1 of Triturus cristatus. Classification (NCBI taxonomy): domain Eukaryota; kingdom Metazoa; phylum Chordata; class Amphibia; order Caudata; family Salamandridae; genus Triturus; species Triturus cristatus. The sequence goes on along the minus strand of NC_140594.1, from coordinate 210,059,918 downwards.
CCTCGGCCACGCTGAGATTGTTGTGGCGCGGGCCTGTGGCTCTGAAATGAATGTGTTGGGGCACCCCTTCCGCGGCCGTGAAAGGAGCGAAAAGCAGAAGGCGAAGGAGGCCGAGCGGCCAACGGGCCCAAGGACTTGGCCGCAGCCCGCGAGTCCTTATCCTTAAAGCACTCCAACCCACTATCTGCCTTATGGCCAAAAAGGTGAATGCCATCAAAGGGCATGTCCATCAGAGTGTTCTGGACATCCCCATGGAAGCCAGTTGTCCTCAGCCAGGCTTGGCGCCGAAACGCCACCGTCGTGGAAATCGCCCTGCCAAGCGACTCGGCGGTGTCAAGCCCACAACGAATGGTGAACTTAGCTGAGTCTCTCCTGGCTGCTATAGCTTGGGAGAGTACTGTCCGGGCCTCCTCCGGACAGTGGGGCAGCACCTGCGCAACCGTATCCCACACAGAGTGGGAATAACGGCCCAAGAGACATGCAGTGTTCACTGACTGCAGCCCTAAGCTGGCAGGTGAAAACAGCTTCTTGCCAAGCTGCTCCAGCTTCTTGGATTCCCTATCCGGAGGTGCGGAAGGGAACGCGCTCTGGGAAGCAGAGGCTTGGACAACCAAGCTCTAAAGAGTGGGGTGTTGGGAGAGAAAGACGCGATTGCCCGGAGCCGGGCGATGGCGTCGGGCCACGTTCCTGTCCACAGGAGCCCCCGTGTTGGGCCTGGACCAGGTGCCCAAAAGAACGTCCGAAAGCGCATCATTAAAGGGCAGCAAGGGCTCCGAAGAGGTTGCCGCCGGCTGAAGCATTTCCGTCAGGAGATTAGTCCTGATGGCCACTCGAGGTGGAGGGCCTCGGCCGCCCTACGCAACACCACTGCTTAACTTGCTCCCTCCTCCGTAGCCACGGAATGAGGAGACAGCATGCCAAGGTCAGGTGAGGTGTCGAGACCGCTGGCATCCCCCAAGTCCTCTGCCCAGTCCGGACCATAGTCACACTTCCTCTGAAGTCCGTGAAACAGGCTGAAAATAAGGAGGACGGATGTGGGGGTAGAAAGGCCCCATCGGTGTCATAATCGGCATCGATCCGGCGATGCATCCGGTTCGGGGCTGAAACTGGGGTCGACGTCAGCGGTAGCACCGGACGATGTCGGAGGTACCGCCGCAGGGGATGGGGGGGTTTGGGGGGTACCGACACCGGTGGAGGTGTTATGAGATCAACCAGTGTCGCCCGGGATCCGAGCCTGGATCCAGGGTGGTCCTGCGGTGCCGGGGCAGAAGTCAGCGGCGGCACCGGGGCCGAAGCCACAGGCGACGGAAGGGCAGAGCCCCCGGTAGGGCCCACGGGGCGCAAAGGCGCACCTGCAGGGCCAGACAATTCAAGGAGTCGGACCATGGCAGCAAGAAACTCTTGCACCTGAGCAGGAGTCGCTGACGGACCCGGAAAGGGTGGGTAGGCCGGCGGCAGCGTCCCAGGCTCCGCCGGAGCTGCGGGGGTGGCACCACCCGCACCCTCAGGCGCGTTGGAAGTCGAAGAACCGCTTCCGCAAAGTCTTCGGTGACATGGACCAGCAGTCGGGGCACAACTTGGAGTCGTGGTCGCGCCCCCAGGCAGTAGAGACACGTGGTGCGGGTCAGTCACCAACATTATGCGGTGACAGTCCTAGCAGTTCTTAAAACCGGGCATCCCTACGACACCAGGAATCGAACGACTCAGTCAAAAAGTGACTGGGGGTACTTGCTCTTCCCGGATCTGCGCTTGCTGGCGTGGATAAAGAAAGAACTGACGTCAGCGTGCGAGGGCAGCGTCTAAGTAGCTGCCGCGACATCATCTCGGCGACCACGACGCCAACGACGGACACGGAGCCGCACAACGCCACCTTCCAACGCGCAGGGGTACTGCTGACAGAACCTTTCCGGATCCTGTCTGACGCTTGGGGGTAATTCTAAGGTAAGGCGTAGGTACAATGAAGATGCATGAGGCTATCATACATAGAAAGCATATCACGATTGGGCTAAAAAAGAGGCACCAACTGCTGGAATGCCAACACCATGTAGGTTTTTCCCTAAACTACATTTAGCAGGGACCCCAGGAAGGGCTGGATCTTCTGCGGTTGGAGATGGGACTTGGTGCCATTTATGGTGAATCCCAAGCCATGGAGGAGGAAGACAGCTGCCTTAGTGAGTGCCAGACACTTGTCTCTGCCATCGCTCTTAATCAGCCATCACCAAGGTAGAAGAAGATGCAAATGTCCAACCTTTGCAAGTGGGCAGCCACCAATGCAAGGCACTTTGTGAACACCCTTGGAGCTGTAGAAGCCCTGAAAGTAAGTACTCTGAATTGATAGTGATTTCCACTTACAACAAAACAAAGGTACCAGTAATGGGCAGGGTGGATGGGTATGTGAAAGTAGGAGTCCTGGAGGTCGAGCACCGTCATGAATTGGCTTTGTCAGATCAAAGGGATGATGTCCTGAAGGGTAGTCATATGGAAATGTTCAGACAGGATACATTTTTTGAGAGACTGAAGATCTAAGACAGGCCTTAGGGAGCTTCCCTTTTGGGGATAAGAGCGTACAAAAAGTAGAAGCCCTTTCTCTGCTGGTGGTGGGGGTACTCTCTCTATTGCTTCTTTCTAGAGAAGTGCATCAACCTTTTCGACAAGAAGGTGGAAATGGTCTCTGCTGAGGACGTGTCTGTAGGGTGAGATATTGGGAGCGGTTCTAAGAGGGTCTAGGCAGAAGCTGTGGCGGACTTGTGTGATCACAGATGTGGGGCAAATCACTGTTTGGAGGTGGCATCTCCTTTCCTGGAGTTACCCCCGACCCTTTTGTTGCCCCTATATGCATCGCTGGTGTTGTCTCCTACTACCCTCCTAATGTAAGGTCTCCTGCTGTCTCTAGTATGAAAGCCACAAGTGCAGTGGGATTGGTGTCTCCCCCTAGTTTGTTGCTTTCAAAAGGAACCTTTGGCTGCTGAAGTTTGCAGGGAATCCATAGACTTTGCAATCTCTGTGCCCTTCTTTATGTTCTCAAGCCTCTGGTAAACCTGTGGACCAAAGAGATGCTCCCCGTTGAATGGGAGGTTGAGAAGCAGCTGCTGGACGTCAGGTTTGAATCCGAAGATGAGGAGCCATGCATGCCACCTGAGGAGGGCGTGCAAAATTGGTTGGTGTTAGAGAAAGTATTGCCCCACGACACTTTTTCCCTCCTCTTCTCCTGTACTCATCTATTAGGTGCTTCTTGCATCTCCTGCCTCCAAGATCTGTCCTATCTAGAGAGAAGCAAGACTGAATTAAAGGCTGACCCTACTGCTACCCTTTTGCCTATAGCATCGTATTTTTACTTTACCCATTGGGTGGCGGAACATCACCTTTAACTTGGGCAGAGGCCATTTTGAGGATGATGTTGATCACTAACGACTGAAGGGGAACCAGGCTTCTTAAGTCGATAGGGTAACTAGAGAAGGGTTTATAACTTTTCTCAACCCTGGGTCTCACCGCCTCGAGCCTTAGCTTCTAGACATGTCTGGACAAGTATAAGAATACCTTTGAGCCTGGGAAGGAATTGCACAGTCCCTTCTGATTTGTGTACAAAGAAGTAGGACCTCTTTCTCCTCTATGATGTGCATATTTATTTTGTAAAATGCTGCAGCTCTTTATGGACTTGGCATCATCCGTCAGGGATGTGCTGACTGGTTAATTGTCTAAGTCAGGGTCACCCAGTGGGTCACCATTATAGTCAACCCACGGGTCGCCAGTGGGCCCTGGGTATAAAGGTTTGGGAGGACATATTGGTTATGAGGGTCTGAATAGGGGAGTGGGGACCCCTCAGGTGACAAGAGGTGGTATTGTATGTGAGCGTGGAGATGGAGTTGATGGCAGAGGTTGGAGAGTTGGAGGGGGGGCATAAGGGAGAGGACAGGTGCCCCTGCCCTTGTGTTTATTCAGTGTCGGTTGAGGAGAAGCCTGTAAAGAGGGTTCTCCCTCGAAGATTAAACATATTTTCCAAGGCAATGTCTTTGATGGTAGCAATTGAGATGGCAGTGACAGGGAGGATGAAAATAAATTTCTGGGGCGGAGCTCATAATGAAGCCGAAGCAAGATTGGCAACTCAGATTCCTCGGATCCAGCTGTGAGCAAAGATTTCTGCATCAATGAGATCTTCAGCATCAACAGGACCATTGATGAAGGCTTTGGTGACTCCTTTGGCGCCAATTTGGGGAAGGAGGATGGAGGCTCGATGACAGGTGTGGGTCAGTGCCCTTGGGTGGAGCCTTGGACAACTACAAAGCTTTCTCTCATTGTCGACTGGACCCAGAAAGCCTAGGAGCCCTGGAATGGGTAGTCTCTTCTATTTACACTAAGGGCTCTACGCCAGGCTCAGGCAGGAGCGGTGCTATACCTCAGCATGGTTCTTTTTGTGTGATCCTTGATTGGTGGCATGGGTCTCAGACCTAGGTGGCATACTTAAAAGCCCTGGATGCGATGTCCATTCAGTGGCCGGTGGTCTTTGGTGGAGCTCAATATCCTCCTCTTTATGCTCTAAGGAGCTTGAGAAAACCATCTCCAGACAAGGTGAAGCCAACAATGTGGGATTCTGGAAGGACTGGCTCCTCACCATTTTCGGTGACAAAAGGGTTCTCTTTTCCATGTTCAGCATCTTGAAGAATGTCTGTTGGTACATCTCAAGATGTGCCCAGTATGTTCACCTCAGTACCTAAGGGTCTTCTTTGAGCAGAAGATGAGGCAGGACTCGCAGGAGGTGTCATTGTAGTCGGGGAACAGGAACAGGTTACAGAAGTCGTGATGCTCGGCCACTAATATTTGGCATTGCATCGAAGACAACTTAAAATCATGGCTAATACATCACCCCTTCCGGTCTGCTTTTTATGACCCCGAAGTCCAAAGGAGGACATGTGGTCCCCGAAGGACATGGGAAAGCCCCCTGCATTCAGGAAATGATTGATTGTCATTGGTCTTCCAGAAGTCCTTGGTCTTTAAGCGCAAACTGGTTTTCCCGATGAGTTGGTGTCAAAAACTAACCCTGTGGGCCCGAAAAAACTCTGTTGAAAAAACAACGAGCTTGGAGACACCTTGATGTACATCCTAATTGATGGCAGTAAAAAACAGTCTATGATGAAGTTGGTGCCAATGTACACCGCCCAGTAAGGAAAAAGGGTCATAGCACATCTCATGACTTTAAGAGCTTCTTTAAAGACCAACTACTTGCGAACATCCAAGTCCAACATTAAATGGCAGGAGTATGCAGAGAATGTGGATCTACAGCTGCACATGCTATAAACATATGTTTTTCTCTTATCAACAAATCTTCCAGAACTAAGCTCTTTAACCAATCAATGCTGAAGAAAATAGCAGGCCATTAAGAAAACTTGAATAAGCCATGGTCACTTCTCAGAAATAATCCAAATTCTGACAAATGCTCATGTAAGCTTTTTAGAAGAAAAAAATTCACATTATTGCCACCTCTGTTACCTAATTTGAGACAATCCCTCCATCCATGAAATGATACCAAGAGATGCATTACAACTTTGATGACAAAATACTTTGCATACGAACGTTTTTCACTGTAATCAAAGAGCCACTGCAATAGTAGTAATATTAAGGAGTTCCCAGATAAAACGACCAAGCAGTTATTCACTTTTATGGAAGTTTCATCAGTGGGCACAGAGGCTATTATAAGAGGCATAAATCCTGCAATTTGTCCAGGTAAATACTACCCATCTATAGACAAACAGTAAAACAATGTTGCCTCAGATTGATGAACTTGTGAATAAGTCTTCTGGATGTGGCCGTCTGCCTGCATTCTATTCATTTGATGGGGAAATGGCACTTTGGGAAACCCCAGGGCACACCGTACAAACACCGGAACTTATGCCACACCGAAAGATCAGACCCACTTGTCGACACTTTGAATCATTACCCCACCTCCCAATTACTGACAGGTTTCTGCAGCAACTGCTGCTGCCAGTGGCAGCTAGGATTCGGCAGGGCAGTTTCCAATGACAAACCTCGGCATCAGGAGACCGTCATTTCGGAATTGATGGCCCACAACCCCTGTGAGTTAACGTTCCATGTTTGGGACGGAATATAATCATTGTTGACATTTACATTGCACTATGTTCTCTCAAATTAATTTGAGCAAGATTCAAACATCCTCAATTCTATCCTTTAATTTACCACACACAATTCTGTGGAAACAAAAAAAAAAAACGTTGAAACTCTAACTTTTCACTTCACTAGCACTGCAAGATGAGGACTACAGGTGCTTTGACCACAGCAGGCTCGATAGCATGGCAGAGGGGTATGTCTAAAAAGGGTACAAAAATACTGCAACAACTTCTTTTTCCAGAGGCCGGAACTGGATAACAATACAGAGATCGTATATCACAGATAAAGGCCATTAAGGTGTCTATCACCTCCATGGAGCAAACAACTTCAGACAGCAATAATGAACTAGAAAATCCTCAACCAGACAAACTCTCTCGAATTGCAACTGACACAAATAGTGGGCAGAAATGCAGACGTGAAATCAAGAATTGGCAATACAATAGATTGAAGATCAGAAATGAGGCACATACAAAGCAGACTCACAAGCTCTGGAAGATCGCTGTTGCTGGCGCAACATCAGTATCTTCAGGGTCCCCAAGAAAGGAGAAGGCCCTGATATTAAACAGTTTTTGTCAACCTGACTACCAACTCCCTTACAAAGTTCCTTTAAACCATCATTGGAGTTTCAAAGGGCTCATGGACTAAAGTTGGGCCGAGAGTCCACAACAGATCATAACTGCACTCTCCTACAACGTTACCAGCAGCATAGCCCATACCAGTACAACAGTGGCAAGATCAGAGCAGCAGATAACTACTTGCCAGAAACTAAAGTCATCAGAAACAAAGTCCTATCATTAGGACCAGCACTGAAACAAAAAGGCATATTATACAGAGTTTTGGACCCGGCGATCATGATCATCAATGTAAATGGCATCACCAGAGAGTACACTGATCTCATAGCTTTGAAGAACTTTCTGAGCACTGTGAGTGAACAATAGACATCAAAATAGCACTTTCTTGCACTTCTCCACCCTTTTCAGACAAGATGCACCACCGTATCAGGATTCCAATCACTGAGGGGAATGAGGAGACAGGCCACTTCATCACATCTAAAATAACTAAAGACAGAGATAAATCTAGATCTCCCCAATTTGAACAAGATTACACTCAAAGCCTATCTTTTATAGACATGTAATAACAGGGTCGGATACATTCCTGCAAAGAAAACGAAAGCTCACGGAATAAACAGGGGTCACACATTCTTCGACATAACACAACCCATACTATCTTCCCACCTCATAACACTACTCCAACAGAGCGATGTTTAACTTGCACAAACTATCTTCACTATGGAACCAACAGGTCTGTCAGTGGTATCTATCAACATATATGGTTTTAACAATTACATCAAGCACAACACAATCCTGTCATTTCACTCAAAACCATGACATTGCATATTAGAAGAGGCTCACCTATCTGCAAAGGGACTGGCTAGGGAAAGTAATCTGTGCGGTTGGTCCACAACCTACAAGAGGAGGCACTTCCATATTACTGCATAAACATCTGGCTGCCCTTATAAGCGCAACCTGGACAGACAACGAAGGGGGATATGTAAACCGCCAAACTTGTAATTCAATCTGCCCAGATAACAATACCTACGTCCTCAATGGTTCTAAACTCAGCTTTTTTCTTATGACTTCATAGAGTGCTCATAGATTCTGGCCACATTAACGTCCTATTAGGAGGAGATTGGAGCATCATGCAAGATCCTGTTTTGGACCACCCTGGCACCTAGAAAAATTAACAGCAACAAGAATAGGATGGCACTTCAGGATCTGATAACAATCTCTCTTCTAGACTAATGGAGTTTTCTCCACCCAAGGAATAAGGACTATACTTTCTATTCTCACCCACATGCGAGAGTCAAGAATAGACTAATATCACTAAATCAATGTGGACATGAAGATACAGGCCAAAGTAAACTAAACAGTATATCCTTACCCTGATTCATAAATCCTCAAGTCAGTATTGTTCTTATGAGATCATCCACCAATCATATGTGATATATAGGCTGTTTTTGTTTCACAAGGCTACAAACACAGGACCCTCTCCACCAATTGGACGACGCCTGCAGTGAAACTGATTCCAGGTCTTACCCGGAAGGAATCGTTCCCGGAAGGAAAAGTGGTGTCTGACCCCCCTGTACCTACCCGCAATACGCTGCATACGGACAAGAAGCTGCTAAACCTGGGTCGGAGGATGCGGTGGATACGGCAACAAATCCGCGCTACGAACTTCAGGTACCAAGGGGCGGAGAGTTTTTGTGCAGTGTGGCTACGGAAGAAACATCAACATACCCGATTTGCCCTCCTTGCCAAATAAAGTACTTTTTATTGTATAGTATGTCGGCCGACAATGTACGAGAACGGGAGGCTGCAGCCATGACCATGTTATCTGACAGCCTCCCAAAACCATCTAACATTGCGGATACCAATAAAGTTGACAGTTCCCTCAAAGAAAAATATAAAATATTGGAAAAAAAGTTACGGAGTGAGCAGAGCAAGTGGTGGGAATCAAGGTCCCTCCAACGGTACACTGATGTCAACAGAATTCCACGGGGTTTGAGAATGTTAACTGCCCCCAGCTATGAGAACCCCAATCCGGATCTCATGCGTGAATGGGCTGAAAGTAGACTTAGAATCATCACGGAGATTGGTGTTGATTCTTATCAAATATGCGGACATTGATAGAGCACAACTCTTGAAAGAAATATCCGAAATTTACGATGAACTGGATAAAATCGAGACCACCGAGGAAAAAACAAAATTATTTAATGACAGGACAATTAGATTAAAGAAAGAAGAAGCGAAAATCATGGAGAAAAAGGCCTTTAAATTCCAAAGAGACCGCAATGATTACGAACTAGGCCAGATTTTTACATTTGCCAGGAAATATGACGCTATACGGGCACCCAAAACTAAAAGTGCACCCAATCTCAAAGTCCCCAGTAAAAACATCAATTTAGTTGATACCTCGCACTCTGAGTTGAGCTCAACGGGGGGCAGTGATTCTGACTCAGATTTACGCAATGTCTTGGCGACAGGCCAGATAAACTATTCTCAAACTAGGACTTTCGTTTGCACCCCAAGCCAATTTTGATTATGCGGCCACTAGATTAGACATGTATAAAGCAGTCGGAATTCTTAAACTAAAAAAGTTCCATATGTTGAAAAATACCAAACATATTACGCATGATACTGGAGGAATTACAATGACTGCATCTCAATCTGATGTCCCGCTCTTGATGGCAATGTAAGAACTATGGGAAACAGAGGGAGTGGGGTACACCATACCGAATAGCCCCAATGACAATACTATCAGTGGTGATGTTGCATCTAGTACCAGCCAATTTGCCCCTGTGACTCCATATAGACCTCGTTCTACTTTTAATCCCATCATGCCACGAGATTCGCTTGATATTTTCCACGAGAACGTGACAGCCCAAATAAAAAAATTGCATATTGAGACTCAGAAAAAACAACGCAGATTCAACAAACAAACCCAACAATATGAGACTCTTATGCGCAAACTTAAGCACGAAAGAAATGTCATTGTACGTCAATGTGACAAAAGTGGCAATATCGTTCTTTTAACCAGAGATGACTATGATAGGGAAGCTTACTCGCAACTAAATGATAGAGAGTGCTACATTCGAACTACCTCTGCGGCTATAAACACATCTAATAAGGAATTTTATACTAAATTGGCAAATTGGAAAAGAAAAAATCTTATTACGGAAGCTGAATATAAATTTCTGAAAAATGACAATCCTGTGATTACTACAATATACTTTATCCCTAAAATTCACAAAAACCCTGACAATCCTCCTGGTAGACCAATTATTGCGGCCAGAAACGGGATGTTTGAAAAAACTTCAATATATATTGATTATTTTCTACAAGACTTTGTTAAATCTTTGAATGCCTATATTCAAGATACAGGGGATTTTTTGCGTAAAATTATGGAGGTGACATGGAAAAAAGAATACTGGATGTTGGCCTTGGATGTGACATCCCTATATAGACATGAAGACGGCATCCAAGCCATTTGGTACTATCGATCACAAAAATCTCCTCAATATAGGGATCACAATGACATGTTGGTGGAGATGTTGGAGTACTGTCTCAGGAACAATAATTTATGCGGGCAACATGTACCATCTTGGCCCAAGCTTTATAGCATTGATTTTACCCATTTCGCCTGTTTTTGGCTATTTACTTATTCAACATTAGGGTTTCATTGTGTTTTTTATGGTATTGGTCTCAAATAATTAAGGTATTATATATGGATGAATGTTATAAACATTGGGGCTTTTTATATATGTATATATTCCCCTAGGTTATTGAAATCATGCAATATTGTATTCTTTTGTATATAACCTATTTATTCTTCTATTAATATATATTTATATATTTATGTATCAATTTATTTATCATGCCAGTACTGTGTGCATTGTTTTGCACATAAGGACATGGTTCCCTTTATATTCTACTCATGTCTATACTAAGCCGATACTCGTCAGGGCAATTTGGGTAGGATTTCAGCCTCCACATTCCCCCTTTTGTTTACCTTAGCTGTTTCTTTTACAGTATGACCAAAAAATGTATACTTTGACACTGCAACTGTCTATACTTGAGTGGTGAACATTTTTAAGTTACTTTTAATACAGTATCACTTTAGCACTTTATATCTGTTTACACCTGGGAGATGTTGATCGTTCATACAAATCATTATATCCTTTGCCTGTGTGCCCTTGATGGAACTTTGAGCCTACCTCTTTTGGCTTTCCTTGTTTGGCGCCATTGCTAATGCTCCCGCTGGCTTCACACTCCCGCCGCCGCGCTTGTGACTCTCGCGGCCGCTATGAGGAGGGAGGGAGACAACAACTACTACTCCCAGGCTCCCCCGCGGTCCAACACCGGAAGCAGCGTCACCACCTCCCGCGCTTGGAGGCGCTATAAAATCGGATCCATTCCCGGTGGAGCGGGTGTCCCTTTGCCTGTGTGCCCTTGATGGAACTTTGAGCCTACCTCTTTTGGCTTTCCTTGTTTGGCGCCATTGCTGCTGCTCCCGCTGGCTTCACCCTCCCGCCGCCGCGCTTGTGACTCTTGCAGCCGCTGTGAGGAGGGAGGGAGACAACAACTACTACTCCCAGGCTCCCCCGCGGTCCAACCCCGGAAGCAGCGTCACCACCTCCCGCGCTTGGAGGCGCTATAAAATTGGATCCATTCCCCGGGTCGCGGGCCCGCGGACGGTGCCGGGCTAAGCCCAGGCAAATGGCGGGCCCTCTGTGGCCCTCAGAGGCCTGAGGAGCTAGGGCTGGGCCAGAGATCTTGGTTGTGCAGGGAATGTTCATATGTTGCGTTCTGTGAGTTCATATTTTTACTTACGTGGGCAAAAAGTGACGACTGTTGTAGAACAGTACCACTGTAGCTATCTTGTAGACATTCTTGTAGACAGTGGGTAGAAATAAGCTAACTTGATGGCCAAAGGAAAAAGTGATAATATTTTGTCTGGGATGGGCACAATGGATAACTACTTGATCAGGAAGGTAAATCAGATCAATAACGACAGAAGGGCATCCCTGGGACAGGAGACCCTTATAACGCTACATGAAGAGGCGCCTCTCTTAGTGGCGGATACACTTGTGCCCATTAATCCTACTACTGGCGTAAGGAAAGTTGTAACGGCCATAGCCCAGGTGTATGATGAGAGGCATGAAGATCAGCCAGACAACACTAGGGCTGAAATAGAGCACGCCTTGTCGCCCGTAAGAGTGGTAAGAAAATATAAAAAAGTACAACGGAGATGTAGGGGGAAGTATAACCAAAAAAGAGTAGCAACATCCAACCATAAAAGGGGCTTTTTCCTGGAGTCACTAACGGGAAAAACTTCTGCTCTGGGGCAAATAGGGACTGCCATCGCCAACCATAAACCCAACAAACATCTTGGTAGAACATACTGGGTTATTAAATACTGGAGATACAGAGGATAAAGGAGAAGTGCCGGTTAGTCTCTGCACTGATGATTCTCTGTTAAGCACGCCTGTTAATACTTGTGAGCCTTTGCCGAGTTTCTACAGTAGCAATGATGATGAAGGGTCATTATATCTCTCTAGATTCTCCTCTGTATCTCCATCAAACTCAAATGATATGTTATCACCTAAGGTTAAAAGCAAAATAAGAGGGGGTGGTCCATTAAAAAAGTGGCAAACTGAAAAACTAAAGAGGAGTTCAACCTCAATTTTGAGGGATGTGGATGATCCACTGACTCCTCCCACGGTGCCCTTAAAGGCAACCCACTGTTCTATTAGTGAGGGTGGTCTATTGGAAAAAATTGAAAACCTGGTAAAATTACTATTGCAGCCCCTTTTAGAAAAGACGATGTTGATTAATACGCACTTGGATCTGATCGAGAAAAAGGTAGAAGTCAATACACTCTTACTATCTAATCTGGCGAAAGGGTTAATTAATATAAACCCCAGTAAAATACCTGTAAAAATGACGACAACAATAACACAAGCCCCACTATGTCCTACCTCCTCTTCAAAATTTAACCAGGTCGGACAAAAGCCAACTTGTCCTCCTCGAATTAAAGTTCAGACACCTCCTTTGCTGAAGAAGAAACCTGTTTCTAAGGTGCAACTCCAAAGTAAAGTAGGTGACCAAACGGAGGATAACTTGATCTTAGAAGAAAAAACAGTACCATCGCAAAACAAGGTCAATAAGGATAGTGAGGTCGGGAATTTTAATAATAAAAGTTGGCAATCACACAGAATAGTAGATTTACCGCCAGAAGCTGCTCCTTATGCGATTGTCATGGCGGGTGTCCCCGAGCTCCCTTTTGGGAATAGGGAAGATTATCAAGCCCTAAGGAATAAAGTCATCCATTGGCTTTGCAACAATAGACCCTTGCCTGCCTACATAAATGGGGAAATCCTAAACGTTAGGCGCTCTAACTGGGTGGGGTCACGACCTAAAGATAAGAAAGGGGATGTAATCATTATACATTTTCAAGACCACAGAGCTGTTAGGCATATTGGGGATTGGTATTATTCAAGTAGTAGTGACTCCATCTCTACACATTATCTTAGTTACTTCTATCCATACTCTCCAGCTCAACACCCTATAAATCAGGAGGTAAGAAGGCAGACTGTAAATAGGCTTGCTTTTAACCATCATGGATATAGTCGGACTCCTTTCTCGCATCCACAGTGTTCATTTAATTCCCACCCTAGGCAGTTTTATCCTTCCACCCCAGGCCCTAATTATGGAAATAACTATTCGTGGGACAATAGAGGCATGGCTCTACCTGCTTACAACATACTAACTCACAATCGGTTTGATGTTCTTTCAGGCCTTGAATATGTGGATTGACACAAGAAGGATACTTGTTATAGTAAAAAATTAGGTTTAGGTGGGCATACTGACAAAATTAAAGGGAATGTAAAAGAACAGAGGCTTTGGGATGGTAATGAGGATAGCATACAAGTACAATCCGCCCAAAGAGTGATTCATGCTGATATTGGGAAGGACAGTTGCAAGATCTTGAGCAACCTTGACTTAACTGAGGGGGGAAATAATGGAGGAGTTAGTTACCCGCGATTTGAAAAGGTGTTGGGTAAAGCATCCTTATGTGATTTTGGAGCAAATGAAATAAGGAAAACCTGTACACTCCTATTTTGGAATGTGGCAGGATTAAGGGAGAGAATTAAAAATCCATCTTGGGAAACTGTTATAGATGGACATGATATTTTGGCCCTCCAAGAAACCTGGTCTATTGAATCAGTGTATATAAGTGGCTATAGAAGTTTTTTACACTCCGGCCGTGGGAGGCCAATATGGGAGAGCAAAGGGAGGCTTTATCACATTTGTCTCAAACCAGCTCAAATGTGAGCAGGTTTGGTTTACGCCAAAATCTAGTTTTTATCAATTAATAACCTTAAGCAACAAGAAGGGAGTTAATGTTGTTGTTATAAAATTTTATAATAATATTCCGAGGAAAGAAATTCCTAGCATCCTAAAAATGCTGAGGGAGGACATACAACATGAAATAGATAAAACTGACAGGGAATTAATGATTTTAAGGGGGGGGGGGATTTTAATTGCCAACTCTGTACAAAAGGCAAACAGGGTATTTGTGGCTTAATGATAGAGCAGGAGATAAACCTAACCCATTTTGATCATTCTCTGACCGGGGACCTATTAAATGATATATTGTTCATGTATGATTTGGGGTATGCAAATGAAATTGCCCAAAAACCTACTACCTTTGTGCCCACATTTATTGGTAGAGGAGCATTGTCTACCATTGACTTCATCATTGCCTCAAATAGTTGCAGCCATAAGATTACCAAGATAAAAATTATGGAGCTGCCATTAAGTGACCATCTGCCCCAATTAATGGTGGTCGAAAACCCATTTTTTGATTGGCATAAGGATGTGCCCTCTTTGTGCACAGTTCCTGATGTGTCCCGGAAATGTTTTTAGGTAAATTGCTGAATGTTTGCTCAAATAGTTTTGACATCTGCCTGAAAGAAAAATCTAACAATGAGCTGATAATTGAGCATTTTAATATAATAGCTTCTACAATTAAGAAGAGTCTGTGGTGGAGGTAAAGAATAGGGCAAAGGGTAACAAACGTTGGTTTGACAATGCGTGCACAAGGGCATTGACTGACTTGAAACATGCAATTCATAGGACACCCCGAGATCTCATAGAAATAAGAGGTTGTAGGAAAAAAATATAACGTGGCTTTAAAAAATAGAAAAAATGCTAGAAAAAAGGAGGCCCTAGAAGTTCTATGTGAAGCATCACAGCTCAAGGATGCAGCTGCGTTCTGGAGGGCCGTAAATACCCCGTTCCTCTATGACCAGTCTAAAGCGCGCATAGAGATGGCAATTGCTGAGGAGGACTGGGTGGAGCATTTCTTAAATCTTTATAGGTCTCAAGATGAATGCCATATTTTAGATTCTGTTATAAGGGGTAATATAGGTGCAGGGGCTGAAAAATTGGTAATAACACTGGAGGAAGTTACGATGGGTTTGAAAGCAATGAAGGGTGGCAAGGCCGCAGGGCCTGATGGGATCCCAGCAGACTTGTACAAAGCAAACATAGAGAACTGGGGACCCATGCTGGTACAACTTTTTAATGAAGCACTGGCAAGGGGCTTAAACCCGTCTTGGTTCACCTCGGTCATTGTACCTATATATAAGAAGGGAGAAAGACAAAGCTGTGTATGTTATAGACCAATCTCCCTTCTAGACTCATCTGTAAAAATCCTTGGGAGAATCATCCTGGCAAGACTACAAAGCTGGGCCGAGGAGAATGAGATAATGAGTGACCTACAGTATGGATTTCAAAAGGGCATTGGTACTGTCGAACAATGTTTAAATTTAATGATTTTGCAATCTAAGTACACGAGGATAAAAGGTGAACGTCGGCGTTCGATTGTGTGTCACATGTTAAATTATGGGCAATCCTGAGAGAGCTGGGTGTGGAAGATTCCATTGTTTGCTTTCTGAGAGAATTATACTCAGGAGCCACTGCATCGGTCCGTTATGGTGGGGGGGCCAATGTACCAGAAAATTTGGGGTGGGTCGTGGAGTACGCCAAGGGTGCGTTCTGGCCCCTTTTTTATTTTTGGTGTACATAAATGGACTTGAGCATCGCCTGCTGCAGGAGTGCAGGGATATGCCTAGGGTTGGGAAGAGGTCTATCCCTGCACTCTTGTATGCGGACGATGCAGTCCTAATGGCCCGTACCCCCTTGGCCCTACAAAACCTGATAATATCTTTTGAGAAGTTTATGTCAAGTTTAGACTTAAAAGTTAATTGTAGTAAAACCTTCTCCATGAATTGTGGCACTAGACCTGGAAAGCAGACAAAAAGAATGTTTATAAATAATGTCCCATTGGAAAATACTTCTACTTTCCCTTATCTTGGTATTTTGTTCCATGAATCTGGGGTGTGGACTAGTGCTGTAAAGGCCAGAACCCTTTTGTTCCTAAAAACCATAATGGCCTTAAAGAATTTTATTAAAAAGTTGGGCAAGAAACCGATAAAAGAAATTTTAACAATATATAAAGCCACGTGTACATCGGTAGCTTTGTATGGCTCGGGTCTTTGGGGGTATTCCAATATAGACTCAATTCAAATAGCCAAGAATAGGTTTTTGAGGGATGTCCTGACAGTACCACAAAGTATTGCGACCTACATCTGCCATACTGAACTTGGACAATCCCATATATCAGACTTAATTAGAATACAACCCATCCTTTTGTGGCATAGGGTATGGACAACAAATGAGTGTGTTATGAACCGGGCTATATTGCAGGATGTATTGAAATTGGAAAATGTGGGTAGATCTGATTGGCTAAATTATGTTAAACATTTCCTTGTCGAAATTGGCTGCCAACAATATTTTGATGACCCACTTTCAATGGGTAATATAGCCAGAAAATTACTGAATAAGCTATGTATGGAATACCTCGAGGAAAAGAGAAGGCGAGAGGAAATGAAGAAAGACATTAACCTCGCATCTCTTGTTGTTAAATGGCAATAAAGTACAGCCATACTTAACCCTGCCAATGGCAAATTATAATCGGTTTCTTTTGACCTGTTTTAGATTAAATATTGTTTTTAGACTCTTGTCCTTCCCAGAAATGAATTCATGGTTGCGAAATTTGCCCATGTGCCCGTGTGATGATTCCTCGTCCCAATCTGACATCCATATGTTATTTTTTTGTAAGTTTTATATTTTACCACGTAGGAAATTCATTATCCCACTCCTCAAAGAATTGAAAATAAATAAATGTCGCCCAGCTTTTTTAGAATTTCAGAGAATGGACACTGTTCTAACTGTTAGTGTAGTTTTAAGCTTTTTTAAAAATGTTTTTAAATTACGGAAAACAATGGGTCTTGATGAAATATAATAGATCTGTTCTTTTTATATTTTCCCTGTGTAAACTGTAAATTGATGTTGTTGCTTTCATGGTTTTTGTCTTTTAAACCGAATAAAGTACTTTTTGAACTTTGAACTATATTCTTTTTATTAATTTTGATATCCATACCCACCATTATGCTGCTATTAGGCTACATATTTATGGTATGTAACTTTTTACTTTTTATGTAGCCTAGGTATTATCAATATCAGTTTTCAAAGTTTGAATGCATTTTTACCAAGTTTGGCCATGCATTCATGCACTGATTGAGGCTCTGGCAATTTCATGTACTAACTTGTTGACATTATGGGCTGGTTTATACATGTTTAAATTTCTATTATGTCTAATATTTTAGGACCTAAGCTGGTTAATGGAGATATTGATTTTAAATATATTGCAATATGCACTTTTGATTTGTTACATGCATAATTTTAACATTGTGTAAATCTAGGATATGTCATTGGTTTTACTACGATGCATAGTATTTCTTCAGTTACACTGATTACGTCTCCCACGTGATTTCGAGTAATTTGCACTGTCACTTCAAATTTGGCACTCTTTGAAAAGTACATTGTCATGTGAGCAAGGTTCGGAGGAGCCGAAACGTTATGGCTGTTTACTTCAAAATAAAATAAATTAAATTTGCACCTACTTGAGGTCCGTGTCCGGTGTTAGCGATCGTAAGGAGAATTCCTGCAATCTCGACGCGGTAAAAAGGATATATATATATATTTTTTTTTTATTTATATATATATATATATATATATATATATATATATATATATATATATATATATATATATATATATATATATATATAGATATATATTTATTACTGGCAGTCTCCAGTAGGTATAGTTAGGACCTAGTTTCCATAGGAAAAGTGTGTTTTTTTTAAAGTGCCCTGGTGATTCTTGTTGCGCATGGAAAGTTCCAGGGTGATCTGTCAAGCGGAGGCCAGGAAAAGGAAATGCTGAATGGAATTACACTAAATGTGGCAGAAAGGTAGCCGTTGGTCCAGAAAGCGAACTTTTTGTAAATTGGAGTCAATACATTCAGTAGTTTTTGTAAAATGAAGATAAAACCGTAATTGTAGATATACAGGGACGCAGATCCTTCAAGGATCTTACAATCCTCGTGCTGTAATCTGATTGGCTGCCAACACTTCAAACCAGGAAGTGTTGGCAGCTATCTTAGGACTCTGCTTCAGCTGTGATTATACAAAAAACGTGAAAATGACCATGTCATGAGTGATGTAATATGTGAGGTCATAAGCAGTGCATTGCGGGGTCGATGTTATAGTTAGCTCAGGTAACTAGAACTGCTGAATTTCCATGATTTTGTAAGAGTGAAATGTGAGCCTAACTATACCGTCCCTATAACCCTAGTTTTTTTCAGTCAATTTCTATGGTTTTTATAATTCTATTACCTAACTATAACAACTCCTTTACCTTTGTTTTTTTTAGTGAATTTATATATATATTCATAGATATCTATATATATATATTCCAAGACAGAAAGTGCCTGCTGTAGAGAGAGCCCACACCAGGTAGGTCTGTTGCCGAACAATTTTATTGGAGGGTGGAACGGGAACAGAGCACTGCATCACAGGAGTAAACTTCGAATTCGCTGTCTGACGCGTTTCGTGTTTCCACTTCTTCAAAGACAGGAACTGGAGAGGTCAAGGCACAGCACTTTTCGGCACCTTTTCAATTGCATAGTCACGCCCCGGTGGGCGTTGCCACACCCAGGGCCTGCTGGTCAACGTAGTGCTCAAAGAAGCTGCAGTGAGCTGGCGTGTCTTGCCTCTCAAATGTACAAATGAATCCCAAGTGGGGTGTGGGGCAGGGCTCAGGCCCCCGTTGGCACCGTAGATCCCCCAATACTGGCACCTAGTCCTTATGCGGCGGCGTCGGTTGGCGTCGTCACAGGGGTGCTCACCAGAAATTTGTTCGGCAACAGACCTACCTGGTGTGGGCTCTCTCTACAGCAGGCACTTTCTGTCTTGGAATTGTAGCGGCCCCGCCTGAGCCGCAGAAAGAGCCCCGGTGCTCCCTGTGACGACGCCAACCGACGCCGCCGCATAAGGACTAGGTGCCAGTATTGGGGGATCTACGGTGCCAACGGGGGCCTGAGCCCTGCCCCACACCCCACTTGGGATTCATTTGTACATTTGAGAGGCAAGACACGCTAGCTCACTGCAGCTTCTTTGAGCACTACGTTGACAAGCAGGCCCTGGGTGTGGCAACGCCCACCGGGGCGTGACTATGCAATTGAAAAGGTGCCGAAAAGTGCTGTGCCTTGACCTCTCCAGTTCCTGTCTTTGAAGAAGTGGAAACACGAAACGCGTCAGACAGCGAATTCGAAGTTTACTCCTGTGATGCAGTGCTCTGTTCCCGTTCCACCCTCCAATAAAATTGTTCGGCAACAGACCTACCTGGTGTGGGCTCTCTCTACAGCAGGCACTTTCTGTCTTGGAGATATATATATATATATATATATATATATATATATATATATATATATATATATATATATATATACTTGTGAGAAGCTGGCTTGGTATATGGTATACACTTATGTAAGTGGGCACTCACACCAATCTAGACAACCCTTATGGTGATTTTAGTGGTCTTAGACAACCTTAGGGGGTGAGTCCTCTGATTCAAGAGGATCATTGAGTTCCATCAAAGAGCCAGGTTTTGAGCTCCTTTAGGAACTCAGGGAGCAATGTAGTCTGTGGAGAGCAGCCTTCAGAATTAATCCAGAAGGAGTGTAAAGCGGTTTGTTTTACCGGAACATAATCTTATTGATCTAGATTAAGTGAAAAAAAGAACCACACAGTGTATTTATAAAAATATGTATTTATTGTAGAACTCTTACTAACACATAGAGGCATCTCCTAGCCGGAGATACACACAATACTTTTCAATAGAAATAGGTAAGTAGCACATAATACACAGTGGTCACAAGGGGGGACCAAACTATATACTAAGATAGTGGTATGCGAACCACGACTCGAGTCAAGACTATACCCAGCAGACGGAGAAGTGTCGGGGACCCAAGGAACCACCCAAGGTTAGTAACCAGGAGCCCCACGGAGGCCATGTCCAGAGTGGGAACACGACTGCAGGATCAATGCAAGTAAATGGGTAAGTCACGGTTGCAATGTTAAAAAAAGAAGGACCCTTCCCAGTGGACCCTGAAGAAACCTCATTGAAGATAGAAGGGTGGAGAGCAACCCCACCCATGGATACCTTAGGGACCAGGATACCTGCCCCTGGGGAGCCCAGTTCATAGGTGTGAAGTGGCATTGGAAACCGCCGTCGAACCCAATGGAGGACTTCAGGAAGATGCCGCTGCTGGAGAAGGAGAAAGTGTTCGGTGGAAACCAAAGGTGGATTCAAGATGAGAAGTATCTGCAAGCAGAGGGGACAGAGTCTATACCACTCAGGAGTGACCAGGAGGCATGGAAGATGAATGCCCACCGATAACAAGTGCTGCAGGAGGGTTGACAGTGACCTTGAAGCTGCAGCTGTGCGGACCAGGCGACACTGTGGAAGACCAGGAGCCGTTCACAAGCTGTCCCACGTCGAATGTTGAGAGTTGACGGGTCGGTGTTCGTCAGGAGCACCAACAAGCCTTGGCAACTGCAAACAACATGGAAAGTGAAGAAGGTGCAATGTCGGGACCAGCAAGGTCCAAGTGACTCACCACAAGCAGGGAAATCAGGGCAGGCCCCAAGCAATCAGGGGAGCCCACAGAAATCAAAGCAGACCCTAAAGAGGACCCACAGACCGGAGGCACTGGAGTCGCACGAAGACCTGGAGCAGCTCACCAAAGATGCAAGCCCATGATGCAAGTGAGTCCGTGGGAGCCCAGGATTAGCAGACTGGTCAACTTAGTTGCGGCGCCTGAAGATGCAGGGAAGTGACTCCTTCACTTCAAGGGAGATTCCTTTAGGTATCTTGGATGCCCACAGGCCTTGGAAGGCTCCTGTATGGCGAACAGGCACAGATATTGCAGCAGACGAGCATGGAGAGAAGATAGGGAGCAGCAGGAGTCTTCCCGGTTGCAGCCTTGATGCCCTGAGCTAAGTCCAGCAAAGTTCCTAGACGGTTGAAGAAGTGGTGCCTGAAATGAATCTTGTCTCACGACAAATCTAGGGACCCACCCTCAGGTAAGCCCTTAAGTACCCTAAGGAAAGGATTGGTATGATTCATGGTTCTTTCCCAGGGGAGGGGTTAGACAGTGGGGAGGATTCTCCCAAGTCCTTTGTTCAGTTTCATGCCAGAGCAGGATCCAACGGCTACCTGAGCTGGCTTGAACTGGACTATGCACAGAGGGGACCAAATGTGCCCTTCAAGCAGACTGAGTGGTGCAGGCCAGCGCCCCCACCCTATCTCAATACACTAAACCCTGTCTGGGAGGTGGTCACACCTCTCTGTGAGAGGATACCTATTGTTCTGCCTTCCCCTGCTCGAGCTTGGCTCAGCAGCAGGAGGGCAGAATAGTATCTCTGGCCGGCAGCAGCCATGTGGTGAAGGCTGGGTCTAGAAGACTGGTACGGGGAGCTCTGAGGGCCTCCCGAAGGAGCTTTACAGTGCATGGAATCATACCTCTCACATCGTTTGCAGTGTGGGGGTATGATTCACAACATGTTTGATACTAAACATGATAGAATTTGTTGCTTCCAGTTTCAAGGTGGTCAAGACGTAATGACGCAGTGCCCCTATACATGTCATATAGCTGCCTCACAACCAGGGAGAATGGACTCCGTAGGTCATAGGGGTGTCCTGCTCATTCAGGGGCACCCTCACACTAGGAAACAAGCACCCTGCCTTCAGGATTGTAAGGCCTGCTGTAGGGGTGACTTATAGGTTTTAAGTGTAGTGATCTTAGTTATAGGGAAACCTATATCTTTCGTAAGCAGTGTTAGCACCAGCTTACACAGGCTGCAATGGCAGGCCCATAGTTACAATTTGAGTGGTCTCCCAGGGGTGGCATTATACATGCTTCAGCCTCTGGGGGAACCCTGGTGTACTTATGCCCTGGGTACCTTAGTATAAGTACTTACCAAACAATGTAGGGGCGAAAGCACAGAGACTGGGGTCCTGATTAGCAGGACCCCAGTCAGACTAGTCAGAAACAGCATTACATCAAGCAAAAAGTGGGGGTAACCGTAAAAGCAGATCCTACTTTCCTACAATGGTGTAGTTAAAATTTCACTTGCAACAGACCGTCTTCCACTCTGACCTTCAACAGAGCTCAGAATCAACAGCTGGACATTAGTAAAGATATAGTGAACCAAATAAAAAGGATGTGTAGGCAGGACCAAGATGGTGGTGGAGTAGAAGTGAGGCTTGGGAGCTCCGACACATTAACAAAGAAGAGATCATGTCATAATGCAAAATCAAGTGGAATTTGCAGCGAACGTGGCGAGGGAACACACCTAGAGTCTGGCAATATGAGGGACCGGACTCTCAGCAGACATTATATGAAGCGATGAGCCGGTGCATTTCAATGGTAAATAGAGGAAAGTATTGAGCATGTGACTGCCTGAAAGTATGGCAACCAGATGGCGAACCCAGAAGGAATACTTGCATTATGGCCATTATACTGTAAAATCTGTGATCACCTTTGACTATGGGCAAAAAAGAATGCACTTTCATTTTTTACTAACAAAAAGAGGTTTCAGGTTTTAGAATGTAGATTACATAGGGGATAGCTTCAATGTATCTAGTTGTTTGCCTAATAAAAGAACAACAATTCAATTAAATAAGAATGAATAATAACAGCCTGCACTGCAAGCGAATGATTTTTCAGTATGTGGGAATGCAAAATACATACTTGCAAGTTGAATTGCTATTCAGCTTCAAACGCTCCCGCCACACTTGGAAAGAAAGAAAACAAAGAAGCTGGTCGACAAGGTACTATTTGCAGAAAGTCATTAGAAGTGTTTCTTTATTATAGATGGGAACATTTTTCACGAGCTGTATTGATAAGAGTACTGCATTCTGCTTTTTCCAGCCCACACGTGTTATGTTAGGTTAACTTGTTTTGCTATACTAAACATGCTAACATAACATAACACATGTTTTGGGTCTGGCACAGCCCTTCCTCAGGGTCTTATTACAGCTCAAATAGGGTTCAAAAAATTATTTTAATATTTATAATAAAGAAGAAACCCTTTCAATGACTTTTTGCAACTGATAGCTTGTTGAGTAGACTGTTTTCTTGCGCTTTTGAAGCTGAGTAACTATTCATCTAGGGAGTTTGTATAGTATAGCAGTCGCCGGTGCCTGCTGGTACATGCGAGCATCGCAGCTGTAATGTTTACTCTGTGTAATTTTCTGTGCGGCTCACTTCTGGTTAAATTCGGTTGTATTAGAATGTGAGTATGCTATTTCAATTTACAATCAAAGTAAAAAATAAAAAAAAAGATGGTAGTGACTGATTGGGAGGCGGACTTGGATTGGTGCCAGAGGGCAGAACATCTGGTATATACAGCGAGAGGCTGCCCTAAGAAATGGGAAAAGGTTTGGGGGGCCTGGCAGGCGTACAGGGGACAGAGCCAACTGGGAAGGGGGAGGGTTAGGGGTCAAAAGGAAGAAGGGTAGTGATGCAAGTACTATAATGATGGCCTGTAAAAGCGTCAAATATGGGTGTCAAGATATACTGATGGGACTGTTTGAAATGCCTGAGATTTGTGATGCAGAGCCTGTATTTCATTTCAGTTACTCAATCAAAAAAATAATAAAAAAACAGATATATTCCATTTAAAGAAATTCCCAACCTTGAGATTTTCAGGACAGAACTGATGGCCATACATGTCAATGGCAGAAAGAAATATGGATTCAACCTGATTATGCCGCAGTTCATATGAAGGAAGATGTGATGCAATTAGGACCTAAAAATAAAGAAAATACTTTTGTGAAATCATGAGAATTTACAGTACATCAACTGACGCATGCTTTACAAACACTGTGTAGTAATCCTTAAAGAACTCCAAACAAATGCGTCTAAATTCAGGCATGCCTCAAATCTTGGGAAAATGAAAAACACATTCTAGTATATAACAATCTAGACATCAAGATTAGACTTGCTAGTGAGATGCAATATTAAAAAGTTGTGTTTCATTAACTCAGGTTAGTTCTGTCATAACAAGGATTCAATCCTGGGGTTCGTGTTCAAACACAAAAATTAGACTGTTAGGCTTTCACAAAGATATTCTGAAATTAACTGAAAGCTAGGCCGAAACAGCAAAAAAGTAACTATGGCCAAGAAGCTATGTCTTAGAAGTCAGTGAAACAAGTACAGACGTATATAAGACCAGTAATGAAGATTAGCCCACAAATAACTCACCTGTCTTGCTCTCAAAGCCACTTTTGAGTGTTCAGTTTTACTCAACTGTGTCAGCTCATTGAGAATGGTCATCAGTTCATCAGTAAGGGTCGGGTCGCGGCCACACAACTGATCCTGGAGGGAAAAATAAAAATGGTTACCAGTAAATCACATTCATTGTGTGCCACTAGTTTCATGACTTTACTGTACAGAGGAAAGTATAGTCAAAAAGCCTGAAGTTTCAGTTACAAAAGCTTTTACTTTAAAAAAGTAAATGTATTTTTATTCTGTCTTTGTGGTACACTTTTCAACTATCATGATGTATTTATCAATCTTTTATAAATCGATCTAGATCGCTCTTTTCAGGCAGAAAAGAAAATTGTAAAAGAATACTTTAATGAAATATAGAAGCTGTAGCAAGTAATTCCAAAAAGGAGTACAATTACTAAGAAGTAGGGTGTGGTCAGATACAAGACAATCTTGAAAAGTGACACACTTTCAACAATGTATTGCACAACCAATTAACATTCTGGGATTTACTGAGGCACAGCACTTACAAATCAGTGCATCAGCCAATTTTGAGGGATGCAATGGAACGTCAGCTTTTCCCAACACACCTAGTGGCCTGGTCCATTCTGCAGCATTTGCAGATGACAAACTTAACATGTTTTGAATCTGATCACTTGCAGCACACTTGAAAAAACATCATTTGGGGTACACTGCGGTTACACCCATCATCCAGGCACCATGCTACTTTTGATGAATCTACCCATTCCAATGGCCGCAGATAAAACTTCAGACCATTGCAGGACAATATAGCATTAGCAGATGGATTGGGAAAACAAACTATAGTGGGGCGTGTGTCAAACTACCTCCATATATTACAGTTTTGAATAAGAATAAGTTGTGATTGTGCAGAGTTTATCTAACTGCAAAGAGAAAATACTAGTATTCTTACATCCAGTAGTAAAGACCATTCATGTATATTAACCAAGAAAGGTTTGGCACTGACCACAATAATATTTGGTTCCCTAGGATGGGGTTTTCTCTGTTGAGAGATATAATCAGGAAAACCTGGAAAAAGAGTGCCCGGAAAAGATCTTGATTACACTACTGCTAATAACAAAAATAACAAAGAGTGGTAGAATTCAGAAATGTATTTAATGTCTTGCGGTTCTGTTTTTTAACTGCTCTACTTCTGACTCTCTATCATTTTTCCCTTGTACCCGAGCACAGTGTAGTAATCTGATACTGAGGTGTCGATTAATCGTATATTATTATTAGTGACTAATATTAGAAGTTCTCCTAACTATTAAACCGTGCCATTTTTAAAGAGTGATAACATTACGATCCCCTAATTTAAACAAGCAAAGGCATAGCCAATAGGTCTCGCCTTTGGGACCTTATAAGTGTTTAGCCATGCAACACTTGATGTTGTTGCACCAAGGATATTGTGCTGGATAACTAAACACCTATAAGGTCCCAAAGGTATTGGCTATGCCAATGCTGGTTTTACTGACCGATCCAACTGCTGTCCAGCATCTTGAATCAGTATATAAAAAAACGACGCAAATAGCGCTTGCGTTATTCTGCTGACATGCACATGCATTATGACCGATGCATGTGCATACATCCTCATGCATGCACACACCAGAGGAAGGACGTTACAACCAGCAATGGTTGTTGCTATCACTCCTGTTTTTTTCTTTTATTTCCCCTGATGGTACACACCATCTGGAAAAAGCATTTTGCTTTCTCCTGAATGCTGTCCCACATCACCAAAAGGTATTTTCAAAGCCAATATGCTCCAAATGCACAAACTGATGGCTTTGCATAAGCTTGTTATCCCTTCTTTCCACTTTGTCACACTTTTAATATCTTTCTCCCTTTGCTACCTTTCTCTTTCCTGTTCTAAATCATTTTGATGAAGAAAAGTAAGTTCTGGTCCACAAAAATGAGAACCAGGTCACCGCTATATAAAAACATTCAATAAAAAAAGAAGCATATACGATGGTTCGTGGGTGTGCATATTTGGTCTAGAGCTTTTTAGTCATGGGCATAAGTTGACTAAAGCCACTGATTGTCGTCTGGGAAGGTGCAATTACCCCACATATGAACCAAGTGCAGAACAGTGAAAGAAGGCGCATGATGGTTGAGCATCGAGCCTCAGGTCACTCATAGCCAGGATTTGAACTCAGAACTTCTGTTCCTAAGTCTTGTGCTTCACCACTAGACAACAACTCCCCCCCTACCATGGTCAGGTGTCGGGTGCATATCATCCAGGACATTGTGGTTCTATGCCAGCTCAACAGCTAAAACACAGCAAGAACATGGGTGTCGGTGGTAGTCAAAGAACACCCACATATCCAGGGTCTCCAGACAGCTCTTCAATATAAACTTTTTCTATTTTATTGAATGTTGACTTCAAAGTTCCCCATCTAAAAGTACTTTGCCCATTCATGACATCAGGCAGACAACAGTGAGCCCCATTGTGCGTGTCGTCTCTTTTATCGTCCCTTTATCTCACAAGGAATGTTAAGCCACTGCGGACTAGCCCCAGGACAACTACTAAATGAGGACCCTTTCACCCCTTCTCTTTTATTACCCAAATATTGTGGGACATATGACCTACCGATTGTACTGGGACAAATATGGAGCAAGATTCAAGTCTTGACTTTTTCTTCTGATTGTGTGATATGGAATGGAGCAAAGAGATGAAGCCGAAGGTTAAGTAAATAATATGCAGTGGGTAATAATGAAACAAAATTATTTTACTCTATACTTACTTGTTATGTAAAAAGGACTGAAGTGAATTGATTTATCTTTAATTACAGCCCAGCTTGCATCAGTCCATCTAACTTCATTTCCTTATGACATTGGGTCCGAAAATAGAACTTTTAGTTTTTTCTATTTTTCACCAGAGTTAGATTTTATGTACCATAGCTTTGTATGTCCCATCTCGTGAAATGGTGGAAAGCGCTGTTTTTGTCTGAATTAATGAAGCAGTAAAATAAAAAGATCAAGCTTCTGTCTCAGGAATAAAGTCCAACTATAAGAGTAATTGTTTCAAAACGCTGGGAAGGATTGGCTCTGAAATCCCATTTCACGGTTTAAGGGGGTCCGGGACAAAGGGGGCACTGATGGGACAAGGAGGTGGGAGGGCCTTGCGCCACAGGAGCCCACTGCAGGAAGCAGATCCCACAGCACTAATCTTTGTGCCCGGCATGCTGGCCCCTCATAGGGTGCCTGTTCTGTCAATACCAGCAGTGAGGCCTGCTTGACAAGTCTCATAATGGACTGCAGCTCCCTCCTGCTTCCTACAGGTGGGCAGCAGAAGGCCAGCCGAGAGAGAGAAATAGCCTGCAGACCCCCTGTGTGGATGTTGCAGGGGGTGCCATGTGAGTGTAAATCCAACCGTTTAATGGCCTCTAAAGGATGAACCGAAAATTACTCGCTGGAACCGAGCCAACTCCCAAAAATTATAAGCCAAGGGAAGCACGTGTTGTACATTAAAACTATAAGTTACAATAAAAGCATTCATTAGAGCAAGTATATTCTCGAACTTTTACAAAAATAAAAGCACTTTTCTTCGGAGCTCCCAGGAGGAAAAGCAATTTGTTGATTTAATCTTGTTGGACTTTCAACACTGGCCGCTTTTGTACGGGCGAGAGAGGCACGTGTTAATAAGACAGAAAAATCTTACAAGGCAGAGAAGGTTGTGCTAGACAGGGCACGGCAGGATACCGCATGGCATGACGTATGGGGGCAGTGAGCCGAAGCAGACACAGCATTTGAGGGGCTAGTGAGGTACAGCGAGTTAAATCAGACAAGCATTGGCCGTGCAGCCGTGAAAGTGATGCGGCCGCGCGGCCCTGAAAGTGAAAGTGATCGCGATTGTGGGCTGTAAGGGTGCCCGCGAGCGATGCACTTAATGAGCCATTACAAGAGAGGAAAGCCAGATGGAGACTGTGCTCATAACTGTGCGCGTAACCGCACGCTCTAGGACACACAAAAAGCTGTGGTCGGCTTTTTGAAGCCCACTTACTAAAAGTCTTGCCAGAGCATCGAATTCGCTGGCTCAGGCGAGACCTAAAAAAGGGTTACATCGTACTGGAGAGAAATGTTAGTATGTCTAATGAGAAGAGGAGAGAGCTGCTGTTTAAATTTAGCTACAATGACAGAAGAGAAAGGATAAACAGGAGAAGAGGATGGACACCACTAATGCACAAGCTTCTGGATTTTGTGAAATTCCTTATTCGAATTATGTGCATTGCTGCTTGTATGCACACTATGAACTGAATTGTCTCTACACACAGGTCTCAGGATGTGACCCTAATTTCAGTTAGTTACAGGGCAGCAAGGGGACATCATATTCCAGGAATACTCTCATTGACAATACCAATTAAAAGCATAGTAGCCCAGTAGAGCAAGTAATGTCATGGCCTTCATCTCTGTTCCTTTTCTTGTATTTGTATGCGGCAGAGAGACTGCAAAATGCATGCATGTGCTGCTTGGGTGATCATGACCCACCGAACAGACATCCATTTTCTACTAAATACACTACAATTTTGTGTTTTCTTTACACTATTAAATTTACAAATGGGTTTGTTTCCATAAGATAACTAATTTTGTGGCTAGAGGTCTTATTTCAGTGACCTGTGATGATGCCTTAAGTTTACTAGAAGATATTATGCGTCAATAAATTGCATTCTTCCAAGTACCACTACTAAAAGCCTGAGACCTAAAATATTTTACAGGATTACATCTAATAAAAGAAAAACACGTCCGACTCCTCAAACACTATAAAGGTTCTACATTCCGATTACTTCTTTGCTGCTCAACTTTTATTTTTAACCAGGTGTACCTGTGATTAGAAGGTATAACATGAAAGTATTCCAGTATATTATTCTGTATTTATGCATTTACAAAAAAGGAAATGTGTATAGGCAAAGGGCAAACAAACACGTATTGTCTTTTGTTACTGGCCTTTTTCTATGCTGTTGGAGGACCACCGATAAAACAAGCATTTGCGATGCAATCAGTTTCACCTTTGGCACCTTGTAAGGATTTAGCAATGCAGCACATTGTGTGGCCCCGGAGCTTTCAGGGTGCTGAGCAGTTGATGAGCAAGATTCAGCAGATTTAGACACTGGGGGGAGGAGGAGTGGTTGGGACCTCCCAGTGATCACTGGCCTTCACATCTGGGGAGGGTAGGTGGGGTGGCTTGGGAGTAGTGGTGCCTGGCACTAGTCGGTGCAACATACATTGCTGGTTGGTTGCTTAATTTGGGCCACGGGTTAATATTATCGAATGGCTGCACTGTCCTTTGCCGCATCAGACACTTGTGCCCGGCACTTGCATTGTGTTCGGAGCCCAAGCGTTCTTTGAAGTTAGCGATGGGCCTTTGCATCAAAGTGTCCTCGAGGCAGGTTATGCATTGGGGGCAGGGGACCGTGGTTGGTGGGGGGTGGGTGTGGGGGACCACAGAGGAGATGCCGGGTACTTTTTATGAAGATTGCGATATGGAGCAATGTCGAAGAGAATGAAGAAAGTGGGAGATACAACAAAAAGACAAAAAAGGAACGCTGAGATATGTGGGGAGAAAATAAGAGACCAGTGATAGATTAGAAATATGGAGAAAGAGAAAAGAAGACAGAGAGAATAAGATTCAGAGAGGAGGGAGAGATGTGAGGTGACTGGTGAACTGGAAGAATGAAAGCAGAAAGAGAAATGATAGACTAAGATAAAGGAATAAAAGAGGAGAGAGAAGCAAGTTAGAAAGTTTATTTTAAAAAGTTGTGCAGGAATATTTTTATAGTGTCTCAGGCCCAGAAGCAGGTTTGCAGAGCATGGGTGGGGCAGGGGGTTCTAGCTGCCACTGCCTTGCAAGCCTTCAGGTATCAATGCTCTTAACCTGCCACATTGGACATGAGCACTAACATTTACAGTGCTTGGAAGCTTTGAGTTTTGGCACTGTGGAAATTACCACAGATGCAAGTGGACGATGCTGCGAGCGAATGACAACTTCAGTGTCATATATGAAAACTTATTTCGAGAGTGTCTGGTACCAGCGGCGGCTCCTCTGCTAAGGCGGAGTAGCGTCGCCCCACTATTCTGGGAGCAGTTTAAAAAGGTGAATTAAAATGATAATAACTTAAGCTATTATCATTTTAGTTTTCCTTATTGCTTACATGCGGGGCAGGGCGGGCTGGGCTGGCCAGAGCAGGGGCCAAGGGGAGGCACACTCTATAGTGCGTAGGATGGTTTGGCCGGCCCTCTTGGACCGGCCACACCGTCTTACGCACTTTGCATGTTCCCCACCACTGTGTTTGTTTAACTTGAAAAATTAATACGTGACATTATAGCATGGCAAAGAGAAATACAACATTTCAGTTGGGTAGAGCAAGGTGCAGAGGAGGATTTGTACATGGTGCCCAGGATCACACTGTATGGTCAGGCAGCGGTTACACTGCATTTAGGCCACTGCATGGGAATTTGGTAGGGGGTGCCTAGGGATTATGAACAACAGGATGTTTAGGGGGCATGGTAATGATGGTATCTGGCCAGGATCACATATTTTAGGCACAGGTTGTCAATGGGTCTATTTCTTTAGCATGTGGCGATTCTTTATATTGACAAAGCAATTAACATGTGCCTCTTGGACCATCAATACTCTATTCTTTTAGTCCCTCAGGGAATCTAAACTCACCTGCAGGTAAATTTCAATTAATGAACTTCATTTAACACATTTTTCTTTAGTGCGCAAAGATTAGAGCCATCATAAATACACTGGTTTTAGGAAAACACAAACAAAGTTCATTTTATCAAAAAGAAATATATTTTTTTGCCTTTTCTTTTTGTTGGTTTTCTTTTTCGTGACAAGAACCTTTATAAAAACACATTGAAAACTTTTTTACAACAATTTACATGAGACTACCGATTAAACCAAATCCAGCCTCTTTGGTCCTTAATAGACTCACTCCCCCCACCCTCCCCCCTCCTTTTTTTTTTAAACTGATTTTTTATATTGAGGCATCGCAGTGTGGCACGGCTCTGAGAGGCAATTAACATGTGCCTCTTGGACCATCAATACTCTATTCTTTTAGTCCCTCAGGGAATCTAAACTCACCTGCAGGTAAATTTCAATTAATGAACTTCATTTAACACATTTTTCTTTAGTGCGCAAAGATTAGAGCCATCATAAATACACTGGTTTTAGGAAAACACAAACAAAGTTCATTTTATCAAAAAGAAATATATTTTTTTGCCTTTTCTTTTTGTTGGTTTTCTTTTTCGTGACAAGAACCTTTATAAAAACACATTGAAAACTTTTTTCCAACAATTTACATGAGACTACCGATTAAACCAAATCCAGCCTCTTTGGTCCTTAATAGACTCACTCCCCCCACCCTCCCGCCTCCTTTTTTTTTTTAAACTGATTTTTTTATATTGAGGCATCGCAGTGTGGCACGGCTCTGAGAGGTTCTGAAAGGCTGTTTTTCGGACAGGAACCATTGTTGATTTAGGAGGCAGGATAGTTGTCAGGTGCAACTCTTCTGTCCCGCATTATTATGGAGCAAAATTATGGTATATTAAATAAAATTAAACACGGTGGGTTTTGTACAGCTGGTGTTCTGGACTCGCAGGTGGAGGGTGCTTTCGTGGATGCTCTTGTACGCATAAGTGAGGAAAATGTTTTGCTGGAATGGAGTTTGATACTGAGATGAAGCAGTTTGGGTGGGGAAGCCGTGATTTTTCCAGGTTTTCTGGAGTCACTTTGGTCAAATAGGCTGGTTAATTAATATCTACTGTCTCTCCTTAGTTTGAAGGTTTGTGTTTGCCGCTGTACTGAAGTTTTACATAGAGCAAAGTTTGAGCGCTATGCATTAACATCAGTTACATTATACACTGACCGTTTGTAGGCAAAGGGCGATGGACTGGGTGGGACAAAATTACAGCATTTTGGTATGTGAAGAAGGCAGACAGAGTAACAGAAATATACGCAGGCAACAGTAAATGAAAATACAGTGTACAGCAGGAATGAGGAGAATGAGGTGAAGCCTACCAGATATCTCGGCATTCCTTCTCCCCTGCGGTTGGGAGGTGGGGGATGGTTAGGGGTTGGGGTACCTGGCACTAGTGGGTGTCACCTCTCCCACTATCTGGATCTTAAGAAAACAGGCATAGTTCAGAAGGCAGGATTCCTGCATCGTTAGCTGATGCAGAGTAATGAGGAAAGAGAAACAAACATTCCTGAATCAGGTGAAACATTTGGCGAGGCTTTGGGCTGCTGTCTTGTGTGCGGATTGCTGGCTGCTCGGGGGCTTGATGTGCAGTGACCATGGGATAGCCGACGGCTGCATGTTACTTTGGTGTTGCGGGGAGGGGGGGGGGGGGTGGGGGGGGGGAGTTGCAGTTGTGAGGAGGCAAGGGGATGTGTTGTGTTGAGGGGCAGGATGTAACATTGGGGCCAGGGCTGTCGGCTTCGGAACCGGATTACAGTCATGTCATACCTGTGTCGGCTGAAGACACACTAACCTAAGGCCATCATGTAAACAAGACATGCGGCAGCCATGATTTAATGTTAAAAAAGAAACAATCCTCCATAGAACGTACCTGTCAGGTCCCACATTGGCTCATATGGGATACACCCAAGATAGTGGCTGTACACGAGGTTGCGGGCAGGAGGGTACTTTTACTCATACATTTTGGGAATGCGAGACGATTCAAAATTCTGAGAAGGGGTGATGGCAATGATGAGGGAAGTTTTGGGGCAACCAATACCATGCAATATTAAATTGATTTTGTTAAACATATGGGACTCCACTGATCTTACGGTCAAAGAGAGGATATGGGTCACACTGGGTTTCATGGTGGCAAAACGAAATATTGCTAGACTGTGGAGGGCTCCGACGTCACCAAGTATCGCGGAATGGGCAAAAGACATGGACTGGATTATGGTGACGGATATACCTATTTATGTCTCCAGGGGATGATTGAGGAAGTGGTCTCACATCTGGGGACCTTGGAAAATGTTCCGGGGGGAGATATGTGAGCCGCCCGGGGGTCAGGAAGTGGGGGTTGACGATGTTGGATAAGGTGCCATTCCCAAATGCTCTTAGGTTGAAATGTGATGAGGAGACTCTAATGTTTATTGTACCTTAAGTTATGTGCCTGTGGAATGTTGTATAACATGCCAAATCTTTCAATAAAAAGTTATAAAAAAAAAAAATGTAAAAGGACAATATATTGTTTAAAATGTAAGAAACCTTAAAGGACAAATATGCAAAGGTTCAAATGGTGAACCCATCAAAAATTTGAGAACTAAATTCAAATCCCACTGAGGCATGATAAAAGGAGTGGGAGGAAACCTATTAGTGAGACCCTTAATGCATCTCATAACCATAGGAGATTTAAACAACGAAGGTTGATCTGGTAAACAGAGAAGAGCCGACAAGGCAGATAAGTAGCCCTTAACAGTAGGTACTGTACAACCCTGTTGCGCTAGGGAACGAGGGAAACTCAGAACATCAGATAAATGGGTCTGTAAGGGATCAATCGATCTCTTCACAACATTTAACAAATGTGGTCCACCTACCAGAATAGACCGATTTGGTGGAGTTTCCTTCTGGCCAATAATATAACGTCCACCACATCGGGTGGGAGAGAAAAAGAACTCAGGTTGCCCCGTTCAATCTACAGGCATGAAGGTTCAGGCTCTGGAGGTGGGAGTGTAGAACCTGCCACCGTGAGAGGTCTGCCCTGAGATGAAGACGGAGCAGAGGGTGCAAAGAGAGGTAAAGAGGTCTGTGTACCACACCCATCACAGTCTAACTGAAACGCATCCCCAACGCTTACCGCATCAGATACTGGAGACTGCAGAATGACAGGAGGTGCACGCTCTCGTGAGTGGAAAACCGGTCCAACTGAGGAAACCACACATCCTGAAAATGTGAAGGACCTCCGGGTGGAGACACCACTAGTGATCGGCCAAATATTGCTGACTGAGACTGTCTGCACACACATTCAGTTCTCCGGCCAGATGATTTGCAGTTAAGCAAATCTGATTCTCCTGAGCCCAGGGCCAGAGCCAAAGAGCCTCTCTGCAGAGAAGATACAACCCTACTCCTCCCAGTTTGTTGATATACCACATCACAGTAGTATTGTCTGTTAGAACCTGAACTGACTGACTGTGAAGGGAAGGAAGGAAGCCCTTAAGTGCCAGAAATATCGCTTGAAATTCCAAAAGATTGATGTGAAACAATCTTCCCTCTGGAAACCAAAGAACTTTGACTTCCAGATGAACTACCCACGCTAAAGTGGAGGCATCTGTGATCACTGTAGCCACCAGATTAGGAGGGTTTAACAGCTTCCCTTGAGACAGGTTGACTGGGACCCTCTACCATTGCAGATCCACCGCAGTGACTCTGGAGATCCTGATCAATTCCTCGAGATCTCTGTTGTATTGAAACCACTGCCTGCGGAGTCAACACTGGAGGGCCCTCATATGCCAGCGTGCAAGGTAGAGCAAGAGTATGCATGAAGCGAACAAACCGAGCAGAAGGGAGACCTTGAGGACTGGAACAGAATCTCCATTCTGAAAAAGTGGAATCATAGCCTGGATGCCTGGTGCGGAAGTAAGACCGAACAGAAGGACTGCAACTGGTAATGTTGAGACCACGCCATAAAATGGAGCAACTTCCGAATGGGAATCTGAAAATACGCATCCTGTAAAGTGATCAACACCATTCAGTCTTTCTTCTCCAGCGCAAGAAGAACCTGTGCGAGGGTCAACATTTTGAATTTCACCTGTTTGAGGTAAAATGACCATTCTTTCTGGGAATAAGGAAGTACTGAGAGTAGCACTCCAGACATTTTTCCTTCTCTGGAACTACCTCAATTGCTTCCTTTTGCAGCAATGACCACACTTCCTGCTGGAGAAGCAGAAGATGGTCTTCTGAGCAAAGACCCTGACAGGGAGGGAAAGAAGGGGAAAACTCCCAGAAGGGTAGGGCATACCCATTTTCGATGATGCTTAAAACCCAGAGGTATGAACTGACAGACATCCAAAGAGGTAGAAAATGGGACACCCCTCCTCACACAGGACAAGTATGCTCTTAAATGGAGGAGCTAGCGCTGCTTACTGCAACAATGGC
This sequence comes from Triturus cristatus, assembly GCF_964204655.1. NCBI lineage: Eukaryota > Metazoa > Chordata > Amphibia > Caudata > Salamandridae > Triturus > Triturus cristatus. Next base: position 210,024,357 of record NC_140594.1, on the reverse strand, counting down.
TGGTGAGGCAGAGGAGGAGGAGACTTGTTGTCGGGAAGAACCCCACAGGTGACCTCTGCCCTATCTGCTGTAGGATCTGTAAAAGGGATTTGCCTGCTGCTGTGGTTGCTGCCTCCCATGAAAGGACAAGTTTCTTGCAAAGCCAAAAAACTTGCAAAACTGTCCAAAGCTCCTGGGCTGGGTCTGAATCTCCAACGACCTCGTCATAGCCTTGCTGTCCTTAAAGATCTGCAGCGCAGAATTTGCTTTATTATTGAACAGATGGGGCCCATCAAAGGCTAAGTCCAGCAATATAGCCTGGACATCGGGCGAGAATCTGGAACCATGCACCCAGGCATGCCTCCTCATCGCAACAGATGACCCCATTGCTCTGGCTTCAGAGTCGGCCGTGTCCAGTCCAGATTGGATCACTTAGCGGGCAGCAGCTTGGGCATCTGATAAAACCTCTAAAACATACCCATGGACTTTCACGGGCACCTTTGGTACAACCTACTTGGCTGTGTCCATGAGGGCATAAATGTAACGGCCCAAGAGACTTGTGGCATTTGTGGATTTTAGAGCCATATGTCCGGATGAGATAACGTTCTTCACTGACTGCTCCATGGGCTTTGACTTCCTATCAGCAGGCGTTGATGGAAAGGAACCTGCCGACAGCTTTGAAGAGCACAAAGCCTGGACCACCAAGCTCTCTGGCAAAGGATGGGAGGACAAACGCTGGATCCCCAGGAGCCATCTTCTATCGCCAAGCCACAGTCCTGGAAACTGCTGGAGTGGACATTGGTTTCTGCCAGATATACAAGATGGGCTCTGTTAATGCCTAATTGAAGGGCAGCAAAGGTTCTGACACAGAGGACGATGAATGAAGAACCTCTGTAAGAATGTTTGACTTTAGTTCTACTGTAGGAAGAGGCAATTCTAAAAGTTCTGCAGCCTTTCTTATAACAGCGTGGTATGTGGTCACCGCAGGCGTCGGCAGGCCCTTCGGCGACATCAGCTCCCACTCAGTGTAGGTGCCCCAACAACCTCTGTGCCTCTCTCCGAGATCTCATCCCAGTTACTTTGGAACCGGTGTTGAAGGAAGGTCGAAAGCAACAGGAGTCGAAGCCAGTCAAGGTCGAGTCAGCACCGGTTCGGATCCAGAAGACGCTGGGTAAGAACCGTCCAATGGAGTTCGACCCACTAGAGACTGCAACGGCGTCAATAACGTCGGCGTCAGAAGAGGTCAACTCCCTGGAGCCATAGGCATAACAGGCATGAGCGGTGCCTGGGGAAAGTGAGGTGGAAAATCTCCCAAGGAATATGCCAACGGACCCATGGGGCCAACAGGCACACCAGTAGGATTCGCAGCCCTCTCAAGTAAGTCGAACATCGCATTTAAAAAATGCGATGGATCCGATCCCCGCGTCGGTAGGACGCGAAGCATCCCACGGAACCAGTGGAGTCACAGCCCTAGGAGACGGAGATACTCCTTGTGAAGGAGTCGGAGAGATTTCATCCATGAGACGACATCTAGGCTCGGGGACATCGACTTCGAAGTTGCATCCTTCAAAGAAAGATGCTGAGAACCATGGCACCACTTCTTTTTGTGTTTCTTGAATGATCTTGGAAGAGTGCGGCATCACTGACTTCAATCCATTCCGAGACCTCCTGCGACTAAGCCCAGGCGGTTATGGTGTAGTGCCTCCATGCAAAGTTCCACGGAGTTGGAAAAAAACTCAGTGGAACTCCGCTCCCTCCCCCTCCCTCATTAATTATAAAAAAATGTTAAACGGCACTTACCTGCTGTGGCTGCCTCCTCCTCGCCATGACCGCTCTCCTTCCTCATCCGTCCTTCTCCGATTCCGAATGGTTCCATTGCACTAGGCGTCTCAGCTGCCAAGCGCAAAATTACAATTGGAGGTCGGGGATCCCCAGCCCTCCTTTCCTGGGTGGGAGGAAACTAATGGCTTTTTTCATCCGGGGTACTCCGGCCCTGCCAAATGAACTGCTGAATCGATGACTATCTTATGAATCATGCCAGGAGGTGGCTGCAGGTGGAGGGTTTGCAATAAGTACAGAAACTTAGGGAGAATCATCATTTTAATAGCGGCTTCTCTGAACCAACCATGACATCGGATGGTGTTTCCACTTTTGAAGATCAACTCTAATTTGTCTATAGAGGTTGCCATAATTGATGTCGGCAGTGACTTGTGTGGTTGAGGCAAGCTGGATTCCCAAATAAGGAATGGTGCTGTGGGACCACTGTAAAGGATTCTGTTGCAGAAGCTGTTCCACCATTGGAAGTGGGAGGGAGAGGGTGAGCACTACTGATTTCTCTACATTTACTTTGAAGCCGGAGGCCCTGCCAAAGGAATCCAGTTCCTCAAGGAAAGCACCCAGGGAGGTGTCTGGGTTGTCAAGCGTCGCAAGGACGTCATCTGCATAGGCGCTTATGGTATGTCTATCCCCCCCCCCAAATGGGACCCTGGAGATGCCTGGGTGCGTACGGATATTCTGCGCTAGTGGCTCCATATATAGCGCGAACAGGAGGGGTGATAAGGGACACCCCTGCCTCGTACCTCTTCCTAACTGAAATGGGGCCGATGTGTGACTGTTAACTCTAATCGTTGCCATGGGAAGACGATAACAATGTAATATCTGGGTCCTTATCCTCTCTCCAAGCAGAAGTGAACAACTGCTCGCGGTATGGCTAATGCACCCTATCGAAGGCCTTTTCGGCATCAATGGTCATAAACATGTATTTGCGCGGGGATCGGGACGCTTGTCTGTCTCTGCGGGATGAAGCCTGCCTGATCGGGGTCAATTAGGGCAGGCACGTATGTGCTCAACCTGTGGGCCAGTATTCCTGTAAATAATTTCAGGTCTACATTTAGAAGTGAGATGGGCCGGAACAAACTACAGTATGTTTTGTCCTTCCCTGGTTTGGGGATAACTATTATTGCTACTTCCAACATTGAAGTTGGAATCGCACCGGGCTCTGAGAACGTGTTAAAGAGCTGCGTCAGGAGTGGAGCCACAACCGTACAAAATGTTTCGTAAAAAGCTGAGGTAAAGACATCTGGGCCTGGGGATTTTGCTAGTTTTCACTGGGAGACTGCCGCGATAACCTCCTCAATCCGGATTTCACAGTCTAGGTGCTCGGTTTGCTCCGGGGTCAGTGTGGACGACTGCATGTCTGGCAAATATCTGTCACTCTCTGCACGATCCAGTGTTTGGCCCGGGTAGAGGCGTGCATAATAATCTCGAATTACTTTGGCTATTTCAATGTCTTCCGACACTAGACCTCTGTCCTGGTCGTGTATCGCCTGGACACCTTGCCTCTGTTGGTACTCACCTATTTTATGTGCTAGAAGGCGGCCACATAGATCCCCCCCTACATAGAAAGAGTGATGGAGACGAAGGGCTGCGTACTCCGCTCAGTCTAGATTGATCGTTGCTGATTGTGATCGCAATGCAGAGAGTTGGAGCCATATTGTTGGAAGCCCCGTCCTCTGGTAAATGTGCTCTAATTCTCGTACCTGCAGGGAGAGGCCCTCTCATTTCTTCTTCCGGCTAGCTGGTGTTTATTGAGGAAGGGGCCGATGCAAGGCCCGCGCTCCCCTCCAGACGTCCCTCACGGTCTGTGGGCTCCTAGTTGCCAAAGGTGCCCCTAGGGCCACTGCACCCTCTCGAGTACTCAGCACGTCTCAGGCCTCCCAGTTGTGGGAGGTGCTACTGCCGTCTTCATCAGGCATTAGCCGCTAGCGGTGGCCGCTGTTCTTCACAACACGCTAGCTGGGGGTGGTGGGGGGGGGACTGAGGTTTGATGTGGAGCCTTAGTTCTCTTCGGTAGGGCATGCCGGTGTCCTTCTTCTAAGGTGCTGTTCGCTGCTGCGAACGCTGCAACTATCGCAAGGTAGGAGTGCACGCTGGCCTCGCTCCCGTCCACCTCCTTTCGTCTGCCTGCTCGTGTCTCGAGGCCCAGTTGCGGATGAGTCTCGGCCTGTTGTCGGCTGCAACCGGGGGAGGGGCCCCTTCCTTGGGGAGTCACTCGCTGTTGGGCCAGCAGCTGAGCAGTCCGCGCCACAGTCTTTCTCCCACTCCTACCTCCTTCCCCACCAGCACTGCAGGACCCTAGGCCTAAACACAATGGAGTCGTGTCCCCCTCGACCTCCAGAATCTGCTCGACAATGCTCCTCACTTCAAGGGCGGGAGGGGAGGGCTTGGGGGTCAGGGGTACAGGACCGGGACTCCAATGTCGGATGCCAGCTCCTCTTGGTTTCAATAAATGCTAGGCCCGAGGACATGGATGTCAATGGGCGCCCCGCCCAGCTCTCAGCGAAGTCCAGCAGGACCTCCACTCTCAGCCCCGTCCACGTTGCCACTCGACTCCGCTGGTTCACTCCGCTCGATGTTGGCCCCCGGGGCACCTCTCCGCCTGTCAACCGCTCTCTGAGGAGAATACGCATCCCTGTCTGTCAACAGCAGGGCTGGGCACCGACCCATCGCCTCGGGCCACCATTTTCTCCTGGCCGTGTCGCAGTCACCCTTTGCTTCGGTTCTGGGTGCTCGCGGAGGGGTCGAGCCGCTCTGCCCTTGCCATAATCACCTGGACCAAGGTTCCGGATGCTCCACGCTCGTTACGGCGTATGGGTTTGGCTTGGATGTGCTACGGGCCGGTGGTGGGCATGAGCGATGAAGCAGAGCATCGAAGCAGAGTGTCCTACCTCGCCGCCATCTTTGCCACGCCGCTCGCAGTTTTCATTTTAGACAATCTGTTGCCAAGAGACAACAGAGGAGAAATGGTTCAACATCTTCACAATCAAGAACAGTAAGAGCATTAGTATCGAGATAGTAGGGAGCATCCATTTATTTGAAGAGAGGTCCTGTAGATTAGGAATACAAGCAAAACCACTCAGAGGCTGTATGATATTAGAGGTCCTAGCTACTGACGATAATTTGAAGGTGGCTTAAAAACAGCCACCACCTTTACAGTAACCGAATGGGCATTACTTTGAAGACTTTTGTTCTGTTCTATCTCTCCTGCTAAAGTGATGATCTCAGTACCTGAAGACCAGGATTTTTTTCCAGTCTCAGGGGGAAAAAAACCATGATCTGAACAAATCATTTTATATCTCGGTCCTTGTAATGTTTAATGCAGTTATTTAAAAGAACCCATTTGGAGAGTATGTTCTAGTCCAGTCCCAATAATGTGTTTCCACCCCCACTCTGATTATATTGTAGGGTTTGAAATATCTGCCCAACTGGACCACACACACTGTACAATTTGAATAGAAAACCTTATGTTCAAGGCACTCATGGTACTAAAAATATGTTCGCTGTGAAGCGGTTTGCAGCTCTTCAGAGCTGTATCTGCAATGTATGAGAAACAAATACATCAATATACTATTTACTTACAATTAACCTTGTGACAAGCAGATTTTTCTTTGCCACCTGAGCATGGGAGAATATGCACTCTAACACTGGTGTCATGTCCGGCTTGTACTGTTCACGCAGATTTATTACACACTTGTCATAGTGAGCTAAGGGATGTATAAACAGAAGAGATGTGTTACTGATCTATGTTTAAATTAAGACATCTATCCAAATCACAGGACTGTGGTGTATAGTTACCTTGCTGAAACTGGGTTTCCACTTGCAAATATCTCCTCAGCAAGTCCAGTACAGCTGATTTCATGTAGCCTCGAATCCCACTACGATATCTAGGAGCAAGAGGAAGTTAACACAGACATCTTTAGACTCAGCAAGTCTAATTGTCCTTCAGGAAAGTGGCACCAAAAGTGTTTGGATCTAAATATGCCATCCCAAACTGACCCAAAGAGGACCCTTAACGCAACAAATATTTCCACACACTTCTTTCAACTAATACCTTTCACAAATGTGCTCTATGGTTACCACATTATAATGTCAGCATTCGCTCCCATAATGGGAAGCAAAACATGAAACAGCACAGATCCCCAGAATTATTTTGTTCAACACAAATGTTTCCAGAAAAGAATATAATTTAAGGTAAAATAGTATAATTGGGTTTCACAAATTGGGAGGTCAGAAAATACTTTCTACTTTGAAAACGGATAATTAGACACATCAAAGGAAGGAGCACACTAATACACATGCCACAAAAAAGTAAAACAATAAAGGTTTTTGCACCTGTAAGTGATTTAAAATTTCAGATACTAGTCACAGAATAAGGTTATGTTTCAAAATCCAATGTGCACCTATGCTGGCAGAAAACATGCCATGGTTGTTGGGGGCTGAAAAAGGTATTTCTTTACACACAGCGGGCAAGGCCAAATGCAGTGCACACCCAACCATACTCCAAGAGTTTGTGGGTATTTTCTAATAATTGTCCAACCCTGGCAGGTAAACAATCGCTATCATAGCAAGGAGTGAGTGGCCAAATATTAAACCTGAAAATGTACATATCTGCCGATTTAGCTGTGCAGGTGTACAACCTTTTGGAATACACGCAAAAGTAAATTTTTATGAGGACTTCCATGAGTACGTCTAGATCATTTTTGACTTAGTGCAGTGCTGCGACACTGGCAATTCTGATTCATAGGTGCCTCAAGAGCTAAGATTCTGAAGAATCCATAACTGGCATGAGGAAAGGGGTTTAAACTCCAATCACCAATGCATCTTTTCTGAATTTCCGATCAGTATATGCCGTAGGTGGGCTTGCTCTACCAATGCAAATGACCAATAAAAAAAATGATAATAGTAACAGGAGCAATGTATTTATTATTGGGAGGCTGTGTTTCCTATGAAAAAAGTGTTAGTTTCCTTTGTAGCAATTAATTGTGTTTTAACTAATGCTCCATCTATTTCATACTGAATGTTGGAAATACCCCATCTGCTCTAAACGTACTTCCCATCTCCCTTCATATTGCCTTTTCTGTCTGAACCAATCAGCTGCAGGTCCTTTCACTCAACTAAAACAGCTCTTCTTTACATCCTCACTTCTGCTTGTCCCAATAATCATGCTTCGATTTTGATCCTAATCCTTTTTTGGCTGCTTTTGACGATGGGAATCACTATGCTGCTTGGCACTCTTCAATTTGTTTATACCCTGATGTGGTTCCACTCCTTATTGTCACTTAAAATATCATCTGCTTCTTGGCTCAAAACACATGTCCACCTCTTGAAAAACACAATTCCGGTCTGACATATTTTCAATTTGCTAATAAATCACAAATCTCTGTCTCCAGTCCTAGTTTCTTTTGGTAAATCCTACCAAAAGGTATATTCTCTTATATATCATGAACTACTTTGGTTCTTACTACTGAGCTTCACTTTTCCTCACCTGCTGTCATGGACGCTGTTACAGCCAATACCTATATTGCTCACCCCCGTAATATTCAGCAACTGAATCTACCTCAAATTCACCCTTTTGTTTCCTTTCTATTTATTCACATAACCTCCCCTCACCCTTTCCTTCTGATGCCAATTAACTCTTTCAACACTCTTTTCTTCCATCTTAGACTCTGATGCCCATCCAGCCTCAACCACCTGCTCCAGCTGTAACCACCCTTCTCTCTCCCACTCTTTTCTGCCAACTAGGCCACAAACCTACATTATACTACAACAATACCTATGCATCGTATGCGCATGCATTTATGGTTTAACTGAAACTTACCTTGCTCATCTCTTGCATGGCCCTCCACCTGAAAGACCTGCTTAGCCATATCGCCCAGCTCAGACTCAGCACTCTGCCTTTGGTTTATTGCTTATACAATGCCTGCACTTACCTGTTCAAGGTACTTAATATCATTTTTTGTTTAAGAAAGCTTTGAAAACTTTTTTTTTTAATCACATACTTGCATTCTTCTTCTCTTTTTAATTGATCTCAGTGACATGAGGCCCACATGTTCTTTGTAAAAAAAAAAAGCAATCACTCACTCATCCATCTGAACATATTGTCTTTGCCCCATCTTGTGTGTCCTCTTATTATGCTATCTTTTTCTGCATGTCTCCGAAATGGAATTGCGTCCCTCACAATATCTGCTTTTCCCTCATTCTGTCCTTCCACCAGAAACAGCACACATATCTTGTTTCATTAAATAACTATTTCATAATCCCATATATATTTGTCTCCTGATATTTTTCTATTATTTTAAAACATCGTGTAACTTCATGGCAGGAAATCTTGAATCTTTGAAAATGGGGTAACCACTACGAAAAAATGTCCCATGCTGAATGGATGTTTTTTCTTGTGATTTTACTTTGGACTCAGTAAATTGTCAATAGACCTTTAATATGCTAAGATTAGAACAGTTGATACCTACTAAATTGGAAGTAACAATCCTAACAGGTGATAAATTATTATCTGTATGAACCACACAAATTGAAACATAGAAGACTGTTAACGTTCACCTCTGGACCAGTTGCACAATACTCTGAGTATTCAGGAAGAACACTTCTCGATCTGCCTTTCTCTGCAGAGTGGCTGCATGACTGTCCAAAATATTAGCAATCTAAACAAAAAACAAATAAGACAATGAGCTGAATCTTTGTTTTGAAGTATTATATCACACTCCCTCAGTGTTCCATTGTTAACAACTACTGAGAGTGTGTGCCAATAGTTTTAAGAGAGGCAGCCAAAAGATGACAAGTTGAGGTACCATATTTATTTCACTAACCATGAAACTCTAACACAACTGAAAATCATGAGTTGAAACGTCAACGTAATATTTTACCTGTGCTAAATAACACCTTTGGTTTGAAAATCTATTAAGCAATTACATCTTAGCCAATATAAAAATGAACAATTAGCAATTTTTCATTTTTGAGCTTCATGTGACAACTAATTTCTGCCATTTGAACTTTTCAAGCAATCACAGTAGAAACCAGAAACAATCTTGTCCTTTATATGAAAATTAGCTTATTTCTCTGTATCCATATCCTATACGATTTCAGATTATTTAAACTGCACATTATTACTGTCAGATGTACCTCAGCAGCAGACTAAGGAAGGAGGGTCTGTTGGTGATGGATAAATGATAGGTAATACTTCTCTCCTGGAAGCTAAGTAAGTCACAAACATTTTCATTAAGCACTACAGCTGTACCACACAAAGGGTCACAGATGCAGCAAAATGTGAGAACTGAATATAAGGCAGTGAATATCTAGACAAAAGTTATACTAACAAACCACAACAAATTACTAGGTCACGAGAATGCATGAAGTAAAGCATTACATATTTTTGCAAATGTGAAACACACTGCAGTCGATAGGCTAGGCTTGTGTTTCCAAACATTGAAAGCAATAATCTTGGAAACTATAAGCAAAGGAGAGATGGGCTACAGTGCCACAAAGAAGCATTTCAGAGCAAAAATGTTACATTAAGTAACCCAGGTGCCTTGTAAAACTTGCCTAAGAGGAAAAAAAAGAGTTGCCTGAGCCGAACAGCGATCACACAGACAGCAGGGCACATCACTCTACCAAGCACCCATAGTAGGTAAAGCCACTAAAAAGTGATCGATACCCATATGAAAATGTGTCCCAAAAAAAACTGTGGAAGCTGAAGGGTAAAGTTAGTAAATAAAATGGCACACTCTCATTAATTACCAAACGCTGATGTGCAACCTTGGAAATTGTAGTTGCTTCAGTTGCTGCCCTCAATTCCGCACAGAAAGTTAAAATCTTGTCTTACAGACAAGAAAAAAAGAGACTCTGTGCCACTTTGCAGCACTGCTAATGGCCTGACAGATGGAGGGGCTGTGGCAGTATACACCACATTAGAATCACCCACTGAACAGAATACCAGTATGCATCCAAAGGGGTAAAAGTTTTAGGCAAATGCCTTTTAAATGGAAAGTGTGTATAAAAACCATAACTACACTACAGCACTGAGTGGTCTTTGATTATGGCAGACCTTAAACTAGAACTGATTTATCTTGTGCATGGCAGTAACTTACTGTGGTCTGAAGCTATGGTTACCAATGATACTTTCCCTCCATTCACTGCAAGAGATGAAATGTGTGACCTGTAGGGTGCACGCACTACTCTGCAGCAGATCTAATATAGATGTTGAGCTATCTGGCTGGCTTAGAAGTGGAAATGTTTACAGAGGTATTCAAGATCCCACACGTAGTGTTTTATGGAAAGCAATGGATTAGAGAATATTAAAATTGAAAACAAATCATAAAACAAAATATCCTGGAATACTGTGGGAGTGGTAATTGTCAGAAAAATTCAAAAGTAGTTTGAAGGTTTGAAAAACATCCGTGGACATCAAAATTTACAGGAGCAACAATACTATTTGTCAAAAATTGTAAATACATTTGAAATGTATTACAGACTTAAAGCAGTACAAAAGCCAGTTATGAGTGTTTATAAGTAGTATGCAAAACACTACTCCTTTAATGAGGAACTAAAAGAAACCATCACTAACAGGAAATTGTGAACCATTTAATGTTTAAAAAAGCGACTGATACCAAATTGAAGTCTCTAAACATGCAACTAGCAACATACCTGAACACCCACAAACCCTGTAAGAGGTGAAAAAAAGAGGTTACAGGGGACCTATGGAGGACAGTAGTCGTGGGTCGCATTTCGTGTTTCCATTTCATGAATGCACTACAGTTAAAAGAAGCGTAGCCAATGTTAATGTTTTTTACTGTTTTGAATTTAACCAAAAGCTTGATATGGATCCTACTTAGGACAACACAAAATGTGATAGGTGAATTGCTTGAATTAATCTCAGTCACTGGCAATTACTCTGGGCCAGAATCCAATACATTATTTTGTCCCACCATGCTACCTCAAACAGGAACTAGTATAACTAGAGAAATTGTCTCCAAATTAACACTTGACATCTGAAAGACTATCCTACATCTTTCAAAAGGCAAACTGGTCAAGTAAAGATTAAGGGCCCTGAAAATATCAAGCACAGAACTGGCCTGCGAGGTGATTATGTGCTATGGGATTTCAGTACAGCAAACCACAGTGATATGCAATATTAGGATTTTTTTTGATCAGGATACAGTCAAATCAAATACATATCAATTTTATATGAACATAGTGATACTATACTTTTTATGGCAGTGGTACAAACAGCCAGCATCAGATGTGTCTTGAACAACAAGAAAACTATTGTGTAATTCCTGATCTGAATGTTGCTAATACGGAATACTGAGGGGTAGTTAAGTATTCTTAAATTAAGTGCAGAATATTACAGCAGGGATTTATTCTACTTTTACATGATCATCAATCATATCTCTACTCTAGGCTTGATAGAACAGAGTTGACTAATCGAACAAGTTACTTACTTTCGGTAACGATATATCTGTAAGAAACATATGTTAGTTATAGATTCCTTACCTTAGAATTACCCTCAGGCGTCAGACTAGACCCAGAAAGTTTTTCCCCAGCAGTACCTCTGCGAGTTGGAAGGTGGAGTCGGTAGGCTCCAAATTCGCCGTTGGCATCGTGGTCGCCGGGATGACGTCGAGGTAGCTACTTGGATGCCGCCCTCGCGCGCTGACATCAGGTCTGTACACTACTTTCCGCACCAGAAACGCAGAGAAATGCAAAACACTGACCACTGGTGCACAAAACTAGGGCCCTGAAAGGATGTCCTTAACCCTAGAAATCAGTTCACAGAACGGGGAGGATGGGTGGGGCGGTAAGAAATCTATAACTAACCTATGTTTCTTACAGATATATTGTTACTGAAGGTAAGTAACTTTTTCATCTGAAAGAAACAGTTAGTTATAGATTACATACCTTAGAATAGATACCCCAGCAATACCAACCCCAGAGGTGGGTCTGCGAACCAAGATCACACCAGAAAGTCCTGGAGAACAGAACGGCCAAAGAAGCCGTCTCTCCGGACTTGGCTGTCCAGGCAGTAGTGTTCCGTAAACATGGGCAGCGATGCCCACATAGCTGCCTGACAGGAGGGACTCCTCGTCGAAAAACAGTAGTGGCTGCCGTCGCTCTGGTGGAATGGGCGCGTAGCCCCACTGGAGGCTCCTTTTTAGCTACAGAATAGCAGGCTGTAATACACAAAACGACCCATCTAGAGATGGTCCGCTTGCGTACGGCCCGACCTTTCTTGGTGCTCACGTAACTGTTTGGTGGGATCCAGATAGAAGGAAAGCGCACGTTTTGGGCCCAGACGGTGGAGCCTCTCTCCCTCTTTAGAAGAAAGCGGAAGCAGAAAGAAGGTGGGCAAAGTGATGGCTTGCCCGATGAGAAAGGAGGTACCACCTTGGGAAGAAAGGATGGACGAGTTCTTAGGACAACCTTGTCCGGATGTACAGCCAGAAAAGGAGGCTTGGATGAAAGAGCCTGGAGCTCACTCACTCTTCTGGCAGATGTGATGGCTACCAGGAATGCAGACTTAAAGAGTTAAGAGTTGTAGAAGACAGTAGTGAAGCGGCTCAAAGGGAGTGCACATAAAATAGGTCAAGACCAAATTCAAGTCCCACTGCGGCATCACAAAGGGAATAGGAGGAAAGAGATGAGTAATGCCTTTCAAGAGACTATTTACAACCGGGGACTTGAATAGAGAAGGCTGACCAGGAAGCCTTAGAAAGGCAGAAATGGCTGCAAGATAGCCCTTTATAGTTTGTAGAAAAGAGAATATGGAAGTGGTTTCAAGAATAGTCAGCACCTCCGTATCAGTCTTATCCCAGTATTATAACAATAGATATTGTCTCGGTGTGCTCTATGTAGAACACCATGCCATTTAACAGTGTTCATCCTATATACAGAAATGAAAGAATTTCTTTCCTATATATAATGCAAGCAAGTATAAATTACAGAGCAAAACCACTAGTGTGTCTCACGTCTGACTAAGTAGTCAGTACGGTTTTATTAAACCCAAAATCAGAACAAAAAGTTGATAAAGTAGCCAACAAATGTCAATAGCAATGACTCGAAGTACAGGATTGGAAGAGCAGACAGCCAACACGTGTTTCGTCGTGTTAATACGACTTTTTCACGGCTGTAGAAACAATGTACACATGTTTGACTTCCTATAGATAACATCCAAATTGTAAGAATGTTGATATTAATACAATTGTATCAAAAACTTAGAACAATGTGACATCTGTTGAAGACCAGCTTCAACATCATTCAACTGAGGAATGGACAAATAATGCCACAGCAACCATTCTAATTCGTATTTCCATCACCTTAGAGTATAAACAGAAGGAACAATCACCCACCAACCTGAAGGCATTGTGGGTGTAAGCATTCTTCTGGAAACAATGAGAGGAGTTATAATTAACAAAACTTCGTGAAGAAAGCATGAAAAAGCGTAAACAGAAAGTAGTAAACCAAGCGTGAGAGAGACATGAAAAAAAAAACGTGAGGTCATCATAAGATGAGCATAGTAAAAAGATAGGACGTAATAACGTATTATAAAGTGTCTTATTGACAGGCAGAGGTCCACCCGTGTTGAAAATAAAGGGAAGTAAACAATATAATGTGAAAAAATACCTCGCAAAATTCTACCGCAATATCTCAAAAATTCTTCTGAGAGACCCCCTGCAATTTTCTAGGGAACCAGAGTAAGCTAGAGGAAAATTAAAGTTTAAAAGTCTTAGTATGGTATTGTATGCCTGCTAGCTATCTCTAAGCAGAGAAAGACTTATTAAAACAATGTAGAATATGTAAAAAATTCCAGTCATGATTGTGCAGGCAAAACCACGTAAAATGATCCAACTGAAAATACATTACCAGTGATGCACACTATTGTTTTTGCAGTGTAAATTATGTGCACCAATTAGTTGCTAGATATTCTGTATTGTTATCGAGGCATTCTATGTCAAATACTACCACCCTACAACATCAAATCTAGAAATTAGTGAAAAGACTAGTATCTGCCGAGGGCATGTATATGAACAAACCTAGGATGAATCTATCGACACCAGCGATTCTTTTAAGGTATAATACATCCAAAGTAAAATGTTCAGGATAGGCATAAAAACCCGTATTCTGTAAAAAGCCAAAAGTAAAGCCAATTCAAGTTAAAGGTTCAGGTGGACATCAGAACTCAGTATGTTGGAGGAGGTACGACATTGTATCACCGATGCCAATATTAAAAGGAGTGGTGGGCATTTTTAGTATTTAGAGCAAAACAAAGGGGAATATATAACTTTTAAATAACTAATATGCCCCTTATGCAACGTTAAAGATCAGTGCCTACCTGGTGTATTGGAGGTAGGAGTTCAATAGTAGTCGAAATATCATGTTTTAAGCACTAATAATGGTATTATCACACTTCAAAATTGTCCGCTGCGTTTCTGGACGATCGTCTAGAAATAGAAAGGCATCATCCATACTGAGTCCAAACAACAAAATTCCAAAAATACTGTAAGTTTAAAAACCAAATTCCCAATTCATATTGATTTATAAGTAAAACAGTGTCTAATAAAAAATAACAATGCAATTCCTTATAGGTCTAGAGCATTGTTATAGAAATCCATAATAAGTGAGCGCCTACCTCATATAATGTAGAAGTATGTATATTCATGCCGAAGTCAAGTAAAACTAGGTGTAGACTCGTAATTGTAGTTCAAAGGTCTCATCATGTAATATTGAGAGACCCGAGCATCTATAAAAATGAGTAAAAAAGGTCTTAGCATGTTTATTTCATAAAGAAAGCTGTCATCACGTATTCAATCTAGCTTAGGGTGTTAAAGGGCAAATGGTCTCTCTTTAGAGCTACACGAGCATCTGCCCCTAAGTCACTGCGTCCTGTTTTAAAGGGAAAGCAGAAAAACGGGTAGCCCATCCGGTGCATGTACAGAGGTAGCACCTAAGCGTTGTTGTTATTAAGGGAGCTTTATGGACATACCTTCATCCTACTCCACGCGTCGCGTCCTCCAGAAGTGGCGTCCTCGGATCGAATGGGCTGCCACTTTTTCATAAGTACCTCACTTAAGCGTCCATACGTAACTTATTACGTTGCGTCTGAAACAAGCAGTCACATGATGCTTGTCCAAGAAATAGAGGAATGTATAGGTCAGAGGTGGCGCCATCTTGAGCTGTTACGAAACTTGGTATCAATAAGGGAAATGATAGCTTAAACATTTGTGTAAGCCGATGGGTAATCTAAAATATGGGTGGGGTATCAAACAAATTCACTGGGAATTATTTAGAACGGTATAACCGGCATTCTAATAGTTGTAAAGGAGGTAACGATTCCTGATCATGCCACAGGTCGTTCTTCAAATTAAATCCTATACTGTCAGCACCCCTCAATTATGGAAGAAACAAACATTGTGAGTACATCAGCAAGCAGTATAGGATGATTCCACTGCGCATGAGAACTCGTAAAAATATATAAATCTTTTAAAGATGTAAACAGCAGACATCACAGCCATGCACCGACCTGCCGATGCCTGCAAAGAATCCAAAACAATAAAAAGTAAAATAGACAAGAGGAAAGAAGCAAAAAGCCCAACCACCATTTCAATGCAGTTCAAGTGTGACATAGGACGATCTTAGTGTATTACATATCACAATAATTCGCATCAGTATTGGAACCCAACAGTTTGCTCTATGTATGCATTTAGCATAAAAAACGGTACAATCCAAGTATCAAATATGACATCACAGTACAACAAGATTACATTGTACATTATATAGCACATCCCGTTTGAAATTACCTTTACTAGCATAGGTATTTTATGGTACATTTTTTAGAAGTTCCATTTTTGTAAAAAGCCCGTGAAATGGACATTACAATTCTTAATCTTTTAAGAAAACTGATAGCTCCCTATCAGTATTAAGCCCATACTCATCTGCCCTAAGCCTATTTATCCAAGTTGCCTCCAACTAATGTAGGCAGTGTGTTCTGTCTCCTCCCCTTGGATTATCAAAAACTGAAATTTTACCCTGGGCAAATCAGCTGAGCCATGAGTTAGATTGAAATGAATGGCCATTGGGTAATCCAGGTTGTTGTTCCCGATTGCCCTGATATGTTCTTGCAATCTCTCTTTCATCGGTCTGATGGTGCTACCAATGTAGATTTTCTCACATGGACAGATGATACAATACACCAGAAATTTAGTATTACAGTTCATGAATGTTTTGATTGTGTATATAATCTGTGTGTTGTATTTGAAATCTCTCTTTTTATCACACGAGTATTGGCAAACATTGCAGTGCCCACATTTATAGGAGCCCACCGGAGGTGTTCCCAACCAATTTGTAGGCTTCTTATTACGATTAAGTTTGTAAAAACTAGGACAAAGGACATTGCGTAATGTCTGTCAACGTTTAAAAGTGATACTAGGTTTACTTGATAAGACCTCACTTATAGTTGAATCTAGATGTAATACATGCCAGTGTTTGTTTAAAATTTTGTACAGCACATGGCTCTCAGAATTGTAAGGTGTTATGAGTGAAATTTTGTCTTTAAATTTAGTCCCCCGTTTTGTCTTAGGCTGATTCTTCAATAGTTTGGATCTATTGAGTTTCAAGGCTTTTGTTTTAGCTACATTGAGAACCTTTTTGTCATACCCTCTGACACTAAATCTAGAAATGGCGTGATCCAATTCCTCCTGGAACTTGTCATTTTCACTACAATTGCGTCTTATTCGGGTTAATTCACCCAATGGAATGGAAGCCACCTGTGATTTAGGGTGCGCTGTGTCTGCGTGCAATACTGAATTGCACGCGGTCGGTTTCCTGAAAAGGGTAGATAGAATAGAGCCCCCTTTACAATAGAGTTTTAGATCCAAAAAAGAAATTTCTTTTTTGTTCCATTCATAAGTGAAGGTATTGTTACACTTGTTGGAATTGAGAAAGGTACAAAATTCCTGCAATAGATCACTATTTGCTGTCCAAATCATTAAAATATCATCAATGTACCTTCCCCAGTATCATACATGTTCCATCAAGGGCGCAGGACACTTGGACAAGATGTACAGTTTTTCCAGCCGACCCATGAAAAGGTTGGCTGTAGACGGGGAGAATTTTGATCCCATAGCGACACCTTGGTGTTGCTTATACCAAGTTCCATTGTGTAGGAATACGTTATTCTCTAGTACTACTTCGTCAGACGTGAGACACACTAGTGGTTGTGCTCTGTAATTTATACCAGACCTTGATAGTGCCCAGAGCAGAGCCCTGCTGAGCCAAAGAAAGGAGGAACAAGAGAACCTCAGAAAGAAGGGCAGAAAGGGGATCCACAGTCTTTGCTGCGCACCATGCCACAAATTTGTTCCATCGGGAGGCGTATACCGTCTTTGTGGAGGGACGCCTGGCTACCTAGATTACATCACAGACTTTGGGAGACAAGTCAAATGACATCAACTGCCGCCGCTCAATCTCTACTCAAGGAGGTGGAGGCTGGACAGGTTCGGGTGGAGGACCGTTCCCTGCTGCTGCGACAGAAGATCCTCCCGAAGAGGCAGTCTGATCGGAGGATCGATGGCCATGTTGAGCAGCTCGGGATACCAGACTCTTCGTGCCCAGTCCGGAGCGACAAGAATGACTTGGGCCCGGTCGCGCTTGATCTTCTTCAGCAGTCTGGGCAGAAGTGCTATAGGCGGAAAGGCGTATAGAAGACCGCAACTCCACTCACGACGAAAAGCATCACCTAGCAAATGCCGCCTTGGAAATTCCAAAGCGCAGAATTGCTGACATTGCGCGTTCTCTTCTGTGGCGAATAGATCTATCCAAGGCTCTCCCCACTGCTGAAAGAAACCTTGCACCACCTCCGAGTGAAAACGCCATTTGTGATCCATCATGCACCTGCGGCTAAGTTCGTCCGCCCTGGCGTTCAGATAACCTGCCAGGTGTTGAACCACCAGGGACATGCCCTGATGTTCCAGCCATGTCAAGTGGCGGGGGGGCTTCCTGACATAGGGTCCACCACCCCACCCCGGCTTGTTTGTTGCAGTACCACATGACGGTGGTATTGTCCGTGAACACCTGCACTACTCTTCGCCGAACAGAGGGAAGGAAGGCTTTGAGTGCAAGACGGATCGCCCGAAGCTCCAGAATGTTGATGTGGAGCCCGGACTCTGCCAGAGACCAGAGGCCACTGATCCCCGCCTCTCCCATGTGGCTGCCCCATCCCAGAAGGGATGCATCTGTCACCACTGTGTGTTCTGGTTAGGGAAGGGAGAGGGACCTGCCGTTGACCCAATCCTGGTTTGTGAGCCACCACTGCAACTGTTGTGCAGTGGCTTCCGAGATCTGAACACAATCGGACAGATTCCCCTGATGCTGCGCCCACTGGAACTTCAGGTCCCACTGCAGTGCCCGCATTTGCCACCTGGCATGATCGACCAGCAGGATACAGGAGGCCATGAGGCCCAGCAGCCTCAGGTCATCCAGACCGAAACCCGGGATAAAGGCTGAAAGATCGTAATCATAGCCCGAATATCCTGGACTCGCTGCTTGGGAGGATAAACCCGTAACTGCGTCGTGTCCACAACCACTCCGATGAAGAGGAGCTTCTGAGAGGGGGTCAGGTGCAACTTCAGCACATTGATGAGAGAACCCCAGCGAATGCAGGAGGTCGACCGTAGTCTGGAGGTAGGAAACTGCAGCCCGCCTTCAACAGCCAGTTGTAAAGATAGGGAAAGACTGGAACCCCTGATCTGCACAGATGAGCTGCGACCACCGCCATCACTTTCATGAACACCTCAGGGGCGCTGGTAAGGCCAAAGGGGAGCAGGGTAAACAAAGTGCCCGTGGCCTACCGTGAACCGCAGGTAACGCCGGTCGGCAGGACGGGGATGTGAAAATAAGGGTCCTGCAAGTCCAACGCTACCATCTCCTGTTAGGAGATTTTAACATTCATAGTGAAGATACCCTCAACCATGATGCTATGTTATGTCTGAAATACCTGGCCTCTTCTGGACTTGTCAAAATTAACAGCACGCCCACCCATGTAGCTGGTCACACCTTAGACCTCATTCTAACTAACTCCCAGAACACTGAATGTGGAAACACTCATCCTCTGATTTGGTCGGACCACTCCTTGGTGAACTTCCAACTTACCAGCCCCATTATCTCCCCCAGCCCGACAACTCACATTAATCGCTGGTATAGACCCTGGTACAAATTGACGCCCGATCATCTTCTGTCCCCTTTTCTCTCCTGGGACATGGATACCGTCTCTTACAATGTAGAACAACAACTATCCCATTTTAGCTCTGTCATCCTAAATACTATAGACAAGGCAGCTCTTATGAAACTTCAAACACACCCTCGTAAATCCACCCCCTCGAACTGGTATTCGCCCGCCTTGCGGGAGGAAAAGAGTCAATACAAGAAGCTGGAGCGGATTTGGCGACTCTCACACAATGAGCAAAATAAAGCTAGTTACAAGACTGCTCTGACTTCACACCACAAAAATATTAAAAATGCTCGCAAACTCCACATTTCATCCCAATTAGAACAAGCCGGTAACAACTCCAGAACTCTCTTTCAAATTCTTAAATCTTTCACCAATCCTAAAGCTTGTGATACTGCAGAATCTCCATCGCAATCTCTGTGTGATAACATTGCCTCCTTATTTATTAAAAAAATTGAAAACATTTATCAGAAAATAATCTCATCTAACGCTTCCTCCCCCCATCCATAGCGGACCATATTAGCCATCTAAACACTCCCTTCCAACTACACAGCTTTCCTTCTCTCACCGTTACAGAAGTCATATCCCTTCTCAAATGTACTAAATCAGGCTCCCCCCTTGATATTATCCCTGATAAAGTATCTTCTAGATTCTCGACCCAACTCACATTACCCATCTGCTCTATCCTCAACAGCTCCTTGAGCTCACGCAGACTTCCTTCGGAATGGAAAAATGCTCAAATAATCCCCGTTTATTGGCACGCACGCCGGGCCAATCAGTTCCAGCACTTGCGCACCACCTGTAATCCAGTCGGGAGCACCCTATTCCTTATGGGCAAGCGCAGCAGCACCCGGGATAGTAGCGCCAAGGGAGGGTCCGGCCCACCAGGCTCCTCTCGGTGCCTAATTCGGCCAGGCACCCATTTAGTGAACCATTGTAACTGCGCTGCATGTTATTATATGCCTCTAGATCTGGCAAGGCAAATCCTCCCTCCGCCCTGGGTCGCTGCATGGTGACCAGGGCCACCCTCTGACGCCCCGCGCCCCACAAGAATCCTGTGAGCAATGTGTTGAGCTGTGCGAACACCTGGGTTGGGATTCAAATCGGAAGCGTCCCAAAAAAATAGAGGAGCCTGGGTAGTGTGACCATTTTTACCAAGGCAACCCTGCCCGCTACCGATAGCGGGAGCTGTCCCCAAAAATCAAAACAGGTCTTGGCCTTACGTATGGCCCGCCCTATATTACCCTCCAACATGTCATTAGGGTTGTGGTAAATCTGGATTCCAAGGTAAGGCAAGCAGCTAGTTTCCAATGGCACACCCTCCGCCGGCTGCGTATCATTCCTGCCTGGACGAGTCGGAAAAAGACAGGACTTGGACCAGTTTACACAAAGCCCTGCGGCCTCTCCCAGCGAACCAGCAGTCCCTAGGCTCCTCGGAGGGCCTCCTCCGAGTCGGCTAGAAATAGTAGTAGATCGTCAGCATACAGCGCTATGTGTTGCAAGTGTCCCTCCACTACCAACCCCTGGTAGTGACGTCCCGATCAGGCCTGAACAGCCATTGGCTCCATTGCCAGAGCAAAGAGTAGGGGTGACAGCGGGCAACCCTGCCTCGTCCCCCTACCCACGTTGCAAGCAGCAGAGATCAGCCCTCCCGTTCGGACCCTGGCAGTGAAGTTATTATACAAGATTGCTGTCCATTCCACGAAGCGGTCACCCAGGCCAAACGCCCTCAGGACCGAGAAAATATATGGCCATTCTAGACTATCGAAGGCCTTCTCGATATCAACGGCAAAAATACAAGCCTCCTCCCCGCAATAGGTGTCCGCCCGCAGGACACGCAGCAATCTCCTTATGTTCATCGCCGTGTTCCTAGCCGGGATAAATCCCGCCTGGTCCATGTGAACTACCGTTGACATGTGGGCCATTAGCCGACTAGCGAGGATTTGACTTAGTATTTTATAGTCCAGGTTAAGCATGGCAAGCGGTCTGTATGCAGTCCGGTTCCAGGGCGGCCTACCCGGTTTAAGGAGAGGCACGATGATTGCCTCCCGTGTGGAAGCAGGAAGGCAACCCTCCCGCCGTGCTTTGTTATATACTACAACCAACTTCGTGCCAGGGTATCTACAAATGCAGAATAAAATTCGCCCGGAAGGCCATCCGTCCCCGGCGTCTTATTCTGAGCTATATGTTTGATAGCGCTGCACACTTCTCCCACCTCAACATCTTTACCAAGTTCCTCCGCCGCCTCGATATCAATCTGGGGAAGTTCTATCCCCTCTAATAGCCCCCCTCCATTAGCAGCCCCAGGATCAAGCCTACTCTGATAAAGAGTGGTATAATAGTCCAGAAAATATGTGTTAATGGCTTGTAGAGTGTAATACGCCACACCCTCCTGGTCCCTAATCTCCAGAATCGGCGTGCCTCTACGCGCCGGGTTTGCCAACCATGCCAGCAGCGCCCCGGATTTGTCCTGTTCCGTTTGGGCCCGAGTGGTGTAGGCCTTATAATCAAAGGAGCGCAGCCTTTCCACCTGCGTTGCCACCTCCTTGCGTGCCGCAAGCAGGTCCTCCTGCCTATCAGGTCATTCCGGTCTCTCCTTTTCCAGGTCTCGGAGCCTACTCTCTGCCCTCAGCACCTCCTGTGTCAGCACCTTTCGGACTCCCACCACCTCCCCAATACACTGCCCTCTGATTACTGTTTTGAACGCGTCCCATTCGATAAGTAGGCTCGATGCAGACCCCGCATTATCTAGAAAATAGTCGTTGATCGCAGATCCAATCGAGGTCTTAAACACCAGATCTTCTAGCGCCTCCGGTCTCAACCGCCAAGTAGGAATGGCAGGCTTTGCCCGTACCCAATCCAGCCATAGTAGCAACGGGTTATGATCAGAGATCGTTCTGTTCAAATATTCACTATGGGTAATCCCTCCGTGCACCTCTGGGGAGCAAAGGAACGAGTCCAGGCGAACATGCAACTCATGCAACCCAGAGAAGTATGAGTAGTCCCTACCCCCCGGGTGGTGGGCCCTCCAAGTATCTATCAGTCCCCACTGGCACTGCCACGCCCGCCTAGTCGCTGCAAGTCTGTGCATGGGAGCACCTGGAAGAGGTGGATGAGAGCGATCCAGGTCCACGTCAGCAATACAATTAAAGTCCCCCCCCCAACAACACCAAACCCGTCAACAGAGGAGCCAGCTTCCCAGAGAGGTGCTTGAAGAATCCAGCTTGAGCTACGTTGGGGGCGTAGAGGCTCCACAAATCCCTACCGTCCAGCCATCCCGCCACCACCACATATCTACCATCTGGGTCAATCAGCTGCCTAGCGCTCTGAAACGGGACCCCCGCTCGTATCCAGATCAATGTGCCCCTGGCAATGGCCGAGTATGAGGTGTAGAACAACTGCTCCCTCCGTCTGTGTTAAATGCGTTTCCTGCAGCATAGCAATCTGTACCCCCCTCCTCACCAAATATGCATGAATCTTGTGCCGGCATATCATAGTGTGCATGCCCCTGACATTCCATGACATACATTTAAGTCCTACGGTGGAACCCATATCTGGAACCTCAGTGGTCCTCCCTCCTGCCCCATCTCAGTGACATGCCTACCCCCTGTGTAACCCCCCCAACCCCATGAAACTCCCCAACATCCACTCCCCAGGACAGGTACATTCGAACTAGCTCCCATGCAAACTAATGCAACGATCAACTGGACACTATACGTGGTGAGGCGTGAGCTGACCCAGTAGGACCCAGACCCCCCCCCACGGTCTCCCCCATCCATAGCAGGCAGAAAGGGACCTAGTTATCATTCATGGCAGGGGGCTCCCTACTACCGCCCCCAGAGTTCAGTCCGACCAGGAGTTGCTCCCTAACGCCAGCTCGGGCTGCTCTCGCCCAACATCATGGATCCATTTCACATGAGGAAGTCTGCCATCTGGGGTGTAATCACAGGGAGTTCAGGTTCTGAGTCCCCGCTTGTGCTGCCAGCAGGAGAAGTCCCAAGCCCACTCACGTCACAGCTAGCAACAGTGGAGCAAGGGCTAGTTGCACTGCGGCTGATCTCCGCAACCGCCCTCACAGCCCTGTCACTTTCAAGTTGGATTCCCGGTGGGGTTATGGATCTCTATGACCGCAAAGGCTCAGGTGATCTGTGTTCCGCTGTGCCCGCCGGGGAAGCACCCTCCGATCCCGGTTTTCGCGCCTCCAGCCACTGCCATGCATCTTTTGGTGTGGTGAAAAAATGAGTAGTCGCCCCATCCACCACTCTGAGGCACGCGGGGAACAACATGGCGTACGGTAATCGCAACTGTCGGAGTTTCCGCTTTAGTGCAAGAAAGGAAGCGCGCTATCTCTGTACCTCCCTGGTGAAATCCGGGAAGATCATCACCCTAGCGTTCGCGATTTGGAGGGTCCGCTTTCCTCGCGCCTGTTGCAAGATGTGGTCTCTGTCGCGGTAGTGAAGTAATCGCACGACCAGCGGACGCAGAGGTGTGCCCAGCTTTGGAGGTCTGGCTGGGACCCTGTGTGCGCGTTCAAGGCCGAAGAAGGGGGAGAGCCCCTCTGGGGCAACCTCGGTCTGAAGCCAATTCTCCAGATAACAGCGTCGTCTCCTTCCGCTCGTTCCGGTACCCCCACTATGCGCAGATTGTTCCTGCAAGAGCGCCCCTCGCTGTCCTCTGCTCTCACCTCGAAGATCCTGACCCTCTCTTCTACCAATTTCAGAGAGCACTGCAGGGTAGAGATGGCGTCCGGAACCTCCTCCAGAGTCGTCTCAGTAGCTTTCACCCGCTCCTTGAGCTTGCGGTGGTCATCCTTCAGGAGGTTGAGATCCAAACCTATGGCATCCATCTTGGTCTCCAAAGCTTCCCTCGAGGAGGTGATGGCCTGCATGATGTCCACTAACTTGGGGCCCTCTGCTACTTCGTCTCTCCGCTGTTCCGCCATGTCGTCATCTTCATCTGAATGTCGCCCCGTGGTTTCCACATACAAGGCCGTGAAGCCCTTCCGGCGAGATGTTCGGCCCATTCGGACTGGTTGCGGTGGGCGCACCGGACTTCCAGTGGGGGAGCACAGGGGGAAAAGTCAGTATAGGCAGTGTGCACTTGAAAATTCAGGAGATATACACCGGCGCACCAGGTCGTTTCCCTGGCGCTACACAGAAGAGCGTATTATTCAGGTTCGCCAGCTCAGAAGGGGAACCGGGTGTTCATCTCTCCCCCCAGATTGTAGAGTGCGCACTTCCACAATCCTCTGGCTCTCCTGTGTAAAGGCAGTCGCCCCGGGCACATAAGGACAATCAGTAGATTCTCAGAGCATCTGCAACTCCAAGTAGGGCAACAGTACATCTCCAGCTCCCATTCAGGGTTCAGTGATTAGGCAGCAGTGCAACATCATCCTCCCTGCTGCTCCCCATGGCAGCGCCCGGGCCCGGAGCTACACAGCCACCCCAAACATACAGAGTAGCAGTCCCCAGCTCTCGAGAGGGCATGCAGCTGGCGCTATAGTTGTGCCGACGAGGTTCCCAGCCCCCTTTAATCGGAGGCTTCTGTTTCCTCCACGGTGAACACTGGCCTCCACGTGTTCCTCCACCTGAGCATTCACCACAGTCGTGTGCACTCGCCAACACGAAGGCTCCTCACCTGCTCCGCTCCCCAGCACCAAAAGTTCTATCCAAGTCCAGGCGCTAGAAGCTCGGTATGAATGCCTGCTCAGGAGATCTCAATTGCTGCTCTCGTTCGGCGGCCGCGTTCAGCGTCTCGACCCGCCTGAAGCATCTCGCGCCGCCATCTTAGGGTCAGGCGTCCTCCGCTGAGCGCGTCTCGAACCTCACCGCGCCTCTATATCCATTGCAGCTGCCCTCACATATATCCGCTAGTTGTCCTCGGAGAATCAGGCTGCACCCCGCCAGTCAGCAGGCTCCCTCGACTCGCTGGGGCATCTCTAGCCGCTACGACCGCTGTGGCAAGGTGCGGCCGCCATTTTGTCCGCCGCCCCGCCGGAGCGCCAACAGGGAGAGAAATCGCCGGTTTCTGTGTGCCCCGGCTCCAGAGCGCTCCGAAATTACCCCCAGGTTAGCACAAGGACCTCTGCCGCCAGCTATGATGCCAGGGCCCCTTCAGCTGTTCAGGATAACTGGTTGTGGGAGGAGGCCACGGAGGAGCTCCGTGGTCCGCTGCTCCTTACGACGGCATTAAGCCACGCCCCCATGCTCAAATTATCCCCATATGCAAAAACCTTAAGATTCAGACTTCTGAGCTGACCAACTATCGCCCCATCTCCCTGCTTCCCCTACAGAGTAAGCTCATTGAGAGACACATTAAGAAACATCTGTCTGCTTTCATTTAATCCGCTCACCTACAAGACATCTCCCAGTCGGGCTTTCGGGCCAAACACAGTACAGAGACAGCCCTAGTGGAGGTGACTGATAACATCATGATGGCACTGGACAAAGGTCAGGCAGCACTTTTGGTGCTGCTTGACCTTTCAGCAGCATTTGACCCCATCTCACATCAGATCCTGTTAGAGAGGCTACAAGACATAGGCGTTCAGGGACTTGCATTGAAATGGATGACTGACTTCCTAACTGATAGAACTCAGACCGTCACCTTGGGCCCCTTTAAATCTGACCCATCCAAGGTTACCAAGGGGGTGCCCCAGGGATCGTGCTAGAGCCCCATTCTTTTTAACATTTATGTGACCCCCCTGGCTAAACTTATGAGGAACTTAGGATTCAATTCCATATCATACGCAGATGATACCCAGCTCCTCTTCACCTTTGACAAGAACAGACCAGACATTCAACTCATCTTCTCCAAGGGCATGATGGCTATTGCTTCTTGGACGCAAAGCAATTTCCTTCAATTAAACTCCGAAAAATCTGAAATCATGCTGTTTGGAGGAGCTGCCATATGCTGGTCACCTAGCTGGTGGCCCGAGGAGTTGGGTAAAGCCCCGTCGCCTAAGGAAGTGGTCAAGAACCTAGGCATCAGAATCGATCAGAAGCTCACTCTAGATGCTCACGCCAACACCACTACTGGCACCTGCTACTATATTTTAGGTCTACTCAGGAGGATCTTTCCTCTACTACCCCCCTCCACGAAAAAAACGCTGATGCAGGCCCTGATACTAAGTAGAATAGAATACTGTAATGCTCTGTTCTTTCGGCCAATGAAGCCTCCCTTAACAAGCTACAGGTTGTGCAGAACACGGCTGCCCGCCTGGTTGCGGGCGCCTCTCCTAGAACCCCCTCTATATCCCTGCTCAGAAAACTCCACTGGCTCCCTGTAAGAAAGCGAGTGAATTTCAAGATAGGCTGCACTGTCTTCAAGGCCTTAAACGACCTGGGCCCGTCCTATCTTTCTAGTAAGATAACTAAGTACACACCTTCGCGCTCTCTTAGGTCAGGCTCTAAACGCCTACTATGCACCCCTAGAATCAAAAAGTCACGCAGTGTGAGGCAAAGCTTTCACTTATCTTGCCCCTGCTTTTTTAAATGAACTACCTCTCCAACTTCGCGACTGTTCGACCTTCTCGCATTTCAGAAAACTTCTCAAAACTCGCCTCTTTTAGCACTGATTTGATTTGACTGTTTCAGGATTACCGTCCAAGCGCAGAGATACCCCATTGGGGTGATTCAGCGCTAGACAAACCTACAAATAAATAAAACTATAAATAAATCCAGTCTCCAGGATCGAGGGCAGACAAGACCTGAGCGAGCAACAACATCTTGACCTTCTCCTTCTGGAGGAAGCGGTTGACGTTCCTGAGATCCAAGATAGGACGCAGGCCCTTGTCCTTCTTGGGTACCGGAAAGTAGTGGGAATAGCAACCACAACCTACTTCTGGGGCAGGAATGCACTTGATGGCTTCCTTGGCCAGGAGAGCAGTGACTTCCTATTGGAGAAGGCCCAGATGATCCTCCGACATGCAATGGTACTGAGGTGGCATGGCTGGAGGGGTAGCCTCGAAGGGGAGAGAGTAGCCCCTTTGAACTATCTGCAAAACCAACCTGTCCGACGTGATGGTGCACCAGTGGGGGAGGTGATGGCGGATCCTGCTGCAAACAGGCGATTGATGGGCCTGAAATGTCGGACAAGGAAGGTTTGGAGGCGGAAGCAGAGTGAGGGTTGGTGAACTGGCCCGCCCGCTGGTTCCCAGAACCACGGCGGTGGTTTCCACGTCCCCGACCGCGCGAAGGTTGGGGAACTTGCGTTGGCCTGTGGCTCTGGGCGGAACATATTATGGCACCCCTTCCGTAGCCACGGAAGGGGCAAAAATCAGACTGCACAGGGTGGCTAGAGAGGCCCAAGGACTTGGCCCTAGCCAGTGAGTCCTTTAAACGCTCTAGAGCGTTGTCTGCTTTGTCGCCAAAAAAGGCAACGCCCATCCAAGGGCATATCCATAAGGGTGTTCTGGACATCCCAAGAAAAGCCAGTCGATCTCATCCAGGAGTAGCGTCGAAGGGCTACCGACATGGAAATCGTCCCGCCTAGAGAGTCAGAGGTATCCAAACCACAACTGATGGTAAACTTAGCTGCATCCCTCTGGCGGCAACAGCCTGGGAGAATACGGTCCGGCCCTCCTCCGGACACTGAGGCAGCACTTGCGCAACCATGTCCCACACAGAGTGGGAATAACTGCCCAATAGACATGCACTGTTTACCACCCGCAGTCCCAAGCTGGCGGAAGAAAAAAATCTTCCCAAGATGATCCAGCTTCTTTGATTCCCTTTGATTCCCTGTCTGGTAGGGTAGGGAGTGGTAGGGAATACGCTCTTGGAAGTAGAGGCTTGGACCACCAAGCTCTCAGGGGTGGGGTATTGGGAGAGGAAAGTGGGGTCGCCCAGGGCCAGGCGGTGCCATCGGGCAATCATCCTATCCATGGGAGCCCCCGTGTTGGGCCAGGACCAGGTGCTCAAAAGGACGTCGGTTAGGGCTTCATTAAAAGGCAGCAGCGGCTCTGAAGAGCTCGCTTGCGGTTGAAGCACCTCTGTCAGGAGGTGAGTCCTGACCGCCACTGTAGGGAGCTCGAGGTGGAGTTCCTCGGCCGCCCTACGCAACACCACTGCATAGGAAGCTCCCTCCTCCGTAGCCACAGTAGAAGGAGACAACATGCAAAGGTCAGGGGAGGTATCAAGACCACTGGCATCCCCCAGGTCCTCTCTCCAGTGCGGGTCATACTCCCGACTGGTCGGTCAGAGGGTCACCTGACCCCTCCCAGTCCTCCTCGTCCTCTGGGTGCCAATCTGGCCTGAAAGGGACCCCAGGAGTGAACAGGGGCACAAAAAACCCACTCCGCGCTGGATCTGGCATCGGGGGACGTCGGTCCGGATCCATGTCCACATCAGGATGGAGGCCAGGGTCGGCATCGGCCAGGGGCACGACCGGCGTCAAGTGCGGTTGCAGTGCTGAAGGAAGCGGCGCCGGTGGAGGTATAATGAGGTCAACCGGCACTAATCCGGATCCAGGCCTGGATCCATGGTGGCGCTGGCAGAAAAAGCCTAGGACCCCCAACCGAGTCCGCGGGCTCGAAGGCGCGCCGGTGGAGTCGGGCTGCCCAAAGATGGCATGCATTGCCTCATAAAACTGAAGAAGCTGGGCAGGGGTCGCTCTGGGCCCAGGAAGGGAGGGAAACTCGGAGTTGGCCCTCCAGGCTCCGCACGCGGAGCCGCGGGAGGGGAACTGCCTGCATCACTCGTCACATCAGCCGACCGAGAGGGAGAAGTCGAAAAGCGACGATGCTTCTTCGACTTCTTCTTGTGCTTCGACTTACCTGACCCCGAGTGAGAAGACTTGGATGACGAGTGGTGATGGCTCCGCGACCGATTCCTCGGACCTTGAACGGCGCGGAGCTGACTGCCGGCGCTCAAGAAGTTTTCGGGACCGCTCCCACAAAGACTTCGGAGCCATGGTCTGACATTCGGAGCAAGACTTGGGGTCGTGGTTGCGCTTCAGGCAAAAGAGGCACACGCGGTGCAGATCCGTCACCGACATCAGTCGGGTACAGGAACCGCAAGCCTTGAAGCCGGGCATCCTTACGTGCACCAGCAGTCGGTAGGACTCAAAAAGACGTTGACAAAAGTCCCTCAAAAAGTTCAGTCAAAAAATGACTGGCAGTACCGCTCTCTCCGGATCTGCGCTGGCTGGCGCGGGAAAAGAAAGAACTGACGTCAGTGCGTGAGGGCAGCGTCTAAGTAGCTACCGCGACGTCATCCCGTCGACCATGACTCCAACAACGGACGAGGAGCCAACCGATGCCACCTACTGCTGACGAAAAACTTTCCGGATCCAGTCTGAAGCCTGGGGGTAATTCTAAGGTAAGGAATCTATAACTAACTGTTTCTTTCAGATAGTTAAATACGATACTTAAATTGATGATGAACTCTAGTGGTTGAATGGCTACTTGAGGTCTGTGCAAAACAGGGTTTTTATTTTATATGTTTTTGAACAAACTTGTGTGTAAAAACTAAAGCCAATATTTAGAAATTGTATACATGTTAACTATACGTACAAGTATTTGTAAACTAGCACAAAAAAGATACTTGCCTGTTGACTGGGGAACTGACAAAGCACAGAGGTGATATTACTTGCATACTGCGCCATCACTTTTCGGATTGCCTTCTCGACTGGTGTCGGGATTCTACCTGAAACACTGGTCATGATCTCCTGTAGCTCCAAAAGAGGCAATGACGGGTCTCTGAGAGTTTTCATCAGAGTGGACACCCACTCTTTCAGCTGAAGTTAATTAAAATATATCGTTATAACAGCATCCATATTGGAGGCACTGCAAAAACATTAACGGCGTTAATACATTTCTGGCCTTTCTTTACAGGTTAAAAGTTTATAACCTTGCTTTATGTTGGCATGTCAGAGTATACCCTTTAATTTCAGCGGATTTATCAAGTTTCACCCTAATAAACACGTTATTTTTTGCAGACTTATAAAACTTGCCTTTTTAACCCCAATCAGGGATTTATGTTCCCTCCTGTGAAGTGATGTGTCAAGACTAATTGAGTAAGACAAAAATGCAAGGCCAAGTAGATTCATTGAGTAGTACAGTTCTTTTAGTATAAAACAAAAAATCTGAAACAGTGGGGAAGAAACCAACAACTTACTTTAAAGGCAACTAAAGACTTTAAAAATGAACTGTACCTTGTAACACTCATAGGTCATCACCACCGATGGGTCACCAGTCATTTGCAGAGTGATGTCATACAACTGTGCGGACAACTGCAGGCTGATACTATTACTATTGCCCCACAGGCTACACTCCATCACTCAGAGTACATTAAAAAGGCTAAGCAAGCCCTAGAAAATAAAACTTGACAACCAACGGCAAATAACTAATCCTCATAAAAAATTAAAAAACTGTTGGCATCACCAAGATGATTAGAGAGCAAACCAAGCCTGTGACAGTTCGCTTTGAAATGCCAGCTTATTAAGGTACATTATTAAGGTACATCCTACAGATAGGACGTTTATTAGTATCTTAAGAACAATTCTGGTGATAATGATGATCAAACATAAAGAAGAAATATTTGTGACTAATGGCTAATATTGGTGCCTATGACAGGCAAACCATAACTAGGAGTCAAAAGCAATAAAAAGTCCATTACCTTAAAGGTGAAATACGGCTCTGGCAAGCAGTATCCATTCATGATATTGTTCAAATTATCTAGAACGCTGTGAAATACTTGGTGTAGTTTCTCACCGACGATTGGCAAGGTCTGTTGGGGAGGAAGGCTTCCTGTATGCAACTGTGCCTAATAAAACAGAAAAGAAGTACCAAGGCTTGACACACAAAGATGTGGCAATAAAAGGCACGTTTTGTAGAAAAACACATTGAAAGAAAGATGTGGGATGTGCTACAAACATTATGACCCCTCTGCTTTCAGCGAGAACTGAATATTATTTTCTAGAAATTACATTTTACACGTGCAGAGGACCAAAACTATTGAATGTCTAGCTGCCCCATGGAAGGCCACAGTGAAACAACCCACCAGTAATCCCTTTCACTTCCTTGTGGAACACGTTATGATAAACTGAAATCACTATTAAAACCCGCCCTGACGATCACTCCCAAAACAACAAGGTTCCGAGCAGCATGACAACCTTAGGTGCTTCCAGTGATATTTTTGATGACCTGCTTCAGGTGGTCAGTGTCCAGCTGAGAGGATTACTGTCTAGGTACTGGAGTCCTCTGACAATTTAAGAGCCAAACTGATTCTAAAGTTAGTGAAGGGTATACCTAACAAAATGTGGGCCAGTTCTAAAAATGTATCCTCATTCATGTAGGAGCCTCGGATTCAAAATCTACTGGGCACTAAAGTTTGGCTATTTGTGAGGTACCTACTTTTATTTACCTACTTATTTGATGTATTGATGTAGCGAAGTACTCGTTGCGAGGCAATAGAGCATCTTTCATAGAATACATCGAATACACAGATAAAAATAGTTAACAAGCGATTCAAAGAGGGAAAGGGAATTTAAGCTCAGAATAGAAGGGTGCAACTGATCCAAAAAGGCAAAGGATTAGTCTCGAAAATGTTTTTGAACGAAAAGAGTTCTCATGGTTGTTCTTTTAAACTAGGAGGTTGCGTTTGTTCTTAGTGCGTCGGGGATGGAATTCCAAAGTCTAGGCACAAAACAGTAGGTGGCTTAGTTAGCTGTTTTGCTTTTCCTCGTTTTCGGAATTTTGAGAAGGAGTTTGCATTTTCCTCTTGTAGATCTTTAGTTGCCTGTTGTCTTGGAGATAAGCCGGAATACTGGCAGGGATGACATTATGGGGAATAGAGGCAATTTTTACATTAATGCAGGTTTTCTAGAGGCAGCTAGCGTAGTCACTTAAGGTTTGAGATGAGTTCTTATTTTTTTGCTTTAGAGATCAACCAAGCTGCTGAACCTGAAAGTTGCTCTGGGAGGTGCAGTGGACAATTTTAGTAGACCAGCAAGGGGGGAGTTACCTCCACAAATATGTGAAAAGACATGCGTTGAAAGTCACGGTGGCAACTCTAAGACTTAATGATGAAACGGTGACTTACTTTAACCAGCGATAACTTCAGAATCATAATGGCTAGAACAAGAGTTCAAATGATTCCGGATATGTGTGATCTCCTATACGATGGTGGACATGCTGTGGGTATGGAGGCAGACTACCTTATGGAACTTTTCAGGCAGAGAACATATAGGTACAGTCACCCTATGGACACAGAGAGGGTGGGGGTGATACTGGGTTCACTATTCTCAATATCTGAAGGTAGCAAAGTAGCTCCTCTACCCCAAGTTCCTTCGTGCTCCTCCTGGGTATGTGGATTGGGGCCAACTTTGGCTACTGGGCAGTGTCTTGCGCTAGAGATGTCATCATGGCGACCCTGCCAGTCTTTTGGGCCTACGACTAGCTTCCTTGGGATCAGGTCTCTCCTTGCAGGCACAGTCCAATTTATTATGCAGACAAATAGGCAGTTTTTCCCTCTCCTTTCAGCTCACGCAGCATGGAGAGTCTAGAGGCTTCCCAAATTTAGGCCTAGTCTGGAAAAAGAATGTCACAAACACAGGTACTACTACTGGTCTTGGTCCTTCCTTCCTTACATTGGTGTGCAAGCTCACTCAGTGTCCTTTCGGGAAATAAAAATATTTACTGGCTGAGGGGCCATTCATTAGACACCTCTTATGGAAGAGGTTTCTCACTGTTGCAGGTCACTGTACTGCAGAGGCTTGCGGCCACATCCAATTATACTTGCCATATCAAGACGTACGTTTTCCTAATCCTGAGGATACGATCAAACTTGGCCCTCTGAACTGGGGGAGACCAGTGTGAGCCAACCCATATGCCAAGCTCACTAGATTAAGTGTGAATGATTTGTTGAGCTCTGAAAATTCTTTCTTGATGTCACGTCAAACCAGTATTGATAGCTGTGTGAGGCAACATGGCTATATGGACATCAGTGAGACCACCACACCCATTTAACAGAGCATGGCTCGAGATATTTGTTATATATTCTACCTTGGCGTCAATGGTGAGCTATGCTTTGAAGTTAAGGAAACCCTTGGTCAGGACATGTTTAATCTTGAAAACTTGTAATGGCCCAGAGCCATAGCTGTCTCTAAGTAATGGCCCCTCATAGCAGTCTCTGGAAATTAATTCTCAGGAGCAGAATATACTTTGCCAGCTCTGGATGGGCCCGATTTCACGATTCAGGTTAAACCAGATCCCACTGGAAAATATGTATTTTTGACATCTTATAAATCCTTCGCTGTCTGTAGGCTCTTAAGAGTAGGACTGAAGCAAAGGCTTATACCATGTCACGCTGCTAGGGATCTTGAGATCACATATTGGCCAAGACTGCCCCGGGCTACAACAGCGATTCTAGCAGGACAATGTGGCTTGTGACGATTCAAACATGAAATATTTTCTGCCTACAAACATGGATAGGTCTACATCCCACCACGTATAGTACATTGCACCTGTGTCACTGTTGTTGTCTCAGGGTAATGGACAGGTACCAAGGAGTATGGCTACAGAGTATAATGCTCTCTATAACCATCTTTGTATGTATTTTCTTATTTAAGAATAGAGAGAACTTTAACATCCTCAAACAAATCAACAAACATGATCAATCTAATTGTTCCTACTCAAACATAGTTTTCCTATTATTTCATACACTTGAATTCATTTTGACCAAGTTATTTCTTTACATGTGCTTCCTCAGAACAGCTTTTCTTTTGACGACAGGAGCACAAGCCCTCCCACTGATCTGCACCAGTGATACTTCTGACTTTAACAGGACTGCTCCTTTTTTTCTAGATTGAATTCCTCCCTATTACTCAAAAATTCGTTACATTGCTCATTTAAGTAAAACTGACCTAAAGTTGACCTAATCATATTAAGTCTCCACCCACTCAGGCCCCGAAGTCGTGTGGAGACATTCCCAGAGAAAATAAAGTCTGGAACATGAAACCAGAAGAGTCAGTGATTGTACAGCCCAACCCCAGTATGAATGCTGTCTTCACAGCCATATGATTGAAATAATGTATGCTTAGATGTAGTGGATGAAGACAGCATGGACTGAATCTCCAAAGGAAGCTATAACATACCCTTAGAAGGTGCTATAAAGTCACAAATGGACTAGAGATGGGGAAATAAAAGTACACTTTTGGGATTCTTGGACTGCTAAACCCACACCTTAAAGTGAAATCCATTAACTTTTTTTCTGGAAACTCTAGGCTTCCTGTACCAAAATATGGAGACGGAGATACATATTGCATTTTGTAAATGGTTTTCTTTGGTACACAATAGGTATAAAGCAACAGGACACATGATAGCTGGGATAGTAGGGAAACCGTATCTCACCGCTCTTCACAAATTTATTTCGGCAGAGAGCAATGTTTATTGATTGTCAACCTAGTTTTAGGAGCAAGTATAACTGACATAATTTTTTCCTCAAAGATAGGGAGAAGACATAATCCACAGCTTAATAAAAACCTAGTCAATGCAACTAAATTCCTTTCAGGCACTGAGGCAAACAAAACTGTTTGCACACATTTTTTCATGCACAGATGATATTAAATACCCTTTCCATCTTATCAGATTCTGGCCTACATTTTATTTAAACTCTGCTAGATGTGGAACATTTAATACGGATGTTATTTCTTCTAATCAGGCTGCAAATATGCTAGAATACCTTTTCGTGTCATAATTTCAACTAGCAATGGGTAACAGTAGGTGCATTGATGAAAGGTATTGGTTTGGCTATTTATCTTACTAACTATTTTATTGTTTTCGTAAGTCATTGATGAGATTAAAAGAAGTGATTAAGAAGCAAACTTTTGGCTGAAGAGATGAAACTTCATTTGCTTTTGGAAGGGTCTGACATTGGTTTCATGACAATAGGATAAAAAAAAGATGGAGCATTCTGGAGGGAAAAGCCTTATTGGTGCAGAAACCTGCTCTAAAATGTCTGAATCATGAAAGGAGAAGTGGGAGACTGTGTTGGGAAGCAAACCATAAGTGTATGTAAGACTGTATTCAAATGAATAGATTGGAAAGGTTGCCTGGGTGTGCTGTGCAAGGCTTTAAGTATCAATAGAAGGCTTAAATTAGATTGTTTGTTTGACAGCAAGCCAGTGAAGTGATTTATTTACTGGAGTGCTGTTATCTGAGCTCCTCAAGTTAAAGATGATTTAGGCAGTCATGTTTTGTGATCTGTGTGATCAGCTTGAAAGCCACTACAGACACCTTTTTGGGGGTCTGTTCCTCTACCATGAATCCCAACCCCACTCTTCATCTGGTGGCAGTTACAAGACAACTAAGATCTGCTATGAGCTCTGTATGGCAAAGAATCAACAACATAAACTTGACCAGTTCTGACTTGTTTGACATGATGCCCTGCTCAAGAAGCCTTGAAACTAGGGCATGAAGATTTAAATTAGGCTGGGCTTTAGTTAACTCAAATGTGCTGCTTGTGGCGCCCACAGAATCAGGACCCAGTCTTTTATATTAATCTACGGACACCAGGGTACCTCGTGCAAAGTTTCAGGTCAATCACAAGGCCAGGAACTGAACCTCTGCTGGGTTGGAGGTCTCCCACTATACCAGAGACAACGCCAGGACTTGCAGAAAAAGCCTTGCTGGGTTGATCTCTGGAAAGACGTGGAGCGGATCTGATCTGCAAGAGAGAAGGTGGATTGCCCCTGCAAACACAAATATTTTCCTTATCCTGGGACGATCTGCACAAGGCCCAGATGACTGAAGAGTGTTTGTGGAGGATACCTAAAGGGTCATTCCAGAGTCACAAAATAATTGCACTGCAGAAGAAACGACAGGCATCACATGGTCGTGGAGCTGCAAAGATGCATTTTCTTTTATTATAATCAACTGCAAGTCTGCTCCATAATCTGATCTCCCTATAACCTTAAGATGTTCATATACTGGACCAAGATGGCTTCTGCCTACACTTCACACTACTGGTGTAGAGTGGTGAGGATTCTAGTTATGCTGGCGAGGGGAGGTGGAATATATAATCTCTCTAGATCTTACTGTTAGGAGATTCAGTGGGAAATGCTGAAACTTAGGGGCAGAGTGTGTACCTCCAGTTCAGTGCGTAGTGCCTGCTTGAGGAAAGCTATGAGCTTGACTGAAACGCTCTGTGGTTTGCCAATTAGAAAAAAGCCCCCCAAGGGACCTTATAATATTTATTGCTCCACTATTGCATATGTCCTAAAAAACTAAATAGTTGTTGGAGTCCTAACTGATGTTGGTAGCATTTGACCTGTGTCCTTAATGGACACCGGTAACAGGACTTTGAAGATGAGTGACTTGGACACAAGACTGAACAGCACCAGCAGCAACATGGGCTGGGATGTTGGTGTTTGTAGCAGAGTCCTCTGTGGAAAAGCATTGCCACCATGCTCTTGCTCTTTTTTGGTCTACTCTGTGTATTTGAACAAGTGAATTAAACAATCATGCAAGCCCACGGTTTCTTGTCATATGTTTGTTTTCGATCGATGGAGACACCCAAGGTGAAGCCCTTTTCTGACTGAGGAGGGTTAATACCCCCTCAACCTAGGTTTGAAGTCAATGGCAGAGTGGCAGCTAGAGTATAGTAGATGGCCACAGGACCTTTTTCCCTGAGGGGCACTCCACATAACTACTTTCCACTGAAAAGGGCCATCCACTTTCCCTAAGTAGGCCTTTACCTTCATTATGGCTGGGACAAGCATTATAGACGGTGTGTGAGTATTGCTACATTTCTCTATGTAAAAAACACCAACCATCTCATTATATTTTATAATTCTGGAAATACTAGGAGCTGGTCGCTTTCATAAAGAGTTTATGAATGTTTAAGGGAGACATCATAATACAAAGAGTAAAATAATATTGATATATCACACATATTTTACTCTCTGCATTGTGATCACAGGTTGATTGATAAATGGTAGTGCCCAAGTGGACTCCATGTAAGTTCTGCAGAAGAAGATGGTCTCAACCGAGTAAGGCCAAGTGCATCTTGAACCTACCAACCCGCAACCAACTACACTCTTCCAGCATCCTTCTTTGAAACCTTTCTACCTGCTGAGTGAGGGAATGCTCTAGCCCATTTTGTTTCTCCTGTGGAGATTTCCCTTGCTTAGGTGTTACACACCAATCCCCAATTCCTTATGCTTTGGCAACAGGACTAAGGCCAGTACCCATCAGACCTAGGATCAGTAAGAATCAATCTGTCTGGTGACTTTGGGCTCATATGCCTCCAGAATCTGCCCAGCACAATGTAGAGGGAAAGGAAGTCCAGAGATACCCCTACTACAGAACTGGAGTTACAGGTAAGAAACTACTCCTTCTGTAGTAGGGGATCTCTGTGTATAGTCATAATCATGTGAATAGAATGGCAAGCCCATCCCAAAAAACAACCCCAGCGGTGGAAGAAACAAACACACCCACTAAGGTGCAAATAGAATGCGCAGCGAAGCCTGCCCAACCTGAGATTCTGCCCTGGCATCAGAGTCCAGGCAGTAGTGTTTAGCAAAGGTATGGACTGACTTCCAAGTGGTAGCCTTACAGCATATTAAAATAGGTACGCTATGAAGTAAAGGCGCAGCAGCTGCTTCACATCAGGAAAAATTAGCCCTAGGCTCACGAAGCAAAGGCTTGCCAGCTTTCTGATAACACAGCTGAATACAGGAAAACAAGCAACCCAGAAACAGATAGTTCGGAGGTAGCTATACCAGTTCAGACCGAGCCATAGATTACAGATAGCTGTTCTGAACTACGGATATCGTAATTCTTGTCCAAAAATAGAATTACAAGACCCTCCTAACATCAGGGAAGCAAGCTCTATCAGCAGGAGAAGAGGGATTCTGACAAAAAAATTGCAGGCAGTGTAACAGTACTTGTTACATAAAACTCTGGCACAACTTTAGGAAGGAACTAAGATTGAGTCCTCATAACTACCCTAGAAGAATAAAAACCGTATAAAGTTCTGTACAACATAAGCCTGAAGTACGCTGACCCTGCGGACAGAAGTTACGGCCGCAATGAAAGCCGTCGTCCAGGACAGATGCTGAAGAAAAAACCCTACGGAAGGGTTCAAAGGGTTCCTTTATCAGTTGTGACAGGACTACATGCAATTCCCAGGAAGGTGAAGAGCGCCAAATGGGAGAAAACACTTCCGTCAATCCTTCAAGAAAATATCCAATGACTGGGATTTTCAAACAAAACTTTGTGAAGGACATTTCCTATAAGCAGTCAAAACCGCCAGATGAACTACTATGGAATGACAATGAAAACCAGAGTGAGCCAAGAGCAGTAAGTAAGGAAGGAAGGAGGACATCTTCCTTACAGGAGGCAGGATCCAAGTCCTTAAAAACACAACAGATGTAAAATCTCGTCTCTTATGCGCATAGGACATGCGTGTAGATGGAAGCTTGACCTTCATCCTTTTTGTAATTTTTAAAAAAAAATAAAATCTCCATACAGGCCTGACGGAGATTCAAATGTCCGCACTGTACGAGCTCAGGAGCCCTGCTGCTAAATGCAACGACAAGAGGTCGGAGTGCACCCTCTGTCCGCCAAACTACTTCAGAAGGTCCGGCCTGCAACAAAGACGGAGAAAATGGCAGAAGAGACCGGCGGAGTGGGTCTGTGAACCACCACTGATGGGGCCACGCCATAGGGACCATCTAGGCCCGTAAGAGAGAGAACTTGATCAGCACTGTCTGAATCAGGAAAATTGGCGGACAAGCATAGAGAAAAAACGCCTGACCAATCGAACCATAGAGCCTACCCCAGAGTCCCTGGGTAGCAAAACCTGAAGGCGAAGTCGAGGCATCTGCTGTGTCCTGCGGCAGAGAACCGAATGACTCCAGTAGTATCCCATCCTTCGAATATGTCATGCACCATTTCGTCGTGCAAGACCCATGTGTGGTTTACGTGAATGAGTCTGTCGAGGGCGCCTGCCAGAGCATTGTGAATACAGGGAAGGAGAATTGCCATGCTGGTCAGGCTCATGGCTAACAGCCAAAACCAGATTGTCTGGGATCCCCAAGACAACACTCGAGAACTGGATCCCACCCAGCTAAATGGGGCAGAACAGTGTTGTCGTATAGACCATCTGGACAAGCAGGAAGCATGTGTGAAAACGACGGTTGGGCGGCGTTAGCGCCATCCAGACTTCTCGAATCTCCATGAAGACTATGTGGAACCTGGTCCAATTCAAAGACCATGTTCCCTGTATCCGAAGGAGGTCAGAATGCGCACCCCAGCCATGTAGAGAAGCAACCAGCACTAAGGGTTGCATGGGCATCTCCTTGCGGAAGGGAATCCCCCAGAAGGGATTTCCTGGAGAACACCACCAGTGGATGGACTGTAGAGCTTTTCGTGACAGCGGTCTTCTCAAACCCCCAGTGTCTGGTCCACGGAGCCTTCAGACATCCCTGCAAGGGTCTCATATGGAGGCGTGCATTGGAGAGGGGAAGATACATAGAGCTATAAAGCCCAGAAGAGATGAGACCGGCCCCACTGTTGGGGAGGGCATGAGCTTGAGCCTTCCAAAGGATCGAAGAGCGTTTCTCCTCCGAAGGACACACATTTGTTGTGCGTGCGTCGATAGTGGCTCTGAGGTGCTGTAGACAGGGTACAATAGCCGAGACAGACCTCGTGAGGTTGATGCGGAGACCCAAACGAAGTAAGAGATTGGAAGTCCGATTGAAATGCAGGCGCGCTACCTGAAAGTAGCTGCCTTGATCAACCAGTCGTCAAGATACGGAGAGGCGAAGACACTGTTCCCTCTGAGATGCGCAGCTACTACGTCCTTGCGTATGGAAAATTCCAAGGTGTTGACTTCAGGCCGAAAGGGGGCACGAAGTAATGATAATGGTTGTTGCCCACTGTGAAAAGCAGGAACTTGCAATATTTTCCCCGCTGTGGGTACGTGAGAATCAGCGTCCTGCAGATCTAAAGCGCATGGTCAGCATCCCTGATGAGTTGAGGGGAAATCTAATGCAGGGACAACCACCGGAATTTTTACTCTTTGAACCGACGTGTCGGCTTTTCGCAAGTCGAAACCCGGTCATATCTCTCTTGCACACTAGAAGGAACAGTGAGTACCATCCTGTTCCTTTCTGTCCCAGAGGAGCCGATTCTGTCTTCCTTTACTGGAAGAGGGTGTTGGCCTCCTTCTACAACTCACGTATGTAGCATGATCGAGTTGGAGGGATTGAAGGAGGAGAACTGGTAAAGTCGCGCATCCACTGCGCACAATATTCAGCACCCACTTGTCCTGAATTAGTCAATGGCGGCCCGAGACCGCAGAAAAAATCTGGGAGGAATAACGCCGCTGGAAAGGGCAGAAGGCCTTAAGCCGTTCTCCAAACCTACAGCCTTCAAAGTATCCGCTTCGGACTTCATGCGGGCCACCTCGCTATCCGCATGGGAGCCAAAGAGTTGCGCCAGAGAACGGGAGATTAGAAACACACTGCTGTCCCGCAGGCTTCAGAGATGTCAGACGAATACAAGTCTGTTGCCGTAGAACAAAACCATGGCAATACCCGGGGGTCGCCAGGAGCTAAATATCCGCTGCAGCGCCGATGATTAGAGCCGAACCCATCAGGCCCTATAGACCATCTCCTGTAAGGCTTTCCTCCTGTCTCTGGGCAGGAGATCCACAAATTGGTGAAGGAACTCCCACAGGGATCTATCGCAACAGTCCAGCAAGAGCAGGCCACAGCATGCTGTTTGTATGCCACCACCACTGTGACAAAGTCAGGAGTAGGGTCCAACCGGAGGAAGGAAAGGTCCGACTCCGGAATAAATTAAACAGTACTACCGCCGGTTCCTCCAAACCCGGCACCAACGGAAGCAGTGGACAAAAAAAATTCTCTCATTCTTTTGTTTTTTTTGTTTTTTGTTGTTGTTTTTTTTGTATGTTTCATCTGTAGAGTCTTAAACATCACTGATGTCGACTGTACAGGGAGTTTCGAAGCCAGAACCTCCTGGCAGGTGGCAGTGGACGA
Organism: Triturus cristatus; assembly: GCF_964204655.1. Taxonomy (NCBI): domain Eukaryota; kingdom Metazoa; phylum Chordata; class Amphibia; order Caudata; family Salamandridae; genus Triturus; species Triturus cristatus. The sequence continues at coordinate 209,983,307 of NC_140594.1, read as the reverse complement.
AAGTTAAGTACCACCAACCAGTGAACAACCCGCTATGGGGGAAATTCGTAAGAGTAGGAGAGCACCTCCCAGTACTCCTGGAAGATGCATCCCTGGCATGCCTGAATCGAAACCGAAACCTTCCATAACGGTGACGACGGGACCTTATGGAAGACAGCGGAGCCCGTGTGACTGACGCCCCAAAACAAGACTTTGTTCTAGGTCATCAAGGTTCCACGGGGGGGTCGCAGGCTGAGGAGCCACAGGCCCCTGAGGCGGCGGGTGGGAGAGGAGCCAGACAGAATTCTGAAGCATACCTGGTGGTATCACCAGTGGGGGCGTAGCAGGAGGCGACCTACATGGTGAGTAGGTATGCGAATATTCCAAACAAAGCGAAGGGACCGACGTCCCTCACTTACAAGCGGACCACGTGTAAGTAGCCCCAGACTCCCTCATCAGAAGGGTTCCTCAACGTCGATCCACAGCTCGGCGTCGAGAGTCGACGTTGCCGGGAACACGAAGTCCCCGCCGACGATGATAGGCTCACCACGGAGCGAGGCCTGGTACGGGGCTAGACGTCGAGCGCCGGTAATGACCCCTCAACGTCAATTTTAATTATTTATTTATTTTCCGATACACCCATGACGCCGACATCACTACGACGTCACCATCACTACGACGTCACCATCACTACGACGTTACCATCACTACGACGTCACCATCACTACGACGTCGACCGTCACCACGGTGTAGAACATCCCTTCGACGTCGAGCATCACTATACTTCGACGTCTAGCATCACCATACTTCAACGTCAAGCATCACCGTACTCTACGACTAGCATTACTCCACTTCGAGCACCACTTTACTTCGACGTCTACGTCTATCCTCACTTCGACGTCGATCATCTCCACGACGTCGAGATCCTCCAGGTCTACTCCTAGACGTCGGCTTTTGACGTCGTGTCGACCAGAGTCCTGGGTCGACAGAGAGCATATTGGTGCCATACCTGCTCTCGACGTCGCCGTCCTCGACACTGACCGGAACTGCTTCATTTTTCAGTCGTGTTCCTACTGGGGAGAACCCCAGAGGTCACAGCATGGGACTTGGTAGAGGACCTACCCTGTCCTTACCCAGAGGCTGAAGAAGATGCCTTCAATCTTCCCTGCTCCAACCCTGGGAGCCGAATCTTCTCCCTGTCCGCAGGGTGCCTGGAAAAGATTTTACAGAGAAGACAGGTGTCAAAGACGCAAGACACAGGCAAGCACAGAATACAAACTCTGTGAGCTTCAGCTTTGGCCTTTATTTCAACTGCAGTCAAAGCACTTGTCAGATAGAGATATTATAGAGACAAGAAAACTGCAGAAATTCTGCCAAAAAACCACAGCAGAATGTAGATAAAGGCCAAAGACGTTGAGTGAAACTGCAAAAATCCAGAAATAATCACTAAAAGTGAATAAAAAGCTCAAAAAATGAAAAGCTAATGCTCCAGGGTCCTGCTAGCAGGAGCCGGAAAAAAGAACTGAAAGTAGCTGGCCTTTGGCTGTGCATCATGGGATACCGAGAGTCTCTGGAAGGATCCTTAAAGGAACGGTATCCATTTGCAGACATATAATGGCAGCCGATGGGGCTTGTCTGTCCAACCCTTCAGCTCTATCATGAAAAAGGGATTTTTGTGAAGGGGAGTTTCTCTATGTGTGAAACTTAGTGAAATAGTTGAATGTGACGGTTACCTGGCTATCCTTTTCAATTCAGGATGAAGTAATGGCCAGAGTAGCCGGCTGTTTTCAGGCTGCAATATTGTCTTTTATTATCTCTTAAGTGTCTATGCAGGACTGCAATGGAAGACACCTTAAGAGACTATATATCTATTGAAGTGCTCCGGGGTCCACGCACATGGGCGGGACTATTCTCATGATTTTGACTATACACAGAGATCCCCTACTGCAGAAGGAAGGATAGAAATGAGGCAAGGCCAAAAAATGTGTAAGGAAACATCAATGTGGAATTTGGGGGAAAGAGGGGTAAGAAATACAGAAATAAGTGAAGGGAGCAACAGCGGATAGAGTGGTGGGACGGTCAAACTAAGAAATATCAGACAGACATGGTGAGAGGTACCAGAACAAAATATGGTGGGGAGAGCTTCAGAACAAGAATTAGTCGGGAGGCGAGATAGAGAAAGAGAAAAAGTGCAGCAGATAGAGAGGGGTCAACAAGCAATACTGCAGGAACAAAATGACATCAGATGATAGAGAGTGGACAGAAGAAAAATATTGAAGAGGAGATGACAAGGACAGAGTGATAGGAATGGGAAGAGGCAGTATAAGCGAGCAGAGAGAAAGTGGAGCACAGAGAAAGGCAAAGTGCGACAGAGCTAAAAATACAAGAGAAGGACAAAACCATAACTAATTTAGGGAAGGGCAGAAAAAGAGCAAATTGCAGAATAAATATATTAGAGAGGAGGGGAAAGCCGGACTGGAGAGAGGACTTGCTAAGCCACAGATTTATCCAACTCGTATTAAATAAACACATTTGTGTCTGTAAATAAACACATTCGTCAATAACACGCATGGGCTTAGATCAGAAGGACGCCAAACTGAAGGGGAAAAGTCTCTTGGCTATGTAGGATGCAATTCGGCTGGCTGTAGGTGTCCCGAAGCCTCATCTATAGGATTATCTAGTCATCTGTTAGTAAATATTGAGCATTTTGCTAGGAGTTCAAACCCGCCTCATGGCGCATCCTGTGCCTGACCAACTTTGACGTCTCTGAAGACTTACCGCACTCTCGTTTCTGCGCAGTCGCAGTTTGGCTGGCGGACCCTGATTGTAGACGACAGAATGAAGAGGCTACGGTTCTCCGTGATTTGGGCTTTCTCCGCCTCGGGTCCATGCCGTGCAGCGAGCACCACGGCCCCAGACCCGCATGCTCCTGGGTGTCCTCCTCGGCCGCGCACTCTGAGCCTGCAAAGTATGAACCCCTGCGTACGCGCTGTGAAATACGCAGTTTTGGGTCCCATCGTCTGCCGAGCCAGGGAGCTGGAACGGGAGCTGCTTGGAGTGAGTGTGGAGTGACCCCTATCCAAACTAGGGGTGGGCTGAATTTGCGAAAGCGACTTTCGCAAATTATCGCGAAAATGTTTAAAATCTCTGCAAACACGCGGAAATATCGCAAAGATGCGGAAGTTTTTTTCCCGCCCGTTCACGGTATTTTCTGCGTGTTCGCGGCTCGCCAACTTAACCATGCGGTTGCTTGCGGGCGCGGCCATCTTGTTTTCACTCTTCTCGCGGTGCATGATCGCGAGAAGAAAGACGTGATCGTGCGACGCATGACGTTACTGCGGGCGCGATCTGTCGCGAGACAGCGCAAATGGCTACCAACAATCCAACATCTCGTGGAGAACGCGACCGGATCGGGAAAACTTGTCGGCGAACGCGGGGATTCAGGTAAGGCGATCGCGCGCGAGAATGTATTATTTTACAGCGCGAGCAAGAACCAAATTATCGCTAAGCTGCGGAATGCGGAAATTTTGACATTTTCGCGCTCTCCGCGGAACGCGAAAATGTCAAATTATCGCAATTTCCGCGAGCGGAACAGAAATTTAGCCCAGGCCTAATCCAAACCCGTAATTGCATAGCTGAACACATATGTATCACTCGCCCTGTCCATGCTAGCGTAGGGCCAGCTAGCTGGACGTGTAGTGAATGGTGTGTGCTCGCCTTCATTCATTCCTCGTCAGCTGCTTACCACTCCCTGGGTACTTCCTCCGCACGGATGAAGCGGTATAAATAACATTTGAAAGGCGAAATACTATGCGATGTACATTTTGCCCTTCAGCTTTTACTTTTCACACCAGCACTAGTACTAGCTCACACTCGTTAGTTGTAGCTAGAGGGGCGTGCCTGTATGGGGAGGGTCTTGAAAGTTGTGCGCTTTGTATGGCCTGACCACGAATTGCTGTCACAAGCTGTGATGGTTTCATCATCCAGGCCTCTTGCGCATCCCTTGCTGCGAGTAGGTCTCTGGTGGGATGCAGTCACTGTAGCTTCTTCCCATGAGGCTTCGTGAAGGAGGAAGTTAAACGCTTATCAGTTCAATCCACATTTTAAGAATGTAAGCACGATCTATGTCCACAGTGTGGGATCGTTAGCTCAGTGCATTCTGTCAATTTTATGTAATAGGGAAACTGACCTTTCAAACTTTATGAAACTGTCACATATTGTACTAGGTAAGCTTTTCCTAGGCAGATCTGAATCCTTTACCGGGAATTAATTGCATGACGGTGCAGACTAGCTCAATCTCTACCGCTATATTTTTGCAGGTTATTAATAATCTAGTTAATGTTGCAATTGCCAATGCCGTCGTTCAAAATATATAACTGGCTCATACTTGATGGGTTGATATAATTACGGAGGGTATCCACAGCCTACCCTCGGATGTGGTACAAGGAGCAGAAATCCATTTTCAAGTATATTTAGGCGACAGATTTTGACATCGTCTCTTGCAGGGCTCAAGTCCAAACAAGCAGCAGGGAAAGCGATCACGAAAGTGAACGCGATCGCTATTGGAAAACAAAGAAGCCCGCGGGTGGTGCACGCCCCACAGCGAGACATGTGGTTTCAATTATCGCGCCCATGTCTGGGCACGATAATTGAAACCACATAGCCGGCGGTGCGCGTAACAGACACCAATAGGTCATGGGCGGAGCAATTCGCCCGCCTTTGGCCAATTGCGTGTTGTCTTTAATAAAAAGAAGCACGCAAAGGCCAATAGCGTGGCCCAAAAGAAAAAGCACACGCACGAGCGTGTGCGATTCCTAGCTCGATTTTGAAACCCCGTACAAGAGGTCTCTAGCTGCGCGAGCAGTGCTGCGCACTGCAATGCTAGGCGCAAGACCTATAATGGACCAATATACAAACTTCAACCAATCAGGCAACAGTACCCTCTAGAACAATCCCAAGAGAGGCTGAATCCCTCAGATTTTCAAGCACAAGTATAATATACTAACATTTGATATTGAGGGGAGACTCTCAGGAGAGGAGGGTGGGTAGCATGCAAATCTATGAAAGATACCAATACTGGAGATCTACAGTTACAGGTAAGCAACTACATGTCTTCTCCGGTACTGGATCTTTCATAGAGTTGCATGCTTGAATCAGAATAGTAAACAGTAAAGCAAGTGAAAAACAATATCTATAGCAGACAGTGGGGAAAATAGGTTTGAAAGGCTCACCATATTGAAACAGATGGCGTATCAGTCTTATTAGTTACATCCAGGTAATAATAACTCGTAAAGGTGTGCCTTGTGGACCATGTTGCAGCTTGGCAGATCTGTTTTATGGGCACCCCAGCAAACAGAGCTGTAGAGGTGGAGACAGCTTTGACCGTGTCTCGTAATGGTTTTCCTGGTTGCGTGACAAAATTGAATGGTGGATGCAATCCATCTTGCAATGGTCTGCTTGGAAAGACCTTTCCTGATACCACCATATGCCAGAAACAACTGATCCATTTTGCGGATTGGATGGGTCTTGTGTAGATAGAATCTGAGACATAGTTTGAGGTCAAGAGAATGTAGAGATTTTTCTCCAAAAGTCTCAGGATTTGGGAAGAATTTCCATTGAATTACTGGCTCATTCAAGTGGAAGTCTGAAGGGAATCTTGGATCTAAATTTGGGATTAGTCCTAAGCATTACACTGTCTGATTTGAATGGAAGGAAAGGTTCCTTAACGGTAAATGCCTGGTAATCACTTACTCTTTTGGCAGATGTGAGAGTGACGAGAAAAGCAGTTTGCCAAGTAAGGTACTTCAATTACGCTTTGTAAGTGGGCTCAAATGATGTTTTCATGAGCTCCCCCAGCACCACATTCAAGTTCCACGATGGTGGAGGTTTCCTTCTCAGAGGAAATGCTCTGAATAGGCCACTGAAGAATTGTTTCACAACTCTACTAGACCATAAATAAAGTGGATCGTCGAAACCTGGAAATTGCCGCCAAGTGTATTCTGAAGGAAGAATGAGCCAAACTGGATGCCAGGTGAAGTAGATATGTGAGGATTTGCTCTGGCGGTGAGGTGAGAGGAAGGATCTTAGATTCAGCACATCAAAGGCAGAAGTGTTTCCATTTGAGTTTATAAGTTCTGTTCGTGGTGTCCACCCTTTCTTTGGCAAGGATTTCCCTGTAGTTTGAAGGAATATCTAACTTGGCAAACTCATTGAACTCAGGAGCTAGGCCGATAAATGTAGTGATGCGGGTTGGAATGATCCGCTCAGCGGTATTGGTATTGGTTTGAGCTGAACATGAGGTTGTTCCAAGAGGAGCTCCGTAAACCAGAACTGTCTGAGCCACTTGGGACCAATGAGAAGAAGTCAGCAAGGCTCTCTCTTGAGCTTATTTAGCACCTTTGGGACCTATGGGATCGGGGGAAAAGAGTAAGCACAGATTCTTGACCATCTCATCGAAATCACATTGCCCCCACGACCCCTCTTGGTGATGCCAAATTGCAAAGAATGTGCACTTCTTGTTCTCCTTCGTAGAAAAGAGATCTAATTTCAGCTTGCCCCAACGATGGAAGAGGTGGTCCAGAAGGTGTTCTAGCTCCCACTCGTGGTAAGGGATACTGGTACTGCTTAGCGAGTCTTAGGAAGTTGGAAACTCCTGGCACAAGTTCTGCTTTGAGCGTTAGGATTTCTTGCGCTTGAAGAGATAGCGCAGGTGAACGTGTTTCCCCTTGTTTGATGAGGTAAAACATGCTTGTGGTATTGTCTGTATGTATGAGTACCGGTGACTGCGCTATCATGGGGAGAAGCTACTTTAATGCTAAAGCGATAGTCTTGAGCTCCAGCAAATTGCTCTGTGTCTTTGCTTTGTCTGGATTCCACTTGCCGCTTATTTGCAAGTCTTGAAGGTGTGTAGCCAAACTTCCAGGGAGCATCCATTGTTATGACATACTCTGGGATTTGTGCGAGATATGAAAGACCTGCGGAGAGGTTTGAAGTTCATGTCCACCAAGTCATGGCTTTCCTCATTGCTGGAATTATGTTAATGAGTTCATGAAGGATCCCTGCACCTGGAGACATTGTTTGTCCTATTTGGATGCATTTGTATTCAGCAATTCAGCAATAAGCTGGATGCAGTAAGAAATGATTCCCAGGAAGGTTTTGTAGTTCCAGAAAGAAATTGACTTTCTTGTGGACAATCTGTGAGCTAGCTGTGGAGTCTTTACGTGCCTGTCTTGAAAGGGAAAGGAAAAGGATTTGTTTTGTATAGTGTCAAGTAATGCTCCCAATATTGTCAAAGTTGTTGCGGTATTTAAGTTAGATTTTTGATGGTTGACTGTGAGACCGAGTCAGGTGAACAATGAGAGGCATGTGGACGTGGCTGTGGCTACTTGTCGATTTGTGGGAGCTTTTATGAGCCAATCGCCCAAGTATGGAAAGACTTGGACTCCTTTCTGTCTGAGATGGGCTGCTAATGGGGCCAGCACCTTGGTGAAGATGCTCGGTGCTGATGTGAGTCCGAATGAAATGACCATGAATTGGTAGTGGGTGCTAGCTACCTTGATGCGCATTAATCTATGATGTTTGGAGCGTATGGAGATATTTATTTATTTATTTATTTATTTATTTATGTGTTTTATAGAGCGCGAACTTGACCCGTTAGGGTATCAGAGCGCTTTACAGGGGAGCAAAGCAATATACAGACAGATTTAGAGTCAACCAGTTACAGCTCAAGTAGCAGTATAGTGCAGGAATATATATACACAACGTATGTATTTACATTTTACATAACCGATTACAAAGAGCGACAAACCATATTTACAGAGTACATTTTCAATAATTCTAACCCGGTCCCAAGATTCTGGTGTTTCGGGAGACCCGGTAGGTAGGGGGGAGGTAGTGGGCCGTCATAGGCTATGCCAAAGAAGTAGTTGAGGTAGTGTTAGACGAGAAATTTGCCCATAAGGAAGATTTTGGCATCCTTTTTGAAGTGAGACAGTGAGGGGATTCTTCTGATGTGGGGTGGGAGAGAGTTCCATATTCGTGGAGCAGCCCCTGAGAAGGCCCGATTGTACGTTTTATTTTTCCGAAAACGTGCAGGTTGGAGCAGGAAATCCCTGGCGGATCTGGAGTTTCTGGTTCCTCCGGAGATCATGAGTTTCTGTGTCAGGTATGCGGGGGAGTTAGAGTGTAAAGCTTTGTGCGTGATGCATGCTAGTTTGAGCTGTATTCTTGCCTCCAAGGGAAGCCAGTTGAGAGCTTTCAGGAGTGGGGAAATATGATCATATTTCCTAGTGCCAGTCAGTAGTCTGGCAGCCGCGTTGAGGCAGGCTTTTAGAGGTGCCAGGGAGATCTTGGGTAAGCCCGAGAGGGTTGAGCAGCCATATTCCAGTCTAGAGATGACGAGTGCTTGAACTGCCATTTTTAGGTCAGGGGCATCAAGGAAGGGTTTCAATTTCCTAAGGTAGCTCAGATGGAATCTGGCTGTTTTAGCCATAGAATTTATGTGGTCCCTCATGTTAAGGTTTGTGTCAAGGGTAATGCCCAGGGATTTAGCCGAATTCACAATGGTCGGTGGGCAGTTTAAGGCTGTAATAGCCTTGATCCATGATTGAATCTCTAAGTTGGCATTGGGAGGGGAGATCAGGAGAAATTCTGTTTTCTTTGCATTGAGTTTAAGTTGGTTGGATGCGAGCCATTGTACGGTGAGTATCAGGGCTTCGTTCAGGGAGATAATCTCTTCGAGAGAAGAGGTTTTGATGTAGATCTGGGTGTCATCGGCATACATATGATAGGAGATGTTAGCTGCGCGCAATACTTCGGTAAGCGGTTCTAGGTAGAGGTTAAAGAGGGTGGGGGACAGGGTTGATCCTTGGGGGACTCCAACTGTGACCGGCGATGGTGAAGAAAGGTTGCCATCAATCAGGAATCTCTGCATCTTGAAGGTCCAGGGACGACACTTGATCTCGAGAAGGTGTAGTATATCCTGGAGCGTCACCATGCAAAAAGATGGTTTCTTTAGAAATTTGCTTAACTTCCGCAGGTTGAGGATAAGATGCCAATCTCCTGAGGTTTTCTTGATAAGACAGAAGTGAGAGTAGAAGCCCAAACCTTTCAGTAGTTTTGGAGCAACTTCTATCACTCTTCTTCAGCATGATGGATACCGGACTAGGGAGATTTTTTAAGTGGGGGTGAGGGAGGAAGAGTCCTGTTGGTGGGGTGTTTGGGAGTTTCTGGACAAACTTGAGGGTGTGCTCATGGGAGATCACATTGAGCACTCACTTGTCAGACGCTATCTTGGACCACTATTTACCATATTGAAGTCGCTGAAAACGCAGAAAGAGTTTAATGAACAACCTACCTCTAGGGAGAGCTGCGATATGATAGCTGAGTTCTTTGCCGCAAAGGTAAAGAACATCTACGAAACCTTCCCTATAGAAGCCAGATTAGGTACCAGCACAAATAACTCTGACAAAAAACCTTACGTAGAAGGGACGCTGGATGAATTTACTATCCAGTACTTACGGACATAGCTAGAGGAATAAAATCTGGCTCCCCCGTAGATGTTGCAAGACCAGATATAATTATGGAGGGAGCCAACCCTATTATGCCATATATTTTAGATATTATCTCTCGCTCCTTCCAAGAAGGTGTGGTCCCCGCGAAATGGAAACACGCTATTGTCAAACCATTGAAAAAGAATCCTCAAATTAAACATACAGTACTAGAAAACCCAACCCCGATTTCTCTATTGCCTTTTGTTGCAAAGATTGCGGAGAAAATAACCAACAAACAATTACTTGATCAAATAAATAAATACGATCTACTACACCCTTCACAGTCAGGTTTTAGAAGCGCTCACTCAACCGAATCGGCACTACTTCATGCCACGGAAGCGCTGAGGAAACATGCCGATGAAGGTGATACTGCCGCACGGATTCTTCTTGATCTCAGTGCGGCTTTTGAAACTGTATCACATCAGCTGCTCCTACAAAGACTGGAAGCATGTGGCATTAGGAATAAGGCCTTGAGCTGGTTGGTGTCCTTCCTCTCTGGCCGAAGTTTTAGAGTGGCTCAAAAACCCTACCTATCCAAGAGTATGCCTCTCACTCAGGGGGTTCCTCAGGGCTCTATTCTGAGTCCTACTCTTTTTGATCTATATGTAAGTCCCATCGATGAGCATGTGGAACAACATAACGTATCAATTGTTTCATACGCTGATGATACGCAGCTAATTGTTCTACTATCACAAAATGAGGAGCAAGCAGCCACCCATTTCTCCAAATGCCTATCAGAAGTCGCGAACTGGATGTCCAATCACTGTCTCAAACTAAATGAAATAAAACTGAGGTAATGGTTGTGGGCAGGTCGCCAACCATTTGGTCATCTGCATGGTGGCCAGAATCTTTAGGCCAACTGCCCAACCCGAAAACCGAAGTTAAAAATTTAGGAATCTACTTCGACTCCGAGCTGAACTTTATCAACCAGATTCATAGGGTTGCGGGCAAATGCTATGGAGCTATAAAAATCCTGCGAAAGATCCTTGATCTCCTGCCTTCTAGTGCCAGGAAAACAATTGTCCACGCGACAATAACCTCGCAAGTGGATTATGGCAATATCCTATATCTCGGAGCCACTAAAGGGGGACTAGCCAAACTACAGCGGGTACAAAATGCCGCTGCTCGACTTGTACTCGGCCTACCTAGAAGAGCAAACTCGGAGAATGCCCTGAAAGAACTGCACTGGTTGCCAGTGGAAAAGAGGGTCATTTTTAAGGCATTGTGCTACGGCCACCGCATCCTCAGGAAGTCCGGCCCCAAATACCTTCATTCTCTCCTAATGGAATACACACCTGGTCGGAATCTGCGGTCCTTAGGTAAGGCCTTGGTAAAGGTACCGAGGATATACAAAGCCAGACTAGGATCCCGCTCCTTCAGGTATCGGGCGGCAAAAACTTGGAACACTCTGCCGATAGCCCTAAGAACAGAGACATCGGAAAAAAATTCCGCAAACAACTAAAAACATGGCTGTACAGCAGGACCAAAGTCCCATAGATATATAGCTAGCGCCTCTCCTTTTTCTGTAACAGCTCTCTCTCATGTGTCTTAGCGCGGGGACACACCGTTTGGTGTAACCAAGCGCTCTATAAATGGATACAACTAAACTAAACTAAACATGTTTGTATGCAGCCGCTGATGATTGCCTATATTGCTGCTGAGAATACTGGGGACTGCATGGTGTCTGGCCAGACTGATATTCTTGCCTGTAGGGTTGGTAACCACATCTAAAGGAGTAAGCTCCTTTAAAGGGCTGCTTCCTATATTGTAGAGTCTCCAGGGACTTTTCTGTATCCGTCTCAGCTTTGATGGACTGAAGCGCATCATCCACGTGTTTTCCAAACAGCGATTTGCTGTCAAAGGTTATGTCTAATATTTTACTTTGGATCTCTGGACGGAAGGAAGTTAATTTAACCAGCCTTGTCTGCAGAGAACAGCCGCTCCCAGAAGTTGCCTAAATCCAGCAGATTCACGTAGTTGATTACTTCTGCTGATATTCTTTCCCCTCTTGAAAACTTTTCTGAGCTTCCAGTTTGGCTTCTTCTGGTAGCAAGAAGATGTAAGTGGACATATCCGACCATACTTGACAGTCATAATGGCCTAAGATAGCCAGGGAGTTTGCCATTTGAACCGTTGTGGCTGTCATGGGGGAGAATATCTTCCAGATATTGTCAAGCAGACGACCGTCCCTGTCCGGAGGAGTGGAAATTTTGGTGGATAGGTTCTTAGAGAGACATTGTGCTGTCTGGGATACTACAGAGTCTGGTTTCGGTTGCCCAATCAGGCATCAGGCGCTTGTATTTGTTGTCCAATCTTGGGATGATTGCTGAAACTTTAGCTGGGTTCGTCATGGCTTTAAGACCTTCTTGCCAAATAAAATCAATAATAGGGATGGCCCTCACAGATTTTTTGGTAGGTTCTTCAGAATCATAGAGGAAAAATCAGCTTGTTTTGTAAGAAGAGGAAGATCAAATCATTTGGCTGCTCTCTCCATTAAATTATGGAAGCCGCCTATGTCCTCTGGTGAAATCTACTGGTGCAGCGGCTGGTGGGCAGGAGTTGGGATGAGATAGTCGTCCCACTCATTGAGCTCTGAGGTATGGTCTCTTATTTCACCCTCTTCCCTGTTTTCGTCCAAAGAAGGAGCATCGTCAACTGGAGGGGTCAGCCAAGGTATTCGCTTACATTGGCAGAGGGGTGACAGGTATAACAAGTAATCATGATGGCTGCGATGTAGAGGTTTGCGAAAATGGCACAGGCTTTGATGTTTGTAGCATAAGAGTCGCAGATGGTGGAAATCTGTGGTAATAGTCTTGGAGCATACTTTACAAATTGGTCACCAGAGACACAGGCATTTGAATCGAAAGCACTGGATGGCCTTGCATTGAATACTCATCTTGGTATTGCTCTGAGTGTTCTCTCGCAGAGGTGTGCAGGTGGGTAGGGCAACACCTTACTTGGAGAGGTGTAGGCTGGAAGAGTTGTTTTTGTAGAGGATTTATCCCCTACACACAGTGGTTCCCAACCTTTTTTCAAACTGCGGCTCGCTTTATCTATTGGCCGTTGGCTGCAGATCCCCATTATGTTACTTACTTTTATTTCGGTGGGTGGGGGGGATGTAAGCGCGGCCTTGAGAGTACTTCGTTTCTCCTGATGAAGCCAATGAAGGTATTATAATCATAGATGTAAAAAAATAAAAATAGAACGGTTGTTTAATACAAAAAACGTATAACTGGTTAAGTTAGAAACAATACTATTCAGCACTGGAGTCTGCGCATGGAATTTTTGGAAACTATTTTATTTATTTTTTAAACTCTAGCTGCATGTTGGAGGAGAAGACGCTCTCATTGGTGTCATTTAGTTTGATTTCAATTAATCAGTCGGAGAATGACTGCACGCAGTCAACACTATCATACGGGTGTTGCAAATGCTCAGTTAGGTTGATAACGGGTAGGTTCCGTTTCTTTGATCAGCTGACGCAGTGATAAAAGTTTGCTGGAGATGATTGGCTGATTATAAAATTAACCAGTTTATATGAGCCAAGTTTCTTAGGGGTGACGGAAGGGCTGATAGGACTTTGTAATTCTAAATGTATTTATATAGTGCTTACTACCCCTAACAAGGCATTGAAGAACTTTTTGGGTGAGTGGCATTCTTCTCTGGAACCCAAAATTGGTGGATAGTAAAAAGAAAATTGTTACTTGTATATTAGTTGTGTTAGGTTAGTGCTCACTATTTCATATGTGTTTAGTCGAGTTTGAAGTAGGTATAACTATAGAATGAAAGGAGTGGGCTTGAAAAGGAGAGTTTGGAGTAGGAATAGAATGATAGGAATGGATTTGAAAAGGGGAAGTAATAAAGTGTTTTTGTAAGCAGTGGTTGTGTGTGCTTGTTAGTTAGGAGGGAGGGTTAAAGGAGGGGTGAAAAATTGAGAAGGTTGTTCGGAGTTCATAGTATTCAGAATAGTTTGGGATGAGAGAGGGGAAAGAGGGATGGGAAGGACAGAAGGGATTTTTCTATATAAAAATGTAAATAATTTATACATGTGTGTTTATATTAGTGTCTCAAGATGGAACTTAAATATCAAGAGCGGTTATCTCTTATCCATTAAATGTTTTCTTATAGTCAGATCTGCTGTCCTGCTCTTGTAGGCACCGAAAATGTATTTAGTAAGAAAGGGAGACGGTGTTTTACTGTTCGTGTGTCAGGCTTTGGGACATACTTTTCGCACCATCCAATATCACCCAAAGCACTGACCCTCAAATACCTGGAGATGAACGTAACTCGGGTCAATACATGGCACCTACACACTACTCTGAGTGTGTACAGCAGCCTCTTCTACCCTTGGAAAAGCAGCATCCTCTGTAGCAGCACACATGTACTCGGGTACTTAAAGCAGCAAAGAGCTGCACACAACTTACACAGGCTTACAACGAACCCCAAGGAGAGGGAGCAGAACGGCAATACCAGCCAGCTAGAAGGTAAAGAGGGAGGCAATGTCTGACATTTGTAAATGCTCCCAATTGGACTGAGCGCAGACAATGCCCTTTGGAGGCCCATGCACCCAAATGATAGTATTTTTAAAGAGCAGCGTTCATCCAATACAAACATTTGTGCTAGGTGAGAACTTATCCCGGGACAACGGCACCCAACTCGAGAATATTTAAGTTGACATAAAACAGATGATAATTTCCTATAAAGGTGAGTGATTTAAAAATGTTATTTCCAAGAGGCATGGTTTAAACATACAGGGAAATCACCTAGGCAGCACTAAAGGGAATTGTCACTTGTGCAGAGATTCTGAATATGCATCGTGTCAGTGCGTGCTCAGGTTAAGGACAGTGAAGAGCTGGTGCACATAAATTAAAAACCCTCTTTTTCCACAGGTGCACAATGGTTGGACTTGTACCTCCCAGGCAAGGCTGTAAGGGAGTTAGGCCAGCAGAGTTACTACAGGAATGCTCGGAGAAGGTAACACGGTGAGGTGTGGCAAGTGTATCATTCCTGGTGTGGGAGTACACTGCGACTCACAAGCAGACAGGTGGGAAGAAAGCACCCATTGGGCCTGCAGCTTCCCTCAGGTGAGCCCCACCCAGCCCCAGCATACTATGCATACTGGAAGGTCCCACACATCACACTACACAGGTGCACTCGCACAGGATGACCACCGAGGCAGAATGTGGCCAGTGGGTATGGGCAGGGGCCAGGAGGCAGGGCTTCTAGCGGCAGGTATACATCTGTATTAAGGATAGGCAGGGGTGAGAACAACAATACACTCTACTCTCTGTGCTGGACCGGTCGTAAGGCAGCAGCCTGTGTGCCAGAGCATTATCAAGTCAAAGGCATAAGGTGCACAATGGGAAATGCACCAGATAGTTACCGCAAGCAGCACTGGTTCTCCTGGTGCCAGGTGAGAGGAGGAAGACTGCGCTTCCTCCAGGGTAGGGGCATACCATCTTGCTGGCCATGATTAGGTGTGTATAAATATTTTCTATCTCCCTCAGCTGAGAGTTCTGGTTTGGGATTAGAAGAGTTTGAGACCTGGTTCCCTTGATTGTCATTCCCCACATGGATATGAATAGTTATATCCAATCCAAGAAACCGAAAGTGCGGTTTTACAAGGATAGGTTGGTAAGGTCTCCCGTCCACCCAGACTACTTCACCAGCAGACGAGTCTCTCTCAATGCTGTAGTGGAGAGAGAAGTGATCCACATGTTAAAGCAGCAGTGCTCAGTAGAGTGGTCTTTGAGCATTACATAGTGAAGTAACGTGAGTTGCGTCGTCGTGGCCAATCTAGCTGTAATCTAATGGAAAGGTTTTGATTTCTGGGAGAGGCGGCGGTATCCGAAGTAGAATTCCCTGCGGCAATATCATACTCCAAAATATCTCTGTAGGAAATGTTATTTTGGTAGCAGTCTTTCTTGCAGATTTAGCACTCCGAACATGAAATACCCTTAAAAGACTGCTGACAACTTTTTAGCTTCAACTCAGAGGAATGGAATGTGCAAAGCATATCTGCTTGCGACGCCCCGGCTAGTTTTGACGGCGCACCGGTTTGCTGCGGCACACAGTTTGGGAACCGCTGCCCTAATGGTATTAAAGACAATGGAGGAAATGCCAGTTTTGCCGTTGTTTTCACTGTTGACGTTGTCAACTGGTTTGTAGTAAATGGTTTCTTCATCAGCCATATAATGTTCGTCTACGGTATAATCATAGCCTGCATCGTCAACAGGGTCATGGCCGATGGTGTTATCGACGAGAACATAGCCGACGGTATCTAAGTTAAATGAAATGAAATTAAATGAAAGAGCATTTGTAGAGCGCGATAGCTACCCTGAGGCGTCCCAGCGCTATGTACAGTTGAGTGTGAATAGACGGAGAGAGGACCTAGTCTGAGGTATTAAACAGCAGTGTTTTTAGCCCCTTTCGAAAGGATAGATGATTAGATTCTGAGCGTAAGTGTAGAGGAAGAGAGTTCCAGAGTTTAGCCGAGTTGTAGGAGAATGACCGGCCTCCGGATCTGGCTCTCTTGATTTTGGGCACTGTGGTCAGAAACATGGAAGCTGATCTGAGTTGTCTAGTGGGTAGGTGGGGAGAAATCAGGGAGTGGTTGATAGTGGAGCCTGTTTTCCAAAAGGCGCGATGAGCGATACATAGGCTCTTTAAAGATATTCTTTCCCTAATTGGAAGCCAGTGAAGTTTCCTTAATTCAGATTTGACCGAGAGATGGCGAGGAATCTGAAGGAGAGTTCGTGCTGCACAATTCTGGATGACCTGGAGCTTATTTAGAGTAGCCTGGGGAGACCCCAGGAAAAGGGCATTCCCAAAGTCCAGACGAGATAATATGAGGCCTTGGATCATGATTTGTCTAGCTTTAAAGGGAAGAAGGGGAAGAATTTTCCGGATGAGCCTAAGTATGCCGACACAGGTTGCTGAGAGTTTAGCTGCCTGGTGGATGAAGTTAAAAGATTTATCCAACCAGATACCCAGGCTCTTTATTGAGTCCTTGGGAATTGGAGTTGGTCCAAGGCACACTGGCCAGAGGGAATTGATGATGGCATTGGAGGAGTTACCTAGGAGCATCAGCTCTGTCTTGTCCCCGTTTAGTTTGAGACAAGAAGAGGTCATCCAAGAAGTAACTGCTTCTAAGCAGTCCCTCAGGTTGTTGTTTGTCTGGATGTGAGGTTGATTTAGGGCTACCACTAACTGGGTATCGTCCGCATAGGTGTCAATTTTTATCCCAAAGGGGCGGACGATCGCAGCCAGGGGGGTCATATAAATGTTAAAAAGCGTAGGGCTCAAAGAAGAGCCCTGCGGCACACCACATCCGAGCAGTTTGCTGGGAGAGGTGGCATCGCTCTCAAAGACCTGGAAGGAGCGGTCAGACAGGAAGGATTCAAACCATCTGAGAACATTAGTTGAGATTCCTATGTTGAGTGGACAAACCCATCACCAAAGATATCGTAGACTGCAGCGTCGGCATCACATGGGAGCGCGCTAGCGAGGACTATCCCATCGAGGGCGATTTTTGTCGTCGATGGTAACTTGAGAAGGGGTGTTGGAGGAATCTTCGTCAACGGCCACTTTTTTATTATTATTGTATGATCGTCGGTGATGAAAGCGGTGAAGAGGAGATGATCATAGGAGATGATACTGTGGTAAACGTCGTTGTCGTGACTGTAGACGCTCTGGTCGACAAAGTAGTCATCTACGACTGAATACAAATATGGAGCTTGACACTTTCGTCAAGGATTTCATAGTCAACAGTAGGGACTGTGACGCATGTTTGGGATGTGCTTCTTTCAGGGAGAAGTGGCCGGGTCTATATTAACCTTTTCTGGAGTAATCTTTCCCTTTTTTGAGGAAGGAAGGAAGGTCCTCATACCTCTTTTGTACCCTGTGTATGTTTAAGTTGCATATTTTATCTGGTAATAACCTACACCCAGCTTTAAAAAAAAAAGGTCTAAATGTGGTCTGACTTAAGTGTTTTTCCTCCCATTGTGAGTATTTTCTGGGAACATTCCTGACTTGAATATGTTGCAGGAAATTCAGAGCAGCAGAGGATGTTTCAAATATAGTTCTGTAAAGGCAGTGCGCCTATTAGTCACGAACACAGGAAAAAGCTACACTTTAAGGAAATGTGTGGAGTCTGGGTGAGACAGAACGTGGAAATTGACAAGCTTTTCTATTGTTAACATTGTATTGAAGTTATGGATGTTTGCCAAAAATAGTGTTATAAGAACTGACTCGCAGCTGTGTTATTTGAGACTGACATGTGCTTCTCTCGTAGTGCAGTCACTCTCCCAGCTGTTTTAGTCTGAGCATATGCAATAAACCTGTTTGTACTCCCTTTGTTGCAGATGTGGTGATTAAATGATTTTAGCTGCTTAAAGAATTTTTTCCCCTACATCGTGGGACAGCCAGCCAGCCAGGAGATCCCCTTTGCTCCGGCCTGCCGCTGGGGTGGTTCCCGTTTGGACAACCAATTTAGTCATGCACAATTTGAGGAGAATGGCAGACGCACGTTGAGACGAAAGATCTGTTCTTTGGACGACAGGGGTACCGGTTTGGGGGACGTCGGCAGTGGCCTGATAAGGTAGGAAAAAAGGGCGATTGTTGAATCCTTGTGTATTGAGCCACAACTGTTACAAACGGAGATCTGTATTTAGTTAATCCTGACAGACCTTTCTTTAGAAATCGTACGAGAGGGAGAGAGAGAAGTAAATGTGTTTTGTTCATCCTGGCAGACCTTTGTTTAGGAATGGTCAGCAAAACAGATGTGTATTTAGTTAAACTTGACCTTGTGGAATTATTAGAGAAATAGGAATTATATAAGAAGTTTATCCTGACTGTTTGAAATCGGAAAACAAAAGAGAGAAAAAGTTGACATTTTTGTATAAATGTTATGTGCTTTAAAAAAAGATGTATATATATATATATATACACACACACACACACAATGTAGATTTGCGATCATTACAGCATTATTATAGATCATGAGTTTGTTTCATTATCAGAGGTACCAACAGTTTTTTCATGTTAACTTAATTAGGAAAGGAGCCATTAAGAATAGTAAGAGTTGGGTCTACTAGGATACCGGGTAGATTTATTCCTTGTAATATGGATCCATCTGATTTGAGTGTAGGTGTGTCATGTGAAAGTGAAATCTCCCACACCTCGCTTATTTAGGGATAACTGACATCAAGACTAAACAAAAGGGAGCAGTCTGTCATATAGTCCATGAGATTTTTCCCCGTGAACAGGAATTGTAAAAGCTTCTGTTAGATTAAAAGAAAAAATTGTGAGGTCATGCCTTGCTTAAAGAAATCTTCCCGGGGGAGGCAGGGAGAGAAAGGGACTCCTTTAGGCTATATGATTTCCCCATTTCCAGGAGACTCTGATAGAAAACAAAGACATTGTCAGGAATGGGCAGAAGGTACAAATACTTCCCTGGTTCCATGGCCCCCAGATGGCTCTCATGATAATACAGTGATAGCCCATGTAATATTGCATATCTTAGGAGCATGTAAAGGAGATAAAAGAACAAAAAGATTAGCATCATTAGACATGTGGAAGATATTCAGTCAGGATTCCCATGTATAATCCACAGCACCACCCCCAACATATTCTGAGATACTTAACCCCTTGTGTGCCACGCCCTTTCCCCGCCCTGTGCCGGGCGTTCCATTAGCGGGCGGGGTTCATGACGAGCTGGACTCGTCATGGGCACAGCGCAACCGCGGCCCATGACGAGTCCAGCTCGTCATGGGCACAGAAGGGGTTAAAGGGCCTTTATGCCGTCAGGGTATGTATCGAACATGGTCAGTGGAAGATAAGGAATCCACTATGTCAATAGACTCAGTGGACACTAATGTTCCAGCTGTAGGCTACAAACTTCTGACATTAATACCCCTGACTGACAAACAAAATTACACCTAAGGTTGATGACTTATTAAACATAGGGGAGGGTGATCTTGCTTAAACGATTAATAAAGATTCCCTTAAACCTGAAAAAGAATATGATGGAACAGTGTCCTTAACAGGAGACATTTCAGTAAAATTAAGACAAGACAATAATGGAAAATTGATGGAACAGAAGTCGAAAGACATTAGAATGGGTTAGCAAGTGAAGGAAATGGATTCTATACTAGCACCGCTCAGGTGAAGTTTAACTTAGGGGCACGATCAAAGATAAATCAGGAATAGGATAAGGGTTATCGTGACATGACCACCAGTGTAAAGGGAATACAGAACACAATTGAGAGACTAAGTCATATTGCTCATTAGTGTTAAATTATATGTAAATTCATATTATTTAAAACAGATGAAAAGCCAGTTGTAAGGGATATAGGATATGATATAGAAATCAAGAATGTGACAGGAAAAGATGAGGAAGAAAAACTCAGTGGGGAATGAAATTACTAGGGTTCTTGACCGTGAATGCATGGAATTGTGGCAAGAAGCAGAGAACAGAAGTAGCGAAGGGATAAAACAGTTGGTATAATGTTGTCCCATTTACTAATAACCTTGCGGGGTGGACAGAAGTTATGGTGCCACAGATGAAAGTGTGGCTAAGAGCAGGTTCCTTTGACCCGGAATTGATAAATAGGGCTGATTTATTAATTTTTCTATGTTATGGAGACCCAGAGTGGAATTATGATTACATGCAACAAAGCCTGTGTGTGTGGAAGAAATATGCTATAAGGTCTGAGACACCTTATGAGGGACATGGTGGCAGGAATACAGCTGTAATGCAGATGCCACTGGTGTATAAGACACAGGGAGCACAGCCTGTCTATGTTCCATGGCAACACATGGATAAACAAAATCTAAAAAAAAAAAGGCCTTCCTCCATTACATGAAGGAGCAGGGAAATGGATAAAATCATTTGAAAATGCAACAGCTGGGATACCTTTAGCTTTTGGGGATGTAAAGAGCCTCTTGAGCTCCATAGTAGAGGATGAGGCGGACAGGATAATGAGAAGTGCAGGGATACCAGGAGTAACTATTAGTAAAGGAAAACATGATGGGTCTGCTTTTGGAGTAGTGCGCTCTTGGGTGTGGACTGAATTAAGGAATAGGTACCCAGACCGACCAGACATTGGGGTATTGAAGACAAAAACTAGGTCTCCAAGACAGTCCTGTGCAGACTACATAACAATGATGAAGAAAAGTGGGAAGCAGATATAGGACCTGTAGACATGGGAGGTAGTTGTAGATTATTCTACAATGTTTTAAAACAGGGGCTACCAGGAGACATACAAGACCATT
This sequence comes from Triturus cristatus, assembly GCF_964204655.1. Classification (NCBI taxonomy): domain Eukaryota; kingdom Metazoa; phylum Chordata; class Amphibia; order Caudata; family Salamandridae; genus Triturus; species Triturus cristatus. The sequence goes on along the minus strand of NC_140594.1, from coordinate 209,962,506 downwards.
TAGATCAGGTTGTGGCCTTAGACGTAAAACGCTGGGCAGAAATACAAGCACGTTATACATTTTTGTAGAAAAAAGGAAGAAAAGGAGAGGAAAAATAAAGATCAAAGTGACAGAGTCCAAGCCAAACTGGTGACACAAAAATACAGAAAAATGAGAAGGAAAAGACAGGAAAAGAAATGACTGTGCAGGGTCCTGTTGCAAACAGGTAGCAAGAAAGGGGTCAAAGAGAGGGCAGACAGATGCAAGAAGAAATTTAAATGCCATTACTGCGGTAACTTCGGACATTTTATTGCTGAATGCCGCTTCAAGAAGAGTGATGAAGCACAGTGAGTGATAGGAATAGGAATAGGGAGGGGATGACAAAATGTGAACATGTCATGGCCATCACCTCAATATGACCCTTATCAGTATGTCCCCTATCCTCAACAACAAAAAACTCCATTACCACAGGTTTACATGCCACAACAGCAATTTGCTAATGTACCTGTTCAAGGGACACCAGCACCTGTTGTACAAACAGGAGGCCAACCTCAGGTGGAGACTACTGCATTGGTGAGCACCGGGCATCAAGGACAAGGGGGAGTGATTGTTCAAGGCTCATTAACGTATTCCCAGTTCCTCCGAAGTAGGAGGAACTGCTACATGAAGGAGGACTACTTCCATGAGGCAAAGTTACTATGTAACAAACTAACCAGTAGAGGATTATCCTCGTAGACTTGTACGTAATGCCATGAAAAGATCATGGTATTGCCCATATGAGGCCCTACTGGAAGGCAAAACCGAACCATGTCAATATCGCTTGGTTTGTGTTACCACCTTTTCCCCAGTTTCCAACACAGTACGTAAATCCATTTTAAAAAACTGGAATGTTCTAAATGCTGGGACTCTCAATCTTGATCGCCCTATGTTTGCATTTAACCCCTTCGGTGCTCATGACGGAACGGTTCCGTCATGAGCCACGGTTGAGCTGTGCTCATGACGGAACCGTTCCGTCATGACCACGCCCGCGCAAGATTCCGTCAGCACAGCGGCGGAATCTGCGCAGCATGGAAGGGGTTAAGAAAAACAAAAACATTAAAGATCACCTTGTGCGTGCAGCCTTACCCACCCAAAAACCACCCAGCACCCTTAACGATCACTGGGGGCTACCACCCCTTACGGGCCACGCTAAATGTGGAAATTGTATTATATGTGATCTTACGATTGAATGCAAAGAGTTTTGTTTTGAAAATATACCATCTGAACTAAAAACATTCACAAACTGTAACACATGCAATGTTGTATATGCGATCTTGTGCCCCTGCAACAGAATTTATATCGGACAGACTACTCAAAAAATACGAATTCGCATTTGTCAACAGTGGAGTTGAATACGATGCAAGACACCCAATGAACCACTGGTGTAACATTATACAGAGACTGGACATTCTGAGGACGATATCCGTTGGACTATCCTAAGTGTGGTCAAACTCCCACCAAGAGGAGGTAACATCTCCAAACTGCTCAACAAAGAAGAACTTAAATGGATTTTGAAAAGTAACAGTTTACACACAGGGCTGAATCGCCTAGAAGATTGGACAACTCTTATTTAACCTGAAACACAGAACCATATCTGGACTATGGACCTCCTGAAAATATTTCATGTAACCCTGTACTTGAGATTTTACAATGGAATAAGTATGACTGCAATTATGGCACCCTATCACCCACTGGCTGAATGATTTCACACCTCCTTTTCACAATTACTATGGTTTTATCGCATTGGCCGTGGCCTTCACTCAACTCACTTTGTGAGTTTCACTCCATTCCAATATGGCCACCATTACCATCTCTTAGGCCTTCCTCTCTTTCCTGCACTCTCCTCCAAGCACATCCGATCACATGATCCTTCCGGCCAATCAGTGCACCACTCTCCCTACTTGAGACCAAGACAATTTCCTTTCGCTCCCCGCATCCACGGAAGCTGACCCCCTGTGCAGCCGTCTTATACATCGGCCATAGGTAAGCACGCTGCCATTCCACAACTCCAGCGCAGTGTATCCTAGCTGCTGTCCCCTCCCTTGACCCTCTGCAATTTCCTTTCAGGCCCATACGTCGCTTGAGCACAAGCCTGTGGCTCCTTCCCCAGAGAATCATTCAATACGTCCCTAACGACCGGAGACACGTAGGTGAGTGACTTTTAGATGCGCCACACTTGAGCGCTCAGGACGCTTTATCACCCTTCTGCGCCATGACCTTCACATTATTTTTCAGGCCACTGCGCCTAGAGCACACGAAGTTGGCTCCCACGCCACCTCAACCGAAGTTATTCATGCAATTGACCGACCGACTGTGGTACTTCCTTATCGCTGCAACCGCTGGTAAGCACTCTTACCCCTCCCCTCCTAACTCTTGTTCCACGGTTCCCTTACCCCACGTATAACTGGGCCCTCCCTCTTCCACCAGGACAATCATCCGTGCCTCCCATAGCTCGTATTCCCCGCACTTGTGCCCCGGACTTGTTCCGTCAAGTAAGGACTCCCGCATATTCCAAACGGTCCAATTCACAAGCATCAATTATTCACTCAGTATGCGTGAAATTGGCACCCTGCTAGCCCTGTTTACCTAATTCCCTCTATTCCCTTGTCATCGCGCACGGTTGCTCCTTGCTCTATTGTTGACCATGAGAACTGTTCCAACATGCAATGGTAGACTATTTTCCCACTAAGTCACTGCGTCATTTCCAAAATTATCCTTCCCACCAAGTCACTGCGCCGTACTCCTTACGCTGAACACATTGTCACTGCGCCAAATTGTATTCCCACTGTGCCAATTGAATCTCACTGTGTTATATAATGCGACTTGCAATTCTCTTATGGTGCAACTGTATTCTGACTAGCTTGCCAAATTTTATGAGGCTGCGTAACTTTGACATACATCCTCCTAATTCTTTCCCTTTTTATGTTTCCTCCCCCTTCTTTCTCCCAACTAATGTAAATTAATACAGTAATCTAAGGCACTTCTACACAGGCATGCTTATTTAATGCTCTGAAGATGATCCACGCATTGTTCACTTGTATCAAAACGCTGTCGACACCCTAAAACGCCCCATGCATTAACTGTGATGTTACCATCGATTATGTAGAGGCGTTCCTTGTGATTTGTTTAGCTAATTGATGATTTTTTTCTAAACAACAAACCGTGAGCGTTGCCTGAGCCTCCCTTAAATGTTCCCCAAACTGTTTCGTTTCTATGTTTCTGTAGTATGATGCAGGCTTGTGTCCCACTCTCAGTATCTTCGTTTGTATACATCTTAAAGAATTGCTGATAAATTAAATATTGAACCTCTGTCCGGCTGGACAAGTTTAACCAATACAGCACTGAATGGGTCTGTATTCATTGTTGTATGTCTATCCCTATTTTTCTAGGGACCACTGTAGTGTACAATAAGTATTGAAGCATCAGTATTTGTCAATAATAAATGGAACTGGAGCTAGGTTTTTATGTAGAGCCATATCTTTATGGCATGGCACAGACACAAAACGTCCTTTGAGATTTGATGATATAAAAGCATCATGTCAGCAAGTATGGGATGATAACATACAGAGATATACATGGACTGGAACTAAACATCATCCTCAGCTGGCTGTAAAACTAGTGAGATTTTCTCTTTGCTTTCAGGGAAATGGGACTGTTAAAGTGGGACGAAATCTCAATTGTAGCTCAACTATTTACAATGCTGATATGCAGGGCGGTACATCCAGCCTTATGGATTTTTTCTGGCAGTGTGGCACTCGAATATACATTCAAATACCCCCCCTCCCCCGAATGGAGCAGAATCTGCGCTCTGATGACTTTGCATACCCCATCTATGGTAATACCAGTAAAAGAAATAAAAGATTTGCATTCCATGAGTAAAGCATCAACTTTGCTGCATCATCACAGAAGAAAAAGGATGGCTGAGTACTTTGGAACTTCAGTGTGGCAGGAGGTGCCCAAAGAGTATAGGCTGTTCAATGACGCCCAAACCTTTTTTGGTAGTCTGTTACCTATGTTTCAAGCAAAAGCAACTTCTCGCTGGCTTCAAATTACCCGGTGGGAGTTTACGAAATCAATCAATGCAACTGAAGATGGCTTTAATGCCATTAAAGAGCTGAGTACAATCAGAATTATGGTAATGGAACACAGATATGTTTTGGACTGGATGACAGCAATCGAAGGAGGGATATGTAAAAAGATTAGTTCCGTATTCTGTACTTTCATGCCAACAAATGATGAAGATGAAGGAAACCTGACTCAGGCCATATTGACAGATGAAGAAAGAGTGGGGTGCTAAAGATGAGTGGTTTACTGGCTGGTTTGATTGGGTGCCCTCCTGGATGTCGGGGTTGTCTAAGGCCTTGTTGACTATAATAGTTCTGTTGCTATTGATGTGCCTAGCATTTCAGATTATCTTAGCATGTTGCAAGAGGGTTACAGCTAAAGTGGGAGGTACGTTTCCAATAACAAGAAATAAAGAGATGCAAAATACAGAACTGAGAGAAATGTACAGGGGTAGTGAAGAAGTAGTAGAAGAATCGACTAAAGAGGGGAATGAAAGGAATCAAAACCCTAATTTAGATTTAGGCCCTAATCATTCTGTTCATTACTCTGTTTTACCTGACACTGGACTACAAACTGTGAAACATTATTTTTGTGTAAAGAAAGAAGTTTTGTATAAAACTGTTTAAATTTGTGGTTAAAAGTGTATGTTTAAGTTTCACATTGTATCTTGTAATAATCTACAGTCTGCTTTCAAACAAATTTGTAAATGTGGTCTGACTTAAGTGTTTTTTCCTCCCACTGTGTGTGTTTTCTGGGAACCTTCCGGGCTTGAATATGTTGCAGGAAATTCAGAGACACTGAGGATGTTCCAAATATAGTTCTGTATAGGCAGTGTACCTGTTAGTCACGAACACAGGAAAAGGCTGCGCTTTAAGGAAAGGTGTGCAGTCTGGGTGGGACATAACGGAAAAGCAGGAAGCTTTTTCTATTGTTAAGATTGTATTGAAGTTATGGATGTTTGCCAAATATAATGTTATAAGAATTGACTTGCAGCGTGTGTAATTTGAGACTGACTTTTGACTCTCTCTTAGTGCAGTCACTCTCCCAGATGTTTTAGTCTGAGCATATGCAATAAACCTCTTTGTACTCCTTTGTTGCAGATGTGGCGATTAAATGATTTTCGCTACTTAAAAGATTTTGTCCCGACAGTTTGAACCAGCAATAAACACATCTGAAATGAAGAGCGGCATTTTCCCCGCCAGATCGCCCTCCCAAACTTTTTATATTTGCTTCACATATTATAAGCTCCCAGAAGATACCTTCATTTGAATTGAGGATGAACTTAGGAAACTACTGTAGAATGATGGCCACACTATGATAGCCCTTTGCAAATTACAACGCAACTCCTATAACCGAGGTATAGTCTCCCAGACCTACGGGCCCTACTACTGGGCAGGCCACATACCAGCATCAATGACTGGGGATTTATGGACAGGGACTAACCCACTCATGCCCTAGAAAGAACTGGGCTCCAAGCTCACTCACATTAACACTACCACTATGGCAGTAGGGCAAGACGTGACCTCTTACCAGCTACTCAAATAACTTTGGAGGCATGGGACAAGGCCAAGTCCTGCATGGGTTGGAAGCAGAACATCACCCGGGAGACTCTGCTATGGATGGGCAGACACTTGACAGAAATAACCAATTTAAAAGGTTTTGCATCTTGAGATTGAATAGGCATTTCCAAGGTAGGTGACTTGCTAGAAGAGGACGCTTTAAGGTCTTTCTTCTCCCTCCAGAGGGAATTTCAACTCCACGATCGTCAATATTACAAATACATACAACTCGCACATGCATAAAAAGCTGAAAATACCCCCCCAGACCTCCCAGAATTCGCTCCCTTAGAGGGGTAGCTTTTAATGGATGAATTACGAGAAAAGGAAGTATCTTACACTTATAATACTAATAACAATAATATGCCTGACAACCTTCTAAAATGGAGGGCTGTGTGGGAGGCCGATGTTGGCACATTCGAAGATCTCAACTGGGAGGCGGCACTGATATTCCAGTGAGAAGTGTCAATTAGAGCTCGACTGCGCCTTATCCAATTTAAAAGTTAACATAGGATATATTATGATAGTGCCTTACTGTATAAAATAGGTAGAGGAGCCTCACTGGATTGTTTGCGATGTAGAAGGGATCGGTGAGACTTCATCCGCACATTATGGTTATGCTCAGCCATACAGACATACTGGCGCAGAGTGCTGTCAGAACTCAGCGCAATCCTAGAAATGCAAATACCTGAAGACCCGAAATATGTCCTTTTGGGGATACCCGATGATTTTGATGTGACGTGGATGAAACTCCTATTGTGTAATCTGGGACTGATAGTGGCCAAAAGAAACTTGACCAAGTGATGGGGAGCTTCTAAACGCCTAATCTTGCTGGATGGAGGAGGGGTAAGGACTCATGTATGGCTGCCGAAAGAGTAACTTATGAAAGTGGGAGGTGCCCACGCATGTTTTGTAAAATATGGAGGAGATGGTTTGAATATTATGGATAGGCTGTCTGGTTTTAGGTTTAAACCTATAATAACTGATAAACCCCCACCGAACAGAAAATAGCCATCACCAGTGTAAACACAAACACTGAACAAACACCTTCACAAACACAAACTAAGTGCCATTCAAAGAAAAGAAAGAGGAGTGACAGATTCATTTTTATTTCTTCCTGAAGGGGCCAATACAATGAAACTTTGTTATACAAGGCAACAGCGAGAAAGACTGGGCTAACATTATTCTGCTTAGGTTTTGTTGTTTAGGAAGGTCACTAAAATATTGCTTCTTCTTCCATCTGCTTTTTTCAGTTTTGTGGTCTTTGGTCTAAAGATGCAGTGTTTAGAAGCATGTTTTAGGTCTTATTTAGTTATTTTATAAACTGTAGAGGATCAGGAAATATCAAAATCATATTTAATATTTTGGCTACATTTGATTTCACCGATAGGTAAAATGGCTGGTTTCATAAGAATCTTTCCCAATACATACCATCACATTTACCCACAGACTAGGTGACATCATTTGATACATCACTCCCCTTTTCTAGTGAGTCATAATTGTAGATGAATTGCCAAACACTCCAGGCTTTAAACATTCAATGCAAGGTGTAGTGACCGGTATATATGAAAAGAGTGTTGTCACCAAGCATCTGAGATAGTGGTGAAAACATGACACCAGTCATTTGGTAAACATGGAACGCAGTGTCATTTGGAATGCTGCTGCAAAAATGTTTCTACCAAGTTCAAAAAAGATTGGAGTGATATTGCTTGTATTTGCAGTAATTCAGCTACGTATATGAAAAAGTTGTATGATGGTCTGTCAAAATCGATGCCTGAGCGGAAGTGCTTCCCTGTATGAGATCCTTTTCACTTGCTAGATCGTATGCTGAAAGCATCTTTACAATCTTCAGAGTTAATGAAGAATGCTATTGACTTTGTAGTCCATTCTGGTGCACTGTTTCGGTATGCTCAGGAACTAAAATGCAAATATTTCTAATTTTGTGATGTGTGGCGTCAAAGGAAGGGTCATCCTAACTGTCATTTAGCCAGTGGTTCTCAGTCCTAGAGGCTATTTTTGCTCAGTAATGATGCTATAGGCAAGAAATGTGATGATCGTTGGTCACATATTGATAGTGATGTGAAAAAAGTAGTCTACTGCATGCTAACGGGAATACATAGCTGATGTAGTAGACATAATCAAAATACTAGAGTTTGAAAACACCCTTGTCTACCAAGTGTTCAGCGGAATTGGTGTAGATCTGAAACATCTCCTTGAGAGTAGGCTGGGCAACACATTTAGTGACTTTGGCACTGCAACATGCTGCATGCTAGAATTCTTGCCACTTGGTAAGAAAAGAAATGTGGAGGAGCAATTCAGGAAATTTTATTAACAGCTTATGGGAAATGGCTTGCGATGATGCATAGAAATGTCCCTTCCCCAACCATGGCATTTGAAGTTAATAAAGCCTCACTGAGGTACTCTGCACAAGTTCTAGATCCCTTTGGAATTTTCTCCAGACTTTGAAAAGTATTGCTTCTTTTTTTACTACTTCAATAACTGAGGGCATATGCGCTCAATTCAATGCATATGTTGCAGAACATGTCCTAGAGAATCACAATTATCAGGTGCACCAGTACTGGCATGGAAATATTGTCATTGGCCAGAGTTAGCAAATTGTGTACTGGCTGTTTTGGCATTGCCATGTCTCAAGTGCCAATGTTGAGAGGACCTTTTCACAGATAAACGTTTACATAGGAAGGAAAGAGCGAGCGTGCATGACCACAGACTCACTAAAGAAGTATTGAATGGTGTACTACCATAAGCTTGATCTGTAAAAATGTATTTGGATTTCATATACCCTGTTCACACGCACTATCAGTGCAGAAAGAAAGCAATAATTAAAAGCAAAACATTCCATTAACACCAGAAAAACACTGTTTCTATTGTTTTTAATGGCACGAAAATGTATAACCACTGTTTTTTTAAGGTATTGAAAACACTGGAAAAAACCCCACCAGAATTTAGCAAAAATAGAAACTGAAAACAGGAAAGCCTAATTATGGACTTGCTGAAGATGTTGATATTGCCTCAGGGCCTTCCTCATAATTATATTGTGAGATCTAAGATGATCCCTTTTGTTGTGATGATTATGATGGTGTTGATGTAATGAGAGTACCTACCAGTCCCCCTTTGCTATTTTTAATAAAATTAAAAACATTTTAAAAAAACATTGTTGACATGCCCAGTGGCCTAGAACAGTACTTATTTAGTAGACAATACACATCAGTGAAACACACCCATCCTTCAAGTGGATGCACCAGTACGCTCACTCCTCATACAGGCCGCCATATTTCAGAATTTCAAAGAAGAGAGGTAGCTACCAGTGAACCTCTGAATGGGGAGGAGGGTGGTCCGTACATGAATCTATAAAAGCTACTGACATTGGAGAAAGAAAGTATAACTTTGTAATTAATGGTCAGTAGCTTACAGTGCTGTAGAGAGACATGCTCTGCATGTTCCTGCCTTCTAGGGTTGGGCACAGATGTTTGGAAGTTGTATTTGATTCAAGAAGTCCACAATGCACCTGAAACAAGACTCCACCTCAGATTGTGTCACCCCTCCATCCACTAAATAGGTGAGTGCAGTAAGTGAAGTTAGCGAAGCTGAAAGATATGGTGTACAGGTAGGTCAATTGTTCAAGTAAAAACATTATTTGGTGCATTGACTGGCTTACAAGGAGGCAGAAGGGCACATGAGAATCAACAGCACTACAATCTACAAACTGTAACATTTTTGGTTTCTAACATTTGCTGCTGTACAATCACACCCTCTGCATAGACTACAAAGCAGTGGACTCCCAGTAAGCGGTGGCTAGTGAGGCAAATGTGTCCCCATCCCAAAAAGGACAGTAACCTGTGGCCTATCCTCGATCTCAGACCTTTCAACTGCTACATCCTCTTGGAATCTTCCGAATGACACCCGTACACTTTTGAAACAGTTATCACAGTAGTGACAATTGTCAGCAACAAGAAATCACTTTATTAAATAAAGAGATTTGGGTAGAGAATAGAACCACACAATAAGGCAAGCCACATATATATGCCACCACTCTTGTGTTGCGTATGATTACTACATGGTTTCAATCTCCTGGACTCAATATCAAAGTTTCAAAAAAATCATTTTACAAATCATTTTTCCAAGTATGGTAGGTTAATTGGTTTACCTAAAGCAAGACTACAGCTTCCAGAATATCTTAAGAGTTGAAATGCGGAGTCCTGGAGAAAGGGAGTCATCTGCTAGCCCTACGATTGGGTACTGCACATTGGGAGTGCAGGGGGGTGCAAAGGGGAGATACAAAAAAGTCCTTAAATGCAATCAGTTTTAACAGTGTCTTCTTTACTTTACTCCACTGCAGATATAGTAAAATTTTGATTCAACTATGATGAAATAGTAAATTCTGCAAATTCCATGTGCTTTTCATCAAACAACGTTTCACAAGCTGGGTTAAGCAAGCCATATTTATCAGGGCAAAAGTGAAACTCTGTGTTCCAGAGTAAAAAGTGATGTTGGCTTAATAGACAGGGCTCTCACAGGTGCAAGTCATGACACTGAACCACTTGGCTGCCAACAAATAACCATGTTCTAGTATTAGTAATGCTATGCTACCCGAAGCACTGCTACAAAACTTTGCGCCTGCGTATCATCTTTTCGTATCAATAGGTTTTACCTTGTGATCAAACTTATTTCACTAATGATCATGTTTAAACTTGTAATCACTATTCAGTTTGTCTGCTAGACTAGAAGGTGGATTAACTCAATTCTTCACCTTCAGCATACTGTTTATTATTGCTACAAAATGTTAGTGCACAAGAAGCAAGAGGAAAAGTAAATCTCTATCGAGCAAATGTCATAAATGTGTGCGCTGCAAACACCCAAATGTCACAGAACTGCGTTGAAAATGTGGCAATCCTGCCCTCATATGAAGGATCCAACATTCATTTTCATTTTATCTGTGGGTCTCTGACCAACACCCATCAACACCTCACATCCCTGACCAGAACATTCAAACCTATGGATAGTTTAATACATAAGACCCTCATGTCTGACGGGCAGTAACGTAGATCTATAATGCTAAAGGTGAGAACCCATAATTGACACTCTTCTACCCGAGCTGCCCAAACCATCACATTGGGTGGATCCTAACCAAAATACTTATTCAAATTATCATATCAATTTAGCTGCTTCAAAATCAACACTTACAGGATGAAGTTTAGAGGGATCATCCAATTCTAGAGTGGCTACAATGCAGCCAGACTCTAGCACTGCCCCTGGCCTCTTCACGTAATGAATGGTGCCTGATTCTTGCACAGTCAAACTCATGACCATCTTCATAACCTGCAGAGAAAGAAGACAAAATCAGTATACACATTATTCAACCCCAAATAAAAGTGACAGTGAGACTGAAATCAGCTAACCGTTCTCGTCACTTTGAAGAAACATTTCTTTATTGAGGACTTGACACTGGAACTTATAACTGGCTAGGTGCACTATTAAATTATTCAGTATGCTACTGATGTACTGTATCAGTACTTCAAACACCAAGCTGCATTAAATAGTATACTGCTAAACCAAAAACAAAACTGAAAGCTCCAATTAACTACAGTATTTTATGAAACTTCACAGAATATACTACAATGTAAAGAAACTAAAATACATTGAAAAGAGCATTGGAATGTATTACTTTTAAATTTGTTTTATGTCTGGAACAATTTTATTTGCCAGTCACATTTGTATTCAAAACCTCATCTAAGTCAGAGACTTTACATGCTACGACTGTTGACCCGATTTGGTAATCTATCAACACATTCTAAAAGAGATAGTGGCATGAGAGAGTGATCTTTCAAAATGTCACCCCAGAACGTCAGCACTCCAAACATGCCTTACCAAGTGACAGGGAATCGAATAAACATGAAAGGAGTAGGAAATGCTATAATATGTTGCCCTCACAATGGTTTGGTACAGACATATAGTTTGCAGCAGTAAATGGTATGTCCATTTACTCTATTTGGGTATTTTTAAAGGGATTTTATGGAGGTATGTACCCCAACCGAAGGAGATCTTGGTTTGTACTACGAATATAAGAACGGAGACTCACAATTATCAGGAATGGGAGTCGCAGCTTTTAGGGGGAGTAGATTCCACCAGAAAGTTGACGAAACAAAGATTTGTTTGTACTTGGAAAGTTGAGAAGCATCCATCTCTGCCTGTACTCGAATCAGAATAAACACATGAGCCTACACATGCAGCAACAAAAATGCACTTACAGGCTTAGTAATAATGTAATTAAACCTCAGTTGTTTACATTAAACAATGGCACAGTTCCAAACTTTTCTTTATGACCCTTCATACTGACATCTTGGGTTTCCATGCTCCTCAATTCATATTAAGATGCATGCAAAGACAATTCATCATTTATACAGATGAGATTACAACATTATCACTAGTGTGGCTGGAGGCCGGAGGCTGTAAAACCGGCTTGACTCTCTATGGCCTGAGGCTGAGAGAGGCATTTCACTAATTTTTTCACCATACTGCTTCCATGCACAACACAGGTCTAGGAATCCTTTAAGGGCTAGGATGAGAAAATAATAGGAACTGGATCAAAGACAGATGTAAAAAAAAAAAAAGGGAAAAACTGATAGAACATGCAAAATTGTATACCCAGACTATCTTAAATGCCTATAACACCTATTGCCTGTTCACGAAACTGTGCTGAAAATGCACAATTGTTCAAAGTTTTCTGAGCAAAGGGTGAACCCCCACCACTCCTTATGAATCTTGCTTGGCACAACATAAGAGAGCAGTATTTAAACAGTGCCCAACAAACCTTATGGGTTTTTAGACAAACGATGACCATTATGCTCTAAAATGACCCATTTAGCATTTTCCACACAATTATCTTTTGGGGCGTACATATCACTCCTGACCCTGAATATATCACTGCACTTTGAAGTGGGTATTTACACCCTCCACTCTGCAGAGTTCGCAGCCACCATTATTTGTGAAAGCCACTTGGGTCCAATCATTTTGGAAATTCATCAACCACTGCTCTTCAGGGCACCACCTCCAACCCTCCCTAGTACCAAAGCCTGCATATATTACTTAGAAGGCCACAATCAGAACCCTAACTAGAAAGTAAAAATCTGAGGTTTTTTTATAACGTGCACGATGGTAGTTATTCACCAATTAGCAATCTGCTGTTGGCTAACCTCAGAGATTAGAGAAGAAAAACGTTTTCTCTCTGAAGTCGATATCTGTAAAAAAAAGAAAAAAAATGCAGCGCAAACAAAAAAGCTTAATGCAACATTACATCAGCTCCATGCTGCACTTCACAAAGTATAGCGTTGATATACTTGTATTACCCAACACCAAAGTTCCCTGTACAAAATGTATGCAGTGTTTCTGAATACAGACCTGCATCGGCGCATTTTGTAAATCGCTATGGGTCTATTTTCTTTAACTTTATGATAAATTGCTGAAATGCCATTTCACTCTGTCCATCAGACAAAAGTGCTTACATGAGAGTTTTTATTTGTTCTAAAGACCACAGAGGTTCTCACTGTCCATTAAAATAGTTTGTTTCTTCACGTGCTGCGCTTACCGTTACCTTGGATCTCAGTGATAGAGGGTCTGGGGTAAGAAACATGATTACAGGTTTGGGAATCATAACATAAGAGGATCGGTATTTCCAACGCCGATTGTCTCATATTTTAACTTGGTATTTCACACGACGATTTCAGCTGTGGGCTGACTTTTCACAATATAACATAAAATAGCAGACGTGAAAAAGTGCAACCTATACCAACTTATAAAAAATAGTGATAAAAGGTAACAGTTGGCTTACAACGTAGACACAGGTCTGTTACTTGGCCATCTTCATTTGCCAATCATAATATAGCTATTCCTTTACATTCTTTTAGGACCTAAGTAAGTATAGTGATACTCAAAGTGCAGCCCCTTAGTCAAGAGCAGCACTGGGCTAATGCTTTTATAAGTCAGCACTAACAAAAATATGTTAGATAAAACGGCAAGCATTTATTTAAAGGTTAATTGAATTTAAAGAAAGGGAAGGGACTAGGGTGTGCTAAACCATTTAACTAAAGAACACCTTCATTTATAAAGACATCTTGCAGTAAAAGTATGATAAAGTCTGTTAATAACTCATTAACACGCAGAACCGTTTCACCGTAGTAAGTCACATTATCAGTGTACTGAGAAGTATTTTTTTTTAAGTGATAGTTTTCAAACATGAATTGAGGAACATTCATTCTTTCCGGATAACAATGGCAATAGTGTATGAAGAGGCAAGTCAGTTGTCATGTGTACTTTTTGGGGGCCGGAGTTTTGGTTATACATGAACAACCTATAGTTTATTAAACCAAACACACAGGGAAAGGTTTTGTGCTGCACACATCCTGAAGTCCTGTATATCGAAGTCCACGTATGCGATTGTGAAGAAAAGGGAGGGAAAGTGAAATAAAATAATTACCTGGGATCACACAGTTTGGTTAAGCGGTGAAGCTGGGATTCATCCCATGTTTTTATTTTTATATTGCACAATTCAGATATTAGATATATACGCCTAGCTTCCCTTACACCCACCTTACCACAAACCCCTCCCCAAACCCCGACCGCCACGTTGCTGGTATCAATGCGGCCCTCGGTCACACCACCGACGAAACTTGTGGCCCCTGGGAAAATGTTTGTGATTACCCATGTAAAATTTAGGTTTTAGAAGAGTACTCTAATTCAACGTTTGAGGCATACAAATAATATTGGATAATGCTTAAAATAAAAGCAAAAAATAAATTACCCTAGAAAGAATGCCTTCAGTTTAAAATTGTGTTCCGACTTCATATAAAGGATGGAAGCAAATTAGAAATTATTATATTTAGTACCTCTATTTCAGCAAAGCATTGTCCAGCATAAACATGGGATCCGTCTTCAACAGTGTACTGCAACAACTTGCCAGCAGAGGGCGATCTTAGCTTGGTTGGATCTTTCTCTTTTTCAAAAACGCACGTTTTGTTGCCAATCGTAATGCGGTACCTTAAAACAAAAAAAAAAAAGAGATGCAGATCAAATATTTTTTCGCATCTGTGGATGCTGCCTGCAGCACTGTTAGAGAGGATATTATAAATATGAAATAAACCTTCAGATTACTTCCGGATCGGCAACTCCACTTCTAAAGTTTAACATGCCTCGACTGGTCTAACATTCATGGACTTACACTGTGGACACAATCCTGGAGCCGCAAGTAGAAAGGTGTATGCGGTTTATATGAAGAGAATTGACTAGATGGCATGGCCCGCAGTCAATGACGGCGTCTCGGAGAGAGTGCTGTCTGCTGGTTGCCGTTTTTTTTTATCAGGAACTCCTAGTGGGGGTGGAGGGCTAGAGATGAATTTATATAAAAGACGCCAATGCCGGAGAGCCAACTTCACTGGCACCTTATCATACGCCGACGTTAGATCGTTTATACATTGACCTGATCATTAAATACAGCGCCAAGAAGTAAGGTACCGCACCTGCAAGGCTGATGGAGGGCTGACTGATGCTCGGATACCATGAGAGGCTTCGCGGGGGGCTACTCCATAAACTAAGCACCAGGGTCTAACTTCATATCAGAAACCGGTGCCCTGCAGCACCTGCCTGCACCACAGATGTCAGAGTCCCATGTATACCACCTCTAGGTACATTTTCATGGCACTCAGGGCTTTAAGTGGAATGAAAAAACTAGGGGCAGGGGTCTCTCAAAGGGGCGTGGCCAGTGTAATTAAGGGTGTGGCTTAAAAACGGGTAAGCTAAAAATATGTGCCTAGCATAGTGTGGCACCTGACTGGTAATATGCTACTTCTATCATTGCATCCAGATATCTAGTACAACAAATAACATTACACCTACAACAAGCCAAGACCATTGGCTTTGCCAGTGGTTGTTAGTTGTGTAAGATAAACATGTAACAACTATAGCTCGTAGTATAAAATATTGAAAATGTTTCTGTTTTTAAATGAATGGACACAACGTACTAAAACGAGCCTCTGTGAAGGTACTTCAAAGTCAGTGAAGGCTCGTACTGCTGCAGAGTTACGATTTCTTGTTTCACCCTGAAGGTCAAGACAAAAATGGAAAGCTCGATAGAGACCTGTTTCGGCACCTGCTTTTTAGCACACCGGCAGGACCTGGCACACTTAAAGCCTTGATGGCAATCATGGAGGTCAATGGGTCCTTTGCAACAATCTTTCTAGCTTCATCCTACTCGTTATCACAGCAAAACAAGCATTAGCATAGCCAATAGGTCTCGCCTTTGGGACCTTATAAGTGTTTGGTTATCCAGCACAATATCCTTTGTGCAACAACATCAACTGTTGCATGGCTAGACACTTATAAGGTCCCAAAGGTGAGACCAATTGGCTATGCCAATGCTTGTTTCTAAAGGGCCCAGTGATGTGGAATTTTTGGCAAACAACTGTGCTGCAAGGCTGGATGTGTCCCCAACCTTGTGGGCTCCTGTGAAAAAGTGCCATCTTTCTTGCATGGTATGCCCCCACTTTTTGCTGAATTGCTGAATGTACTTTGACTGAGTGTGCTCTGGACTCCTGCCAATCAGGTGCCCAAGGCCTATGTTCCTTCCCTAACAACCTAAAACCCAAATTGGTAAACCCTGGCCACATGTCAGCCCCTGGTAAAAGGTACCCTAGGTACCCAGGGCCTTGTGACCTGGGAAGGCCTCTAAGGGCTGCAGCACTCATTGTGCCACCCTTAGAGGCCCTGTACCCTAACACACACACTGCCCTTGCAGGCTGAGTGTCTGGGTACAAGACAAAACAAAGAGTCGACATGGCACACATCCCTGTGTGCCATGCCCACCACCTACACTGCCCTGGCATACATCAGCCACCCCTCTAGCTGGGTGCCCTATGCCAGTGGTGTGGGCACAGGAGCATGAGCCCTGTGCCCCTATAGTACCCAGGTCCATTCCTGGGCACTGTAAGTGCAGTGCTGCCATTTAAGAGTACATGGTGCTGAGAGCTCGTCAATCACAAACTCCACAGCCCCATAATAGCAACACTGAAGACTGAGAAGTTTGGCATCAAACTTCTCAGCACATTAAACCCGCACTGCCAGTGTGGGATTTAATGTACCAAGCACCCCGAGGGCATCTTAGAGATGCCCCCTGAAACCTAACCTACAATCCACGTCTTTTCTAGGAGGCTGCCTAGGCTGCCACACAGCAGACATGTTGCTGGACCCCGGGGTAGGAGAGCCCCTGCTCTCCTGGGCCTGCAACAATGCACATCCTGGGCGTGGTGCTAGATCTCCTCTCCCAGGATGGGCAGGGGGAAGCTTCAAAGGCATGCCACCTCTGTGAGCTTCCCCAGGCCACTGGCAGCCCCCACTCTCGCGGGAAGCCTGGCCGGAAACCCCAAATAAGGACAGGGGATGTGCCAGCCGGCCAACCCCACCCCTCAGGTGGGGGAGGCGAGGTGAAGCACATCTCCGGGCTCTCGCCATCTTGAAGATGGGAAGCCCTGCCCAATCAGGACTAGGCTACTGCCTCCCTCCCACAGGAGAGAGGCAGGATAGGGGGTGAACCCACCCCAGGACAGGGACCCATTGGTGCCTGCCCTTCACCTACCTGTAACGCCCCTACATCTAGTATTTAGCGCCACCCTGAACCTTCCTTCCCCTGATTCCAGATTCCGAAATACAAAGAAGAGCAAGAAGAAAGAAGACCTGCCCTGCAGCTGCTAAGAAGAGGAAGACACCAACTGCTTTGGCCCCAGCCCTACCGGCCTGCCGACCCCCGGACCTGCTCCTGCTCCAACCTGGCAACTCTTGTGGCCAGCAACCTCACAAACCGCGAAGGACCTGGCTACCTTTTGGCTCTAAGCACCTGGGACTCCCATGAGTAGAGGCTCTACTCAAAATCAGCATCTAATCCCTGGCATCAGTCCGGAACCGCGAACCCTACACACTCTGCACCTGCCAAGCCTGGCCTGTGCCAGAGTGAACGGCCCCCTGTGCCCAACTCCTGGGTACCTACCTATCCTCCAACTACCCAACTTACCTCTCGAAGTGGTGGTGGCACCTGAGAATCTTCGTCACCGAGCTTGCAGTCGTTTTCTAAACCGGAGCTTTCCCATTGAAATCAATTGAGCCCCTGCACCCAGCCGCCCGAGTGGCCCTGGCAGTGTAACCTTTGCACCTATCTACTTCCCCGTTTGCCCTGAGTAAGTGACCAGGAGCCCAGCTCCCACAGCCGCGTGGCCTGCTAGTCAGCAGCCACCAACCAAGGCCCCCCTGCCTCGCATAGGATAACATTGGGCCTAACGCACTCTGCACCCGGCTGCCCCTGTGCCGCTGAGGGTGTAACAACTGTATCTACCTGACCCTCGGAGATCCCGGAGTCTGTGCCCAGAACCTTAACTTTGACAGTCGAGAACTTACCTGAAAGCCGATAACTCAATTTTCTCCATAGGGTAACATTGACTGTTTTTTCTTGAAATTTCTTCTAAGTGTGGACTTTTCAAAACTTAAAATATTCACCAAAAATCAGCCGACTAACGAAAACGAAAATACTCACCTGCTATTAGGTGAGCTCCCAGTGCTGGATCTTGGTGCCCAGCACTGACCCTGAAAAATATTCACAACCGTACTTACCAGTAACCCAATTTTCTTCCATAGGAAACCATTGACTGTTTTTCTGTGAAATTTCTTCTAAGTGTCGATTTCTGCAAACTTTAAATATTCTTTAAAAATCGTATAAATTGTGAAAACGTAATTACTTTCCTGTTTTGGATAAAGGTCCCAGTACTGAGTCTAGGCACCCAGTACTGGAGTCCAAAAGTAACGAGAACATACTATTCCTGCAACTTGAATTTTTTTTTCATAGGGAATCATTGACTGTTTTCTATGAAATATTTTCTAAGTGTCAACTTTTAAAATAGCAAAATATTGTCTAAAAATCATAACAGTAACTAAGCCGACTTTTATCACTTGTTTCTAAGTAATGACCCAGGACTGAATCTAGGATCCAGTCCTGGAATCCTAAAAGTAATCTATTGCAAATAACTTGAAACTTCCATTGAACTCAATGCATTATTGTGTTTAAAATTGTGTTGCCTATTGCAACCACTTGTAACTTTCTACAAAAGCCAATTGCATATTGCAAAAGTATTTATATAAAGCATCTCATTCTGAGAAAGTATATTTTAATAACTATTGTTGGTTCTAAAATAAAACAAGCATATCTTTTTTATATATAAACCATTGGCCTAGAGTTCAGTTATTGAGTGTGTGAGACCATTTGCTGACTGAGTGTGTGCCACAAATGCTTTACACTGTCCTCTGATACTGCCTTACTGCTCGACCAAGCTACCACTTTAGAGAGTAAGGTTATATCTAATTTTAGCCTCTGCCAAACCTCTGGGGACTGTGGACTCTGTACACCCTGTACCTATTTGGGAACAGTATATACAGAGACACTTTCTCACAGCTCCTGGAGAAGCGGAATAGACAGCCTTAATGCAGCACCAGGCTCAAAGTCACGGTCCACTGCACTTCAATATGGCTGTCTTTTACTACCAAAACGGGGAACAAGAGGGCAATTTACTTTTCGTGTATTAATGCCCATGGACCCCTCAAATGCAACTGCCAGTGCAGTAGCGAGACACAACATGGTTGGATTGGACGTGTCTGTACAGTCACTCTAAAAAAAAAAAAAAAAAAGAACATTTGCAATGCAACAAGTCTCGCATTGTAGAACTTTTGACCTATTGGCATTGTAAATGACAATGCCTTTTATTAATGCAGGATTTTTAAACACATAAATAAAAGGCATTGTCGTTTACAGTGCCAATAGCTCAAAATCTCGCAATTGCGAGACTTATTACGTTGCAAATGCTTGTTCTTGTCAGAAAACGATTAATCTTCACAGCCATTTGAAAGTTAAGTTACGGAACAGGCTCGTTTCGCACTGGAATGAATAACTATAACTTTTACTAACATTTAAGACTGCAGTTAGACCCTCAGACGCGAGTCACTATTAACTATAAACCACTCTGCGACAGTTACGCATAAAACGATTATACAATGAACCATAACGGGTTTAAACTAAACAAAAAGCAGTTGGAAAGAGATGAAAACGCTACATTCTTTGCAAAGAGTCTAATCCCAAGCGTAGGTTTAGCAAATCAGTTTAGTAGTTGGTGAAGTAGTCAAATTAACAGGGTAACTACTCGTAAGATATAACTGCTCCAATCAAGGCTAAATGACAAAATATTTTCAATAAAACATTATTTTTTACACAGTAGTAGAAACCCACACAATACATACTTAACACAGCTATAGTAGGGCCGCAGTGATCGATTCAACAATGCCTTTATGTTTCAACAATTCTTCACTGTTGGGCTTTCATGGGGTTGCGCCCCCTTTGCATAACATGTTAGTACAGTCCCGCGTGACGCAGATGAAATATTTATGCTGAGCGTACCGTACGGCTTGGCGCTTTGTGGTGTTCGATGTCAGGAGGGGGAGGGTGTGATCTAAGGGGGCGGATGTCATGTCTCGGTGATTAATGATCCTTAGAGTGCGGAAAGGGAGGGGGAAGATGCACCCACAGTATTTTTTCACCCCCTTGGACTAGGAATGCAAGCACAATTGTGCATCTCCACGCACGGTCACAGAGTTCCTGGTAGTAGAGGAATTTCATACACTCTCTTGACACAAATAAAAAAGTCAGTTAAGTAACAGAGATCAAACAGTCAGACGCTCTTGTTTGGAAAGAATAGCTCGGGCACAGTCATCTACAAAAGATATTTGTTGCGGTCTAGGGAGGAAGTTCCAGGAGCAGACACTAGCCAATAGTATCATTTTTACCACCAAACACTTTGGTAACTAAACCGTACTTACTGTTCTTGTGTTTTCCGAGCTTGCTTCATTACAGCTACTAAAAGCTTTAATTTAGACATTGTACAACACCGCTTGTTTTCGGATGCTTGTATAATTACAGCTTCTAAAAGCTTTCATTTAGACATTGTACTTTACCGATTTCAAAACACAGGCCCCCAAATACCGAATGGCTAATTAGACCATGAGCATGCTGTGGAGCGAGTCATATTTACTAGTAAATAAACAAACAAGCAATGCCACGTGAAGAGCTGACGAGGGGGGCGCGAAAGTGAAAGAAAAATGAAGAGCTGACGAGGAGGGAGTGGGAGGGGGTAGGGGAGGGGAATCACGCGCGCACTATAAGGCTTAATGAGCCATTACAGCAAGCCAGATGGCAGCTGTGCACATCGCGCGCGCTTGTGCGCGTAATAGCAAGCTGGTGGCCGGCATAGGTAGCACTTTTAAAACCAGCTACTAAATTTCTCGCCAGAGCAGCGCATGTGCTGGCTCTAGCGAGACCTAAAAAGAGCGGCACTGTCAATGTTTACACTACTCCCCATCACATCTAAAACCACGAAAGAACACCTTTGGTGATATCTTAACAGCAGATTCCTCACCTCTCCTCTCTCAGGTGCACAACTGAATTTGAAAAAAATCGCAACAGCTCGCAGGTGGTCTCATGAGGGGTTATCAGACTCTGCGTCAGCTCCACACCAACTCTGGACACACCGACACGCAGCCACATTTAAGGTGCCGCTCCTGCGCCCAGGCGTGAGCTTCTTTTACCGATTTCCGGGTCGCTGTGGCGCGGCTGACAAGTTCAACAGTGTGAAAAACCTAATTTGGGAGCTTGTTAACCTGAAAATTCTACTCCCCAGAATGGTGCTCTTACAATATTTTGCCGGATCCAGTCTGGCACCTGTGAGGATTCCAAAGGTGAGGAACATACGGTTACAAGGAGTACCACAAGAAAAAGCATTACTAAAGTTAAGTAACTTGTTCTTCTGATGGATACGTCTAACTGCAAATTCCTCATCTTTTGAACAGATACCAAAGCAATACCGTGCACAAGGTGGTGGGTCTGAGGAGCAAGTGGACAAATCATGCAAACAGCCTTCCCTGTGGAACTGCAAATCAAGGCAGAAATACCTGGTCAATGTATCAATGGGTAGATGGACACCTATGTGGCAGCTTCTCAGATACAGGAACAACCCTGGCCAAGGCATCTGCAGCAGCCTTTGCTCGGAAGGAATGGTCAGCGTCATAGAAGGGTGACGGCCCTCCAAAGTCACATCTGAAGCGTGGACTGCAAATCGAAAATGCTCCGCTGTTACCGCTCAATTTCCAAACACAGGTGTAAGCAATGGATGTTTAGGTGCAGGGCCCTGTCGTACAGCTGAGACGAATGCCCTTGCCAAAGAGGAAACCAAAGTGGAGTGCAAAGACTAAGATGCAACAGGTCAGAATACCAGACTCTTTAGGCCCAGTTTGGCGCTATCAGGATGAGTTGCACTTGGTCCATCTCGACCTTGTTCAGGACCCATTGCAACAGCAGCTGAAACAAGTACAGAAGTCTGAGAGCCCACAGACAGCAGAACGTGTCTCAAAAAGACTCTTGCAGAGGAAACTCCAGGATGCAAAAGGCCTGAAAATACATGTTCTCGGTGTGGTGAAAAGATCTACTATGGACGTGGCCCATTCAGAGAATAGGCCTTCCACAACCTCTGGGTAGACTCCACTCGTCGTTGGGAAGATGAAGCTAGCTGAGTAAGTCGAATCAAGTGATTCACCATCAAAGAAGAGACGAGCTACTAGCATGTACAGTGCGTTTCTAGGCAGAGCTCAAGACATTACATGACCCTTCTGCTGAAGTACCACAAAGCAGTCATATTCTCTGTCAGGACCTGGACACACCTGCCCCGATGAAAGGCAGAAAGGCCTTGAGGGGAAGGTTATTTTTCTTCGCAGGTCTAGAAGACTGATATGGTCCCAATTTTCCATCGAGGACCAGATGTTTCTCATCCCCACATCATCCAGGTAACTTCCTGTCCAGAGACAACACATCTGTTACCAAATGAAAGCTCCTGCAGGGTCAGAGAGAATAATGTGTTACACAAGAGGTTTGTGTCAGTCTGCCATCACCACGTCCAAAATTTAAATGTGATTCAATAGGCCCTCCCAATGTTGGGCCGACTGCAGGCAAAGGCTCCACTGCAGAGCTGCATTTGACAGCGAGCAAAAGGCACTAGCAGGATGCATGAGGCCAGGAGACCAAAAAGCCTCAGAATCATCCAAGCTGGAAAAAGGGCTTGTTTACAAAACCTTGGGACAGCCCAAATGTCCCAACTCGACACAGAAAGAAAATGCTCTCAGAGCCACCGTGTCCAAGATGGCCCCTATGAAGTAAATTTCACTGTATGAGCTGAAGGTCGGACTTGAATATATTGATCGAAAATAACCTGGTGGACAGCAATGAGACCACCGCCTGTAGGCGATCAAAGACTAGCTGTGGTAATGGAGACTCCAGGAGTCAGTCATCAAGGTGGAGGAACAAATGTACCTCAACCTGTGAAGGTGGGATGTGACCACCAACTGTACCCTTATGAACACCCGGGGGGCCTAGGTAAGGCCGAACACCAGGACAGTGAATCCATAATGCCCCACTAGACCCTGCACCTTAGGTACCACATGTACAACTGCTGGACTGGTACATGAAAATACGCTTCCTGAAAATCAACAGACACCATCCAGTCTCCAGGGTACAAACCTGATGGGACCTGGACCAACATCAGAATTTTTAACCTATCATTCCTCAGAAAGGTATTGAGCAGCCTAAGATCCAAGCTAAATCTCAAAATACCATCTTTATTGGGAATCAAAAAGTAACAGGAGTAACAGGCCGAACTCCTCTCTGCCTTCTGTACACCTCGATCAGACCCTTGGCAAGTAAAGATTAAACTTCGTCCAAAAAGACAGAGGAGTATCTGCTGAACCCAGAGACTAAAGTCATCCTTGGTGGGGGCATTTCCCTAGCACACTGTTAGTCTGGATTCTGGAAGTTAACTACAGAAATGTTGACGTGGCTCACCAGATCCATGAAGGGTGTAGAAAAAGAAGAACCGACATCATCGTGCAGAGGTGGCACCTATATGTGTCTCCATATTGTAATGTCCGAACGCAGTGTGAAGCAGATGCGGCCAGCTGTCAGCAATTTTTGCAGATGTAGTCTGGCACCTGGGAGGATTCAAAAGGTTAAGAATCTGTGTTTAGACGTATCCATCTGAACAGTTCTCGCTAACTTGCATTTGTGACTAAGAATTATTGGGGTCCAGTGGTCTGATGTCATTACTCATTTCAAGTATATTGATTTGCTGCTGACAGTGTCCTTTGAACTTCTAGAAACGCTGGAGGACTGGAGTCTTTAAGAACACTGCATCTATAATCTGGCATGGCCTCTTATGTACATGTGTTTTTTCCCTGTGCTGAGAGGGAACTGAATTGCTTGAAAGATGAAAGCATTATGGAAAGTTCAGTTGTCTTGTGTATAGTTTTCATACACTTTTTTTTCAACTAAGGAGATACTGGCCTATCTGTCTTGCAAAGAACATCATTTGTATTTTCTTGCATATAGGACTGTCTTCCTCAAACCTGTCTCTGAGAAGTTGGTGGGGCTAGGCAGGGCTTTAAGTGGGCCGGGTCTCACCGGGTCTGAGCACCGGCAGTTTTTTTAAGGGGGCCTGGAAACGGGTCTCTATCGGGCTCTCTTTTGTGTACTGGCACAGGCGGCCCGTTTTTTTACCCGGATTTGCAGTGACAGCAGCACTTCGATGTGCGCATGGTGCAGAGGCGCAACTAGAGCCAAATTTCGGGGGGGGGGGGGGGGGGGCCGAATCTTTAAACAGTAGGCAGAGTGGCGCTGATTTTGGGGGTGGGGGGGCTCAATCTAGGCAGAGTGGAGCTGCAGGGGCTCTTAGAAGGGGTGAAACAACAGCGAGGCCTCATTAACATGCAAATGGTCTTTTTAAAGACCTGTGAAGTGCTCGGGCGCGGCTTTGTGCCTGCCGGGAAGCGGTCTCATCCCGGGCTGCCACACACGAGGGGGGGAGGGGGGGGGGGGGGGGGCTGAAGCCCTTTGAGTTCAATGGGTGTTGCGCGCCTGGCGTGGTGAGCCTTGTAGAGAAAGGGAAATCCTTTAAAGAGAGTCTTTTTCTCTATGGATTTCCCTTCTGTTTTTGAAACTCAGGAGCAGCAACATTGTCGTGGTGTCACTTTTTCAATATTATATACAAGCTATAGTTGCTGCTTATTTATCTTATGCAACTAACAACCACTGACAAAGCCAATAGTCCTGACACGTAGGTATGATGTGACTTGTATCATATATCTGGACGCAATGACAGAAACAGCAAAATACAAGTCGGGCAGCACACTATGCTAAACACAGATTTTTAGCTTACGTGTTTTTAAGCCACGCCCTTAATTACATTGACCACGCCCCTTTGGGAGACCCCTTAGTTTTTTCCTCCCACTTAAAGCCCTGGGGCTAGGAAACAGTGAATGGCATATCTACTTACTGGTGTCTTTGCTCTTCGCCGGGGGCCTCGCTGTCCCAGCAAGCAACAGCCCAGGAGAGGAGGGGCTTCCGCCATTCTCCCTGTGCGCTTTAAAGCGCTCCCCTTCTGCCAGGGCGCGAGTGATTCAGGTGTCCGAGTTTCGCCAGGGGCTGCCTCGCTGTCCCAACAAGCATCACCCCAGGATAGGAGGGGTTCCAAACATCCTCCCCTTGCTGCACGCTTTAAAGCGCTTGCCATCTTCCGCAGCGCGGGTGATTGAGGGGTCTGATCTTCGCCGGGGGACTCGCTGTCCCAGCAAGCATCAGCCCTGGAGGGAGAGGCCCCCCGACATCGTCCTCTCGCGATTTAAAGCGCTTGCCATGTACCGCGGCGCAGGTGGTTCAGGTGTCTTTGATCTTCGCCGGGGGACTCGCTGTCCCAGCAAGCATCAGCCCAGGAGAGGAGGTGCTTCCGACATCCTCGCCGCCTCTTTAAAGCGCTTGCCCTCTCCTGCAGCGCGGGACACACCCAGAGACCCCTTGGCTCTGAAGTTGGCCACCAACGTTTCCATCAATTGAGCTCACCGGATATTTAGATATTGCAGGTACTGTAGCTACATCTTTCGCCTTATATTTCTGTAGCCCCCACCTCTGCTGGACCCTCTTGTATAAACACAAGAGTAGACTCGCTATACGTGTCCTGTGATTGGCTTAGCCTCGTTGACCGTGTAACTGGCATCGGGCCACTGAGACTAGAGGGGAGACGGCTGGGCAGGGGCACATACTGGCAGTGGCATCTCGATCTCTTGTTCTTCTTGCCGGACCACGTTACTGTTATCCCCGCCCCCTCGTCACGGCGAGGCTTGGTAATCTTTGGTTAAGGGCCTCCTCAGAAATGGGTTAAAGGAAGACAAAAGGGAGCCGTAATGGGGTTACTAAAATGGCTAAACGGGCTGTATCTAGTGCAGAAGAGAATTGAGTGGCCAATGACGTTGACACTCTAATTGAAGAGGTGGAGAGTTTACTCAGTGGTCATAAAAACTGCTCGATACAGGATGGAGAGTGACGGATATTTAAAAAAACACAAAATAACTTCCTAGAAAGACCTTATCTAGGGCAGGCATAACTATGGTTCCTGTTCCCAAAGATGATAATGATGCAGAGGGCACAGACATAGCAGGCGGTGAGTCTGGGACTCGTAACCTTTCAGCACCACTGCATAGCGTACCTGATTTTGGTCCAAGTGATATTTCTGTGGGCCCAGTTGTGGCATCTGCTATTGTACGCGCAAATCGGTTTAACCCCTTGGTACATTTGAGCACTATGACTGAGAAGGTTGATATTTGTACTTATGCCGGGGGGCGAAGAGTGTGGCTGACGGTGGTCTATTGAATACTAGTAAGTGCTCCTGTCAGAGCAAACTAACTCAGCTGAAATTAATTGTTAAACAACTACTCACTGAAGTTTCGCTCCTAAGAGGTACTGTGTCAAGACTTACTGACAAAATTAATATGAGCTACCCACTTGGAACTAGCAGAGGGAATGTAGAAAACACTAGCTTCCAGGCCAATAAAAGGGGACGGACTGCTCTGGGTTCTGGATCCATCAGTTCACATGCTGAACTACAGTCTAGCTTTGTGGCGGCCTCCAAGGTCCTTAAAGCATGCCGGGATTCTATACCACGTCACACGAGCAAGGAGTACTCACGGGTAGGCGGGGTGGGGGGAGAGGGGAGGTTGCATCGAGAGCAACACCATATGCCCCTTTACATATTGCCACCTGGGATCACGGTAACACCTCTGGTAGGGGCCCGACCTAGGGGAGGGCTGGGGTGGCACTGATGGAGCAAGGATTCAAGAAAAAAAAACTTGTTTGGAGAAATCCCTCATTAACTTCTATTAACAATTAAAATCTGTAGAAAGAGACACAAAATAATATACACCAGACATTGACAAGCGGGAGAAAGCTTTATGCACGTTTAATTAACACGGAATTAATGCAACGCAACTAAAACGCGCTTTAACTTGGAAATTGCTTTGCGCATGTGCAAACCTGAATTACGTAGAAGTGACTTGACTAACCCGCATTGAGAGGGAAAAACTCTCACGCATACACAAGAAGGACTGAAATGTGGTTGTGAGGTACCACATGCCCGGCATATGCTTGTGTGAGCTAAAAGGAAAGCTGCTATTATTAATGTTTTTGCTCAAGAGAATAATAACATAAGTTAGAGTAGAAGTGGGTGGTAAACAGTGAGAACTATATATATTTAAGAAATTTAACATCTGTTATGATTCCTTTATTGATAGTGCACATTTGGGCCTGCTATTGTGCATGAACAGAGGAAAATGGCGCTGGATGAAATGGGACCTGCGCATGCCCAGTGAATTCACAATGTGACCTAATGACCGCGGAGCTGAAAGACTACCCAGATTCAAGGAAAAAAGTTGTGTGAAAGAAGATGTGTAGTATTCCTCGTCTGTGGAACTGTATTACAATTTTTATTAAATTGGCAACAATAGATGTATGGGAAATAAGTGAAATATAAATTTTGAATGAGCTACAGGGGAAAGATTTGCAAGACAAAGGAGGATTAATAAAAATGAATGTCAGCATGGTGTGACGATGACTCCCCTACCCCCGTCCAATTATATTCCGTATTTCATCAATATTTGCAACCTTTGAGGGTGGGACATGTAAAAATAAAGACTATAACTAGAGTGACTTAAGTTAGCAAGGGAGAGACATCGATGCTGAGAGAAAGAGAGAGAGAGACGAGAGCAGCAAGAAGAAAAGAAAAGAGAGAAGACTGGGAAGATTCAGATCTAAATGACAGCCTGAATTGGATTAGAAGATTTCGGAAGAACATTGAGGAGGGAGAGAGTGTAAGAGAGGGATGCGACCCGGTGCGTCAGGTTTATAGGGAAAGTCTAGTAAGTATCTGTTCTGTCCTGATCCTGTCCTATAATCTTTGTCTCTTGATCCTAATTCAGGGGACCCCCACCAGTCCTTTGGTCAGAGGGGTGGTTTTCAGTATTTCTTTAGGTAATTATCATCTGTCTCAATTTTGCATATTTCTTTGCAAAAGTATTTTATCTATATGCCTTTTGTCTCTACATCTATCCACTCTTTTGCATTTTGATTTATTGAATGAAATCTGTTATTGAATGTTCTTGCTAAATTAATTTTCTCCCACAATAAGAATGATGATGCTTGCACTGTGAATCTGTAAATGAGCGTTCAATTTATGACTGAATTCTTAGATAAAGCGTATGAATCTTACCCAGAGTCTGTGGTTATTTCACTGAGATCTGTGGATTAGTTAAATAGTTGTTAATATCCCTATCAACTAACGCAACTAATGGTCCATCGATCAGAGGAAAGAGTGTTGATTCATGAAGATTAGTTAGGCATGGAGTTTTTTTTTTTAAATTAAATGTTCTCTCAGAAAACCAACTAATCAGAACTTAAGTGAAATAAAAAACTTGAACCCCAGCGGATTGGCCAGGGATTTTGAATGAAACTTTCGGATAAATGAATATGGGCCCATTGACATTTTTGGTTTAGTGAATTTTCCAACCTTGGCCTTCCGCTGGATCAGTTTTTCTGGTAGCAGAATTATGGTTATTATTGATTAGTTTGGTGATTATTAGTTACTGATTATTGATTATTAACTATATGTTTAACACTAAGAGTTAGTGTCGCGTTCTATGTTGTCTGGAATTACAGGTACAGAGATACCTGGGAATCCCAGGAATGGAATTTAGAGGAGTGTGGTAAGGAAATCACACTGCAGAAGGTTACTCATCTGTTGTCATAATACTGAGAAGCTACGGAGGGCTGGCAGTGTTATATTCGGACTATATCGTATAAGACTAGAGTGTGTATGACAGCAAAGGGCCCACCTGTGAAACTTTGGCCTTACTCAAGAGAGGAGTAACCCGTCCTCCCTGAGCTTAAGTGAAGGGTAAACAGTGGTTTTACTCGTAGTGACAGGAAGTATTTTCTTTTTTAAACAAATGAAGAAAACTATCTATGGTTTAGCGGAGCAGACAGAGTAGCTCTGTTTTTACATTACTACTAACGGAAATTTTAAAAGAAAAATTAGAAAACACACTGTCGTATTACCTTGTAAAGGGTGGGTCAGTAGCAGGAGTCATACTGACATCACAAAGAGCCGTGCTTGTATTGGTTGAAACGGTGGGCGTGGAACAAGTGCAGATTGTAAAGGGAGGGTCAGTAGTAGGAGTAATACTGACGTCACAAGTAGCCGCGCTGACATTGGTCAGACAAGTGGGTGTGTTGTAAGCTCTGATTAGCCAGTAGACAAGAACCGCATTGCTATTGGTTACGGAAAAGGATACATAGTGAGACCTAATTGGATTGTTAGTGTGAGTTGCGCTGGTATAGGACGAGTGTTAGCAAATAGGATACATGAGAATACGGAAGAATTTTCTGGATTTTGCTTATTGAATTTAGTTAGTAAAAGGAATCGGAAGAATGAAGTTGATTAATAAAATCAAAAATTTCTTTAAGAAGGACAAGCATGTAGTAACTAGAGAGGCAATTCTTATGGCACCTCCTAATACTCCTACTTCTTTTAGGATGATGGAACGAGGATACCATACTTGCGTCTGGTTGAAAAATAGGGTGGAATATACGAAAGGTGACTGTGTTCTAGCTTTTCCAGAGCATGGTACTTTCAATGTAAGGATTCTTCAGAATTTAAGAAATAGGATGAATTCATAAGAACCAAATCCTAAGTTAACACAGTATGAAGCTTTGGAGGAATGGGAAGTTGAGGCATTTGAACGAGAGAAATAGAGAGGAGGTAGAAGAATTAATAGAAGATTTTTACCTATGTACCGATTTGATACTCAAGGGGATCGGATGAAAAGATGGAGAAGAGCTGTAGTAACGGAGGGCTTGTATCCAGTGTTAATGGCTGAGGATCACGAAGGAAGTAAATGTAAAGAAAAAATGAAACCTATGGGTGGAACAGGAGTAGGATGTGATGAATCTGACGATGAGTTATTAGAAGACATTTTAGTTAAAACACCTCCGCCCTATCAAGAGAATGTTAGAGATACAACTCCAAGTGCGCCAATGATGGGAACTCCCTTAGTTCCGCAGGTTCTGTGTGATCCAACAGTCACCCGAATATTACAGGAAAAAGAAAGGGATGCATTGAATAAGACAAAAGAAGAAATAATTCAGAAAATAAATCAGTTAGGGTTGAATGCTGAAGCATTGATAGTACCAGTAACAATCTGTCCTGTTATTCCTTTGTATGGTGATAAATGAGACACCTCGAAATTACAAACCGTGACAAACCCACAGAATAGTGCTAGAAAAGAGGTGGTGGTGTTAGAGGATCAAACTAGTGAGACTGGTTCGAATGTGTCGTTATAAGATCTCCCAAATATTGAGACAGTAACAAACTCCGAAGAGAATTTTATCCGTAAATACAAGAAGGAAAGAACTGACTGTCACTCCAGTAGCAGGGAATTATATAGGGTTTTCATCAGAAGATTTATAGGAATGGGCAAAAGGAATAGAAAAGAAAAAACCCCAACCACAGAAAATAGATGTAAGTAAATTGCGAGTGGATTTGGAAGAGATGATTATTGGCACCATAGGTTCAGACAGATTGGGTTCATATGGAGTTGAGGAATTGTTTCTGTGCAAGAGTATAAAATGGAGAACGAAGAATCTTCACAAGAAAATAGTGGAGGTAGCTTCAGAATTTGGAATAGATATAGAGAAGTCCTCTTTTAATATTCAGTCGTATTTGTTGTTTGAACCTGGTGGCTATGATAGATTACTACTAACTCGTTTCAGATGTAATATCTATCATAGGCTTGTGAGTTTCCCATGTATAAATGATTGGTCACGAACCTTAGGCCCATGTCCGTGTGACAATTGTTCAGAGCAATCGACTTTACATGTCCTTTTATTTTGCAAATTTTATAGTAACTTGAGGAAAGTCTGGCTTGTCCCAACAATGAGGGAGTTGGGTCTGAGACAATGTCTTCCAGCCTTTCTCGTGCTGCAATTACTGGATGATATCAACAGGGCATGGAGGATATGTATGTTTTTAAAGAAAGTACTTAATCACAGGAAAACAATTGTATTGTAATCACGGATTTTAATATGTTCTTTTAGTATGAAGACTTCCAACTGTGTATACATTTTTTCTTTTAAAAGTCTTTTATAACTTTTAAATATCTATTGTAAATATGTACTTTTATGATCGTCTTACAAAGCAATCGAATAAAGTCATTTCTGATTCTATGGGACATTTTGTATATAGGTTTGTGTATGGATTGAGATCATAAATTAGTCCGATGATTCAACAGTATATGCTTTGCTGGCAAAGCAAGCCCATAGACGACATCTTGAATATGCGAAGTATTGTAGTGATGATATTGATGCAAAACACAAAAAGTTGAAAGAGAAAATGATGTGGGCACAAATAAAGTTGGCAGAACACCAAGAGGCAAATCCTGGTTCTCAAAATGACAACTAGATGAATGGTCAGAATCAGACTAGTCAAATGTTAAATGGAAACAAAGGAAGAGGACGAATGAGTAGAGAAGAAGCGAAAAAGAAATATCCTTGTCACACGTGCGGAATGCATGGACATTGAAAGAATGAGTGTAGAAATGTTCAACAGAGTATTGGGGTAAATCAAATTTTAAATCCACAGATGCAGAATGAGGTGGTGTTGTGAACCAGCAACAACAGCAGCAGCAGGTAGTTACTCCTCAGTTGCAGCTGCCACAAGCCCCTATGCCCAACCATGTGAGCGCTCAAAGGGCAGAGAAACAGTGCGAACACCTGATTTTGTGGAGAAAGTGGTAAGAATACACAAACGATTGAACAATAATGGATGCAAAGTAATGAGTGATTCGGACGAGTCTCAATGACGGTGCCTGAGGGAGGAGGAAGAGTGCGTGCTTGGCGCATCTTTGGCGGTAGATCAGTCAGGTCCATTTTTTGATGGGAAAGTTGAAGAAAATGACATCACTTATCTAGTGGATACTGGTGCTACCCGTTCTACTGTGAGAGCAGCAGAAATTCCAAACCTACCCCTCTTGTGAGAAACTAACCAAGTTGTAGGAGTCTCAAATAAAGACCCCAGTCACAAAACCAGTAGAAGTGAATATTGGAAATTTCAGAGACATGCATCAGTTTGTGGTATGTGATTTGAGTCCGGTAAACCTGATGGGGAGGGATTTGCTGTGTAAAATAAATTGCACTATCTTCTGTACACCTGATAGTATTGCTTTCCAAACACCTGATGAAGATGTTGCTTTTAAAATGATGCTAGCGAAACAAGGGACAGAGGTGGATGAGATGTTTTCACTTCCTACTGTAAGCAGTTTGCCTGATGAGCTGAAAAACACAGTGAGATCAAATGTGTGGGATTTTTCTGGAAAAGAAAATGGTCTGATGGCAAATGTAGACCCAATTAAAATAATGGTAAAAAAGGGTGCAATTTATCCGAATACACCCCAATACAGAGTCTAGAGGTAAAAAGCAGGAATTGCTCCAGTAATTGATCAAATGATTGAGCAAGGTATTTTGAAAGAGATAATGAGCAGTCCTTGTAACTCACCAATCATGGGGATTAAGAGGCATAGTGGCAAGTATAGGATAGTGCAAGATTTGAGGAAGATTAATAAGTTAGTAGTACCCTGTTGTCCAGTAGTACCTAATCCAGCAGTGATTTTGTATCAGATGCCTTGGGATGCACATTGGTGCACGGTGATTCATTTGTGCCATGCTTCTTTTCGATTCCTTTACATCCGGATAGCCAATATCTTTTTGCATTCCGGTTCGGAGACTGTATTTTGGCATGGTGCCGAGTTCCTCAAGGGTACACAGAGAGCCCATCGATTTTTAACCAGATTTTTGAAAAAGTCCCCGGAGAAATTGGTTATGCCAGGAAATTCGGTTTTGGTTCAGTACATTGATGACCTATTAGTGGCATCAAAGACAAGAGAAGCTTGTGTCACTGACACAATTGCTTTACTGAACCAACAAGCAGAAGGAGGACACAAAGTGTCGCCAGAAAAGGAAAATGCTACTTACCAGTATGCATCTGTTCTTGGCATGTAGAGCTGCAGATTCACACACTGTGCATAGATCGCCATCTGGTGTTGGGCCCTGATGTTTGAACTTTGTTGTTGTCTTGGAAAGTCTTTGGAAGTCACGAGATAGGTGGCTCCTCCTTTGGACAATAGTGCGCATGGGCATCAACTCCATCGTCAGATTGTTTTTTTGCCAATAAGGGAAATGATCGAGTTTTATGAGAAACAGAAATAGATGTCCATGTATGCTGTATCTAAACAAGATAATACTGGGACAGATAAAGGCAGCCGGGGATGTGGGCGGGCGTGTGTGGATCTGCAGCTCTACATGCCAAGAACAGATGCATACTGGTAAGTAGCATTTTACATTCGAGGCATATGAGCTGCAGATCACACACTGTGCATAGATTGCATAGCAGTACTCCTCCTTACCGGAGGCCACCAATATCTGTTGAAGTAGTTTGAAATAGCGTTTTGAGTACAGCTTGGCCCACACTAGCTTTTTGTTTTGCCTGCACATCTACACAGTAGTGGTTTGTGAATGTGTGCGGTGTAGACCATGTAGCTGCTTTGCAGATGTCATCTAAGGGAATGTTCCCTAAGAATGCCATTGAAGCCCCTATCTTTAGAGTAGAGTGGGCTTTAGGGGGAAGGTCCTGTATTTTCACACCCTCCCTAAAGTGCATAAACCTCCCAGACCCCCTCCTGGGAGACCCATTGTCTCCGGTATTAACTCCCTACTAGAACCTCTATCGAGGTACTGTGACTTCTTTCTGAAACCCATGGTGCAAAAGGCCTCTACTTATATCCAGGATACAAAGCATCTCCTGGGCATTCTCAAAGACATCACCTTTGACCCCACGACGGAACTCCTGGTGGGTCTCGATATTGAGAGCCTCTACACGAGCATCCCCCAAGACGCCACCATCCAAGTTCTTGCGGAGATGCTCTTTGCAAACCCCTGGAGCTACGCTACTCGCAGACACTATCATTCAGTGTGCAACCCTAGCGCTGAAAGAAAACTTTTTTGAGTACGAAGGCAAGATATACTAACAAACCAACGGTACCAGCATGGGTAGTGTTTTCGCTCCAAGCGTGGCGGGTTTATACGTATATCACTTTGAACTTACGCACATCCTGGGCAACACCAATCCATTCAGTTCTAATATTAGACTGTGGCGTCGCTACATCGATGACATCCTCCTCATATGGAGGGGCTCCACAGAGATGTTGCTTGCCTATACCACCTGGCTCAATGCCCGGGACAACTTCTTAAGGTTCACTCATACAGCCAGTCCTGACTCTTTGGACTTCCTTGACCTGACTATTAGGAGCGAGAACAGCGTTCTCACCACCACCACTTTCCATAAACCCACTGCCAAGAACTCCTTGCTACACTTCAACAGCTTTCACCCCAGACCTCTGCGGGAAAACCTACCATTTGGCCAGTTTCTCCGCCTCCGCAGAAACTGTAGCTCTACTACCGATTACAAACACCAAGCGGCTGACCTTTCAGTGAAGCTACAACAGAGGGGCTACCCACGCAAGGTTGTTGAAACAACGAATAAAAGGGCTCACAACCAGAACCGCGATGCCCTGTTGGAAGACTACACCAAGGCGGATTCCACTGCCCCCCTCACCTGTGTTACCACCATTAATACTGCCAGCAATCAAATGATGAAGATCATTAGAAAAAACTGGCTTATCCTGAATACTGGTACTAGAAACTGGGATCCACCTTTATTTGCACACAAACGAGCTGCCAGCTTAAAAGATCGCCTGGTCTCTACACGGCCTAAACTCAAAGAACCCATCCGCAACACTATCTGCGACAGTTGGGGCCTCCCAAAAGTCACTGGGCACTACCCTTGTGGGGATTGCAGCATCTGTCATGTCACTAGACCATCCAAAAACCTGGACTTGGAACCAGACAAGGTGTGGTACCAACAAAAACACACTTAACTGCAACTCCACACATGTGGTATACCTGATTCAATGTCCCTGCAACCTCAGGTACATTGGCATGACTACTCGAAAAGTGAGGCTAAGGATTGTGGAACACTGCAGCACAATTCGTTGCAAAAAAACAATGAGCAAATTGACCAGCCACTACGCTGAACGGGGTCATACCCCCAATGACATGTACTGGACTGTGATTGAACAATTTAACCCTACCCAGGATAACATGGCGAAGTTTCTTCTTGACAAGGAGCAACGCTGGGTATACCGCCTGTCCACCCATGTGGAAGGTCTTAATGACCAGATACCTTGAAATACCCAGAATAATTGAGATCGTCCCTCCACACTTGCGCTTCTTCTGTTTTATTTTTGCTTTTATTTTATTATTATTTTTTTCATTATTTTTTTCCTAATATTTTTTAAATGTTTTTTTCATTATATTTGGTTTCACTTTTGACTTCTTCTGTGATTTGCAGTTGACATAAGTAACTTCACGCTACTCCTTACCCACTCTGGAGGCACTGCCCATGAACCACACATACATGCCTCTTTGTCGGTTACGTGCGCGATTTACCCCCGGCTTTTGGCCTCTCTGCTTATGCGCATAATACACTCGCCACATTGCTTGGCATGTGCGAGCTGCACTTCACTGCCGATGCGCGGTTACACACCTTCTGTGTGACGCACTGGTCTTATTAGTCCTTTTAGACTTTCTTTTCTTTTTGCACGGTACTTTACCGGTCCCTGTGTGTCTGTCTTCCGTTTCTTTCTTTTTTTACAGACACCTGCCTGTTAATTGCCTGCAGCTGCTCCCCACACCTGAGCGCTATATTGGCAGGTCTGCTATTTAAGCCTCAGCTTCCTCTGCTCATAACCCAACCACGGAGTCGGAGAGAGGCCACACAGGTTTGCAGTATGAGCTCTGTCAGCTACAAGTAGGTGGGATCTAATCTCTGACCGGCTTTGATTCCTTTGCCGGTTAAGTTTATTTACTTCCCCCTCTTTTGGTGCCTTTCTCTCTCTTTTTTTACCCTGTCCAGATGGTAGCTGTGACAGAATGCCCCTACTCCTGACTCATGGAGCCGGCCCCTTTAATCTTTGGTGTAAGCATTGATGGGTTCATTCTAGTTTTTTTGTTCACCATGTTTTTACCGTGTCCTTGAGCCACTAAACACATTACCGCGTATTTTTTGCGTGCACCGCCACTTATAGCACGCTTTTGACACTGCCTCACGTGCCGTACTGCTCTGCACCTCCACCGCGGTATACCATGTCACTCATGTTACTTGATATTGCTTGAGGCTAACATTATATGTGGTATGTTTTGTGTATGTTTGTCTTTTCCCTCCCACAGGATTGGAGATAAGAGGAATACCCTCTCTGCCAGTTAAGGCGCCTTAGCGTGTGCCGCACATAGACGGCTATACACACTCTGTTAGACCTGTCCTCTCACCTTCCACTTTCTTGGTCCTGATGAAAGCCAGCCCCAGTTTCCAGGCACTGGCTGAAACATGTTGACCCCACTGGATGGTGGCGGCCATTGATACCTCCTTAGCCATCCCCTGCCTCCTTTTAATGCTGCCCATGGCCCATTATTAAATAATTCTAATTGGTTTTTGGAACCAGAGGGACAGCTTTTAAATATACACGCACTACACCATCACTGCACACTCACCTTGACAATAAACCAGCTCCGCTGCAATTGCAGGCGTCGCAGCACACTTGGGATACATTCGGTACCCCTAGTGGTGGCCGATGATGAAGCATGCCACCAACTAGGTTGGTGGGTGAGGCCTTTCTTAAAAACCTAAATGGTTTCCCTTGACTAAAGAGACTATTCTGTTTCTTCATATCTACATACACATATCCCCCTCGACCGTGGGGCTAGTTCCTTTTGATTTTCTACTTTAGGGGGAATAGACCGTGTACATTTTGCATTGTGATAGCAAATTTGTATACATTTGACGATCCACCTTGCAATGCCAGATTTTGATATGGGATTGCCTTTATGTGGTGGTGAGAAGGATACAAAAAGTTGTTTTGTTTTGTGAAAAGGTTTTGCTCTGTCAATATAGTAAAGGAGTGCTCTTTTTACGTCTAGGGTATGAAGAGCTCTTTCTGCTACTGTTTGTGGTTGCGAGAAGAACACTGGAAACACAACAGATTGGTTGAGATGGAAGGGAGAAAAAACTTTAGGAAGGAATTTGGGATTTGTCCTGAGAACCAGTTTGTTATGATGGAGTTGTAAAAATGGTTCTTGAATAGTTAGTGCCTGTAGCTCACTGACTCTTCTAAGAGATGTAATAGCTACAAGGAAAGCGGCTTTCCATGTAAGAAATTGTAGCTCGCATTTATGTAGAGGTTCGAATGGAGGACCCATTAATCTTGTGAGAACGAGGTTTAAATTCCACACTGGGGAGGGAGGTACCCTGGGAGGAATTATTCTTTTGAGGCCTTCCATGAATGCTTTAATGGCAGGCACCCTGAACAGTGACAGATGTTGTCCATTTTGTAGGTAAGCTGCAATGGCAGCAAGATGTAATCTAATTGATGTGTAATAATAATAATACCGAAGCTTATAGAGCGCGACAGCTACCCCAAACAGGGGTGTCCCGGCGCTGACAGTAGAGGAAGCTAGATTGACCTAGAAAGGTGAGAAAAGACCGGCCTCCGAAAACCCCTTAAGCCGAGCCGAAGAGCCATGTTTTCAGGGCTTTACGAAAACAGGATTCTGAACTAGCCAACCGTAAGTGGCTCCCAGACGTGATTTTCTGAAGCGGGAGGGGTTTAGCAGGTTGAGAGAGTTGGAGCGTAGCGCCCGATTCTGCTTGTAGGGGCATATTCTGTCCTTCTGGTAGCGAGGGCAATTCCCGTGCAGGGCCCTATAGGCCAGGGTCATTGCCTTAAAAATGATTCTTTTCTCGACCGGTAGCCAATGAAGCAACTGGAGGTGCGGAGAGACATGATGTCGGAAAGGGATCCGGCGAACCAGTCTCGCAGCCGCATTCTGAACCAGCTGGAGACGTTGGATGGCGTATTTGGGGAGACCTAGATAGAGGCCATTCGCGTAGTCCAGTCTAGATGTGACTGTGGCATGGACTACTATTTTCCTGCAGTCTTCCGGAAGGAGATGCAGAATTTTCCGTAAGTTTTTTAGTTTTCTGAAACAGGTTGCGGAGACCTGCTGAATTTGGGCTAGGAGAGAGAGATCAGATTCTCACCTTACACCAAAGTTACGAATGCAGTTAGTGGGGGAAGGTGGGGGTCCCATTTCCTCTGGCCACCATAGATCCGCATCGGGGGACGCCGCCCACACCGAAGAACATGACTTCGGTCTTTCCTGCGTTAAGCTTTAATTTATTAGCGTTCATCCAAATGGCTATGTCACGTAGGCAGCCTTTGAAGTTCATGAAAGCCTCAGCGGACTGCTCCTTAAAAGAGAAGAACAGCTGGG
The DNA here is from genome assembly GCF_964204655.1 of Triturus cristatus. Classification (NCBI taxonomy): domain Eukaryota; kingdom Metazoa; phylum Chordata; class Amphibia; order Caudata; family Salamandridae; genus Triturus; species Triturus cristatus. Next base: position 209,923,911 of record NC_140594.1, on the reverse strand, counting down.
TGTCTTCGGCGTAGGAAATCGCTTTCACACCCCAGTTGTTGATCAATGAGAAGAGCGGAGCCAGATAAAGGTTGAAAAGTAATGGGTTCAGGGCGGAGCCCTGAGGGACTCCACACCATAGTGGAAGTGGGGAAGATTCAAATGGCTTGAGGGCGACCCTCTGCGTGCGTCCGCTCAGGAAGGAAGACAGCCAAGCCAGAGCCTTTCCTCCAAATCCTGCACCATGTAGTCTCTTGACCAGTATGGAGTGGTCCACGGTATCTAAGGCCGCCGACAGATCCAGGAGCACCAGTAGAGAAGAGGCTCCTGAATCCAGCGACCATCTTATCGACTCAGCTACCTCAAGGAGGGTGATTCCTGTGCTGAAACCTGCCCTAAAGCCTGATTGTGTATCATGTAAAACTCCGCTTTGCTCAATGAAAGTGGACATTTGTCGTTGCACTAGTTTCTCGAGCATTTTACCAGGGGCAGGGAGTAGGGAAATGGGTCTCAGGTTGCTGAGATCATTCGGATCCCCATTTGGTTTCTTTTTTAAAGGTAAAAGTGTAGCATGTTTCCATGTGTCAGGGAAAGTGCCAGTAGACAGTGAAGAGTTCCATAACTGGAGGAGCGTGTCCACTAGGGGGGAGGATAGTATTTTCCACAGTTTGGGCGGGCAAGGGTCAACTGGTGCACCGGAGTGGCAGTTCTGAATGGCCGCTAGCGCTTCCGTAGAGGATATAGGCGTGAAATAGCTAAATAGCGGAGCCATTAACTTGGAAGGGGGTGTGTCTGATTCTTTAGTTGGTGCTGATGGGCCGAAAGAGTCATAGACCTTTAAAAGTTTGCTATCGAAGTGGTGAGCGATTTTGTTGCACAAGGCGTGAGTAGGTGTCATATTGGACTCTATTGCCGTGAGATTAAAGAATGATTTAACTACTTTAAACACCTCGCTCCAGGAATTGTCAGCATTCACAATGCGGTTAACGAAGTAGTCTCTCCTAGCAGCTTTGATGTCTCTATGAAAAACTTTTAAAGCCTTTTTGTAAGATGTCTTGGCTAGGACGTCGTAGCTCACTCTCCACAAGCGTTCGAGTCTCTTGCATTTGCTTTTGGACTCTTTGAGGGTGTGGGAGAACCAGGGGGCAGTGGGTATGCTAGATTACATCTTTGAAGATGCAGTAGGTAGAATATGATGTGCTGCGTGGAGGCATCTAGAGGATTGATGTTGTTATTGTTACAGTATACAACCAATCTTTTCAACTTGGCTGCATAACAGGCCAGAGTTTTGGGGCGCCTAGCTTCTTTGATGACGTTCATGCAATCAGGTGGAAGATTGAGATAACCAAACTCTATGACTTCAGGAGCCAGATCACCAGGTTGAGCTGTGCTAGATCTAGGTGTCTGATCTCTCCATGGTTCTGTGTTAAGAGCTGTGGGGAGATGCGTAGTTTTTGGTGCTGGACTAGTGATAGTTCCAGCAATGTTGTGTACCAGGGTTGTCTGGCCCATGTTGGAGCAACTAGGATCAGTGTTAGCGACTGTTGTTGCAGCTTGCGCACCACTAATGGAATGAGTGGGAGAGGTGGAAAAGCGTACGTAAATCTGCCTGACCAGTTCCATATCGCATTGCCTTTGGACAATGGGTGTGGATATCTGGCGGCGAAGCATGGGCATTTTGTGTTGTAATGTGTGGCAAAGAGATATATCTATGGCTGCCCCCACATTTGGAAGAACGGTTGAATAACATGTGGGTGAAGTTCCCACTCGTAAATCTGTTGTGTCTGCCGACTTAACAGATCTGCCATGTGATTTTGAATTCCTGGGAGATGTTGGGCTAACAGGATTATGTTTTGAGGAATGTCCCATCTCCATATGCTCTGTGCTAGTTGAGAGAGTGCGTCCCCCCTGTTTTTGTAAATAGTACATTGCTGTCATATTGTCCGTGTGGCCTAAGACAGCTTTGCCTGATATCTGTATCTGGAATGATTTTAATGCCAGGAAGAGTGCTAGTAACTCCAAATGATTGATGTGGAGTAGTCTTTGCTGAGGTGTTCATGTGCCCCGTATGGTGTGATGAAGATGATGAGCTCCCCAGCCGGTGAGCGATACGTCTGCTGTTAGCACAATCTGTGGAACCAGCTCTATGAACGGTTGCCCTTTGGAAAGGTTTTGGGTGTTCCACCACTGCAGAGAGCGATGTGTGCGGCCGTCCATCAACACCAGATCTGTTAATTGACCTTAAGCTTGGTTCCACTGACGTGCCAGGCATTCCTGTAAGGGGCGCATCTGGAGTCTTGCATGAGGTACTATGAATATGCAAGAGGCCATCATCCCTATGAGTTGCATGAACACTCGAGCTGGGAGTGAGTGTTGCGGCTGGAATCTTGTTATAAGGGCTTGCATGCTTACTACCCTGGCTGGGCTGGGATAAGCAAGGTCCTTTGAGGTGTTTATTGTGGCACCCAGATATTGTTGGATGTGGGATGGTTGGAGGTGCGATTTTGCGAGGTTTATGGTAAACCCTAAATCGTGAAGTAGTTAGATTGTGGCGTGTGTGTGATTTACACAGTGGGTATGCGACTTGGCTTTTATGAGCCAGTCGTCCAAATATGGGAAGACGTGAATTTGATGTCTTCTTAGGTGGGCTGCCACCACTGCCAGACATTTTGTGAAGACTCTGGGTGCTGTGGTGACTCCGAATTGGAGAACCTTGAACTGGTAATGCTGTCCGTCCACCACAAACTGAAGATATTTCCTGTGAGCAGGGTGAATCGGAATGTGGAAGTAGGCGTCCTTGAGATGTAATGTGGCAAGGAAGTCGCCTTCTTTGAGTAGCGGGAGGACCTGTTGAAGAGTGACCATGTGGAAATGGTCTGATTATATGTAGAGGTTTAATGGCCAGAGGTCCAAATGGGCCTCAGAGTTCCGTCCTTCTTTGCAATAAGGAAGTTCAGGAAGTAAACCCCTGTGTTTTGGTGATGAAGGGGAACTGGTTCTATGGCATGTTTTTGTAAGAGGGAAAGTACTTATGTTTTAGAAGCGTTAAGTGGTCTGTTGACATTGGACGCTGTTTGGGTGGTATGTTTGGGGGAGTGGAAGTGAGCTCTAGGCAGTAACCTGATTGGATGATTTGTCTCACCCACCTGTTTGTGCTGATGTCGTTCCAGACAGGTAGGAACTGTAGCAACCTTCCACCGACCGGAGTAGAGTGGTCGGGGGGGGGGGGGGATGGGGGGGGGGGAGGGTGGAGGGAAGTCATTGTTTAGGGGTGTAGGCGGTACGAGTATTAATATTTTTGCCTCTACCCTTGTTGTTATTGCCCCTGTAGCCTCCTCTATAGTAGCCTCTGTTAGATGAGGTCTGAGTGGAACTCTTGTAGGAAGTGGAGGGGTTATCAGTGGCAAAACCTCTAGAGGCTCCCCTATAAGAGGAGCGACGAAAGGAACTCCTGGGAGCTTGCGATTGCAAAGCTCTCATTGATTTGGCAGTGTCGGTATCCTTTTTCATCTTTTCTAAAGATAAATCTACAGTGGGCCCAAATAAGTGTTCCTGGTCAAATGGTTGATTTAATATGGTGGTTTGAACCTCGGGTTTAAAGCTGGAAATGTGTAGCCAGGCATGTCTGCGTAAAAGGACACTGGTATTAATAGCTCGGGATGCTGTATCTGCAGCATCCAGAGCACAACAAATGGAAGTATTAGTTATGAGCTTGCCTTCCTGGATGAGATCATTAGCTCATGTTTTGTATTGGTCTGGAAGGTGTTGTGTAGTGTCTCTAGCTCGTCGTAGTGTGCCCTATCAAATCTTGCGAGCAAAGCCTGTGTGTTGGCAATCCTCCATATGTTAGCTGCTTGGGATGCCGTTCTTTTACTAGACGCGTCCAGCAGTTTTGATTCTTTATCAGGAGGTGGAGCATCTCTAGTGGTTTGTGAATTAGCCCTTTTCCTGGCATTGGAGACCACTAAGGAATCTAAGGCTACTTGTCCTTTAATATAAACAGGATCAGCTGGAACTGCTTTGTACTTTTTTTCTACCTTGGGGTTAATGACTCTGGCCCTTACAGGGTCCTTAAACACTTTAGGAGCGTGTTTGATTACCCCTTTTAACATTGGGAGAATGGCAGTGGACCTTTGGGATGGTGAAATAAGTGTCCATGAGGAAATCTTCCTCTACAGGGTCTTTGTGTAAGTTCAACCCGTGATTTTCTGCTGCCCTGTGTATAAGCTGAGTGAACCCTATAGTGTCCTCAGGAGGGGATGGCCTAGCTGGGTAGATGTCGTCCTGAGGTGTGTCTGGGACATCTGGTGCGTCATAATCCTCTCATGGGTCTTTTGGGATACCAGGAGGACTGGGTTCCCCTAAAGGTTGATCATCCCCTAGGTCTTCAGAGGGGTCATCATCATCCGGAGGTGGAGGAGATGGTGAGAGGGGTGAATATGGGATAGGAGAGTGGTGTGGAGAAGGAGGTGGAGAAGGAATCCTTAAAGGAGGAGTTGCAATGTCTTTTTTTTTTTTAAAGGAAGTGGAGCTGGTACAGGTTTGTCCATTTTCCGTTTCTTTGAAGGGCTAAGGATGAGTTGACCTGTTTTAGGGTCTTTTTGAAGTGTTTTTTGTGTTGGATCCAGTCGAAAAAGCTCCTACTATGATGTGTGCTCCCCATTCCAGCAAAAATGCATCTGTCACCACTGTAATTTTTAAGTGTGGAAGGGAGAAGGGCCTGCAGATGTACCAACTGTGTTTTAGCGATCATCACTGTAGCACTAGAGCCATCTCCTCCGTGACCTGGATGGCTTGGGTCAGAATGCCTTGATGCTGGACCACCTGACGTTTAGAATCCATTGCTGCTCCCACATATGCAATATGGTGTATGGCTTATGAGACAATGAAGTCGGCTAAGGGGCCAGGAAGCCTTGATGCTGCTCCCACCGTGATCTAGGATTGTGGCCTGGTCTACTGAGATCCTAGCCATGAATGTCCTGGACTTGTTGCAGGGGAGAGAATCATTTAATTCTATTGTCTCCAGGATTGCTCTAATGAATAGAAGTCTCTGCAAAGGAGTCGGGTGGGACTTCAGCTATAGTCAACCCCAACAATGACAAACAGGTTTGTAGTTGTCCGGAGGAGGCCCGTGACAGACTGTTTCGAGCCCACATTCAATAGCCAGTCATCAGGGTACAAGTATACAAATATCCCAGACCTCCGAAAGATGGGCAGTGGGCAGAGCCATCACTGTCGTGAACACCCAAGTGGCGCTGGTGAGGCTGAAAGGAAGCTAGCACAGAAAAGTGGAAACTGCTTCTGGCCTGCCTTGCACCATAGATAATGTATGTGGACTGCAGAACAGGTATATGAAAATACTTCCCCTGTAGGACCAAGGACATCATCCAGTCACCAGGGTCCAAAGCAGACAGGATCTAGGCTAGCGTGAGCATTTCAAATTTGTCCTTCTACAGGAAGGCATTCAGAGGCTGAAGATCTAAAATAGGCCAGAGGCGCCTCGCCTTTCTTCTTTATGAGGAAATAGTAAAAATAACAACCCGCTCTTCTTTATGAGTCTCAAACGCTCTCTATGGCACCTTTGGAGAGCACCAGCCACATATCTTGTGACAGAATGGACTGCTGTACAGCAAAAATCTACTCTGGTGTGGGAGGAACATTGGGAGGGGTAGAAAGATAAGGTAGGCTGTGCCATTTTGAACTACTTTCTAGACCTATCTGTCTGACATGATGGATCTCCAAACTGGGAGGAAATTTGGAATACCACCCCCTACCAGTTGGGCATGCACCACTAAGGGCTAACTAAAGCAATTTAGTGACCACTGTAAAAGGGGAAAAAGTTATCAGAGGACCAATATCCCTGCTGGCCTGCATTCTGCCTGCGAAACCAAAGACCATAGCCTCAAAAGGACAGGGAGTTTCCAAGGTTCACTGGGAGTGCCGGCATTTCACTGGCCATGTCCCACAGAACAAGTGTGTAACAAGCCAGCAAACCAACAGCATTCACGGATCACAATTGTAAACTGGTGAAAGAAAAAAATGTGCCTGCCAAACACCTCAATTCTCTTGGATCCTCTGCCCAGATGAGTGGTTAGAAATGAGTTTGGATTCTCCTTACTGGTCGAGGCCTGCACTAGAAGGCTATCTGGAGTGGGATGCTTGGTGAGAAAATCCAGCTGGTCTGTGATGTCAGGCCACCTGCCTATTCACACACAGGCAAGAATAAGGCTTCAACAAAGAAGCCATCAAAGTACCAGTGAAAGCATTGTTAAAGAGGAAGAAAGGGCTTCGAAACAGCTGACCCAGGCTGTAACACATCTGACCCACCACTGCAAACCACTCTTTCCATTGATGGTCCAAATGAGTCAAGCTCACTAGCATTCTATAAATCAATGTATAAGGCATCAGTATTGAGCAAGTCATCCCCATCAACCCTCTGCCATAAACCTCTTTATTCCCACTTTACACTTTCATGCTACATGTCAGTATTTGTTCTCCACATGAAATAACAAGTGATAGACAATCCTAATAAACGTATTCAGAAAGTACTTGTGGATCAAACACGTGAACAGAACGTATAAACCTTTTGAAACTAATGCCATGCTTTCACAAGAGCTCATAAAATGGTTAAGAAACCACTCTCTTTTGACACACTTTGATGAGCTAACTTGCATACTGAAAGTAAATACTTTTTCTAGTCACAAAATACTCAACAAAAATGATTAAAACTTACCTTTCAATTTCTTCTTTCATATAGGTGGTGTAACTGTTTCCATCATAAGAAAGCAACAGACCACCGTCACTCAACCTATGTACATCAACCTCAATATGAGAATCATTCATAATGATGACATATGTGGTCAGGGACTGTCGTGCAACCTGTAGAAATACAAGTGTTTTGCCTTTATTAAAGAAAACATACGCAAACCTTACTGGTGACTTTCACTTTTTCTATCTTGAGCATTACAAGATTTGAAACTACAAATTTGACAAATACAGGGATTAACCTTAAAATTTGTAGATGAAAGTTGTGTGCTGTTTGAGCACGTTGTCTTTAAAAGAAATATCTGCCACCATTTTTAAAATAAACTGGAATTTGAGTATGAGGCCCGAAGTTGAGAATAGTCTAGAAGTAGGGTCTTCCTATAACTTGTAACAAAACTTAAAAGCTTGAAATGAAGTAATGTGTTTTAGTACTATTAAACACAGGTAATGGTTCGCAAGATTTTTTTTATTTTTAAATCAGCCCCTTATTCTGAAGGATACTTCTTTTTTTAAAATTTTATTTCAATAAGATTTTATTGAGATTTTTGTTATATAAAAACAAAACAGAAACACACAAAACTAAACAAGTAGACACGAGGAAACATAGAACATGCACAATGTCTGTAAAGTATACAGTCTGAGGTACCTTCCGCTTCCCTCTGTTTCTTTATAGGCTGCCCTACCCCTCTATTCTAGTAAGGGGTCACGGGTCTCTTTGTCGAACATATCTAGCGCGGGAGCCCCCCGCAGGAGATAATTTTCAGGGTTACCTATAGTGCTATCTGGCTCTAGGAGGACCATTTGTCCCTCCAATAATTATGGAAGGGGAACTAGGTATCAGCTACGGTGAAGACGCTGTGTCTGATATTCTAAGAGCACCGTCACTCTTGGTTACCGACGGCTGCATAGCTTCAGGTTCCCAGTCGGATGACTGGACGAATTTAACAACTTTGAAGAAAGAATGGTTGAAAATAACCATACATGGGGCCATGATGACCGAGTACCTTAGGGCTAACATCGCCCCTAATGGTCTCATCGTCAACCTAGTACCCCGTTTGTTCCTGGATGATCCATTATTCAAGAAAGAATGGTCCCTGGTGTCGTGGAAATGCACCAGGGACTTATTGGTACTTATTATAGGGACAGCCAAGAGATTGGCTGACTCCATTCTTGCACGTATTCAAGACCTTGAAAGCACTATGAAACCTGTCACTCAATCTGCTATTTTTAAAACCAAATTAGCAGAGATTAATCAGGAGATTTCTGAAAGTAGGGAGTTTTTGTTAAAACAAAAAATAACGAAACTACAGAAAGATATCGCCAGATTTGACAAAGAGAGAGTATTTCCTTATCTGAAAGCAGATTATACTTCCAACAAGACAGGCTATTCAAGTGATGAGGACTCTAATCACAGCAGAAGAGGTTCATCTAGCGAATCCAGTACAGGGAGTTGGAACAACAGGAACCAGAGAAAGACCAATACACGGGTATACCACAACCAAGGTGGACCCATGTTTCCTGTCCCCCCTCAACCTCCGTTTTGGCAATACCCCATGTTTCCTCAATACCCGCCACAATTCTATCCTGGTAACAACCCGAAACCTTTTTTAGGCAGAGGTTGGGGCAGAGGAAGAGGGCGAAGGCGAGGACAACAGCAAACTACACCACATGTCCAGTGGCAAGATCAACCTCAACCTCAGCCACAAATGGAAACCCGGAGCAAAAGGAGGGGTCAGAGGGATTAGTCATTAACCTCTCCCATAGATCCCTCAGCAACACAGAGGAGGATGTCAAAGAAAGGTCTGGGCTTCGTACCTACTCCTAGAGTAGATAAATTCGAGTTGATTTGCGAGGTCCAGAATTTCTTCCGAAAAATACGCCTCAAAGCATTTTTCCATGACGAACCTGCTACTGAACTCAGTGACACTGGCCTACATAAGGCTTCCACCTTTACCCCTTCAAACAGCATGATTCCCTCGGAGGTCCTTACCTTCGAGAAGGCTGTACTAAAAGACCTGGACAAAGTACAGAGTAGAAATGTTGTATACAACAACTTTACTCGCAAAGAAAGGGAAGCGGCCAGGACACTAGCAGCTGATACCACTATCACCATCAAACAGGCTGACAAGGGAGGGGCGACAGTAATCCAGTCCACCAGTGATTATGAAATAGAATGCTTACGACAACTTGGGGATAGAAAATACTATACACCCATCGACACTGATCCCACGCCGAGATTACATTTAACAATAGCTAGTAAGGTTTTGGAGGCCGAAGCCAACGGCTGGATCACGAAAAAAGAAGCAGACTTTCTTATCACTACCAAACCGGTCGTACCTTATTTCTATACACTACCTAAGGTACATAAAGGCATCATCCCTATCCCTGGTAGACCGATTGTCTCTGGTATTGGGTCCCACCTGGAACCTTTATCTAAATTCTGTGATTACTTCCTACAACCCCTAGTGAAAGAGACACCATCCTACGTCAGGGATACAACTGACATTTTGAACATTATTGAGGGGATACAGAATACCGAAAATGTTGACCTACTAGTGACCCTTGACGTAGAGGCCCTCTACACCAATATTCCGCAACAAGCTACTCTGACGGTGATAGAGGCTGCCCTACAGAAAAGGGAATGGACATCTCCCACTCCCATAACATTCATCATGGATCTGGCAACATTAGCTCTCACTGAGAACTATTTTGCATTTAAAAACAACCTTTACCATCAGTCCCAAGGTACTTCGATGGGGAGTACCTTCGCTCCCAGTGTAGCCTGCCTGTATATGGCAGCTTTTGAAGAGGCAGTGATAATGAACGTGGACAACCCCTTCGGGCCGAACTTAACCCTGTGGAAAAGATACATCGATGATGTCATGATCTTATGGAAAGGGGATTTAACAACCTGCAACAAATTCTGTGAATGGATCAACACTAAAAATCAGTTTTTGAAATTCACAAGTCACATCTCTGACTCTGATATCCCTTTCCTAGATTTAAACATCAGACTGACACCCACAGGGTTGAGTACTACTCTCTACAGAAAACCCACTGACAAGAACAGTTTACTTCTCTACAACAGTCACCACCCTAAGGCCCTACGAGATAACTTGCCTTTTGGCCAATTCCTTCGACTCAGGAGAAATTGTAGCTCTGTCACAGACTACAAAATTGAGGCCAACATCCTCTCAGGGAATTTGATACAAAGAGGCTATCCTCCCCGAGTAATTCACAACTCAATGAAGAGGGCCAGAAATAACAATCGCGAGGCCCTTTTGGAAGTGAGAACAAAAGACACCAGAGAAATCATTACTTGTGTAACATCCTTTACACCAGAGTCCAACAATCTTAAAAAAGTGATAAAGAAACATTGGGGAATACTATCCGCAGGTACACTTATGATTCCCCCACCACGTTTCGCTTTTAAAAGGACTAACAATCTGAAAGACACCTTGATACACACGAGACCAAAGAAACAAACAACTTCAGCACATAACACCCTCTGGAATCTTCCCCCTGTACAGGGTCACTATACCTGCGGAGGGTGCTCTTGCTGTGGACAAACTATTGTGGCAAAATCTATTCGCCTCACTGCCACTTTCGAATGGGTCCTGAAAAGACATACAAATTGTAATTCCACTAACTGTATTTATCTACTAATTTGCCCATGCGATCTCTATTATATAGGGATGACGACACGAGCAGTGAAAACACGTATCACCGAACATAAAAGCAACATTAGATGTGGCAAATCTAACACGAAACTTTACAGTCATTACCTTGCATGTAAACATAGCCCGACAGATCTACATTGGATTGTCCTTGAAAGCCAGCCCGGAATGTCTCAACATTCCTTGTTCAGGCTAGAACAACGCTGGGTACATCGCCTTTCATTGGATAGACTTGGCCTCAACGATGACATACCTTGGTCAACGATATCTAATCGATAGGACTCCGTACCAGCAGTAGTGTTGAGGTGGCAGGATAGTACTAGTACCACCTATGATCTTACTGATACTTGGTCCTTAATGTTGACCTACATTTGCACCACCGCACCATGAGCCTGTGATTCAGCTACCATAACATAGACGGATGTTTGCATCACTGACTTTGGCATTGCTTCTTACACTAATAGAGCCAAAATCCCGTCTATCAGCCTTTCTTGCCTCATTGACACACACCACTCCATCATGGCCCCCGGTTTGGGTTACCTAACTAACCAGATCGGGCAAGAACCACCGAAAATAGACACTACATATGGGGTGCTTATCTGGGTGAAATTTATTACTATAGCATACTTCCGTGGCTAGCCTCTCCCGATACTATTACGCTCCATGGGGTAATTACTCATTCCCTTCAGCGTAGTATGTAAAACACCTTTTGACGACTACAACATGGCGCCCATAATAAACGCCTTTTCAAACCCGGCATGACATACACTCTTTTAGTGTTTGTTGCTAAAGACGTGTCATCGTCACACATTACCAACCGCTGGCTTATCAGAAAATACACCTAGCTAGTGATTGGTGCGATGGACGTGACATCATCACACGTGACCTGCTCCTAACCAATCCTTGTTTGAATAAAATACAGCGTCACCGACCCATTTCCCAGCTTCCGGGTTCGGCGACGCGGGCAGGTTTACTCACCTCCAGGGGATTTTTGCCAAGTAAGTACACCCTGGGTTTCTTGAGGATTTATTCGGACGTGTGTTTCCAAACATTAGATACCCGTTGGGGCACTCTAGACACCTTTAGGATAACCGCACTTTTTATCGGGTCTCTGTCCATCCCCGGGACACATTTGGATTGCTGCAATGCAATGCCTTTGAGCTGCTCTATCTCATAGGACTCTGTACTGGTCATTATCAGGATCATTACGGGTCTATGAATGTGACTTCTCCACATCTTGGGCGCGATTCCTTCAACACGCACATTTGCACTGTGACATCACGCTAAGGATTGCAAGGACTAATTCGGGCACACACTGAGTCAGAAACTGCTGCCTGTACTCACACTCATTTTTGTGTTCTATAATTGATCATAGGCTTTTTTATGATCCAATCGGGACATGCACTCCTTTGTCTCGTCTTCGGTTAGCTGCACCTGGTTAACCACGTTATAGATCATAGTATTATAGCACACGAGAGGTGTCACACGCTTAAGCAATATGTTTATGAGACACCAGAGATGGAGATCTCTCCCATGTGACCTTGCTAACTTCTTTTTTGCCTATGCCTCTACTTCTTCTCTCTACAATATCATTATACCATAGGGAACGAATGTGTTTCTCCCCCTGTTGACGCGCCATGCACCTGATGATGAGCTTTTTATAAAAAGAAATGGTGAGTCTAAACGTAACCATGATTTGTTCTCTACAATTGAAATAATGGTTGTGTTACTAACCAGAGCCTTGCTATGCTTCCTGTTTTAACCGTTTTACCTTGTCCTGATAAATCATATATTGGTTGATTGGTCAATAACCAGTTAGTAGTCCAGTATAATTTCAGTCTGGATTATATCAAATGGATCACTGCTTTACTGAACTAGTGGTGATTGACTAATTCTTTTAAATGTTTTACAGATGCCAAGGGTGGCTGTTGGTTTATATTTTTTTCCAATTTTCCTTTTCTTTAGGTGACCCCTTTTATAAACAATACATCAGGTAGGGGCACCCATTAAGGGTTGACTAACATACTATTTTTCACCCTTGTTTTCACACCACACTGTAGATAGTTTTTGAGCACACTTCACTTTAGTATTATAGGTCCTGACGAAGCGCCATGAGATCCCTCTGACTGACTGGGCGCGAAACATGTTGACCAGAAGAGTAGAGCGTAGTTAGCCACTCCTCCTTTGTGAGCAAATATAGCTTTGACGCCACTCACCCCCTTTTAACTAGGTGGTTGACTGAGCCAATAAAATTACATTTCAGATTAACCAACCTTTTTAATTCACTTACATCTACACTCCCGGGCCCTCACACGCATGCACCATACGGCAGGGAACAAAAGATCTCCGAAAAAGAGCCCCTGTTTGGGTGCCCGTCGGGTATTGCACCGCCGACCCGACGAGGAGCAAAACCCAGATGATGAAGCATGACACCTAGCTTGCTGGGTGTGTGAGGGTTTCAGTTCCACCCTTAAGGGATTCCCTTCCCTTGTGCACTTACATTCACTAGGTGAAAGTCCGGGTTCGGAAAACTTTATTCCCCTTCGACTTTCCACCCTGTAGGAACTACACATCTCTCGTTGATATCGAGAGGAAAAAGGGCCTCAGCGGCGGCAATGGATCAGGAGCAGAGGGAGAGAGAGAACTTGCTCGCTTTTGTTCGGAAAGATAGGAGGCAGGTTGTGATCTCGCCTTCTTCATGGAGGTTCATACGGGCCTAGGTACTTGTCCATAGATGCCCACATCCCTCTGTTGGGCTGTCTCTACGGTGAGTCTCGTAGGGACATCGCGTCCGCACCCCTAAGGTATGTTACCCAGTTGAGCCATCCCTTAAACGATGCCTTGGATGTGTCTTTCCACTTATTTAGAATCATTTTAACACCGGCAGTTAGCAAGAGGTCGAGTAGGTCGCTATCTCGTTGTGTGAGTGGTTCTGTCATAATAGGGGTTGTTACCAGGGTTGCAAACTCTGGTTTAAGGGAACACCCTAACATGTCTGTTAGAAAGGCAAAGATCTTTCCCCAGTAGACTTTAACTTTAGGGCAGTGATAGATGAGGTGAGCCAGGTCCCCTCTCCCGCTATTATAGTTCCAGCATAGGTCATTTGTGTTCATGCCTAATTTCGCCACGCGCGCTGGAGTCCAGTGTAGTTTGTCTAAGATCCAGAATTTTGTATGAGCTAGTACCGGGGTTACCTTACTATGTGTGGGGGAGGACCATAGTATTTGGCTTTCCTTTTCGCTTAGAGTGCTACCTAGCTGTGACTCCCAGTAAGTTCATGCTTTCACATTGAGTTTCGAAGTGTTTGGGCGCAGAAGTCTATAGATGTGTGACACTTGGTGACCTGTTTTGTTAAGGATGGACATGTACTGGAAGATTGAAGGCATGGTATTAGACAGTCTCGCTTTGGACAGTGCCGCTTTGATTTTTAGGAAGTTATAAAATTCAATATCTGGCAGGGTGTGTTTGGTTTTAACCCCTTCAGTGCCCATGACGAGATGGTCTCGTCATGGAGCGCGGTTGCGCTGTGCCCATGACGAGAGACTATCTCGTCATGAACCCCGCCCGCTAATGCAACGCCCGGCACAGGGCGGGGAAAGGGCGGGGCACTGAAGAGGTTAAGCGAGCTGAATGTGCTACGTCTCCCTTCATTCTCGAGCTGGACGGGAAGGGAAATCCCTGTTTCCACCCATGTCTTCATATAGAGTGTTTTGCCTTAATATTTTATCTTATTATTTGCCCATATTGATTCCCATCTCGAGTTTGATATTCTATGTTCTAACTTCTGGTCGACCTTCAGTAGGGCGTTTCTGGTATTTGCAAGTATAGGGTTCATTAAAGTATTGTGTCTGCTGGTTGTTAGAAGTGCTAGTGGCTCAAGGTTGTTTAGCATGGTTCCTTCTACTTTCAGCCAAGCCGGTGTGTATTCCTGGTCTGGTAGAATCCAGTAGCTACCCTGTTTTGCCAGGAAGGCAGTTTCAAAAGCATTTTCTCATTGTATTCTAGTGTGTTTTTACGATCTTTGTCAAAATAGACTCCTAGGTATTTGATGAAACCGGTTTGCCAAGTGAGGCCTGAGTCTCCCAATATGTCTCTAGTGGTATGTAAGTTGAGAGGTTTACATTCAGACTTATCCTTGTTGAGTTTATAGCCGGAATAGGCCGAATATTTGTTTATGGAGTCCATAAGGGCCATGATGGAGGTTTTAGGGCTTTCAGTGACAACAAGAATGTCATCCGCATATGCTGCTAGTTTCGTTGTTATATCATTGATGGCGAAACCCTTCATCAAATTGTTGGTCTCGATGTCCTTGATTAGCGGTTCTAGTGCAAGTAGGAATAGCGAGGGGGATAGTGGGAAACCTTGTCTTGTACCTCTATGGAGTCTGAAAGGCTCGGAGATGGCCCCGTTGACCACTATGCGAGCCATAGGTTTGTCATATAGTGCCATAACTTTCTTTATGAATGCACTACCTAGGTTAAAAGTCTGCATGCATTGTTCTAGAAAATGCCACGATACCCTGTCGAAGGCCTTCTCAGTGTCGAGTGCGATAGCCACTGCTGGGTTGGTTTGCTTGGCTGCTCTGTCGATAATGTGGCATAAGAGTCTGGTGTTGTCGTGTGACATGCATGTCTTGAGGAAGCCCACTTGTGTGTTCCTTATAAGGTGTGGGAGTATCCTATTAAGCCTCACTGCCAGGATGTTTGCATATATCTTGCAGTCCACATTAATTATGGATATAGGCCTGTAATTTTGTGGGAGCTGGGTGTTTTTGCCCTCCTTGGGTATAACTATAATATTCGCTTCGGACATTGTTTGTGAGACCATCCCTGTCCCTTCGCAATGGTTGAAAACTTTTTTCAACATTGGTTGTAGTAGAGCTATAAATGTTTTATAGAAGGTGGCTGTGTAGTCATCCGGTACGGGAGCCTTATTAGCTTTAAGAGACTTAACTGCCATTTCAATTTCGGGTGAGCTAATCTCTTTCCCTAAACTGAGTGCGTCTTCCAATGTTATTTTTGGGAGGTGTAAGCTGTTGAGGTATTCGGAGCAGCCCTTTTCGTCTAATGTTTGGTCCTTATTATAGAGCTCCTGGTAGAATCCACTAAATGTGCGTAGGATTTCGTTATGTTGTGTGTGTAATATTATGGGAGTCTGTGATCGCGGGGATAGTGTGTTGTCTTTGTCTGTGTTTTACGTAGGATGCCAGGATTTTTCCAGCTTTGTTGGCCTCGCATAGGTTTATTGCCTTGTATTTGTTTATCCACAGACCTGCTCTCTCACTTAAAATTCTGTTGAATTCGTATTTCTTCCTTGTAAGTTCTGTAAGTGCCCCTACGTTCTTTGAGTCTGAGATGTGTGATGATTCTAGTTTTTGAATATCTAGCTCTAGTTGGTCTAATTGGGCTTTGGCTATCTTGTTCATCTTGCCTTTGATGTCCATAATTGTTCCCCTAATTGTGGCTTTCAGGGCGTCCCATATGATTTTGGGGTCCGAATCTGCTGTGTCGTTAAAGCTAATGTAGTCCTTTATGGCCTGCTCTATTTTGGTTCTGTTGCTTTGCTCTTTTAAAACAACACTGTTGAATCTCCATCTACAAGGGTGATCTTCGTTATGGCGGCCATTTAGTAGGAGGCTGATACAGGAATGGTCCGAGATAGTTCTCGTGTCCGTGTTCTCAATTAGGTGGGTGTGTGAGCCAGAGATCAGTATGTAATCAATTCTGCTATATGAGTTGTGTGGGTTTGAGTAGAAGGTGTAATCTCTCGTGTCCGGGTGTTGAAGTCTCCAGGTGTCTTTCAGGTTGTATTTGGCACATAAGTTTTTGAGTACTTTGAATCCTCCCGGGGGTAATGTGTGGCAATGTGATTGTCTGTCTATGGTGTAGTCTAGTGCCATATTGAAGTCGCCTGCCAGCACCGTTAGCTCATTTTGTGGGAGTGCTTCCATCTTATCTGAGATGTTATCCCAGAAGGTGGTATCATCCGTGTTAGGACCATATATGTTGAGTACATGACATTTTTCGTCTCCCCTTTTCAGGTGTGTCAAAAGGATTCTCCCCTCTACGTCGCATTGGTGGTCTTCAATGCTTATCTTGGAGTTCCTATTTATCAAGGTGATCACCCCTCGTTTTTTCCCTACAGCCTGAGAGCACGCCATTTGCCCAACCCATCTTGCCCTAATCCGCTCTGCATCATCCAGGGATAGCCTAGTTTCCTGAAGGAGAAGGACGTCCGCTTTAGTTTTAGCTAAGTAATCAAGTACTTTTTTCCTTTTGACTGGGTGGTTGAGGCCTTTAACATTCAAGGAGACTATCTTCAGGTTGGATGAGAGTGATAGTGAATTATTTTGCTTAGAAGTCATTATGTGAAGCTAGTCTGTGGTTTTTAAGACCAGGCCCTGTTCCTTTTCCTTATGATGATAAGCATGTTGTTTACTGGGCTTCGTGAATGTTGTCCCGGTCTCAGATCTCTTCGTGTGAATACGTCCGCTTTTACCCGTGCTCTGGTCTCTATCTCCCCAGTGTGTGTAGTTGTGTAGGTGGAAAGATTGGGAGACAATAGGGTACAGAGGGTAGATGCTACAGTCGAGTGCCTGACAAACAATGCTAATACTAACATGACATACAAAAAACTAAACCCTCCCTCCCTCCCCCCTGCGTCCTACATCTGGAATTCTGGACGTGTGACAGCAAAGCTCCAGCTCCATTTCCCCTGGGATGGTACATCTATGGTGCTTATCACCTTCACGTCAGCAGTTAAATGCAGCTTATTTGTCCTTATTTGCAACCTATTTGGCCTGCAGGTCTGTACCATAACATGGTCTTTAAAAGGATATTATTGCTCTGATGCTCGCTGCTAGCTTATTAACACGATTGTCTGCGAAGATTGGTTCGGAGGTGTGTTCCTTCGAGGTCCAAACAGTTCCCAGAACCCGGTACTTTTTTCCTTTTTTGTGGTCCGCGTTCGTAGCCTTCCTGAGCTCGATTCAGGACGATTGGCTCCCGAGGTAGTAGAGTGATTAGAAGTAATAAGCTGATTGAGGTAGATAGTGCGGATGAGGTAGATGGTTGTTTGCATAGTAGTGCCAGAGGTTATAAGGTGAAGTAGCTTTACACGTTTCCTCCTAGTTCTGGTGAGGCTCTTCTCTTGTTCACGTTTGCGTGGGAGAACTCCATTTCTTGTGTGGTCGGCCCTTGTAAGTAGTTGGATAGATCGTTGGGGTCTTCGAAGATGTGCATTCTGCCCTTATCTGTGATTTTGAATTTCGTAGGTCCTATGAATGAGAAGAGGATGTTTTCCTTCCTCAACTTGTCTCTCTAGGCCAGAAAACGTTTTCTTATGTCCACTGTGTGTTTAGAGTAGTCTTGGGTGAGAATTATTTTTTGACCGTTCCACAGCAAATTCAGTTTTTTCCTGGCCACTGCAAATATGGCTTCCGTATGTTGTAGCCTCAGTGGCTTGCATATTATGGGGCGTGGCGCAGCCATATTCGCTGATCTATAGGCTGGAACTCTGTAGGCTTTGTCCAGCTCCAGAGGTATGTCGAACTTCAGGTTGGTGAGTTTAGGGATCATATCCTGTACGAAGACCATGCATGAACCATTTTTCTCCTCTTCTCCTTCGGCGACCCCTAGAATTCTGATGTTCCCTCTTCTGTTGCGGTCATCTAGCTTTGCTGTTTGTTTTAGGAGTATTGCTGTTGTTTTGGAGAGTTCTTACAATGCCTTGTTAGATTTTTGTTCATTGTCTTCCACATCGCTCACCCTCTGTTCTACTTCCGTTAGTCTATTATTTGCTGCGTGTATGCCAGCTCTAACTGCAGCCAGCTCCAGCTGTATAGCATCCGTGGTTTGCTTGGTCGATTTCGCTAGATCATGTACTTCTGCCAAATTTTTTTAAAATCATGTCCAGTGTGCGGTTAATGTCTGGTCTTTGTTTGATAGGGGAATACAGATTTTCACTCTTATTCTTTTTGGATTGCTGCGTGAGCTTCCCATCGTTGCCAGCCATCTCTGTCCGCCCCCTCTTCTCCTGCTGTAGACTGAGCCTTCTTCTGACCTTCCGCTCTATGATTGATTCTTTTATGGGTCTTCTTTGTTATTGACTGCCTCTAGATTCCTCGATTAAAATCTCTGACCTAGAGTCGCAGGCCGGTGTTGTGCTTGGTGTTCTTGTCGTGTGCGTTCCTAACCAAGGGGGTCTGGCCCGGACTGTACTGTAAGTGGCGGGTATGGCCAGTTGGCCTATGCGTGTAAGCTGGTCTGTGCACATGTGTTAGTTGTGGATCTTCTTATGCTGCCCTGGGCTGTATAGTGTATTGTAGTGTATTCTTGATTTTGGCAGAGCTTGCTCTTCCACGTTATTTATCCCCCTGAGTTTGTTGTGCTACTCTACAGTTCCCCGTGGGCATATCCTGCTTATTCTCCTACTTGGCGGCATTAGCACAGTTCTTCACTACCTGAGCGCGTTCTTGCGAGGTCATCTAATGCCTTGGTGCTGGGCATTGGAGGTTTTCAAGAGACTACAATGTGGTTTGTGAGGTTGGTTTGTCCTCTAGCTTGCTTAGTTTCCGACCCTCATCATCCTGCAGAATATTATTGTTGCGTTTGGTTCCTTGTGGGTGGCATCTTTTGCTGCTGATTTGGTTTAGGTTTATCCTTCGTTCTGGGTCTCTCTTGTACAGCGTTCTACCTCCAATTGTTACACTGGGTTTGGATGGAGTTGTAACGCCGCAGATTAATCGGTAACCTGACGCGATCAAAAAGGCGGAGCAGACAGAGCTAGGCGGCGGCTATAGGATAAGCCTTTGCTTAGTTTGGCTTTATTTTGTGGTTTCTGAAAACTCCTTCCTGCACGAGGCTACTCATATGCTTGGTCTCCTTGGGTTCCTTATGGTGGCCCTCCGCTCACAGGTCGTATTGCGTCGCCCCCCCCCCCCCCCCCTCCCGTTAGGCTGGCCGTGCGCTGATCAGTGCAATGCCTGGTTAACTGGTGTAAAATAGGGTGGCTGCGTTAGCAATACTGGGCGGTGGATTATAGGGGGCTTGCGCTTCAGTTGAGCTGCCCCGTTCACGTGAGCCAGTCTTTTCCTCGTTACCCCTTACTTGCCGTTGTTGTTGTAGTCTGATCTCAAGATGGCAGCGCCCAGCAATAGTTTCGGTTTCGGTTTCACACAGGGTAAGTTAAACGGGCCTCTATTCTTCCCCAAGGCTCCGAAGCAGACAATGTCTTCAGTTTGCGCTTCAAGACTCCCATATGCGCGAGGCTTCTCTCCGGCTCCCGCTCCCCCGCCGTCTGAGCAAGTCTTTGAGCTACCCTCCGTGCCTGCCGCGATGTTGTTTCCCCAAAATGGCGGCCCCCATCAACCAGTATCAGTTTCAGTTTCTCGCCAGACAGTTTAGTCAGCGCCGTCAATTCCGTGATATCATACGGAAGGTCCCCCAGCACTGACCTTATGTGAGGATGGGCGAGTTGGTTGCTGGGTTCTCCATGTGCGTGGCTGGTTATAGGTGTTGGCAGCGGGGTAGTTCAGTTAGCGGGCACCATCTTGGGTCTTCCTTTCCTCTCGTATCGGGGTCTTTTCCTCCGTGTTTTTCTCTTCCCTCGTTGGCGGATCGATTGATTTAAGCGGCGCAGCCGTCTCTCTGTTCGTTCCGACGCCCTATGGTGCCACCGTCTTTTTTCATTTATCAGCACATGTATGTTCTTTTGTGATGCTCGCTCCCAGGTTCAGCGGAGCTATGGAGTCAGGCGCCTGCACCCATTGCCGTCCAAGCCACGCCTCATTCTGATGGATACTTCTAAACAGAGATTCATTCCCTTCTGAATATTCCCCAGGCATCAGATGGGATTCAGAAATGTTTAGAGCAGTACTCCTGCATGCCAGCTGGTGGCGTTGTGCAGCTCCACGATGACAGTGAGAAGGCCACCTGGGAGAAGTGGAGATCAGAGGTCTCTGGTGGAGACTCATCACATCAATTTGTTGGAGTGTAGGGCAATTCGCTTGGCATTGAAGATATATTAATACAATGCTCAATGCATCCAACACCTGTAAAAAACATTTTTTTGTAGTCCAGCCTCTAGCAAAACCACCTTGCACCTCCAATAAATGTGAACATTCCCAACAGCCGTGTGACTCCCTCTCACTTTGTGTGGAAAAAGTTGCAAATATTGTTCTGAGCCTCACCTTCCCTGTTAATCTAGTCAATTTAGATTTACAATCAGAACCCATTCAAGAGTCAATTGAGATGGGACAGTTCATCCCAACTGAGATGGGACAGTTCATCCCACACAATTACAAGTCTTGGCTATCTCAATGCCAACATGTTTTGTAGCCTGGCTAATTCTTTACCCTCAGGCTAAACCATGGATTCTCTGCCCCTCAAGTTTTGGAAACTGCCATCATATCACCAAGCGCCTCCCCTCCAACAAGTTTGTAATATTTGACTATCTACTAGTGTAGTGCCATCTGACTGGGAAAAAAGCTATTGTGGTTCCTCTTTGAAAAAACCTTCAGCTGACCCCCTTGGTCTCTAGTAATTTTAGACTTATTTCCTTACTCCCTTTCTGGTGAAAAGTTTGGAAAAACACGTTGTCACATGCAGCTGATTTGGATGCCCTCAAAGGTATAACGTTTTCCTCATATACAGCTGATTTTCTATACAATAACCAGTATGTCTAAATCTGTCAGATATTCTTTTCTAAGTTTACAGCTCCTTCTGAAATGAAATGAAATGAAAACAATATTTAATAAAGCGCACTGCTGCCAAGCGGCTTCCTGGCGCTGGGGGACCTGGGTCAGAGCTCACAGAGGGAGACACAGGGGACCTAAGAGGGGAAAGCCAAAGAGAAAAGAAAAGTTTTTAAGGCTTTACGGAAATGGCTGAAAATAGGAATGGAGCGAAGATGAAGTGGGAGACTATTCCAGAACTGGGGAGCCAAGACGGAAAGACGAGTGCCCCCGGATCTGGATTTGCGGAAGCGGGGAATGTGAAGAAGAGAGAGAGAAGAAGAACGGAGAGTGCGACTGGGAACATAGGAAGAAATGAGGGAAGTGATATAGGCAGGGGCCGAACGGGAGTGGGCGCGAAAGGCAAAGCAAGCAAGTTTGAAAAGGGATCTGAAGCGGATGGGGAGCCAGTGAAGGGATTTCAAGACCGGGGTGATGTGAGAGGATTTGGGAAGGGAGAGAATGAGACGGGCAGCCTGGTTTTGAATGGCCTGTAAACGTCGGGATTCGTGGGAGGGGATACCCACGTACAGGCCATTGCCATAGTCGAGGCGTGAGATGACTAAAGCCAAGACTATGGATTTAAGCGCGTCGGTGGTGAAAAAGCGTGATATTTTCCGAATAAGACGGAGAGAAAGGAAACATGAAGACACAACAGAGCTAATCTGGCTGTGCATGGTTAAGTCAGAACTGACTTTGATGCCAAGGGTACGGACAGAAGGAGAGGGCGTGGGGGGGGGTCCAAAAGAGGGGGGCCAATGTTCAGGGGACCAAGGGTTAGAGGGACCACCCGTGAGGACAAGTTCCGTCTTATCGGGGTTGAGCTTAAGATGGTTGGCGCTCATCCATTCCGAAATAAAGATAAGGGTGGAACTGAACTTGGGAATAGAATCAGGAGAGGAAGACAGATCAAAGACAAGCTGGAGGTCATCTGCGTAATTATATACAGAGACCCCCAGCTTGAGAAGAGAAGAAACACATGCGTGATCTAAATACACCCATTTAAACACCAGCTGCAGCCTTTGCAGCTATAAGAACGAGTCTTTGACACACATTGTATGGACCTGTCCCCACTTGCTCCGTGAAAGAGTCAAATGGTTAAGACCCAGCTTTCTAAATGGTGTCTGCAGCAAGGGCAATGAGGCCGTATGTGACACCCTAAATTGGGAGGACCTGCAAATGTCATATGCCCTAATTAAATTAATCCATCAGGCAATTAAGCTGGTAACTGCAAACGCAGGATGAAACTTACTACAACCAATTTCTTTTTTTTTAAACAAATTTTATTAGTCAAATGTACAATCAGTGGAGCTCTGTGTCCCAGAGGCATCCATAGCATCAATATAACGAATCCTGACTTTGACCATTTTTCCATACAGTAACAAACGAGGATTACAAAAGGGACATGCATATGAAATACAGCCCACTAGCGCAAACACCCCCCAAACACCCCCCACCCCATCGCACTGCCAGCCCAGCAACTTCAGCGGGCATGATCGGAGCTACCATTCTACCCTCGCCATGAAGCATGTCCAGTCGACACCATGCCACCCACAGCGCGTGTGTCCCATGCCCCCCCAAGGCAGAGGAGGAAAGTACCACCACCCACTAGAATCAATTTCGTTTTCAAACTAGACCTCTACTACTCCGCTGAGAAATTCAACTGCAAATGGTCTAGTCTTCCCTTAACCATTTTTGGAGCTCACACAGACCATATGTAGGAGTTTTATATAGTTATATTAAGGTTGAACTGAATTGTGAGATTTTAACCTTTACTGTACCTCTTATTTACAGATTTAGAATGTCTGGTTCTATTGTGGACTGGAATTTATATTGGTTACTTAAGGATGTTGTAAATCATAAATTAATACAGGAAGTGTTTACTGCTGTGCGTCAGTGGATTCCCACCACTTTAAGGTTTTAATTAACCAAATAAAAGTTTTTTTTATTCATTCAAAAGAATCTTCAACAAGCTTCTTTCCAATATTCTCTAAGATCACAATCTACTTCTCCGGTGCAGTCTGGTTTCCTGCCAGCTCATGGCACAGAATCAACTTTGGAAGCCATGTTAGATTTGTCTGCTGGCTTTGATACTGTAAATCATAGCATCTTGATTTCTAGGTAAAGGGACGTCTAATGTGGAGGTGTGGCCCTCAAGAGGTTTTCATCTTATTTGGCTGGCAGAACATAAGTGATGCAACTCCCTCTTTTTTCATCCAGCTTCAGAGAAGTGAGTCCATAAGGGCTCTTTAATTAGTCCTAACTTGTTTAATATCCATCTGTAACCTCTGACAAAATGAATTAGTAGCCAAGGAATTCATTTCATAAACTACACCACCGAGACCCAAAATATTTTGTCAGTAGGTCAATCTAGTCCTTTGCCACTCAACTCCTTTCATAGCTGACTTAGCGACATCTACTGAATATGTGATGCTACAACGCGATCAAAATGATCGCGGTATGTAACATCGCAGTTTTTACAACGCAAGTCGTTACAATGACTTGCGCTGGAGGGCGCTGGACTTTGGTGTTGGAATAGTAAATCTTACTACTCCTGTCTGCGTACAGTAGGGAAGGTGTTGGAATAGTAAATCTTACTATTCCTTAGGTTATAGCGCCCTCCAGTGCAAGTCGATGTAACGCTTGCGTTGTAATGGCAGCGTTCTAAATGCATTGCGGTGTAATCACCGCGATGTAAACGATGTTTCCCCATCTACTGGTCGCTAGGAATATATTCATTTAAATTCAAAGGGAAGAAAATGGAAATTCTCCAATGCTCAACTGCCAATCCCCTTCTTCCTTTTGTTTTGGCCTCTACCTACCAATTATACTCTGGTTTTCTCCCAAGTGGTTTGTAACCTAGGGGTTTAAATTGATGCAGATTTGTACCTTTCTAATCAAGTGAACAAACTATGTGCCTTTTTCTGTTAAGAACATTACACAAAATCTTAACATTTCTCACCTCTTAACTTCAACCACAGGTGGTCCAGTCACTTATTTTGAGCCGTCTGGATTATTGTAATACTCTGATGTTGGGGGCTCCTAACCATCTTGTCAAAACAAGGATTCTTATTTAGATGGATGCTTTTAAGCTTGTTCTGTCCTGTCTTAGCTCTTCTTTTTTGTCAACAGCGCTGGATAAATTCAACTGGCTTCCTGTCTCCAAGAGGATTAACTTTAAGGCTTTGTGTAGAGTACAGAGAGCGGTTATGTCAATCTAGCTCTTTTACAGTCAAGATACTGTTGTTACAGATCTCCCATTCACTATGATCTGCCAATGCTAACTTATTGTGCCTCATATGAAGAGATGCCGAATTGGTGGACGTTCTTTCTCTGTGCAGGCCACACAGTTGTGGAACTATCTGCCTGTACAATAGTGCCAAATTGCTGACCTCTTGACATTTGGGAAATCTCTTAAAACCTGGCTTTATACACTTTAATAAATTCTGCCTTTTGTTTGCCTCGGAGGTTCCCACTGAAATAATTTGTTTCAAACTTTCCTGTCGAAGCGTCAGGATACCTTCAGGTAGCAGCAGCGCTCTACCAGTAGAATTCATCATAAAAAAATAAACCACCTGGAAGGATCTTTAAATGCCAGGACAGAAACTCAGCTGCAGGCACGTTTTGGATCACGAATGGTAGTTCCACCCGGAGGAGGCACAGGGTGTTTTCCAGCAATGGGGAGAACCCTTGATTGATCTTTTCGCCACCTCTAAGAATGCTCAATGTTGCAGCTCTCTCTTGGAGAAGTCTTCTATCTAGAGTGGAGCTTGGGACTCCTGTATGCCTTCCCATCACTGCCTCTCCTGTTCAGAGTTCTGCAAAACATCAGGAATGGCCAGGCCCAAGTCATCCTACGGAAACTGGATTGGGCCAGGAGTGTGTGGTGGCTGGTGCTTATTGGTAAGACCACCTGACCTCTAATCAAGCTGCCTCTTATTCAGGCTCTTCTGTCTCAAGTGCAGGGTACTGCACTCGTGCCTGCACAATCTGCATCTCCATGATTGGAGACTGAGCAGGGGCAGTTAACCTCCTTCGACATGTCACCTGAGGTGGTTGATGTCACAGTGGCAGCGAGGCATCCTTCCACAAAATCAGTGTACGATAGTCGTTGGGACATATTTGTGGAGTGGTGCATCACCTGACAAATTGACCCAATACAGGAAAAATGGCTTGACGTTTTGTTGTTTGTTTTCTCCCTAGCTCAGTATGGACTTGCTTTGGGCACTAATAAGGGCTCTTATTGCCTTGTTTGGCTTTTTGAGGTTGCCAGATCAGCCCTTTATTTAAATTACCTCTTGAAATTAGTTTTTTTTGTTTTTGTTTACAGTGGTTTCTGCCAAAAATATTTTGTGATGCCTCAATGGGACTTAAACTTAGTCCTCACTTTTTTGATGTAAATCCCTTTTATGCTGCTTCACAGTTGTCCCTTGAGAGATATAACTTTGAAGAAAGTCTTTCTCATCACCATAGCATCGGCTAAATGTGTGACTGAGGTGCACTCACATGCACACTGCACTCGGCTAGACGTATGAGTGAGCTACAGGCTCTTACTTTTAACTCTTAACCCACCTTACTTCACCTGCTTCCAGAATAAGTTGGTGTTGAGGACCTGAGCTTCCTTTCTTCTATTCATGTCAGTCAGACTATGATCCTTCCAGCCTTCTTTACTCCCCCTCATTACACTATGGAGGAGGAGAAACTCAATCGTTGAGACCCAACGAGGTCCCTAAGCTTTTAAATTGATCGGACCAAGGAACATTAAGTGGTCGACCAGCTCTTACGCGTTTTCCAAAGCAAAGAACAGCAAGGCATTGCAGAAGTGGGCCATCTCTCGATGGATTGTTCTCTGCATTAAGATCTGCTATTCCCTGGTGAACAAGCCGGCCCCAGAAGGCTTTTTGGCTCATTCTGCCAGGGCAAAAGCTGCTACTGCTTCATTAGCATGCTGAGTACCTGTTCTGGGCACACAAGTTCAGCATGGTACACAAGTTAAGAAAGCACTATTGCCTCAACAGGCTAGTTCATTGAAAGGGGGTATAGAAAGGGAGGATCTGCTTTCATGGTTACCCCCACATTTTGCTGGTGTCAGTATGTTTTTTGACAGACCTCGCACCCAGATACTACTAGGAGTAACAGTGCTGTGCTCTACAAATGCTGATTGATTGAGAGCAAATGACACTCGCCTCTGCAGCCACAGTAGGAGGAGAAAGCATGCCAGAATCTGGAGAGGTGTACAGTCTGCTGGCTTCCACCAAATCCTCACACAGTCCACATTGGTGTCAAAAGACTGGTATTCTTCAGGGTCCAGCAACCCCTTCCAATCCTCCCCAAGTGCTAGCCCATAAAAACCGGGACGGCTCCAGTTCTCCTAGGGGTCCACGTTAGACGACGCCCCTCCAGCTCAGTGTTGGAGTCAGAGATCAGAAAGGGGATGTCGCCGCCAGTGGCACTGCCAGGAGCATCTGCATCAGGATCGGCGCCAGGGAAGGTCAAGTTTGCACGACCAGCGCCTGTCTGGATCCATCTGTGGATCCAAGGGGCCCGACTGGTGCCAGAGCCCCCGGTGTGGATCCATTAAGGGTACTTCACAAACCCACATAGCCCGAAGGCGCGCTAGCAGGAGTGGCTGCTCAAATATGAGGCGCATGGCCTCATAAAATTCTTGGATTTAAGCTGAGGTGGCTCCTGGAAACTCAGAGATGTGCACAGCCGACCCAGTCACTGGCTCAACCGCAGAGCCAGGCCTCGAATGCAGACACTCCCTCATCTCCTTGGCCGGCAGACGAGGTGAAGTCAAAAGACTTCTACGATTTCTTGCTTTTCTTGCGTGAGATTTAACCAACGACTGAGTGCAACGAGGATCTCGGACTCCGCGACCACTCCCTTGACCTTCCTCTCTACTGATATCGAGATCATCGTGGTGTTGCATGTCGAGCCGCCAGGAGCTTGAGGGGTCACTCGCTCAAGGCCTTTGGGTTCAAGGCGTGGCAATCGGAGCAGGCCTTCGGATTATGGTTGCACTCAAGGCATCAAAGGCATACAAGTGGTGGTCTGACACCAACATCGAGCGGTGACAGGCACCACAGGGTTTGAAGGCGGCCTTCCGAGATGACAACCCTGCCACACCAGAAGATTCTAAAAACACTGACAAAAAGTTAATAAGTTTAGTCAAAAAATGACTAAAGGGTAGCTCTCTCCAGATCTTTACTAAGTGGTGCAAAAAAGAAAAGAACTGACGTCAGTGTGCTGGGAAGGCGCCTATATGGGCACTGCCCACATCAATTCAGGTGCTGACCACGCCATGCAAAGCTGAACGATATGCCACCTACCGGAGTTTAGGTACTCAGTGGCGGTGCATCCATTGGGGCGTTGCACCATTTAGCCACATGGACCCATCCACAGTCAGTGCGACACGCCTAAAATGTCATTCGTGCACCGGCAACTTCTGTAAAACAAAGTCTCGCAGACACGTCCGAGGCAATCGGACGGTGCTGAAGGGGTTGGGGCTGCGGCACCTTGAGTGACAAACTCAGCGCGGAACTAAGCGCAGCTGCAGCAGTAGTGCCTATGTCCATTTTTGGGCTGGTCATTTTTAGGACCAGCCCGAACATGCACACACTAGTACCTTCCCCTTAGCAGAGTGACTGGCGAGGGACCCGAGGGTGCTTCATGCAGCAGCCCCCGGGTCTCATAATGGGTGGGGAGTAACCCTGCTCTTAGCCAATCCTGGCGCTGCTAATGAGCGTCTGGATTGACCGAGAGGCACTCGTCGTTTGCCAATGCTAGGGGCCTCTCTGGCGCGCAGTGAGGGACCGGTTACCGGTAAGGTAAGTTTTTAAAAATTTGTTTTCAAACCCCCTCCCTGTGAGATCCCCCTTTGCGCGAATCCATCCCCCCCAGCGCGAACACCCCCTTCCCTCCCACGAATCATGCGAGCCGCGACTGCTGGTAACAGCTCACTTTCAACTGTAGATTGCGGCCCCCGGGGTAAGTGAAGGTCGCAGACCAGTCGTCCCCCGGGGTATTCGCTCAATAGCGGAAGGACAAGGTGGGGGTGGGACTAAAGGGGTTAAAGGAAGGGGTGGGATTGGGAGGGCATATAAGGTATCAGGAGATGAAGATCCGGCCTCTTCCTGACACCTGAGCACCACCGGGAAAGTTTAGAAAGTTTGTCCACCCGCCCACCCTACAGGTTTTCAACGACGGGCTAGGGGTGGTTTTTGGGTCTGAGAGTGCCAGTTTAGGGCAGGTTGCGGAGCAGAGGCGTTACGGTACTTTGGAGGGGTGTGAAGTCACATATGGGCAGATCCACCCCTCGGGGGGGTGGGGGGGGGGGAGAACGGTACACAGGTGACTGATAGCGGGGCGTGGGAGGCAATGAGCAATGAAGGCAAGGTCAACAGAGGCTGCTTGGAGGGCAAGTGAAGGTGAGAATGGGGAAAGGAAGGCGGTTATCGAGTGAATGGTGAAGAGTCAGGTGAGATGGTTTTGAGAAGGCAGAATGAAGAATGCGTGGGTATGGGATGGGAACGTACATTTCTTGCATTGATGTACTGTTAATAAAATGTAGATGATTGCAACCTTGTCAAATGGCCTTTTACGCTTCAAGAAACAGTGTGGAGTGTAGTCATTGAGCGATGTACTGTTAGCATTTATGGGGAATAAAGGTCTGTCTTCATTCAGCTAGAGATAACATCTGAGATTAAGAGCTTTTAAAAAGCCTGTTGGCTTATATCTTGCCGCGGAAGGAGCTCTCTCGCAATGAAACAGATGCATAAACCTTCAAACCTATCGTTGAATTAATTTGCGACCCAGGGTGCCGTCGGACGCCGCTGTCATTCGGCGCCCGCGCTCCGGCTGCGATGCCAGCCAAGCAGTCCATCATGGCGGGATTAATTATTGGAAACGAGCGAATAAGTTATAACTAGCAGAGGTGACGAGCAGACAGGGACGGGGATAGGCGGGCTCTGAACCGTGAGATGGGTTCTGTTTCATATTTACATTCATGGTTGCACTCTCCGACGAGAAGATGATTAAAATTCCGCAGGCCGAGCGCTGTTTCTTTAAACAGCATTACGATCCAGCGTGCTTCCCCATTATTTTATATGATACTTGGGAACTTCCACCTCTGACGACACCGAGAAGCATTAATTTGTCGCCTGGTGCCTCTGAAGCAATTTGTCGTCTGCCGTGACTTGACTGTCCTTCAACCTAAATGATCTACCTTATGTAAACTCAGGAGTCAACCTTCAAACAACGTGCCAGGCGTCAGACTGCACCTGAGCCTGTGGTGGGGTGCAAGGGACTAGTTACAGAATGTATACTATCTCTAGTTTAGGTAGCTATTGATTGCGTTATCCTCGTATTTATATAGCGCCTACTATCCTTGACGAGGCGCTGAAGTACTTTGCGGGTGAGTAGGATTCCAGTATTGGCTATTAAGTCAAGTATGCATTTAGTTACTCATGTTCTTTTATATGTATTGCTATGCAATTTTCTTATAAGCATATTTGTTACATTACCCTCGCAGTTCCAACTTTAACTTGTATGATCATTTCATGCCCTTTGTTTCCAAAATATGGAGTTTATTTGTAAAGTTTCAGCACTCGTTTTTAAATATTCTAAATTAAACGACATTTTGTGCATTAGTTCTGAAAACTCTCAAAATGGTGAAGATGAACTTATATGTTGAAACTTTGTAAGAGTTTTTAAATGCTTAAATATTTTGACCTTCCACTACCTTTTCCTTTCCTTGTATAATTCCATACAGAGTTTTCACAATATGAATTAGATTTTAAATGCAGGTATACCAGCCTGAGTTGGAGACTTCGGCCCACCGACATCCGTATACCTAAATCCGATGTTGAGAGGAAACTCAAAATGAGGCCCTTTTTATGGGCTTGCTGTTGGTTCAAGGGTACTTTTTGCATATATTAAAATTCATCCTTATTTGTATCTTTAAAAGCACAAAGGGGAACTAAAGCTTTACTTAGCAAGACGTTTTCTCCCATTTACATGGTAAACTGATGCTTGTCCCCGTGTGGGGCAAGTCCTGCCAGAGCTGACAACAGTTAAATGAATTTTCACAGATAGAGAAAGACAGGGAGAGAGTGTTTACGGGTTAGAAAGAGAGGGTATGTGTGTGTGTGAGAGTATTAGGGGGAGAGGGTAAGGTGTGTGTGCCCGTGTGTGTGTGTGAGAGAGCAGGTTTGTGTTAGAAAGGCCATGTGTGCGAGCAAAAGACTATGATGGGTATGAAAGAGGGAGGGAGGAAGTAGTAAAGTGTGTGTGTTTGATACTTGCCTCTCAGGCCCCCGGTTCATGCCAAAAGAACAAACGTTAAATGTTGACAGTTAATTGTGCACATAAAGCTCTGTGAATACTGACTGCAGCACACATTCGTACTGACCTAGATGAACGAGCATGCCTTGCTAATGATGTTACATTTACATCATCTTTTTTAATCTGTTGCTATATATTGGGTTAACGTGTTTATTAAAATCGAGAAATTGGAAATTAATTAAAATAATAAT
Source organism: Triturus cristatus (assembly GCF_964204655.1). Taxonomy (NCBI): domain Eukaryota; kingdom Metazoa; phylum Chordata; class Amphibia; order Caudata; family Salamandridae; genus Triturus; species Triturus cristatus. The sequence goes on along the minus strand of NC_140594.1, from coordinate 209,893,222 downwards.
CATAAATCCCGGCAATAAATATTCCCAGAGTCAGTTCAAAAACATAATTACGAAATATGCGCAGGCAGGACAGTAAAATATTTAAGCAAATTCAAATCACTGTGGCCATAAAACAGCAGGGCCCCTGCAGGGAAGGGGTGGCAAAGACATTCAGGGAAAACCCGTGATGCCTGCGAAGGAAGCGGGAGGTCAAGGGATGGCAGAGAGCTGGCACTGCCCCTGTTGCGGCAGGCATAGGGAAGGCAGGTGGCACAAGCATTCCAAGGGCAGGTGTGAGAGGGAAAATACGAGGCAGAAAAAGGGGGGTACACTAACCAAGAGGCGAGGCAGGAGTGAGTTGGAAGGGGGGAGGAGACAGTGTCTAACTATTTGTCTGCATTATAATTCCTATTATAAGATCGTTTGGGTGTCTCTGCTGTACAGTTTCAAGACTGAGATGTGTCTGCTTGTTAGTTGTGTATTTGTCTGTCTACTTGGCAATCCCCAGTAGAGAGGTGTGTGTAGACCTATGAGTGAGTATGGGTCTCTGTGGAGCTGGGTGAAGGTACAAGAGCAAAGCTCGTTGAAGTGAGGGGAGGTGCAGTGACCGATCTAGGTTTATTAGGCCTAGCACTAATTGCTTTATTAACCTTCCTGCTTCCTCAAATTTGCTTGAAAATGCACAGTTTGTCCACTCTTTTTTTCAAAATTTTCTTCAGGGGAGAACCCCCCCCCCCCCCCACCCAAATCCCCTCGTAGGTTATTCACGCACGCTCGCTACGCTCGCTCGCCGCAGTGCAGTAGGACAATATTGTTACGCCTCACCACTTTAAAATCTCACCAGCAGCCACTGTAGGTACTGCTCAAGAAACATTTCCGGATCCAGTCTGAGGCCTGAAGATAATTCATAAGCTAAGGAGTCTGTGGTTAGAAGTCTATCAGATCAACCAGACACCTACTCGCATACAGCCCACGCATACGCAAAACCAGATACGCTGGTCATGTCTTCTCCTACCTCGCTCAAAAAGCATAGAACGACCTGCCCCTGGACTTCAGAGCCACTTCCTCAGTTCTTGAATTCTACAAGAATCGAAGACCTGGCTCTTCACCTAGCCCTGGCTCAGCCCATACGCCTCCTGTTTCAGTTTGAGCATACACTCACAGTTAGTTGTGTGCTATAAAATACACCTCTGCCAAATGACTTCCGCAGTCCAGAAGCGACACATCCATCACCATCATCCACTCTGAGTGGACAAGTGAGAGGGGTCTACTGCCAATTCATCTGCAGTCGAGCAACCACAGCTGCAGACCTTTTGAGGTCTTCTCTGAAACATGGATGGAATCAGACAGGTTTCCCTGGTGCTGTACCCACGAAGACTTCCTATTCCACTGTAATGCCTGCTTAGTCAACAAGCAGAAAGCAGGAGGCCAAGAAGCCCGGAAGCCTCAGAGCCACTCTCACGGAGACTCTGGATCAAAACTGAAACATTGAAAACACAGCCCAAATTGTCCTGGGCTCTATTTGGATGGGAGGCCCAAAAGAGAACCTTATGCAGGATGGCTCAGATGAAAGAAAGCCTCTGCAAACTTGTCAGGTGTGTCTTCGCCAAGTTGACAGAGAATGCGGATTTTCAAAGTGATTGTGTATAGAGAATTGTGATTTTATTAAAGACAAGGAGGCTAGCATTATGCTTAAACATTTTATTCAATACCTCCAAGCAGAAAATACTTCAAACTTCCAAAAAAAAGAACATTGCATGACTTATAATCCAAACACACCATTTAGTCCATAAAACCCATCACAATTCCAACTTTTCTCTCTTGGCGCTGCTCTCCTTTCATTCAGCCCGCTCTTCCATCTGACATATCCAAAACTGCTTATTGACACACTTCTAAAAGAAATTAAGCCGGGCAACACTGCTAACTTTCTTGTCAACTCCCTTAAAGACCAGGACCTATTCCCTGGCTAAGACTCAAATAGCCTCAACACCATATTCATATCTCTAATACTCTCATAATGCGACGTAAGTGGTCTCTTCAAAGAAACTCCTTTCATCACTCTACAAATCAAAGGATTTTTTTCCAATCGACAAACCATCTAATAATGAATGTCCCACTACAATTGCTGACCTGTAACAATTGACCATTCTTTAGGAGAATACCTTAGTAAACAACTCAGCCAAAAAATGTGCTTCATCTATTTCAGCAGCCTCCACGTGATCCAAGTCCATTTCCAAGCACCAACAATCCAAGGCATTCCATGCACCTCTGTTTCTGGTGCCCAAGATTTGTTGAGAAGCTCTGAAGCCTCTCCTGAGAGGCCAACACATTTTCCAGAATTCCTGAAATCTTCCAAACTATAAGTCTGAGAATTCCCGACTCCACCAAAGGATGCCCCTCTCCAACAACACCTTTCAACATTCCTTGGTAAGACTGTATTGATAAAGGGATTTATAAAGCCAACTCCACTGATGAAAACAAAATTTTGAGTTACCCAAAAAGGCGTCCCCAAAACCACTTGGCATTTCTGCCTCTTCACCTGGACCAATACTCTTTGAATCATCACAAAAGGAGGGAAAGCATAATCTTTCCGACCCACCAAACACAGAGTAGCAGCATCCACTCTCATTGCTCCCAAATCTGGTCACTGAAATACTGCCCCTCCTGAAACGCCAAACAGGAAGCAAACAAATCCATCTCTATCAGACCCAAACTAGACTATCTTCTGAAAAATATCTTCTCAATTTCCAGTCAGTGCAATCCCTAAAATTGAGTGAATTGCAATCTGCCACCATATTCTCCTTCCCTGGCAAATACTGACCTGTTACATAATTCTTGCGACCATTTTAAGCATCCAGATTCTGCAACCACCAGGTTAACTCCTTCCTCACTTCCTTCGCCATTTCTACCTTGTATCCATATGAAGGCCCCATTGATAAACCTGAAGTTTTCAAACGCTGTTAAGCCCTGCACTGCACGGGCCCTGGAAAGACAGCTTAAATTGACGATGAAAGAAGACCAAATTACACAAGCAAGTTCTCTCAGAGTCACCTCTTTCTTCTCTCTCAAATGACGCACCTCTCTTCCTATCAACTTTATTTTCCTGTCTGATGATTGAAGCTGTACTTTCACTGTATCTATAGTAAAATCTATAGAGTTCATTGGCTGGGGAGGGAGTAAAATCATTTTTTCCTGACAATAAAACCCAATTTTACAAACAGATCCTTTGCCAAAGACGGATGCTTCTTCAGAACCTTCTCCTCCTGACTCATGACAAGATTATCGTCTAAATCATCATTCTCACACCTTGCTCTAATAAGTAATCCACTGCTTTGGTAAAACACCACAGTGCTAATAAAAGCCCAAATGGAAGGCAACGGAACTGGTACAACTGACCCTCCCATCCGAATTGAAGAAAGTTTTGTCTCTCCTTGTCTATCGGAACAGTAAAATAGACCATCCAATCCTACTGCTGCAGAATACCCCTTAATATTGAATTGAAATGATTGAATCTTTATTCAGGAACACGAAGCATCCATGAAAGCACAAACATATACACAGAAGCATATAATACCCTTTAACATGCCTTCAATCTTGAAATGAGGATAAGTTACTAAACGGTTTTAAGACCTTAGATTTATCACCAGTCTCTAACCCTTGTCTTTATTTTGTAGCAGAAACAATGTACTTACAAACCTTCTTTCTTCTTCACTTACCTTATAATGGCCTCTTTTTCTAACAACGGTTGAATTTCCTTTGCTATTACATCCCTCTGACTGTGATCGAAAACCAACGCCCTTGGTTTTTCCTTCTGAAATGGTACCTCTTCAAACTATTAAATAACCCCGACTGGTGCAATTACCCATCGATTCTGCGTCAATCTCCATTCCAAAGTGAAATGTTTCAACCTGCCTCCTACCTTTCCATGGATAGAACCAGCACAAGTGGTAGTAATCACCTTGCACTGATGAGGATTGCTGACCACTACCTCTCGAGGCTCTATTTCTTCTGCATCTACCTCCTTGGGGGAAAATAATTTCCAAACTGTTTTCCTCTGTAAACTCCTCTACCTTGGTTATATTGGGCCCTAAAAAATTCATGGCTGAAAGTATGCCCTCTCCTTTAGGCACTACCATATAAAGCGCTTCCGCCAAACACCTTCCTCATCGAATTTCGCGCTTCATCTAAAGCTGTAAGAGTAGATACATACTTGACAAGGGATTTCACCACTCCCCCCTCAAAACAACAGACCCTTTACCTCTTCCGAGGACTCCTTCCTGGATAATTCGCCCAAATTTGGACTTCTCCACATTAATACCACCTTTCTTCTTTCAGCGATTAGACCACCATTTGCACGTGGGACCTCACGTAAAATTGGGGTAGCCCTGTAGTCACACAGGATGAAGAGCCGGCGGGACCCACACAAATAGAATCCACTACGGGGCAGGACCCTTGGAGTCTGTGTGACTACAGGTCTACCCCCAATTTTACGTGAGGTCCCAAGTGGAGCTCAACCTCTCCCACACTGAGATGGAGTGATCAAAATAAACATGTTTGCTGATTAAAGAAGGAGCAACTACCTGCCCTTATTATAAATAGCATAGAGAAATTCCCTTACTACTGTTAATTCCAGGGGGTATAGCAACATCGCCCTGAAGAAAGTCCGGCACCCTTTAGGGGCTTCAATGGACTGAAACATGTTAGCATTAGGGTCTTAGGACCATAATATCCCAAACGACCATATATATTTGTCTTTATTTTAATATCCCGGACAGGTCCAAGAATAAAGGGAAACTGGGATCTGTCTGTGGGTTTGTGATCTTTATTACCCCTGGCCAAACACTTTTCCAAGAGCTCCCTGAAATATGGTTGAGCCCACCCTGACTTTTAGGCTTCAGAGTGACCCGAAGATGAAGCACGACACCACTAGGGTGTGTGAGGGTATATAAAACAAAAGGACTTGCCTCCTTTCCCACTATCTAGTAGCTCACCACTCGTAGTTTCACATAGGGATTTCCCAACACTGTTTGATCAGGATTCATCTAGAACAATCAAGATATCAGGGGAGTACTTTTGTGTGTTTAAGAACACCAGTACCACCAAACTCTCAGGGAATGGATGCAGAGTAAAAAAATCAGGTTCGCTTGAAGCAGATGTATGGGAACGTGGGACTTGGCAGTTGACAGGTGGGTCAGAGGTTTAGCCAAAGAGCGTAAAAGTGAGGCAGTCATTGAAGGGCAGAAACGGTTTGGTTGGTGCCTTACCAGGCTCAAGGATCTCCGTAAGAATATTAGTTTTTACCTTCATAGTTGGGTTGTGGAGGTCAATGGCTTTGGCAGCACTCCTAATGACTATAGCAAAGGATGCACTTTCCTCACCTGCTGGTCCAGGAGGGGAACCAACCAAGTATCAGATGAGGTATCCTAGCCACTGGCATCTTGAACATCTACATACTAGTTATCCCCCTCACAAGGTGGGGCAAACTCCTCCCCAACACCCAAACTGTATCCCTATGGTTTTACGCTGGTCTGAGTCCAAGTCAGAAAGTTTGTGCAGCACCTGTGCACAACTGCGTGAAAATGATATAGTGTCTCAGTCAGAGGAATTGAGCAGTGGATGGGCCACATCAGGATCAAGGTGCTGCCTCAGTCAAGGTGAGACAATAGGTTGTGGATCTTCCCCCAATGTCAGCAGCGTCGGTATTGGTATTGACATCCAGGGAACCAGTGCAGATCCAAAGTCAGCAGAGGCGCCGGGGTGGATCTCGGAGTGGGTTCAAAGGTCTCCGATGGGGCCAAGGGAGGATAAACCAGCAGCAGTGCGACTGCAGGCCCTTGCAGATCCTTTGGCCCAAAGACGCTCCAGAGGGAGCCGGAAGCGTGCAGAACATGACCAGCATGGCCTTTCTAAAGGCTTTGATCTGCTGTCACCTTGCTGATAGAAACCTTTGTGTATCCGGACCAACGTTAGAATGAGATACTTGATAGATTGGTAGTAAGACTTGGAGGCACTGGGACAGCCTCGCACCTTCTGTGAAGATTGAGAGTGGTAGGAAGGGGCAGAGCCGTGCGTGTACTTCTTCAGTTTCTTTTTGGACTTACCCAAAGACTTCAGCTGCAAAGAAGATCTGCTGTGGAAACTACACTCTTGGACCAGAAGCAAGACCTGCATGGAGTCTTAAGTGTTTTGCCACATAGAGATTTGCATTCTTGGATGGCTTTTGGATTCATCTGGGCGCAGTCTTCACGGGCTTTGAAGTTGAATGCCGAACCCAAACATCAGAGGCACACCTCAGGGGGATCCGTCATAGACATCTGTTTGCGGCAGTCCCTACAAGGTTTACACCCTGTAGTTTTAGGAGGTGACTGGTTTCTTTGCACACAAAGAATTTTAACAGAAAAAACTTGAAATCTCTTCAAGGTATGAAGAAAAGGATGGTATGCGGCTCTCTGGCCGGCTCCCCGCTCAACCTTATGTCCCTATACTCGCCTCCCTCGTTGCTTACCTCTACACTGGCAGACCTCCACCCTCCTAGCCTCTCTCTCCCTGGGCGTCACGGTTGTGGGGGCGATTTCAATGCGATCTCCAATCCGGCCATAGACTCATCGGGCCCTCCTTCCTCTGACCGCATTGCACAAGCCAAACAGTTGAGGTCTTGGTCCGAGTCCCTGGGCCTCTGTGATGCATGGCGCACGTGGCACCCGCGTGCCACCCATTTCACTCACACCTCCTCAGCCCACCACACGCAGGCACGCATAGACATGATCTTTCTCCCTGCTACTGACTGCTTGTCAGTTGTAGATACTCGTATCCTACCCAAGGGAATTTCAGACCACTCGCCGATACTCCTCAGTACCGGGACCCCCCCTCCCTTGGCCCGTCAAACGTGGAGGATGAATGCATGGTTCCTCCATGATAAAGAATTTCGGAAGGCGGTAGGGAAGGAGCTCGAGCATTACTTCCTCACCAACGAGGGCTCCGTATCCTCCCCCGGGACCCTATGGGAGACCAGGAAAGCAACAATTCGGGGGTTCGCGAAAGGGCAACTTAAAAAGCAGAGGCAGGAGCAACACCGAGAAATTACCGCAAAGGAAGCGCAGGCGCTTCGCTTGAAGCAGTCCCTTTCCCGGTTTGACGACGCAGTTCAAAGCCAACAACTAGCCCTTCTCCGGACCGAGATTAGACAACTATCTTTAAACGCAGCCAAGCTACTCTGGAGGTCCTCAGCGGCACGAGTCTATGGTTGGGGAGACAAAAACGGCACGATTTTACACAGGCTGGCTACCTTCCCCAGGGCGAGCCGAATAATTTGGAAGTTGTCGACGATCAGGGTTTGGTACGCAACGCCGCGATGGCATGCACGTTCGCCGACTACTATCGGTGTTTGTATGCCGCACAAACCCCTGAATCGTCGCTCCGTGTTCTCCTTGGACGGAGCCACGTCAGTCTCCCCCCAGTTAGAGATGGCAGCCCGGGAGGATCTTGACCGCCCCCTCTCTAAGAAAGAAATTGAGGAAGCCATATCTCTTACATCCCCGGGCAAGACTCCGGGACCAGACGGTCTTCCCCAAGAATACTACACGGCCTATTGCGACACACTGGTGCCCCACTTGGCTGGCCTTTTTCAAGATGCCCTTGATCGGAGCTCCTTCCTACCGGAGACGGACATCGCCACTATTGTGGTCCTTCCGAAATCCCAGCCTCCCTCCCGTCATTGTGCGGACTATCGTCCCATATCCCTCCTCAATACCGAAATCAAACTCTATGCCACCATCTTGGCCCAACGGCTAAAGCCATATCTGCCCAAGCTGGTACATCCGGACCAATGTGGCTTTATGCCCGCCCGCGTAACCTGGCACTGCCTTCGGGGGGTGCAGCTGGCTTTGGCCCACCGACACCTTTTAACTCCCTATTTGGCCCTCCTCCTTATAGATTTCGAAAAAGCTTTTGACTCGGTGGATTGGGTGTATCTCCAAGATGTGTTGGCTGAGATGGGATTTGGGCCCCGGTTCCGGGAACTGGTCCGAGTGCTGTACGCGCAGCCGTGGGCACGGGTGCTGGTGAATGGCGTCCTGTCCAAGGCCTTTCCCATAGCGAGGGCAACGCGGCAGGGTTGCCCCCTTTCGCCCCTGTTGTTTGCCCTGCCCATGGAACCCTTGGGGGTCCTGGTGCGGGCGGATACCCGTGTCAGGGGATGGGAGTGGCCCGGCACCGAAACGGACAAGATCGCGCTCTACGCGGATGACGTCCTGCTCTTTCTCCTGCCTCCTCGGGCTGCATTGCCTCCAGTTGTTGCGAGCATTTGGGCAGGCGTCGGGTCTTCGGCTGAACCCCGGGAAATCGGTATTGGTCCCACTTCACCTGTCAAGGGACTTATGATTGGCAGTCTAATATTCCGATCCAACACAACTCCTTTAAGTACCTGGGAATATGGATTACCACGCTCCCGGAGCTGGGCTGGTCCGTCAATGTAACCCCTCTGGTCAAAAAGGCTAAAGAAGACCTCCAGAAATGGAGGACCCTGCTCCTGAACCCTCTGGGTCAGGGTGGCCTTGTTTAAAATGTTGATTCTCCACAGGTTCCTCTATGCCCTCCAGAACACCCCGTACTGTTTTCCCAGCCCCTGGTTTAAGGAGTTGGACGGGCTCGTTACCAAATTTTTATGGGGCGGTGGGAGATCGCGTCTGGCTCTCTCCACATGTCGGATCCCTTCCTTCGACGGGGGCACGGCCATGACGCATCTGTACCTCTACTTTTTAGCCACACGTTTGCTGGTGGTCCACGATTGGTTTAACGGGAGATGGTCCGACCCGGCCTACCGGCTGGAGCTGTGCGAACTGGGATTTTCTAAAGTACAGGCCATGTTGTACGGGGGACCCGTCCCGCTTCAGCTGCCTGAAGTGACGCGTTCGGTATTCCTGGCTTGGCGGGCTTCACTGCGCCACACCGGCTGGACCGGCAAATTGACCCAATGCACCCCCCTCTGGCAAGGGGCTTGGCTACGGGAAGTGAGTGGTCTGTGGGGGTTCAAAGCCTGGGACCTCATAGGCATATCACAGCTTGGGGACGTCTGGGTGGGGGGACCACATGCTTTCCTTCCAAGATTTTTTTTGAAAATTCTTTTTATTGGCATTTAGTTATATATACGTACATGTATCACTTTTCACATAAATGATTGGAACATATACGTAACGGGGTAGACCATCGTAGAGTGCGATATTACATGTACATCAAGGTTGGTGTGAGTGTGGTCTGTGGTGTAGCAGGTCTGTGCCAGTTAAAGAAAAACTAGGGGAAGAACTGAACCGGGGAGTGCCATGGGGTTCCTAGAGTGGGGGTGAGGCGTATACTGAGTTCGTTATTGCCTACTCCATCGTGCAGCTACTATTCACCTAGGAGGGAGAGGGTATGCGGACCGATATGGAGTGTTGTTGAACGTTCCTACTAGGGGAAGCTAGACCCGATGAGTCCAAGAAGACCGTGGAGGGGGGTTTCCCATCCCGGGAGCTTGTGCGGTGTGAGGTTGTGTGGTGCTGGGGGTATTTAAGCCAATGAGTGGGGTCTCTGAAGTCTGGGAGTGCCTAAATTGGTGCAGCAGGTGCGCCCATTCCAGGGAAATTGGGACCTTACGCATACCTTTGGCTTCTTCCTCCCTGATTACATCCTCCTCCGCCGCCGCCCATTTAAGAACCGCCCCCACCCATGCCGCGATGGGGGAACCCGATGGGGCCCGCCAGTGCATGGCTATACAGCGTTTGGCCAGTAGGTGGGCCAGGAAAACAAAGCACATTGGTATTTTGTGTTGTTTCCTCCGTCCCAGAATGCCGAGTGCACAGCCCTCCCAAGTAGTCAGATGGGACAGCCCGGTGAGATCCCGGAGCGTCGAGTGGATATATGACCAGTAGGTCTGAATGCCCGGGCAGGTCCAGAACATGTGGGAGAAGGCTGCATCTCCGGCCTGACAGCGGGGGCAGATGCTTTCCTTTCAAGATATGCGCAATCGCTATTCCCTGCACCCCTCCCAGTTTTATAAGTATTTGCAATTAAGACACGCCCTTCACATACACATTGTAGACAATACTCGGCTCCCGGGAATACAGCCCCACAGAGGCCCAGACGCTGCTGGGGGACTTGGGAAAGGGGGGTATCTCCCGGATATATCGTACTTTAATCAACAACACTCCCACCTCGTTGGACAGACTGAAAGAACAATGGGTAGACTGGGTGGGCCCACTGGATGAGGTGGATTGGCGCGACGCGCTCATGGCGCCTAAAACCATTACCGCCTCCGCCAAACTTAGACTTATCCAATTATACTACTTGCACATCGCTTACCTCACTCCGGTACGCCTTCATCGAGCGGGCCTTTGCTCTGATGCGTCCTGCGCTAGGTGTGGCCAGGCCCCAGCCAATTTTTTTCACGTGGTCTGGACCTGTCCCCGGCTGGCAGCTCTCTGGAGAGCCATTGAGGGAGAACTTACGGAGGTTTTGGGGTGGACAGTGCCTCACGACCCACGACATTCCTTACTGGGGATAACAGACGGGCTAGACGGGTCCCGGAACAACAAGACCCTTTTTAACACAGCAATGATAGTTGCCAAGCGCGATATAGCGGCAGCATGGACTTGTCCCGATCCACCAGCTCTGGGAAAGTGGCGTAAAGGAGTGGACTGGTGCGCGACACAGGAGAAGGCTTTATACATGGCGCGCGTGTGCCTCAAGAAATACCGAAGGGTGTGGGGTAAATGGCTGGGCGCTGTGGGGGGAAATTAATGAAGCTTCCAGTTTCCTGTGGTTGCATTCCCTGTGGGGTTCCGAATTGGGGCCATGGGGTTTTTTTTTTCTCTTGAAGATGTAAATGACTATCTGCGATCCAGGATTATGCTGAACTGTTTGTAAGTGTTTAAAATCAATAAAAATGTGATTATAAAAAAAAGGTATAAAGAAAAGGAGTGGTGCTAGGGATTCACATGTGATGGCGCAGAAAGGAAGTAACTGACGTCAGTGTGCATGTGGCTCTACTTGTCACTTCCATAGTGGAACAAAGTTAGCTGGGGTGCACAGTGCTATTTACCGGCATGCAGACGCACCTAGGCTTATTCACAAGGTGATGAATGTGTAGTCAGAAGTACCCACCATAAATTTAACCAGCAGAAAAGGGAGGTTATGCTACTACTGCAAAGTGTCAACTGCAATGGCAAGGCCTCCTCTGGAGTACTGCATTCATTCTAGAGCCTGCCTTTTTAGGTAATACTGCATCATATGGGTTCTCCTACTGCCTGTACACTAACGACACCCAGATTAATTTTTTTACTCCTTCCCAATATTTTTGTTCCTTTGGCAATCTTGGATATCTGACCACATTGCTGCCATTCATCTTTGGCCGACTTTACTTTTCTTTATGCTAAGGTCCTATACTTTCCCTACATCTCTAGAGCTCCCTCCAGACCCAGCTATATACTTGCTGTCAACCTGCTCACCTTAGCTACATTGAACAGAAGTCTAGAAGTACTCTTCACCTCAATTTATATGGTATCTTTCACAGTGGCGGCTGCTCCAACTTCAAAGTGGTGCGGAAACAAGAAGGCGGGGGAGGCTGAGGGGGGAATAATAAATCGAACTACTTAACTGCTGCTGCAGCCGCCCCTCTGTGCCCCTCTCCTGATGCTGGTGCACACTGCACAGGCTCCCAGGGGCCAATCACAGCGCTGCTCTCATGCTGGTAATACTATTTACCAGCACGAGACCATGATTGGCTGAGCGAGCTAACTTGACGCTTGGTCAGGCACAGGGAGCCTGTGCCTGTTCTCCACTCGACCGTGCAACACAGCTTGGGTTGGAGAAATATAAATGTGCATGTCCTTTTGGCTGTCCTAAGATGACCGGCCAAACCGACATGCGCAATTAGAGTGCCCACCACTCCTCTTCCCTACTGTTGACGTGACGGTCGTCAGGATGATCCCGCCCCAGCACCCGGCTGGCAATGGCTAGGTAGCAAAAATAAAACGTTAATAAAAAATGGTTATCATCATCATTTTATTTTTCAGTGGGGCGATGCGCCAACACCATAACTGAGCAGCCACCCCTGATCTTTCATTACCACCACAGTCAATACAGATAAAATCAAATAGTAAATATACGCAGACTCCATCCCCATGTAACTATCCAAACTGCCTAAGTACCGATTAATGAACAAGTTACTTACCTTCAGTAATATTTTTTCTGGCAGAGACTCTAACCGTAGATTCCTCATGTCTCTACCAGAAAGAGTGTTACTGAAGGTAAGTCACTTGTACTGGTTAGAAGGTGGGTCTGTATATGTGGCTCAAACCAAAATGTCAAGTAGGACCGAACGGGCAAAATGCCCCTCTCGGAAAACCTGCCTCAGAAACTGAGAAATCAAGGGTATGGGAGGAAATGTATGGTGAAGAGAAAAATTCCACTTTAACCGAAACGACCCCATAATGCTCCTTGCATCAGATTCTGGACGGTACAGAACTTTGAGTATTGCAAATTGGAAAGAGTGGCTAAGAGATCCACGTGGGGTACACCAAATTAATTGAAAATATTCTGCACAACTTCTGTTTTGAGACAGCACTCGTAATCAGCAAGCTGACGGAAACTCAGGTTGTCTGTTCGAGTGTTCAGTGAGACCACAAAAAGATTTGCTACAATCAGCAGCTGTGCGCCCATGACTAGATCTTCAGGGCTTCTCAGTAGACAGCCTGGGACCCTACTCTCCCCTGCACTTTGACATACCACATCACAGTTGTATTGCCTGTCAAGTTCTGGACTGACTGACCGCAAAGGGATGGGAGAAATGCCTTGAGCTCTGCATGAACCACCCTCAGTTCAAGCAGAATGATGTGAAGACTCTTCTCCTCTGTAAACCAGTCTTCTCACATCTCCAGTTCCTCTAGATGAGCACCCCACCACAGACTGGAGACATCTGTCACAACCTTGGCCATGGCCAGATGAGCCTGTAAGGGCATCCCTTCGGACAGGTTCACCTACACATCCCACTGGGCAAGTCTTGTAGGGTCCCCAGAAACCACAATGAAGTACGAAAGGTCACGCCAGGGCTGGAACCACTGCATGTGCAGACACCACTTGAGAGACCTCATGTGCCAGCAGGCATGTGTAACTAGGAGAATGCAAGAAGACAGTCAAGACTCGAATCCAGAAGCCTCCCTGGAATAGGGGAAGCAGTGCATGAATGCCTCGTACACTCTGCTCTGCTAGAAAGGCTCAGTACAAAGTGGCATCCAGTACTGCCCTACTAACAGAAAGCGCTGAAAGAGCTCCAAATGAGATTTCGCAACATTGGTAGAAAAATCCAAGTCATGCAACAAGGATGCTGTTGACTGCAAGATGTGACCGCACCCTCTAATACTGGCCTTCAGCAGCCAGCATCCAGGTAAGTAAAAATGTAAATCCCTGATCTCTTGAGATGAGCCTCTAACATTCCTATTACCTTTGTGGAGACTTGTGGTGACTATGTCTGGCGAAAAGTAAGGACTGCAAATTGGTAGCGAGTAGAGTTCACTATAAAGCACAAGAACATCCTAGAGGACTTCAGGATCGATATACAAAAATATGAATCCTGCAAGTTGAGTCACACCATCCAGTCTTCTTCATTGAGCACCAACAGAACCTGTACAAGGGACATCATTTAGACTTTTTACTTGCAGAGGAAGATGTTCAAGACCATGAAGTCCAGGATCAGGCGAAGATAGGTGTTCTTTTTAGGAACAAGGAAGTATCGTGAATAGCATCCCTGACAGTCTCCTGCTCTGGGCACAAACTCAATGGCTCCTTTATGAAGGAAGGCTTCCACTTCTTATTGCAGAAAGAGGTGGTGTTCCAGCGAAAGGTCTGACCGGGAGAAAGGGAGGGATCCAGAGAGGAGACTGCCAAGACTGTCGAAGGCCTCTCCCAAAGCCACAAAATGTTCAAATCCCCTGATATTCTTTCTTTTGGGGCTGCATACCAAGGGAACAGGTCTTGGCATAACTGGTCTTAAAGAGTTGAAAAACTGTGTCGACTTTCTCCCCAAATATTTTCATGCCTTTAAAAGAAGAGGTCCATCAGTGAAGATTGAACATCGGAGGAGAATCTGGAAATTCACAGTCAGATGTTTCTTTGGACAACAATGAAGGTCCCCATAGATCTGGTGACCAAATCGTCCGTATCCAAACCGGGTTGGATTACCCGGCCGGGTGCCACTTGGTTATCTCTGATGAGATCTTGAAAGTGAAGCTCAAGTTCTTGGAGACACATTGCATGCACATAGCGTCCCAGTAGACATGTGACATTTTAGGACTTAAGTGCTAGGCTTCCAACTGCAAATATTTTCGCTGGGGCAGTATGTTAAGTAACGCTCACAACAGGTAACCTACTGGAAAAATCACTGGAATGTAAATCACAATGTGCACAAAACAAACTCAAAAAAGTATGGAGAGGGGCATTTGCTTTTTAAAGACGAGAACCCTCACTCACCACTAGGGTGACATGCTTCATCATTGGGTTCCCTCTTGCACACAGTGCCCGCAAGGAGCGCTGTGTGGGCTACAACTCTCCCTCTGGAGAGGAGCATGAGGTGTTCTACACTCCAATGTGAAATGTGAATGAGGGGCAGAGTGCAAAAATAATATCAAAAGTGTATTAAAACTATCTCATACGGGGAAAAAGACTTTAATAACTATCCCCAATGGATGGAGTTAAAACTAGTGTGACGATAGGAGTAAGGACATTTCCTATCTGACTAGGTCAACATGTTTCTGACAGGTGACCGAAAATTCATGGCATTCTTCAGGACCACTGTCTTGTCACTCTGCTAGAAAAGTGATAAACAAAAACCATACTTATATATTATATAAATGTTGTCGAGACCAACTTCAGTCTGGTCTTCTTGCTGTAACACAAAAACATTCCTCAATTATTCACATATTCATACTTGAAAAAGGTGACTAATACCCAGGTGTATGTGAAAATTGTGCCAAAAAAAACACCATTGTGAAGACACACAAGTAGATCAATATTCTCACCAATAGCAGATCATTTATCTGCCTCTACCTTACACAGGTCCTTTATCTATATGCGGGTACCTGAAGGTAAAATTAAATCACACATTAAAGGCCAGTTCGGGTCAATATTTTAAAAAAAACGATAAAAGAAAAAGGGAATGTTGATGTTGTGGGTTAGTTCCTCATTACCTATAATCTCATCACTATCGTTGTCACCAGCTATTGTCTCACAAATAAAAGAATCTAAACTAAAGTGGGAGATGTTTAATCTCGTCTCAACCATTACTCGCTAGATTCCAAAAGGCTATATTGCAAAAAGCATCACTTTAACACAAACTTTCATATCAGCGCAAAGCGACACTAAACGTAGTCTCTTATCTTAAAAACACAATACTTTTCGGGGTCAGGATATATATCACCCCAAAAAACGCTGCAATGTATAAGGATTCCATTAGAACAACAGACGCGAGATAACAATCCCGTCTCTCACTCGATAGGAAAAGCCATAATGAAATTATGTACGGGTGCCCATATTGGCCATCAGTAATTCAACTCACCAAATATCTCAGCATATCTCTTCCATAAATAAAGGCCGAAGGAAGAGCGTGCATTTCCTGACTCCATTTTTAACAGTTGTTAACTCCGCGTTACTCAACCAGGAAGTGCATCATACCACTTCCAGTTCAAGGAGCACATTATCGGCAGTAATGTAAACACTCGGGTGCTTTCCACTAATTTCAAAGCATGCTCCTCAAAATTCAATATGCTCTGCCAAATGTGTGGCCAGTATATAAACGGCCTTATTAAAAAAAAAACTATCAATTTATAACAATGTGGTGGCGGATGTTATTACCAACACAGTGCATTGTGGGATATGTAGTGTGTCCTATATCCCACATGCAAATGAAGGTTAAAAAGGAGTGTAAAAAGGAAAAAATGGAAACAAACGCCCTTATATATCATGAAATCGCATGTCAACATCAGAACTAGATCGCAACGCTGTCAAAAAGGCACCATCAAATATTATTTATCTACAGTATATTCCATGGTATGTCTTCATTTAAGCCAAGGATATGACTCTTCATGCGGAACACCCATCTCTGTTCCCTGTACAGGAGTACTTTATCCAAAGGCCCCATATTAATGTCATATTTAGGTTTATCAATGATAACCCATGTGAAATCATCTTCAGTATGTGTCTTTTCTACGAAGTGTCTTGTCATACGAGTATTCGTTTTCTTACACCGAAAAGCACTTCGGTGCTCCACCATCCTGTGTTTGACCTTTCTGGTGGTCATACCAATGTATACCGACGAACACGGACATGTGATCATGTAAACGACCCCACTCGTGTTACAATTGGTATGTGAATTTAGTATCCATGGAGTGTGGAGACCTAAATCCAACTGTGTAACTTTTTTTGTAAAAGGGCATACAGAACATGATCCGCACGGAAAATGCCCTATCACTGGTACAGCACCCCATAATGATGTTTGTCTAATCTCCTGTCTTCCACTTTTAGGTCTAGTATGTACTAGTAGATCTTAAAGATTGCTACTTCGTTTAAATGCAAACAAAGGTCTTTCCAAAGACAATGTCCCCGTATTTAAAATGTGCCAAGCTTTATTGACCGCCTTTTTGGCATTGTCTGACAAATTACTGAAAGTAGTCACACAGACCATCCTTTTGTTCTCGGGTCTTTCATAGGACTCTAAAAGAACCTCTCGATGGGTTATTGCGTGCTCTCTTTTCAGCCCCATGTACCAATTTACTCGGGTAGTTCCTAGCCAACAGTTCTTCACTTAAATTATTTGCATGTACTTTGTAGCTTGACACTTAACTGCAATTTCTGCGTAACCTAAGAAACTGACCTATTGGGAGGTTCTTCAGTAAAGCTCGTGGATGAAAACTAGTAACTCAAAGAGTTCCTTGCCATAGACTTCTGGTATAATTCAGTTTGAATCCTCCCATTCTTCGGGTACAGTCGCAAATCTAGGTATGATACAGTACTGTTACTAGATTCACCAGTGAATCTTTAATTCGGGTCTTGACTATTCAACCATTGGGAAAATAGATCTAGAAAATCCTGGTCACCTTCCCAGATGACCAGGATATAATCTATAGATCATCTGCACAATTTCAGGCATTGTACAATGGGATTGCCAGTCTCAAAAATGACATTGGTTTCAAAACCATACATGTAAAGATTGGCCATGCTGGGAGCACACGTACTGCCCATTGAAGTGCCAGTCGTTTGCCAGTATAAATCTCCCTCATAACTGAAAACATTCTCTTTAAGTGCCATCTTGGCGCGCTGCATAACAAAAGAGTTCGGAGTCGGATCATCGCGAGGATGACTCTCTAATAGTTGTTCTATTATTTCAAGAGTGTCATCCTGCGGAATGTTCGTATATACCGACACAACGTCATATGTGACCATCAAATCTGTGGCAGGATCAAAAGGTACTCTCTGGTTCGCTGGGGCAGTATGTTAAGTAACGCTCACAACAGGTAACCTAATGGAAAAATCACTGGAATGTAAATCACAATGGGCACAAAACAAACTCAAAAAAGTATGGAGAGGGGCATTTGCTTTTTAAAGACGAGAACCCTCACTCACCACTAGGGTGACATGCTTCATCATTGGGTTCCCTCTTGCACACAGTGCCCGCAAGGAGCGCTGTGTGGGCTACAACTCTCCCTCTGGAGAGGAGCATGAGGTGTTCTACACTCCAATGTGAAATGTGAATGAGGGGCAGAGTGCAAAAATAATATCAAAAGTGTATTAAAACTATCTCTTACGGGGAAAAGACTTTAATAACTATCCCCAATGGATGGAGTTAAAACTAGTGTGACGATAGGAGTAAGGACATTTCCTATCTGACTAGGTCAACATGTTTCTGCCAGGTGACCGAAAATTAATGGCATTCTTCAGGACCACTGTCTTGTCACTCTGCTAGAAGAGTGATAAACAAAAACCATACTTATATATTATATAAATGTTGTCGAGACCAACTTCAGTCTGGTATTCGTGCTGTAACACATAAAAACATTCCTCAATTATTCACATATTCATACTTGAAAAAGGTGACTAATACCCAGGTGTATGTGAAAATTGTGCCATTAGGTTACCTGTTGTGAGCATTATATAATGGAGTGGTACCGTTGATGGTTACAATTTCTCCAAGAGACCTTGTTGTGAGATTATACATAGCACAGCTGTGGACTGTAGGTCTTATATTAGATTTTATAGATACACAGTATTCTTGGTTGGTTGTTGGGTCTTTTAGAGTTTAAGATGACAGAAAACACTGGGTTTTGAGAGGGAATATAGCACCCCAGGATTGATAGCGGCTAATGCTCCAAGACTTTTCCTAGATAATAAAATCTTTGTGACAAATTGGTCTAAAATTGCATGGCGTTGTACTAGGGATTGGCTGGTCTTAATTATTAATAAATAAAATCTTTGTGGCAAATTGGTCTAAGATTGCATGGCGTTGTACAAATGAGCAACTTTCTGGTCGTTAGGTCTGGGAAATAAACACAATAAAAGAAAAGCCTTCAATGTTGACCAGTATGGAATAATTTTAGAGAAAAAATACTTTCAAATGTAATTCAATACTGTACAACCATGT
Source organism: Triturus cristatus (assembly GCF_964204655.1). NCBI lineage: Eukaryota > Metazoa > Chordata > Amphibia > Caudata > Salamandridae > Triturus > Triturus cristatus. The sequence continues at coordinate 209,874,582 of NC_140594.1, read as the reverse complement.
GTCTTTCCATAAAAAAGTAAATGCCTAATGAAACAGACAACCTCAATAAAAAGAACTTAACCTACATTAACCAAGTTTTAAAAAAACAAAAGAACACAGGCATACCTTAAGAGTATACTTCACGCCTTCAAAAATAAGCTCCACATCAACAATGTTTAGAAGAGTATCGGCTGGTAAAACCTGGCCTCTGAAAGACAAAAACAATTAAAAATGTACATATAACAACAACATGGTTTCAGTGTGTCTGCCAGTTCCATTTATATATTCTTTATTTACTAAACATGTAAATGTTGCATTTTACCCAACACAACTAATCAGGTGTTACAGTTAAAGCTAGGTGAAGAAGCTAGACTAGTTAGTGGTTTGCTAGCTACAGAAATGAAATTCATGTCCCCTATAAGTGAGGGGCAGCAACATCTAAATTATTCCCAGGAAATATAAGGACAGAATTTGGAGCAGTAATAGATAGCTATATTCTACATGAAGTAGAAGGATCAGAATGGGGAGCAAAATGGATGGGGCAAGCTTCCTTACCACACTATGCGCTTCTGGTGAAACATGGTGGACTCAATACTGACCTTGGGAAAGAGATGAAGCATAATTAACCTGCCTACGCAGAGTATAGAATGACAACTAAGTATATGATATAACACATGGGAAAGCAAATGCATTCAACATTTTCTTCTTTCAGAAGCCTAAAGATTCAAAATAATATTTTACTTTGAAAAAACGTCATGTTTGCTTGTGCTGTTGCATTAAATTATGTACCACCTAGTTGAGGACAGAACTCTTATTTATTTTCTGAACTTCCTTCATCTCTTTACTTAAACGTGATCCCGACCCACAACACCCATTATGAATAACATCCTGGCTTTAACGGGCCCTCCATTAGCTGCAATTCAATTCCATGCCAGTTTAACTTTGCAATACTATAATCCTTCTCACATTTGCTCCCCCTGCCTGCTGTCCTCTGCCCCGTAACTTCACCCTACAACCACGGTCACTGTGAACCATATAAATCCCATGCTGAAACATTTTTATAAATTAAGGCTCACTCAGAAGAGTATATGCTATTAAATGCACGGTTTGCAAGCAGCAATTTCAAAGATGGTAGCCCGTGACAACAACGCTTTGAATACAAAAGCATTCCAGACAAGATACCTCGTTGTGGTGAAAATGAGGCATGCATTGCAAATGCGTTCCAAATTACGGATCGTCAATATTGGAAATGTTGCACGACATGCAGGGTCATGCCAGATTTTATACCGTTTTGTTGAACTCTATTTTTGTTTGCTATAGAACCCTGTGCACTTTACCACTGTGAACCTCAGGTAAACTGCTTGTGCTCCTCCTTTCAACATGATGAATTTAGTATACACCTGATGGCCATATTTAACCTATCTAGCTGTTCTTAGAATATAGTACTATAGAATACCCAGGGCCTGGAAGTTAAATCTCACAAGTGGATTGTGACACCCAATGTGCCATCTACTACAGTGACAATGTAAACATGACTGCAGGACGGTCACCAGTAGCCTGGCTGTGTAGGTTTTAACTGCAAAGGTTGACAAGCACAGCCTTCTTTTTAAATATTAAGAGGTTATCTCTAAATAGGCCTTACTGCCCATAAGGCAATGTGCATCTTATTTCAAAGTAGGACATGTGAAAGTTTAATATTAAACAGGGCCTCAGAGTGGGGGGGGGCGGGGTCGTCTCACCGGCTGCAAGATGGCCGCAACTTAAGTGGGGTCTACCGGCCAAGCGTTTCACTCACCACAATTTGGGGGAAACACACAGCTCCAGATAATCTACTGAGTGGGGGCTGTACTACCTACACGCCAGGGAGCTCCTAGAACCCTGTACAGACTGGCTATGTGAAATAGTGCGGGTGCTGATGGCGCGGGCCTGATGGATGTCAGGGAGGGACGAGAAACTACTGCGACGTGCCAGAGTGGGTGCCGCTCTGACTGGGGGTGTTGCGGCCCGCAGCGCTGCGCACTAACCCTCCTCAGTGTGCTGTAGTGCCTGACCCAGCTCGACACCTACATATGAACCGCTAGCAACCCGGGTGTTGGCCCCATGCAAGTGCGGACACTGCCGGGCCTGACGAGTGGGTGGGCGGGCGGCCGGACCTGTGCTGCTGAACGGGATGCGCTCTCACTGGGCAACAGATCCTGACACAAGGGCTGATTTGCGTGCTGCCGGGCCCAATATAACAGCTGGGAGGTGAAGGAGCGCACCACGTGTGCCTAGATCTGCGCGACATATCCTTTTCAGAGAGTTGTGTGCAGAGAGTGGCAACCTGGCCGAAGACTGGAGAACACAGTCACCAGCATTGTACAGTAAGGAGGTGGGTCCAGCGGGAGGGGGGAGACCAGGGCTGCAGCAGGATCCCTCCAATGGCACAGAGAGCCCCCATCCAACCCTCCTTGCCCCACTGGCACTCGACTCTTCTGCGGGGTACAGGATCTGAGTGCCGCAGGGGCAGCTGGTGCCTCTGGCGGCGTCTGGCTGCGCTAGAAGTGAAACGATGGAACTTGCTGACACTCCGGCAAGTGGCACAGAGCAGTTGTGATTCCCTCATCTGTAGGAATCTACCAGCGTTAATAGCAGACCAAGCGCGGAGAGGCCTACAGCATTGCTGCTATCCTGCGGGATCAAGGTGTGGGGCAGTGCCTAGGACATCAATCCATAGGCACATCCATATCAGGCTAAAACGCTACTGCACCCCCCTCCTGCAGCCCACATGTGTCGCTACATCCTAACCCCTGGCATTATGGGGAAAATGGACGTGAAGCAGTCCAAGCTATCATTAGAAAATGGACACAAGGGACGCCATGGAGAATTGCTGTAAGAGGTGGATGGACACAAACATATTGCGCTGTATTCAGTTGCTTCGCTCAATGGAAATATTGCTCGGCCACCCTGGCCTCGGGCCAGGTGTGACCACCTGGTGTGACCACCTGGTGTGACCGTGGCCCCCTGGGATAATTCCCTTGTGCACCTGCTATGTTTTCTTGTTGTTTTCTTTTGGGTTGGATGGGAACAATGAACCTGTTTGAGGGGTTGGAATGGGTCGACGGGGTAACGAAAGGGGCTTGCAGTTACTTTTCACTTGAGGAACATACAGGTTTTTGAATGGGGAGTGGGAGATGGGACGTTGTACATGTGGAGTTTCTATGTTATGTTTTTGCAACTCCTGTTCTGAAGGAATACTTAGACTGGGACGCTACCCTAACAATTGCATTATGGCGCAGCACACACACGTTCACATGAAACAAACAATGAGACACGACGGGATACGCGAGATAACCAACTCTTAACATGGCGAATGTAACATACTTAACATGGAACGTGTGTGGTCTAAATGATGACCATAAAACCAGACTGATACACGCATACCTAGTGCGCCACAGGGTAGACATTTGTTTCCTACAGGACACTCACCTGTCCACTAACAGCACGGCCTGTCTACAGGCTAGATGGTGCGGAGAATCCTATTATTCTGTTTACTCTAGCCATGCCCGTGGCGCCACAATTCTACTCAAGAAGGGGCTATCATGGCGCACTACTAATCCCCTCATTGATAAAGATGGCAGATATGTCATTTTGGTGGGTACACTTTACGCACAACCAATGTTAACGGCAGCCATATACGGGCCCAACACGACGACCCAGACTACTTTTCCTAATATTTACAGGCAGAAGTCACATTACGGACTCCGACCTGTGTTTGGTGGGGGGTGACTTTAATGTTTCGCAGCAGGGGCATCTGGATCTGGTGCTAGACTGCAACACCCGCGTGCAGTAGAGGCTCTCAACACGCTCATCACTGACAAAGTGCTGGTTGACATCTGGCACCACATACACTCCACCAAGCGCAATGGTACTTGCATAGATTTCTGGCTGGTATCCAGGGATGTGTCTACTTGGACCACAGCAGTCGAGCATTTACCACGCACTCTCTCTGACCACTCTCCGGTGTGTCTGTCCCTCCAAATCCCAAAGACTTTACCACAGATGTTTTGGCAGAGACTGCCCCTGCACACGCTGAGCAATGCGGTGTTCAGAGAAGAGATCCGGCAGGATATTCTAGACTATTTCACCTTGAGCATTGGATCAGCAGAATCACCCTCCCTACTATGGGAAGCATACAAGGTGGTAATTCGCAGCTTATGCATTGGCAGGCAGTCTGTAGTGCTAAGAGAGATTAAGGGTACCCTGGAGAGACTTAAGGTTGAAATTCAGCAGTTAGAGCAGTGCTACAATCATGAACCTAAAACGGCCACCCTTGCTGACATCAGAGACAAACTTTCTGAATATCAAACTGAGGCAGAGAGAGAGGTACAATACCTGCGGCGGGAGTCACAAGCCCGACGCTAAGGGGAAGAGGATCGCCCTGGCAAAACACTGGCAGGACTGCTGCAGAAACCACATGCCTCGACATATGTATCAGAACTGATAGACAATACAGGCCAGGTGGTTACATCCCCTGCGTAACTACCTGTCGTCATGTCTTCCTTCTTTGCCCAACTTTACTCTGCTGGCGCGGTGTGTGACCAAGCTGCCCAGCAACACTATTTCGACTCCATCGAACTTGTCTGGCTAAACAATCATCACAGGGACTATCTCGACCCGCCCCAATCACTCCGGAGGAAACTGCACAAGTTATCGACCAGCCTTCCTGGGAATAAGGTCCCTGCTTGGATGGGCTTATGTCCGCTTTTGACAAAGAATATGATACTATACTCATCCCACACCTAATCGATATTTACCATGACTCATTGTCAGTTGGCCACCTCCCCCAACCTTCCGCAAGGCAATTTTTATTACCATACTCAAACCTGACAAGCCTCCTGAACTCTGATTCCTATCGCCCCCTGTCACTAATAAATATAGATAATAAAATATATGCGAAGATACTGGCTAACTGCCCCTCATATCTTTAATTGGGAGACCGGACCAGTCAGGATTCATTCCGGGGAAAGCCAGGTCACATACTCAGTACAATATTATCCGTCATGCATCATATGAATCCTTCTTTGCCAGCAGTAGCGGCTCTTCTCGATGCCACGTGACGTTCGACTCCCTCGAATGGACATTCCTCTTCCCACTTCTTGGACACTTGGGTTTCAGCTCAAGCTTCATTAAAAAAATCTGAATATTATACACTCTCCCCTCGGCGCGCATCAATCTAAACGGCCATGTCTCAGACCCCAATATAAACACACGTGTCAATAGGCAGGGATGCCCCCTCTCCCTGCTCCTGTTTGCGGTGGCAATGGAACCGCTGGAGACTAGGCTGCGCCAGCATCAAGCGGAGCAGGGAATCCGCTTCACTGCCAAGGATTTGTGGTGTCCATGTATGCCGATGATATTACCCTATAAATTCGCGAGCCACACAAGACCCTAGATCCTTTGACAAGGGAAGTGCTCCTCTTTGGTGGTTACTCTGGTATTCAGATCAAGTTGAGCAATTCAATACTTTTTCCACTCACTGAAACCGCGCGACCCTACCAAACGGAATACGCACTACAATGGGCATCTGAACCAACTAAATACTTGGGTATATAGTGGTGCAGGGTCCCGGAGGAGTTGTGGAGGGAAAATTGTGGTCGTGCAGTTGATTGGCCCAAGGCACGCATTCAAATATAGAATAAACTGCCGCTTTTCCTGGCTGGGCATAGAGCAATAGCAAAAATGGTGGTCCTACCAAAATTCTTATATCTCTTTGTTAATATACCGCTTCCTCTCTTGGCACAGTTTTTTAAAATATTACGTTCCAATATGAACACGCTAGCGTGGGCGGGCCGACAGCCTAGAGTGTCTTATGCAATCCTCACGCTGCCCCCAGCAAGCGGAGGACTGGGCACACTGGACCTAAAGTTATACGCCCTGTACGCCCAAACAAGCTTTTTGGATTTTTGGCTGCACCCCAACCAAATTTTGGCGTTGGAGGGCAACCAGGCATTTCCATGGCCACTAAAAACCACCTTGACCCAGCCATATAAAGCATCCAGGACTTAAATTAGCATGGTGGGGTGTGTACGATGGGCATGGGAGAGCATCCTCAGAAAAACCGATGCCACTTAGCTCTATGCACCATCTGCAAATCCCTCCTTCCCCCACTGCATGATAGCAGCACGTCACGATGCGCTGGGACATTGGGCATCAAAACGTTTGCTGGCCTGTACCTGGACGTCCAGTTTCTCCCCCCCATTAACTAGTAACACTGAGTGAGAGATCACATTGCTAGATACACTTTTATATTACCAAATTAGGGCGATGTGTAGGAATGCAAATAGCTCATTTCATGCTCCCAACCACCACGCCATTAAAATATATACCTATGGAACACCATCGCGCGTAAACTCATTACCCGACTCTATTCCCTGACGTTGACTGCCTCCCCACTAGACACCTCGAGGGCCTGCCAAGCCTGGGAATTAGCTACAGGCCTGGAAAATATCTGCTGAGAAATGGCTTTACTGCTGTGGTCAGATGGACCGCCTCTCCCCTAACTATAGACTGCGACTGATATTTCTGCACAGAATGTATCGCTCCCCCGTGTACTTAAATAGGATAGGACTGTTTGAAGACGCGGATGCTTGCGCTGCTCTGTGCCGGAGGCCACATTTGTACACCTGGCCTGGACCTGCCCAAAGGTGGCAGACTACTGGCGGTCTGTATGTAAGACGGTCAGCACCAGACCCCTGGCTGTATCTAATGGGTTACCTGTATCTACTGGGTTACGTCAAGGAAACTGAGGATACAAACCGCAGACTAACTGCAATGCTGCTGCTGCTGGCCAAGCGCAGGGTGGTGATGCACCTGGGCCGCAGACCGGCGGTGAAAGCATGCTGGCCGACGTAACACACTGCCAAGCACGGCTGACTACTTTATGGGACCTTATGCTGCCAGCAAATCGCTCCCATAACATCTGGGGCCCATTCACGACATACCTCTGCCAACACAAAACTACTGCATCTGACACGCCCGACTCCACACCCGCTCACAGCTAGACTTCCCCTGAACACTCTACGCTGTCTGGGCCACAAAGCCTGGCATGACTCTTACTGCATATAACAAGGACTAACAAGGTACCCTGACCCCCATCCATGTTATTGTGCAACCATGTGCGACTATGATGCGTGTACGCAAGGTATTAAACTGGCTGTCATGTGCAAATATGATGTAGATGTTCGCACGTCGCTGCCAATAAGGTGTATGCAGAAAATGTTTTCCAATAATGTATGCCTCTTTATAATCTAAATAAAGTTTAAAAAAGAAAATTAAAAAATATATATATATTTCCTCAGAGTGAAAAAGCTCTAAAAGTTATTTTCAATGCATCAGTGACGGTTGTTCCATAGAAAAGAATTGGGATACAATATTAAGTGAAATAAAGGTTATCTCTACCTAGGAACCAGCTAAAAATGTAATTTTTTGACTTTTTCAAATACTTATTACAAATCCAATTCACTGGTGAAATCGCATTTGTGATGCATATTTTGGTAAGATTACTTTCAAAAAGTTACCGTTTCCCTACTTGAATTCCCTGAAACCTAAATCTGCATTTTGCTCTCAAACTTCTGCCAGCCAGTTATAAGAATTTCAATATGCATGAATGAGGTGTGAACATGCTTCCAGGACAGGGATTAAAGGCCTTTGGTGAAGGGAGAAGCTGCTGTGGCTTTTACATTATTGCCTGTGAGATGGGCCCAAGGACATTATTACTTTCAAAGAGGTCTACCCTGTCGCAAGCAGATATAGCCAATACCTATGACTGCACCTTTCTTTGCCTCTCCCTCCAAATCCCATCAAGAGACTGAGTTTAATCACAGGGGCCTCTTGTTGACATCACAGTGTCAGATCCTGCTTGATTGTCAGGACCTGCTTGACAGGTCTGCTGAGATCGTTCATGTGACATTATGGGCACATTTCAAAGGAGTGAAACAATGTAACAGGATAGTTTGTGTATATCCATTATCTGGTTGTTGAACTCAGCTTTTCTTCTATCAGAAGTTTGTCTCCTGGCTTGTTGGGGGTACAGGTACTGCCTAAAACTAGATTTTAGTGTTAGATGTGGGAGGGCACTAGGATTACCATAGTATACGTCCCACACACACACCCAGCTCTCAGAGCCCATGTGAAGTGTGGCAGAAGACTTCAGCCATCTTGAAACTGCCCAAAATGGGTAGGGTTAGCCACAGGAACCTTTACCCCATTGGTTAGAGTATCCCTAGGGGTCAGTCCCACTCACTAGCTCATGCTAGGCATAAATTTGGCCTCGCTAGGCACCCACTTGAGAAGACTCCTGGACAAGTGGAAGATCAGAAGAGGACTAGACTTGCTGTCTGAGACCTGAGAAGACCCTAGAAGACGGGACCTGCTTTCCCTTTTGGTCCCAGGACAAAGAAGTGGACTCCAAGGGTCATAAGGCTGACCGCCCATTAAATGTTCAGGGACACAACAAGCTACAAGAGGCCTTTTCCTGCAAATGACCAGTGGCAACTGAAGCTGGGCTGGACCCACTAGCTGGCCTCTGCCTCCCTCCCTCCCTCTAAAGTCTCTAAGTGCCCACACTGAGGTCCTGGGAGGCTTTAGAAGTGTACTCCTGTGATTGATAAGGACTTAAAGGACTAAAGTCAAAGGAAAAACTCTTTCGCCAGGATGAACCTGGTTAGTGTATGTGTGAAAGCTGGCCTGGTATATGATGTACACTTATGTAAGTGGACACCTTGCACCAGTCCAGACAACCCTTATGGTGATTTAGGAGGTCTTAGACAACCATAGAAAGCTCTCTAAGTGGTAGCTATGGAGAGCAGCCTTCAGGCTTAGACCAGAAGGCGTGTAAAGCAGCTTGTTTTACCAGAATGCAATCTTATAGGAATAAATTAAATGAAAAAGAACCACACAAGGTATTTATAAAAAATATGTATTTATTATATAATACTCTCTAATATGTTTAGATATCTCCTACCCGGAGATATGCACAATGCACACAATACTACACAAAGTAATCAAGTCAATAGCACGAAATACACAGTGGACCAAACCATATACTAAGAAAATGGTATAAGAATCACGACTCGAATCAAGACAATGTCGAGAGGATGTAGAAGTGCTGGAGACCCAAGGAACCACCCAAGCTGAGTGACTAGGAACCCCACGGAGAGCGTGTGCACTGTGGGAACACGACCACATGCTCCGTACAAATCAACATGTAAGTTGCGGTTGGAGTTCTACAGAAAAAGGATCCTTCCCAGTGGACCCTAAAGAAACCCCGTGGAAGACAGAAGGTTGGAGAGCCACTCCGCCCGTGGATACCCTAGTACCCCCACTACCTACAGCAGGGAAGTGGGGTGCATAGGTGTGAAGTCATGTCGTAAATCGCCGTCGAACCCAATGGAGGACTTCAGGAAAGTACCGCTGCTGAAGAAGGAGAAAGTGTCCGGTGGAATCTGAAGGTGGATTCTAGTTGAAAGGTATCTGCAAGCAGAGGGGACTGAGTCTATGTCACTCAGGAAAGACCAGGAGATCTGGAAGACCAATGCCCACCAATGTCGGGAGTTGCAGGAGAGTTGGCGAGGACCTTGACTCTGCAGCTGTGAGGACCAGGCGACGCTGAGGAAGACCAGGAGCCGTGCATGAGCTGTCCCACGTCGGATGTCGAGTGCTGAGGGGTTGGTGTCCGGCTGGAGCACAAGCAAGCCTTGGCAAATGCAACCCACGCATTAGTTGAAGAAGGTACAATGTCGGGACCAGCTAGGTTCAGGGGACTCACCACAAGCAGGGGAATCAGGGCAGGCCCCGGGCAATCAGGGGAGCCCAAAAGAAGCAACGTTCACCCTCAACAGGACCCACAGGCCGGAGGCACGGGAGTTGCAAGTAGACCTCAAGCAGCTCACTAAAGGATGCAGGCAACGGTGCACACAATGCGATTTGGACGGAGACTTAGGTCACTGGAGGTGCTTGAGGCTGGGGCTACTTGGAGCCCCAAGATCTTCTTGGAAGAAAGCCAACGGGCCTTTGCAACTGCAAGTTGACACAGTGCACAGGGGTTCGGTTATTGCAGCCCCCATGAGGGATATTGGCATCAAACTTGGTGAGAGCATGGCAGGCCTAGAGAGCTGTGGAGAACTACCACCTGTGTTGCAGAACCTTTCGGAGTCCAGAGGAGCTCAGGATCAGCAGACGGTCAACTTAGTTGCAGTGCCTGCAAATGCAGGAAGTGACTCGTTCATTTCAAGGGAGATTCCTTCAGGTGTCTTTGATGCCCACAGGCCTTGGAAGGTTCCCATATGGTGCACAGGCACAGACACGGCAGCAGATTGAAAGGGGGACAAAGTTGAGCCCAAACGTAGTCCAGAGTTCCCAGACGGTAGAAGAATAAGTGGTGTCTGATCTGAATTTTGTCCCACAACAAACCTAGGGACCCACCCACAGGTAAGCCCTTAAGTACCCCCAGGAAAGGGTTGGGACGATTCAAGGTTCCCTTCCAGGGGAGGGAGTGAACAGTGGAGCGGTTACTCCCATGTCCTTTGTCCAGTTTCGCGCCAGAGCTGGTTTGAACTGGACTATGCAAGGAGGCACCAAAGGTGGCCCTCATGCAGACTTGGTGGCACTGGCAAGCACACCAACTCAGCCCCAATACACTAAATCTTGTCTGGGAGGTGGTCACACCTCCCTGTGACAGGATACCTATTGTTCTGCCTTCCCCTGCTCGAACTTGGCTCAGCAGCAGGAGGGCAGAATCGGGTCTCTGGTTGACAGCAGCGATGGTGTGCTGTCCGGCTCTATAAGACTGGTGTGGGTGTATGATTCAAACATGTTTGATACCAAACATGACCGAGTTTGTTACAGCCAATTTAGAGATGGTTATCACGTAGTGACGCATGGCCACTCTATGTATCGTAATGGCTGATGCACTTACAACCTGGGAGGATGGACTCAGACGGTTGTAGGGGTGTCCTGTTCATGCAGGGAAACCCTCATACTTACAACTAAGCACCCTGCCTTCAGGATTGCAATGGCCTGCTATAGGGGTGACATTATAGGTTTTAAGTGCAATGACCCTAGATATAGGAAACCTATATCTTTCGGAAGTGGTGCTAGCACAAGCTTACACAGGCTGCAATGGCACGGCCTGTAGTTACAGGTTGAATGGTCTCCCATGAGTGGCATAATACATGCTTCAGCCCATGGGGGACCTCTGGGGTACCTATGCCCTGGGTACCTTAGTAACATATACTAGGGATTCATAAGGGTAACCCAGTATCCAATCTGGGATGTACCCAAGTACTGAACATACCAATTTGAGGCAGAAAGCAGATAGACTGGGGTCATGATTAGCAGGATACCAGTCAGACTAGTCAATAACAGCTTAGCACCAGGCAAAAAGTGGGGGTAGCCATGCAGAAGGATCCTACCTTTCTACAGTATAACACCGGCATTCCATCCTAGTCAGCATCAAATTACACCCAAGTCCTATTCTAGTGCAACCACTGACTATCATTGGCACTCTGTGCTCCTTAGCACAGGTTCTACTTAAAATATTACATTTTCATATCTTTGGTTCCCCCTTACTGGATGTGTATCATTTTGGTGTCATTTTGTTTATTTAATTTTACTCTATTTTTCTCATTGTTTTGGGATAATTATTGTTTTGCATTTCAAATTTATTATGGTTTTAGAACTGCATAAACACTTTACACATTGCCTCTAAATTAAGCCTGTCTAATCTGTGCCATAGATACTAGCGGGTTGAGCTCTGGTTAATTCAGTAACGTGAGCTGTTCACCCTGACAAGGATTGTAATTCTTACTTGTGGTGGGTACGTACCACCCCTCAACTAATAACCAAATTTTTTAGATCAATGGCAGGAAATACATATTTTGTATAAGGTAGGGTGCTTTTCAAGTGTGTAGTCACAGAGCAACCCAATCTGGAAGATAAAGGACAATATAGGAGAGCCAAAGTCAGAGAGAAAAAAGAGCCACAGGGTGCAGCACCAATGCCAAGAAGAACAGGGCTCATATGCATATGCCTGTGATAGGGAAGAATGGAGTGATGTGTCAAATAATAAACAGTAACACTAAGCATTCATAGGTGGAAAAGTGATTACAAAATAATACAAATTAAACTAAAAGACCTGAAAAGAAATATGTCAATATCCAAACATGCCAAGAGATGTATATGTTCACATATTACAGAATACAACAATACCCCACAAACAACATAGGGATCAAGTATCATTATAGTACTTTTGATCTAGGCGACAGTGCCCAGTTGTTCCCATAGATTGCAGTGCAAGGCCCTTGATCAAATCTCTGTCTCGGAGTGTCTGCTATAGTGAGGATCAAGAATCAATTAAGAATGCAATGGTAGTCATTCATTCAGTAATGATACAGAATTCCGCCATTCCTACGTGGTGTTTAGTCCTTTAGGGACTGAGTCACACTTCTCTATCCATTTGTACTCCCAGTCCTTGAAAAACTGCACTTACTTGATCAGAAAATCTGCAGTATGTTTGCTTTTTGCGGTAAACAATTAGATGCAATCTTGGGATTATGCCTTTACTGCTTCCAATGATTTTACTATGTAAAATGTATCATTGTCTAAGACTTGTGCGAACCACTGTGCCTTATATGTGGATATACCCAGGTTCATGTAGGCATATGGGTTGCTCTTGTTGTTTGTAATCTCTTAAATATAATCGTGCACAGGTGTTCAGGAACCTTGGAACTTCATGATAATGCTTTATTATAAACAATTTTTTCCAAACACCTTGTTAAAACATCAGCATGTTTTACATTTCTTATATTCCCATATGCACTAGTTTATATGCATTCTTAGATTTAATGACAACGTCCATACCTTTCAAGAGAATGTAGGAAATCAGTCATACAAGTTCTGAAGAGTGCATCTGCCACATTTAAAGCCCCACATACCACACCGAGTATGGTATCCGGCTTTTCAGCCTAAAAATAAAAATTAAAAGTGAATATAATTGCACATCAACATTAACTCATAAAAGCATAAGACAAAATAAACACTAAAGGGCTAGCTCACAATAATTAAATTAGGTAGCTTACTTGTGTATTTTATCAACAGAGACACAACAAATAAATTAGATGCTCTGTATAAAAAGCATTCCAATTCCACTACAGCAAGGTATCCACAAAATATATACTGAATGTGAGAACATTTTATTCATTGATCCCTGTGTTATTACCCAAGAAAGCTTAAAAGGGCAATCTGCAGTGAAGTACTTATTCACTAGGTAAGCTTACAAACAAGACAACATCCCTTTGACTATTCCTACCTGTACTTTCTCTGCAATGAGGTGATCCAGCCACCCAGTGTCTATCTCGTTGTTTTGAAAGCTTTCAGTTTCCAGCAACTTGATGAGGTACTCGACTGTCGTTCTGAAGTCTCCCCGGATTGATAACTCTTTCAGTGCTACCACCATATTCCTTCAAAATAAACAGCTCAAATTAATATGTGCTGGCATTCATCATCATCATCATAAATACTTTATTTCGGTTCTTTTATAGACCATAAAAGTACATATACAATACAAAATACATAACACACATATAAACACATTTCAGATAAAATGCCATATAGTGAATACTTGCACGTGTAGCCATAAAATACAACAGTACCAGGGATAAGGGCATAAAATAGTGCAAATACGCGAAAGGTCATTACTGGTCCATACAAATTCTTAGTTTAACCGCTAGTTTTAAGAATTCCTTAATTTGAAGGATACAGTCACTGTGCAAAAGTTGTAGATACATTAGTGCCGGTCTGATTTGAGTAAAATCACGTTTTTTTAAAAGGGTCACCAGATAGCGCTTACGGGGGAAGTCATAAAACTTACATAAAAATATAAAATGCAGCATATCCTGTGGAGACTTTCCGTCGCAGCCACAGGGTGCTGCCATTTTTTTAAAAATATCTATTTTTGGTCGGATCAGCAGGTGATGAAAGAGATTTAGCCTAAACCTTGTTAGCAACATTTTTTCGTGGGTAGTCAGTGAGCCAGACAGGTACGGTTCAATTGTTTCACAAGTTTTCAGCACGGCAAATTTCCTCACGCTTTGTTTCTGGAGCTCCACGCATTCCCTCCGGGACCTCCTATCCATAAGGAAGGCCCGTTTAATGAGCTTCAGATCCCCTTGTACAATTGTGTTCGGGTGTTCAAACAGTTCTAGTCGACCTAACCTAGAAAAGTTTGATTTCAAATATTTGATCCAAGGAGTACACAGTATCTTGTCCCGGCCCAAAAAATCCCTCAAGATCAGGTGCGTTAATGGTATATCCTGGTTTAGCCATAATTTAAGCCAACAGGTCAGGGGGCGTAATGAGAACAAGTCACTTAAGAATTGCACCCCAAGCTCTTCATGCACAACATGTGCTGGTATTCTATTGTTTGTAACAAGTGTGGTTTATTCATGGAAGAGCATTTGAATACAACCCTCTGATACCTATGACTGTACATGCTCCATATCAGTTCATCCACAGTAAATTATGGAGGTAAACATCCTACTGAAACTTGGCATTACTTTTATGATGTCAGATAACTGAATATGCAACACAGTGTTTCGGCTATATGGTTTCTATGTTACACACAGCTCTTTTTAAGACGATGATGTGATAGCATAAAGATATATGCACGCAGTTTGTCAACTAATTATAGTTTGAATACTATTGCAACATGCAGTACCTAAAGATCAATGTAATACCAACAAACGTGAAAGGGAATTCACGCATGACTATTCAAACCTTGCATCACAAATCACAAGGCTCGTTTTTGGCATAATAATTTTGAGAAACAATATAGAAGGTCTAAGCGAGATTCTTTTGTGGAAAGTGGAAGTCCAGGCATTGCAAAAGGAGTCTCTATCCCATAGCAGTCTGAGTCATGGTCGCACAATGACACTACATCTTGAAAGAACACCCACATCACAAAATAAGATTTGCTTTCCCTCTCTGACCAGTCTACAGAATGGGGAAAATGTTGCATTATGAGCAAATATTTGTGCTGCGCCATTTAGGAAGCTCATAATTCTAGCTTGATTTTTGGTGCTTAAGTAGAAATTAGCTAGGGTTCGAAAACAAGGGATTCATCGTATATTTCATCTAAAGATTGTCTTGCCATCTCCTACACAATGATGTTCCGAATTTCTATTGTTTTTATATGCACAGCTTTTATTTTAATGATCATCGGGTTCATAGCTGCAATTACACTTATTCAAATACTCTGCACAAAACAAGGCTTTAACATACTAATGAAGCCTTTTAAAATAACAGAAGATATTTCTTGAGTCTATGTGCCATGCACGTATTTTTCAGAGAAAGGTGTTCAGTAAACCACATTCAAATAGAATGCATTACTGGTAGTCTTGATTGTTACCCAGTGATCATTATCTTAAGGTAAGTGATGGGAAATGCGTAGGTCACAGCCTATTTTCCGTGTTCAAGCTGGCAAGTTGGTTAGTGAAAACCTTATGGCCCTGTGCAAACTTATCAAAGTCACTTGTCCCTAGCATCACCAGCAGATTCACATTCTTTGAAGACATTTCATTGCAGTACCTAGCCCTATATTACAAGAGACTAGAGATTTATCGATGCTTATTAAAAAGTGTCCCAACGCTTCCACGAGAAAGTAGATGTGTGGCATTTCAACCATCTCCACATAAATACTATGTCAGACAGCGATACCCTTATCAAGTTCCCTTCCAAGCAGTTTGACTAGTCCCCTGCCATCCCCGGATAGGTCAGCAGCTCTCTAAGGGAAGGTGTGCATGGGATAACAGTGCTCCCACAAACACATTCTTGGTGGTATTTCACCTGCCACCACCAGCTACACTATTCCAAATCAGCATTTACAGTATGGTATGACTGTGGGAAGAGATCAACTTTTAGGGTGAAAATTAGTTCCCCATCTGTCCACACCTTTACCAGTACTAGTGACTGGCTGTCTAGGGGGATTTCCATGCCGGCTGCATTTCCCACCCGTTCTCGCAGATTATGTAATGATTGGGTGTATTGCCAATCAGTGAGAGGATCTACTGCTGAGAATTGCAGATAGTCTTTTTCAGAATGTGGACCGAAAGGTGCTAAGAAATATTCATCTTAGGGTGAAAGGGCAAGCTGCTCATCAGAACTGTCCGCATTGTCCTATTATCTGGAGCAACCCCATTACCACACCAGATACTGGCAGGGAGGAGTAGATCACTGATGGACGAAATGTCGGGTGGCATCAGGACCAGTGCCACAGGGATCACAAAACCTGTGGAATAAGAATCCCTTTTGGAGAGTGCCTTAAGGGTTGATCGGTCAGCCCAAAGATCACAAGCATGGCCCATCGAAAGGTCTTGGCTTGAGGTGAGTCGGCAGCAGGAGACCAAAACTCCAGCTTCACTTTTGAAAATCATAAGCCTGTCATCAAGGAAAATTGCAGAGAAGAGTCCGAACAGTTCAGGGGAAGGATAGTTTCCTCAAGAAAGAAGAGGACTTCTTCAATTTCCTATGAGGGTTTTTTTGTGACTTCTTCGGAAAGATCCTTTAAGGGGCCTGTCCCCGACAGGCTACTTACCTGAGGAAGGGGACAGGTAAAGCTATGAGCTGTCCCTAAATGCCCTAGCCAAAAACAATTTGGCACCCTAATGGTCATTGGGTGCACTGAGGGGAAACAGTTGCAGGTAGAGGGGCCGAAGTCAGATCCAAAACACAACATAGAGATGTGGTGTTTATCCAATAATGACATTCTTATGGCAATGCCGACAATGTTTAGGCTCAGATATCTCGAGATGTGACATTTGACCGAATTGCTGTTGAAAAACTGACGTTTTATCAAGTGAGACCGAGAGTTCCAGACTCGCACTGATGAAGCGTGGAAAACCAGTAACTGACACCAATGTGCCACTCAGCACCATATATACAATGATGACTCCTTATCAGGACACATGAAGCTGCTGCTAAAGGCATATCGTATCACCTGGCAAATTATGGTTTGGATGTCTGTTCTGTGGGATATGAATTGCACAGCTAATTATAACTGACAAATGTTGGTGTTTTTTAGGTTTTCTTTTGTAACAATAACTTTAATTTTTTAAGTGAATTTCAGTGGTTTTCGTTAAACATATGATAAGATGTTATAACCAATGCTAGACATAATTTCACCAACTGCAGCTTGGTCAGTGCATTTCTCTGCTTTTATGAGGGTAAACAAAATCCAACCTGTGTGAACTTTAAACATACATTTGTAATGCTAATTTCTCTTAAACTCAGTGCTTGAAATGGAAAACTAGAAGCGCAGATACTCTGTAGCGGAGTACCTGCTTGTTTCTGAGAAGTGCCGGTACTCTCCAATTAAAAGTATTACGTCGCTCTTGAAAAGTGTTGGTACTCTCCCTCTCAAAATATAAAAGTGCCGGTACTCCGTACCGGGCATTACCGGACCATTTAAAGCACTGCTTAAACTACTGAATGGATTTACACCAAATCTATGGGAGTTAAAATAGGAAAAAACACTTATTTCAAATCCCTTCAACACACTGCTTACCCCTTTGATCTGCAGGAAACTTACAACAACAACCCCAAACCGGATAACTTTTTTCAAAGGTTTTCTGAGGTTTGTCAAACAGCGATCATGTTATTGAGAACAGTGAAACCGCTTTTCAATGGATACTCTGATCTGACCACTGCTACACAGTTGGTATCGTCGACTTGGTAATGTGTATACACAGAAACAAGGACACACAAACTGAAAGTCGCCTTGAAGAATATATCCGGAGAAATCTGTTCTAGACTGACAAACAGTGCGACGAGGATACACAGGTCCGTTTGAAACTAATTTAATAAGGAAGAAGGGTTGCTATTCAGACGAGGAACCGGAACGGTGGCAGAACAAGAGGATGTCGCTGTATGCAGATGACGTCCTTCTGTAGGTCGCAAGGCAGGATCAGGCTGGAGATGTTTGGAGATACTACGGATACAGGGTAAACTGGAACAAAACAATGCTGTTTAAGGCAGGATCGTGGGATCACGAGATTGCGATATCTGCCCCCGCGCGTGACCACAGAGGGGGGCGAGGAGTCGCCCACTAAAGAACAATGGATTGCTGGGACGGAGGTTTGCATGGGAGCTGAAAGGGTGGTGTACACTGCCAGAGGGTGCCCCGGAAATTCAAGAACAAGCATTTGCAATGCAATAGGTCTCGCAGTTACACGAGTTTAAGCTAATGGCATTGTAAATGACAACGCCTTTTATTTATGTTTTTAAAACGAAAACTAAAATAAAAGGCATTGTTATTTGCAAAGTCAATAGCACAAACTCGCATAAATGCGAGACCTATTGCATTGCAAATGCTTGTTTGGCTCTGGCGGTGACAAGGCGGCCAGTCACACATGCAAATGAAGTGTTTGAGGTCAATAGGCAATATTAGGCAATCATATTTGAAGTGTGATCAGTGAGAATTTACGACTGGTCAACAAAGGCACGTGACTCGGCGGTGCGCACCCCCCACCCCCCATAGTGCTCGGACACCCCACACTGGTATGAGTGGCGCTATATAACTAATTCAATGCATCTGAGAGAGTGTGGTTATGGAGACTTGGGCGCTGTTATAGGGTGCTAGAGAGAGAATCCGTGGTGGAGGTGGTCATGGGGGAGTGGGGGGGGCGGGGGAGGGGGGGTTGTGAGAGGGTGCCAACAAACATTGTCGCACAGGGCGCCACCAGCGCTAAAGCCGGCCCTGCTGCCCAGAACCCCGTCTGGGTGCCCCGCAGGTGCTGCACGCTGTCTGCCCCTCTTCCAGAGCCCTATCGAAGTGCCCCGAGGTGCAGCGAGCTCTGTGCCCCTGCCCAGAGCCCTGTCTGGGTGCCCTGCAGGTGCTGCACCCTTTCTGCCCCTCTCCCAGAACCCGGTCTTATTGCCCGGAGGTGCAGCGAGCTCTCTGCCCAGAGCCCTGGCCGAGTGCCCTGCAGGTGCTGCACACTTTCTGCCTCTGCCCAGAGGCTTCGTCTGCACGCTTTCTGCCCCTGTGCAGAGGCTTCGTCTGCACGCTCTCTGCCCGTGCCCAGAGCTCTAAGTGGCAAGACGAAAAGCAAATAACAGCGGCGTGTAATAAACGCAGAAGGGGCGTCGTAGAGACAGGGAGGGAGCGAGCAGGAGTTGTGCTAACGCCGCGAGCCGTAGGAGTGCACATCGCCTGTACTCCAGGCGCGTGCACATCTCCGGTCTCACTTCCGAACAGAAACCCACGACAATAGATCTTGCCAAAGCGTCACTAGGCGAGACCTAAAAAATGGGTCCGCTGGAGGAATATTTATGGTCTCGGTGTGGGGGGAGTCCTAATCCTTGCAGCATTGTGACCCTCACTTTCCACCCACTAAGTACCCCAATGGTACGAGGGGAACTCTTCCTGCTTCATTCATGCCCCCGCCCCCTGCCACACTGACTATTGGGACAGTAAGAATTTGAAAATACAATCCTTTATGTACGGTGCAACCTGGCCTGCTAAGGACTTGTTTCATAATGGTAATGATGTGCTGTGCATATGTCCCGAGCTGTTTGTTTCTGCATAAAACTAAGTAAAAAATAAGTTATTGTGCAGATAGTGATGTTTAAAAACAGCCCCAGATAATGGTCTTAAAAATCCAACCACAGTTCAGCTGCTCATATGAGTCAAAGCCGTATCGCTCCGGACCCAACAGATGTCAGTTTATCATCTCGCTCCAAACCGACACGTCCGGGAGACAAACTTCTCCTGTCCTCAGGGGTTTATACAGGAGATGAAAATAGCGCGATAACATATTACTATATCCGTTAACTTCGTTCAGTCAATAACTTCAAGCATTTCAAATTTAGATCTTCCAATCAATTCGAGTCATTCATAACAAATAACCAATCAAAACCAAAGAAACCCCAAATTCAGATTAATCACGAATTGCGTCAATAATCCCATCCGAGAAGTGCATCAGAATAGACGAGAGTGTAATGTTGCCCCTTTCTTCCTGTACAATGCCCCACCACAGATGACTAGGACAGCAGGCAAGGTTTAAGGGGTTTATTCAAGTATTTCACACTTCAGCAGGAGCGCCGGCACGGAGCTCCTTATCCTATTTGAATCGGCGCGCTAATGCGCCCCTAAGATGGCCGCCGCCGGAAGTCCGGTGACGTCACGCCTAGCGTGCCGTCGACTAGACCGCAACACCACATCTCCCCCTTTTACAACCCAATAAGCAATGTCCCTCTCCACCATAGAACAGTCTTACTTGTGGTCCAGGTTGAACTCCTCGAACCTTCGTGGGAGCAGTATTCTTCTTCCGCAGCGTGTCCTCCTGCTTCCTGCGCCTGCGGTCGGGGTATTGCCCCCACCCTTCGGATCCGCTTCCCCACACGCGTCTTGGGGCTCAGCCCCACCTAACTCAGTCCCTCGGTCACCAAGCCCCGGAGTCTCGCCTTCTCCTCCTCTTGGACTCCAGGATCCCTTGGGAACGCTTCCTGCTTCCCCCTCTGGTCTCCTACACTCGCCTTTCCCCGCCGGTGTGGCCCCATTTCCTGCCTCGCCATCCAGCTCCACGTTCTGTTCAGTCTCATTGGTTCCGGTGCATCTTGCCATCCGATCTTGTGCCCAAATCTTCCCGTCACTTAGTAAGGCTGATGTGGAATAGGGCTCTACCACTTGGAAGGGGGGCGTGAACTTGCTGTCCCCTTTCCTTCCCTGTGTAGGCAGTTTCACCCTCACCCACTCTCCTCTCTCCAAGGCGACTTCCTTGGTGTTGTGCCTTGCGTCGTAGTAGTTCGTGTATACGGCTTGTGCTTTCTCCAAATTTCTGCGCACCACTGCCGGTGACCAATGACTCTGCACCGTGAGCCTCTTCCAAGCTACATTGTCTCTGGTGAACGGTTCTCTTCCTCTCAGAATGCGGAATGGGCTGTAGCCTGTGGACGAGGGAGTTATCCGGTACGCCCATAGCATACGCTTGAGTTCTTTCTCCCAGCTTGCTCCCTGGCCGATTGCCGCTTGCACTGACCCCATTATCACCCTGTTGAATCTCTCCACTGCTCCGTTCCCAGCAGGGTGGTAGACCGGCGTGCGCCTGACAGTTATCCCGTTCCTGTCCATGAAGGCCTCCCACTTCGTGGATGTGAACTGTGGGCCGTTGTCACTGAGGATTCCCTTGGGGATCCCTTCTCTGATGAACACCTCCGTGAGGAATCCCAGGATGGTATCTGTCTCTGCGTTGTCTCCCACGTGGACTTCTGGCCACTTCGAGTACCTGTCCACGACCACGGTGAGGTACTTCTGGTTGCCGCTGGCGTCTTGTATGGGACCTAGAACATCAATGGAGATTTCCTCCCACGGATTTTCCGGGAAGTCGAAGCGTCCCAGCGGTGGGCGCAGCACTTTTTGCGTCTTGTCTGCATTGTTGCATTGCTCACACGTTCTGACGTGTCTTTCCACCGCGAGGTCCAACCCTGGCCACCAATAGTCCTCCTTCACTCTTCCCTTCGTTTTCACGATGCCCAAATGTCCTTCGTGAGCAAGAGCTACCACTCTGGGCCTCAGCGCCGTCGGGGGTACTACCTTGTTGCCCCGGAACAGAAAACACGGGTTGTCCCCCAGCGACAATTCTTCCCTGACTTCCCAGTACTGTTTTAGTTCTTCTCCCAGCAACCTCTTCTCCGGCCACCCTTGCGTCACGTACGTTTTGACCGCCTTCACCTTCTCATCGGACCCATACTCTTCTTCCCACTCCTGCTTGCTGATTGCTCTTTCATGATCGCTCATGAACGCCACTGCGTACTCGGCCCAAGTCTCTGTGTCTTGCGCCTCTGCCGGTTCTTTTGCCGCCGCCCTGCTCAGGTAGTCCGCCACGCGGTTCTTGGTGCCTGGGATGTACTCTACGTCGTACACGTAGTCGAGGAGTCGCAGTGTCATCTTCGCAATTCTTGGGGTAGCGTGCTCGTGGCCGTTGGACGTGAGCACTTTAATCAGGGGTTTGTGGTCCGTTCGTAAGAGGAACCGACCTCCCCACAGGAACTGCCGGAATCTTTCCACAGCCCACACGACAGCCAGCATTTCCTTTTCAATCACGCTGAATTTGCGTTCATTGTCAGCCAGCGTGCGGGACGCGAAGCTGATTGTCGCGGTCGCTCCTCGCGCCGACTGTTGCGTGAGCACTGCTCCAAGGCCTCGGTCGCTAGCGTCTGTAGTCAGGGTCGTGGGAGCCGTCGGGTCAAACCCTTGGATGGGTATGGCTCCACAGATTTCTCTCTTCACTTCCCCGAACTCTCTCTCTTGTTCCTCCTTCCACGAGAACGCCGTTTTTTCCTTCAGGATCGATCTCAGGTGGTGCGTCTTTGATGCGAAGTGGGAGACGAACTTGCTGTAGAACTCAGCCATCCCTAAGAATGTCCGTACCTCCTCCTTGCTAGTGGGCGTGGGTGCATCTCTGATGGCAGCTACGTTGGATGCCTTGGGTTTTATGCCTTCCTGACTGATTTCGTGCCCCAGGTATGTGACTTTCCCCAGTCCGAACTTGCACTTGTCCCACTGGGCCGTGAGCCCGTTTTGTTCCAGCACATTCAAGACATTCGCTAGCCTCCGGTCATGTTCTTCCGTGGAGGCGCCCATCACCAAGATATCGTCCTGGAAGAACTGAATACCTTCCATCTTGTGGAACAGACGGTACATCAACTTTTGGAAGACCGCCGCTGCCGAGGCGAGCCCGAACGGCATCCGTAGGAACTTGTAGCACCCGAAAGGTGTAATGAATGATGTGAGGTGGTTGCACGATTTGTGGAGTGCGATCTGGTGATACGCAGATGTTAAATCCACAGTGGAGAACCACTTGGCACCCTTGGTCTTAGCTAACATCTCATTGATGCGGGGAAGGGGGAACTTGTCCACTACAATGTTCTTGTTGAGTTCCCTGAGGTCCACACATAGTCTCACCTTCCCGTTCGGCTTCTGCGCCACGACTAAGGGGGCCAACCATTCCGCATTATCGATGGCTTCGATGATCCCGTTGTCCTCCAACCTCTGCAGTTCTTCTTGTACTGCCTCCCTGGTGCGGAACGGGATGTTTCGCACTTTGTGGGACACTGGTCGGGCTCCTTCTTTGAGATTTATTTTGTGCGTGAACTTTGTTAGCCTCCCTATGTCGTCTCTGAAGACTTCGGGGAACTCTTCCTTCCACTGCCTTGCTCCCACTTTGGGGTCGTCCTCCATCATGAGTACTTGTATGCGGCCTCCTGGGTTCAGCTTTATTTTCAGCTTCCCTTGATCTTTCCATCCCAACACTGATGGTCCCTTTTCTGCCACGTACAGTTTTCATTCGCACGTCCTGCCCTGGAACTCGAACGTGAGAGGGCAATACCCTACCATGGGTATGGGTTCCCCTGTGAACGTCACCGGGTGGATGTCCGTGGGGCGCAGTCGGTGTGTTGTGACAGGTGCAAAGTCATCCTCCCATATCTTCCTCTTTATGATCGTGTAGGGGGACCCTGAATCTGCGACCATGGTGACTCCTACACCCCCTATGGTCATGGCGCACCTCGGTTTCTTGTCGACCGCGCCGTCGATCCCCAAGACCTGGTCATCTATCATCAGGATCTCTTCTTCGTCCTCCTGCCCTTCTTGCTCTTCCTCCTTGGTCATCTCCTGCGCCACGTACTTCACCTGCTGCCTTGACGTCTTCCTTCGGCATACTCTCTCATAGTGCCCCATCAGCCCGCAGTACGTGCATTTGGCCCGGAACGCTGGGCACCCTTTGTCGTTGGCGGCGTGCCTTTCGCTGCCGCATCTGTAGCACCCGTTGGTGCTCCCTTGTCCCTGCGTCTGCTGTTTCACGCCCCGGGTCATGGGCTTCCTGTGTTGTCGCGTGCTGTTCTGCTCCGTCGGTGTCTGTCCCTCGTGGCCTTTACGGTCTTCTATCCTGCACACAGTTTGTTCAGGGTAGCGGTCCTTCTTCGCTGTCTCTGCACATCTCTTGGACATTTCTGCCTTCTTCACCATGGCTATCACCGTATTGAGGGGTTCGTCACCGTTGGCCCACAGCTTGTCTTGAATGGACGCATTCGCTGCGTGCATCACTATTTGGTCCCTAATCAACTCTTCCTGGAAGGCTCCGAACCTGCACGTTAGGGCCAGCTTCTGTAACGCCGCTACGTACTGGTCAATCGTCTCTCCTTTCTGTTGCGCCCTGTGGTAGAAGTTGTACCTGTCGACGGCTACACACACTGTCGGGCGGTAATGAGCATCCATGTCGTCGATCGCGTGTTGAAACACATCGTCATCCGCCGCGGGCCGGACCACCTTCACTAGATCGTCGTAAACCCTCTGACCTGCAGGGCCCAAATGGTGTAGCAGCATCCTCTTCCTGCGCGAGCTCGAGAACTCAGCGCCACTTTCCTCTTCCAAGGCGAACAGGAAATTCAAGAAGTACGGCTTCCAATCCTCCCATGGCATATCTGGAACCCCAGCTTTCGTGAGGAAGGGTATCGGGTTCGGCAGACCCGTCGAAGTGACACTCATCCTCCTCCTTGCCTCCGTTCGCCGCGGTCGTGGACTCGAGCTTCTCGACCCCCGGGTGCTGTCGGGGCTCCCTGCGTCCGGTTCGTCGTCGCGGTCTGTGGCGCCGCCGCTCGCGGTACGTCCTGTGACCCCCGCCACGATGCGTGCAACCGCCTCTCCACGTGGACTCTACCTGGGGCGGTACCTGTGGGGTTGTCGCGGTCCGGAGTCGGCTCAGGAGGGCCCGTCAGGAATGTAGCGCTCTCGCCTTCCCTCTCCGCGACACTGCCGCGCTCCTGCTGGTCAGGGGTGGTGCCTGTGGGCGTCGATGGCTGGTAGGCCACAAGACACTCACCCTGGAGGCAGCGCTGGGCCGTTTCACCTCCTCGTCGCCATTGTAATGTTGCCCCTTTCTTCCTGTACAATGCCCCACCACAGATGACTAGGACAGCAGGCAAGGTTTAAGGGGTTTATTCAAGTATTTCACACTTCAGCAGGAGCGCCGGCACGGAGCTCCTTATCCTATTTGAATCGGCGCGCTAATGCGCCCCTAAGATGGCCGCCGCCGGAAGTCCGGTGACGTCACGCCTAGCGTGCCGTCGACTAGACCGCAACACCACAGAGAGCGCGTCAGAATAGACGAAAAGTGCATCAGAATAGACGAAAAGCGTCAGAATAGACAATCATATTTTTAAAAAAAAATCTATTTTTTTTAGCTCAAATACTCCACCTACTGACCAATAATAAAACAATTCTGTTTTCATAAAACCAGTATTTGCAAGGAATGCAACAAGGCTGGAATTAATTTATGCCTACCAGGTATATGCTTTTCAATAATAAAATTAATTTTACGCCTCTGTCTCAACGACTGACTCTACTTTGTACATGTTCAATTCCTAAATATCTAATACCTGTAATCTCACCATTACGTTACAAATGCACGAGTTCAGCAAGGGCCTACCTAAAATCATTATACTCTATCGCCCTGAAATATTTTTCTACTCGTAGTTTCGATTGTGCAATAGTGCAGTTTATGTACAATTGGGGACAACAACAGAATAGATACAGTAGAAAGTTCTTAAAAGATTAATAAACGGATTGATCCAAAATGTTCGTTTTAAATGACATTCATTGGCAAAAAACGTCATCGTTTTACTGCCATGTTCACATTGTTTGCAGTGACCACAGGTAAAGAAGCCAAGCGGAAGAGGCGGCTTCCAGGTTGAAGTGGACAATTCTATCTATGGAGAATAATGTGACTTGGTTATATCGCTCAAATTCGGCCATTTACAAAAAGTAGTTAACGCTGACCTTGGGACATCTAAAAACATTTTTGTATACATAAATTACAATATTTAGTTAATATTTTTCCAATTTGCTAGTTGTGCACACTATATTAAGTTAGACATTTGATTTCATTCTGAATATTTTCTCATTTGGGCTGCAGTTCCTTTCCTGAGGTAGCGTATTCAAGCCTTGGAAAAAGCAAGGAGCTCCTTCTCGCTTGCGTATTAGCTCGTTTAAATGTTTCTGCCAAAGTAGTCCATTTATCGCCACATTGTGAAAACCTTTTGGTTGCAGTTTAAGTCGCTCTCATCATGAATCCATCGTTGGTGCTACAGATATTTCTTCATCGTGAATATTGCCCATAATTAACTTTTAATTAAAGATCTGGGGCGGCAGGAAGTGGCATGGAGAACAGCATATGCAGCAGTGTCTCTTCTGTTAGTGGAAGTCATTCTCCTGTTCTTGCCAAGCTTAATCAATGCATCCAGGAAGACAATTTCCACTTGGCTATAAACCATAGTTTAAACAAATGTCATCACTGTTATTTAAATATTGCACATATTGGCAAACAATTTTTTCTCTCCTTTCCACTTTACAAAAATGTCATCTATGAATCTCAGCCAAATAACTACTTGCGGCATATCCTGGTCACCTGCAGTTTTAAAAGAGGATTCTTGATGCCACCAACCCATCTAATATCAGAATGCGAAGAGGCAAACCTACAACTGATCTCAGTGCTGCATAACTGAAGACGGAACTGACTGCCTAAAACAAAGTCATTATATGTCAACACAAAATTAATAATTTGAAGTAACATTTAAGAAGGAGGCAAATACCACACCGATTGCATCCTTAGAAAATAATACACTGTATTTTAACCATCTTCATGTCAGATACACGCATAAATAGATATTTTTAAACATCACCATTTGAATCGTTGTATCTTGCACTTTGACTGGATTACTTCATTCCGGATTATTAAACTTGAGATAGTGGATATCTTAATTATTCTCATAAGGTTTTTCTCGTCTGGACTTTTTTGTTCGTTTTGTATACTGCGCCTCTTTTTTGGTCACCTCTTTGTTCAGGTTTTATACATATATTTATGAGGATGAAACAAACCTATTTTTCATTTCTATTGTTTAACAAAGAACTGCACACACGTCTCTATGCTTCGTTATCAGATGTACAGAAGGAAAATGCTGCTTACCAGTATCCATCTGTTCTTGGCATGTAGAGCTGCAGATCCACACACTGAGCATAGATCGCCATCTGGTGTTGGGCCCGGATATGTGCACTTGTTTTTGTCTTGGAAAAGTCTTTGGAAGTCACAGGATAGGTGACTCCTCCGTTGGATCATAGTGCGCATGGGCATCGGGTACCCTGGGTGGAATTATTCTTTTGAGGCCTTCCATAAATGCTTTGAAGGCAGGTATTCTGAAGAGTGATAAGTGTTGTCTATTTTGTAAATAGGCTGCTATGGCAGCGAGGTGTAATCTAATAGATGAATAGGCTAAGTTACACCTATGAAGATGCAATAGGTAACCTATGATGTGTTGAATTGACACATCTAAAGGATTGATGGTGTTGTTGTGGCAATATATCACAAATCTTTTCCACTTGGCTGCATAGCAGGCTCTAGTGGTGGGGCGTCTCGCTTCTCTGATAACATTTATACAGTCAGGGGGAAGGTTAAGGTAACCGAACTATAAGACCTAAGGAGCCAGATCGCTATGTTGAGCTGTGCTGGGTCCGGGTGTCTGATCTATCCATGGTTCTGGGTTAAGAGGTGTGGGGAGAGGTGTAGTTTTTGGTGCGGGACTTAGAGACAGTTCCAGTACTGTGGTGTACCACGATTGTCTGGCCCATGTTGGAGCAACTAGGATGAGGGTCAGTGAATGTTGCACTACCATTGGGATGAGTGGGAGAGGTAGAAAAGCGTACGCAAATCTGCCTGACTATTCATCCATATCGCATTGCCTTTGGACAATAGGTGTGGATATCTGGCGGCGAAATTTGGGCATTTGGCGTTTTCGGGTGTGGCAAAGAGGTCCATCTCTGGCTGCCCCCACAACTGGAAAAAGGGTTGAAGAACTTGTGGATGAAGTTCCCACTCGTGAATCTGTTGCGTTTGACGACTTAACAGATCGGCGATGCTGTTCTGGACTTCTGGAACATGTTGGGCTAGTTTTTTTTTTTTTTTTTTAAGACTAGCCCATCTCCAAATGCTTTGCGCTAGTTGGGAGAGCTGTAGGGAATGTGTCCCGCCCTCTTTCTCTATGTAGTACATGGCTGTCATGTTGTCGGTGCGGACTAGGACAGCTTTGCCTGATATCTGCTTTTGGAATGCCTTTAGGGCCAGAAAAATCGCTAGTAACTCCAGGTGATTGATGTGGAGTAACTTTTGTTGTGGAGTCTACATGCCCTGCATAGTGTGATGTAATAGATGAGCTCCCCAGCAGGAAAGCGGTGAGCCCACTGTTAACGCAATCTGTGGAACCGGCTCGAGGAATGGTCGCCCTATGGAAAGGTTTTTGGTGTTCCACCACTGCAGAGAGTGATAAGTGCGGCCGTCCACCAACACCAGATCTCTTAGCTGACCTTGAGCTTGGTTCCACTGACGTGCTAAGCACTCCTGCAGAGGACGCATTTGGAGTCTTGCGTGAGGTACTATGAATATGCAAGAGCCCATCATCCCTACGAGTTGCATGAACACTCGAGCTGGAAGAGAGTGGTGTGGCTGAAATTTAGTTAGGAGTTTCTGCATACTTGCTATCCTGGCCGGACTGGGGTAAGCAAGTGCTTTGGAGGTGTCTATTGTGGCACCGAGGTACTGTTGTGTGTGGGACGGTTGTAGATGAGACTTTCCGTGGTTTACTGTGAACCCTAAGTCGTGGAGTAGCAGGATTGTTGCGTGAGTGTGACGTACACACTGATTGTATGAGTTGGCTTTTATGAGCCAATCGTCCAAGTATGGGAAGACGTGAATGTGTTGTCTTCTCAGGTGAGCTGCAACTACCGCCAGACACTTGGTGAATACTCTGGGTGCTGTGGTGACTCCGAAAGGGAGTACCTTGAATTGGTAGTGCTGGCCTTCCACTACAAACCTGAGATATTTTCTGTGAGAGGTGTGAATGGGAATATGAAAGTAGGCGTCCTTGAGATCTAGAGTGGCAAGGAAGTCGCCTTGGGACAGGAGAGGAAGGACTTGTTGAAGCGTGACCATGTGAAAGTGGTCTGAGTGTATGTAGAGATTTAGGGGTCTGAGGTCTAGGATAGGTCTTAGAGATCCGTCCTTCTTTAGGATGAGGAAATACAGGGAGTAGACTTCTGTGTTTTGCTGATGCAGGGGGACTGGTTCTATTGCATGTTTTTGTAGGAGGGAGAATACCTCCTGCTTTAGAAGTGATAAATGTTCTAATGACATTGGGTACTGTCTGGGTGGTATGGTTGGGGGAGTGGTGGTGAGTTCCAGACAGTAACCTGTTTGAACGATGTGCCTCACCCACCTGTCTGTGGTGATGGTGTTCCAGACAGGAAGGAACTGTAGTAATCTTTCCCCGAACGGTGTAGGATGGTCCAGGGGGAACGGAGGGAAGACACTGGGTAAGGGTGGAGGCAGAGCGGGTGTTGTAAGTTCTGCCTCTACCTTTGTTATTATTGCCTCTGTAGCCTCCTCTCTGATAACCCTTGGTGAATGTGGTTTGGGTGGGAGTTTTGTAAGAAGTGGAGGGGTTGTCTGAGGAATAGCCTCTGGAGTTGCCTCTGTAAGAGGAGCGACGGAAGGAGCGTCTGGAGCTTGCGATAGCAAGGCTCCCATTGATTTAGCCGTGTCCGTGTCTTTTTTCTTCTTTTCAAGAGATGAATCCACGGTAGGTCCGAACAAGTGTTCCTGGTCAAATGGCTGATTGAGAATGGAAGTTTGTACTTCAGGTTTAAAACTGGAAATGCGTAGCCAAGCGTGTCTACGCAGGAGAACACTTGTGTTTATGGCTCGGAAGGCGGTGTCTGCCACGTCTAGAGCGTAATAAGTTTACCCTCTTGTATGAGGTCGTTGGCCCTGGTTTTATATTTGTCAAGCAGTTGTTGCAATAGGGTCTCTAACTGGTCGTGGTGCGCCCTATCATACCTAGCTAACAAGGCTTGCGTGTTGGCGATACACCATATGTTAGCTGCTTGAGATGCTGTGCGTTTACCGGAAGCGTCCAAGAGTTTGGACCCCTTTTCGGGAGGCGGAGCATCCCCTGACGTTTGAGAGTTAGCCCTCTTCCTGGTGTTGGAGACTAACTAATCCAATGGAACGTGGCCTTTAATGTATGCTGGGTCTGTTGGGGTGGTTTTATATTTCTTTTCTATCCGTGGGTTGAAAACCCTAGCCCTAACGGGGTCTTTAAACACTTCAGGTGCATGTTTAATTACCCCTTTTAGCGTGGGTAGAATGGAAGTGGTCTTTTGTGAGATGTCAAAAGTATCCATTAAAAAATCCTTTTCCACGGGGTCTGTGTGTAAGTCAACCCCGTGGTACTGTGCCGCTCTGTAAACAAGCTGGTTGAAGCCCATGGTATCCTCTGGAGGAGACGGTCTAGAGGGATAGATGTCATCCTGTGGCATGTTAGGGACATCTGGTGTATTGTAATCATCCCATGGGTCTGGGGTATGAGGTGGACTAGGATCCCCTAGTGGCTCATCATCTGCACCCACCCCTGTGTCATCAGAAGTGTCATCATCATCCCTGGTGGAGGAGATGGTGGAGGAGAGTGGTGTGGTGGAGGAAGAGGTGGTGGAGAAGGGATCCTGAGAGGAGATGTGGCAATGTCCCTCTTTTAGGTGCTGGCGCCGGTGCAGGCGAGTCCAGTGGTCTCTTTTTGGAACTGAGAATCAGATGACCAGTCTTTGGATCTTTAAGAAGAGCCTTTTGGGTGGGATCTGGCTTAAAAAGCTCTTCTGTGGGAGGCATGTCCTTCAGTGCCAATTTTTTCAGTTCCGAATGCTTGCGGGGCACCGACTGTTGAGTGGTTTTGTGCTCTTTGGCCTTGGACCCATGAGGTTTTGAAGTGTCTGTAGGAGTTTGCGGAACCGGTTGTTTTTTCGGTTCTGAATGCTTTTTCGGCTCCGAAGTTTGAGAGTCTGTAGTCTTCGGTAGCGGCTTTTTGGTCGAATCGATGCTTTTTTCGGAGTCAAGGGATTGGTGACAGCAGGTTTGGGTGCCAAGTGCGTCGATGCGGCGGTAGTACTGGGCACCGAGGTGGAGTGTGGTATCTTCTTTTTTGGTGCCGGTGTCAGAGTTTAGTACTGACGGCAGGCTGACTCGATCACGAGTGGCCTGAAGGCTTTGTTGTTGGCTTCTTGGCCGGGCCCGGAGGCGGGGCATGAGAAGTACTTTCTCGGTGTGCACCTGGGCCCGAAGGTGAATATATGACTGAAGCTTTTTTTGGTGGTGAGGGGAGGGGGTCGGGCCGACGGCAGTACTTACGACCCGTTGCCCAGGAGTGAGGTCTTCGATGTCGGCGTCCGCTTCGGAGGCGCTGACAAGGCCTTCTTTGACCCGCTCCTGTTCTGGTACATCGACGCCCTCTTAAAAGATGTTGTCGTGGATGGAAGTCGATGAGCGAGCCATTCTTCTTCGGGCTCGACGATCTCGAATGGTCTTTTTGGAGCAGAAAGAGGCACAAGCTGGACAGTCTCTGGCCTTGTGCTCCGGCGAAAGGCAGGTTACGCACTTCATGCAGATCTGTGTATGAGAATTTCGACCCACATTGAGGACACTTCTTAAATGGAGTCCTTTCCATGAGCCAGATGTAGAGGCCAAGGTAGGCCCGAAGGCCTTCGTCGACGACCAGAATCGAGGACTTCGTTGTTGGTGAAATGCGCGAGGATCTGGATCACAATCGAAAACAATACCATAGAAAAAGGTGAAGGATTGCGCATTGAAAGTGGGATCGGTAACGGTACCGAGCTGAAGCACGATAAACACATCCGAGCCCGATGGCGGAAAAAAAAACAATCTGAGGATGGAGCCGATGCCCATGCGCACTATGATCCAAAGGAGAAGTCACCTATCCCGTGACTTCCAAAGACTTTTCCAAGACAAAAACAAGTGCACATATCCGGGCCCAACACCAAATGGCGATCTATGCTCAGTGTGTGATCTGCAGCTCATATGCCTCGAACATATATTTTATGCAATTCCTCCATCTCATCCAAATAAGAAATTCTTTCCTGTCTCACTCTTTTTCCTCAATTGCAATTAATTATGTGACATCTTTCTTATATTATACCACTTTTAGCAGGTAACCTGGATATATCCCGGACTCTTCTCTTTTTTTTTTTTTTTTAGATTAAACTGATTTAGTCACACCTACATATCTATTTTGATTAAATAATACTGGCCTAGTGAGACATCTTAGAACTTTGAAATATTGTTTTCACTGAGTGTCGAGAGATATTTAGAGCTACACCCAGTCTACACATAAAAAATAAATCGAACTGGACTGGCACAAGGGGTGAAACACAAGTAGAGGTCAGGGTCGGCGAAATAGAAGGAGACATGTTGGGATTTCAAATAAAATGACAATGTGTGTTTAAATAAGCTTATTTTGATCACTTCCTGGCAATTTCCTCCTACACAGAAAGAAGGAGCCAAGAATGGCACTTACATCACTAGAAATGATATAAAAGCAGAGACTAATCATTAACTTGTAAACTTTGTTGTTACAATGTTTTGAAATCATTTAATGCACCACAGAGAAAATTGATTATTTTTAAAATGAAGTTCATAAGTGAGGGTTATACTAACGAAATTGCTTCCTCACGATTCTCTCCCCAGGAGAAACAGTGGCCAAACTGGGAATCGGCAAACTCATGTAGCCCTCCAGCAGCGGCAACACTAAAATAACCCCAAACATTTTTGCTGCTTCGAAAATTCAACTCCTGTACCGTCCCTGAGCTTGGCTTGAAACCCTAGAAGTAGAAAAAAAATAATTAGAATAAATAGTATATATGGAAGAAGTGGTCAAGTGAGGTTATTTGAACATGAAATACTAGAAGTACATCTGAAAACAATCCTTAAAAATCGGGTGCACATTTTACTGTGGCAATTTTAGTTTACACTTTTTTAGAAAATGAATTCCCACTTCCATACAACAAAATTAAATGTGTTCATAATGTGGGGAGTAGGTTGAGCGTCAGAAAAAAGGTCAACACCTAAAAATCGCAACTTGAGGGAATACTATATTTTATCTGGTCTCTAGCCATACCCACCAAGACTTTCTATTTGCAATGGCAATACCCAGTAAGTTAACTTCTAGCGTTCCCCATAAACGTATTTTATCAAACATTTATTCATTGAAAAAATAGGGCTGACGTTCTTAGAAGAAAAACAATTTTGAGAAAAAAAAGTCACAAAAAAATATAAATTGAAGGAACATTGTAGTTTAGAAATAAAATAGATGATACTCTGATACTTATGGACACAACACAAAGGACTGGTGAGACACTGGCATGTAACAACAGAATATATATACACTATGAGGCTTGCACTCAAGACCTCGAGCAGAACCATTAATTCGAGGTAACAATATGGTGGCAAGATACCTACATGGCCTAAATGGAATGGAAAATACATTATGACAAAGCAATCAACTAAATTGGTATCATTAATATTGGATCAGGAGCAGACTATAAATAAAAAAAAAAAGCACGCCTGGTCGGTTATTAATTCGTATAATAAAATTGATCGACAATTCTATCTAATTTCTTGTTTGAAACCGGCGGTAAGGGATATATTGCTTAATCTTAGGTTTGGACGCTACCCAACAAAAGATGGTACACCTAGATGGGTACAAGTTTGGCCAACACAAAAGTGTAGATTATGTGGTTATATAAATGAAACGTTATTGCCCCAAATTGTGTCAAAAAAGACTAACACTATTAAAACCAATATTTTGGGAGGAGCCTAGCGCGTGATCAAGATGGCCGCGTGAGCTCAGAGCTCCCGAGACCCTCGCTCCCTCCGGCAAATATCCTGTGCAGCATCCTGTTTTTAACACCCGGAATATTGGAGGCGAGCCGTTGCTGAGGTGATCGTCGCTGTCCGGACTGAAATTGCACACCGGAGGCCGAAGTTGTGCTACATGGAAGTTTGCGGCCTACTCCCCGGAAGATGCCCGTGGCTTGCGCTGGCACAGTGCCCGAGCACTAATTGAACAACAGCGGCCGGGTGAGGGGCGAGCCGTCGGGAGGACGGTGTCATCACTTTCGCTTTCGCTTTTGCTCTCCTGTCTTCATCGCGCCCTGGCCTGGGAGTGAGTCGCGCCGGTCACTTGTTGCATGGTCGTCTTCTCTGGATGGGCAAGGAGACTGTTTCCGCGGCAGATCACGATGTCGACCAAATCGGAAGCCGAAAAACAGAAGCCCAAGAATACCAGGCGGGGAGGATACACCCAAACCAACAACATGGACCGCTATGCCCAGCAGAAGGGGTCACCGGGCGGATCGGGACGGACACTGGAAGCCTTGAAAGACGGTTTGCCCCCCGCCACGGAACTAACCTTGCAGGATATCATGGGGGCCATCGAGGGGATGCAGTCCTCTATCGGGCAGCAATTTGAGACCTTGGCACATAAAGTGGACACAATCTCGATTGACGTCAACTTGATTCGGGCAGACCTGGGTAAAACTAATGAGCGGGTTCAGTCCTTGGACCTTAAAACCTCTGGCCTCATGGGAGATGTCTCTGACCTGCAGCTGGAAGTCCGTACCTTGAGGACCGCAAATGACCACTTTGCCCGACGGCTGGAGGAGTTTGAAGGCCGGGCACGGCGCAATAACGTGCGCATTATTGGGGTCCCGGAAAACTCGGAGGAACAGTCGGTGGACCTGTTCGTGGAGGACTTGGTGGTGAACCATCTGGCGCCCAAAGGCCTCAGTAAGTTCTTTACTGTTGAACGGGCCCACAGAGTCCCTGGTGGGAGGCCCAAGGTGGGGGCCCCTCCGAGACCGATTGTCGCCAGGATCTTTAATTTCAGGGACCGCAACGCCATTCTACAAGCATCACGAGTGTCCGGCCCGATGACTTTTCAGAACACCACAGTGAGTTTTTATCCGGACTTTACCCAGATGGTGCAGAAGCAACGGCAAAGCTTCCTGGCGGTTAAGAGAAGGCTAAGAGAGATGGGACTGAAGTACGCCATGCTCTTCCCGGCCAGGTTGCGTGTGGTGTATGAAGAGCGGACTTTCTTTTTTGAATCACCAGACATGGTCAGAGACTGGCTGGACACATTGCCCCAACGACGGACTAGCGGGGAACATGCCGGTGGAGCAGAAGGTGGCCGTGATGAACAATGAGCGAGGACTCGGGTGCTAGATCACTTTGATTTTGTTCAGGACAGTGACTCTCAGTCTTCGGTTCCTCCGGGAGGGTGGTAGCCCGGGGGGTGGCGGGGGTAGGAAGGGAGCTTTTTCCTCCTCTGGGGTTCTTTTTGTAGATTAGTCTTTGAATGGGGCGACAGGCACACTGCAAGTTGGGGGGGCTTTTTGAGCTTACGCAGGGGTGCAGGGTGGGGGGTGGATTGGGGTTGTTGAAGTGGTTGTTGTTGTTTTTTGTTTTGCAAGGCGTAGTGATGCAAGCTTCTGTAGCTCGAGTGCGGTTCTACGGGGGGGGTGGAGGTCTCCTTACATTTCGGGATGGGGGGTAGGGGCTTAAAGATACTCAGTTGGAATGTTTACGGCTTAGGGGATCGTATTAAGCGAGGGATTGTCCTGCAATTTCTGAAGCGATGCTCCCCTGATATAGTTTTATTGCAAGAGACGCACTTGATAGGTAACACGTGCTACGCACTCAACAGGAAGGGCTACAATTTGTTGCACACTCAGGGTTTTCCTCGGGCTCTAGAGGGGCTGGAATACTTGTCAGGGCCTCGCTGCCGTTTGAGGTTGACTCCACTACTGTTGATGATAGGGGACGATTTGCGGCTGTGGCGGGGAGGTGGGAGGGCAGGACGCTGGTCGTGGTGTCGGTTTATGTCCTTCCTGCGCTGCAGCCCTCCACATTTGCGGACCTGGGGAGGGCTCTGTTGGATCTCCCAGAGGGAATGTTGGTGGTGGGTGGTGACTTTAATGCGGTTGGCTCCGGATTGCTTGACAGACACCCGCCAAGAAGCTCTGGGGGGGCGCAGAAATGGCTTCCAGACTTTGTTGATACCCTTGGTCTGGTTGATTGTTGGAGACTGCTGCATCCCACACTGCGACAGTACACTTTCCACTCCGGGGCGCATGGCAGTCTCTCTAGAATTGATTATGTGCTTACCTTGGCCGCACACGCCTCCTTTGTGTCCGAGGCTAGGCACATGGCTAGGGGTATTTCTGACCATTCGCCGGTGTGGATCTGTATGGATGTTGGTAGAGGAGTGGTGGGCAGGGTGGCTCCGATTAACCCCTGGTATCTCCGTGACCCTAAGACTCGTAGTGCGGTGCTGAAGGCGGTCGATCGCTATTTCCAGGAAAATCTAGGCTCGGTCACGTCTGCGGTGTCTTTGTGGGAAGCGTTTAAAACTGTGCTGAGAGGAGAGGCCCTCTCCTTGATAGCGGCAGCCAAACGTCGGCGGGATGCGGCAGTCGCTCAGATCGAGGCGGAGATGGCGGCTCTAGAGTTGGTTTTGGAGGAGAAGGTCACGGCAGCAGCGCTGCATAAATTGAGCCTTAAGCAGTCGGAGTATAAGGCCCTGGTGACGAATGCGGCCAAAGCCCTGAGTAGGGAACAGCAGGGGCGACTGTACGACGTCGGGGACAAGGCCGGGAAATTAATAGCGTGGCTGGATAAAAAGGAGCGGGTCAATCGTGTGGTGCCGGATCTAGTAACAGAGGGTGGCGTTACTGTCACTGAGCCGGATGGCATAGTCCAGTGCTTCGCAGATCATTTCCGCACGGTCTATACCTCTGTGTCGGACAGGCCGGTGGAGGACTCGTGTGAACTTCTGCGCGATCTTGCTATGCCTTGCCTCTCTGACATAGACAGGGAAGATCTAGATGGTGACATCACAGCTGACGAAATCGCGGGTGCTATCCGTTCACTGCGCCCGGGCAAGGCCTCGGGCCCGAATGGCCTGCCAATTGAGTTCTATAAACTCCGGCCGGACAAGATCGCTCCACATCTGCGAGCTATGTTTGTAGAAGCGCGGGAGACGGGATGCCTTCCATTCGACCAACGCCTGGCGACAATCGTGGTCATACACAAAGATGGCAAGCCCAGGAATAAGTGCAGCTCCTATAGGCCGATCTCGCTACTTAATGCCGAGCCGAAAATCCTCGCTAAAATACTGGCCAACCGTTTGATCAGGGTGATCGGGGACCTGATCCACCCGGACCAATCTGGTTTCATCCCGCACCGTAACACTGCGTTGAACCTTAGACGCATCCACGGCGTGCTCGCAAGGACGGGGACGCTGCGGGAGCAGACCATTGTGGCAGCACTTGACGCCACGATGGCTTTCGACACGGTAGAGTGGGCATATCTGTGGGCCGCACTTGCAAAATTCGGCTTTGGACCTGGCTTTGTTGGCTGGGTGCGACTACTGTATGAAGGACCCCTGGCTAAAGTCGCGGTCAATGGTAGGGCGTCCCGTCCGTTCGAGCTGGGGAGGGGCACCAGGCAGGGTTGTCCCCTGTCACCGTTGTTGTTTGCTCTCGCTCTTGAACCGCTGGCGGCCTGGATACGATGGCACCCAGATATAAGGGGGATCCGATGGTCACCAGATCATGAGGACCGCATTTCTCTTTATGCCGACGACATTTTGCTATACCTCACTTCACCCAGGAAGTCTCTCATAGTTGTCTGTGACATTTTGACTTCTTTTAGTAGGAACTCGGGTCTCACCATTAACTGGGGGAAGTCGTATCTGTATGCCCTGAGTGGAGACGTCCCGGTTCTCCCGCGGAATTGCTCGATCCAGATCGCCCGGGAAGGTTTTTTGTATCTGGGGATCTATATCTCCACCGATCCAACTGTTCGATATGAGAGAAACCTGCTCCCTCCGTTGACGCACCTGCGGCGGGATGTGGCGGGCTGGCGGCGGCTGCCGCTTTCCCTCCTTGGCCGTGCCGCGCTGTTCAAAATGATGTCTCTTCCCCGTTTTCTCTATGCCCTGCAGAAAACCCTGGAGCTGGTCCCGGCCAGCTATTTTCGGGAGGTTGAGAGCCTCCAGCGCTCGTTGCTGTGGGATGGCCGTCCGCGTATAGCTATTGCAAAGCTGACCCTTCCGTGGTACGATGGGGGTATCGCGCTTCCTGACAGAAGATACTATTGGGCCTCTCAGTTGAGTGCGATCAACCACGGAGTCTACGGTCCGGCGCTGAGCCCCGGCTTCGCTATGGACCGGTGGTTGCTGCGCGGGGGTAATTACTTTAGAGCACTCTACTCCAGGTCAACGGATGGGTCCCTCACGGGGCCAACCAAGGTGGCGGTGCACGTGTGGAAGGCGGTTACGAACTCGCTGGGTTGGAAGGATAGGCTCACCCTCGCCACTCCGCTGTTTGACTCCGATATGTTGGGGAAACTTTGGCACCCGAAGGGATTCGAGAAATGGGATCTGATCGGGATATCCAGGGTGGGAGACCTGCTGGCTAAGGGGCGAGTTAAATCGTTTGACGAGCTACGGACGGAGTACGCTCTGGAGGGTACGGAATATTTCCGGTATGCACAGGTACGCCATGCTCTGCGGTCCGTCCTCGTCGAGGGGAAGACGGTGCCTGAGTCCTCTCCCTTGGAAGATCGGATCCTGGATGGCCATATGCCGGAGAGTACAATCTCCTTAATTTATAAGAAGCTCGTTAATGTCCGGACTGACCTCCTCCTAGGGGTGCGTGATCAGTGGACTAGGGACGGCCTTGAACTGGATGATGAGGACTGGCAATACGCCATCTCCTCTCCTAAGGAGGTCGCGATCCCCGCACGACTAAGGCTGGTCCAGCTTAAGATACTTCATAGAGTCTACGTCACAGGGCCCGACTGATTCATATGGGTTTCTCCGAGGATGGTTTATGTAAGAGGGGCTGTGGGATGGTGGGCACCTTTCTACATATCATATGGGAATGTGGTGTGATCGCGGAGTTCTGGAAGCAAATTCATGTAGTGATGCAGGAGGTCACGGGTATTGCACTGCTGCCAGAGGCACGGCGCTGTCTTTTGAATGTCTGGGGTCCTACTGACTATGACGCGGCGCAGACTCAATGGGTGACCCTAGGAAATATGGTGGCGAAGCGTGATATTGCGCGACTGTGGGGCTCTCAGAGACCTCCCGCTATGGATGCATGGATGGAGAATATGGACTGGAGCATGTTTAGGGAGAAAACGGTGTATAGTGCCCGGGGGCGGCCTAAGAAATGGCACAAGATATGGGGACGATGGAACCAGTATAGGGGTGATATATGTCTGCCCCCGGCCACTGAACCGTTAGAGGAGCAACTTTCCCCCTAGCTTCACTTCCAACTTGGGATTTTCATGATGACTATATGCTAGAATGTTAGCGCCTCTACTTCTCCCTCATCCACCCGACCGGTGGCTTTGTTCTGATTTTGGGAATGGGGCCGCGCCCCCATCGGGAACTGGCACGAGTTTATTGTGTATACTGCCTTGCTTGTGTTATTTATTTTAGGTTGTTTAAAAAACTGAACCTTTGTTTTTTTCCTGTACCAGAGCTATGGACGCTTCCATGTGTTGCACTTAATTGGCTGCCGAACCTCCGGGATGTCGGCTGAATAGCTGTGTTCTGTACTGATATAAATAAAGGTTTTAAAAAAAAAAAAAAAAAACAATATTTAACGAACAAAGGGTGAGAACGTGTCGCCAAGCGATAATACTGTGCCTTCAAGGACGTATCATCAATTTAACAGTTAACTTTGTTAAATTTATCCTTATAGCTGACAAAAAACTGGCTCAGGATGATGATAGGTCCTATAATAGGAAAAGAAAGCAGTTATGATTCCAACTATATTGTTTTCCCCTATACTGGCAATGTAACTTGACAATTTTATAAAGTATCTAAGGTTTGGGGTAATTTTAAGAAGCACGGATGCACTTTATATTTTATGCATTAAGATCATAATTGGACCAAACATGTGTTACTGTATGCTTTACTTCTTTTAAGGGGCTGTTTAAAAACCAGAGAGGGGACTCAAAGATTTTCTGTATGGAAGGGTTTACTAATATGTATGGTGAATAACAACTAAATGTAATGTTCATATTCGGTTATGAACAAAATACCTTTTTATGATATTTGATGTATTTGTAACAGCTATATAGATTTGCTAACACCTCCTCATTATTTTTAAGGAATGTAAGAAATTGCCTTCTACGAACTGTATTTTATTGTAAGGATTTTAATTAATCGGACAATAAAGAATATACATACATACATACACTTAAGACCTCGTGCAGAACCATTAATTCGAGGTAACAATATGGTGGCAAGATACCTACATGTCCTAAACGGAATAGAAAATACATTCTGACAAAGCAGACAAGGGAAGGAAGAACTAAAAGACACTGATGAAATCCTGAGCTCGTTGTAGGAAAAAATGTTCAAGGCCTCTGCAGTTGACACATTGCCTCAGTATGAATGTGTTATAATCTTGTAAGTGATTAATGCATCCTCTGTTGCTGCCTTTGCCTTGCTGCTCAGTCTGTGTGATGTCATCAGAATGTTGGAGAGTGTTTGAGTGGAAGAAGGGATCAGTTGGTGTGGAAGGGCTGAGCAGCAGGGAGGCTGCTCCTGGTGGGGCATTGAATAAGGCCTAGCATGAGACTTAATGTGATCTTAACTAAAGAATAAAGCCATGATACTGAACTACTTCACCGGACTACGTATCTTTCATTTACTTTGTAACAGAATGCATATATACCCTCATTTTCTGGCCAGCTCCATACCACGTGGCACACCAGAAACACAGGGAAAGTGGGACCTATACCTAATACCATAGAAGTATCCAGCAGTGCTTGGAGAAATGCACACCTAGCCCCTCATTACAATATACTTTGAATTAAGGGGTGGATATACCAGAAAAGGTGATATAGTTTTCAAGTGGTATCTCCAGTCCTATACGTTACGAGTTCAAGGCTCTGGATTAGGGAATTAAAAAAACATCCCAGGAATTATAAGACCAGTTGCTCTGCGCAGATGGAGCTCTTCCCCAAACTGTGAGCCACACGGTTGAAGAACATATGAAAAGAGTGACAAACGCAGCAGGGAACACTAGAAGCAAATTTCAAACTTGGAAAATTCACAATTCTAAATCCAAAACGTAGGACATTAGACAGACCCTACAAGGCAGTAATGGGCACTCACTCTAAATGTTGAAGGTGCCAAGAACAGTGGTGACATGATACTTATTATTTGTCAATATACTGTACTTAATTAAATAAAGAAAAAAAGATATGTGATTCATATCAGAACTGAGAGTGGTACCATCTCCTAAAGGTCCAACAAGGGTTTTCACCATCACTGGTCCTCTTCAATTCCCACATGGTACCCCTAGCCAACATCTTTCACAGCTGCAACATAAATTATAACATGCATGCCTACTATTCCCAGATGCACAGAATATACAAAGTTCATGCAAATCCTCAGCTCATCCTAGAAGGCCTAACAATATTGGGTCCAAAGATAAACGTACTGCCACGGTTTGTGTTTGAACATTTTTAAGGCTGAGATTCTTATACTAGGAACTGTCATCCCATTTGACAGACCACATTCTATATTTCTCCACTGCATACTACTCAAAAGTGGACAACCTCTGAATTATTCATGACTCAAATCTATGGCTCCATAAGGGGAGAACGTCTTCAAAAATGCGTGCTGTCTGTGGAAATTTCCTGAGCACACCACTGCTAAGTACATTTTTGTATTGAAAGGATATATATCTGTGGCATAATTCAAGCGAGAGGAGATTATTTGCTATTGCACAGTCTTCTATCAGCACATTTTGGTTCAAATCAGAACTCTCACATAAAAAGAACTCAACATCATACATAAAACCATAATCGTTTGCATAGTACAGTAATCCAACATGATTTCTAGGCTTCCTGAGCTGGTAAATGTGATCATTTAACATGGTGACAGGTCTAGGTAAATCAGGACACTGGTTTTTCGTTTCTGTCTTTTGTATCATGTTCTTAATGCATTTATTAATGTACCTTGTCATTAACTGTAAAGCGCTTTGGATAAAAATGCTGCAGTAAATACAATAATCAAAAACAGATAATCTTCATTCAGACAAGCTCTAGCTGGCTCATGGCTCAAACCCAAACCAGACATCAAAATAAAATACTGTTCTTGCAAGGATGAGAATTTAATTCTTTTTGAGAACAGCTTTGTTAAGAATGAAAAAGGACCCTTCCCCCATTCCAATGCAATGCAGATGCCATAGCCAAACTTCTGGCAACAGTAGAAGCCTTCCTCACCCCATCACTGTTAGTTCTAGAACGGTCTGCGTCTTTAGTCCAGATCATGGCTCAAATGCCTTGAATTGAGACACAACAATGCGTACCCCTCGCACCTGGCCCTCCACAAACACCGCACTGAAAGCAGGATATGAGCTGCTCGCCATCACTGAGCCCTCTGCTGCCTGAGTAGTGAAAGAATGCACAGTGTCATAAGGAGCAGATGAGCTAACAATGGGAGCGCCTGGAGCCAAGACTCTGACCAGCAGAATTTCCATGTGAAACAGGCCTATTGCTTGAGAGCCTGGAACAGACTTGGGAATGGCCGTGCCTGCACCTTCTCCTTGGCACGTCACCTTGAGTTCAGACAGGGTTTCAAAACGTTGATACGTCAAAGGAAAGGTACAGAGTCCAGCTTGGACGAAATAGAATACATTGTATACATATTATGGTTAGGTTATTTCCCAAGGAACGGGAGAAAACACGCGGAACTGGGTGTGGTATTTTCTGGGCTGTGTGTTATTTTCATTATGGAAGAAATAACTTGTAATCACAGAATACAGACTGTGCGGGTAATCTTGTTATAAGACTCTGTATAAACTATTGCTGCTTCTCTCTTGCATTAAGGGTTTATATTGTGAAGTTTTTGTTCACTCAACATGTTGTCTTTGTCACTTTAGCCCTCCCACCAAATCCTCCTTGTGTATGATGGTTTGTAAGTTTTAAGGGTCCTGTAATTTTGTTGACGCATTGAGAGTCATTAGAAATTAATCTTTAACATTTATGTGACAATACATATATTTATATACCTGTAACAGTGCAAGCATCACAATGCAATAATTTTATGTATTTTAAAAAACAGAAAGGTACTGACCTTTAACTTTCAGCACGTTCTTTCTTTGATGGGTAAATGAAGGATAGAGAGTAAGACAAAGGTTGGAGGTACCATTCAAATGTGAAAGATCATCTTAGTGATATTGTACTCTGATTAGGTTCTTCCCATCTTTTGTCCATCTCTTGTCCCTTTATTCCTGTTCCTCACTCTTTTTTGTTCTTTTTTCTTAGGATGGCCAATTATGAAAGCATGCTAGCTTTTGTAAGAAAATAAGTGCTAGTGCCACAACGGGCCGATCTCTTCAGCACCCTTTCAAGGTGGTTGCTAGGGCTATGGAGACAGCTACTGCAGCAAAAATGGGGTGGTCGATGGAGACATTGGGCCCTCTCATCAACACAAAGTATGAGGTATGGAAACCAGATCGAGCATAGACTGATTTCAGGCAGACGGATGGTGTGGCAAAGTGAAGCATTGGGGGCATGACCAAGGAGAGAACTCTGGGATGATTGGCAATGTTTGGCATTCCAATTCAAAATTGCGGTTGATGGAAAGAGTGCTGTGAATGGACACAGAGGCAGAACATTCCTTCTGAAATAGATTAGGTGGGTGGACTATAATCCTAACAAATCTTGCAGTCAAAAGAAACAAAAAGCAATGTAGTGAAAGATGGATAACAGTTTTTATGATGACAGCCCACTGTATGAAACTGGTCTGAGGTGCCCAAGGGGGAAGAGGATTCACGAAACAAGAAGAAAGACATCCCCTATTTATTTATTAAAAGACCCCAGTGCCAAAGTGGTTAAGATAGACCAAATAATATCTGGAATTAGATAGAATATTACCCTGAGCAGCTGGCATCAAAGTGTGCATGGAATATATCTGGTCAGGTAACTCGATGAGAAAGTGATGCCGCTACAAGTAAGGTCTCCCTTCTCTCACTAAATGGTGCAAATAAATGAAACCTCTAAAGGCAGAGCTGTGGCGGCCACG
Organism: Triturus cristatus; assembly: GCF_964204655.1. Taxonomy (NCBI): domain Eukaryota; kingdom Metazoa; phylum Chordata; class Amphibia; order Caudata; family Salamandridae; genus Triturus; species Triturus cristatus. The sequence goes on along the minus strand of NC_140594.1, from coordinate 209,830,500 downwards.
GCAGGCTTGGAGAGCCAGATCGAAACCTCTGAAAATAGGATGAGCTCATCCAGAATCCATGTGTCAATTTCTACCATTCTCAGAGGTTGAGGTCCCCGTGATTTTTCTAAAGTTCCTCAGGACTGATTCTATAATCGTGACGGGAGTTCCACAAATTCCAGTGCCTTCCTTTGAGTGGACCTGGGGCAAGAGTTCCTGGTGTGGGTTAATCTTGTGGTACTCTTCAAAGGGGGAGTCAGTTACTCACACTGTGATCAAATTGAGGGATTTAGCATTTAGAACATTTAAAACTCGAATCTTTCTTGACGTCAGTCCGATAACCTAGTGAAAAAGACAGTCCGCAGTGCATTAAAAGAGCTACCTGGGTTTTACATCACTGCTTCTCCGTAGTCACTTTACAGGCTCTGTGCTGGAAGAAGACAGTCTATCGTGCCTTCACAAAGGCTCAAACTTCCCACAAATATTTGGACTCCAGATGCAGAGAACACCCTGATCAAGACTCTTGGACTATTACCGAAGTTTAAGAACAGTTGTTTGTGGCCAAAGTGATGTTATTTTTCACCCACCGCTGAGCCCGAGGGGTGAATCTTTAACCTTCTGTTGGCTGCTGATTTGCACCCTTCCTCCCTTTCTGTGCCACCTCCTCCTCACTTCCAAATATCTAGTCTAATTTGGAACAAGGATGGGGGATTTGAGTTTCTCTCTGTTGACAGTTTTTAATGGATAAGTATCTAGTGGATTACCAATTTGAGACTGATGGTTCTGTATGTTTTCTATGCTAAATTGCTCAATAATTTAAATTTAAACCCAAACTGAAGAGGAAACAAAATGAAACATGTGCACGGCCTAGGAACGCAGACTAACTGGAAGATTGGTAACACTAACAAATGTGTGCTCAATTGCCATGTTTTTCAAGTTAAGAAATCCATGTTTTCTGACACTTTTCAAACTACCAGGATGGAGAAGTACTTGCACTGTAATCACAGCTGAAATGGAGGATCATTAGTTTCCATAGTTTCTTTATGCAACTGCAAAAGGGCACCGTTTTCACATTTTTGAAGCAAAACAAGAGTCAAGAATAAGTGGCCACTCCTCGCTCCAAACAGAAGGGCTTCCCGGTGGTTGTTCCGTGACCTTTTCTCAGCTCGTCTGATGACTGTAGTAGGATCATTTTCTAGAAGACAGGTTATTACTGAGTGCCTTGGCTTGTGCATCATAATCTTCCAAACATCTGCAATTTCTTCGGAGTCAAAGAAACTGTCCAAACTGCAAGTTTTTCCAGAGGGCTTTGGGAGGATTACTATCAAAAAAGCAGAAGGCTATTGCAATCAGTGGTCTTCTTGTAAGTCTTTGTACATAGGTGCCAATCCTCAATAGTTCCAGTTTAAACAAAAGTTCATTGGGTCAATTGTCCATAAAACATACTAAAAGAATGGAGCAACTATAAAATATAAAAACATCTAGCACCCCAAATCCCCCATAGTAGCATATCCTAATCAAACCTATTCTTAAAATTCAGTTTGATAGCGAATATATAACGTGCAATTCCAACTGCCACAACGAAGTAACGCATTTCAGACAACAACCTCAATGCTTCCAGCCTTTGAAATGTTTAGTATTTTAAAAACAAGGGTCTTAAAATCTTGAAACGAGCAGAAATGTAAAAAACACAGTCCACAAGCATATAACAAACAGCATTTTACATTCATGGAGCAAGTACAAAATCCATTACAGTCCCAAACACCACCCCATTTCCGGGACGAGAAAACGGGGTTACACCCTCCTCTCACTTTTAAAATTTAGTTCCATATTCTGGGGTCGGGCATCTGGGCCTAATAGGGGAAAACCATGTACTGGTCAAGAGTATTCAATGAGAAGCTAATGGAAGGTTTCTTCCTCAAATAGGCCATGTTCAGGAAGCCATCAGCTTTTCTCAAGGAACCGCTTAAAGCAAATTTACTGGAAAAGGGAGACCAGTTTATAATTATACCCCAAAGGGAATGCATTTTTTCAAAATCTTCTGTCCTCTTCCTTGCATCCTTTGCCCACCTTCATTCACTACCACAAATTTCTTCTCAACATAATTTAGACACCTTTGAGGGTTTCATTCCACTGTTAACTTATTCAAGAATTGCAACACACGAAGTTGCCTGCGAGTTCCAGGAAACAAAGTTCAATCCTCTTCTTATACCCCGAACCATGGTTCCTGGGCGTAGCGACAGGAGTGTCCTAAGGACTGTGCTGTCGTGGGATCCCAATCAGAGGAGGAGTCAAGAGCGAGTACCTCTGCCCCGTACAACCCTAAAGGGGGTATTTTCCCTTCATAATCAACCAAACCCCCATAATTCCAATAAAATTTAACCAGGCACCAGGCTTGCAGCATGGGCCTCTGCTTAACACTCCCCATATGAATATCCCATTTTAGATTCCTATTGAAGGACAGCCCTAAATATTGATAAAAATTTACTTTTCTCCCCAAATAGCACCACCTTAGTTTTCTACAGATTAATTTTAAGTGAGTTCTGTAAACTATATGATGCTAAGGAATCTAATTTTCTCTGCAGACCAATGGGGGTGTAGTCCAGCAGAAACAAGTTATCCACATATAGTAAACAGGGAATGTGCTTTTCCCAACCTTAGAAGACAATGAATGCAATAATTCTATGGCTGCTGGAAGCTCCACCAAAATAAACTAGATAGCAGGGGAGCGAATACACTTCCTTGACCAACACCGTTCTGAATTGGAATTTTTTGTGATACTCTGCCGGATTTATCCAGCTCGACCTATGCCCGATTCTCCATATGTAGTGCACTAAAAAGGTAATTTGAGAGCTTCCATGTCACAAGTTTCCCCTGTCTACTGTATCGGAGGCTGTTCAAAAATAGATATAACAGCAGCACAACCTTTGATTTAATTCCAGGGCCTTCAGTATGACGACACAGAGAGCAAAACAGTGGTCTTTGGTAGAGTGGCTCTCCCGAAAACCTCCTTGCTCAATCGGTATACTCTTCTGCTCATAAGCCCACTCATCCAGGCACGAGAGTAAGACCTTTGAGAATACCTTCACTGGGATTTCCAAAAAGCTAATAAATCTATAAGATGAACGGACTGAACCATTTCCTTTTTTCAGTATGGGTTTTATTATGTAGCCCTTCCAGGACTGGGGATAGTTGTCCGTTGAGGCTATCCAGCAGAACAGGAGGGAAAGCATCCTTGCCCACCTACCACTATTGGATTTAATTAGTACTGGCGGGATATTATCGGGATCCTCGGCACTTGACAGTTTAATCTGACAGTTACCACCTTTACTTTTTTCAATGAAAACCAGGAAAGAGGCAACTTCGTAGAAGGGATACAGTTAACACTAGATGAAATTGGAGGGGTACCATATAGACCATCTAAGTGTGCTGTCCAGGAAGCCTCAGCGATCCCACATGTTAGGGTCCCCATTTTGGGGCTGGAGAATTTGTTTACTTTCGACCAGAAATTTCATTGGTCCCCCATTAGAGAGGAGTAGATCCAGGAATGGGACCGACTACACCCGACATGACTACACCCACAGATTTGAGGCTACCTGGGCAGATGACATCCCTTTAATAGCCCTGACCCATTCTCACGGGCTCTTTAAATACTGTCAAGAGAACTATCACATTAAAATTAAACCTGGCGTGTCTTAGGCAGTTTTAATTCCCCTTCACTCATGCATACACAATCACTCCACCCTTACAGATCTAGGATACCCTCACACAAATACCTCTCATCATAAGGCAAGATAAAAAAAGATCTCCACTAAAGCGACCCTTCGAGGGGCCCGTAGGGCACTGCAGTGCCGGCTCTATGAGGAGCACGCCCGATGTTGAAGCATGACATTCCTAGTGAGGTGTGAGGGCAACAATAACTAATCCTTGGGAATTTCACCATGTGCTGGTCCACCATGCTGTCTTTCCTTTCTAACAGGACCAGTATCTTCCTTGTTCATCACATTATTGCCTTTGGAGCCCAGGTACTGAACCTTTATTGGCTCCAAGTCCCCCCACCCCCTCTCTTCTTGCTTTGAGAAGAAATGAGAGCCCAAGGCAATTCTCTTTTTCTCTAAGAAGGGTGCATTTACTTTGAGGGCCAAACAGATCTACCAGGTGTGACCCAAAATATTGGGGTGAATTCAAAACATGCACGGGTCCTCTCGGAGAACAAAAAATAAGCAAACGTTGAACTATCTAGGAGCTGAACTAAGATATTATTCACCAGCTCATTTGTACTCATTCTGTCCACCAGAGTACAAATGTGCGGAAGGGCACAGACTACCCTTCCTTAACTCGAATGTGGGGCTCACAGGTATTTATATATTAGGAGGGCATGTTAACCGATAAGCTAGCTTGTTGACAGTTTTACCGGCAAAGGGAGGAGGGGGGGGGGGGCTACAAACCCCAGAATCTCTCGCTGCAGCCGCCGCCAGTATCACATTCTCCGCGCCTTGAGGTGCGTACAAAGCCTGCTTCGGGCTCGTTAAGGAGGGGCGGACCACAAGTCCCAGCATCTCTTGTGCCAGCCGCCGCCAGCATCACGTTCTCCGCCCCCAGAGGTGCATACAAAGCGTGCTTCAGGCTCACGCAGAGCTGGAGCCCGTTTTACCGGCAAGGAAGTGCGGACCACAAGCCCCAGAATCTCTCGCGGCAGCCGCTGCCAGCATCACGTTCTCCGCGCCTAGAGGCACGTACATAGCCTGCTTCGGGCTCCCGCAGTGCGGAAGAGCGTGGGACGCGCCCTGGCGCGTGCCAGGGCGAAGAGCATAGGCAGCCCCCCCCCTCTCCTTATTTTTCACCTGGAGGCCTTATCTTCAACTAAAAGTAGGTGAGCCTTGAATCTACCTACTGTCATGTCTGAGGCAGTGGTCGAAGTGGGGAAAAAAAAGTAGGGGAACTGTGGGCGGAGACTCAGGGGGCGGGAATAACCCAAGGATTGGATTAGTGGGCGGAGTCGGAGGTGTGGCTAGAAATAGCAAAACATACCAATTTTTGAACGTTTGGCATTTCACTGACCAGTTACAGCTTATAACGTTATTTAATTCAAAGAATCAATAAACATGTTTATTTGAGGTTTAATATACAAGTTGTTTATATTTAATTCATTTACAATGTGGGACATGTTTCCAATCACAGAATATTCCAAATACGCTTATAAGTGGAATCATAAGCCATTTGTCTCCGAGCCATGCAGTTTCTTTCATCTGTACTTCTCCTCCCTTTTTCTAACCATTTCTGAACATAAAATTCAGGTTTAAATTCTATGACAGGTGGCCCCACGATATTTATGAACATTGTAGAAGACAGACGATTGATTGATATTCTGTTCCGCAGTGGTGTGAGCACATCATTCATTACACTAAAGCCCCGTTCACATTCAGCAGTTGAGGTACAAAAGGTGTTTATAATGTGCATTAATGGTTTCAGGCTTTCAGAGATGCAATTTTTATTTTGTTTGTGCTCTCTGAAACCAAGGATGTACTGCCTGGTATCAAATACATGCAACCTGCTACAAAGGTTTTGTAATTCTCCCTCACCGTATAAGATGTCTACTGGATCTGGCCAATAAACTGGTTGTAGGAGTTTCATTCTATGTACTAACTCTTTGTATTCTATTTCATCATTATTTGTGGTTGTGCATCTAGAAACATTTGATGCATTAGACATTGTCATCCTTGTTCGCAGGTTATTTGCTAAGCTCCTAAAGAACTGTGCCCTATTGATGCTAACACAGCCTTTGTTCTGTTGCAGTCCTACACCAGCAAACTGCATCCGTTCAGCAGCATCTAATGCAGTTGTAGCAAACAAAGGGCCCAGGTGCATCAGCCATTGATTCAAACACTAAAATCTGCATCTGTATTGAACGATCTGCCTCATATATGGTCATATCACGCCGCTGCAGCCTTCTGGATAGGTCACCCAATTCTGTGAGAGCATCATATAAAATGCCCATATTTTCAACAAACACCAGGGAGGTTAATAAACGGTTTAAACCAGCATATTTCCTCTGCTCAATGTCACTCCTCATTGAGTCTTCGGAAGATTCCATGAAATGTTTACTAAGTGTTTTGTAGTTATTCCAAACAGCTCTCACAGATCTTTCACTTGAGGACACCCAACGTACATCTAGCACCTTTCCAATTGCCAGAAGTCTTACTTCTACCTCCAGAGCACATTCCCCAAGCTCTCTCTGATTTTTCGGAGAGGCATGGTAGGTGGTATATAGTTTATCAAAAAAAATTTGAGCTGATTAATGCCTGCGACTTCTTTACAAACATCACCCACAGCAAGCTCCAGCTTGTGGTTAGCACAGTGCCATACACTCAACTGTGGATATTTCAGTTTCAGAAGCGTTGCCACACCGGATTTCCTACCTATCATATTGGAAGATCCATCTGTTACAAGCTGAACCAAATGACTTTTTAAATACTCATCAGTAAAACCGTGTCTCTCTAGGCATGCAAGTAAGGTATCTAAGATTAGATCTGCTGCTGTGCTTGGCAACTCAACAAGGTCCGTGGCTCATTGTGTTTATCAATACATGCTCTTACACAGATAATTAGTGTGGTCAATTTACTATTTGTGAGCTTAGGGACATATTTATGGGAATGGTGGCGCAGGGCAGCACAGCAAGTTACTTTGCTGCGCTGCCCTGCATCACAGGGAAAGGGCGGGAATGTGCCGTATTTATCCAATATGGTGCATTCCGGTCTTTTCCCCCTGCACTGGCGCCATTTCGACAGCCTAGCTTCAACGCAGGCACACTTGCCCCATGGTGCAAGGGTGCCTCCTTTGCATGCAGGATTGTTTTTGTGCAGGAAGGGGCACCTTCCTGTACAAAAACAATCTTGAGAGGCTTTTTAATCTTTCTATGTGGGCTGCAGAATAAAGCACAGTTTGAAAGAGGAAAAAGCAAGGAGAAATAAAGATATTTCTCCTAGTTATGCCTCCTCTGGGGCAGCGCAAGATTTTGCCGCATTCCCAGGATTACAAGTCCTTGTAAATCTATGAATGCGTCAAAAACCATGGGGGTTGTGTGGGAGACTTTTATTATTGCAGGAAAACTACTGCGTGGCAAAGCCACTGCTGCTCTAGGGTGTGCTGCTTTGTAGACCTGCCCGCATGACTGGTGGTGAACCTGGGTATGAATTGTGGTGGACAGGGCTTCAAGTTTACCCAACTGGCCACCGGTAGGGTTCACCTGCTGGTGCTAAGAGACCAGGGCTTCTAAGGTCTAGTGGGGCCTTCTAAAGTCTATCATGGGTGCTCCCTCAGGAGTGGTCTGATGGACAAGGCATGAAGGCTGAACCAGGTTCCCCAGATCCAAATTTGGTAGCTCTGGCCATAATGCCACATCCTATCCCCACCGAACACCCTTCTGCCCCACTGAGTGAAACTCGCACTGTCTTCACCTACAACCCAATTCTGCCCCATTATAAGCACCTGGATGTGACTCATTTCAAATTATGCAGTGCCTGAAAAAAAAGTAACAACATTCTGGGAAAAGCAAATACTCATAGGGAATGCAGGATTATGTAAAGCATGCAAAATATAAGCAGGAACGACATGTTACCTTAACGCTTTTACTCTCGTTCAGAAATCAATGAGTATTTTTTGTCTCAAACATTGAGGACATGAATATAGGGCTCCTCCTGTACACATGTGTTAAGCAGGGCTCAGAGACAAAGGAACTCATCAAGAGAATCTGATCTGACTCACGGAAACCCACAAGGGCTCCTTCTTATCCACAAATTGTGCACTCTTGATTGTCAGCGCCAGGATGCCTGTTAGGTGAGAGTGCGCTTTACAAGTGAGATAAATAAATAAATAATTCTTATTCATGTAAGCCAGCTAGCTGCTCAAACATAGTATAGCACATATGTATTCAAGTGTCCTGCAAAGAAGAATGAGTGCGAGTAAGTAAATGTGGGTGTGAATGATTGAGTGCCTGAATGTAACTGAGCATGAGTGAAAGAGTGTATGTCGATGAAAGTGAGAGAAAGTGAGTGAGAAGGAGTCACGTAGAGTAAGTGAAACTGTAAGTTAGAATGAGGTAATCAAAGTAGGAAAAAGTGGTGAGACTGAGTGAGTGAGAATGTGATACCAAATGTTGAAGAGTGAGTGCAAGTGAGCAATTTTGAGTAAAAGGGAAAGTGAATGAGAATGAATAATGGAGGTAGTGAGCCTGAGTGAGATAACGTGAGCAAGCAGGACAAAACACAGGCCTTGGCAAAGTGGAGGTAAATATTTACTTATGGGAGGAACATATTTTGCATCTTGAAAAAAAATGTGGTCAACTCCTGGGGATGTTGTCTTGGCACAGTAATGGCTTTGGAGAGAATTTGTGTAAAAATGGGGTGTTGAAAATAAAATGCAGTATTTGACCCTATAGTTTTTTTTCCAAAATTATCTTGGGAGTAGCAACACCCAGACTGCAAATCCTCCGGGCCCTCCTTTATCTCTTCTTAGTCTTACAAGGCCCAGTAAATCGCACTCTTTTCCAAATCTCTTTCTAAATATTATCACTCTCAAAAACTGTTTTTTCTATGTAATTTTCCTTTGATGGGAAGAGGAGGTTTCTGAGGTGGTAGTATCAGGCAAGTGACACTACTTGGGCTCCCTCTGTTCGAGCCTTCATGGAGGATCCCTCTTCATTGCTACCTCCACCTGACCCCAGACTCCGCAACACACTCCCTTACAGGCTTGATTATCCACTACTCCTCTCCAGTGCACCTTACCTCACAGCTGACCTTGGGCCCCAGCCCCATATCAGGCACCATCGGGCTCCACTTTCATTTTTCCCAGTAAAAACAATAGTAAAATCACCTTCAAACTTAAAACATTGAATATAGCAGTAAATATAATTAGCACACACTTTAAAGTATGTTCCACGGTAGCCCTTATGACCCGACTGCTAATTAAATAAACAAAAACAGAAAGGCCATGACAAGGCCGGCTTTAGCGCTGATGCGAAAGTCTTTTTTGGCGCCACACCAATAATCACTGCCATACGCCACAAGTGCTCCTCATCTCCCCATAGCCCCTCCCCCTCATGACCTCCTCCTCGGATTCCCTCACTGCCACCCTCCACCAGTGCCCCTCATTTCGCTGTAGCCCCTCCCCCTCATGACCTTCTCCTCAGAATCCCTCACTACCATCCTCCAGCAGTGCCCCTCATCTCTCCCTAGCTCCCTCCCCCCCACATGACCTCTTCCTCGGATTCCCTCACTGCCACCCTCCAACAGTGCCCCTCATCGCTCCATAGCCACTCCCACTACCTCCTCCTCGGATTCCCTCACTGCCACCCTCCAACAGTGCCCCTCATCTTTACGTAGCCCCTCTCTCATATGCATTTCATTTGTTGTGTAGCGCTACTCATATCAGTGTAGTGTGTGTCAGTACTTTAGACCATGCACACATTATACAGAGACAACGAATCATACAAGTATGTAAATCAGCCTACAGGGAATGTCACATAAGCCAATGAGGATTACAAGGTGTATGAATCACATGTCATCCATACTGGTGGGCAGTTATTTTAAGAGGGTTTGGTCTGGAGAAGCACAAACTCAGGATTTAAAGAGTACTCCAGTGGTTAGGGGTTGGCTTTACTGATAAAAATGTATATCTGCCCAAAGATACTCATTTTAGCAACATTAGAATAATGAAAGACTGGGGAAGTTCTAACTATATCACAAAACAAAAAACGCGAAGTTCTAACTATATCATTCAGGTTTGCATACAGCTCTTTGATGACAGTTCATTGGTCACTGTCCTATGTTAGCATTGTAACTTCTGAACTGCAAGTAACACAAGGATCTCTGTCACAATGACAGTAACCCACTGAGCTTCCACATAAACTACAGTTCATCTGCACTTAACTACTAACAGAGAAATGATTGCTCTCCAGCAGGATCATTAATCCCCAGCGTTATCTGGGCATTTTTTTATTGTCCTATTGTTGTCCTGCATCAGCCATGATAATGATAAAAACGGATTAAATGAAGCACACACAAAGTACATGTCCTGCTGCGCCTGTGCAGAATTTAAAAAGAAAAACAAATAGTGACACATTCTCCTACCTACTCCATTAGTCAATATTAGTGTCGCAGCCTGAAGTGATCAGCAGCTGCAGGGGTTGGGAAAGGTGAATCAAAATAAACAAACTTATTTTCTCCTGCGCTGCATAGAAAAAGAAATATCCACGCAGCAGGACAGTCGCCAAAGGTTACCGTGGCCAAAGAAAGGATTTGTCGCCTTTCGCCATGCCCCTGTTGGAGATGAAGGGGTGAAAAAATAAACAAAGCCTTGTTAACATGTAAATGGTCTTTTAAAGACCTGTGAAGTACTCAGGTGCGATAATCTCTGAAACTGTCTGTGAGTGCGCGCCCGGGCTTTGAAGCACTTTGAGCCCCATGGCGTTTCGCGCCTGCCTTCAAGCCTTACTAGAACCTAGAACCGGGCCTGAATTAGGGCAGTCCCGGGACGCTTTTTTTAAATCAAGAAGTAGGGGAACGGACTAGCATAATTTTTAAAAGTAGGGGCACGCCGTGCCCTTCCGTTCCCCCCCACTTCTAACACTGGTCTGAGGGGGGCCTGAGAGGGAGTTATATACACTCTCCAGGGACTCTATGCTCGAGAGAGTGGTGGGCACAGTCTCTAATGAAATCGATCTCACAGAGCGGCAATTGTCACTGGACTATGGGGTGCCTTCCCACTTGTTGCCCATTGAAAGTGCCGTGGAGGGGAGTGTCGTCACCAATACCACATTAGTTGCCGCAAATCAGGATGGGATGCGGCTGCTAGAAACCCCACACATTCAATTATGGAACGATGAGAGCACTACTATGCCCAAACACCCTGTTAGTCGGTCCATGTCACCTGGGCAGAAAAAAGCACATACCGCCACGCCATCATCCGCAACAACTGTGCAAAATGTGGTAGTCAAAAGGAAAAGGGCAGCTAACAAACAGATAGGAAGCAAGAGAAAACAACCACCCAGAATAGCATCTAGCAGCAACCATTTATTAACGTGGGCCCAATCTGTCCTACACGAAAAAATCCCAAATTTTACACAACCTACATCGCAACCAGCTTCACAACAACCAGACTTATCTCCGGCTAATAAAAATGTAAATAATGTAAACAAAAATGCCATCTTAGTTTCCTCGTTGATAAAAGTACTGAGTGTCACCTTAGCGCTGCACCCCGTGCTACATTTCAATCTAGAGGCACAGCAGCCCACATATCGTCCAACATAGCCCAGTGTGACATTACCCCTAATAACCATCAGGGATCCACCCGACCGCAAGGATTACATGGACAAACTCCAGAAAGTGAAAGCAGGCCACTAATCAACAATCATCGGGAGAAGGACGTTATCAATTATCCTAATTGTATTTCCTGCAGAAAAAAAATTGTTAATCCCATAAACACAACAGTACTGCGAGCACCTAAGGGCTCTACAGACATTTTGGATCTCCTGCCGGCAGCATGTCCATATGTGGTGGTCCTGGCAGGAGTACCCCCACTAAGGGCTAACCAAAAAGAATCTTGGGAGGACCTGAGAAATAAAAGTGCAGATAGGTTAATCAAAAACAGAGACCTTAGGTACAACAAGGAGATTGGGGCGTGACATCTTGATCCCTCCACAGATGGTCTAAGGTTGAAATGGAGATCTGTAGCACCTGAACGCCTATTCCAGAAGGTAATTACTGAAAATTAACCCTTAGTACAGGCCTGCCTCACTGAGATTGATACTGCCAACCCTGCAGTTGTCCCCTTTGTACATCTTTTGGATGCAATAAAAAAAGAGCCCATGGTCCCAAATTTCGAACCAACTAGTAGACCACGGTGGTTCAAATGGGACTGTTCTCGCGCTAACAGCCATTTGAGATGTACTCTGAAGACCACACCAAAGAATCCTATAGATGTAATTGAAGCCCGCAAACAATACAAGCGGGCACTACGCACCAGAAAAGCCAAATTAGTGACAAAACAATAGGAATCACTTGTAGCTGCAAATGGGAAGAATAGCTATCTCTTCGGGGCCTCAGTCAAAAAGATGAAACAACCTAATTGTACAGACCTAAAGATCGATTGTTGCATTTCTAGTCAGGACTGGGAGAATCATTTTTCTCAAATCTACGCCCAGGCTAACCAAACTATAGACACTCTGCCGGATCCTGATTTCAGCTTAATTCAACTGTCTCTGGAAGAGGTAGAGAAGGCACTACAACAGAGTGTTGGGGGCAAGGCACTAGGTCCCGACGGCCTATAGATCTTCTAAAATATAAGCCGACATTCTGTGCGCCTTTATCACTGAATGTCTTCAACAGCCTCGCCATTGCTCCCATTGCTGAATCATGGTCGACCTGGGAGACATCATTTGCAAAAAATGTATTGCAACGCATCCCATTACAAAGCAGTCGTTACAACAACTGCATTGTTATAAGACGAACCATTACATCGCAAGTCATTACAACGACTTGCTTGATGGGGGCAGAAGGTGTTGGATTTACAATCCAACACCTTCCCTGCTGTTGCACAAACTGGAGTAGAAATAGTAAATCATACTATTCCTAAGTCCAGTGCGCCCCCTACAGCAAGTTGTTGTAACAACTTGCGATGTAATGGTTCACGTTGTAACAAAGCGGTCGTTGTAACGACCGTGTTGTAATGGAATGCGTTGTAGCGCATTCGTTGTAAAGAGATATATTCGGTTGACCTCGATCATAGTGCATATTTTTAAAAAAGGGGATCGCTCTCAGCCCAGCTGCTATAGACCCATTTCTTTAATAGACACTACTTTAAAAATACTGCGTAGAGTTTTATACAATCGCATAAACTACTGGGTACAAGAAAAATCAATATTACATCCCATCCAGTATGGCTTTAGACCTAAAGCGGGTACTATAGAGCAGTGCCTCAATCTTACACTTGTCATAGGAAAATATACATTAGCAAGAAGTTCCCCTGTGTACCTAGCTTTTATGGACCTATCAACAGCATTTGATAGTGTTAATCGGTCCAAGTTATGGACTATTTTAATCTCAAATGGTCTGGAAGAAGCCTAAGTGCACTTCCTAGCTTACCTGCACAGAGGTATGAAAGCAAGAATAAGAGTCAACACTAATGGCGAAGTCTCAGAAGATGTTAATATTATGAGAGGCGTGAGACAAGGTTGTGTTTTAGCCTCACTTTTATTCATGTTATATATTAATGATCTTCATTCATTTTTAACTACTATTACCTCTGACGTTCCCATGATTCGAAGTTCCCCGCTACCTGCATTGCTGTATGCGGACGATGCTGTGTTGATGGCTCATACACCGAGGGCCCTCTCTTTAAGTGAATGGCTTTGTTAAAGTCATGACATCATTAGATTTGCAAACACATTTTAATAAGTCCTTTATTATGTCCTACGGCCCAAAGAAATATAACACACCAGCCCTAAAATATAACCCAAAGCAGCCGCCGTCGACGAAAAGCATACTTGACCCTCCATATGTAAAGTCTTCAACGTCGTCGACGAAGCCACAGTCGACGAAGCAGGCGCCAACGAGAGAACCATCGATGGGGCAGGCTTCAACAAGGAGCACGTCGACGAGGGAAGCGTCAACGGGATCACTTGAATCTTGGAAGTTCCCGTCGACGGAGAAGCACCCGTCGACGAAAGAGTCTTCTTAAACTTCGTCGATGAAGAAACAGCAGCTGACTTAGGCTTCACCATCACAGAAACCAACGTTGACGGAGATGTCGTCGACAGCAACATAGCAGGCTTAGGTGACGAGAAATTAGTCGTCGACGTCGTAGTAGTGACGACGGAGGACTTAATCGACGGCGGAATAGACGACGAGCCCGTCCACGATAAGCCAATTTTTTTAGGCAAAGACGACTCCGACAGGGTTTTTGACGCCTGAGACTTAGATCTCGGGGGCATAGATGATGTAAAGTGACCCTTGAGGGAGGCAGAAGTCCCTTTTGACGTTGAAGGTTGTTCATCACGTTTGGAAGAGTGATGTTTCTTCGGTACCTTGGCCTTAGGAGAAGTCAACTCCGCCTCACTAACCCTTTTCTTAGAGGCAACAGTCTTAAGAGAGGAATCACTCTCCACATCAGAAACAAGGTCATCCTTATTTGTAAGCTTCTGTAGCCACAGAATTAGTCGACCTTCTCTATCCCTTAAGGTCTTCTGAGGAAAAGTCCTGCATATTTTACAGTCTCTCACCTGGTGATCAGGCTAAAGGCACTAAATACATTTCTTGTGAGGATCCTCAGAATGAAGACGTAATTTTCCACAAGACTCACAGTGTCTGAAGAGAGATCTCTTAGTAGTAGACATTGTTGAGAAGTTGTAGGTTGAACTCTGAAGAGAAGAGTTAAAGTACTGAGCAGAGATCAGGGGGACTCCATTCACACGACGTGCGGTAGAAAATCTGAGGGTTCTGAACCTCTGGGGAGATGGTTCTAGAAGGTGCCGACGCCTGATTGGCTGGAGTGTGGACTATATCTAAGGACTTGGACGAGCTAATAAAGTGACAAGGTTTTTCCTATTTATTGCTATGTTACAATACTTCCTATAGAAATTTTTTGCTATGCTATTCTTATAATATGTATATATATATATATATATATATATATATATATATATATATATATTATCTACTGGCGGTTGCCAGTAGATAGTTATAGTTAGGACCGAGTTTCCATAGGAAATCTCAAAATTCTATTTTGAATAACTTTGGCGCCGATTGACGAATCCTCGCGAAATTTTCAAAACTAATGGGGCGCTCCGCTCCTACCCTGAAAGTCTCGGGGTGCTTCGTCAAGCGGGGGCCGAGAAAAAGGGGGGGTCCCAAAACGCGTTTTCCCCATGGATTTTTCCATAGGGACTTTAGTCGCAGCTACAGCCCGAACGGCTGAACAGAATTACGTGAAATTTGGCAGAGAGGTAGCCATAAGGTCCATGAAGTGCCTTTTGCAGGTTTGGTGTAAATCTGTTCAGTATTTCCAGAGAAAATAGCATTTAAATCAATATATATATCTGTACGCGCGCAGCGTGCGCGCTGGGTGCGCGCACCTTGCCGTGCGCGAGCTCAATTCTGATTGGTTGTTAGATCTTAGTAAACATTCGAATCGGTCGAAACCAGGAAGTGTCGGCCGCCATTTTGTCTCTCGCTCTCTGAGGGGGTGAAAAACAAATGTGGAGAACGTGAAAAGGGGGCAGGGTGGACAGTTCCTGACCCCCTAGCCGTGGTCAGGGGGTCCCAGAAGGACCCCCAAGGGCCAAAAAACAATTTTTTTTTTCTTCGAAAAATCGCCGAGTGCGCGCACCCTGCGCGCACCACCCAAACGGAAAAAATTCTGCGAAGTTCGCGCAGCGTGCGCGTACTCCACGATTTATCGAAAAAAAAAAATGTATTTGGCCCTTGGGGGCGAAGCGCTCCGCACGGCACGAACTTTGTAAAGTGGCCGGGCGGTGCGCAAAGCGCACCCTGTGCCCACCGCGCGCGCACGGCACGAACTGCGTTAAGTGGGCGCGCGGTGCGCAAAGCGCACCACGTGCGCACCGTGCGCGCGCCGTGAAAAAGTTTTGTTTAAAAAAATATATTAATAAATACATAACTTAGCATTTAAAAAACCGTACAAATTCACTGAAAAAACCATAGGTTTCACACACGTTATAGTTAGGAATTAGCATTTAAAAAACCTTGCAAATTCACTTAAAAAACCATAGGTTTCACACATGTTATAGTTAGCTGGGCATTTCCCTCGTAAAAAACCAATGAAATTCCCTCGTTATAGTTAGTGCAGGCAACTATAACTCACGCGACCGCAATCCTCTGCTGATGACGTCAGATATTACATCACTGATGACATATGTGTCTTTCTGAAAAAAAAAAAATGTAATATATGTATAGCTAAAGATGAATGGAAGAAGACATGGGTAAATAAGTGTCTAAGTACAGTGATGTAATATCTGACGTCATCAACAGAGGATTGCGGTCGCGTGAGTTATAGTTGCCTGCACTAACTATAACGGGGGAATTTCATTGGTTTTTTACGAGGGAAATGCCCAGCTAACTATAACATGTGTGAAACCTATGGTTTTTTAAGTGAATATATATATATATATATATATATATATATATATATATACATACATACATACACAAACAACATGCAGCTGAGAATAAAAAGCTCTCTGGAAACATTCACATCTTGTAAGTCGCCTCTGAAAAAAAGGCAGGAGCCTTGAAACGCGTCAGGCGCTATGAATGCTTACTGGAATGCAAATGCTGGTTCCTTTGTGAAAAGAAAACTTTTGGTTTTCATTTGCTGTCGAGTGCTTCCTCAAAAGCTTTGGGCCATTGGAATACATTAATCAACACGGCAGCCCTGTCGTGGAGGAATGCACCATCACGAATGAGAGAGGCTGCTGGTGGGAACTATATCCATGCCTGTTGCAGCACAGCAAGTGAGGTAATTTTAACCAGCTCTGTACTCTGGGTCCCATTGAAGGAAATAATGGATTTTAAAAGCGTGAATGGCTAAACAGAACCTACTAAAGGGTGTGATTGATACTGTACTGAACTACTCATTCCAGCATGCACTGAAAAGAAAAACGCACTGAGCAAAGCAATTAAACAACATGCAGCTGAGAATAAAAAGCTCTCTGGAAACATTCACATCTTGTAAGTCGCCTCTGAAGAAAAGGCAGGAGCCTTGAAACGCGTCAGGCGCTATGAATGCTTACTGGAATGCAAATGCTGGTTCCTTTGTGAAAATAAACCTTTTGGTTTTCATTTGCTGTCGAGGGCTTCCTCAAAAAGCTTTGGGCCATTGGAATATATATACATGTATATATATATATATATATATACACATTATATATATATATATATATATATATATATATATATTTTGCTATTTTATGTACTGTGGGACTCCCACTTCGACGACGGGGACTGATTCAAGCATGTTAATCTATGAAAGACACCCCAATACTTGAGAACTTAGTTTATTCAGCACAAGCACTTTCACCTACCTAGGTATGACTTTTAGTGATAGTGGAAAGCCCATATAGTGAACAATGGGAATAAACTGTCTAGAGGCGTAGGTTCGCTGCTCAGACTGCCTCGCCCTAAGAAAGGGAACGTTTTAGTTCCCTCGTTAAGATCAGTGTCTCCCATCTGCAACCTATGGGGCTGAGGTTTGGGGAACTGAGAATTGCCACCAAGTGCAATTAGAGGAAAACAGATTCTGTAGAAAGATGCTGAGAGTGCCAATCTCTAGCTCTAGTTTTATCTGCCACAACGAGCTGGGTCTCCCCTTCGTCGAAGACTACATTAGCGCCATACTGCACCTTTTCTGGCACGGAATCTGGCAAAATACAGAGCGAGCACTCACGAAAGACATTATAAAAGAATGTCTCGCATGCGACAACGGCAGAAAAATCCTGTGGCTAAGTAAATTGAATCCTGTTTGAGCATAATTGGTTTTCAATCAGCTATTTGAAAACCCAAAGGGCCCATATGCCATCAACAAGAAACAGTTGCAGGCATGTTGGTATCAACATGTTTAGGGAGAGAGAATAAAGAGAGCAAAACCGAGAGGTTCAATGAAATACTCATTGAACTTCCCATTAGGCTTTCAAGTTTACTTTGATACCAGTCCATGCCCCTGTGATGGGAAATCTGGCCAATCCATGTTGCACTTTTTATTTTTCTGTAATTTTTATTCTATATATACCAAAACCATCTTGCTTCCTATGATCAAGATATAAAACATTCATGATTTTAGAGAAGCCAATAATGCATTACTCCGATTGGATGAGGAGGTCATCATTAACTGTGTCACCTTGTTTCTGAAAGTTTCATTGCCAGCACACAGGCCAATGTCTGTACTAGAATTTTAGCTTTTCTTAAGAGTTCTTTTACGTGTATTTTAAATTGTTGTCCTATATTTGACATGAACTCTTATTTTTATTAACTTGTTTTATGGCGACTGTAGCTTCAATTTTAAAGCGAATCATGTATGTTGTGTTGTTTTTATCATGTACTTTCATCATGTACTTGTATGGTTTAAAAGTTTTAAACCGCGGCGTGGCTACGATGGCGACCGAGTAGGACGAGCCTGCTCGTCACTCTGTCCCGCCGACAGTGCCCACAGCTTAAGCACCGGCTAGCTGGGCCAGGGGAAGAGACCCTGGGCTTCCTCTTCTCACGCAACACACCTGTGCCGAGACCAGAGCCGATCCAGAGCGCAGGAAGGCATCCCCTGACGGGCAGCAAACTGTCCCGGCTCCTCTCACCTGTGAGACTGCGGGAGCCAGGCAGAGCGGTCTACAACAGGCCCAGGTCGCGAGGCTTGTGCGGAGGCGGGGCCAGCAGCAGAGCAGAGAGGAGGAAAGCACGGCCGAGACCAGTGGCGACAAGCAGCCCTTCCTCGGAGAGCAACTGTCGGGAGCTAGCAGCCCTGACTACCGCCGCAGGAGAGACCTCGGCAAAGCGGACTCCACGGCCGAGTGGCGACCCCCCCTGCCGAGGAGCTCCGATAGAGGTCAGTCATGCTCTTGGTGGGGCCGGGGGGATTTGGAAGATGCCCAACTGCAGATGAAGGGCACAGCATACAGGCAGCAAGCCCGGTAGTACAGGTGGCCGTTCTTTTGGAGCATAGGAGACCTACCATACAGCCTCGGGGACACAGAGCTTTACGAGGTACCGATGCCCTTGCGTCTGACAAGAGGCCCAGGCTCGACTGGCGGACTGAGGGGCAGATCCCGGACTGAGGGGGCAGAGTGGTTTCCAGCGGCCCCGTGAACACTGAGGAAAAGCCAGAAGTCCTCACCCCATGTTTTCTAAGATGCGCGGGGGCAGCCGTACAGGCAGCTCACTCCCAACCCCCTCCTTACAGACCCGAGGCCCGCCAACAGACCCTCCACATTCGGGGCCCCCTGAGGTGTGGAAGAAAGACTGGCCGGGCCTCCACTGCACTTAGAATCAACACCTCTCCGCAGGCCACTGCCATCTGCGCTGCACCCGCTTCGTGGGGAACCCTCTGCTGATCCAGAGATAGCCACGCTGAGGATCATACGCAGTGTCCCCCGGCCACATTAAGTCACCTCCCACACTGGTGGTGAAGCCCCAAGATCAGCAAGATGGCAACTGGAAAAGGGAAGAAGGAGCGCTCAGTAAAGGAGCTTCTTCTTGAAACGCCCTCCGCCGGCACTAAAACATTAAACCCCCTACCGGGGTAATCAACAGATGTAGGGGTGGAAGACACCGCTGCCCCTATCACTCTCTCCTTCCTGGTAACACGGTTTCCCTCCCTAAAAGACGACCTACAGACAATGAAGAAGGAACTGGCTCAAGAAATTAGAGAGGTGCGTAAGGATCTTGACCCGCTGGGGAATAGAGTGTATTTGTTGGAAACACAAGGCGCTACCAGGGAAGAGGAGATAGAGCAACTACAACAATTTATTTATTTTTAGAGTTTTCTATAGCACAAACCAGACCCAGGGTAGGGTATCAGAGCGCTTTACAAAGTGAGCAAGGTGTGAATAGCACATTTAGTAAAAACATGGCATACAAAAACATAGCATGCAAACTAACAACATAAAATAACAGAGTTCGGGGTATAAAAGCAGAATAGAGCATTGTTCTGAGCAATAAGAATCAATTCGAGATTGTGCAAGTCTTAGCTTTGAAAATTCCATCCATAACAATAGGTCCTCCGCCTCAGGGACCAGCACCTTGATCTCCAGTCGTATGCCAAGGACTTAGAGAATCGCTCCCGCTGGAACAACAGATGAATCCGGGGTGTTCCACATGGAACGGAGGGACAAGACATTGCCTTGTTCGTGGAGGAGCTCTCCCACTCCTTGGAACCACACCAGATCAAAAAATCAAGCTCGACCGAAAGCACCGGGCTGTCCCGAGAAGACCACCTCCGGCCCCACCAGCTGACATTCTTGCGTGCCTCCACGATTTGCAGCTCAAAGAAAGAATTCTGCGGAAAGCAAGAGACAACCACCCAGTTGAGTTCCAGGGCCATCAACCCCTACTCTACCAGGACTTCGCAGCCCCCACATTGCAAAAAAAGAGAGAGTTTCAGCCAATCATTCTCCACCTGCGAGCCAAGGAGGTACTATACTCCTGGGGCCACCCATTCCGGCTAATATTCTGATTTATTTTATTTATTTAATTTATAAAGTTTTATATAGTGCGAACAAGATCCTGAAGGATATCAGAGCGCTTTACAAAAATGATGGAAGGAAGGACATAAAAGCAATGACGACAACGAGTCAGAATACAACAAAATAACAACAACAAGGAATAATCACATCATTACAAGGCAAATAAGACAGGATGAGTAATATAATAACCAAGTATATAGCAGGCTACGCAGGAAGGCACACGATGCGGTAAAGCAGAATAGCATCAAATGTTTGTACAATGAATGTAGGATCACTAGCTTCTAGCAGGAAAAATCTAGCCCAATTATGGTAAAAATGTATTCATTAGGACTCGTTTGCCTTCCAGTTTGAAAGCAGCCGTTGAGGAGATTCTGCGAATTTCCGGTGGAAGAGAGTTCCATATCTTCGGGGCCGCACCGGAGAAAGCTCGGTGACAAGTTCTCTTTTTGGTAAGGATGAGTGGTTTCAGGAGGAAAGTGTTAGCGCTTCTTGATGCTCTACCACCACATGATAATTCAAGCTTTTGCGCTAGGTATCTTGGAGTATTGAGATGCAGAGCTTTGTGCACCAGAACCGCAATCTTTAACTGAATTCTAGCTTCGTAGGGCAACCATTTAAGAGATTTTAAAACTGGGGATATGTGCTCATTTCGTTTGGTACCCGACACCAATCTAGCCGCAGCGTTCAGCGATGCCCTAAGTGGAGCCAGGGTGTATTTGGGAAAGCCACAGAGAGTAGCGCTGCCGTAGTCAAGCCTCTGCAAGAAAAGCGCTTGGACCACCTGCTTGAAGTCGGATTGTTGGAGGAAGGGTTTGATGTTTCTAAGTGTCCTCATCAAGTGATTTGCTCGCTTACACACATTGCTGATGTGATTTTTTATATTCAGGTGTTTGTCCTGGGTGATTCCGAGGGATTTGGCAGAGTCTATGATGAGAGGGGAGCAATTGAAAGCAGTGAGGTGATTGAACTAAAGGTCTAGTTTGGGGACGTGGTTTGGAGGCGAGATAAGAAGGAATTCAGTTTTGGAGGTGTTTAACAGGAGATGGTTCTCAGTTAAGCAATTTTGGGTAGACATAAGGGTAGACTTAAGTGAGATGATGTCATCCGGAGATGAGATTTTCAGATAAAGTTGCATATCGTCCACATACATATGGAAAAGAATGTTCATGGAATTTAGAGCATAAGCTAATGGTTCCAAGAAAAGGTTGAAAATGATAGAAGATAGGGCTGATCCTTGAGGGACACCCATGATCTGTGGTGGAGGAAGGACGAGAACCATTGTAGCACCCGACCAGAGAAACCCATCCCATTTGTCAGAATGGATAGGAGGTTGTCATGATAAACCGTGTCGAATGCGGAGGAAAGGTCGAGGAGGATTAGGAGGCATGACTCATTTTGGTCAAGCATTTTTAAGCTATCATCCATAACGTGAATGAGAGCCAACTCGGTACTGTGCCCCTTCCGAAAGCCAAATTGATGCTGATCTAGGAGATGGAAGGCTTCTATGTGAGCACATAGTTCGGATTGTACGCATTTTTCTAGGAGTTTAGCTAGGGTGGAGATGTTGGAGATAGGGTGGAAGTTATTGAGGTCAGCTTTATCTGCGTTAGGTTTTTTTATTATAGGAGACACCTGAGCTGCTTTTAGGCAGTCAGGGATCATCCCTTGTGATAGAGAAGCGGTTACAATTCTTGTCCAGGTGGGGATGAGTACATTCTTGATTTCTTTGAAAATGGCAGGGGGCAGCGAGTCATTGAAGTGGTTAGATGGATTGATATTCTGAAGTATCTTGTTGATGTCTTTTTCACTGAAAGGGGAAAAGGTGCCCATGGCGCGTTGTTTTTGGTGCTCAGGCTAGTAGGTATGCATTTTTCTAATAGGTCAAGGTGTGATGCGAACCCTGAGGATGGCAGGAGAGCCTTCTTAGAGGCCAGATCAATGGATATGAGTCTTGGTTTTTCAATGACGAAAGCAACAAGGTTGTCGCATGAGGGTGGGCTGCATCCAGAGTCAGAGAGGTTTGGACCTACCACCGATTGCTGTTTGACCAATTCGAAAAGTTTCTTGGAGCGGTTAGCAGCTTGATCAAGTTGGTGTCTGAAGTAGTGAGCTTTAGCGCATTTGATTTGTTTGTTGTAGAGACTCCTAACCTCTCTAAGGAGTTTTAGTTATTCCAATGAGAATGTTCTGATGGAAAGGGACGACACACCAGATCCGCTCGCTACAGGAAGCTCAGAAACTATTGAACATTGAGGAGGAGGTGCGAGGGGACAATCTACTGCTTAGCAACAGAGCCAGAACTCCAAATGACTGTAAATGGCAGACAGTGAATCGCTCACCAACCCTTCTTAGACCAGACTCTGAAACCATCGCCAGTGAGGGATAAGTGGTGCTGGCCTCCTTGGTGGAGGACACAGGTCACCCTGAATGAACAGTATGGTGCTGCACTGCAAATGGCCTATGAAGAGGTCGACTTGGGGCACTGCAGCCCTATTCCTGCAACCCCCTGCCTGGGGAGAGCGGAACCTGCTGACATCTCACGCCCTCACTCATGAGTCTAACCACGCAGGACACTTTATATGTTTACCGGTTACTGATATTTGTTAGTTGTATTGTTCGAAAGGGGTTCGGTCCTCCTTCCTGTCCAGACATGTGCAACCCTGACTGTAGGGGTTCCCACAAGGCTATGCCTTTGGTCTCTGGTTTTCCCAGTGACATTTCTCAGGCAGTACATGCTGCTCTAGCCCACAGACTAAATTTGTATCGCTATATCCGCAGAATTACTAGATGACCACGCCGCTCAGAATAATCTTGCTGAACGTGAAAGGCCTAAAATACAAGCCTTCCTATCCTACCTTCAAAACACAGGGGCGCACATAGGTCTCCTTCAAGAGACACACCTCCTCCCAAGGGACACGTTTAGGTTACGCACTAAAGCTTTTCCTCACCAGCTTTTTTCATCTCACACTACGAAAACAGCGGGGTGGCCACCCTCATTTACTCCAAGTTTACTGGGCAAATGGCCCCAAGCAGGTTGAACTCAAGGGTAGATTACTGGCCCATACAATCCAGCTAGGCCCTCACACTTTCACTATAGGCTCTGTATATGCACCAAATTAGGGTCAGGAGTGGTTCCTAAATAAGGTGATATCAGAGATAACTAGATCTCCTGAAAGGATGATACTAATGAAGGGCGACCTCAATTTGGCCTTCGACAACGAAGCAGGCAGATCAGCCTAACAACAAGGGCAATCCGAAGCCCTCACAGATGACGGTAAGCGCATGCTCGTGGATATGGGACAAGTCTATATTTGGCAGAACCGCCACCCCACAGATAGAGAATACACCTTCTATTCCCACCCTCAAAAAGATATAATGGAGGATATATTACTTCCTAGCCACTGAGGCTGTTCGGTCTCAGATACAAAAGATAGACATCCTGCCTCGCTAGCTCTCAGATCACTCGGCTGTGAGTCTGAAACTAGCCCTTTCAGATACCCGTCCCCCACCCCGTACCTGGCGGTTTAGAGAAACCATGCTTCACCGCCCAGAAGTCATACAGCAAGTCACAAATGCGATAGCAGATTACTTAGCTGCGAATGACACACCTGAAACCCCCATAGCAATTCTTTGGGATGCCCTGAAGGCGGTTATTAGGGGGGAATGTATCGCCATTGCCTCATCAGATAATAGGACCTGCCGGGAGAAGAGAGACTTACGTTCACAGAGAGTTCAAGAGCTAGAGCACATACATCATAGGACAAGCGCCCCCAGGATCTGGTGACAACTAGAGTCCGCTCGCGCCCAGTTAGTGGGTTTAGATCTAGATCGGGCCGAATACGCAGCACTGAGATTGAGGCACACTTTCTACACAGACGAGACAGAAGTGGGAAACTATTGGCTAACAAGCTCAGAGTACAGAGGCAAGCCTCCGGTGTCATCTGTGGTCAACTCACTCGGGCAGGAACAGACCTCAGAAGAGAACATCGCGGAAACTTTCCTCCAATACTACGTGAAACTTTACGGAGCGCAACAACTCCCTCAGGCCACTTCAGCCCAGTACCTGCAGGGGGTCAAACCCACAAGGCTTCAGCCAGACCAGGCTGAATCACTCGAAGCCCCAATCAGAATGGAGGAAGTGATCACAGCCATCTCCAGACTGAAACTGCTCTAGTCCCCTGGGCCTGATGGCTTACCCTCTCTTTTTGTTTTACAAAACCTGCACCACTCTGGCTCCGGTACTCATGACAGTGTACAACTCCATTGGGATCTCATCTGCACTCCCACTAATGATGCTTTAAGAATCAGCAGTGGTGATACGCAAGCCCAGTACGGATAAGAGACACTGAGTCCTACCGGCCAATCTCCCTCCTCAACGTGGATTTTAAACTACTCACGGGGATACTAGCGCGGCGCCTCTCCTTCCGGGTTTGATAGACCCAGACAAAGCGGGCTTTGTGCCCAACCGCCAGTGCGCTGACAACACAAAGCGCCTCTTGCATATAGATTAGGCCCAGTGCTTCGACACTGAACACATGATCCTTTCCATCGACGCAGAAAAAGCGTTTGACAGGGTACACTGGCCATATCTAGAGGTGACCCTGAGGCATTTTGGCATCCCAGAGAGATTCCGGAGTTGGATATTAAGCAGTTATACCACCCCATCAGCATCCTTCCGAGCGAACGGATATTCATCTACCCCCTTTCCTATCCAGCAAGGCACGAGGCAGGGATGTCCTCTCTCCCTGCTCCTCTTCGCTCTGGATGAGCTTTGGAAGGGAGATGAGTTTGTATGCGGACGATATAGTAGCTACCCTGGAAAACCCCAAAGTTTCTTTACCCGCTTTCTTGGCGAAACTGGAACTTTTCTCGCAAGCGGCGGACTTTAGAGTTAATGTCCACAAATCTCAAGTACTCAGCCTGTCCTTAACCAAAGCCACATTAGCTGACTTAAAACAGGATTACCAGATACAGTGGTCCCAGGAAGCAATGCCCTACCTCAGCATCCAAGTCGCAGCTAGCATACAACGCAACATCTCGCTCCACTACACTGCACTATTCCACTCGGGCATAGGTGGACGCCTCACTCCCTTTCTTGGCTAGACCGTATCGCAGCGATTTAGATGACAATATTACTGAAGATTTGATTCCTTTCCCAGGTCCTCCCAATAGAGCCCCTGCCGGGACCAATAAGTTCAATACAGCAGGACTTGGAACACTTTATCTGGGATTATAGTAGACCCAGGCTTCACAGAGAATTATGTTACCGATCCCCGATGGAGGGTGGTCTAGCTGTCCCAAACCTGCAGTAGTACTAATGGGCAGTGCAGCTTAGAGCCTTTGTGGAATGGTCGGGCCCAGAATCCGAAAAGCACTGGCTTTTCATGGATAGGGCGATAGCGGGCCGGGCCCTATGGGGGATCGCCTTCCTCACTAGAGATACCCGCCCCCATAATATCTACCTCTTGATGGTCACACGGGCTCCTTTGAGGGTTTGGGATAAAGTAGCCACGACCCGAACATTAACGACCTTTCCCTCGCGGCTGACCCCCATTGCAGGTAATGCTGCTTTCACGCTGGGTCTAGCTGCAGAGATCTACAACCAATGGTCTAGGGAAGGTCGCAGGTCTATCAGCCACTTCTTCGACGTTGCTGGTCCGTTGACATTTGAAGATTTCCGCTCACAACAGAATCTCCCGGAGTCCGAGCGCTTCTGCTATCACTAGATCAGACACTGGGTGCTACAAGCAGGAGTGCGCGATAAAGCACAGAGACACCTCACTCCCTTTGAGAAACGGTCAGTGACTAAACACACAGACTCTCGCCTAATAACGGAGCTATACTGCTTATTCAGGGAGGTCCGAAGACCGATAAATCCCCAGGGCAACAGAGGTGGGAAAAGGAAATTGAAGAACACTTTCAGGGGAAATAATTAGCAGATATTTATAACAGAGCGGGCCACACAGCATGCAATGTCGCCAGTATAGAAACTGTAACCAAAATAGTTACATACTGGTACCTAGCCCTTCAAAGACTTCACAGAGGCAACCCAGCCCGAGACCCCTTGTGCTGGAGGGCCTGCAGGTCTTTGGGTACACTAAACTATCTATTATGGGAATGCCCCCACATCTCCGGCTACTGGTCACAAGTACTGGACGATATTGACACCCATTTTGATACACAAATCCCTCGCTTACCGGCATACGTGTTACTGGGCCTGCTAAATGCTCTCAAATTTCTTCTTAAAGCGCGTAGGGGTCGACAGATGGCCCTGGCTCTTGTGGCTGCCCACCAGAACATCTTTGCCCACTGGGGGGACAGCCACGCTCCCCATACATCTGGGATGGTTACACCACTTATGGCAGACCTTGGGACTGTAAAGAATGTCTCATGTCCTAGCCGACCAGTCAGCTTCCTTTCAGGACCTCTGGAGACCATTTTTGTCTCTACTCACCACTGAATTTAGGGAACTAACCTGTCCCAAATACTTACGCTTACTACGACTCGCTGAACCCACACCGCCTGTACCAGGCATAACAACTAATCGCAGACAACCGAAATAGGTGCTCACATGGGCCCAATACTACAAGTGGATAGGGGGAGGACCTCTTTTCTTTTTGGGGGGTGGGAGGGATTGGGATGTGGGATATATTGTAGTATATTCTTTCAAGGGCTATCCTGCATTAGCAGGGCTGTAAGATTTGTTTAAATATTTGCTGCATTATTTGTAAATTTATTAGGTCTTGAAATCAATAAAGAAATCCTAAACCTAAAATATTTAAACCAAATAAAGAAAGAATTGAGTTGAATTGACTGCATACTCAAACACGTCATCTCGGGCACATTAGTACACACAGTGTTGAAAGAGGAAAAGTTATGCCTCAATGTAAACGTTGCAACTTATTTGAAAAATGGTTGATGCTGTACCTTAGCACGCTTTACAGAACAGGTTTTCTTTCTTTTTTTTTTTTGTGCTGTCTTTTCATCTTCTAAACTGGATACGAATGTTCCTGCTTGGAAAAGTGATGGAGGGCAGCTATAAAGATCCCCATCACAATAAGTAGATCTTTAATTTTCTCCAGAGCTAAACTTTCCATTTTCAACTTGTTTCTACTTCAGTTATGTGCAAAGAAACTGTCCTCCTCCAAGGTACGCTCTTTTAAACTGAGGAGGAATTCTCTGTGAGAATAACCAAAACATTGCCCAGTGGTGACACTAACCAAGTATCACATAATACACCGGTGACGCAACGTTGGAGCTGCACATGAGTTCTGGGACCTCTGCTGTCAGCACTGTGGCTCATGCAACCATCCTGCCAGTAGTGTTGGGTTTAGCCTTATGTAATCCTCTACACAAATCTGACAATCCTTCACAGGGGTTTTAATCGCAGAGTGTAACTAACATCTAACATGTTCAGCCAAAAATCAGCTCATGCCGAAAATGGGAAAACAATTATTTCTTTGATTATTAATGAACCCAAAAAATATATATTTTTTAAATAAGTGCAGTGAAACGGTACGAGAGAACACCCATAAGTGTGAAAGAAACACCTATATATTAGGAGGCAGCTTCACATACAGTGTGTGCGTGCATGCATGGGGGCTCATGTCTGTGTGCGTGTGTGACATTGGGGTTTGTAGGAGCCCTATATCGGATGAGGAAGCGGGTTAAAGAGAGCATATGATGAACAGAATAGAGGCAGCTACATTGGATAGAAGATATTAGAGAAGGTGGGAGAGTATCTCGGTTGTTTATACTAAGAGAGAGAAAGAACTTGAGAGGACCTTTCTTAAAACAAAGTGAGTTAAAGATAAAGTAAGAATGTCTAGTGCTGACATTATTTGAACATGGCAGAAGCATACACCTGAGAATGAAATGTTAAGAAAAGTATGGAAACCCAAATGTAGAAAATAAAAAAACTAAATATATCTGGGACGACCCTAAAAACACAGTGGACCATAACAGAGTTGCTGCCCTTCTTTTCATGGACCTTTCAGCTGCCTTTGACACAGTGGATCATTATACGCTCATCCAAAGACTTGAGGAAACCAAAATAGAGGGCACAGCTCTCATTTGGATCACGTCCTAACTACACAACAGAACAAATGCTATAAATACCCCCGTTCTCTTAGAAACCATATGACATTAAAGCAGGAGTTGCTGGAGGCTCAATTATCACACCTCTCCGTTTCTACATCTACATGAAATCCCTACCAGATCTGATCAATGGGTTTGACATCACCTGCTATAGCTACGTAGATGACACGCAGATACTTCTGAAATTGTAAAGTCCAAAGGACATTAAAACATCAAAACTCCTCGATTGCTTCTGGGCCACTGACTAATGGATAACATGGAGCCACCTCAAATTCAATGCCTCCAAAACGTAGACACTCACATGTGGAGACTGAAGAACCTACGACCCACTTGCACCTGGCCTGATGCTCATGGACCACTTCTAAAAAGATCTAAGGAGGAAAAAACCTTGGATTTACCACGGACACCAAACTTTCAATGAATCCACAATTAAATGGTAAACAAATCAAGCTGTTTCACAATGAAAACACAGACGCATCTTCCCACACCCAGGACTCCACACAAGGGTCAAAATCAAAACTGGACTTCCCTAATGGTCTGTATTATTGCTCAACTTTGTTGACTTAAGAAGACTACAAAGAATTCAGAACGCTGCCGCTAGACTCCTACATATAAAGCCACAGGCACACTTATCCCCTGTCTTGAGGGCATTACACTGGGTACCAGCTGCCAGAAGATCCTCCCTCAAGCTGCTTTGTATCACACACAAAGCAAAACATGACAAAGGACCACTCTTCATAAGGAATACAATCAACAAATACATAAAACAAAGGAAACTAAGCTCAAGAATGGCTTCTCGTCTCATAATTCCTACATACAAGAACAAAAACATGGATGAAACATCTTTCTCTGCCCAAGAAGCCAAGCTATGGAACTCCCTACCCACAAACATAAGACCCACAGACACCCATCTCCACTTTAGACGATTAGTCAAGAGCTGGTTGTTCCTCACATGACAACTATACTCAAAACTCAAGAATGTACCTCAAAAATACACTCAGCTATGACAATCTATACTTTTCATGATATTGAAATGACCTATTTTACAAGAACACATCATTGTACTGTGAACTATACATCCTGTTATAAGCAAGATACATTCATATAAGGGAAATTATGTTACACCACGAGATACATGTTTATATCAGACCATGTCAAATTTGCATTTTCGATGTATATATAGGTGCATATATAGAGGGTAATGCCTGCTACTAAATACTACAGTAAGTGCCATGTGTATATTTATGTATATAAGTTAAATATAGTTATTTGAAACCATAAAAAATGCACCGCATGAAAAATGTGGACAGTAGACCATGCAAGTATTGCTGCTTTAATGTATATATGGACAATTATATAGAGTGGTTTTATAAAGCAAAACATCTTTATGAAACATTGTGTGTGTGTATATATATATATAATCTACTGACGGTCGCCAGTAGATAGTTATAGTTAGGACCGTGTTTCCATAGGAAATCTGAAAATTCTATTTTGAATAACTTCGGCGCCGGTTGACGAATCCTCGCGAATTTTTCAAAATAGGTGGGGCGCTCCGCTCCTACCCTGAAAGTCTCGGGGTGATTAGTCAAGCGGGGGCCGAGAAAAAAGGGGGGTCCCAAAACGCGTTTTCCCCATGCATTTTTCCATAGGGACCTTTAGTCCAAGGTACAGCCCGAACGGCTGAACAGAATTACTTGAAATTTGGCAGAGAGGTAGTCCTCAGATCAGGGATGTGCCTTTTGAATATCTGGAGTCAATCTGTTCAGTAGTTCCAGAGAAAATTTCAGTTATATATATCTATAAGCGCGCATCGTGACGTGCGCGAGCGCAATTCTGATTGGTTGTTAGATGTCAGTAAACATTCGAATCGGTCGAAATCAGGAAGTGTCGGCCGCCATTTTGTCTCTCGCAGTCTGAGGCAGGGAAAAACAAAGGTGGAGAACGTGATAAGGGGGCAGGGTGGACAGTTCCTGACCCCACTGAAGGACCCCCAAGGGTGGAAAAAACATTTAATTTTTTGACGAGTGCGGGGTGCGCGCACCGTGCGAGCACATCACTCACAACGCATCGTGGGCGCTCGGTGTGCGAAGCGCACCGAGTGCCCACAGCGCGCGCACGGTGCGCGCGCACGGTGAAAAACCTGAAAAAAAAAATATTAATAAATACATAACTTAGCATTTAAAAAACCATACAAATTCACTTAAAAAACCATAGGTTTCACACACGTTATAGTTAGGAATTAGCATTTAAAAAACCGTACAAATTCACTTAAAAAACCATAGGTTTCACACATGTTATAGTTAGCTGGACATTTCCCTCGTAAAAAACCAATGAAATTCCCCCGTTATAGTTAGTGCAGGCAACTATAACTCACGCGACCGCAATCCTCTGCTGAGGACGTCAGATATTACATCACTGTATTTAGACACCTATTTACCCATGTCTTCTTCCATTAATCTTTAGCTATACATATATTACAAATATTTATTTTTCAGAAAGACACATATGTAATCAGTGATGTAATATCTGACGTCATCAGCAGAGGATTGGTTTTTTACGAGGGAAATGTCCAGCTAACTATAACATGTGTGAAACCTATGGTTTTTTAAGTGAATTTGCAAGGTTTTTTAAATGCTAATTCCTAACTATAACGTGTGTGAAACCTATGGTTTTTTAAGTGAATATATATATATATAAAAAATATCTACTTTTTACTAAAAAAAACTTCCTTACCATTTCTTCTCCATCAAACTCATTCCATACCTTTCTGACTACTAAGAACTCCCAAACATCCTTCTCAAACTTTCATTCCTCCTTTTTAGCCATGGGACCAAACTAACAAGCACACACGACCACTACTTACAAAAATAATCTTACTACCTTCCAATCCTATCATTCTATCCCTATTCCAAACTCTACTAAACACACAAGAAATCAAGAGCACAAACATAGCACAACTAATGCACAAGAAAAAAATCAATTGTACTAACTACTAATCTTGGGTTCCAGTTGCTACTTGCCAAAAAAGCGCTTCAATGCCTCATCAAGGGTTTGCGAGTGCTATGTAAATACACTAACAATTAGAACTGTGTTTGTGGCATTTCTGCAGCAGATGCATTCGTTTTGTTTGCACCACGTTTTTATGAGAAGAAGCATAGCTGGAATGTAAATATATAGTTTATTACATGCACAAGACATGTACGTTAAGTTTAAAAGACATTACTGCACCCTCTGTGCCATGAAACTCCAGTGTAACTTACAAAATTAAATTTGATTGAGCAACATCATTAAAATGTTGAATCTTATTATTTTTTCTTTTTTTCCCCATCACCTCTGGTCTTTTTTTGTTTTATAATTAGTTATATAAACAGCTAATTGAGCTCCTTATCTCCGCACAGCCTTATTACATTTTCCACCACTTCATCTCGTTCCTTTCGCTATCATTCTTGCTTCCCTTTTACCTTCAACACTGGGTTTCCGATGACAACACTCCCTCCAGAGGCTACTAGGCAAACAAATGTAACTGTATGAACTTTTTCATTTAAAAATGTATCCCCTCATTTGGTTTTCTTCATGTCTTGTTCTTTATCTCCCTCCAGGGTATTATTCCAGGCCAAATATTCCCCACTGAACCGGTAAAAATGAAAGAACAAGCTAAGCTGTAGAACGTACTGTGAAAATGTGAAAATGTGTCTGGTGAATGAGTGGCAATACAAGCTGGTGGAGTGCACAGGCAAATAGTAAAATTGTTTTCAAACCAATCAATTTACCACTTTACTGCAATTACAAAATGTTAAATGCTTAAGGGTAAAACATTTACAACTGACTATTGTGAGAAAGTGGCTCTGTATATACTGTTCCCTAATAGGTACAGGGTGTACAGAGTCCACAGTCCCCCAGAGGCTGATAGAGGTCAAAGTTAGGTATGACCTTACTCTCAAAAGTGGTAGCTTGGTCGAGCAGTAAGGCAGTACCAGAGGACAGTGTAAAGCATTTATTGTACACACTCAGTCAGCAAATGGTTTCACACACTCAATAACTAAACTCTAGGCCAATGATTTGTATATATAAAATATATGCTTGTTTTATTTTTAGAACCACAAAGGGGGTAAAAATATACTTTCTCGGGATGAGAGGTTGAATATAAATACTTTTGTTTCAAGCAATAAATTTGTGTAAACAGTCACAGTTGGTTGCAATAAACAATCCTATTTCCTAAACATAACAATGCATTGAGCTCAATGGTAAATTCAGGTTATTTGTAATAAATTACTTTTCAGATTACTTTTGGAATTCCAGGTCTGGATCCTAGAACCAGCCTGGGGTCAGTATTCAGAATCAAGTGATGAAAGTCGACTTAATAACTGTAATGATTTTTAAATAATATTTAGCTATTTTAAAAGTTAGCACTTAGAAAATATTTCACAGAAAACATTCAATGGATCTCTATGGCAAGAAATTCAAATTGCAGGTAGAGTACTTTATCGTTACTTTAGTAATCCAGGACTGGGTGCCTAGACCCAGGACTGGGGTCCTTATCAAAAACAGGTAAGTAATTTCGTTTGCAGAAATGGTACGATTTTAAAAGAATATTTCAAATTTGCAAAAATAGACACTTAGAAGAAATTTCACAGAAAAGCAGACAATGGTTTCCTATGGGAGAAAAATGAGTTAGAGGTAAGTATAGTTGTGAGTACTTTTCAGGGTCAGGGGTGGGCACCAAGATCCAGCACTGGGAGCTCACCCAGGAACAGGTGAGTAAATTCGTTTTTGTCACTTGGCTGATTTTTGGTGAATTTTTACAGTTTTGAAAAGTTCACACTTAGAAGATTTTTGAAGAAAAAGCCAGTCAATGTTACCCTATGAGGAAAATGAAGTTAGCGGTTTAAGGGTAAGTACTCGACTGGCAGAGTTGAAATTCCGGGCATAGACTCAGGGGTCCCCCAGTGTCAGGTAGGTACAGTTGGTTCACCCTCAGCGGTTTCAGGACGGCCGGGTGCAGAGTGAGTTAGGCCCAATGTTATCCTATGAGGGATAGGGGGGCCTTGGTTGGTGGCTGCTGTCTGGCAAGCCACGCGTCTGTGGGAGCTGGGCTCCTGGTCACTTACTCAGGGCAAGTGGGGAAGTAAGTTAGTGTAGAGAGTGCACTGCCAGGGCCACTCGGGCGGCTGGGTGCAGGGTGCTTTTGAGCCTTCGGGCGCTCAATGAAAGTCAATGGGAATGTTCCGGTTTGGAAAAAGGCTGCAGGCTCGGGGACGAGGATGTTTCCGGTGCCACCACCACTTCGAGGGGTAAGTTGGGTAGTTGTAGGTTAGGTGGGTACCCCGGGATTGGGCACAGGGGGCCGCAGGGCGCCGGGTGCAGGGGTGCCTTTTGACGTCGGGAATCTTACCCTCTGGTTGATCGCGGCTGGGGTGGCACTCGGTTCTGAGGCTGCAGGCTTCGTCCAGGATGTCGAGGGGGGTCCTTGGGTGCCGGACTCGGGGTCACAGTCGCCGTGGGGTCGTCCTCAGGGTCTTTGTCCACTCCGGCACTGGCCAGGCTTGGCTGGTGCAGAGTGTGTTGGGTCCGCGGTTCCGGGCTGCTGCCAGGAGTTAGGAATAGGTTTCTCGAGTAGAGCCTCTACTCATGGGAGTCCCAGGGAATCAGAGGTCAAAGGTAGCCAGGTCCTCCGGGGTTTTTGAGGTTGCTGGCCACAAGAGATGCCGCGCTGGAGCAGGAGCAGGTTCGAGGGTCGACAGGCCGGTAGGGCTGGGGCCAAAGCAGTTGGTGTCTTCCTCTTTTTAGCAGCTGCAGGGCAGGTCTTTTTTTTCTTCTTGCTCTTCTTGTAGGTTTCTATCTGGAATCTGCGGAAGGAAGGTTCAGGGGGCCCCTAAATACTAGATTTAGGGGCGTTACAGGTAGGTGAAGGCCAGGGACCAATGGGTCCTTGTCCTGGGGTGGGTACACCCCCTATCCTGCCTCTCTCCTGTGGGAGGAGGGCAGTAGCCTAATCCTGATAGGGTAGGGCCTCCCATCTTCAAGATGGCGAGAGCCCGGAGATGTGCTTCACCTCGCCTCCCCCACCTGAGGGGTGGGGTGGGCAGGCTGGCACATCCCCTGTCCTTGTATGGGGTTTCCGGCCAAGCTTCCTGCCAGAGTGGGGGGTTGCAGTGGCCTGGGGAAACTCCAACTGGCGGCATGCCTTTGAAGCTTCCCTTTGCTCATCCTGGGGGAGGAGATTTCTCACCTCACCCAGGATGTGCATTGTTGCAGGCCCGGGAGAGCAGGGGCTCTCCCACCCAGGGGTCCAGCAACGTGTCTGCTGTGTGGCAGCCTGGGCAGCCTCAGAGCAGACGTGGATTGTAGGTTAGCTGTAAGGGGGCATCTCTAAGATGCCCTCTGGGGTGCTTAGTACATTAAATCCCACACTGGCATCAGTGTGGGTTTAATGTGCTGAGAAGTTTGATACCAAACTTCCCAGTCTTCAGTGTTGCCATTATGGTGCTGTGGAGTTCGTGTTTGACGAGCTCTCAGCACCATGTACTTGTAAAAGGCAGCACTGTACTTACAGTGCCCAGGAATGGACCTGGGTACTGTAGGGGCACAGGGCTCCTGCTCCTGTGCCCACACCATAGGCATAAGGCACCCAGCCAGAGGGGTGGCTGACATATGCCTTGGCAGTATAGGTAATGGGCATGGCACACAGAGATGTGTGCCATGTCGACTCTTTGTTTTGTCCTGCACCCAGACACTCAGCCTGCAAAGGCAGTGTGTGTGTGTAAGGGTACAGGGCCTCTAAGGGTGGCACAAGGAGTGCTGCAGCCCTTAGAGGCCTTCCCTGGTCACAAGGCCCTGGGTACCTAGGGTACCATTTACCAGGGGCTGACATGTGGCCAGGGTTTGCCAATTGGGAGTTTGTGTGTTTTAAGGAAGGAACATAGGCCCTGGGCACCTGTTTGGCAGGAGCCCAGGGCACAACAAGGAAAAGTGCATCAGCTATAAAGGCAAAAAAAAGGGGGGGTTACTGCAACAGAAACCCACTTTCTCACACAAGCCCCCCCCAGCCCAAAGGCCAGGAGACTTCTGCCAAAGCTGGGAGAGTCTACCTAGTCTTTCAGGCGAGGAAGAGTTGGGGAAGTGGTTTGAAAGTTGCAGGGCCTACTCTGCCTTACATCCTTCTGCCTAGGTCAATCCCTTTGGGGAGCTGGCCTGTCTTATTAGTTTCAGGACCTAACTCCCAAGGCTCCTCTCCTTGTCTTTTACTGTCCTGGTCCCATCTTTCTATTTTGGGTTTAGAGGTGTATACCTCGGTAGTTTCTAACTTAGCCAGGGCTAGGCCCAGCTTACCCACAGAGGCTACCCACAGCTTGAGCAACCCCACCATGACCAATAAGGTCAGGGGGCCTGACTTGCTATTTGGCAGGGGGTTAGGCCACCATGCCAAGGATAGGGCTGCCATGAAGGCTAACACCCAGCAGAGGCTGCTGACAGCTGTCAGTGCCCAGTACCATACCTTTAGCTCCTGACTGGCAAGTGAGGGGGCTATTTTATAGTTCTCTTTGGGTCCTGGCTGTTGGTCTGTTTGAGGATAGGGGGTCCCTACTCTTGGTAGGGAACACCCCTCCTCTACCCCTTGTTCTGCCACCTGAGGAGCCACTAATTCAGGCTGGACAGTTGCCTGACTAGTCAGGTCTTGCTGTTGGCTAGGGGGGGCTTTACCAGTGCCATTGTGGGAGTTTTCCCTTACTGGGATAGCATCTCCCTGGCTCTCTGGAACTGTGGCTAACAGTTGCCCACCTTTCCTACCCTGTTTCTTCTCACTCTTTTGGGACTCAGCTGCACTGACTGCAGGTTGAGCCCCCACAGGTTCTTTGGGCGAGGCCTGGCATTGGGCCAGCACCTCTCTTTGGCTCAGTTCCACATCTAAGTGATCATTCCCCAAGAGACAATCAAGGGGGAGGTTTTTACTGACTATCACTTTCCTCCATCTAAGGGACCCAGCTGTGGCTAGGGGCACTATAGCCACAGGCCTAACAGTGACTCCCCCTGGGACAGTTCTTACCCTTCTTGTTTCCCCTGAGACATATTGGTGTGGGAATACCAACCTGTCATGTACCACAGTGTGACTGGCACAGGTATCTCTCAGGGCAGTGGCTGGGATTCCATTCACCAGTAGGTGGTGGAAGTGTCTACTTCCTTCTGGGATCTCCAGCTTGCTTCTTGGGCCCATTCCCCAGTTGAAAGCTAGGAGGACTTCCTCATCTGAGGACCCTCCCTCCCAAGCTACACTGGCAACCCCTGGGGCTACACTAGTCACCCCTGGAGCTGTACTGGGAACCTTATTTTTAGGACAGCTAGAGTCCTGGGTGTGGTGTCCAGCCTTCTGACAGTTGAAACACCATATTCTGTTGGGATCCCAATTCTTACCTTGGTACCCTGGTTTAGTTTGTGAGGTGTCTTTGGGCCCACCCTCCTGGTCAGGTTTTTGGGGGGCTACCTGGGACTCCCTTCTTTTATCCACAAGGGGTTCACTCTCTTTCTTCTGGGGAGGTTTTGGGACCCCTTGGTTCTGGTCCCTCCCAGTGAACGTCCTAGTCACCCTAGTCTTGACCCAGTGGTCTGCTCTTTTTCCCAATTCTTGGGGGGATTTTAGACCTAGGTCTACCAAATGCTGATGCAACTTTTCATTTGTGCAGTTACTCAAAATATGTTCCTTCATGAATAAATTGTACAATCCAGTAAAATCCTGCACACCATGTCCAGCTAACCAACCATCCAGTGTCTTCACTGAGAAATCTACAAAATCAATCCAGGACTGGGTCTGGGTTTTGTGAGCCCCCCTGAATCTAATTCTATACTCCTCAGTGGTGAATCCAAATCCCTCAATCAGAGCTTCCTTCATGAGGTCATAGGATCCTGCTTCTGGCCCAGAGAGAGTCAGAAGCCTGTCCCTGCAGTTACCAGAGAACAGTTCCCACAGGAGTGCCCCCCAGAGAGGTTTCTTTACTTTCCTGATATCACAAGCCCTCTCAAAGGCTGTGAACCATTTGGTGATATCATCACCTTCCTCAAATTTAGGGACAATCCCTTTGGGGATTTTAAGGTCAGAAGTTTCCTCCCTATCCTTGTTTTTATTATTGCTGCCACCATTGATGGGTGCTAAACCCATCTCTCTCCTTTCCTTTTCTAGAGCCAGGAGCCTGGACTCTAGATCTATTCTTTTGGCCAGCCTCATAAGGCTGTCCTCTTCACTGGGGGGACCCCCAGTGTTGTCTCTGGGACCAGAGCCACCTGTGTGGTCTCTAGGTGCCCAGATGCTATGTCTTGAGTTGGAGGGTATGGGTGCCATCTCCTCCCTAGGGAATAGTATGGGGAGGCTGCTGTCCTCCTCCCCTGTTTCCCTTTCCTCATCTGACTGGCCATCACCATGTTCAGATGGGTGGTCTTTAGCATACTCAGCCAGGAGCTCCTGGAGCCCTTGTTTGGTTGGATGCTGACCCATTTGTAAATTTTTGAGTTTACATAAGGACCTCAATTCCTTGAAAGACAAGTGTAAGTAAGGTGTGAGGTCGAGCTCCTCCACCAGGTCCATGTTATTATTATCACTAATAGCTGGGTTTGTTTGAGACATTCTAACCTGACAGTTCTAACCCTCTACCCTGGCTATAGTGACTTTTATTTTTCTAAAATTCTAATGGGACTTAAGCAAGGCCCTAGCAAGACTTTTAGTAATTTTGGAAAAACCAATCAGAATTCTAAAGGCAATTTTTAAGAGTTCTGTCGTGTGATCAGATGGTAACCAAGTAGTCCAACAAATGCAAGTTTGTATCCCACCGCTGATCCACCAATGTGAGAAAGTGGCTCTGTATATACTGTTCCCTAATAGGTACAGGGTGTACAGAGTCCACAGTCCCCCAGAGGCTGATAGAGGTCAAAGTTAGGTATGACCTTACTCTCAAAAGTGGTAGCTTGGTCGAGCAGTAAGGCAGTACCAGAGGACAGTGTAAAGCATTTATTGTACACACTCAGTCAGCAAATGGTTTCACACACTCAATAACTAAACTCTAGGCCAATGATTTGTATATATAAAATATATGCTTGTTTTATTTTTAGAACCACAAAGGGGGTAAAAATATACTTTCTCGGGATGAGAGGTTGAATATAAATACTTTTGTTTCAAGCAATAAATTTGTGTAAACAGTCACAGTTGGTTGCAATAAACAATCCTATTTCCTAAACATAACAATGCATTGAGCTCAATGGTAAATTCAGGTTATTTGTAATAAATTACTTTTCAGATTACTTTTGGAATTCCAGGTCTGGATCCTAGAACCAGCCTGGGGTCAGTATTCAGAATCAAGTGATGAAAGTCGACTTAATAACTGTAATGATTTTTAAATAATATTTAGCTATTTTAAAAGTTAGCACTTAGAAAATATTTCACAGAAAACATTCAATGGATCTCTATGGCAAGAAATTCAAATTGCAGGTAGAGTACTTTATCGTTACTTTAGTAATCCAGGACTGGGTGCCTAGACCCAGGACTGGGGTCCTTATCAAAAACAGGTAAGTAATTTCGTTTGCAGAAATGGTACGATTTTAAAAGAATATTTCAAATTTGCAAAAATAGACACTTAGAAGAAATTTCACAGAAAAGCAGACAATGGTTTCCTATGGGAGAAAAATGAGTTAGAGGTAAGTATAGTTGTGAGTACTTTTCAGGGTCAGGGGTGGGCACCAAGATCCAGCACTGGGAGCTCACCCAGGAACAGGTGAGTAAATTCGTTTTTGTCACTTGGCTGATTTTTGGTGAATTTTTACAGTTTTGAAAAGTTCACACTTAGAAGATTTTTGAAGAAAAAGCCAGTCAATGTTACCCTATGAGGAAAATGAAGTTAGCGGTTTAAGGGTAAGTACTCGACTGGCAGAGTTGAAATTCCGGGCATAGACTCAGGGGTCCCCCAGTGTCAGGTAGGTACAGTTGGTTCACCCTCAGCGGTTTCAGGACGGCCGGGTGCAGAGTGAGTTAGGCCCAATGTTATCCTATGAGGGATAGGGGGGCCTTGGTTGGTGGCTGCTGTCTGGCAAGCCACGCGTCTGTGGGAGCTGGGCTCCTGGTCACTTACTCAGGGCAAGTGGGGAAGTAAGTTAGTGTAGAGAGTGCACTGCCAGGGCCACTCGGGCGGCTGGGTGCAGGGTGCTTTTGAGCCTTCGGGCGCTCAATGAAAGTCAATGGGAATGTTCCGGTTTGGAAAAAGGCTGCAGGCTCGGGGACGAGGATGTTTCCGGTGCCACCACCACTTCGAGGGGTAAGTTGGGTAGTTGTAGGTTAGGTGGGTACCCCGGGATTGGGCACAGGGGGCCGCAGGGCGCCGGGTGCAGGGGTGCCTTTTGACGTCGGGAATCTTACCCTCTGGTTGATCGCGGCTGGGGTGGCACTCGGTTCTGAGGCTGCAGGCTTCGTCCAGGATGTCGAGGGGGGTCCTTGGGTGCCGGACTCGGGGTCACAGTCGCCGTGGGGTCGTCCTCAGGGTCTTTGTCCACTCCGGCACTGGCCAGGCTTGGCTGGTGCAGAGTGTGTTGGGTCCGCGGTTCCGGGCTGCTGCCAGGAGTTAGGAATAGGTTTCTCGAGTAGAGCCTCTACTCATGGGAGTCCCAGGGAATCAGAGGTCAAAGGTAGCCAGGTCCTCCGGGGTTTTTGAGGTTGCTGGCCACAAGAGATGCCGCGCTGGAGCAGGAGCAGGTTCGAGGGTCGACAGGCCGGTAGGGCTGGGGCCAAAGCAGTTGGTGTCTTCCTCTTTTTAGCAGCTGCAGGGCAGGTCTTTTTTTTCTTCTTGCTCTTCTTGTAGGTTTCTATCTGGAATCTGCGGAAGGAAGGTTCAGGGGGCCCCTAAATACTAGATTTAGGGGCGTTACAGGTAGGTGAAGGCCAGGGACCAATGGGTCCTTGTCCTGGGGTGGGTACACCCCCTATCCTGCCTCTCTCCTGTGGGAGGAGGGCAGTAGCCTAATCCTGATAGGGTAGGGCCTCCCATCTTCAAGATGGCGAGAGCCCGGAGATGTGCTTCACCTCGCCTCCCCCACCTGAGGGGTGGGGTGGGCAGGCTGGCACATCCCCTGTCCTTGTATGGGGTTTCCGGCCAAGCTTCCTGCCAGAGTGGGGGGTTGCAGTGGCCTGGGGAAACTCCAACTGGCGGCATGCCTTTGAAGCTTCCCTTTGCTCATCCTGGGGGAGGAGATTTCTCACCTCACCCAGGATGTGCATTGTTGCAGGCCCGGGAGAGCAGGGGCTCTCCCACCCAGGGGTCCAGCAACGTGTCTGCTGTGTGGCAGCCTGGGCAGCCTCAGAGCAGACGTGGATTGTAGGTTAGCTGTAAGGGGGCATCTCTAAGATGCCCTCTGGGGTGCTTAGTACATTAAATCCCACACTGGCATCAGTGTGGGTTTAATGTGCTGAGAAGTTTGATACCAAACTTCCCAGTCTTCAGTGTTGCCATTATGGTGCTGTGGAGTTCGTGTTTGACGAGCTCTCAGCACCATGTACTTGTAAAAGGCAGCACTGTACTTACAGTGCCCAGGAATGGACCTGGGTACTGTAGGGGCACAGGGCTCCTGCTCCTGTGCCCACACCATAGGCATAAGGCACCCAGCCAGAGGGGTGGCTGACATATGCCTTGGCAGTATAGGTAATGGGCATGGCACACAGAGATGTGTGCCATGTCGACTCTTTGTTTTGTCCTGCACCCAGACACTCAGCCTGCAAAGGCAGTGTGTGTGTGTAAGGGTACAGGGCCTCTAAGGGTGGCACAAGGAGTGCTGCAGCCCTTAGAGGCCTTCCCTGGTCACAAGGCCCTGGGTACCTAGGGTACCATTTACCAGGGGCTGACATGTGGCCAGGGTTTGCCAATTGGGAGTTTGTGTGTTTTAAGGAAGGAACATAGGCCCTGGGCACCTGTTTGGCAGGAGCCCAGGGCACAACAAGGAAAAGTGCATCAGCTATTAGGCAAAAAAAAGGGGGGGTTACTGCAACAGAAACCCACTTTCTCACAACTATACACAACGGTTGCATTTTCACTGAAGAGCACCATTCTTGTAATGTTCCACATACCCATTTGTTCAAACCAACGGTGTGACTGCCACAATGCTACATCAACACCCATGATGTTAAAGCATGCTCCCATGTCTTTAAAACGGATAAGCATTGGGACAACGGCAGCTTGAGCCTAAAGCGGCCACTCGTCTTAAGGGTTCTCCAAAGAATCCCAAGATGCGTCTTTGCCGCCTGCTGGAGGCTTGTGCTCACTACAGTGGCCTTTGGCCTGAGTAAGGCGAGTGGCCCTTGGCCTCTGTAAGGCGACTGGATGCTTGATGGTGGTGTAAAGGAAACAGTCAATTTGGTGAGGCCTACAAAAATGCCCATGTGCTGTGCTCCAAGGCATGTGGTGTGCACAGATACCTAGCAGCATTGCTCCAGTCTGACCAACTCCTGGAGCAAGAAAAGGGGTGGGCAGAAACTGCCAAGTAGGGGCAAGTGATCAGGTCTGGTGCTAGGAAGAAGGGATTCACCTAAAACAGTG
The DNA here is from genome assembly GCF_964204655.1 of Triturus cristatus. Classification (NCBI taxonomy): domain Eukaryota; kingdom Metazoa; phylum Chordata; class Amphibia; order Caudata; family Salamandridae; genus Triturus; species Triturus cristatus. The sequence continues at coordinate 209,788,620 of NC_140594.1, read as the reverse complement.
GTGTAACAGAGCTGCTGTATAACCCACAGGTTCCCACAGGAGGCTGCTTGGAGGCAAGGTTTGGCGAGTACAGAAGTGCAGATCCATAGAGAGCAAAGGTAGCTTGTGCTAAGTCCAGGCTATGGTAGAGAGGCATGCCAGCCTAGCACTGCATTCGCTACCCCTACAGGCAATGCAGTCGGCAGATCCCTCTGGTGCGACTGTAATACAGGCTCGAAGTTAGCCTATCTGGAAGGAGAACATTCTTGGTTCTGTTCTTAGAGCTAAATCTGTAATGGTGAAGGAATAGGGAAATGATGGTGGTGAGGGGTGGAGGTGCAGGTAAAATATATTTTTGGCTTTTGTTTCTTAACCAGAGAGCCTCAGGATGGACTATAAGGTGAAGCATTTCGTCTTCTCAAATATTGACTCTATAGGGCCTTGCTGAATGAGACCACTCTTGGGTCTAGGTGAATATCCTGTGGGTTGCAATGTATTGGGTTGTGCTCTTGGTGGTGGTAGAAATGGGATGATCAAGGAATGATCACTCAGGAGGGGCGAGGGTAGGACATTTGAATGTGAAATTCTTCATTGATTATGTGCTGAGGTTCTTTTTTCTCCCCACTATTATGTACCCCCGTTAGTGGCCTTCACCATTCTGAACGATTTCTCTTGTACTCAATGCGTGTTATATGGGGTTTGGCCACTCCTGTAAAAGTGAAGGGACATTTGTTAAGTGAGTGTTCTTCTTTCTGTCTTTTAAAAAATGTAAAAATAAAAACACAGAAACAGACAACGCACATTCATGGTACTAAGGTCATTATTGTGTGGAGAGGTGTGGCGCAGCGGCCAGAGCGCAGGGCTCACAGTTCTATCCCCGGCGGCAGCTCAGCATCATGCGACTCTGGGCAATAGCCCCAACACCTGGATACCCTTAGGGGTGATAACTTTGCGCTTTACAAATGTGGAATTAATATTATTGTTACTGCAGACAAGTACTGCTGACGAGGCAGGTTATAAAAACTATAATCACAAAATATTTTATTGCAAGCATCTATCGATGGATCACATCACTTGCCTCATCAGGATTTTCACTAGTGATTCTAGCAGCAATAACATGTCCTCTTGGGTTTGGAGTATTGGCAGGGTTTTCAAAACAAATAGGATCATCCCCCCATGGCATCTCCCCATACAGCATTCGGATGTCTTTAATTCTGTACAAGGGAACACCCATGGCAATCTGCAGAAAGACAAGAAAGATGGAAGAAAAAATCAAGTTCTAACTATAGTAGTTAAAGATTTCTTAATATGGGACCCAATGCTAAACTAAAACATGCATTGGTAGATGACCACCCTTACACTAGGAACGACACACAAAGGAAAGAAAACTATAAGCTGCATATCAGAGACGTGCCAGAATAGTGGTGAAAGGTAGATATAATTCCTCATTATTTTATCCACAACCTGCAGGACAAGTACTTTCAGGATCAAAGGCATTAATACTCAGAAATACTTAACCTTGCAACATATGAAGTGCCAGGTAATGTCTCACACATTTCTAATGTTGGCTTGTGTGGGTTTCAAGGCGGTTTTAAAACAATGACATCCTTTTGTGCTAAGCACAGACTGTTTGCAAACTATTTAAAACTTTTGAAAACATAAATACATTTTGGAGACTTGGAAAAAGTATGATGTTAATGACCACAAGTGAGGAATGATAATCCTGCACAATATCTGTAGGATTTTCATTACAGTGCTGTGCTCCGCTGTCCAGGGAAAAGAAGTGCTGAAGTGTTGAACCGGTTAAGGCAGCTTGTCGAGACTGTATAAAGATGGGTAGTGGTTTGACTGGTCGTTTTCAGATGGGGGCTAGGTGCAACCAGTTGAAAGCATATTGGAAGATAAAGGAATGCTATAGAGCATGCTACCCATAGTTCTGTGCTCCAGCTAGGCCCAAAGAATCATAATGGCCAATGCAACTGATAAACTGGAGACAATGTGGATGTCAAGGGTTATGGTAATATCACTCAAGCACTAAGTGGAAGCAACTTACTTGTAACTGGGCTGCTGGCAAATTCACATCGCAAATCATTTCAGTGCAGGGATGTTCTACTTGCAAACGGGGATTTAGCTCCAGAAAATGAAAACTGCCATCCTCACCGTAGAGGTATTCAACTGTTCCTGCACTTACGTAACCCACCATTTTGGCAAGGCGAACAGCACACTATAAAAACAAAAAAAGCATTAGACTTGCAGGAAGAACATACGAGTCAAGTTTTACATTAATACATGTCTAGAAGTAAAAGCAAAAATTAGCGGATGCCAATTTGGTGGTACATTTGACACCTTGCTAGTACCCCGACAATAAAACACCGCATGCTAGCCATTGTAGTAACAAACCAGAGTTTCCAGTATGTATTATGTATTATAGTGATCATTCTACACACTGAACTACAATGACAAATCCTCCCATACCTTAAAAAAAATAGGGTATCTTTTTTATAGCCCCTACTTCACTACCGTTTAATGGAACATGATCACCCGAGAGCTGTTTCTCATGGTTGTAGCGCTTTAAAGACGACTTCACAATAGGAGCGAAGTTAATACAGTGAATAGGTTTCCATTTCAGAAACTGTGTGTCCTCTTCCTTAAACATACATACAGAGATACACAAGAAATACAAACATACACATTGGCTTTATTACATGGATTGAAAATATTTTTCATCAAAAAATACTAAGTTGGCCTGGAAGTATTTCAAATATTCCATCCAAGCTGCCGCTTATACACAAGTAGTTTTAATTTTTTTTTTAATTCTTTTTCACACAGACACACAAGTCATCTAGAAACAGTGCAGGCAGATAGATACATAAGCATTCTCCGACAGATCCCTACCATCCATATTCAGGGAACTCCGTGTATTCAGGTCTATTTTGACACATCACACACCCGCTCAAACCCAGGTACACTTGTACATGGCTTGGTCCACCCTGCCCAACAGGCAAGCACATGGACCGATGGAGGCATGTCTTATGGTTCTCTCAGCTTAGATCGAACCAGAGCCATCCATAGTAAAATGTCCTTCTAAACTTTAGGGTCTGTTGTTTCTTTCAATCAATGCAGCTCTTCTGCTACTGCCCATGCAAATAACTTGTTACCCTACTTATTCAAGGTGATGTCCCTTGCTGCAGCCAGTGTATAACAATTGCAAGTCTGGACTGCAGCAAGAACACTAACAAAAACCTTATTTTAATTTGTCTTCTTTTCAGTCTCTTGCACAGCTCCACTAAGAAATGTTCAAACAAGTGGTTCAACTAAACTTCCAAGGGACCTCCGCTGCCTCCTGATACACAAACGGGCACAGTTCAAACTCCTCACTCACACTTCCAATGCACTACACAACATAGGCCCCACCTACCTGAAGTCTCATCACCTTCTACAATTCAGACAGCACTGCTGTGCTGAACTCCTATGCGCACACATCCCAGGCACGCATACACAGAAGCAGATCTGGAGGTTGAGCCATCTCCTTGTCGCTCCTAACGTGTGTACTGACATCCCACTACACTACATAAGAAGCTGAAGATTAAGCTTTTCCAATAACTCCACCACCTGACTTAGGCGGGTCTTGGCACATTCACCTGCACAGAGCCAAGATACCTGCTTGGGGAATATGCCTCGTTATCCCGCAGTCTTTTTCCCCGCAGGGAATTACAACGTGGTCTTTACAACGACCGCGTTGTAATTCCACATGCCATTACCCCGCAAGTCGTAACAACGACTTGCGGAGGAGGGGGCACTGGATGTTGGAATAGTCTAATTTACTATTCCAACTCCAGTCTGCGCGAACATTTTAAATCCAACACCTTCTCCCCCCTCCGCAAGTCGTTGTTCCGACTTGCGGAGTAATGGTATGCGGAATTAAAATGCAGTCGTTGTAACGACTGCGTTGTAATTCCCTGCGGGGAAAAAGTTTTATGGTAAACGTTGTTTACCCTGCTCGGGTGATAGAGCACAAATACACGTAACAAAACTATTGCCTGCATAACCTGCACCACCTCCTCTCACCAACGGACTCAAGTCAGAGCACTAACCAACCCTGTTTCCACCACTGCCTCCAATCACATATGGTCCTAGGGTGATATGATACTTTTCTCCCAGTCTTTCTGAGGTACTTATTTTAACTATGAATCATTAAGGTGATCAAGTGGGGGTTTCCTGGGTGCACATCCCCCCTCCATAAGCACACATCCCTCAAACACATTCACTCCAGTACCTGACAAGAATTGTTTCTGTCTTCTGGGACTCTTCCCACCACAATGTCAATTAATGTATATGGGCTGCCAAGTAAGAAGCCGCCAGGTTTCATGCTTGTAAGAACACTTCAGCATGGTCAGTCGAATCCTAAGGTGCTTTCTTGCCATTTTTTACCATGGTAATACAGCCATTTAGTTTTCTAAAAACCTTTGTTGCTCTTCGGCATTATGCCCTAGACAACATACAGGCCTCTGGGTAGAATCACCATCTTAACTAGGGCCTCTCGTCCCATATCACTCAGTTTAAATTATATTGCAGGTGGTCATGGTCACTGCTAATCGCCCAATATTCCAGGTTCTTCAGAGTGTCCATCTGCCGTGGCAGACCTAGATCAGCCCCATCACCCTGCGTCAACTCTCCCACTAGGAATAACGGACTTTTTCAAGTTTGTGACCAGGCCAAATATCAAACCCAACTTTTGAAGCTGTTGTAGCAAGATCGGGGTAAACCGCACAGGGTCTTTAAGACATTGGATTTAGTTGGTATACCAAAAAACCTCTTGTGTGTTATCTTTTATGTGTCAACCCTCAATTCTCCATTGCAATATACATTGTCTCTACGCAATGTGGCTCCTGGTGGCTTCACTGCCAGGGCAAAAAGCACTAGGGGACAGAAAGCCCTCCTGGTGTGTGCCTCGTTCTAGGATCCACAACAACGTTATACGACCTGTCTTCACCCTGGTTGTGAGTGCAGTGTATAACAAGTGTGTCCACGGTCTGTTCAAAGGACCAAAATTAAAGGCCTCAAGCATCATAAAAAGATACTTCCATCCCACTGTATCAAAGGTGTTCTCGATATATAGAGAAGGCACTTCCTTCCCATAGTGTCTTACATGGACAGGTCTACTAAAATTCGACATCATATTTCTAGGTGTGGCCTTAGTTGTGCATCCTACATGTCGACAGATAATTCCCTGCCTAAATGCAAAGAAGTGGGCTGAAATGAAAGTAAAAAAAAAAAAGAAAAGGTACACTAACCTTCAACCCCCCAAAAAGTGGTTATGGAAGCGGTAGAAAGAGTATGTTGGATCAGGGAAATGGCGTCTCAACACAGGACACTCCCTACCGGAAAGTATGTGTCTGGAAGTTCCCCTGTTTCTAGTGGGTACAAACCAAGACTGATGTGGAGATACATATATCTGGGCCACCTTCAGTAGCAAGATCACTATTACCTTGCTCAATATTTTCCCAATCGTGTAACGATTGACAAAGGGTGGTAGAACCATCGGTCCATAGGTTGTCTTTCAGGTGTTGGCACTACCATAATCAGGTCCCTATCATTGTTGGTAAAAGACTCACCCTTTCCAATGCTTCCAGATATACCTCTTGCAATTAATCTAGGAGGTTTCACGCAAATTCCCTGTAGAATTACACAGCGATGCCATCCATACCAGGTGTATGCCCACTTTTAGTAATTTCGACTGATCCCGCTATCTCCTCCTCTGAGACAAAGCCTCAAGCATTGTGGAATTATTACCACTTTAAGGCAGTGCAGAACCCTGTCTATCTTGGGGTCAAGAGTTTGGGAGTAAAATTCATACATAAAGGTATGCCTGTTCATATTGGAATTGTTGACTGTGAATGAATAACAAATAATTAATATATGTAACCATAGATTTACAGTTTCATATTTGAGATGTGACTGAACAACTGGAACTCTGCATGAAGTATAACATGCCCAATACAAACATATATCTTCTGAACATTATTTAGCGAGTTTTACATGGGAGCCTACAATCTGTTTATAAAAGCCGATGTAATTGCTCAACCTAATACAGTTGAGCTGTGACATCATAATACCTGCTGCCACAACCAGAAGTCAAGGTGAAAGGCAAGTATCAGAATAAAAACAGCAGCTGGTAAAAAGAATAACTAGAACTGGCTTTTCATTCTTCTGATAAGTTTTTCGAAAATGAACAGAATCAGCAGAAAGGAAATATTTATGGCAACATGTTTATTTTTGCATGGCAAATGTGTCATGTTTCAGACTCCACATTTTTCTACGCATTCTGAGCCACAGCATTTTTAATCTTACTTGCCATTAAACTGACTTAATATATTTTTGTTGCAGCAATCAATGCTTTTTTGTGTGTTAAATTTCACACAACAGGTTCTTCTTTTATTCATCATGCCTACAGCTATATTATTTCTTTCGTATGAAAAGTAAGACACCAAGTGTTAGACCCGGGATCCCTGGTTGGCTGAGGCAGGCACCCTAGGCCAAATAGGGACCCTTGTTTCCACGTCATGGAAAGGAAGGACACCTTCGCAGATAGCCCCCGCTCAACCCCTTGGTAGCTTAGCACGAGCAGCCAGGCTTATCTTCAAGGCAAATGTGTAAAGTATTTGCAACCACGCTCACAGCAACCCAATGATGACACCACAAATGGACTCCACACGAGTTTCATAAAAACGAGTATAAATTTATATAAAAAGATATACAATAAGACCACACGATATAAATCCAACATATGCGTATTTGTAATATTCCTCCTGGCCGGTTGTTAGGCCAGCCAGCCCTTGAAAGTTCTGGCGATATTAATGAGCACTTCTAAACTTTCCACGGTAGTCCTAATGCAATGCTATGCAGTTCGTAATGCTAGAATCACACATTATACAATGTAAAAATAATGCAGTTCGTAATGCTAGAATCAGGCACTTTACAATGTAAAAATAATGCAATACGTAACGTAACAATCAGGTACTTCATTCAGCGGAAATAATGCAATGCGTAATACACTAATCGGGTAGTTCGTTATGCAGAAATAATGCCATGCGCAATACCCTCCAGCACCGATCACAGTGCATTAGGCGGTCCCTCCGCCACTCGTGCTGATTCGCAGTCAGCCTCTGTCAACAGATGCCCCCACACGCGTATGGTGTAACAAAAAGTGCAGCTCCGCACTCCGGCCCCGGTACTGCCACTCCTTTGGCAAGTACGGGCCGCGATACGAGCTAACGCAGAGGATCGCGCTGCAGGAATGGGAGAGGCCAAGAGGGTCTCCCTCCGAGCATGCCCTCCGCCCCAGGAGTCGACACACGTTACCTGGGGGGTGCGACCTCGTTCTTCTCTCCGCTTCCAGCAACTTTGGCCTCCGATGCAATCTTTGTGAATTCCGGGCAGTGGGACTCGGGCCCTCCCTCGACGAGGTTGGTTCGAGCTCCCGCTCTGGCAACGGCGGGCTCGGGCCGGCGGCACAGCTCCTCCGGGGATGCCGGTCCGGGCCACTGATGCTACGAACATCTCAGGCTACAACAGGGCACACACACAATCCGGGTGCACGATAACAAGGCAATCCACACGAAGGTCTCGGGCTGCACAAAGCACACAGACCAAGCGTCGCTGAGACTCACTTCGACTCCGGGTGCACGATAACAAGGCAATCCTCACAAAGGTCTCAGGCTGCACAAAGCACATGCACACAGCGTCTCTGAGACTCACTTGGACCCCAGGTGTGCACGATAACAAGGCAATCCTCACGAAGGTCTCAGGCTGCACAAAGCACACGCACACAGTGTTGCTGAGACTCACTTGGACTCCAGGTGCCCATGATCGCAGGGCACTTCTTATGAGGGTCTCTGGCTGCAACAAGCACACGCACACAGCGTCGCAGAGACTCATGGGAACTTTTGTGTTCCTGAGTTTCCGCAACAGGGAGTCAGCTCACCACGGGCCCTTGGAGATAAGTTACTTCCGGACACAGCACACAGCAAAGTCCTTTCAAGCAGGGGGACACAGCACACAGCAAAGTCCCTTTAGCCTCTCCTTGGTTAAAACAGCAAACTGCAGGCCAGCACCAGAACACACAGCAAGGGTCAGTCCTTTCCTTCAGTCTCTTCAGTTGTTTCTTCCTTGGCAAAGGTTCCTCTTGACCACGAAGTAGCTTCAGTCTTGTTCAATCTTGATCAATCCATTTCCCTCCAAATTTCAGGGGCTTCAGCTCTCATAGTTATACCCCTAAATGTCTTTGAAGTATTTGTGTTCAGGGGGCACTGACCTCTGTTCAAACCAGTTCTGGGTGCCTCCCTGCCAGTGACACCTTCTTCCTTTGATTAGTGGGGGTCTGGATTCTCAATCACTCAGCAGGAGAACATACCATTGTTTTATGGCATGCAACCCAGGCCTCTTCACCTCTAGGGGCTACTCCTCCCCCTTCACTCCAGATGTAGGTCAGCCTTGTTCTGTCTCACCTCCTCCCCGGGGTCAAGACATTCCCCAGATCCTATCACTTTCAAATCCAGACAGTCAATCCACAACCAGGCAGAGACACAAATGTTAGAGCACAAAAAGCCAGCCACTTCTAAAAGAGTGGCTCCTAAACACACAATGCAAAAACCACCTTCATAGAAAGATGGGTTATTACAAGTTCAGGTATACTAAACTTCACCTCTCCATCTTAAGCCTTTGGGAAGATAGGCTGGAAAACGTATTACACAGCCCCCATTCTATCCTATGGGCAAGATGGCCTTTCCACAGTGAAAAACGAAATGGAGATTATTTCACGGTCAGGACATGGTACACACCTTAGTACATGTCCTACCTTTCACATGCACTGCATCCTGCCCAGGGGGTACCTTGGACCTACCATAGGGGTATCTGATGTGCATAGAAAGGGAAGGGTAAGGTCTGGGAAGTGGGTGCATTTGTCAGAACAACATGGCAGTTTAACAAACTGCGCCCAGGCACTGCAATGGCAGGCCTGAGTTCCCTCTTTAAGGCTGCTTGTGTGGGTGGCACAATTAGTGCTGCAGGCCCACTAGTAGCAGTTGCATTACCAGCCCTGGCACACATAGTGCACTTTACTAGGGACTTTACTAGTAAGGCAAACATACCAATCATGGACAACCAATTACCATTACACTTTACACAGGGTGCACTTGCACTTTGACACTGATTAGCAGTGGCAAAGTGCCCAAAGCATCTAAGTTGGCAACAAAATCCATGACAGCATAAAAAATAGAGGTGGTAGATGCAAAAAGTCAGGGGTAATCACGCCGAGAAATGCCAGGTCTAACACCAAGGATTCACGCGGTTTGTGGGAAGGGTAACCGTGTGAACATGTGCTGCCATAAGATAATAGAATATTGCAAGTCAGTCAATAAAACTTTATTCAGCCGCATTAAGGCCATAAAGGTAGGTTTACGCAAGGCGTTACCAGTTCAAATACATGATAAAAACAGAGAACAAAACTACTTTTACATGTGCAATTCTTTAAAAAACGGTTACTTAGCCCTTATATACATGTGGTGTAAAGAAATAAAACCTATAATACCAGCAAATACCTTACTAAAAATGAATATTATACAATATCAATACTAAGTTAAAAGGTCATCAAATAAGTTTAAAAGGGTTTCTAAATTCGGCTCAGCAAAACCCAATTCATTTCTACGGGCGATCCATATGTTTTTCTTCTGCATACAGCCCCAGCTAAAAAGCTTGCAACCCATTAACATATCAAAGGGGATGAAAGCATTTGCAGATATATCAGGGGAGGTCTGACTTGTGCAAACTGGCAATTTTTTAAAAAAGAGGTAAGATAGGTTTAGACCGTAAATCATTATAAATACCACAGAAATACAAGGTGCATCAAATCTTGGCCCGATCATTTACCTTCTTATTGCCCCAAACCTCACTACTATACGTTGTCATGGGGACGCATTGCTCATTCTAAACCTTCAGTAATGGCAATAAGGGTTTGCTCCCTAATCTCCTGGCAAAGTCCAATGTTGCTCCAGCAGCTCTTGATGCCTTTTCATCAAATAGCACACCCAAGTGTGGAGGTTGCAACATTGGACAATTCCTCACCTTTACATAAAAGTGATCGCCTCTCGCGCTTTATATTGCCAGATGACATTATATGGGATTTTGTAAAATTAATAGAGAGGTCCAGTGTGACCATAACATCAATAAAAGTATTTACAATTCGTTTCAGCCCTATTGGTGTCCTAGCAAGTAACACTGCATCATCAGCATATAAAAGGGCTACTCTTGGGGTATCCTTTCTTACATAGGTTATTAATATAAAGTGTAAATAAAACCGGAACCAGGATACATCCCTGCCTCACTCCCCTCTTAACCTTCCATGATTTTGTTTGGGAGCCATTTTAGTTATATCTAGCAGAGGCAGTTAAATTAGTAGAGACCAGTGTAAGAAGGACGCCTATTTCTAACAGTAAAGCCATAGTTTAGATCTATTCACTCTATCGAAAGAGGACGTTAAGTCAATGAATACCATGACTATTCGACCTTTTTTGGCAAGGGTGTATTTACTAGTCCTCATAAGTAAATTCATGCATTGGTCCACCGTTCCCATGCCTTTTCTAAAACCAAATTGAAAATCTGATAGCAAATTGCTTTCTTCTAACCAATTACCTAAACGATCTAAAATTACCTTGCCCATTATTTTATCTGCCAAATCTAGTAGCGAGATCAGGCGGTAGCATGCTGGATCGTTCCTGGCACCCTTTTTATAGATAGGTAGAATCACCGCCGTGGACCAAGAATGAGGTGGCCCAACCATTGTAGCAGCATTAAAAACCCTTGTTAAAATCTTTGCCCATGTGCCTGAATCCGTTTTATAAAGATCCACCAGTATCCCATCAGGCCCTGGGGCTTTTTGGGCTGAGACAGCCACAATCGCTTTCTCTACTTCGTCCACCCTAAAACATAGCAAGAGCGATTCAGTACTGGGTTCCCAGGGAGTGTCAGTTTGTTCTACGGCTACCTCTGTGTAAATCTGTTCAAAATGGCTGACCCATCTATCGGCAGGGATAACACACTCTGTTCTCAACATATCATTATTCTTAAAAAAGGGGCTATTTACAATCTTCCAGAATTTAGAACTATTTGCCATAGTACTGGCCTGATTTAGATCATCCCATGCCTGTTCTCGTATGTCATCTTTCCTTAATTTTAAAGCCATATTATATGCTTTCCTACGAACTTTGATCAATTCTTTATCCCTAGGCTTATTTTTTAATGTAATCATGAGTGCTTTGAGGGTTTTGGAGCAATCTGCATTAAACCATTTTACCCCCTCAATGTCACCTGATCTTCCTTTACCGATTACATTTTTTGCAATCCGCTTTGACAATTTATCAACTGCTTCTAATACCGCATCAGGCTCAGTGTGAATTTCAAGGCAGTGCTTAATGTCTTCTTTGCCCTCCGTATACAGCTGATTTAAAAAATACTCTGAGATAGTCTTCCCCCACCTTATTTTATGAGCCTGGTCTGTTGGATAAAATTCCCTGTTTGCGAGGGTCTTTGACTCAGCTTTCCGAAAGACCATCAAACTCTTAGATTTAACAATAATCGGGTTATGGTCACTGTAACCGGTCCACGATGAACTCACTTTCGTTATGTTTTGAAACAACGGGACGGATACCACGATATAATCTATAGTTGAACAACTCCCCCTCCCATTAAAGGAGGGTACTGCCTCCGTTTTCTTCGTGCACTCTAAACAATGTAAATTATTGACAGCAAATAGGCTCTCTAACAGAGTACCTTGGGGTGAATGTTCAGAATGAAACAAGGGAGCCTATAGTTTGAAGAGCAACGATGTAAATTAAAGTCCCCCTTTATGATAAATTTGCAGTGGGTATGACTATCCTGTACAACGTGCTCTATAAAACTTTCAGGAGCAACTATGTGCTCACTATCATTGTTCCAACTAAAGGAGTTATAGAAATTAATGAACACCAAATTAGGACTTATGGGGAAAGTTAATTCAACTGCTAGCAGGTGTGGCAATGAACTAAACAGCCTCTTAATAGTGCATTACAATTTAAGCGATATTAGAATAAGCAGGCCTCCCTTTGCTCATCCTGTAGAGGAAGGGGATGCGGACTTTGAAAAAGAAGAAAAAAACATCCAAAACAAAAGAATCTGACGTGTGCCAGGTTTCTTGCAGTGCCACAATATGGGAAGATTTTATTATCGATATCCACTGCTCGTCGTCTTTTTTTCGCCTTCAGCCCTGTGATATTTCAAGACATGAAATTACAGATGGATGGGCCTTTCTCTGCGGGAACAAAATATGGACGCGTCTTAATAGCCATTCTAACTGGTAAAGGACAGCTGGAGCTAGCCATACCATCACTTAGGGCTAATTGTCAGTCAATACTATCTAGATCCCTCAGTGGGGCATATCTATTTACGAGAGGAATAATTATATTTGTATTGGTGCACACTTTTGGACCTTGCAACAACTTTCCCCAAGACAAACTACGGGCATTGCCCCGAGTGCTTAGATATTGAACCGCATCGGGATAAAAAAAGGAGAGAGGGAAGACCTGAATTCCTGTATGAGAATCTGGCCTGTGCTGGCGACAAGTCATAGCTGTAACATGTGACTGGTGTGTCAGATTAACCACAATACAATCACCCCACCTATCTGTGTTTGTGGCTTTCCCCACCCAGCCCACTCTTCTGGCAAAGATAACATGGGGAGGCTACGGAACGGCCATTTACCAATGATCTATCCAGTCAACGGGTTACCTTGTGTATCAGGTCTGTTGTCTCCTTAGAGCCCCGCTTAACTGGTGACACACCCGCCAAAACGGACACTAAAGGAACTGACTCGGGGGTGGATTTAAAATATCAGTTTTCTCTTCCAGCTGACGAGGGAGGTTAAAGGATTTAGGACCCTGTAAATCAGTCCCCTGGTTTACCCAGGGGTCTGTTAGATCAGTCTTTAAAGATCTATGTGAGGCTTCACCTGGACCATCTTGTTCTTCCCTATTATCTTTGGAGAATCTTACACTTCCTTGTGGGTCCCTACTACCTAAGGTTTGGTTGTTAAACCCTGGGACTGACTGAAGGCTCTCCCTGTGTGCTAAATGCATTACACTGCTTGCTTGCTTTACTGGTTGTGGAAACTGTATGATCAAGACCACCCAGCTGAGTAGGTCCCGACCCTACCTTCAACCCCACCAGTTCTGTCTACAGGCCACTTGTTACAAGAGAGGCATGGTACTCTTTCGACTGACAAAGTAAAGCTTCCATCTTTTCCAGCTAAACGATAATAGAAGCTAGATGTGTTTTTAAAATGTCTTCTATTTTTTGGAAAAGTTTAATCAAAGTCTGGCTCCTGGCCACATTGTCTGGGTCAAGGATGACTGATTCCACTTGCTTTTTTGAAGCCTGTGTGGGAGTTTTTCCCCTCCACCTCTTTTCTTTTGAACTGGGGGTTCCAGCATGGAAGCACCATCAACTTGGTTGCCCTCCGATCCTTCTGACAAAACAGGCACAGTTTTGCTTTGCCAAGCAAATGGGGAGGGGCCATTAAGGGATACTGGACTCTGTGGAAGATTAGTTAATTCCAAAGTGAGTCTCCTTTCCATCAGGGCAATTTTATTCGACGAGACATTTGTTGCCCTGGACAGAAATGTATCAAGAGTCGTTACTGCCGGCCATCCACCTGACCCAGGCATAGTTTGCTTTCTCTTACCCATTGTCTTTTCACCTATCCTGCAGTGAGAGGCTCCACAAATCGACATGCAAGTGTCCCTTTCAACAATAGATCCACGGGGCGCTGAGGTTAGAGGGGTGGCCCAGCCCGGCCTCCTCTGGCCTCTGACGGGCACGCCCGCTCACATCCTGCTCTGCGGGAGCCCTCCGTGATTTTTAAGCGCCTCCCAGCGCAGCCAAGATGATGGTGGCAGCGTTCAAGCCTTCTGTGCAGGCTCGGTCTTGCGGTCCTAGCCCTCACCCCCCCCCCCCCCACCCAGGAGACAGCAGACAGCAAGCATCAAAACTGGCTCCCGCGCTGCGGGAGCCCTGCGTGATTTTTAAGTGCCTCCTGGCGCACCGAAGATGATGGTGGTGGGATGCAAGCCGCTGTGAAGGCTGGGTCTTGCTGTCCTGGTTCCTTCCCCCCCTTACCTCTAATCCCCCCTCCCCCCATGGCAGGAGGAATTAGACCGAAATCAGCAAGACAGGCTACCACGCTGTGGGAGCCCTGCAAGATTTTTAGCCACCTCCTGGCGTACCAAAGCTGACGGTGGCGGTGTGCAAGTCGCTGTGCAGACTGGGTCTTGTGGTCCTGGCCACGCCCCCCCCCCCCCACAGGAGGAAACAGACAGCAAGCAGCAAAACTGGGATTTTTAAGCGCCTCCTGGCGCACCAAAGCAGACTTCTGCTTCATTCTCTATATGGTATTTAAACTTGTAGGAAGGTGGAATCTGACTAATGGTTGCCCCCAACTTTTTGCCTGGTATTTGAGTGGTTTTTGACTAGTCTGGCTGGGATCCTGCTATCCAGGACACCAGCCTATCTGCTTTCTCCCTAAAACTAATGTGAAGTACCTTAGGTACAAACTAATTGGATGCTGAGGATGCCCTGACAGTCCCTTGTAGATGGTACCCTAGGTACCCAGGGCATGGGTCCCTCAGTAGGCCTACCAGGGCTGCAGCACCTATTGTGCCACCCTGGGACAGCCATGCAAACTGACACCACCAGACCACTACTGTAGTCTGGGTAAGGTGGTGCTAGCACCCCTTACAGGGGTATAGGTATCCTATATCCCACCCCATTACAAAACATATACTCTCATAGGTCACCCCTATAGCAGTCCTTGGTAATCCTACAAGGCAGGGTGCTGAGGTATGTGTGAGGGGGGACCCCTACATGAGTAGGGCCTCTCTGCAACCTTCGTAAAATCATTACTGGGTTGTTTGTAGTGTAGCCATACCATATACTCTTAACCGCATTATAAGTCTATTGCGATATCGCGATAACTTGAGAATGGCTACACAGACCCATATCGTGTTTGGTGTCAAACATGTAGGAATCATACCCCCAGTCCAGCCATGGGCATGAGGGTACGATTCCCCCCTGCTAGAGGGGCGATATGGGAAAAGCGGCAGAATTTAGACACCAATTTAAAAGTGCACAAGTTTCACAAAATGGCTACTACCCGCCACCTACACGACCCTGGCTGGCTGTAGCTGGGGAAAACCCCAGCCTCGCCAGCTGGACAATAGGGCTCCTGTGGCAGGGAGGTGCTAGCATCTCCCCAGACAGGATAATGTGGATTGGAACAGGGTGGGTGCACCAAAAGTCCTTTCAGAGTTGCACGTAGGCAGCTGCAGAAGCCTCATTCTGCATACACCGCTTGGAACCGGTTCAGGGGCATCCTGCCCCTCGCCCAGGCGGGAAACACACAAAGGGGAGAGGGTGTAGCCACCCTTTCCCGCCTCACCTACCATTGGTGGACACTACTCTGGACACTCCCCTAATCTTGGGGATAAAGGTGAATAACGTGGCCCCAGAGCCTCAGATTAATCTTGAACTTTACAATCTTAACCTTCGACTTGCTGCTGCCCAGCTGACGGAAGAAATCTCCCTTGGGATAAAGGAGTTATCCCCCTGCTTGGCAGGCACCTGAAACACTGCAAGTGACCCGGTTGGAACTTCGCTGCTCTCACGAACGTCGACGACTTCCAGAAACCTTGAGGTGGGTTTCCAGCGCATCCCAGAGGCCAGTGAGTGTGCTCAACGAGTTTGGGCACCGTGGACCGCGTGGGTGCCGAGATCCCCAATACCCCGAGACACCGGCCACCTCTTGCATAGCACACGACCCTGACCAGTGGGGAAGTTGTGCTTTGGCCCGTTTACGAGCCAACCACTCTACAGCAATTGTGCCAAAGACCAGCGCCCTAGCCCCTTCCGGTGGTCCGTGGGTGCCCTTTTACGGGTTACACCTTGTGCCCTTTTACGCACGCCAAATTGCCGCCTCCCGCGGTCCCTTGTCTCTCGACTTGGGGGCCCTAGCGGAGGTCTAACTTTGAAAACAAGAGTTCCCCTGGTTGCTCCAGGCCTGCTCTACAGTCTCCTCGAAGGAGACCTCTCCCAGACCTCGTGGGTCTGCACTGTAGCAGATTTGTTCATTCTTCGTGGGTTGCGGTTGCCAAGGCTTAGTGGATCCAATCCGGACACTAACACCGCAGCGACCCTCATCCGACGTGGGATAGTCGCCCTCCTGAAGCTGGCCTTCCTTGAGGCCTCCCGGAGCCCGTGGCTGCAGATCCAAGCTACACCACTTTCCACCTGAAGCACCCGACATCGAAGGGCTCTTTGCTTTGAGCCTCCTGGTCACTTTGCCGTGACCCAGACTCTGTCCCCTCTGCTTTCAGGTTCTTCTTCACATCTTTGATCTTCACGGCATCATCAACGCTTTTGGCTAGCAGAACTTTTGACTATTTTCCCATTGAAAATCAGCCCGCTTCCCGACAGCAGAAACGACCTATGCACCCGGCTTCCCTGGGGCAGGTAACAGGGGTACCTCGGTACTCTCGTGGTTGTGGGCATCTCAAAAGCTTAAGTCTAAAGTTTTAACTTTGTACTCCTGCTAGAAGTATTTTTAAACTGTTTATTTCCAACCGCGACATTCTCCATAGGCTGTAATGGAGATCCCGATAGCAGCTACTTGCACTGCACGCGCCTCCCGTGGGTCCCCTTCCTCATAACCTGGGGTGGATTCTTAAGGGGCCAGCGATCCTGAATGCCCTAGGCATTGCCTGTAGAATTGTCGTGGTTCTTATACCACTTTTTTAGTATAAGGTTTGGTCCCCCCCCTGGGGCCCAATGTTAATAGTGCTATTTATTGTGTCTATCAAAGCTTGTTTGATATTGTAACTTTGCCACAGCTTCATAAAGAGACTGTGGGATTCTGTCTAGAATAAATACATATATTTTATATATATACCTGTGTGGGCTACTCTTTCATTTGGATATTCAAGAGGTTATTATGGTAAAACAATAAGCTTAACACTCCTTCAAGACTTAGCCTGAAGGCTGCTCTCCACAGCTACCACTAGGATAGCTTTCTTTAAAGGTTGTCTTAAACCTATCATCAATAAGAGTCGAATTGGACTGGTGCAAGGTGTCCCTATAACTAGGAACAGCATATGCCAGGCCAACTTCTCACAAAACTCCTCTGGTGACTTGCAAAATTCTTACAATGTACAGTAAGGGGCATTTTATTCCATACATAAAAAGACAACATCTGGACATAGACTTTTGAAATATACCTACCTGCTCCATGCGTTCCAATATGGAGGAGGTTGCCACAGTGGCTGGTGCTTCTTCTATTATCTTCTGGTGCCGACGTTGTATGGAACAGTCACGGCCAAACAAAGGGATAGCATTCCCATACTGATCAGCAAGAATCTGAACTTCCAAATGCCTGGCATGCTGAGCAAGCTTCATTACAAACACTGGAGATCCTGGGACTTCAGACTGTACCTAGGGAAAACAACATTGTATATTAAACATAAGTAGAAATTACACTGAAAGAATATATTTTAAAATCTTGTAACACAACTTTTCCCCCATGGTAGTTTTACCACAGAGCAGGATAGTGCCTAGAAGTTGCCTAACAGAAAACTGTAGACGAAAAGATGTCCATCAGTCAACAAGGATTTGGAGTCATAATGTAAACTTGAAGGCTCTCGTCAAGAGGCAGCTTGCACCAGCCCATTTCTCCTGTGAGCGCTGCCTATAACAGAACCAACTACTAACCATGCAAGTGGGGAGAGGATGTGGCGTAATGGCTCGATCTGCAGACTTATGAGCTGGGGAATCAGGCTTGAGCCTCGGCGTTGGCTCAACCTTATGCGATTCTGTTCAAATCACTTAATCTCACCATGAGAATGTGTCCTTAACTGGTGCTAATGAAAAGCGCCGAAGTTGATGATTAAGTGCCGGTACTGAGCAACGGAAACCACAGGATCAAAATAAGCACTGCCCGCTGGGCAACCAAAAAAGATTGCACACAGAGTAAACTCCAAACTATATGTACACTGTCCTCCTCAACTAATAATCAATTTTAAAATGTATATTATTTACTTTAGATTTGCTGATAGGACATGTTATGTTACCGTTATTTGTAGGGCCCGCATATCACCCAGCAGGGTATCATGCAGCCTGTAAAAGAAGGAGTACAGCCCAGTCTAGTGTGTAGTGGTAGTGCCAGGTATTTAGTTTTTCCCGGATTTGAAAAAAAGGAACTGAAGGCTCTGTGGTGGTTAGGAAGTTCAGTCCAGGCTTTAGTGAGAGGTAGGAGAAGAATCTGCAGATGTGGGGGATGCAACAAGGAGAAGGCTGACAGAGCAGAGGTGTCTGGTGGAGAGTAGAGCAGGATGCATCTGTTGAGGTAAGCTTTGGTTGTGAAGTGCCTTGTAGGTGTGGGAGAGGAGTTTAAAAAGAGGTGTCTGTGGACCTGGAGCACGTGGAGGTGTTTCAGGTTTTTAGATATGTGGGCGTTTTATAGTAAGTCTAGCAGCTGTGTTCTGTATCACTACGTGCCTATTGGTGAGTTGGGCTGTAATGCGGTTGGAGTTGCCATAGTCGAACCTGCTGATGACGAGGGCTTGTGTGACAGATCTGTGGGTGTCCAGACGGAGCCACTTGAAGTCTTTCTTGAGTATTTTCAGGGAGTGGAAGCAAGTGGAGGCGAGCAAGTTGATATGATTGGGGATGAAGATTTAGCTACCATTCATGACACCCAGGTTTCCAGCAGCATTGAACAGGCGGGGAGTTGGTCCTAGCTAAGTGGGCCACAAGCCCTCTGACCAGAGAGAGGTGTCTTTGTCAATGAGGACCATTTCTATTTTGTCGCTGTTGAGCTTGATGCAGTTTCTTTTCACCCAGTCTGCTACCGAGGACATACAGCAGAAGAGGTTTGCTTGGGCGGTGACAGTATCTTCTGATAGGGAGAGGATGAACTGACTGTTGTACGTGTAAGAGACGACAGTGAATCCATGAGAGCAGATGATGCAGTTGAGGGCGGTCATGGAAATGTTGCAGAGTGGGGCTCAGAGAGTAGTCTTGTGGGATGCCCCAAATCATGTCGGAGGGGTCAGATGAATAGAGGGTTATGATGACCATTTGAGTAAGTCTTGAGAGGAAAGAGCTGGCTTTAAAGAAGTGCTAAGCCACAAATTCCATCCTTGAGGGACTGGATGAGCATGGGGTAGGCGACCGTGTCGAATGTTGCCAAGAAATCTAGGAGGCTGAGTGCCCCTGTCTCTCCTTTGTCCTTTATGAGGCATGGTTGTGGTGATGAGGGCAGCCTCTGTGCTGTGAAAGGGTCTAAATTCCGTTTGGAAAATGCCCAGGAGGATGTTCGCATTGAGGTAATTGGTCATTCTAGTGTTGATGAGCTTGTTCATGACCTCGGCTGGATAGTGGAGGGGAGAGATGGTCCTCTTGCTGGCCAAAGTCATGGGGTCTACGGAAGGTTTTTTGAGGAGTGGTAGGATGCTGGCATGTTTCCAGGAGTTTGGGTAAGCAACTGTGGATAGTGAGGCATTAAGGATGAGGGTAAGACTTTGCACAGATAGGGTGAGTCCCTTGGTGAAGATGTAAAACGGACAGTGGTCCGAAGGGGCACCTGGGTGGTTGGAGCACATGGTATTGGCACTTTCCGGTCTGGTGATGGTTGGCAAGCGGGTCAGTGTGGTATCAAAGGTGTTTGATGAGAGTACAGGGCTTCACAAGTGGAGAAGGTCAGCTGTGGGTAAAGTTATTGGAGATGCTGTTAATTTTATTCATTAAGTAGTTTTCCTGTGATTGTCATGGAGCTGGCAGATGGGAATGAGAATTCCTTCATGATGGTAAAGAGCTCCTGGGTAGTGTTGGCGTTGTTATAGCTCTGTTCTGAGGGCACCGGTAGATTTGAGGCACTGGTGGTAGATTCGGAGGGCCAACTTATAGGAGTCTGCCAGTGTTGATGTGGGAGTGACACCACAGTTATTTCAGCTTCTTGCAGCAATACTTGAAGAGGTTGTGGAGCTGACTGTGCCAATTTCCAAGGCCATGTGTTGTAGCTGGTGCAAGGCAAGACCACTGCCATGTCCACAGCCAGGCTAAGCTGAATCAGGTTTTGGTGAAAAAAGTCCTGCAGAATGTCCCAAACTTCCATGGTGTGCTTGGCGAGAGAGCAGGTGTTGAGGAGAAGACAACTACAGGTTGTTTGTGTATTGTATGTGAAGTAGGGGAGGGCTTGGTGTGGCTGCAGTTGCAGTGTGCTGAGGTGGTGGAGAGCAGTGAGTGAGGGTCAGCCCAAGAGCGGAGACAGGCAGAGCAGGAGAATGCACATTCTTTACGTGTGGGGGAGGCCCGGGAGCAGGGGTGGGGTCAGCCATCGGTTGTTTTGGTTTTTGCTTTCGTTCTCTGGTGTGCAACAAAATGAATAAAAAGAGATTTAAGAAAATGTGGTAAGAGGTAAGAGCAGGAAAGCAGAGTGAGGCACAGTGGGAGAAGAGCAAGAAAAGTGAGGGAGGAGCACAGAAGTTGCGAAAAGGCAGAAAAAGTAGCAAAAGAACCAGAAGAGGCAAAAAAAAGAAAGAAAGACAGGCGTGTCAAATGTCACCGGTCAATCTCCACACATGATAGGAGTAGGTTGTGCAGCCTCAGGCCGGAGAATAAATACTGCTGCTGTGAAAGAGGTCCTCCTAAAGAGGAAGCTGAATCTGAGAATAGATGCTCATGGAAAAAAGTTCTGGATACCACACCGCCCTCGCCTAGTACAGAGCCACTAGGATGACATGGGCCCGGTCTTTCCTGATCTTTTTCAGCACACTGGCCAGAACAGGGAGGGGGCAGAACCGTATACAGAAGTTTAGATCCCCAATGCTTACAGAAGGCATCTCCGAGGGATGACTCCTTGGGTACCCCAACTGCAAAGGTTTTGACAGTGCACATTCTGTGGTGGCGAACAGATGAGCCCGGGTTTTCTTCATTCCTCAGAGATGCCCTGTCCCACATCCACATTTAAAAGCCATTTGTGATGCACTATGAACCCAGAGTTGAGTTTTTCTGCCCTGGTGTTTAAGGATAATGACAGGTGCTGGGAGATCAGGGTAACGTCCTGAGGGTTCAGACATTTCCAGAGGCAAAGGGCCTCCTGGCACAGGATCCACAACCTCACCCCACCCTGTTTGTTGCTTTACCACATAGCAGTTGTGTTGTCCGTGAGACCTTGCACCTGTTCCCCCTTGATGCTTGGGAGGAATGCCTTTAGTGGCAAGTGAATTCCTCGTACTCCAACAAGTTAATATAGAGGTGAGCCTCAACCGAAGGCCAGAGTCCTCCGATGTCCACCTCTGCCATAAAAGCTTCTCAGTCCTGCAACGATGCATCCATTATGACCATTAGCTCTGGGTGAGAGAGGAAGAGGGATCTGCTGCTGGTCTATCATAGTCGACCAACCACTAGTGAAGTTTTTTGGCAGTCTCCTACAACACACAGATGGATTCGGATAAGTCCCCTTGATGTTGAGCCCACAGTCTTCAGATTCAACTGCAGAGCCCACATGTGTCACCGGGCATAGTCCTCAAGCAGTACGCAGGGTGCCAAGAGGCCCCAATGCCTCAGATCCACTCTCACTGAGACCCATATCAAAGGTGGAAACATCAGGTCATAGCCTGGGCTTGTTGAGGCAGAAGGATGGCTCAGAAAAGCACCATGCCCAGGATGGCTTTACTTAGGGGAGCCGTTGTGAATGAGTCAGGTGGTATCGGGACGTTGATGGAAAAGCCCAGCGATGCCAACAGGTTCGCCATCATCTGAAGGTGGCTTAAGACCGTTTGAGGTGAACAAGGCTTAAGCAGCCAGTCATCAAGGTATGGGAAGACTGGTATTACAAACCTCTGCAGATGGACTTCAACAACCACCATCATCTTTGTGAACACCCATGGGGTGTTGGGAAGGCCAAAGGAGACCACAGTGAAGTGAAAGTGCTCTTAGCCTACCCTAAACTACAGATAACGTGTGGAACCGTAAGTCGGTGATGTGAAAATATGCGTCCTGCAAGTCTAAAGTTGCCATCCAGTCTGCTGGATACAGAGGAGACAGAACTTGGGCCAGTATGAGCATTTTGTAATTGTTCTTCTGGAAAAAGTTTAGAGGGTGAAGGTCTAGGATGGGTCAGAGGCCTGCATCCTTTTTCAGCAGCAGAAAGTAACACGAGTAGCAACCATACCCAATCTGATGCCAGTCCCCTCCGTACTGCTCATTTGGCTGAGAACAGAATGTACTTTTCTTTTTTATGACTTGATACACATGTTTTTTTACATTCTGTAAACCAACTTTCTAATGGTCAGAAAAATCACAGTTGTCTTATTTTTCAATTCAATATTGTTAACAAAGACATTTACACAATAATCGATATCTAAAAACCATTGATCAGATTGATAATATGGGGAGACTGGCGGCTTGTTGTCAAACTACGCGCGTTTCGGCATAGGCCTTCGTCAGGACTCCGTCTCAGTGGTTGCTGAATGGAAAATACACAACAGTGTAGTCTGGAGTTAATATGCCTGTATGGATAGATATGCTGATATACTAGACTAGCAGGTGCCATTATTTATTATTTTAACTTTATCATCCGTGGCGCTCCACCATGGGCCTCCCATCTAACCACCCCAGCAGAAGAATTTCTGCTGGCATCCCCACCCCCCCCTCCTCCTCCCCCCCCTTTTGGCAATCCCATGACGAGCCATCGGGCGCGCTGGAAGCCATTTGCTTCCAGCGCACTGAAGATGCAGGTAGGTTTTTCTTGCTTTTCGGAGGAGGGGGGGTTGAGTGTGTTGCACAGAGGCATCAGAGAGAGAGGAAACAGTTTTTCCTCTCCCCGATGCTTCTTTTCAGGGCATACCTGCTGCACGATCGCGCATGGCCCCACTAGCAATAGAGATTTATTTTTTTTGTAAATGGCAGCGGCCCCTTGGCCAGGGGTCACTTCCAAAGGGGGGCATTTTCTATCAGCTGTTTTCTGACCCAGGGGCAAATTGGGCCTAATTTGAGGCCCATCTGCCCCTGGGGGGCAGAAAAAACCACGAGCACCAGGGAAATTTCATCATTCTGCATGGGAACGATCCCTTGGGCAAGGATCACCCCCATTGGGGATTCATTGTTTAGAACCTTTTCGGCTTATTCTGCCCCATGCCCCCCCCCCCCCCTTCCCAGAGGAGGATTGGCCCTATTTGAAGGCCCATCTGCCCCCGACGGGGACGCGGGGAAGAAAACCCACTAGCACCAAGGATTTCTTCTTTTTATGTTTGGGGGTGGTCCCTTGGGCAAGGATCGCCCCTACTGAGGCTAATAACTTTTTTGTTGTACTTTTGGCATTTTTCCGCCCCCTAAGGGGGCAAATCGGCCCTATTTTTAGGCCCACTAGCACTAGGGATATGTATATATTTATGTTTGGGGTGGCCCCTTGGATAAGGGTTGCCCCAATGGGATGGGGCATCGATTATTATTTACTTCTGTCCCCCTCGGTGGCAGATTGGCTCTACTTGTAGGCCCATCTGCCCCAAGGGGGACAGAATAACACTAGACACTAGGAAAAGTTTTTGTGTGTGTCTGGAGAACGGCTGACAGTGTGTATGGACTGGCATTTGGTAGTGACATAGTGTTTTCTAATGTTAATTGTTTTTTATTTCTTGTCATTTGTTGGGATTGTAATGTTTTATTTCTTCTTTTTATTCTAGTTCAAAGCTTTTGCTCTTTTGACTGATATTCCACGTTGCGGTTTCGTCACTGGTAGTTCTGCAGTTAATGTAGTTGCATGTGTTTGGTAAGGAAACATTTTTTGAATTAATTACTCTAAATGAGTATCATTTACCTGCATGAATGTATTTTTTGTAAATGGTCTAATAGTAGCAGTATGTTTAGCTTCTGTTTTATTGTGTATGAAAATCTTTTTGCATTTGTGCTCAATGTTTATTGTGTTGTCTTACGAGTAATTTATTTTGTTTTTTTCCTTTCTAGTGGGATATCATTGGTTTTTGCGGTCTCTCTGCAGAGTAGGTGCTGGTGAGTCTAGCTGTCTCTGGCAAGTGAGTGGTATAGTTTGAGTATATAGATCTCTGTGATATACCCACTCTTTGTTTATTACTTATTTTGCACAGTGTTGGTTGTTGTTGACTTGTCTGTGAAGTTTCCTTTCTTTGTATGGATTATCGCTAGCTACAGGATGACTGCTCAGCAGGGTGTTGGCATGCTTTCGAAGCTTCCTCTGACCATGTGTCACAAGACTTCTAGCCAGCGTTCTATAAATGACCAGGACGACAATATCCTCCCTGACCATGCCATGCCTTTTTTATCCTTCCGGAACAAGAATCTTCTGACATCATCGTTCAAACCATCAGTAAAGCAGTATGGGCCCTTTAAGAACCACCATGTCAGCGAAGAAAAACCCGCCCTAAAGGAATGTGCGACATACAGCGTGTTCGTTCCTTGATCCTATGAGGAATAATAACATAAAAGAGGAGGATTCAGGAAGACGCGGTGTGCTTGCTGGATTTAGGAAGATGCCGGAAGAAGACGCCAGTGACGGGTCCGACCAGCGGGAGTCAAACATTGCACCAAACCCGGGAGACAACGGAGGAGAAAGAGCTACGGAGGCAGCGTCTGCCTTTCCAGATGAAGAGAAAAGGCTCCAGCGACAGCACGCAGAAGCAAGCCATGTTCCTGGAGGAGCGTGGCTAACAGAGGTACGGGCTCGCGTAAGGGCACAAAGGGGGAGGCGGGCTGCTGACGCAGAGTAAACCGTGCATGTTTTTGAAAGTCCCTGCCTGCAAATTCCCTTCCCCCATCACAAATGGTGAATAGTTCTCTTTAATGTTTAAAGTGCCCTCACTTCCCTCCTTTAACAACCAAAACCCGAGACAAGGTCTCTGATTTCGTTTCCGTATTTTGTTTTCTTATTTTGACCCTTCTGAATGGAAGAAGAGCCAAGGCAAGAGTAGTGGTGCGGACGAAACAAGCAGAAGACGCCTGAGCCAATCCCCTGCATACCTTTAAAGGATGGAACCGGTTTATTTGCTTGAATAAACAATAAAGACAGAACTAAAGGAAAACCTAGTCTCAACTCCATCTTTTTCCAACTCCCCTGGCGACACCATGGTTCAGAGCCTGACTCTGCATCTCAGGCAGAGGAGGGAGTGGAAGATTCTTGCAGTGAATTTTCTGTCTGAGAGGAATCATCTGATGATAAAGCCACTCTCAGTGCAGATGAAGTGCCTGTTTTAAAGGAGGCTGATAGTGCTGATAGGAGGATGTGCCGATAGTGCAGCAAGAGCCATCTGGATTGCAGCCTGGGGCTGCAAGGCTTCCCATTGGACGAGCTGACCTCTAGGTTGCCCCAGACATGGTGCAGCCAGCACTGCCTGCCTTTACTGGTGTTGCAAGGTGTAGAGTGGATACTGAAAACATGCTGCCTTTACATTTTTTCCAGATCTTTATGTATAATGTATTTTTTGACGAGATGGTTAAGCAGACTAAATGTATGCTAAACAGTATTTGAGGGAAACAGTGCCAGACTTGGGCCCTACTCTAGAGCTACCCAGTGGATTCCCACAAATCTGGATGAGTTGAAGAAGTTCTTGGGTTTAACTTTTTTGATGGGCTTCATAAGGAAGCCATTGATGTCTTTATATTGGTCTACTAGTCCCTTGATAGCAACGGCTATATTTCCTGCAATCATGAGTCGTGATCGGTATTTGCTTCTGCTTCGGATGCTGCATTTTGTCAATAATAGTTTAGCGTTGCCACGAGATCACACTGAATGAGAGCGTCTTTTTAAGATTTGGCCTGTCCTTGATCACTTTGTCGATCAATTTTCTGAGATCTATGCTCCAGGGATAGAAATAGCTGTGGATGAGTCTTTGGTCTTGTTGAAGAGCCACTTGGTTTATAGGCAGTACATTCCTAGCAAGAAGTCACGTTATGGAATTAAGATGTATAAGCTGTGTGAGAGTAGGACTGGATAGGTCTACAATTTCAGGGTATACACTGGTAGGAATTCCAGGATTGACCCCCCCCGGTTGTCCGTCCATTATCGGAGTGAGTTAGAAAATTGTGTGGGAATTTGGTAGAGGACTTTTTAACAAATTTCACCATTTATATGTAGGTAACTTCTACAGTGGTATTATGTTGTTCAGGGAATTGTTGAAAGTGGACACCACTGCTTGTGGCACAATCCGCTCTAACCGTAAAGGTTTTCCCAAAGAACATGTTTATCAAAAGCGTGAGAGAGGACAGTGCAGTGCTTTGCGTAGTGATGAACTTCTAGCTGTGAAGTTTGCAGAAAGGAAAGATGTCTAAATGCTGAATACCATCCATGATGAAAGTACTTCACCTGTGACTGTTTGGGTCAGGCTCCTGAAGTGCGCAAACCTGTGTGCCTTTTAGACAAAAATAGGCACATAGGTGGTCTTTGGAAGTCTTACATTTGGTATAAGAAGTTGGATATCCATTATTTCCACTTAGTAGCTTTTAACGATTTTGTTGTGTTCAAGAATTGTTCTCCAGAATCAAGGATAACTTTTGTTAAGTTTCAGGAGTCTGTGATAGGCAGCCTTGTTGTAGTGGAACAGGCAAGTGTTCCTAGAATTGGAGTGGTGGAGGATGTGGCTAGACTGAAAGATCACATTTTTTCTGATCACATTCCTTCCACTCCCAAAAAAGACTTTCCCAGTAGGAGATGTAGAGTCTGTAAGCAAAGAGGTGCACAGAAGGAGACTATTAAGTATTGCCCCAACTGTCTTTCTAACCTGCACTATGTGTGCCTGCTTGTTTTAGAATATGCCACACACAAAAGAGTTTTTGGGAGCATCTATAAGTGTAAAAGTGAACTGCTTGTTCAGTATTGTTTTATATGTTTTGTTCAGTTCATTGTTGGCATTAGTGCAATTTATTTAGTTAGAGCTCATGTGTTTGTAGTTTTGTATCTACTTACAATTTGTTTTCTTTTTGTAAAAAAAAAAAAAAAAAAAATTGATGGCGATGTGCATGGACTGGTACTTGACTGGCGGTGTGCGTGGATTAGTGCTTGGCTGGCGGTGTGCGTCGACTAGCGCTTGGCTGGTGGTGTGGGTGGACTGGCGCCTGGCTGGCGGTGTGCATTAACTGGCGCTTGGCTGGCGGTGTACGCATAGCGACTTGCTGCTGGTCACCAGACACACAATCACCTCCCCTCAAACGTCAGTCCACACAATCCGTCAGACGGTGTGGCTGCTGTGTCAGGTAAGTGGGTGCAAGAAAGTGATGAGCCCTTGAATGGCGCAGTCTGTTGATGTGAGTTTTGTAATATGCTGGGCTCGCGGCTAGTGGTGTGAATTGTTTGGTGTGTCTCACACCTATGAAAGGTGTATGAATGGCCACGAGCTGCAAGTTACTGGTTCAGTATTTTGTCCTTTCAATTATAAACAGTGCATTTAATTTTTGGGAAATCTCTTGTTAATAAGAGTTTATATATTGAACCGTCACTCACCTTCATGCCAAATCAAACCAGCATGTGTGTGTGCTTGAGGAATAGATGGTTGTGGAGTAATAATGGTCTGTTCTGTCTTTCTCTGCCAAGGTGTACATTCTCTCTAGGGAAAATCTACCAACTCTAGATATTTTCGTAAATTAAACACACAGGGTCACGGTGGTGTCTCTCTCGTGGAGCCCAACAAGTTTTTGTATCCACAATTTCCTGCAAACCTCAAAATGGGACTAAAGTCACATATTTTCCTTTTATTACTGTGCCATCATTTTCCAAAATCAGAATGAACACAAATTTCCTACCACCCAGCGTTTCCCCAGGTCTCCCGATAAAAATGGTACATCACTTGTGTGGGTAGGCCTAGTGCCCGTGACAGGAATTGACCCAAAATGCAACGTGGACACATCAGATTTTTTCAGTGAAAACTGCCCCTTTTTAAGCAATGTGCCTAACTGTGGATTTTGTACCCTAGCTCAACCAGCACTTTGGGAAACCTAGCATACCTGTCCATTTTTGAAAACAAGACACCCAGGGGAATCCAGGATGAGGAGACGCTTTCTTCTGCAGCACTTTTCCCCCTGCCCCCCCAAAAAAACAGTCTTTTAGCTGTATTTTGGCCAATTTCCCAGTCCCCTCCAGGGGAATCCATAAATACTGAGCACCTTTAGAATCAAATTTGACGTGGAAACCTTATGTGGACAAAAGGTTACGGGGGCCTAATCGCGAACTACTCCAAATAGCCAAAAAAGGCTGAGTACGGGGGAGGGGGGGGGGGGGGGGGAGGCCTAGCAGCAAAGGGGTTAAAGGGAGGGGTAGAGGCTTCTAGCTGGATTGTGTTGGGTTGAGAACCTCTATAAACGCATTGGTTTGGTCCTTTAGCACCCTCAGTTGCTCTCCAAGTTGTCGCAAAGAACGCGGACTCCTCAGTAGCCCTAGGGTTAGGTAAAGATAGACCACTATCTGGCGAAGTGTCCAGACCACTGGTCATCAAATATGTTGCATCACCCTCATAATGGTTGTCATCTTCATAATCAGTATTGAATAGTTTCTTACCTGTCGGTGTAGTTTTGCAGCTTGAAGATCTTTCTGGATTCACTATGCTGTGCATTGTTCCGCGATCTTGTGGTTGGGTCCGGATTCGTAGTCTTTTCTTTGGTTTTTTTCTTTTTTTTTTGTAGCCCAGGTGGGTGTCGACGACCACCATTTGGTGCACCTCCCGTGACGTCGTAGTGCTTCCTGCAGAAGTCCCACCTTTGGGGCGCCATCTTCGGGTTCTTTTTTCCCTTTTTTTTTTTTTTTTAACCCTAGGCGATTGATTAATTCTTCTTGTCCATTTTTCTGTAATTTTTCATTCCTTCTGATCTTTTCCATTTCACCCCCTCTTCCTCCAGCCTCATCTTCCTGGCGGAGGTGGGTGGGTTCGCTAGTGAATCCAGAAAGATCTTCAAGCTGCAAAACTACACTGACAGGTAAGAAACTATTTGTTTTGCAGCGTGAATCTTTCTGGATTCACTATGCTGTGCATAGACTTTGTAGCGGTTTTCCTAATTTTGTGGCGGCTGGGTGGTAGATGAGCGTTGGTCGTTGAAAATGTGTTGAAGCACCTTCTGTCCAACCTGTGCTTCCTTGTTCATCTGAATGTCCACGCAGTAGTGTTTCGTGAACGTGTGCACAGATGCCCAAGTTGCCGCGAGGCACATGTCCTGGATGGGCGTGTTCGCCAGGAAGGCCACGGTGGCCCCTTTCTTCCTTGTGGAGTGAGCCTGAGGCCCCTCCGCTAGCTCCTGTCCAGCCTGTTTGTGGCAGAATTGAATAGTGAGGGCAATCCACCTAGCGATGGTGCCCTTAGTCACTGGCCTACCCATGAAGCTAGTAGCAAAGGACACAAACAGCTGCTTCGACTTCCTGAGTTCCTTGGTTCTCTCAATGTAGTGCATCACCGCTCTTCTTGCGTCGAGGGTGTGCAGGGCCTTTTCTGCGTTTGAAGTCGGGTTTTGGAAGAAACTTGGTATCTGAATACTCTGATTCATGTGGAACGCCGACACCACCTTGGGCATGAAGTGTGGGTCTGTTCTCAGGACTATTCTGTCCTTGTGAATCTGAATGTAGGGTTCCTGTAGTGTTAGTGCTTGAAGCTCGCTCACCCTGCGTAGTGAGGTTATGGCCACCAGAAAGGCCGTTTTCATCGTCAACATCTGCAGTGTGGCCTTGTGAATGGGTTCAAACGGTGCCTTCATGAGCTCCGTCAGAACCACGTTCAGATTCCATGCCGGCGGCGGCAACCTTTTCGGGGGGGCCATCCTTTTGGCTCCTTCCATGAATCTCTTCACCACCTGCGAGGTGAAGAAACTTCCACCCTTTTCACCTCTGGTGTAGGCCACGATTGCCGCTAGGTGTACCCTTAGGGAGCTCGAGCAGAGGTTACTCTTTAGAAGGTGTGTGAGGTACCTCAGTACTGTTGAGTCTCTTGTCATTCTGTTTTGCAGGCCCTTTTTCCTGCACCACACAGTGAATCTCTTCCATTTTGCGCTGTAGCATTTTAGTGTAGTTGGTTTCCTTGCCTCCCGTAGCACTCGCATAGTGCTCGGAGGCAATCTTAGGTGTGCGAACTCTAGGTCTTCAGGAGCCATGCCGCCAGGTTGAGGGTCTCTGGCTCTGGGTGCAGGACCTCTCCGTTTTGCATTGAGAGCAGGTCCTTCCTCCTCTCGAACCTGTATGGATTGCCTTGTGCCATTTCTTGAATTTGTGAGAACCATGTCTGCCTCGCCCACTGCGGAGCCACTAGGATCAGAGTCATGTTGCTGGTTCTGCACTTGTCGAGCACTCTGTGCAACAGGGGTATCGGTGGAAAGGCGTAGGCAAATGTCCTCGACCAGCTTATCCATAGGGCATTTCCCTGGGATTGCTGATCTGGTTGCCTGGACGCGAAGCTTTGGCATTTTGCATTGTGGCGTGTTGCAAATAGGTCTATTGTGGAAGTTCCCCATCTCCGGAAGAGTTTCTCCGTTTCCTGGCCATTGAGCTCCCACTCGTGCGATGCCGAGGTCTGCCTGCTTAGCCAGTCTGCCTCCACATTGTCCTTCCCCGGTAGGTGAATTGCCAGTAGATCTATCCTGAGAGGTATGGCCCATCTCCAAATCTCCTGAGCTAGAGAGGAGAGAGGGAACGACTGTGTCCCCCCTTGTTTGTTGATGTAGAACATTGCCGTGGTGTTGTCTGTTTGAACCAACACCCTCTGGTTGTACAGGTGCCTCTGGAATGCCTTCAGGGCTAGCAGGATTGTTTTCAACTCGAGGTAGTTGATATGGCCAACCGCATCTGCTGGAGCCCACAGACCCCTCACTCTGAGGTTGTCCATGTGCGATCCCCATCCCTTTTGCGATGCGTCCGTGGTAATGGTCACTGTTGGGATTGGTGGTGTCAGGCTTCTCCCTGCTGTCATGTTGTCTCTGTTCCACCAAGTCATCTCCTCCTGCACTGCGTGCGTAACAACCACTAGATCCTCCCAACTTCCGTTTGCTTGTGACCATTGCTGTTGTAGCCATTCCTGGAATGGTCTCATGTGCAGGCGTACATTCGGCACCAGCTGGATACACGACGCCATCATCCCCATCATCTTGCTCACAGCCCTCACTGTCAGAGCTCGCCCCTTCTGGTAGGTCCGCGTCTCCTTCAGTAGTGCATCTGTCCTCCTGTCGCTGGGCACTACTGTACTGTTGAGGGAGTTGATTTTCGCCCCCAGGAAAATCTTCACCTGTTCCGGTTCCAGCGATGACTTGCCCCAGTGGATCGAGAACCCCAGATTCGTGAGGGTGTCTGTTACGCGTTTTGCGTGCCTCTCGCACTTCTCGCGTGAGTTTGCCTTGACCAGCCAGTCGTCTAAGTAGGGGTAGACATGGATTCCCTGTCTTCGTAGGTGGGCCGCGACCGCCGACAGGCATTTTGTAAAGACCCTTGGTGCCGATTTTAATCCGAAGGCCAGGGTTGTGAACTGGTAGTGTTCCTGTTCGATGTTGAATCTTAGAAGGCCCTTGTGTCTTCTGTTTATTGGGATGTGAAGGTAGGCATCCTTGAGGTCCAAGGTGACCATAAAGTCCCCGTCTCTTATTTGGGGCAGTACCTCCTGCAGCGAAGTAATTTTGAACTTCTGCGTTCTGATGAACTTGTTTAGGTAACGCAGGTCCAGGATGGGTCTGAGGTTTCCGTCTACTTTCGGGACCACGAAGTAGTTTGAGTAGACCCCTTTGTTGCGTTCTCTGAACGGCACTGCCTCTATGGCTCTCTTTTCTAGAAGTTTCCGTGTTTCTTCTCTGAGTAGTGCCAGTTCTTGGGCCGATCTCTGTCTTCCCTTTGGTTTCCTGTTTGGAGGTCTTTTCTCCAAATCTACGCAGTATCCGTACTGCGTGATGTTCCGTATCCACTTGTCTGTGGTTATACGCCGCCACTCCTGAAGGTAGAACCTCAGTCTTCCGCCTACTGGTGTTGTATGCTCGTAGGCTTTTGAATATTCTCTTCCCCCTGATGTTACTTTTTTGCGCCTCACCCTTGGGGGCATGACAAGGGTAGGCGTCCTCTTGCGTGCTGAGTCACTTTGATGAGGGCTGTTCGCCCCCTCTCCTCCTTTGGCCACGTCCGTTCCCTCTCCCGCGAAAGGACTGGCCCCGAGGTTGGTACTGCCAGTTTTGCTTCTGCTGACCTTGTCCGTGACTTTCACCCTGCTGACCCTGCTGGAACGTCTGGTGCGACGGCCCCTGCTGGCTTCCTCCCCTACCGTAGGGTCTCCTCGAGGGATTGCCTCGCCTCATTCCCCTCAGCTGTAGGGCCCCCATGGACCTCGCCGTTTTGTTTTCTTTTTTCAGCTGGGTGAGCTTCTCGTCCACTGTTGCTCCGAACAGTGTCTCTCCGTTGAAGGGGGTGCCAAGGATGTTGTTCTGCACCTCCGGGTTGAATCCCGAGATTCTTAGCCATGCATGCCTTCTCTCGGTGACCTCTATGGCCATGAGTCTTGCTGAAGTCTCTGCCCCGTCCAACGCCGTCTTTATACAGGAGTTGGCGATGTTCTTGCCTTCGTCTATCAGGTGTGAGGCTCTCTGGCGGTATTCTTCGGGGAGGTGCTTTACTAGCTCCCCCATCTCGTCCCAGTGCTGGTACTGGTGTCTATTGAGGAGTGCATTGGAATTCGCCATGCGCCAGTGCATTGCGGTGTTCCTCTCGACCCTTCTTCCTGTGAGGTCTATCCTCCTGCTCTCCTTATCAGGTGGTGGGCCCGAAGTTGCTGGTACGTTGGCCCTTCTCCTGGCCGTGGAAGCTATGATGGAGTCGGCGGTCACACTACCCTTGATGTAAGGGGGGTCCAGGGAAGAGTGCTTATATTTCTTCTCTGTCCTGGGCGTGATCGACCGGCAGGTCGCTGGTTCCTTGAAGGCTTCTCTCCCCTGATTCATCACACTTTGTAGCATGGGGAGGAACTGGCTCCTTGTCTGGATGGGGAGCAGGGTCTCGAGGAGAAAATCGGCTTTCGGCTTCTCCTCGTCGAGTTTGACGCCGAAGGCGGTTGCTGCGCTCCTGACCACCATATTGTACACCCCGATGTCGTCGGGTGGCGAAGGCCTCGAAGGGTACGTGTCCACGGGCTCCTCCGGGTTTTCGGTGTCGAGATCCTGCCATTCGATGTCGTGGCTGGTAGATGGCGCCGAGTCGTAGAACGACTGTTGGTCTTCTTCCTCGGCTTCTCCATCATAATAGGCCTCTTCTTCCTCTTCGAGATCCCTTGTTAGTCCTTCGGTGTCGAATTCGTCCTCGACCTCGACGACGTCCGCCGATGAAACCGTTGGAATCTTGAATTCCTTTATCTTGGCGTCGAACTCCTTCTTCCTTTGAAGGATGTTCTCCATTTCGGCCTCGAGCCGCCTCTTCTTTTTCTCCATCTCGGAGATGCTTTCGGCGTCGACCGCGGGTCTTTTCGATGAAACTTGCGTCAACGTCGACAGTTCTTTCAGCGTCGATCGGCCAGTTTCCTGGGTGGTCTTCGACGACCCTTGCTTTTCGGCGTCTTTCGGCACCAGGGAGTCCTTTTCTAAGGATCCGCTCGGCCTCTTGTCCATGGTTCCCCCTTTGGTCGTCGAAGTTTTCGGCGCCGG
The DNA here is from genome assembly GCF_964204655.1 of Triturus cristatus. Lineage (NCBI taxonomy): Eukaryota > Metazoa > Chordata > Amphibia > Caudata > Salamandridae > Triturus > Triturus cristatus. Next base: position 209,754,900 of record NC_140594.1, on the reverse strand, counting down.
GGCTCCCTTCATGGACTTAGACTCTGATTTTCTCGAGTCACCATCGTGTTTTCGAGGTGCTTTCTGTTTTGCGCTCGACGATTCTTACCTAGTCTTCTTTTTTCTTGTCGGTCTCTACGACCGTGAAGTTTTCGGCTGTCTCGGTGACGTTGTCCTCGTCGTCCGTGGAGAGGCCCAGATCGTAGAGCGACGGGGCCTTACCCTTGCCATCCATGCTGGCGTTGGCTCTTCTCTGCCGATCTCTCACCCTGAGCGTCTTCGGCGCGAAGGCTGAGCAGGCGTTGCAGTCCTTACTCTGATGTTCGACCGGTAGGCAGAGGTTGCAGACCGGATGCTGGTCCTTCTGCGCGAACTTGTGGTGGCAGTTTGGGCAGAACTTGAATGGAGTCTTGTCCATTGCGCTCAGGGCCTCTGAGTGCGCATTCTCCAAGGTCGTCGAAGAAAAAGGGCGCTGAACCTCCTTTCTTCGCGCTCCTGATGAAATCTCTTCCTTTCCTGTGATATCCTCTAGTATTTATCGACGAAACTCGCTTTTCTTTCTTCTTCCTTCGAGTGTAATTCTGGAGCTTCCCGATGACGATCCAGACCCAACGGCGGAAAAAAGAATCTGAAGATGGCGCCCCAAAGGTGGGACTTCCGCAGGAAGCACGACGACGTCACGGGAGGTGCACCAAATGATGGTCGTCGACGCCCACCTGGGCTACAAAAAAAAAAACAAAGAAAAGACTACGAATCCGGACCCAACCACAAGATCGCGGAATAATGCACAGCATAGTGAATCCAGAAAGATTCACGCTGCAAAACCAGTATTAAATAGTTGTACACAAGTGCGTGGTTCAGCATAATGTTGAGTCCTGGGCAGTGGGGCATGGTTGAGTCAGATAGAACTATTGGCACAGTGTCCGGCGTCAGTTAAGTCAGTATCAGCGTTGATGCTTGAGTTGGTTGCTTCGGTCATGACGTCTAAAGTGGCGCTGAATGTGGCGCCAAGGGTGAAATAATGGCTGGAGCCAAAGCTGGAGCTGTTGGTGCTGAGACCAGGGAAGTTGTTGACCTGTGAGGTCGAGGGGCACAGTAGGCACTGATGAAGAATCCGCCGACTGAAACCCAACTGGGAGCACCCTCTGATCCATGGGGCTCCAAGTTGCTCCAGAGGGATCTGGTGCCACACCAAAAATCTCCTCCACAGCTAGCTTTAGTTGCTGTAGCTGCTATGGCATCACTGTCTATTAAGGAACAGGCTGAAGAGGGACTAGTTTCGGAATCAGCTCCGCCTGATGGAAAAGGTGCTTGGTGGTTCGTGAGACAGGATGAAGACCCTCGTTTTTATATGTTATGTTTTTGGTGTGACTTTTTAGACTTACCAGAGCCCTTTGACCTCAATGACAACTGATAACGGGAGCACATCTGTGCCCTTGACTTTGACCAGGATCACCATACCCAAGAGTTCAACCCTGGAGGCTTTTTTGATCAAATGAGTTCTCGGCAACAATAAGCTTGGCCGCAAGTTTGCGGGTTGCCTTCTAATTCATGACGACGCAACATGGGCACAGCAGCAAGTCATGTTTGGGGCGGAGGCACCATAGCCAGGCGTTATTAGTGTCTCACACAGATATCTGTTGGCTACAGTCATAACATGGCTTAAAATCTGTAATCTTCAGAGGTAACAATGCACTCTAGAGAAAATGTAGGAGAAAAAATCTGTCAGATATGACCGGATTCAAGCTCTGGATTCACATTAGCAGGATTGGTAAAAAGAAGGAACTGACGCCTGTGCAAGGAGATGGCGCTGATTGATATATTGGCCCTGAGGTCATGTACGGGGAGGGCCAGACTAGACGTGGAGCCAAACAATACAACCTGCCGATGTGCAAAGGAATTGCTACGAATGTTTTTTGGATCAAGTCTGGCACCTGGGGAAATTCACAAAGTAAGGAATCTGTGGTAAGAAGTCAATATCAGAAGCCCATATTTCCAGAAAATAAGCATAATGGGAAATTGGCAAGTACAGGACTAGGGTAAATGTGTTACTTTACATTTTTGTTTTTATTTTTTCTTAAAGTTTTACCATGTGAAATCATTGATTCCTTTATATCGCCTTAAAAAGGTGTTTCAGACCCATTTCCAAACTGGACCATTAATTAAAAAAAGAAACAAGGGAAAAATGCCTACTTGTCTGTAGAAATTAGGGAAATCCTCAGCAGTCTCTGCTTTTCGAATTCCCTTGCCACCGCCACCTTCTGATGCCTTGATCATCACAGGGTAACCAATTCTTTCAGCAGCCTTAAAGAGTGTTAGAAACATTTCCAATCAGTTGATTTCACTGCTTAACACAGTACACAATCAAAACCAGAAATTATTGAGCCCAATGCGCTTGCTAGCTTCTAGTAATTAATCTCTTACCTCAAGGCCTTCATCCACATCTCTCACACAGCCACGCTCGTACATCTCTGAGGGAACACTGACTATTTTCTGCAGCTCATAATCTTCTGCGGTCCATTCCACCACTAGATCTGTTTGTAAAGAGCAACATTAACAACTGCAGTGACAGAAATACAAATGGCATCCAGACAAAGCATGCAACACAGAGACATCAAGCAGATTATGTGTAGTACTTGTTACGAAAATACTTCTGTCTAAATGATACGTCAGAAGTGAAGAACACATCTTGAGCAGATATTTGTACTACTTAAAGGAAGAGAGAAGCTGAGTGAAACAAAGTGAGAAAAAGAGATACCAGAATGAAAAAAATAGGCAGAGAAGGACAAGTTTCTTACCTTCAGTAATGCCTTATCTGCTAGAGACATCACCTAGCTGCAGATTCCTTACCTGTGAACTTCAAGGCATCAGGATCGATCTGGTAAATTTTTGATAGCAGTACCCCCTGTGCACCGGTAGGTGACGTAGATCACCTCTGAGTGACACCTTCAGAAAGAGCCTCAAGACCTTGCTCTTCAGCTGACTCGGAGCTGCAGGCCCCCTGCCACCCCCCAGCACTTTGAGACCCTCACTGGTAAGTAGCGGGCTTCACAAATCCCCGATTGAATGGTTGCATGCATTGAGTTCGTCATCGGCATGACATCTGCGTCGTCTATATAGGCGACGCTGCGGCACACTGACATCAGTACTTAACATGACTAACCACGCCAGAAGCGCGGAGCCATGTAGTGACTGACCATGGTGCGTTAAAAGCAACTAGGGCCCTGAAGAACAGCTCTTCCCACTAAAAACGAATCCGCAGTGCGGGGAGGATGGGTTGATCGGTAAGGAATCTGCGGCTAGATGATGTCTCTACCAGATAAGGTGTTACCGAAGGTAAGTAACTTGTCCATCTGATATAGACATCTAGCCGCAGATATCTTACCTTTGAACAGATGCACAAGGAAGACCTTCACCGGAGGTGGGTCTGCAGAAAAGCTTTAAACCAGAAAAACCAGCAAGACAGAGCAGCCAAACAGGCCCTCCCTACGAACCTGAGAATCCGGGCAATGGTGTCTGCCGAACATGTGCAGAGATGCCCACGTGGCCGAATGGCAGACATCAGCAATTGGAACAGCACGCTGGAAAGCCGTGGTGGCTACCTTTGCCCAGGTAGACTGAGCCCTAAGGCTTACCGAAGGCTATTTCTTTGCTAAGACGTAACATTTTTTTATGCAGAGGATGACCCAGCATGATATGATCCTCTTTTATACAGTACGCCCCTTCTTTGCTCCCAGGTACCCTACAAAGAGTTGGTCATCCACCCGGAACTCTTTTGTGCGATCAAGATAGAACAGTAATGGTCTTTTTGGGTCTAGACGGTAGAGACGCTCCTCTTCCTTGGAAGGATGCAGTGATACATAGAAAGTGGGCAGGGTAATGGACTGTTCCAGGTGGAAGGATGTTAACACCTTAGGCAGAAAAGATGCCCTAGTGCGGAGCACTACATTATACGGAAAGATGGTCAGGTAAGGAGGCCTTAGATGACAGTGCATGCATTTCACTCACCCTCCTGGCAGATGTTATTGCCACTAAAAAGGCTGTTCTGATAGTGCTCAGCCAGAGGGGATAGTTGAGCAGTGGCTCGAAATGTGCACACATCAAGAAGGTAAGGAGTAAATTAAGGTCCCACTGGGGAAGGGGGGGAACAAATGGGTTAACCCCTTCAAAAATCTCTGCACAGAGGAGGAGCCTAGCCTGCAGCCGAGATGGCCGCCTAGCTCTTCGGCTCCGCCGACCCTTGCGCCCTTCGTCGATATCCTGGCAAGAATCCTGCGCCTCCGAGCCCTACGCTTACCTGCGCCACGTTCCTGACCACGTTACTGTGACTCCGGTCGAGAACGGAGCTGCCCCGGCGGAGTTGAGCCCCGGTTTCCATTCCGGCCTTCCAAGCGGTCGCAGCCGGGCCATTGTTTAGTGGGGACGGCCGGCGGCGACAACGATAGCAGCGGCCGCTGTGGAGAGGGAGGAGCCGGTGCACCGGACCTGGAGCGCGGCGCTGGGATTCTCACAGCAGCCTTTTCCAGGCTCGGCTGCCCAGCGCGCCCCGCTCGCAACATTGTATCCGGCTCTCGTATACTGTATCCCGGCCCAGCTGGGAGAGGGCCGGGATCGCTTCTTTGTTGCAGCCTACAGCAGCGGACGCCATCTTCCGCATCGGAAACCCTGGTCTTGCCGGTGGGTTTCCCTGCACCACAGATTCCCCTGTCCTTGAAGCCTCTCCACGACCGGCTGCCTCCACGTTTCCGGCACCACCAGGGCCCCGCAGAGAGCTCATCACTTTCCAGATACCGATGGCTGGTGAAGGGGGCTTGCTTCCCGGGGCGCTCGATGGTTGCTTGCCTAAGATGGCGGACGCAACAGCACCCTCCATCCTTGATCAACCGCTGGGGCTTCGCGACATCCTGTCAGCACTGGAGGACCTGCGGTTGGCCTTCCACGACTCTGCCACTGGTTTGGAGGACCGGTTTGATTGGACTTTTTCAGCTGGCCATGAGGATTCTCCAGTGCGGCATGCTAAGCCACATCTTCAGTCGACTGTCGGTGGATCACCCGAGTTGAGGTATGTGGCAGTGACGGGGGGACGTGTCCCAGTGCCCGCTGCGGTACTCTTCGGCTCTGCCCTGGAGGAGTCTGACAATACTGCTCCCTTGGTATGGCCGGAGCTTGTGTCTCAGACGCCGTTTTGCCCATCTCTTTTGTCCTTTGGTGCCACGTCTCTGAGCGTCCTCCTGGACTTGCTTCCTGTACATCGGCCGGCCGCTACTCTGGAACTTATGCATCGTCCTGCTCCCTGTTGTACTAGCCACGGCATGGCAGTGGCGCATTCTGTGGTCCTTTACTATCGAGCTTCACTCCAGTTTGACTTGTCTTTTACACCTCGACTTCTGCAACGGACTCCATGGTGGCCCATCCCGTCCAGGTTGGCTGTACTGCAATTGGACTCTGTTGGACTGCAGATTCGAAGGGGCCAAGGCTGAGGAAGGGGGTTTTTCTTGTTGCACATTGATACGTATATGGCTGGGACTGGGACTTGTGACTGTTGGAGGTACATGTAGCATGGGTGTCAGGTCGGGGCCTGGGGTTGGGTGACCGCGGATAATCGATTTTGCTTGCATTGAATAGATCCTTGGCCCTCCTCCGATCAACCGTGACATTCTTTTTCTTTTTCTTCTCTTTCTCTTCTCCTACATTTCGGGTACTCTTTCGGGGCGACAGACACACTGCTAGGGGGGGTAGGCCGTAGCCTCTGCATGCGTGTAGGGTGGGGGGTATAGTTCCTTGTTGGGTTTTTTTTTTCTATGGGCCTCCTTTTTCTTTCTTTCTTTTCTCTTTTTCTCTTCTCCCTTTCTACTCTTTACCTTTCTCGCTTGCTCTTTCCTTTCTTCTTTCTTGGGTCGATGGGAGGATTGGGAACGCGTGGGTAGTGCTTGGGGATCGTCATGTGATATGCTTCTTTTCTATCCTGATTTCATTGAGTGCGATTGATTACCTTACGGATAATGCTTGCTGACTCTTCTGATGATCGTTGCCCACTATAGTCCTAACTGCATTGCTTTGATTCGGATCCTTCCAGACCAGTTGCTATGGACTTATTTCAAAACTTTATAAAATTAAACCTCATCATCCTGGCGCTCGGCGGCACAATTGTGTGTAACGTGACCGGGTCTATTCGTGCTTGTACTGATATGCTGCTGAGTTGTATAATTGCTTGCTGATGTGCCCTTTATTGTCGAGGCCGGCCTGAGGGTTGTAGGCCCGTATTTGTCTGCGCATACTGTTAAATAAAGGTTTTCCAAACAAAAAAAAAAAAAAAACAAAAAAAAAAATCTCTGCACAAGAGGTGACTTAAAGAGTGATGGCAGGACTGGTAGCCGGAGAAAAACAGACAGGGCCGAAAGGTAGCCCTCCAGAGTGCCCAGAGTGGAGCCCTGCTGGGCCAAAGAAAGAATGAATAGATATCTGATAGAGAAGCAGACAAGGGGTCAACAGACCGTTCTGTACAATACATTTACAAAATTTGTTCCGCAGGCGTATATCGACTTGGAGGGACGGACGCCTGGCTGCCAGAATAACATCACAGACTTTGGCAGGTAGTTCAAAAGCTGTCAACTGTCGCTGCTCAATCTCCATGCAAGGAGGCAGAGAATGGACAGGTTCGGGTGAAGAACCTTCCCCTGCTGCTACAACAGAAGATTCTCCCGAAGGTGAAGCCTGATCGGAGGATCGATGCTCATTGCCAGAAGCTCAGGATAACAGACTCTCCGTCCCCAGGCCAGGGCCACAAAAACGACTTTGTATGCATTTGACAATCCACCTAGCTATCCCAGATTTTGATAAGGGGTTGCCTTTGTGTGGTGGTGAGAAAGACACGAAAAGTTGTTTGGTCTTACGAAAGGGTTGTGTTCTCTCGATGTAGTAAAGCAATGCTCCTTTGACATCTAAGGTATGAAGAGCTCGTGGATGCGAGAAGAAGACGGGCAGCTCCACAGATTGATTGAGGTGGAAGGGAGAAATGACTTTAGGAAGGAATTTAGGATTAGTTCGGAGAACAACCTTATTATGATGCATCTGCAGGAAGGGTTCCTGAATGGATAGTGCTTGTAGTTCGCTAACTCTTCGTAGAGAAGTAATGGCTACTAGGAAAGCAGCTTTCCATGTTAAGAATTGTAGCTCACATTTATGTAGAGGTTCAAATGGAGGGCCCATTAGTCTTGAGAGAACGATGTTTAAATTTCACACAGGTGAAGGTGGTACTCTGGGGGGAATTATTCTTTTGCCCTCCATAAAGGCTTTTATGGCAGGTACTCTGAAAAGTGATAGATGTTGTCTATTTTGTAGATATGCTGCTATGGCAGCAAGATGCAGTCTAATAGAAGTGTAGGCTAAGTTGCATGTTTGAAGGTGTAGTAAGTAGCCTATGATGTGTTGGATAGACACATCTTGGGGATTGGTGTTGTTGTTATGACAATATATTACAAAACGTTTCCACTTGGCTGCATAGCATGCTCTAGTGGTAGGTCGTCTAGCTTCTTTAATGACAATCATACAGTCAGGGGGAAGGTTAAGGTAACCGAATTCTTGGACCTCAGGAGCCAGATCGCAAGGTTGAGCTGAGCTGGGTCCGGGTGTCTGATCTCTCCATGGTTCTGGGTTAAGAGGCGTGGAGAGAGGTGTAACTTGTGGTGCGGAACTACGGAGAGTTCCAGCAATCTGGTGTACCAAGGTTGTCTGGCCCAAGTTGGAGCAACTAGGATGAGAGTTAAGGAATGTTGCTGTAGTTTGCGCACCACTAGTGGAATGAGTGGGAGAGGCGGAAAAGCGTACGCAAATCTGCCTGACCAATTCATCCATATCGCATTGTCTTTGGACAATGGGTGTGGATTTCTGGCGGCGAAGCTTGGGCATTTGGCGTTTTCGTGGGTGGCGAAGAGGTTTATCTGTGGTTGTCCCCACATTTGAAAAAACGGTTGAAGAACTTGAGGATGAAGTTCCCACTCACGGGATCTGTTGTGTTTGATGGCTCAACAGATCTGCTATGGTGTTTTGGACTCCTGGGACATGTTGGGCTAGGAGAAATATGTTCTGAGGTATAGCCCACCTGCATATGTTCTGTACTAGCTGAGAGAGCTGCAGAGAGTGTGTCCCGCCTTGTTTTTGTATGTAGTACATGGCTGTCATGTTGTCGGTGCGGACTAAGATAGCCTTGCCTGATATGTGTTTTTGAAATGCTTTTAAGGCTAGAAATATGACGAGTAACTCCAGGTGGTTGATGTAGAGTAACTTTTGTTGAGGTGTCCACCTGCCCTGCATGGTGTGATGTAGTAGGTGAGCTCCCCAGCCGGAGAGCGCTGCATCCGCGGTCAACTATTTGAGGAACCGGCTCTAGGAACGGTCGCCCTTTGGAAAGGTTCTTGGTGTTCCACCACTGCAGAGAGCGATGAGTACGACCGTCTACCAACACCAGATCTGTTAACTGACCTCGAGTCTGGTTCCATTGGCGTGCTAAACACTCTTGGAGAGGACGCATCTGGAGTCTTGCATGAGGCACTATGAATATGCAAGATGCCATCATCCCTATGAGTTGCATGAACACTCGAGCTGGAAGAGAGTGTTGCGGTTGGAATTTGGTGAGAAGAGCCTGCATGCTTGCTATCCTGATGGGACTGGGATAGGCTAGAGCCTTTGAGGTGTCTATTGTGGCACTGAGGTATTGTTGTGTGTGGGACGGTTGCAGATGGGACTTGGTGTGGTTTACAGTGAACCCCAGGTCGTGGAGTAGTTGGATAGTGGCGTGAGTGTGTTGTACACACTGGTTGTATGAGCTGGCTTTTATGAGCCAGTCGTCCAGATATGGGAAGACATGAATGTGCTGTCTTCTTAGGTGTGCTGCTACCACCGCTAGGCACTTGGTAAACACCTGTGGTGCTGTTGTGACTCCGAATGGGAGTACTTTGAATTGATAGTGCTGACCGTCCACTACGAATCTGAGATACTTCCTGTGAGCGGCGTGAATGGGAATATGGAAATAGGCATCCTTGAGGTCTAGGGTAGCAAGGAAGTCGCCCTGTGAAAGCAGAGGAAGGACCTGCTGGAGTGTGACCATGTGGAAATGGTCTGAGTATGTATAGGTTTAGGGGTCTGAGGTCTAAAATAGGCCTTAGAGAGCCGTCCTTTTTTGGTATGAGAAAATAGAGGGAGTAAACTCCCTTGTTTTGTTGGTGCAGGGGAACTGGTTCTATTGCACTTTTATGTAGGACGGAGATTACCTCCTGCTTTAGCAGTAACATGTTCTTGTGACATTGGACGCTGTTTGGGTGGTATGGTTGGGGGGTAGATGTTAGTTCGAGACAGTAGTCTGATTGAATTATCTGTTGCACCCACCTGTCTGAAGTGATGTTTGCCCAGGCAGGGAGGAATTGGTGGAGTCTTCCCCCGACTGGAGTGGAATGGTCTGGGGGAAGTGGAGGGAAGTCATGGGGTGGGGGTGGAGGCAGAGCGGGAGTTGTTGTTTTTGCCTCTGCCTTTGCTGCTGTTCCCCCTGTAACCACCCCTTTGGTAACCTCTAGTAAAGGTGGATTGGGTGTGAGCCTTGTAAGAAGTGGAGGGGCTATCAGAGGAGTTGCCTCTGTGGGTGCTTCTGAAGGATGAGCTTGCGACTGCAAGGCTCCCATAGATTTGGCTATGTCTGTATCCTTTTTCATTTTCTCAAGTGATACGTCCATATTGGGGCCAAATAGGTGTTGCTCATCGAATGGCTGATTGAGTATGCAACTCTGGACTTCAGGTTTAAAACCTGAGATGCGTAACCAGGCATGCCTACGTAAAAGGACACTGGTGTTTATTGCCCTTGAGGCAGTATTTGCCACATCTAAGGCACAACGGATGGAGGTGTTGGTGATGGTTTTACCTTCCTGTATGAGTTCATTGGCCCTGTTTTTATACCCGTCAGGGAGGTGCTGCATTATGGACTCAAGTTCATCATAATGTGCCCTGTCATACCTGGCTAACAGTGCTTGGGTATTAGCAATGCGCCACATGTTTGCTGCCTGTGATGCTGTGCATTTGCTAGAGGTGTCCAGGAGTTTAGATTCCTTATCTGGTGGGGGTGCGTCACCTGATGTTTGGGAATTGGCTCTCTTCCTTGCATTAGAGACTACCAAGGAGTCTAGTGGTGCGGGGCCTTTAATGTATGCTGAATCAGTAGGAGCAGCCTTATACTTTTTTTCTATTCTCGGGTTGATTACTCGAGCCCTGACTGGGTCTTTAAGATCTCTGGTGCATGCTTAATGACCCCTTTAAACATGGGTAAAATTGAGGTGGACTTTTGTGTGGTGTCGAAAGTGTCCATGAGAAAATCTTTTTCTACTGGGTCTGTATGAAGGGCAACCCCGTGGTACTGGGCAGCTCTGTGAAGGAGCTGGTTGAAGCCGATATTGTCCTCTGGAGGGGAAGGCTTGGAGGGATAGAGGTCATCTTGTGGGGTGTAAGGGTCGTCTGGGACACTGTAATCATCCCGGGGGTCTGGGGAGCCAGTAGGGGTAGGGTCCCCTAGGGGTTGATGGTCTGCATCTTCCCCTGCATCATCTGAGGTGTTGTCATCATCATCATCATCATCTATTGGGTTAGGTGATGGTGTAGGAGAGCGGTGTGGGGGGGGGGAGGAGGAGGAGAAGAGGAGGAAGAGGAGCAGGGATGCTTAATGGAGAGGTAGCAAAGTCTCTCTTTTTCGGTGGTGGTGCCGGTGCAGGCGTTTCTAGGGGTCTTTTCTTGATGCTAAGCATTAGGTGACCAGTCTTAGGATCCTTCACAAGAGTCTTTTGGGTAGGATCTGGACTAAATAGTTCTTTTGTGGGAGGCAGATCCTCCGGAGTCGACGGCTTCGGTGCTGTAAGCTTTTTCGGCACCGACTCAGTAGCGGTTCTAGGTTTGGAACCGTGCAGTTTTGCAGTGTCTTTATCCGATGGAACCTGTTGTTTTTTCGGTTCCGAGGCCTTTGGCTTCGAAGAATGGGAGTCGGGGCCCTTTGGTGGTCGTTTTTTGGTTGGTGCCGAGGAACCGGTGCTAGCCTTCGACGCCGAGTGCTTAGATGTCGAAGCAGCAGTCGGCGTGGATGAGGAAGAGGACGTCTTCTTTTTCGGTGCCTGAGTATGTTTTTCGAATGCAAAAACAACACTTGATGGACAGAATGCAGAACAATGTCATACATTCAGCCCAGTACAGAGATCTGGGCCTACATCCATTGTTTTTTTGCTCACCATGCCGTTCCAGTTTGAACCCAGCCATATGCAAATCAGTCTTGACCCTGTGCCTCATGAGAACAGTCCAGCCCGAACTGCCAAGCCAGGTCCTCCCTGGACTGGAAACAAGCATCCTAGGACCGGTTTGGGGGTTACACCCCTCTTCAGCCGGGATAGCTTAAATATCTCTTTGTTTGCCCTAAGTTGGCAGGGTATGCCCAGACGTGGGTCCCTTGCTCACTTTGCCACTGGATTCAAGATAGCCTGGCTGATGAGGGTTATGAACCCGAAACTGGTCCCAGGATGCTTGTTTCCGGTCCAGGGAAGACATGACTTGGCAGTTCGGGCTGGACTGTTCCCATGAGGTACAGGGTCAGACTGATTTGCATATGGCCATGTCTGAACTGGGGGGGCAGAGTGGGCCAAAGAACGGTGATGGATTAAACCCAGATCAGTTGACTAAGGGTGAGTGTTTGATTTGCTAAAACGCTCCGTCCATCATTCCCTTTGGTATCGCTTTGAGTATGTTTTTCAGCACCGAGTGTAGGCTGACTCGAGCCCGAGTTGCCTAAAGGCTTAGTAGGCTTCTTTACCGGGCCCGAAGGTGGGGCATGAGAAGCAGTGTCTCGGTGTGCACTTGGCCCGAAGGTGGTGGTGGTACCGAAGCCTTTTTTGATAGTGTCGAGGGGGGGTTTGGGTCGGGGTCGACGTCTGTACTCACGGCCCTCTGAGCTGAAGTGATGTCCTCGACGTCGGAGTCATCTGCTTCGGAGGCACTGATGATGCCTTCTTCGACCCGACCTTGCTCCGGAACATCAACGCCTTCTTGGAAGATGTCGTCGGGGATTGAAGATGACGAGCGAGCCATTGTTCTTCTAGCTCGTCGTCCCAGATCGTCTTCTTGGAGCGGAAGGAGGCGCAAGCTGGACAGTCTCTGGCCTCATGCTCCGGTGAGAGGCAGAGGTTACACACCTCATGCAGGTCGGTGTGGGGAAACTTCACCCACATCGAGGACACTTTTTGAATGGCGTCCTTTCCATGAGCCGGAGATGAGGCCCAGGTAGGCCCGAAGGCCTTAGTCGATGACCGGAATCGAAGACTTCGAAGTTGAAGGGTCGCGTGGATTGGGAAAACGCGATCGAAACAATACCGTCGAGAAGGGAAGGATTGCGCGTCGAAAGAGAAAACCGTTAACGGTTCCGAACTGGAGCGCGAGAACACATCCGAGCCCGATGGCGGAAAAAAACAATCTGAGGATGGAGCCGATGCCCATGAGCACTATGATCCAAAGGAGGAGTCACATACCTCGTGACTTCCAAAGACTTTCCAAGACCAAAACAAGTGCAAACATCTGGGCCCAACACCAGATGGCGATCTATGCATAGTGTGTAATATGCAGCTCATATGCCTCGAACATAACATTTCCATGTTCTTGGGTTTTACCCCCATGGTCCAGGCAGCCAGGCACGAGTTTGTGCTGGTAAAAAGAATTCTCCGGCAAGCAGAAGTCCTGTACGCTTTTATATCCATCCAAGTTGAGGGTGTCATTTGAGGGCTCCCCACAATATTTTACAGAGTCCAATTCGGCTACGAAATTTGCAAAACACATAGGGTGAAGGAAGAAAAACCGGCGCAGGGGTCTGCAGAATCCCTCTCGGACACTAGACTGAGTGATATAGAATAGTATAGCCGGTCCAGCACTAATTACTACTGATTTTTAGCATATTATGTCAATGTAAGCAATCTGTGCAGTTAAGCCCTAATTGAAAATGTGGTTGAAAAACTGTCTTACATAGCTAAGCTGTTACTGCGCCTTATGTCCTGTAGGTGAATAATAAGTTTCTTGGCTCACACTCTCTAAAGCGGCCACCTTGTCGTCGAGTAGGGGTGTACCCCAGTAAAGTCATGCCCCCATGGAGAGCTCGCTGTTTTTGACTCCAGGCAAAAGTCATAGGACTACTTTTGTGGCTGTTGGGGGGGTCTTATGCACAACTGGTTTGGGGGCTGGTGTGGTTGGGGGGAGGGGAGAATTTGTTCAAGCTGTTGAGAAGGTCAGTGCTGAGACATGTAAGTCAGAAGCAGCAGTCACCACTTTTTACATAGTCTGTATTTCACCATGTAGCATTAAGTCACAAAATCCTCAGCGGCACACGCGTATTGCTAAATCACTATTCCTAGGCACCCCATTGCTTCCCGTACAGTCATTCGCAGATTTGAACAACACAATGGTACAATATGACCTATTATAATGTACTAACATGGAACATAAGGGGGCTGAATAACTATCATAAGACTAGACTTCTACATTCATTTCTAGCTAGACACAGCACCGATATATGTTTCCTTCGAGAGACTCATTTAAATACCACTTCAAATGCTAAACTGCACAACAAAAGATGGGACCAAATTTACTCCTCTATCTATACAAATTATGCCAGAGGGGTATCGATACTGATTAGAAAAGATCTGGGGTGGACTACTAGTGAGTCGATTGCAGACCCAGAGGGCAGATATATTATTTTGGCGGGCAGGCTGGGCATGGTGAACATCACTCTAGTGTCAGTATATGGGCCGAATGTGGACACACCCGAATTCTTTCATATGATATGGGCCAAGATCAAAACTGTGGGTAACGAAACCTTGATATGGTGCGGCGAGTTTAATGCACTAATGGATGATGATCTAAACCGTAAAGGGGGCATTATTTGGAGGAAATGGCACCCGGACAAGGCAGAGGGCACCTGCATACCATCTTAACACAATGCTTGGTCGCGCTTAGATTTTTGGCTGGTGTCTCGGACGTTGCAGCCTGGACTACAGATGTAAAACATCTACCCGGAACAGTATCAGATCATGCACCGGTACTACTCCGATTAAACCTACCGGATGGCCCCAAATGCATGCTTAGTTGGCGGCTACCTGCACACGCCCTCACGGACACAGTGTTCCGCGAGGAAATAAGAGGAGACATAATTGACTATTTTGAAACTAACACAGGATCAGTTACGACTCAAGCCACACCATGGGAGGCCTTTAAGGCCGTGGTACGAGGGAAATGCATAGCCAGACAAGCCGGGGAGTTAAAGTCCATAAGAGGATCCCTGGGGCAGCTCGAGACAGACATCAGGGGGCTCGAGGTGCAGTACTTTGAATCAGAGGAACTCAGCCTCTTGGGCGACATTAGATCTAAGATCTCCGAATACGAAGAGGAGGTGCAGAGAAAAGTGACATTCTTAGGGAAATATACTCGGGCTAAGAAGTATGGGGAAGGTGACAGACCGGGCAGGACACTAGCCAACTTGCTGCACACATCCAGCAAGGACACTTACGTTACAGAGATACTTGGAGAAAATCAAGAATTAATACAAGGATCTCAGGGAATCATGGAGCAGTTTACAAACTTCTACACTTCACTGTACACCTCTACTTTGGGCACAACCCCAAATGAGCTCCGGGCATATCTTAACTCTCTTGAACTGCACTGTTTGGAAGAGCGCACAGGGCTTTCTTAGAAGAACCCTTCACAAAAGAGGACATTGTTCAAGTAATTAATAGCCTACCCTCAGGTAAAGCGCCTGGCTGTGACAGTCTTACGATGGCATTTCATAAATACTACATCGAACAGCTTGCACCTCAATTGTTAACGCAACAGGAGGAGGCGCAAGAGATGGGTACCCTCCCCCCCACAATGAAAGAAGCTATTATTCTCACCCTACCTAAATTGGACAAGCCCTCAAACTAAACGGACTCCTATAGACCAGTTTCACAGATTAATACTGACACAAATATATATGCAAAGCTTCTGGCAACTAGGGTGCAGCCCTTGCAGCCCCTCATTGTGCGCCCTGACCAATCAGGCTTCATACCGGGGAGGTCCACTGCTCATAACCTCTGCACCTTCTTTGCCGTCCTACACTACCTTGACCCTCACTGTAAGGCTCCAGCGGCCCTATTAGATGCAACCAAGGCTTTTGACTTGCTGGAATGGGCCTTTCTATTCACTATATTGACTAGACTAGGGTTTAGCCCGTTATTTATAAACCAGATAAAACTGTTATACTCTCTCCCAACCGCTGGACTCAGATTAAATGTCCTAATCTCGGCATCGTTGGCAATTACCCGCAGCAGGAGACAGGGTTGCCCAGTCTCCATTATTGTTTACCATTGTAATGGAGCCATTGCCCGCGTGTCTTAGGCAGTATCACGCCGATAGGGGACTGGGGTTCACCTCCAGGGGGCTTATAATATCTTTATACAATGACGGCATAACCCTATACATCATCAACCCAGCAGATAATCTGTTGTTACGAGAGCTTCTCCGATTTGGTGGGTTGTCTGGTATACAAATAAACTGGGCAAAGTCAGTCCTGTTCCCACTAACAGATGACACTATGCCTTTGTCACTGGAGTTTCCTCTCAAATGGGCTGATGGCCCTCTCCGCTACCTGGGCATTTGGCTCTCTGGAGACTTGCAAGAGCTGTCGGGAGCAAACTACGGTAAGGCTGTTGCCTGGTTGGAGAACAAGGTGTAATCTTGGGCTCGATTGCCATTCTCCCTTGCTGGGCGGCTGGCGATCGGTAAGATGGTGGTATTACCAAAATTCCTATACCTATTTGTAAATCTACCCCTTCTCACACAAGCCTTCTTTAAAACCTTACATTCCTTGATGGTGTCCCTGGTATGGGCAGGTAAACAAGCTCGAATTTCATGGGAATTACTAACTCTCCCACTGACGTAGGGCGAACTAGGAGCCCCTGACCTTCAACTCTATACCTACTGTGCACAAGCTCAGTTTCTGCCCTATTGGATCCATCCTGTGTCTTTCTAGTCCCATGTGGTGGTGGAGATGGACAGAGTTGCATCAACTCCACTCTCTGTAGCAGTATATCAACTATACAAACGTTCCCAGGGAGAGGTCGACACAGTTGAGTCATTACGTTGGAGCTGGTAGGGCTTAAAAACAGAGCCAAGATGGAGAATCTCTATGCACCATCCATGCAGTTGGCCTTTCACCCACACGTCCCTCCCTTAGGAGACAAGAGTGGGGTGGTTTTATCAAACAGTTAGGCCTCAATACATTTGCTGATCTATACACTGCAGGCAACTTCAGATCGCCTCCGGCCACGGAGAGGGGAGCAAAACCAACATTTGCAGAACTATTCTTCTATCATCGCTTAAGAGCAGCGTCCAAACATAGGTATGTGTCCTTTCCAGAACCTCCACCAACATTACTCGCTCTTGAACAAATGCGGATATGCTCTTCACAGCTTAAACTCATCACACGTCTATACAACACCATGCAAAACACAGACCCGGTGATCACACCCAAAAAGCTAGTAGACTGGAATGAAGAGCTAAGTCTCCGTTAAAGGAGGAGCAATGGAAGTACTGTTGCGGTCAATTGCGCATGTTGTCTCCCAATTACAAGTTAAGGTTGATTCACTTCAAATTTCTGCACAGCTTCTGTCGTACCCCTACCCATTTGCACCGGATGGAGATTAGACCAGACACTAGTTGTTGGAGATGCAGGATTTCACCCGCTACCTTCTTACACTTGGCCTGGTCTCGTTCACCCATAGCAAAATATTGGGTAGCCATTTTCAACACCATTGGGGATATTTTGGAAACATCAGTTGAGCTTGCACCCCTATTAGGCATACTGGCATATGTAAAAGATTCACCAGCGGGTTCCGCCCGTCTACTCGCTAATTACCCAGGGAATGCTTAGGATTCAAACTCTCAGACATCAAGCTATGCTTTTTGGCAATGGAATCACAGTATGAAGTGCAATTGTTAGATAAAGGGATGAATTGAGAAAATACGTTTCTGCAGGGAATGTTTCCTCAAGGTGTGTTTCAGAATGTATATTTCATCCTTATATAAATTACTTTTAACAGAATAAGAAGAGGAAATATGGAGGTTGTCTGCATAAATTATATTTTATTCTCCAGGCTACGGATTAAGGAGACATCGAACTCCAGCGATTCCTTTGAAAATAGTATGGTAAACCCCTTGGTCTCAAAGAATTCCAGACATAGTTCTATATATGTTTTGCATATTGGTGGTGTAAACATTCCTAGATGTATTTGAGAGCATCAGAGACCATTGGAGTCTCCTATAGGAATTATGCGATACACACACAGTTAACTTCCTCAAAACAGATCCCCAGAGAGGTGCCCTCATATCATTACAAAGACTTTTGTCACACTCCTCGCCATGGTAATAACTACTCTGATCAATGTGGCTTCATGCTACACCTAACGCAAGACACAGACTCCATCGGGCCTTCAATGTGCTCCCATTGTGCCTCAGGTAATTACACCCCACCCCCAGCACTGTTATTTATAGATCAAGAAGATACTGTTAAATCCTTTTTCTAGGAGTATCTTTTTTACACTTTTACAATAGCAAGGCATGAAACCCATTTTGTGGCTTATAGCCACACACACTCCACAGGGCTCAATACCCAGGTCAGGGTAGTAAGGCAACTATTGTCCCCTTTTACACCAGTGAGGGGGGTGTTTCAGGGATGCTCCATCATTGCTCACAATAGCTAGTGAACCTCTAGGCCCCAACATCAGACCATGCGAGAGTCATTGGGTTTCGATGGTCAGAGAGCCTGGAGAGTGAATTATCACTATATTTGGACCAACGCCTTATCTTAAAGCAACCCATTGACATCAGGCCCCTAGTTACTATACGCATGTGGCTAACATTCAGGACTGAAAGTCAACTGATCCAAGACGAGACTCTATCCCTTATGTCTCGCGGAGAGATATAGAGTGGGTAAAGGAGAATGGAATCCAGGAAAGCACATGTAGTATATAATATCGTATATGATATTGTGGAATCCAGCTTACTTACGTTGAGGATCTAGACTGAGACAATAATATCAACCCACTGCTTGTGGGCACCTGTAGGGACAGGCAGACCTGCATGTTACTTCGTATGTCTATGATGGGGTAGGTTGCATTGTTGAATATGGTCACCCTCCTCAAGATCCTCTTCACACTACAAAATTACCCATTTAACCTTGTAGTGGCTTTATGCACATGCTAACGTCAATACGACGGTCATTTTGTATGAAAAAAACAAGAGCATCACTGGCCAAATTTTACAAATCAACTTATGGTGGACGCTTATCAATGATTGATTCTTTGTCTTGCTACTGGGCTGCCAACTTGATTGTTGTGAATGACAGGATATGCCGCCAAACCGAGGGTCATGGAAAACGACTCCCCATTTTAATTCCTGTACGAATGGAGATCAGCCACCAACAAAGGTAGTAACGTAAACATTGAGGGCCTCTAATAAACAAACTGGATAGGTTTAAAGACTGACAGACCAAACCCCCCTGTAGCTGGATACCGCTTCTCAGGAAGTAGCTATCCTTCAGAGCTTCAGGGGCTGGGACCACCTGGGGATCTCACCACTGGGAGATATGGCAAAGGGTGGTGTGCTGAAATACTTATTCAAAATCGAAGAGGAATTTTGGCTACTTCAAACCCAAATTTAAACTGACGAGAAGGAACTCGCAGGCCGAATGGCTTGAAAAAGTTTGCGGGAATTGAACAATACTAGATTCTCACAGGACCACGGCTACTGCAACCATGGCTGTTTTTTTATGCACGTTGATTTGCTACTGAATGTTCAAACTTATGAAACCGGTTTAAAAAGCTACAAGCTCGAGTGTATGACTACAGATAATCTATTAAGAATATTGAAGAAACATTGTTGAGTTCTGGCTGGAATTTGACGTGTTCCGTATTGGTTGACTCTCACTCATTTGAATTAGTGCCCTGAAGAAGCCCTTATGTATGGGCGAAATGCGTTGGCAGTGTCTGTATATTTGAAGGATGTTGAACTTTGAAGAGGAGAAAAAAAAAAAAGAATAAAGATTTATCTGTCTCATACTGAAAACTATGGACTGAAATTGCTGAAATACATTCTTTTCACTTTATTCTAAGGGTTGCCGCTCATCATTTTTCTATGATGGTCTTTAATTTATGGCCATGTTGCAGCTTGTCATTTGAGGTGGGCAATATAGTTGGTTGATGACTTTTTATGTGACTATACTGGGGGGTGCAGTAATTCAAGCCTGAGCTGCCATTTTTTGCCTTTGATTACACAAACTGGAGTAAGTTACCAACCTACAATGTAATGATATTGAATTGTAGTATGGCCAGATACCGCAGTGTTGAGATCCTTATATATGAGGCTAAAGGTTAACCCCAAAAACACTGTAAAATCTTGGGTGCATGGGAGACTCGCACCATTAGGCATCAACTACTATGCCGTTGCAGCAGATATAGACATGTGATACCTATCTACTTGCTAAGTGGAAGGTAACTAAGTTGCTTATGGAATGGTGTCAACAATGGTCTGCAAATTAGCATCATGTGCCCTGAGCTGTGTATAGTTTTCATGTAAAGCTCAATAAAGAAATGTATTAAGAAAACAATGTGCACACATTTGAGGGGTCGCACTCAAGGTTCTAACTGTTGTTCCAAAAATATAGACGAAGAACATATATTTAAAAGAGTCTTATAACTTAGCAAACAGAATCTTTCAATTAAGAACGCTAAGAAAACATCTGAAATCTTACTTTCAAATACACATTTACGAAAATATTTTTTTTATATTATGTAAATATGAAAAGTACAATTATAAATATTTGAAACAATCCAACATATGGTACAATTTGATACTCATTATAAATAATGAACTAACCACTGAAATTGTCTTCAATTAAATATATTACTATTTTAATACATTGTTGAATTATGTGAAATTTACAAATTCATTGTAATTGTACAAATAAACTACAAAATAAATACTAATCCCAAAACACTACTCCCAAAAACATACAAGTACCAAAAAGAATAATAAAAATAAAAAAATTACACACTCCCCAAAAAGTTGGACATTTTATTTATTATTTATATTCAAGGAAATAAATCACTACTCACTCAATCATGCAACAAACCCCATAACATAATGTGTATTTGTAAAGTGCACATTCACCCAAGGGTATCTTGGCACCGAATAACAGATTTCTATCGCCAGGAGGTGTGTAAAAAGCGGCGAGAGCACACGGGGGGCGGGTTTTCTTTGAAAACATACCGGACCTGCCACAGGCTGCTTTGGGCTCCGCTGGTGACCGGGGACGCCGGGACACGGGCTGCTGCTGCGCCGCCGCCGGTGCTGTTTACTGGCCGGCTAAGACTCCATATCCCAGCATTCTTAGCAGCGCGCAGGCTGCTGTCGGGGGTCACACGCGCCAGGAGGCGCTTAAAAAGTGGCGAGAGCTCCTGCGACGCGGGCACGCCCGGGCAAAGCCCGGGCAAAGGGCGGGCCCGTCCGTGCCCGTTAGGGGCAGGAGGAGGCAGGGCAGGGCCGCCCCTCTAACGTCTGGCTTGCAGGTTGGAACACGGCATCTGTGACCGATATCCCTCACAGGTACCGTTGTAGCTAACTTGGATGTGACCGCTATATCTAATGACCGTGACTCCTTGCATTCATTGGTAAAAGACTTGGACTATCCTTGCCATGAAAATGTTTCTACTACTATGATGATATAAGGAGTTTACCTATAGCCAACAAGTGATATATTGCAGCTAATAGAGAATAGGTGTTAACTACTATACCCTGTCTGATTGGTAAAAACATATTGTAACCAGTTATTACTAGCAATGGGCAAAAGGAACTTGTTGGTTGGGGGTGAGGATGGGGGGGAGGGGGGGGGGGAGGCTGGAGGCACAAGCTCAAATCGGAGCAGAAGGGGTAAAAGAGCAAGGAACTTCCCAACTCATGCAAGTAGCAATAGTGTTCTAGATCGGATAGATACCCTGATAGAAGAGTGTGAGGCTATCCTAGAGCTAGAACTAATGTCGCAAGTAAATAGTGACCCACCTTCAAAATTCAGATAAAACGCACAATACTAACATCCCGGCAATGTTTCATAAAGCACATGCAGGAAAAGGTGACAAAAGCACTAAGGAGGGTGAATTATCCAAAGAGGATGCCGTCAACATAGATCATGCCGTTACATTGGTGCAGTGCACAAATAGATTTCTCCTGTTACTTGATATTGGTAACAATGAAACACGAGAAGAAGGTGGAGCACAAGCATCCCAGCTATCCCCAGCCACTCTTGACTAGGATAGGGACAGGGGGCAAACCTCATCTAAGGAACATCAAGACATATTCCTGCAAGTTATCTCGATGAGGCAAAAAATGGGTATAATGAGAGACCAGATAGAGGATCTAATTGCGCTGGTAAAATCATTGACATCTGACCGACTGCAACTAAGGCCCACAAGGGAGGATAAAGATCTAGGACGCTTATACATAGCACCGAGGGCCATACCACTGCTCACTCCACATTCCAACCAAACACAGGCTCCTGGGGCTATACCCAGTTTGGGTAGGCCCAGATTAGAATTACACCTCTAATAAAGTCTCGACCTATCCCGAATCCTACTAGGACAAATGACATCAATAGCTATAATGAATATTCTCTTTCAACAGATTGTGTAAGGGCTCGGGTACATCAGAATGGTAACAGCGCATTACATCTTACCCAGCTGAGGACAGAAGAGCCAAACATGGATTTGGCTTGTTGCTCTAGGGAATCGCAAAGCTCATTAAAAATTGTCATGGTGAACGTTCCTAAATTAGCTGCGAACAACAGACCAAAGAGCGAGGATTCCCTAATAAATAAATCAATTCATTGGATACGGCATGTGAGAGGATGCCGGTCGGTAATTAGGGAAGACATAGTTAGGGCCCGTAGGTTGGTAGCAACAACAAATCCCTTGGACAGCATTGAGCTTACGATGGCCAGGGCACAGATAGCGAAAAATCTTTTTGCCCTGGAATTTCGTACAAGCGCCCCAGGGCAATCAGCCATCCAGTTTAGACGTCCACCTGGGAGAGACGATAATGTCCACCAATACGAGCATAATCTTTCCAGGCACCGGGGGTATCTACACTGGAAAACATTGATTGACATGAGAGAGATCTGGATAAGTGGCAGCAGGTCCAATTTTCGCCAGAGGGGGCCCTCATAGATAGTCTTCTTGGATATGACTGTTCACCACTAGAGTAGGAACAAGGTGTAAGAGAGGACTCCTCGCTAAATAACCAAAAAGTAGGGATAGGACAAGACAGCAGCCAAAGTCCAAGCTTACCAGCAGTAAATATTCAATCGGCCTGCAATAGGGTATTAGCAATGAACACACTACTGACATGGAATATAGCAGGATTAGGTTCCAAGCTGGGATCTCCAGAGTGGCATGCTTTTATCGAGAGGTATGAGGTCTGTCTCTTCCAAAAACCTTGGGCAGAGCCCCCCTCTTTTGTGTTGGGATTTAAATGTTTATATTCCAGCCGTTAAAGGATCAAGAGGGAGACCTTCAGGGGGCCTGACAATGTGGGTGAAGCAAGAAATGGGGTTGAATATCCAAATAAGTCCAACATATAGTCAAGATATTCAGGCTGTCAGACTGTCCAGGGGCTCCAAGGGGATTGCAGTAATATAGAATATGTACGTGCGTGGCTCTAGAGGGAAAAAGTCGGGTGTATTAGCGGCACTTGACGATCTTCTCGTGAGTAATCAATCATGCCTACCCTTTATTATTGTAGGGGATTTTAACACGACGTTCGAGCCACTCTTGAATGAGGAGGGTAACACATTTGATGAGGAAGATTGAAAGTGGGGTGTCCCAGAGTTGGAGCCAATAAAAAGATGGTCTGATGTGGCGATTCACCTTAACTCAATATGTATGGAAAATGATCTACGGGCACTTAATGGCCGTACAAAGTCTGACAAATTGAGGGCTGTGACATTTAATAACTGCCACAGTACCAGTAGGATAGATTATGTTCTGGTCAGCCTAGCACTTTGGCATATAGTGAAAGATATGAAAATTCAAGATAGACTGGAAAGTGATCATAATCCTTTATGCGTGGACCTGGACCTTTTTAGTTCTAAGACCCATAATGAAATAGTAGCCAGCTATATGTCTAACGATGTAGTCCCATCAAATGACTAAAGGCGATTTAAATTGACTAAACCAGCGTTTCCCAAACTGTGGGCCGCGGACCCCCAGGGGTCCGTGACACATTCCCAGGGGGTCCGCGGGCTGGAGTGCCTTTGAGTCAACTATTTTTAAATATTAAGCATACACGCACTGTGAATGACAGCGCTGGGGCGGCGGGAAAAAAAAAAAATCGGGCCAATCACCATTTCAGCTTAGGCCGGGGAAGCTGAAGGGTGATTGGCTTATTATTTTATAGCCGCGCACGCTCACGCACGCTTGCACGGCAGAGCGTCTTCCCTTGCGTCTGCAGCCAGCCCAGGAGCATTTTGCCGCCCAATGCCCTGTCTCCGCTTTCGGCTCTCTAAATACCAGCATTCCGGCACCTCGGACCACTACTAGAGCATGTGAGTGTTTATTTCGTAATTTTTTCAAAAATTTTACATTTACAGCTGTTGGGCAAGGCCAGGGGAATTAGGACGCCGTGATTATTTAGGCCGGGTGTACCAGTCGCGCAACACCTATTGGAATCACATTGTGGGTGTCGGCCCTCAGCCCGGGATGAGACTTCACCCGAGCACTTCACAGGTATTTAAAAGCCCATTTGCACGTTAATGAGGCCTTACTGTTGTTTCACCCCTTCTAAGAGCCCCGCAGCTCCAGGGCCGGCTTTAGGGCGGTGCGACCTGGGTCCGTGTTTGAAAGTTTATTATGATTTTGAAGCACCTGCTGCAGCGTTTCTTTCCGCCGCAATTACCAGGCCTCACATAAATGTCAAGATAACTCCTGTGATTAATTATCTTCCTGGAGAGAGATCAGCATTTTTTATAGTTGAGGTTTTGACTTCTGTGAAGTTAGTGCAGAGGGTTAATATGCCTGCTGCAAAGAACGTGTGCCAAGTAGATTACAGAGTGGGTATGATAAACAGATCAAATATTACTGATTTCAAAAGAGACATCCTTTTGTTACTTGCAATTTATAACTTAAATTCCTAATATAGAATAGTGAGCTATTAACTTTCATCCTGCACTGCATACACACTGCAAAGTATACAATATTAAAACATTGATTAATGTTGCAAAAAGGGTTAATTTGGCTAGAAATCGATTCTTATTATTAAAGAAAACTCCCAACTATGCTGTTTCTTTTTCGACTCTGAGTTTGTGCTTCTCCACACCAAGCACTCTTGAACTATACTGCCTACCAGTATGGATGACATGTGACTCCTACACTTTCAGTCCTTTGGCTTATGTAATATTTCCTATACACTGATTTACACACGTATGATTGATTGTCTGTGTAATTTGTGTGTGATGCAAAGTGCTCGGACACCCGGGCCGACACTGGTATTAATTCAATGCATCTGAGAGTGTGTGGTTATGGAGACTTGGTCACTGTTAAAGGGTGCTAGTGAGAGAATCCGTGGTGGAGGTGGTCATTGGGGTGGCGTCAACAAACATTGTCGCACAGGGCGCCACCAGCACTAAAGCCGGCCCTGTGCAGCTCCACTCTGCCGTTTGCTTAAACTAGATTCAGCCCCCCCCCCCCCCGAAATTTTTTCTTAGCCCCCTGCCCCCCACGAAATTTGCCTCTAGTTGCGCCTCTGGTACTTACTAAATACATTACAATTTGGTTGGAATTGTCCCACCTCTGGGTAAGCCCGGTTTGCGCAGTGATTGGGTGGTATTCACTGCGTATGTAATTACCAGGTATGTTAAATACTGCACCCTTCTTAAAATTTAGGACGGTCAAACCTGCCGTAAACTTACAGGGGAAAAGTGTGCTATTTATAGTACCAAAGTACCACAGTCTGCATGTTAGTCTCCAAAAACTCAAAACAGATGCTATTTATCGTGCCCCATTTTTCTTGCTTGATTTAAATTTCGTCTCAGATTGAGGTTAGTAACAAATAAGGTTTTATTCCGGACAGATTTGGAAAAAAGGCCTCTCAGACGTTCCTGCAGGTCAAGCTGCTGGCGGATTCTGCCCTCTCTCATTAGATCTGTTTGAGAGGGTTCTGTTTCTAGCTTCTGATCACTCAGTCTGGGCTTGGTGACCATTTCCGTATGCCTGGTAACTTGTACCTATTTGCGCTTTATGACTTGTCTGCTTGCTCCTCAGTCAGTATCTGTGCAATGTGTACAGACTGCTATTGTGCTGCTGCTCTCAAAGTCTGTTTACTTTAATGTTGGCATATTCATGCACTCCTTTTGTAGAATGTTAGAGTGATATTATCATGATCTGAATATTTGAAACACAGTAAATCTGCAGGCGCAGGGCAGCTCAGTGTTTTCGTGTTACAAGTGAAATGACTAACTGCTAGCACGAAAATGTAATATGCATTTGGTTAAAACGCTATTCTGGCTGGAAAAGTAAAACGCGACAGAAAAAACTTGGCAATTAATATGGTCTGATAAATGAATTGTTTCTTATGCTTTGAAGCAGTTAACTTAGCCTGTCTTGTTGCTCAAATTGGTGTATTTTCTGGTATTTATGTTTCCCTCATCTTCATTGCTTTATTTTGCTTGTGAGCAAGCGTCATTCATAGTCACTGAAATGTCACTCATAATTACACTGTATTTATGACAATATCTCACACCGCAATCTGAAACCTTGGCAGCTATGATTTAGCAGCAGCCTTTCTATAATTCTTCTCGTGTGTGACGAGTGATCAGCTTGTGTGCTAGTAGCAGTGACATTATGGTTTATTCCCGCCGTCAGGGTTGGTGTCATGAAAAGTGTGGCTTGTGAGCAAGTGTCACTCATAGTCACTGAAATTTCACTCATAATTACACTGTATTTATGACAATATCACACACCGCAATCTGAAACCTTGGCAGCTATGATTTAGCAGCAGCCTTTCTATAATTCTTCTCGTGTGTGACGAGTGATCAGCTTGTGTGATAGTAGCAGTGACATTATGGTTTATTCCCGCCGTCAGGGTTGGTTTCATAAAAAGTGTGGCTGCAAGTGTAGTCCACTCCAAATTATTGCATTGATTTTAAAATGGTTTATTTTAAAATGGTTTCTTCATGGCACATTATGCAATCAATGCGTGTAAATAATTTTTGCATATTTTCCAAGATAAAATAATAAAAGCTTTAGTAATGCAAGTATTTGTTTGGTGTGTACTTGTTTGTGTATTTTTTGCGAATTATTGTTTTAAATTTTTGAAATTTAAATTGTAAAAATTGCTTGGGGGTCCCCGGACTCCAGTAGTGATTCAGTGGGGGTCCTCAGGAGTCAAGAGTTTGGGAACCACTGGACTAAACTAAAAGAATTACTGTTAGTACTTGCTAGTATTGAAAAGGAGCTGGACCGGGCCATTAGTGATCTAAAGGCTAGTGTAACTAACTTGTTCGATCTAAAAACACCAATCAGCATACATAATGAATTTTTTGGACAATTGCTTATGCACTTTGTATCAAAGAGCAAACCTAAAAAGCTACCCATAGCCAAAGCACAGGATTGGTATAGTGACGAATGTAAAAGGTCGCGTGTAGTGTTAGGGGACGCTATAAAACAAGGGCATCATGTATTGGTACAATTAGCAAAGGCCACATATCGGGGGCGATACAAAAGGCGAAAAAGAAATAGGATAACAAAAGGTGGGACGATCTGAAGGAGGCCTGTGTTAACAGGAACTCAAAACAATTTTGGAAATGTCCACAAATGGTATAGAGGAGGGCAGGCTTCCCAGCCCTATAATTATGTCTCCCAGTTAGAGTGGGTAAATCACTTTACACCACAATATGCAGCAAATGAGGATGATAATGAAGGTAGAATTACCAAACAGTATTTTAAGAAGGAAGCATTTAGTAAGGCAGACGTTGAGGTGGCCCTGAAATCCATCATGGCAGAAAAAGCCCCGGGTTTAGACGGAATACCGGGGGATGTATTCCTTGCCAATAAAGTAAGATGGAGCTCATATATCCACTTATTATCAAATGCTATAGCCCAGGGTTCGCCGATTCCAGATTCCTGGAAAGGCGCAGAGATTATCCCGGTTTTTAAAAAAGGTGACAAAGCGCGCCCAGTGAACTACAGGCCCATCAGCCTTATTGACTCGCTTCAAAAGGTAATGGGCAGGATGGTGCTCAACAGAGTGCAAGAATGGATCGATGAATTCAGTATTTTATCTCCCCTCCAAGCAGGATTTCGTGCTTTCACAAGCACAATAGATCAAGTATTCAGGCTTACTCTTTTACATTGGAAAATAGTAACCCTGGATAAGGGCAGCTTATATGCCGTTTTTGTTGACCTTAGGTCAGCATTTGATCTTGTACCAAGTGGAAAACTTTAGCAGACACTGCAAGACATGGGGTTACCACCTGACCTGTTGACACTTATTATCAGAATGCATGAGAATAATAAGGCTAGGATTTGATGGGGCAAACAGGGCGAAGTTACAGAATTTTTCCCAGTGGATAAAGGAGTTTGCCAAGGATGTGTCCTGGCCCGACCCTATTTTCGTTGTATATAAATGGGATAGTGAACTGCATGAAATTAAATAACACTGACGCACCGTGACTGGCAGGCGAAAAAGTCCCCATATTAATGTTTGCGGATGGCACATTGATCCTTTCTAAAACACCGAGTGGGCTTCAGAAAGCCCTTTCAATCTTCGAAGAGTTTTGTGCTCGACGGGGATTGGAGGTCAATGTGTCAAAAACAAAACTGATGGCCTTTAATCCACACAGGGCTTTTAAGGGGGGCATTAGGCTGAACAACATCATGCTTGACCAGGTTAAGGAGTTCACATACCTAGGGGTCAACATTCAGGAGGGGCTAAAATGGGCACACCAAGTCGATCTAGCATCATTGAAACATCGACAACTGGCTGGGATATTGCAGAAAGAATATAATGCTTCTTTGACCAAGATAATCAGCCCCGCCATGGAGATATACAACATGAAGGTAATTAGCTCTGCCTTACATGGTGCTGAACTCTGGGGAGATGAGAACTTAGCCAAATTGGCTGTACCGGAAAATAAGTTCCTCGGAAATATCGCTAGATTGCCGCAGAGTACTCCGACACGCCCACTATTGATTGACCTTGGGAGGAAGCCAATCACAGAAACTGCAAAATTACGCCCGTTATTGTATTGGCGGAGACTATGGTCTACCCCTGAGCTTGCAGAGTATGCGGCAGGCTTCCTAGATGTAATAAGGATAGATACATTACATAAAATAAGATGGCTAAGACAGGTTAGAGCCACATTATTAAATATGGGTATGAGCTCGCTATGGGATGACCCCAAAAATTCTATTTTTCCTTCAAAGCAGATCCTGAAGGCTAAATACTGGGAAATGGCTCAGACAGACTTAATGAGGAGCTGTGAGTCATCTTCCCTTACAGGGCGTTTCCTGTGCTGCAAATCTTTACCCAAGCTAGAACAATATTGGGATATTATTGCAAAGCCCTTTGAGCGCAAATTAGATTTTCAGTTCAGGGTTGGCACACTGCCTTTAAAAGCTTTTACCACTAAATGGTCTACATTTTGCGTTGATTTGTGCCCGGTGTGCCAGAACGGTAATGAATCCTTGGCCCATGTATTGTTTGAATGAGATGGTTATAAAGTCCCGCGGCACACCTGGTTGTCTTCAATATATAAGCTTTTGGGAACAAGAAGGGCACAGGAGGCAGAAAGAATTCTCAGAAGTGACACAACCAAAGTGATAGTTGTAGCCATGGCAAAATTCCTGGGGTGGGTGTGGGCAATTAGAGCAAGGTCTCTTAAAGAGATAGTAGCCCACTAATCATATATGCTTCGCTGTGATGTACGCTTGTGTAATTAATTGCTTTTTAAATAAGATAGTTTGCGCATAAAAGTAATTATATGAAGTTTTATAGCTAATTAACTTTTGATATTTCTTTTAAAATTGTATATATTAATTTTAAAATACCTATATACACCCATTCTAGAGTATGTATTGATTTTGCAATGATTCTCTCTTGAACTACTTGTAGAAGTTACGTGTATTGGTTTTATATGTAAAGTTTTGTGCTTTTATGACCTAATAAGTTGAATAAAGCTTTTTGGAATGGAATGGATTTCTATTTATATATAAAAAATTGAGTTTAGGGGACCACTGTGAAAAGTACATACACATTTATGCATACATTATTTACTATTGAGCATAAAAAAATTACACATTTTGAAAAATTAACAAAAATATTTGGAAACACAAAGTACATTTCTAAAAACACCACCCATCCATTTGCTCATGAAACCCCATTTCCCCAAAATATTTAAGAACTTCAAAATAATTAAGCTAGTAGATAGTTACCAATTTACATTGAATAATGACTACACTTACCCTTAAAAATCAATATTGCAATAAAAATAAAAAGCACAAACCAAAATGACATCTACTAAAATAATTTAAGAGTAATGAAACATGTAAAGAAATAATTAAGTTGCAAACAAATTACATAAGTAACAAATCGTTCAATTAATATTATAATTAAAAAAACATTGTTCACCCAAACCCCCAAATAAACTACAGAGAATTTTTTTTTTTTCTTTTAAATCGCTGTGATTAGAAAGTAAATAAAAATACCTGTAAAATAATTCAAAAAATGAAAACATAGAATCTGGTAAAATAATATAATAACAGCATTATATTAAACATTATTTAAAACTTAGACTATTGTAGCAAGCATAGACAAAGCAAGCCGGCCTCATTATTTCGACTTATTCACTTTGCCAATGTTCTTTGTTGATGCTATGCTGGATCAGCAGAAAGGAATACTTATTGCCCATGCTGCAATGGCAAAAACAAAAACGTAAAAAAAACGTAATGATGTCTATAGGCATGTGAAGTTATAGCATGTTAACTATTATGACACTTGCATGTGTAACAGCATAATGCCCCTGCTAATTTGTTTGTTTTGTATTTACTGTCCCAACATAGAAGACAGCATATGGAGCGGTAAAAGTAAAAACAAATTAACAATAATAATTTTAAGTGCGTGAAAGCCACTTTCAATAGGAGTGGCCCGGAAGTAGTTTGCAACTGTTAGGCCCTCCGAAAAATAAATCTAAAAATAAAAATGTTTTGTAAGGTTTGTCACAGATGAAGTGGGTAGCAATGGACAGCAGGCGGGGGAGAAATCAACACATGCAGAGACAGCATGGGGAAATGTGTAAGGGGTCAATAGAGCAGCTTGAGACAGGGGACGACTTAAAAGAATTAAAATCAAAGAAGATGGGTTTGAGGTAGCAATGGACAAGCTGAGGGTGGAGGGTAAGAGGGAGCAACACAGAGCGTGGGGGGCAGAATTTAACAAGTAAAGCAGGACATGAGGGAGAGATGAAGAAACTACATGTACTCTCGTGGAGTGATAAAAGAAAAAAATAGTTCCCCGATTGTGAGCAGTGGAATGATATGTTATCCGATCTAAAGGAAGGTAAAGAAGCTATGGTTTACTCCTGCGCTTGTCAGGAGAAGAAATTCAACCATTTCCAGTGTGGAAAGACTTGGTGAATATCCTTGAGCATGTCCGTTTTTGGGCAAGCAGACTTACAAAGCATTCTAGCCATGGAACTACCACTTGCCACCTATTTTCAGCTACTATATATACATTTTCTGAAAGGTGGAAAAATCAAAACCTTCCTAGAATCCAAACCTCAACATAATAGGAGCCCTGGCATATTCAGAGATGTTATCAAAACTCTGATTTTATGAACAAGTGGTAATAATTTGTAATTTTACTGCATGAGGCCAAAAGAGGCAAGTGATTTTCTTTTTCACTGCACAAGTAGATTTATAAAGTGTCCTGTCCCTTAGACAAGTAGACATTTTATAAAACGTTACTCTCCTTGGTAGAACAATCACAAGAAGAGGAAGGAAAGTCATTAAACAAGCAAATGAAAGCGACAAGAAAGGCAACCAATGATTAAGCAATGGGCTGACCCCAAAGCCCACTGTAAATTTCGGTATGGTGCACAAGAGGTGTTTTGACAATAGGCAGATAAAAGCTGTTCGTAGGCAAGTCCTAAAAAGAATATCCTTACTTTTAATCGTTTGCCCTCACTATTTTTACAGTCACAATGTTTTGCCCAAATGATAACAGTCAGACGATGTTTTGGATAATATATTCAGTTTAATACTGAAACTGAGGCACATATACCAGAAAAAAATCAGCAGTATGACCATGATGTGGTGATATTATGGCACACACGGCAGAGAACTGTCATGAGTAAAGGCACTCTGGACAGATGTGATATTTAAACCAGTGTTTCCCAAACTGTGGCCCCCGACCTGCAGGTTGGTCACTAGTTCATTTGTGGTGGATCGCAAAAGACCATAAATAAAGATGCCTTTACATTGTCTATTTATCTTGTCCCATTTGCTGTGCTTCAAAGACAGAGGTCAAATGTCAGGCTAAGCCTTCTGACAAACAACTTTTAAAGTGAACTCTGTGACAATCTTGCTGGGGTCCAAGGAGTGTGAAAGGAAATGCTGTGGCATGTAATTCTTTTTGTAATGAAGAATAACATTTAGATACCTGTAACAGTACACATATTTTGGAATATATCAGCAGTTAGGAAACAAAAATAGAAAAACTATTTTTGTAATTCAGAAGTATATTGGAAATAAAGATTTTATTAAGGATCAAAACAAATCAAGGCACTTTTACTTGGTGATGCTCTAATGATAAATATTTCCTGAACACAGATTTTGAGTTCAAAATATTTTATTGATTTTCATTTTAAGCTATAAACAAAGACAATACAGAAAAAATATTATTGAGCGAAAATACCTAATCACAATATAGAGATACAAAAACATCAAATGAATTACAGTAGGTAACAACATTACAAATATTCTTTGAAAAATAAAAAGTGGAAGGAAAGGAAACCGCTATAAAACTATTGCATCAACTTATAAAATAGAGCTACTATAGCATAGATATTGGTCTATTATAATAGCAATACAAAAAACGAGATATAAATATATAATTAAGAAGATAAATATATCAACAGGTTTCCAAAAAAAGTGATAAGAGTTAGAATTATGATGAATACCTGTCAAGGATAACTGAGCTCCTCTTCTTGTAAAAATAACCCATGACCACCAAGCATGAACTGATAATAGCGAAACATCTTTCCAACAGAATGCAACGGATTTTAAAGCAGCTGATATTAGAAAATTAAAAAGTTTACCTTCTAAGTCATTTAAGTTGTTGTGAAAGAACAGCAGATTTGCATATTAACATTTTGAATGAAACATCATCGTGAATATTTAACATCTTTTTTATAAAATCCCAAACTTCAGTCCAAAATTTAAAAACTAAAGGACAATCAAAAAGCATATGTTGTAATGTACCAGGATGTATTTTACAGTGCCAACAAGCTGAAGATTGAAGAAGTTTAGCATGAAATAAACGTAATGGCGTCCATGAACAGTTGAATAAAATATAAGAGTTAGTTTGATAGAGCAAGACAGGTAACCAACCAGAAATACAGCTAAGCCAAATATCTTTCCATGCATCAATAGATAAGGAGATTGAAAGTTAATTATTCCAAAATAGTGAAATCATATTAATGTTGGTTCCTAGAGAATTAGATAATTTTTTATATAAAATAGAAACACCATGAGATGATGTGGAAACAGTTTGAATATAAATTGATAGATCAGCTTTAACATTAGAAGGAATAACATGGAGAAATGAATCTAAAATCGAATTACACAAAAATTCATATTTGGTAAGGTCAGAATGAGGTAAACTAAGTTTTGTTTGTAACGCCTCAAATGATATGAAAGCATTGTTGTATTAGATATCTTTAAGATAAAAAATACCAGCATTAATCCATGAATACCAGAAACTGATATTTCTATTTAATTTAATGACTGTGCTATGCCACAATGACATGTCTTCTGTATTAACTCGCGCCGGGACACTCCCAGGTATCTGTGCGCTTAATAAATGCATATAACATAACATAACCTAACATAACATAACATAACATTAAGCATGGGAGATTGAAAAATGTAATCTAAACCATTAAAAATCCTTTTAGTGGATTTAAGAATAACAGATTTATGAAAAAATTGTGATTTATTTGACATGGTTAACAAAGTGGGTAGTGGAAATGGTTTTCGATTTCTCGATAAGAAGCCACATAGGTGGATTATTTAAAAAGGAATGGTTAAACCATATGGAACTTTGTTTTAAAATAAAAGCTTTATGGTAATGAAAAAGGTCAGGTAATCCAAAACCTGCATTACATTTGGATATTTTTAATTTTTTATAACTAATACGAGGTGACTTGTTATTCCAAAGAAATTTGGAGAGAAGTTTGTCAACATCCTTGTAAAACTTTAATGAAAATTGTGTAGGAATCATGGCAAGGGTGTAGAAGATTTTAGGAGCTATAGTAATTTTAATAGAATCCATTCTTCCCCACCATGAAAGGTGAAGTGAAGACCATTTGGATGTTTTATCTTTAATATAATTTAAGATAAAGTCACAGTTCAATGTTATTGTTGATTTTATGGATGAAGAGAACAGAATACCAATTTATCTTTTTGCCAAATAATTTCATTCATAGGTATCATATCAGGAGTACAATAAATATTTAAAGGAAAAAATCAGTTTTATTAGTATTTAATTTATATCCAGAAACTGTGGAATACTTCGACATAATCTCTATGAGGATAAAGGATCACTAATAAATAAAAATACATCATCAGCATAAGCTAAGGTTTTAATAATGACATCCTTAATATTGATGCCTTTAATATTATCACAGTTTCTTATAGAAGGAAGTAAAGGTTCAATACCTATAAGAAACAAAAGCGGGGAAAGGGGGCAACCTTGTCTTGTACCTCTAAAAAGGAAGAATTGTTTTGAAACTTGGCCACTGATAAATAAACGAGCAGTAGGAGCAGAATACAAAGCAGAAATCATGCGGATAAATGTGTGTCCAAAATTAAATTATAATAATGTATGGAATAGGAATTGCCAGTGAATTTTATCAAAAGCTTTTTCAGCATCTAATGCGAGAATTCCTGATGGTAGAGTTAAAGTGGAACCTTGTTCAATAACATGTAGCAAAGTTCTTGTATTGTTGGCAGAATATCTATTCTTCCATAAAACCAGATTGATCAGGATGAATAATAGAATCTAACACAGGGGATAATCTAGAAGCAAGTATTTTAGCATATAATTTGCAATCTTGATTAATTAAATAGATAGGACGATAATTTGATACAAGTGTGGGATCCTTATCAGGTTTGGGAAGTACAATAATTAAAGCCTCAGCAAAAGAACCTGAGGTAATTCCTGTAGAACCAAAAAAGGTAAAAAGTTGAACTAAAAAAAGGAATAAGCTGTAATTGAAATTCTTTGTAAAACTCAGCAGGAATACCATCGGGACTAGGAGACTTATTTTTCTTAAAGAGATTTTATGGCTGATAGAATTTCATCTTGAGTAATGGGCGAGTCAAGCCCAATTTTATCTGATTGTGGAATCTTGGGTAATCCACATTTAGTTAAAAAAGAATCAATTGTGGAGACATCAATAAAATTGGGTTTGTTATAGAGAGTAGAGTAAAAATCCAAAAATTCATTAACGATATCATTGTGGGATAAAGCAATTTTACCATTAGGGCCATGAATTGAATTTATTTGAGTTATCTTTTTTTTATACGCAAATAATTAGCTAAAAGTCTTCCAGATCTGTTGGCATTGAAATTAAATTTGGCTTTAGAATTAGAAATCTGAATGCCAGCTCTTTTGCTAAGGATTGAGTTAAACTCATATCGAAGTTTTTGTTATTTGACTCTATATTGAGGATCATTAGACGTAATAAAAAGTCTCTCAAATTTTGCAATTTGCTTTTCTAAATATTTTATATTTGCATTAAAGGTTTTATTTTCGTGGGCCTTAAGAGAAATAGTTACACCTCTAATATAAGCTTTAAAAGCGTCCCATCTATTAACCATAGAAGTAGAACCTTAAGGGTTAAGAAGGAAATAATCCTGAATGGCATTTAAGAGCTTAGGTTTATTAAGTTCATTAAGAACAATTCCAGTATTCATTCGCCATCTAGATTGCTTTATAAAAGTTGAATTTAAATTCAAAACAAAAGAAATCAAAGCATCATCTGAAATATCAATGTTACCAATCATAGGAGTAATCACGGTGTTAATTGATTGCTTGGAGATTAATAAATAATCAAGCCTAGAATGAGAATTGTGTGGGTTAGAAAAGAATGTAAAACTTTTTTCTGTAGGGAAGTGTAGTCGCCAAATATCAACTAACTTTGTAGTTTGAATAAATGATTTGAAAGCATAAAAAACCTTAGGAGGACGAAATTTAGTATGAGATAATCTATCTAATAAAGGATCAGATATAACATTAAAATCACCTCCAACAATTAGAGGAACTTTACCCAACTTTAGAACTTCAGTTGTAAGATTAGACCAAAAAGCAGGATCATCCGCAGTAGGACCATCAACATTTAGTAAAAATATGACAGAATCATGAACTTTAATTTTAACTATGACATATCCCCCATCAGTATCTGAAAATGTACTCAAAATTTGGCAATGTAATTTTTTTGCAAAAAGAATAGCCACACCATTTTTTTGCCATTTGCAGGAGAAGAGACAATATTATTGACCCACTTTTTTTTCATATAATCTAAGATTTTGTCATCATTATGGCTTTCCTGTATAAAACAAATATCTGCTTTGCAACTACCTAAATAATCTAAAAGTTTTGTATGCTTAACTGGGTGACGTAAAGCTTTAACATTTAATATACTACTTTAATATCAAGAACATTATCCATAATAAAAGAGAAAGAGAAAAAAAGGTCAAGAAGAGGAAAGTAAACATAAGGAAAGAGTATGAAAAAAATAGTAGCTCCAGAACAGGCAAAAAGGAAAGATTAGGTAAAAGAATAGACAAACTAACATACAAAAGACGACAACGAATAAACATCAATAACAAAAGTGAAATGCACACACACTTTACAAGCATGACCAATCAGGTGGAGCCCAGCGGGAAATCTATAACAAAATATCCAGTCAGAAATATATATTTAAATCCGTGTTTAAATAACAAAATTATGCATAACCATAAATTGCTGCGAAACGTTGGTCCAGGAGCAATTTTAAACCCTCTGGACATTCAAATAACCGAGATAAGTACAGAAATATATATTAAAGCATTGCTCAAGTGACGAAATCCTGAGTATCCATAGAATGCTGTGAACGCTGGTCCAGAAACACTTTCAAATCCTCCGGACGTTGAAATTATCTTTCTAGATACGCATTGTTGAAGGATCAAATAGGCCATATTTAAAACCAAGACTTCTCAATTGAGAGCGACAATCAGTAAATTCTTTATGAATCTTTACAGTCTCCTTGGCAAAGTCTTGGTGAATAAAGATTCTGTTGCCATTAACTGTTAAAGATGGAATTTCCTGTGCTGCTTTCCTTATCATGGCCAAATGATGGTGACACAGCACCTTAAAAATCATTTGTCTTGGCTTAGCATGCTGAGTATTGAGATGGGATGGAATCCTATGCACTTTATCAATTTCAAATTTCTCTGGAAATTTGATGTTTAATAGGCCATGAAGCAAATTTTCCAAGTATAATCTGCAATTAGAGCCTTCAACCTCCTCTGGTAAATTAAAAATACGTAAATTGTATTGCCTGTTACGATTTTCCATATCCAGAAGAAGAGTAGACATGGAGGAAATCTTTGCCACAAGTGGTGTAAAAGCGTCAATCTTCACTTCATTGTCTTGTATTTTAATTGAATTATCTGAGATTTTAATCGACATGCTGGCCATATCCTTGCGTAAATTTTTAATCTCTGACGCAATGGTGTCAGTATTTGCACGCAATGCATGAAGCTCGTCCAGAATTAAAGCCAAGGATGGCTCACTGCATTCCACCACTTTAGATTGTACTGGAGGAGAAGAAATCTGATTCTTCCTCTTATTATTGGGATTTTGTACATTTTTATTCTCCATTTTCATATAATACAAGTGAAAATGAGTAATTAAATATAAAAGATAAGTGCAGAAATTGCTTCACTGAAAATGCTGGTGCCGCAGCTAAAACAGACTGTGGGGGTGGTTAGGCCAAAGCCAGGCCCTTTCCTGAGTAGAAGCTCCGCCCCCTGACAGGAAATCTGGGCAGTACCTTAATGTAGAGCTCCAGGCTGGAGAAGGCTGGGGCAGGAGGAAGAACAAAAACACCTTTCCGACGTCTGAAACCCCAAACCAACAGCACCACAGCAACAGGTAAGGTTTTATAAGGCTGCTACATTAATTTCCAGTAGATTCTGACTGGAAACGCGAAGTTCGGCAATAAAAACGGGCCCCTCTGTCACAGAGCTAACCGGGAGGCGGCCATCTGGTGCTCGCGCGTCTCCAAACACAGATTTTAACACATTATCATTTGTATGCTATAGTTTTATCAGTAAAAATGTATGTCTGTGGAAATGTAGTGAACACAAGGAGATGATGGACGGCGCGCTGAAACTTTTCAGACACTCACCCCCAGTCACAGATCTGGGTTGAATCCATCAACCCAGACAAGAGATGTCCAAGGAAAAAGGAATTGGCTCATCCAGGAGTGACAAGCTTGACCCCAGCACGCAATAATATCTCCAGGGCAAAGGGGTTTTGGATTCTGTGTATTAGATGCCCACTCCTAGGATTCCAATTACTAAATGCAGTTGTAACATTTCATCTTGAACTCAGAAAACAATTGTGATTCAGCACTATGTCCTGAAAGGGTGACCTCCAAATGGGTTTAAGAGAGACCTTTTTTAGGTAGCCTCTTTCCCCACCTGCCACAGAGGTGCATAGTACTGTTTCTGGTTTCTGAGCCTCCAAACTCCGCTTTCTACTCTTTCTTCAAAATAACATCCATAGTTTCTGTGCAACAAGGTCATCCACTTTTCTTTAAAGATCTTGCTTGGGGTAGTTCAACACAGAGCATTGCCAAGACCAGAAAGTTGTTAACTATGTGGACACAAGAAGAGAATGCGGGTCAGCACTGAAAGTTGTTAGGCAATGTGCTTGGCTGCTTAAATTTAAAACTGACAAAAAAGAGAAAAACAGCTAAAAAAATGAAAAAGGAGGAGAGGCTAGCATAAAATTGATATGTTCAAAAGATGCCGATTTCAGTACAAATCAAGAAAAGAGGAAATTGGAGAATAAGCGAACCCTCTCTTTAGAAGTGGTATGACCACGTGTTGCATTCACAAGCATGCATGGTATTAGACACGATAGGCATTAGTTACACAGCTTTGAGAAGCACTTTCCCCGCTGATCTACTAGAGTGCAGGGTAGCCACAGCTAAAGAACAGGCTCAAAATACGGTTTACTAGTAAATAACTATTAAGACTGGTCTTTCATTGAGGACCTTTATTTAAAAGGTCAGCAGAAAAGGAATCTCAAAGAGAGGTTCAATTCTCTCATCAGGTTGGTTAGTAGCTACCCTCTTTCTTTGATCATTGGACATTTTTACTTATTACATAGTGCTCTTATATCGATACCAGGTAATGTTTATCAATCAATCAATCATAAAAGATTTATTCGACAATATGTCATAAAAGCACGATCCAATACACAGTAAAAGGTCAATAAGGAAAAGTTAATAGGAACTAATTGTTCCTCTATTAAAAAGACCATAAAACGGTATAAAAACAGCAAGAATAAAATTCATAAGCTTATTACCAGGCTATAATACAAAGTACAAATAATAGCAAAGCAATATACATTCGTGGGAAGGGAAGCAATAAGACAGGGTGCTAATGGGAGCAAAACAATTTTTTCATTCAGGGTCAAGATAACGTGCATGGGTTAGAGAGGCACCACCGCTTTCATTCGTATTATCCATGTCCAGCCAAGATACTTGGCCACAGCTACAAGAAGAGGAAGCCAAGTTTCAGTGCATATCTATCCAAGTGCAACCTCGGCTTTTCGAGTGCCCAATAGACGGCATATGGGGACCAGCCAAATGCGCCGAGGAATGGCATATGCAGGACACACGAATAACAAATGGGGCAGACACTCCCTAGGTGCATGACAAAGGGGACAAGACATATCAGCCGAGTTCCCCCAACTTGCTGTAAAAGACTTAACGGGTAGTGTGCCAGCTCTTAATTGGAACAAAAGCTTTCTATCGAAGGGCTTTGTAATTGTGTCCCAATAGGCTTCAAGCCTTCGACTTGGTTTGGCCATAAGAAATTGGCCTGTCAACGTCGAAGGATCACTATTCCTGAAGGTGTTGGCTTCTACCCAACCCCAATACCTTTCCTTCAATTGCATTTTCGAAGGAAACTGCTTTTTTTCTGGGTTCTCCCAAAGATCGACCATACCAATATTTTCAAGCATCAACCTAAGATTCGATAGCCATTTAACTTTTTTAAATTGGTCCACTCTAATTAAATCTTTAAAACCCTCAGCATACGAAGACAATTCTGGAGTTGTCCAGATTCTTTGCCAATACATTAGAGGACGCAATCTGGCACTATCGGCCAATGCCTTCATTCCTAGATCACTAAGTAAGGGCAATACGGGAGTTATTTGCGGAAGGTTAATAAGTTTTCGTAGGAAACAGTTTTCTGCAACAGTCAGTTTAGACAAATTTATATTACCCCAGAGCTCTGCTCCATAGAGAGCCGCACTAATGATTTTCATATTATAAATCGTCAGAACTGGGGTAACAGGTTTCGTGAGAGATGCCTTAAACTCAGCTAGTAGTGTTCCCGGTAATGTTTATCACTCCATTAACTCTGTAGTAAATAAGTGAACAAATGAAATCTTGAATTTCAAGAGGTAATTTAGATAGTCAATCATATTGGCTTTTGTACAGCAAAACTATGTTTGAAAGCACCGTAAAACACAGAAGAGGCAGGACCTGCACAATAAACTCAAAACAGAACAATTCATACATTTCAAAAGGAATATGCTACTTACCAGTATGCATCTGTTCTTGGCATGTAGAGCTGCAGAGTCACACA
The DNA here is from genome assembly GCF_964204655.1 of Triturus cristatus. Lineage (NCBI taxonomy): Eukaryota > Metazoa > Chordata > Amphibia > Caudata > Salamandridae > Triturus > Triturus cristatus. The sequence continues at coordinate 209,714,632 of NC_140594.1, read as the reverse complement.
CTGAGGATAAGATCGCCATCTGGTGTTGGGCTCGGATGATTGCAGGTTGTTGTTGTCTTCGGAAGAAGCCTTTGGTCACGAGGTTGGTGACTCCTCCCCTGGACAACAGTGCGCATGGGCATCCACTCCATCGTCAGATTGTTTTTCGCCATGATGGGAAAAGATGGAGTGTATAGAAATGAAAGAAAGGATGTCCATGTGTAATGTCTAAGTAAGACGGATGCTGGAACAGATACAGGTCCCGGGGAGGCGGGCGGGCGTGTGTGACTCTGCAGCTCTACATGCCAAGAACAGATGCATACTGGTAAGTAGCATATTCCGTTCGAGGCATATGAGCTGCAGATCACACACTGAGGATAGATTATACAGCAGTGCTTCCCCTTAGCGGTGGTCGCCTGTATCCGTTGCAGCAGCTTGAAATAAAGTTTTTAGGACAGCCTGGCCCACGGAGGCCTGTTGTTTGGCCTGCACATCAACACAATAGTGTTTAGTGAAGGTATGCGTGGTAGACCACGTGGCTGCCTTGCAAATGTCTTCTAAGGGAATGTTACCTAAGAAGGCCATAGAAGCCCCTATTTTACGGGTGGAGTGCGCCCTAGGGGGAACTGTAAGTGTACGTTTAGCCTTGAGGTAGCATATTTGGATGCATTTAACTATCCACCGGGCTATACCTGATTTGGAGATTGGGTTGCCTTTATGTGGTGGTGCGAAAGCAACAAAGAGTTGTTTTGTCTTTCGAAAGGGTTTTGTCCTGTCGATGTAATAAAGCAAGGCTCTTTTGACATCTAAGGTATGTAGGGCCCTTTCAGCTACGGAGTCTGGGTTTGGGAAAAAGACCGGTAGCTCTACTGATTGGTTAAGGTGGAAAGGGGAAATCACTTTTGGAAGAAATTTAGGGTTTGTCCTAAGAACCACTTTGTTACGGTGTAGTTGTAAGAAAGGTTCCTCTAGTGTAAGGGCTTGTATTTCACTTACTCTGCGTAGGGAAGTGATTGCGATAAGGAAAGCTACCTTCCATGTTAGGAATTGTAATTCACATTTGTGCATAGGTTCAAATGGGGGACCCATGAGTCTTGTTAGAACCACATTGAGATTCCACACTGGTGCAGGTGGCAATCTTGGGGGAAGGATTCTTTTGAGACCTTCCATAAACGCTTTGATGGCTGGTACCTTAAAAAGGGACAGGTGTTGCCTATTTTGCAAGTAGGCTGCCAAGGCTGCTAGGTGTAAACGTATAGAGGAATACGCTAGATTGCATCTTTGCAAGTGTAGTAGATAGCAAATGATGTTTTGGATGGAAGCGTCCAATGGATGTATGTCATTATTAGCGCAGTAGATGGCAAATCGTTTCCATTTAGCGGCATAACACGCTCTAGTAGTAGGGCGTCTGGCTTCCTTTATGATATTCATACAGTCTGGAGGGAGATTGAGGTAACCGAACTCTAAGACCTCAGGAGCCAGATCGCTAGGTTCAGTGTTTGAGGATCTGGGTGTCTGATTTCTCCATGGTTCTGGGTTAATAGATCCGGGGAGAGGCGTAGCCTTTGATGTGGAACTAAGGATAGTTCTAGAAGCGTGGTGAACCACGGTTGACGTGCCCAAGTGGGAGCCACTAGTATTAGTGTTAGTGACTGTTGTTTCAGTTTGCGTACCACAAATGGAACTAGTGGGAGAGGCGGAAAGGCGTACGCAAATCTGCCTGACCAGTTCATCCATAGGGCATTGCCCTTGGACTGTGGGTGTGGAAACCTGGCGGCGAAGGTTGGGCATTTTGTGTTTTCGGGAGTGGCGAACAGGTCTATGTCTGGTTGTCCCCACTTTTGGAAGAAGGGGAGTAGAACCTTGGGGTGTAGTTCCCATTCGTGGATCTGCTGTGTGTGGCGACTTAGGAGGTCGGCCACTTGATTGTGGATCCCTGGGAGATGTTCTGCTAACAGATAGATGTTTTGGGGAATTGCCCATCTCCAGATTTGCTGTGCCAGTTGGGACAGTTGGGGAGAGTGTGTCCCTCCCTGTTTCTGTATATAATACATTGTCGTCATGTTGTCTGTGCGTATGAGGACAGTTTTGTTCTTTAGGTGAACTTGAAAGGATTTTAGTGCTAGGAACACTGCTAAGAGTTCCAGGTGGTTGATGTGGAGCAGCTTTTGTTGACTGGTCCATCTGCCCTGAGTGGTATGGTGAAGGAGGTGGGCTCCCCACCCCGTGAGAGATGCGTCGGTAGTTAGCACAACTTGTGGAAGAGGCTCTAAGAACGGTCGCCCTTTGGACAGGTTGATGGTGTTCCACCATTTCAGTGAGCGAAGTGAGCGACTGTCCACCAACACCAGATCGGTAAGTTGTCCCTGAGCTTGGTTCCACTGTTGTGCTAAACATTCCTGTAAGGGACGCATTTGAAGTCGTGCGTGTGGGACTATGGAGATGCATGACGCCATCATGCCTAGGAGCTGCATGAACACTCTTGCTGGAAGAGATGGATGAGTTTGAAATTGAGAGATGAGATTTTGTATACTGGCTATCCTGGCAGTGCTGGGATAAGCAATGGCCTTGGATGTATCTATGGTTGCTCCTAGATACTGATGTAAGTGGGAAGGTTGTAGGTGGGATTTGGGGTAGTTGATAGTGAATCCCAAATCGTGGAGAATTTGAATCGTGCGATGAGTGTGGAGAACGCATTTTTGGTATGTATTGGCTTTTATGAGCCAATCGTCCAGATAGGGGAAGACATGGATCTGTTGTCTTCTGAGGTGCGCTGCCACGACTGCTAAGCACTTGGTGAACACTCTGGGTGCTGTTGTTACTCCGAATGGGAGAACTGTAAATTGATAGTGTTGCCCATCTACCACAAATCGTAGATATTTTCTGTGAGCGGGATGCATAGGGATGTGAAAGTATGCGTCCTTGAGGTCTAATGTGGCAAGGAAGTCTCCCTGTTGTAGGAGTGGGAGGACTTGTTGGAGAGTGGTCATATGAAAATGATCCGAATGTATATACTGGTTTAGTAGTCTGAGATCCAGTATGGGCCTTAGTGTTTTGTCCTTTTTGGGAATGAGGAAGTATAGAGAATATACCCCTTTTCCCTGATGTTGAAGGGGGACTGGTTCTATCGCATGTTTTTGTAACAGGGATTGAACTTCTTGTTTGAGGAGAGAGAGATGATGTGAGGACATTGGGCGTTGTTTGGGTGGTATGTTTGGGGGGGATTGTATGAGTTCGAGGCAGTAGCCAGACTGGATAATTTGTCTTACCCATCTGTCTGTGGTGATGGAAGTCCAGACAGGTAGGAATTGTTGGAGTCGCCCCCCGACCGGAGTGGAATGGTCTGGGGGGAGTGGTGGCAAGTCACTGTTTGGTGGCTGGGGAGGTGCGGGTGTTGTTGTTATTGCCCCGCCCTCGGCCTTTGTTATTGTTTCCCCTATAACCTCCCCGGAAATAACCTCTGTTAGGGGATGTTTGTCCAGAATTTTTAAAGGTGGACGTGGTCTCAGTTGATGTGTTTTTGGAGCCTCCTCTATAAAAGGAGCGACGAAAGGAACCCCGGTTTTGAGGAGACTGCAGTGCTCCCATAGACTTGGCAGTTTCATTATCCTTCTTCATTTTTTCTAATGCAGTATCCACTGCAGGGCCAAATAACTGCTCTTGGTTGAAAGGTTGAGCCAGAATTGCGGTTTGAACCTCCGGTTTAAAACCGGAAATACGGAGCCAGGCATGTCGTCTGAGTAAGACGCTAGTATTGACCGCCCTAGAAGCAGTGTCTGCCGCATCTAAGGCGCATTTAATGGAGGCATTAGATATTAATTTGCCTTCTTGAATGAGGTCAGTGGCCTGGGACTTAAAGGGTTCAGGCAGATGTTGCATAAGGTCCTCAAGTTGGTCATAATGTGCCCTGTCATACCGAGCTAACAGGGCCTGGGTATTGGCAATACACCAGTGGTTCGCCGCCTGTGCGGCGACTCGTTTGCCTGAGGCCTCTAAAAGCTTAGACTCCTTGTCTGGGGGGGGCGTTTCTCCAGTTGTCTGTGAGTTAACGCGCTTCCTGGCATTTGATACGACTAAGGAGTCTAAAGGGAGCTGGGCTTTAATGTATGCAGGGTCCTGCGGGGTTGGTCGGTACTTTTTTTCGATGCGGGGGTTGAGAACCCTCGCTCGAACAGGGTCTTTAAAGACGTCAGTGGCATGCTTTATAACCCCTTTAATCATGGGAAGTATATGAACAGTTTTTTGTGACTGCTCAAAGGTATCGAGGAGAAAATCCTCCTCAAGGGGGTCCGTGTGCATAGTGACACCATGGAACGTTGCTGCCCTATTTATTAGTTGGCCAAACCCTAGGTGGTCATCAGGAGGGGAGGGCTTGGAGGGGTAGGTAGTGGGGTCAGGCATGTCAGGCATTGGATAAGACCAGTCATCTACCGGTGCTGTGTCTGGAAAAGTAAACGGGTCGGTTGGATCAACAGGATCATTAAATAAATCAGGGTCCGCCCCTCCCCCTAAGTCATCATTATCATCCTGTTGAGGAGGTGAATGATAGGGAGGTGGTAAAGGTAAAGGTAAAGGAGAAACAGGAGGAGGAGGGGGGGACGGGTTAGAAGGTAAAACAGGAGAAGAAGGACGAAGTGGTGAAGTGGCACAGTCCTTTTTCCGTATGGGAGCTGGGGGAGGTGTAGTGTCCAGCTTCCGTTTTTTATATGGGATGGCAGTCACATGTCCAGTGTTAGGATTGATGTAGATCCGCTTTTGAGTAGGATCTGGTCGAAAAAGTTCATCTGGCTCCGAAGGTGGTGGCGGCGACGCCCGCTTCGGGTCTTTATGAGCTGTTTTTGGTGTGGACGTAGTTTTCGGTGCCGATGATGTTTTCGGTGCCGAAGGATGTTTCAGTTCCGATGGATTTTTCGGAGCCGATGGAGTTTTCGGTGCCGATGTATGTTTCGGTGCCGATGTATGTTTCGGTGCCGAGGGACTTTTAGGCATCGATGTCGAAGAACGTTTCGGCGCCGGTGGAGACTTCGGTGCCAAGGAACGTTTCGGTGCCGATGGAGATTTCGGTCTTGAAGCCTGTTTCGGTGCCGATAGTGGTTTTTTCGGTGTTAAAGGCACAATCAGATGAGGTTTGCTCGAGCCCGAGCCACCTACAGGCTTAGATGTCTTCGGAGCCGGGCCCGAGGGCGGGGCTTCTGAAGAGGATTTCCGGTCGCGACTGGGCCCAGCTGGCGGAGTCTTGACCAATGCTTTTTTGGATGGGGCAGGGGCACGGGGGGTGGTACTCACACGCTGCCCTGGAGTGATGAGGTCATCGGAATCGTCGGCCTCGGACACGATCTCGAGATCTTCGGTGTCGTCTTCGGGAACATCTTGAGCAAAGATGTCCTCCGGTTCTGGAGCTGGTTTGGCCATAATATGGCGTCGAGCTCTTCGGTCCCGGAGGGTCTTCTTCGAACGGAAAGCGGCACAAGCTGGACAGGTGGACTCGTTGTGTTCCGGCGACAGGCAGAGGTTACAAACCTCGTGGTGGTCACTGTGGGGGAACTTCGCTCCACACTGGGGGCATTTTTTGAAGGGTGTCCTGTCCATCAGCCGCTTCCGGAACCGGTCCGAGTTGATTTCGAAGTCGATGGAATGAAGATTAAGGAGTTAAATTGATTGCTAGAAGTTTTCTGCTGGAGCGGAAAAAAGTTCATCCGAACCCAATGGCGGAAAAAAACAATCTGACGATGGAGTGGATGCCCATGCGCACTGTTGTCCAGGGGAGGAGTCACCAACCTCGTGACCAAAGGCTTCTTCCGAAGACAACAACAACCTGCAATCATCCGAGCCCAACACCAGATGGCGATCTTATCCTCAGTGTGTGATCTGCAGCTCATATGCCTCGAACCAATCTTTTTCCAACAGATCAAATTAGTTCAAATGATCATCACCATCGGGTAAACACGCAATAATGTTTTATATCAGTCCATTAACCTCTTCGGTGCCCATGACGAGCTGGACTCGTCAGGGGCCGCGGTTGCGCTGTGCCCATGACGAGTCCAGCTCGTCATAAACCCCGCCCGCTAATGTAACGGCCGGCACAGGGCGGGGAAAGGGGCGGGCACTGAAGGGGTTAAGAAGAGGGAGTCATGACATGGTTTCCCAAAAAGTTTTTTTATTTTTTTTATTTCATTAAAGCATAGCACTTCAGCCCAGCCACCGCGTTTCATTGGGAGAGGACTTCATCAGGGAAAGTGAAATCTTGTATGTCTATTTGGATTCGTTATGGACCAGTATATGTAGGGCATTCAAAGAACAGTGGGCCATAGGTTTCAAAAAAGCGTTTTGCGATTCTCAAATTGTGATTTTTAGAGAATCGTAATTAGAGAATCGCAAAATGCAATGTATGTAGGATTTGCTAAATATTTTGCAAATCCTACATATTCCTGATTTGCGAATCGCAAATTGAGATTCACAACTAAGGAATACCTTCCAATTCATTCCTATGGGCTAGAAGGCCCATAGGAATGAATGGGAAGACATTCTCAATTTGCGATTCCCAATTAGAGAATCGCAAATAGAGAATCCAATTTCAAGGTTGCAAGGGTGTCAATAGGACATCCTGTTGCACCCCTGAAATAAGTATGTGTGCACATGTGGCACACACACATGCCCTAAGGGAATGTATGTGCGCCACATGGCACTTTGAAAAATGCAAAAAAGTGCATTTTTTTAAGAAATCGCAAATTACCACCGACTTTGCGATTCCTTAAGCCAAAATCGCACAATTTGGGTGCTTCCTACATTGCATTTAAGGAATCGCAATTTGGGATTCCTTAAATGCATTCGCAAAATAGGGAATCGCAAATTTTGTGTGCTACATTGCACACTGCCTAAATTGCGATCGCAAACGCTGAAATTCTGCGAATTTCAGTGCTTGCGATCGCAATTTGGCTTCATACATATGGCCCAGTCTCTCCCAAGTGGGTTCTGCAGAGTAGTGCAGAAAAGTATACGACGGTGTCGACAAGGGAAAAATTTACTTGTATTATATGTCAGTGAAGCTTGAGAAATTAGCCTTGGCAATTAAAATAAAATGAAGCGATTTGCATCATCGAGGGAGGGGTACGGGAACACAGGACAGGGGTCTAGAAACTGGGAGGTGGGCCCTCCTAGGGGGCTTCAAGTGATCTCAGTGACGGGGCTAGGTTCTGACCAAAAGAAACATTTTGCTGATAACAGTGCTTTGTTTTCAGTGGAGCAAAACAAGCGGCGGTAATCCGCTCTGTAATGGGCCATAACTACGATCTTTTGTCATTTATATGCTGGCTGGGAGAAGGTGTGAAAAGGGAAGGGACTCGAAATATTCTTTAAAACCCCCACCCCCCTTTCTAATAATCACATTGTGGATACTTTTACACGCTAGTATGGCCTGCATGACCAGAAAAGCATGTTTGGCAATTAATGAATTTGATTGCATTTTTAAAACGGTAACAGAACTTAACTGTAATGTTTCAATAGGTCTAGACATATTTAAATATTGCCAGTTTAATGTAATAATTGTGAAACATTTTGAGCCTCCCACCCCCCATCCCCCGGTGATTTTTTCCCCGGGGTGGAGGGCAGCATTAAAAAGGTTGAAGACTACTGCCTTGGAATCCAGGACAGAGGAGCGCGGCTTAAGGAGCAGCTCAGGGTCTGGGAAGGAGAAAGCAGTGCAGGGTCTGAGGTTGGATGTTCACGTTACACTAAGAGAATGATTCAGCCAAATGTGCATCAATTCCAGATTCAATGCTAAACTAAATCTTTAACACAATAATTTAGATTGTAAATGTGCTATAAAGACAATTTGCAAAACAGTAAACTGAAATTACAACATACCACTCCCACTCCACGACAGTGTTGGAATTTGTGCTGTTTGAGCTACAATCGTTGAAGCCACTTTATCTCCCAATGCCCACATTGCTTGACTTGGAGGACCTTAAGGGAAACAGTGAAAAGGTATAGAGTTAGCACATTTTGCTAGGAACTTAAGAAGTCTCCATTTCAGGTATCGTCAACTCTACCTACGATTAACTCATTGAGTTCATCCTCAACTCTACTGCCGATCTAATTACAGAATTGTTTAATATGCCAACATCTCTTCACCTACAGTTGATGTAATTTGAAAGATTCATCGTAATGGGGATGTAATAATGTCTGATCAAAACGATTTGCTTTTTTAAAACCTTGAGGGTCAGGATTATTCGGCATTACACCAGGAGACCAACAATGCCTCTATGGAGAGATGTCAAAGATGTTGAAGCACAACATGGCTTTGAGGAAGGTGATGAAGAACATGTTATTTCCCTTCAGTTACAGTAATGCTCTTTTCTGGTGGATATCTAACCATAAATTCCTCCCTTTTAGAATATCCCCATGCAGCAGGCTGGATGCAGAGAACTTTAACAGCAGAGCACCTGAGCATCAGGAAGTGGCACTGCGTGGCTCCACACTGGGGTGTCTTTCAAGGCAGTAGTACTTAGGGAACATATGTAGGCATACCCATGCTACAGCCTGGTTAATATCAAGGACAGGCACTCCTCAAACCAATGCCGTTGCAGAGGCCTTTTACCCTTGTGGAATGGGCCCTTAGGCCCTCAGGGGGCTGCTTTTTGGCAGTGCATAGCAGATTCTACTGCAGAGCACAATTCACCTTGAGAGGTCTCATTTTACTCTGACCTGTCCTTCATTGCACTCAAGAAGCTGATGAAGAGCAGATAGTCTACCCATTGATCTATTTTCTGGTTGATGCTAAAGCTCAATGCTCTCTTTGGATCAAGGTAATGGAGACTCTCTTCCTCTTTGAAAGTACAAGGCGAATCAAAGAATGCAGGAACAGTGATTGAGTGACTTTTTTTGCCAACATGGAAGGAGGTCACGATCTTCAGGAAAAAAACCACCCGAGGGTCCTCACCACCAACTTGTTTTGGAAAGAAGGCCTGCAGATCACTCAGATAGCGTGCAAACATGATGGACATAAGGAAGACTGTCTACAGAGTCAATAGCCCTAAGAAGCAGCTATTCATAAGCTTGAAGGGTAGGCCCATAAGGAAGGTCAAGACCAGGTTAAGGTTCCACTAGGACATTCCAAATGGTTTGAGAAGATTCATATGTTTAATGAAAACATCACAACTGGTGATTTAAACAAGGACGGTTGTTCCAGTAAGCCAAGAAGGGCGGAGAAGTCCATAAGTAACCTTTCATTGTGCCCATTGCAAGGCCCTGCTGGGCTAAGCAAATAACAAAAGAAGAATGGAACAGGGAGGTAGTGGGGGGAACTATTTGGGATCTACCTTGGAAGCCAAAACAAGATAGGCCTGAAAATGTATATCTTAGCATCCCTACAACCACTACTACCAAAATATGGGATATCGTCACCAAGACATTGCCCCTGATGACCTTTCCATCCCCATTCACCCCCATCCATTTCAATCCTGCTTTCCCTCCAGCGGTACTAGAGGGCCCCTTTGATAAATGGAGGGAGGGAGGGAGGGAGGGTGGGTACCTCATGCTGTCTGACCTCTTCATTTGAGTAGAACTACGCTCCTTTGCTGATTGCACGGCTCTTTGTAAGCTTCCACCCACAGAAGAGTACCACTATTTCCAGTTAAAACACTGGGTGCAACAACCCCAGGTGTGTCTGGCCTTGACCAGGGACCTGCTCCCAATAGAGAGATTCGTACAGACTGGCAACACTACTAAGGGCTGCATCTCGTTCCTTTACTCTCTCCTTATTATAGTGGGTCCCTCTCAAGCCCCGCAACATAGAGGATTTTGGGACACCATGCTGCATACCCCCATAACAGAGAAACAATGGAGCTACCTATATAAAGATACTGCTCAATACAACCATTCTATGTTTTTAAGGGAAGCCAATAATAAAATCATGTTCGACTGGTACCTGCACCCCCAGAAACGACATACTTTTTTAACGAACACTCCAGACAGATGTTGGCGGGGATGTGGGCTCTTAGGAGACTTTTGTCATATATGATGGGATTGTCCCTCCATTCAACCCTTCTGGAAGGAAATTCTATCACAGATCAAACAGATTCTGGGATATCCAATCCCGGACTTCCAAGAACACGTTCTTCTGGGGGTGCGGGACTCCAGTCTGAACCACCAAGCCCAGGGGGACCGTGCCATTATGTGGCTATGCTTGGAGGTGGCTAAAATGGCAGAAGCAGCAGCCTGGAAGAAGCCGGAAGTCTCCTCTCTCACCCAATGGGATGCCTGACTATGGCGAGCCCTAGCTCTTGAACGGATGACGGACATTATAGAGGATGCCCGCAAGGGGTGTGATTATATCTGGAACCCTCTAGTTGATTGCCTGTCGGGGGCTTACCTCTCTTTGCCTGCGGCCCAGGCTGCGGGTCCTTCACCTCTTTCAGATTTAACAGGTTTGGCGCCAGTTGGTATCCCCTGGGAGCCATGGTCCTTAGGGCTTTTACAATCCCCATCATGTACAGTCCCTCCTTCCCCCGGACCGGAAGCTGCGTGCCCGCTCAGCCCCCCCCTGGCATTGGACAATGCCTGCTCCACCCTCTCCTTAATCACTTTATGGTTATGTATATAGGGTTCCATGGAAATGTTTAATTGTTTTCGCTGTGTTTATTTTGTTATCTCCCGTTATACAGCCTGGACTCTAAAAAGATATGCAATGTACAACTGGGAAATTTTTGAAAAAGCTGTGTATTGTCTTTAGATACCTGATGATCTAAGCTTAGGATAGAGCTCGGTTGAGCTTCAAAGGTTGTGAATCTTTGTAAAAACCAATAAAAAGATTTTGACAAAAAAAAAGAATGGACAGTTTGGCTTGTAAGGCGTAAGGTTCTCCAGCACCGTATCAGACAACACATTTGTTCCAACGTTAACGTAGGTGGACTTCATGGAAAGGCATCTAGCAGCAAGGAGAGCATATATCATCTCGGCTGTCAATTCAAAAGCATTTAAATGACACCTTTGTATCTCCACTCATGAAGGTATAAGTTGGAGAGATTGGGATGCAGGACCCTGTACTGCTATTGAAACAGGCATGGTCCTCACGATGCAGAAGCCTGGCCAGAGGGAAAATGTTCAGAGCTCTCAATATTACACCCTCCAGGCCCAGACTGGGCACACAAGATGACTATGGACGGTCTTTAATAATTTGCTTCAGAACACAAGCAGGACAGGTATCAGTGGGAAAGCACAGAAGAGACCATTGCTCCATCATAGCCATAATGATTCTCCTTATGATTGCCCTGGAAGAAACTCCAGCATGCACAATTGCCGAAATTCAGGTTACCAGAGTTGGTAAATCGATCTAGCCGGGGATTCCCCCAGTGTTTGAAGACATCCTGCACCACCTTTGCTACTCATGATCTGAAAGATGATGCCTGTACAGTTCACGTTTTGGCATTAAGGAACCCCGACAGGTGGTTTGCAAAAGGGAAGATGTTCTGATGTTCCAGCTCCCTACAGAGGAGCAGAGCCTCCTGGCACAAGGCCCAGGACCCCACCCCGTCATGTTTGTAGCAGTAAAGCATGACAGTAGAGTGGTCAGAAAGAACCTGCACCAATATGGATTGCCCGAAGCTCCAGTAAGATTATGTGGTGCAGACTTTCTGTAGGAGACAAGAGACCTTTGATCACTTCTCCTAGGGAACCCCAACCCAGCAGCAATGTATCTTCAACAACTCTGAGCTCTTGGAGGGGAAGGTAGAACATCTTGCTGAGGGTCAGATTGTCCGACAACTAATACTGCAGTCCTGATGCTCAGCCCACTGAGATTTGAGGTTATATTACAGACCTTGTATATGCCATTTGGCTTTGGGGATCAAGAGGATGCATGAGGCCAAGAAGCCTCAGCGACATTCTCACTGGGATCAAGGCCTAATTCCAAAACATCTAAATTACAACCTGAATATCCAGGACACTCTGCACTGGAGGAAAGGCTTTAAATGTCACGGTGTCAGAAATTACCCTAACTAGTGCAAGTTTATGTGTGAAGCTTAAGTGGGACATCAGCTCTTAAATATGGAAACCAGACGAGCTCAAGAGTTCATCCACCATCTGAAGGTAGACATTGTTGAGCCTGCCTTTAGACGCCAGTAAACAATGTACAGGAATACATGTACTTCTGACCTCCGAAGATGAGCTGCGACCACCGCCATCAATTTCATGAACACCAAGGGCCAGAAGGAAGGCGGAAAGGGAGCACAGCAAACTGAGTGATTCTGGTCCACCTTGAATTGCAGGTAACACTGTTTGGACTGCAATACAGGTACAGGGAAATACACATCCTGGAAGTCCAGGGACATCATCCAGCCTCCTGGTTCAAGGGTAGAGAGTATCGATGCCAGCATGAGCATTTTGAATTTGTCCTTCCACGTAATCGTGCAAACGCTGAGGACAGGCCTGAGGCCCCCATCATTTTTGAGGGCGGGGAAGTAGTAGGACTAGCATCCCTCACCTTTCGCAGAGTTCAGCAACTGGTCAATGGCACCTTTGGAGAGAAAAAGAACTGGATTGATAAACGCTCCTCTAAAAGAATTTCTGGTGTGGGATAAAGATGGGAGTCAGGAAATGTAGAGTAGAAAGTAGCCCCTTTCAATCATCTGTAAGACCCATTTGTCGAAGGTAATGGCTCTCCAGTCAGTGTGGAAATGTTAAATTCTGCCATCCACTATGTTGGCAGGAGCTGCTGAGGGAACACTGAAATGACTGGATAGGTGCTGCAGAGGGGGGGAGGAGGGGGAGTAATTATAGGGCTTTGACCCTGCTGCGCTGGGCAGTATCTGTCAGTACCACATCCGATTGCCCGAAAGGACTGAACTGTCTGTTTTATCACTGGATTGGCAAGGCTGACTTTGTCATTTACACTTGCCCTCTGGAATAGCTCCTGAGTTGATGGGGAAATTGACTCACCGGCAACAATACCCTCAAAAAGCATGCTGTATCTCGACTGTATTTAAATATTTGTAACACCAAGTTTGCTATTTCTACCCAGAGCTGTGGGCCCAAAGGACATATCCATTTATGATGCTTGCACTTTGATAGGAAATCTGGTCAACCTCCTCCAGAAGTGCCTTTGAAGCACGATACTGGTGCCAAATGGCCTGCCAATACGATCAGTATTATTCAAGCCTGCATAGATTACATTTTTCTGCCTTTTACCCATTAGTAATTGTCTGTCCCAAAGAAGCTCGGAGGTCCTGCAGGACCACTGTCAAGATCTTGCTGGTCATGTCCCACAGAGTATTAGTACTTGCTGAATATACAAACTGCATTTGGGGACTTAAGGGTCGAGAATGGAGAAGAAAACATTCTTTGAAAGAATGCAAAAAATCCTATCAGGAAGATTGTTTGTGGAGGCATTAGGATTGATCTTGCTAGCTGAAGCTTACACAATGTGGCTCCTAATGTAGGGTGCGTAGTATGGAAGTCCAGTTCATCGAGCGCAGGTCCTTGTCGCAGGACTATTGACTGGTTGACTGATGGCAAGAACAAGGCTTGGTAGTATGGGATCAGATGATTGAGGAATGGTTAAAGAAGTGTGTTTTTTGTCCCAATGGAGGGCAGCTCCAGAGCGAACACCTCAGCAGCCTTCTGACCGACCACTGCAAACAAAGCCCTTTCCTCTGTTGGTAGCCAATGAGGCCAGTCACTCTCGTTTTCAGGGGAGGTGTCTAGCCTACTAGTATTTTTAATTGTCAAGCATAGGGCATAATCACAGGGAAGAAATCTCATCTCATTCCTCCTCACCCTCAGCGTACTGAGAGACACCATTTGTTTCTGCTATAGGGTCAGGATCAGAGCGTGAAAGAGTGTGGAGCTTCGTCTAGCAGTGAAGTTGTTGTAGAAAATAGAAAAACTGGAATAGTGAGAGACACTAAATCAACTGGTTGCACTTCTGTAATGTTGTAGCATGGCATTGTTTGAACTTGTGTTGACATCGGTTTGGTGTACTACACTGGCGTTGGCACCAGGTTTTCCTCCTGTGTTGGTGAAGTAGGTATCTCCTTCGGGAACCAGTGTGTATATTGGAGCTGGTATGGAAGACTGTATCCAAGACAGGACGAGCCATGTAATGGGCCTCAAGAGAACAAACGGCATCTGGAGAAGTTCTAACAGTTGTAATCCAAATGGAGGCTTCTATGGCTCCATGCGGCAGCCGGTGGCCCCATAGGACCCAAAGGCACACCAAAGAGCCGGAGTTGTAGCAAAACTTTGCAGCATAGGCTTCTTCAATGCCACCATCTGCGTGGGGACAACAATGGCATGGAAAACAGGGCGAGCCAGGACCAGCTTAGAAATCTGTGCTCAATCAAGGGGCTTGGAAAAAGGGCGATGTTCATCTTGACACCTCACACCTTCTCTTTTGAGCTAGAGTGGTGGGATGATGTGTAGTCTTGCTTCTCCTTTTTGTGTGCGTTTGGACTTCGACTTACCTTAAGACTTTGAGAGGAAGGTGAATCATATGTAGCTTCTGCCCGCACAGACCATGACGAAGATCAGGCACGCTGCTTGGAGCAAAACCTGATCTTCAACTGTGATCATTTCTTGCGTTCAGCTATGTAAAGCTTAGCCTCCCGGTCCAAGATCGCTTTCGGATACATGAAGGCACACCTGTTGCACAACTTAAAAGCTCTGACCTAAACCCAAGCTTCAAAGACACATCTCAAGCGGATCACTGATCACCATCTGCTTCCTGCCATCTCAGCAATGCTTAAAGGTAGTCATTAGGTTGAGCCTAGTGCAGGGCCTCTTGGAATCACTCCAGACTTCCAAGAGACTTCTCCGTGTGGTCCGGACTCTTCCCAGACATTTTATTGGCCATTGCGCGTGGCTTTCAAAAATGAAAGCACGCAAATGGCCAAAGGCAGGGGTATGTCCCGCCTATTCTATAAACGTTCACTCCCATGGCCTATGGGTCTCGGGAGCGAGCAGCGGCGCGCAGTGTGCCAGCTGCATTCCAGGATCAGGTTACTTCAGGTTACTAATTAACCCAGCGCGGTCGGTCGCTTTCACTTTCGCGACCGTGCTTGTCTGCGCTTGTTTACTTTTAACTTTAGTTTGTGAAAGCACCCCATGCTTCGCTTTCACGTTAATGGCGGCCGTGCCACTTTGTTTACATGAGCCGCCATTACAGTGAAAGCGCTGCATGAGGCACTTTTGCAAATGACGAGGAGTAAGACCAGCACGTTCTAAACACCTCCCCAACCTCACTGCAGCCCTCCCAGTTAGCTGCACCTCTCTGTCCCGGTTAAGTATAGCAGCGCCCACTGCCTTGTGAGAAGTGTAGTTTACGTAAAGACCACAATTAGGGGCCTAATTAGCTCCCACTGGCCGCCGACGTGCCTTCTCTCAAGCAGAGATGTGTTACACATCTGCCTCTCCGCTGCTACCAATCCCCCGTAAACACAACAGGGCGCTTGTTTGTTGTTCCTATTCAGAATTAAAAAACACTTGTTTCTTTTGTGCCCCTGACAGTAATTTCGAGACTGGAGCGCGGCCAGCCCCTTCCGTGACAGGGATGGATGCAGGAGATATATTGGCTGCGGAGGTGGTAGGAGTGGGCAGCGCGGGCCCCTCGCCTGTTGCTCATCCGCAGCCTATCAGTATTTGTCAACTCTGCACACACACTAAAGTGGTTTCTGTGTCTTGGCAACTAACCCTTCGTGACGCATCCCGTTTGGGGTCACTCCGAGACAGACGCTTGCCTTCTCTCCTCTGCCCCCGTCCTGTCAGCTCCCTGCCGCGCACCTTCATTTTTTTTTACCCCTTCTCCCCACTTCCTCTTTCCTCAGCCTTCTCTTACCCTCCTCCATTCTTCCCCTCCTCCGTACCAATACATTTACCTTCCTCTCTCCCCCATTTTCCCCCGCTGCTTCCCCTGCCCTCCCCCTCACTCCCCCACCACTCCTTCTCGTTCCCCACACCCCTCTCCTGCCTGCTCGCGCCTAGTAATACACAGAGTAATTTAAAGCCGTTTGTGGCCTGTAATGTGCTCTCTCTTTTTATTAACTTCTTCTGCCACCATGTCACCGTTTAACATTAATCTCTGCACTAATCTCCCTTCTCCCCTTCATCTCGCCGTCCTGCTCTCTCCACTCTCACTTGTATTGCTCCATCTTTCTACGTTATCACTTCATCAAGTCTCTTTGCTTCCTCTTCTCCACCTATTCCTCATTTACTTCCACCTCTTCCTCTCTCCTCTTTTTAGGTCAAGCCAATTTGTAAGCGCAAACCTTCAAGCACAAATGGTTAAAAAATTGTCCAGCGCAACTACCACTGTTAAACAAAATGTGACTGGTTGCTCTGTGTTCTTTCTAATGTTTGTAAACTCGCAGCTTTTATGCTACATGGCTAACCACTTATATGGTCCCAAAGGCGAAACCTATTGGCTATGCCAATGCTTGTTTTTTTAAGGGGACATTGTTCCTTGGCACACTTTCTTATAGTTCTGGAAATCAACAAAAGTTGCAGAGGGTCATTCCTACAAGGACTGACTCTTGCATGGAAAACGACCATAAAGTAATAGTCTGTCAAGTGACACACAAACACATGAACTGATATATCATACAGTGAGGGGGATGTATGAGCTTTTTAACTTGGGGCTTGGTGATTTGTGCCTTGTTTGTTCTCAGTATGTTACAATGACCGGCTCCGGAACGTTAAGAAAAAAAAGTGTTGAAAGTGGTACACAAGATGAAAACCTGTAGCAAGAGTTTCACCCTGGATATGGAAAATTATTCTACGATTGAAAGGGAACAATAATAATTTTAGATTTACATATATTAATCATGACCTCCTGATCTTTGCAAAATACCTGCTTGCAGATCAACTGTACCTTATTACCTGAATACGGGAAAAAGAGAACCTGAATGCCAATACACTTTCTGAAAAACAAGTCCTAGGTTAAAAAAAAGCTGATCAACATCATACAAATATATAAGAATAGGAAAAGAGGAAATTAACAGGAAATTCATTCTCACTTACTTTGTTTCAGCCAGGTCTTTGGTATTCAAGAAAAAGTTACTTCACTTTCGTAATGCGTTCTCTGGTAGAGACTATATCTAGTCGCAGATTCCGTACCTTAGAATATTCCCCAGGTATCAGACTGGATCTGGAAAATATTGAGCAGTACCTCAGCACACTGGTAGGTGATGACAATCGACCCCGGTTTGGCCACGCTGGATTTGACGTGCGCAGTGCATATATAGAAGTCACCCCACTGCACTGACAGTTTCTTTTCATGGCATTTCCGCACCACAAGCACAGAGTCACCAGCAAGGAGCAGGAATACCAATCACATCCTAATTATGATGTAGCACCCTCTTGATGGCTCCTTTGGCCAAAAGAGCCTGCACTTAATGCAGCGGGAAGATGTGGTCCTACATCAGTCGGTCTGAGGATGGTGGCATGGGCGGTGGGGTTTCTGCAAATAGGAGGGTGTGACCCCGCTAAACAATTTGGAGCACCCATTTGTCCGAGGTTATGGACAGCCATTGGGGCAGGTGGTGCCTGATCCTGCTGCCAACTGGATGTGATGGTGACTGCAAATAAAAGGGCTTTAGAGGCTTCTGCTGCCAAGGGATAGGGGAGGGGGTGACTTAAACTTGACCACCATTATGAAGTCGAAGAGTGATTAGACTTGTGAAATTTTTTGTGCGATATACCCACCGATGACTTGGAGCATGCTGAAGATTGAGTGGAACGACTCCGCAAACGGGACCTGGAGGGTGGTGGAGTGGAGTGGACTGCCATCACACGATGATGTGTGTCAGGGAACGCTCCCAAACACCTTAGGGTTCATCGCGCAACAGTCAGGGCAGCCCTTTGAGTCGTGGCCCGATTCGAGGCAACAAAAGGCAAACCAGGTGGGGGGGGTCTGTACCACAGGTTTTTTTATGCGACATCCCTATAGCATACTGTGAGCTAAGTGCAAAAAGAACGTTAACACAAGGTTGAATAGGTAGCCAAAAAATGGACTTAGAAAGCACTTTCCAAAATGATGGCATGGAAAAAATTGAACTGACGCAGTGAGCTGGGATAGCACCTATCCGGTGCGAACAACGCTGACACGGAGCCTATCGACATCACCTACCGGCATGCAAGGTACTGCTCAACATTTTCCAGATCCAGTCGGATGCCTGAGAAATATTGTAAAGAATATGCGGCTAGAAGTCTATCAGATTAACAGTTTGATTAATTAAATCGGTTCCCTCAATACAATTTCTCATCTTCTTTTCTTTTCTAAACTATACAGTCAAAACTAGTTTCCAAAATTCAACAAAACACTCCTATAACCAGAGCATCTATGCTTACCAGCCAATACAAATGTTTGTTTGTTCAACATGAGAGCATTCATGTACGTTTTCAGGAAGATTTTGATCATCTTAGGAAACATCACAAAACTTTGTTGTAGTCTTTGTGGGCCAATCTGTCTGGAATTTGTTTGAGTATTAACATATGCTTATTTTTGAATAATGAGAAAGCACTCAGCATCAGCGATCATCTAATTAAAAAAAAAAATCTATGAAACGGTGTCGGGGCAAAGTCCTCTGCATGATTTGGAAAAAGCTGTGCCATTATACCCTGTTCATTATTTCAAGCCAGCCCCTGGTTTTCCAAGAAGAGATTTTTACAACCTGCAAGTACACTTGATTCAGGTTTTAACCGTGCTCTATGTCAGAGTAGATTGCACCGACAGATGGAATAGGAAATTGCTTTGGAGAGTGAATGACCTTTTGCATTCCTGTCTGGCTTCCGACATAAACGCTGATGATTTATTGGGACTAGCAAGGTTAAGAAACCTCTTTCAAATAATACAACAACGCTTCATACGGCTCTCAGTTAACCACTGTTTGGCAAGCTAACCAAAAATAATGTTAATCTATCAAAGAACTAAGGCTGGAGAAAGATAAGCTACTTACCAATAATGGTGGTTCACCATAACTGGTATATTTTACAGACTCACATGCAAACGTACCAGGCTCCCATTTGAGCTGCAGTAGGGAAATGGTCCTTTGTATGGTCATCCCCAAGTTTTTGGACTGATGCTGATGGGTTTTTCGACTGAGACTGCACTGAGGCCTGCTAACCAGACTTCAGCGCCTGTGCCCTTACCCTTAAACAGGTATGTCGAAATGGCTCATGCTCAATTGGCTAAGCTTATCTGTAAGTCCCTAGTAAATGGCACACATGTACGTTAGAAGGTCCCCCCTCAATCACTGCTGCAATGGCTGTGCCACCCTGGCGGTGACCAGAGTAAAACAAGACTCCCACTATGTCATTTGCATGCTGGAAGAGCAGTTTAAACTGCTGGCCAGAGTTTGCCCTATAAAGTAATGGCAAAGCAAGACATTCCCCTGATATATGTGTAGGTCACCCCTATGCCTGGCCGATCGAGTCCCAAGGCAGGGTGCAACATGTCTCAACGGCAGAACACGTATTTTACATGTTCTGACAGTGAAAACGAAAAACCGTTGTTTTTACAGTGGAAACGCTTGGTCGTCCAGTTGGCTAGTACAGAGTTAAATGAGGACCCCTTTGCTGTGCTAATTCTGGAACATGGGTCATCCAAGGTATCAAAAAACTTGTTACATTAAGCCCGACTGCCACTTTGTTGCCTTTAGTCCTCTGTACCCATACCGGCTGCACACGGGGGTCCTGTGCCTTAGACGACTTGCTGCCCTGCTGGGGAGACGTGCTAACAACTCCCAGGAAAGGATACAATACGGGCCTGCTATGGAAGGAGATGTCACACAGGTGTTGGCCCTAAAGGTGAGCTTCAAAGGAGAAGCCGCCTTTGAAAGGCAAATGGGTTATGCTTAGGAGGGGGACTGCTCCACTGTTCAGGAGGACAGGCTGGCACTAAGGAAAGGGGAGGGGAAACCAGCTGCTAATCCAGTTTTCCAGGGGAGTGTGGCCCACCATTAGCTACCAACTGCATCCTGCTCTAAGGACATATTGGAGCATAACTAGCGCACCCTGACCACCGATGCTTTTTCTGAGGAGAAACGGTGCACCAAGACCACAGATCTTGACTGGACTGGCAAAAGGACCGAGGAAGGACTGTCCTGCTGCACCGTGGAAATGGCAAACAGAGGCTGCACCATCATGGACCGCATCTGCTGCACCTGGCAGCTAGCAAAGGAGAGGGGCTGTGCCTGCCATGTCTTGCTCAAGGAGAAGTTGCCTCGAGAGCCCAGCCAAAGCCAGGAGACTCCAAAAGGCAGCTGGCTGGCCTCCTGTTCATAGCACAAGGACACAACAGCTGAAGAAGCCTGCTGGGACAAGTTTGTAGGCCCAAGTCTTCACCCGCCACCAACAGCTGCCGTGAGGTATGAGGGACCAAGACCCGATGCACTAAGTTGCATTTGAGTTCACTGATTGCACGAGTGCCGCCGAAGTGCAGCTTGAACCCCCAACGGACGAGTTATCGGCCCAGGAAGGATTCACTGGTGACCGCAATACTGAACAACTGATAGCCCACTGGTGACTGGACTTCTGCCACCACAGACAGAACTTCGGGGGGACGTCTACCCTGTGACCAGGACCATCTCACTCCTTTTGTGGACCATGGAGTAGGCGCAACTAGGCCATCGTCGACCACATCACATCCACAACATATTCTAGTATCTTCGGCATCCTTCATCCATTGTATCAGGACTACCTCTTTGGGAAAGCCCTGCAAAGGATAAAAGTGCCTGGAATGGACTGTAGACTGCTTCACCTGCTGAGGTAACTGATTCTGAAGACCTTGCTGGTCTCCCTGACTGGCTCCCTACTGGAGTTGGTTGCCTACAGTGACTCCAAGAGACCGCATTACAAGTGTCAAATGTGTTCTATTTGCCAATTCTTGTTCGCGGTTGAGATAAATACTTTGATTGACTATACCTTGTAAATTGTAAATCACCTAAACCCTCTGTTGGAGGTGTCTAAAAATACATAATAATACAGTCTATTTTTATAAATTGGTGTTGGACTTCTTTAGTGTCTTGTAGATTTCTTCAATTGTGTTTTTTCTTCTTTAATTGTTTTGGTTCTGTTTAAATGCTTTACACTTGTTCCTTTGTGTAAGCCTTGCTGCTCAGAGCCACAGCTACCCAGAGTTGAGTGAAGGTTTGACAAACGAAACCTAAGGGTCATAAAGGGGATGGTGAATATATTACATGCTGCGGTCATACAGCCACACCATATACAGCACCCCATTTGCTCGCATTGGTGCTTAGCAGTGGGATCCAGAACTTGTGTTTAGCAGTATCATATACTTGTTTAAGTTGAGACACTGAGAATCCACATATGTAGACCCATAGAAAAGAAGTCCCTTAACTCCAAAGTATCTGTTGAGTGTGTTGAACTCCAGAGGACTCTTTTCAAGAATTACAAAAACTTCTCCAATGAGATTGGAAAAGCTTGAGAAAGTTGTGGCAATGTGTCCTGGAAGTTCAAAGGTCTGGTTTGAAAAACGTTTTCCAAAAGTGTTGAAAAGGTTTCAGAAGCCACCTTTTCCTTAAGGGAAAATGGAGCTTGACATGGTAAACCTGTCATCCTTCAAGAGAAATGAGCTGAGCGCTTTTGCAGAGACAGGAAGATCCACATAGAGGCCAAGGCCAAGAAAAAAGAGCTGATCAAGACCCTCCGAGCTTGGATGGAGCCCCTAAGGGTACCTCCACATCGGGAGAAGGAATTGCCATAAGGTAGTGGGGGAGAAGAGGATTTGAAGGACAACCACAGAGGAGCAAGTGGGGCAGATAAAGACCTTCCCTCTTTTAGTGGACCACGGATGGTCCCCAGAGCCAACAGTCAAACAGGCTCTTTTCACTAGTCAGAGGTCCCTGTGAGAAAGTCTTGCAGACCTGGACCTGGAAGAGAGCACCTTAGTCGTGGCTGAAAGAAGATTAGCCCTGGAAGACAGTAGAGTCAAGCCAGGCTTAGAGCCCAGATAAGATGGAGGCAGTAGAATAATAGCTGAAGGTGCTGACAGGGGTGCCCCTGATGTAAGATTTTCCACAGGGATTGTCCCTAGTTATGTCTAGAGAGAAGACAGACAAATGGCTGGCCTCACATGACAGACCGCTCAAGATGAGGAAGGTGGGTACACAACACTGGGGGGTCACTACTCTGAAAGTTAGTACCAACAGTTGGGAGGCATAGACTGCTCACACTTGAGGATGATGTAGCGAATCCTACCCACACACGAAGACAGCACTTGTCGAGTTGTTTGTATAGGCAGAAACTTAGGACAACACAAAAGGGGCAACACAAACATTGGTTGACTTTTGTTGGCACTTCGGGTAAGGCACTAGATGGGTGGATTAAAGGCAATAAAGTAAACACGTTTGAAGGGTTCTACAATTTGGTTGTTAAGGAACACATTTTGACAAATTGTCACTTGGAAAAGTTGCACTATCAGCTGATGGACTCTAGGCTGTCTAGCCCCATGGAACTGGGCAAGACATATGATGAGTGGGTTTCCACCAGGGTCCCCAAAATGTTCCTGGGAGGTGGCCAGAAGAAAGGTGGGCAGCCCATCCCCCTTTCAGGGGATAGAGGGGGGTAAAGGTATAAAGGATAGCCCCAAAGAGTCCCCAAAAGATGCCAAAAGGGAGAGCCCCGCACCTCATCTCAATCAAAGGAGAGGGGGTATCAGTGAAAGAAGTTTGATCCTTTGAAGGTTTAGATGCGTTTTGACTGCAATTTGCCAGGGCACACGAGAGGAGATTCAGTGAGGGACCCACCACTGACCAGTCCAAGGGGATGCCCAGTATAGGGATGGTGTAGAAGATTGCACCTAGAGAACCCAAAGGGTATACAGAGGCCACCTTAGTTTCCCTGGGTGGGGAGAACATTGAATCACTGACCTCCAAGTATGGAGAAATACCAGCAGTGCCCAAAACCCAATAGGGTGGAGGTGAAGGCTCTGAAGGATACAGCCGACAGTGTGATCATGGTTATGAGCAAACTAGTTCTTCAACACCAGGTCCTACCATAGGAGGTGCATGAGACTGTCAGTGCTGACAATGTTACAAAGCCATACCCTATGGTTGTGGGTGACTTAATGCGAAATAGTTACAGGACCAAAGAAAGTAGCTGTGTTAGAAACCTTTGATTGGGCAGCAGCAGAAAGGAGGGTAAACCCAGCATGTGTGCATGGGTCCTGAGTTGTTATGTGCCACATCAAGAGCACAGAAGGCCCTGAACGAGAGAAAAGGGATCCTGGAGCCCCATACTATGGACCAGGTCCCTAAAACCAAGAGGACTAGCAGGAAGGCTGGCCACCGAACCTCCAAAGGTCCACAGGCCCAGACGTAGTCAAACCCTCAGGGGGAAGGCCTGATACCTGCTGATGAGACTGATGCTGGGAACCTGGCAGTACTCCAGGGGGTAGGGGTTCCCTCTAGGGAGGTCCTGAGTCATGGACAAAGGGCCTGCCCTACTCTAGAAGACCTGATACAGTTGGCTGTCAGGCAGAAACAAGAGGAAACCAGTGGTATCCGTAAGGTATATTCAGATGAGGGGCTCCTGTACAGTGAGCCAAGGGACCCCAAACCAGGTTCATCCAGTAGATTGGTGGTCCCTCAGCAGTACAGGGAATTCCTCTATAACCTGGCCCACAATATCCCCTTAGCTAGGCACCTGGGGCAAACCAAGCCTTGGGAACAGACTGATCAACCACTTCTACTGGCTCCAGACTTCTGAGAAGGTCAAGGAGTTGTGTCTCTCCTGCCCCACCTGCCAAGTCAGTGGCAAAGCAAGGGTAAAACCAAAGCCTCCCATGATACCACTTCCTGTGGTGGGGACTCCCTTTGAGAGGGTTGGGATTGACATTGTTGGTCCCCTAGACACACAAAATGGCTTGGGGAATAGATTTATCTTGGTGGTAGTAGACTATGTCACCAGACACCCTGAAACCATTCCACTTAGGGCAGTGGCTAGAGCCCTCCTTGTAATCTTTACCTCCTTAGGTAACTTAAACCTGGTGATCTCAGGTAGAGCACAAATTTCATGTCTGCCCACCTAAAAGCCATGTAGGATGAGTGTGATGTGACTTACAATTTCACCACCCCCTACCATACCCAAGTAAATGGTCTAGTTGAAAGTCTCAACAAGACCATGAAAGACATGATCCTGGGGTTAACTGAGAAACTCAGGAGCAGATGGGATGTCCTACTCCCAGGTCTATTATTTACATATAGGGAGGTCCCAAAAAGGAGTTTGCTTTGGTCCCTTTAAACAACACTTTGGACACCCCGTAAGAGGTCCACTAAGCTTGGTTGGAGGATTGGGGGGGACACCTCAAGGAACCCAAGTGGGACACAGTGGACAATGCCCTTGGCCGTCGCTCTAGGATGGCGGAGTACAAGAAGCCGGCAAATCGAATTTGGATGCCAGTCAGCAGTTTGTGAAGCATTGGTATGATCGAAGTCCTCTATGGTTGAGTACCATATGAGGGGTATTACCCCAAAACTGGACCCAGGATGCTTGTTTCCGGTCCACAGAAGACCTAGCTTGGCAGTTCAGGCTGGACTGGTCCCATGAGGAACAGGGTCAAGCCTGATTTGCATATGGCTGTGTCTGAACTGAGGTGGCAAAGTGAGATAAAGAACGATGAGGGATTCAATCCAAGTCTGTGACTGGGGGAGAGTGTCTGAAAAGTTTCAGCACTCCATCCATCTTCTCCTTGTGTTTGCGGAGTACCAGCCAGAACAGTTGGTGTGGCGTTTAGAGCCAGTGGCACCCAGGGCACTGCAGGACAAATGGACTACCCCATCATGGAGAAAAAGAGGGAAGTTACCTACATAGTGGAATTGGGAACCAGAGGAGCCCTCACATGGTCATCCACGTGAACAGGCTCAAGTTGCACCATGTGAGGGCAGGCCTCACCATGTTGTTGGTGACAGATGGGGGAGAGGAATTTCTTTTTTTTTTTTTTTTCTTTTTTTTTACTTCTCCCCGACCTCTTGTCCTCTAATGCCCAGGTCGGAAGTGTGGAGTGAGTATTACTCGCCTCCACCTTGACAGAACAGCAATAAAGGGACAGCGATCAGTAACTGAGGCAGTATGCTGGACTGTTCTCTTTGACCCCA
Source organism: Triturus cristatus (assembly GCF_964204655.1). Lineage (NCBI taxonomy): Eukaryota > Metazoa > Chordata > Amphibia > Caudata > Salamandridae > Triturus > Triturus cristatus. The sequence continues at coordinate 209,689,550 of NC_140594.1, read as the reverse complement.
AATCTGACATGGTGTACCCATGATGTGAAAACTGGTGAAGTCTTACCTGTCAAGAGCAAAATATACAGGCTGTCTGACCAGGTAAAAGCCAGTATCAAAGATGAGGTTGATAAGACACTACAATTGGGAGTCACTGAGCCCTCCACTAGATCATGGGCCAGGCCAGTGGTAAAGGAGCCCAGTCACAATCCCAAAGGTGCGTAGCCTGAGATGAGGTTCTGTGTGGACTACAGGGGCCTTAATGCAGTCACTAAGACTGATGCTCACCTAAATACCGAGACCTGATGAGCTCACTGATGGGCTAGAAGCAGCTGAATATTTGAGCACCTTTGACCTGACATCAGGTTACTGGCAGATAGCCATCATTCCTGGAGCCAAGGAGAGGTCTAATTTTTCTACATCTGAAGGCCACTTTCAATTCAAAGTGACACCCTTTGGGTTGAAAAATGCACTTGTCACCTTCCAGAGGTAGAAGAATATAGTACTTTCAGGTCTGGAGAGTTTCAGGGCAGCTTATCTTGAGGACATAGCAGTATTTAGCTCCACCTGGGGGGATCACATGGTCCACCTCAGGGAATTGCTTCAGGCCCTGCAGCAAGGAGGCCTGACTGTCAAGGCAAGTAAGTGCCACATTAGGCAAGGCTCTGTTTACTTGAGCCACCAATTTGGTGGACGTCCTGTACAACCTCTCCAGCCCAAGATCCTGAAAAATCTGGCATGGGAAGTTCCAAAGACCTAGACCCAAGTTACGAGTCTGTCTTGGCCTGACTGGATACTACAGGAGATTTGTAAACAGCTACAATACCATAGTGGCACCACTAACTGAACTGACCTCCAATAAACAGCCCAGAAACGTTATCTGGGCTGAGCAGTGTCAGAATGCTTTTTTACACTCTGAAGGAAGCTCTATGCTCAGCCCCTGTCCTGAGGGCACCTGACTTCAGTAAGGAATTCATTAATCAGACTGATGCATCTGAACACGACATTGGGACAGTGTGAATGATGTGGGCCAGGATCCGCCACTCTTGACTTTATTAGCAGGTGGCTCCTCCCTAGAGAGCAGTGTTGGAGTTCCAATGAGAGGAAGGCCTTTACTGTGGCTTTGTCCCTTAAGAAGCTAAGACCCTACCTGTTTGGGACTCGCTTCAGAGTGCAAACTGACCACAGACCTCTCAAGTGGCTGATCCAGATGAGAGAAGGAACCTCCAAATAATAGGGTGGTCCATTTCCCTGCAGGGTATGGACTTTACAACGCAGATCTGGAACTGACCAGGACAATGCAGATGGCCTTTCGAGGGTCTTCCACTTACATGATGATAACTATCAGGATAAAATGTGTTATTTATCACCTGTTGTCTGGGGGAGGCGGGGAATGTCAGAAAATGCCTCCTTTTGCATGGACACCCCTAGGTTTTTGGACCGATGCTGCAGGTCTTTCGACTCAGAGGTCACGGAGGCCTGCTAACCAGACCCCTGTGCCCTTACCCTTAAGCAGGTATGTCAAATTGGCTCATGCCCAATTGGCTAAGCTAACTTACCTGTAAGTCCCTAGTAAATGGTATCCAGGGCATGCGAGTTAGAGGGACGCCCCTAGGGAATGTACCGCTGGTTGAGTCACCCTGGGTGTTACCAGAGTAAAATGAGACTCCAAGCCCGCCATCTGCAGGCTGGAAGAGCAGTTTAAACTGCTGGCCCGACTTTGACATTTAAAGTAATGGTAAAACCAGACATCCCCCTGGTATATGTGTAAGTTACCCTTATAGCTGGTGTGTGGAGTCCTAGGGCAGGCCGTAACATGTCTCACGGGCAGGAAGGTATTTTACATGTTCCGACAGTAAAAACGCAAAACTGTTGATTTTACTGTGGAAAAGCTTGGTCGCCCAATTGACGGGTACAGAGTTACACGCTGAACCTTCAGCTGTTTTAACTCTGGAACGGTGCAAACAAAGTGGATCATCCAAGGCATCAAACAACTCGTTACATTAAGCCCGAATTTATGTCTGGTCGTAATCATGTAACAAGTTGCAGTGTACAACTTTGTTAAAGTTGCCACTTTGTTGCCTTTAGTCGTCTGTGCGCATACAGGTTGCACACAGGGTCCTATCGCTGAGACACTTTTCTACATTCCTGGGGAGATGTCAAATGATTATCAGGAGAGGACACAGTAGGGGACTGCTATGCGAAGGAGGTGTCACCTACCGCCTGCAGGAAGCCACAAGCGTGTTGGCCCAAAAGGCGAGCTTCAAAGGAGAAGCCGCCTTCGAAGGGCACATAGGTAACACTTGGGAGAGGGGCTGCTCCTTTGTTCAGGCAGACAGCATGGCACTAGGGATAGGAGAGGGGAAATCAGTTCCCAAAACGGTTTTCCAGGTGTGTGTAGCCCCCCTTGGTAGCCACACCTCTGGGTGGAGCTAGGGAGCTCCACACGACAGGACAGGGGTCCTGCCATATTGGAAGTGGGCAGAACTGGCCCTCCTGGGATGCCCAGAAGCCACACTTCACGCTTAGTGGTCATCAGGTGGGAGGGAACCTGGAAACCCATTGTCTACCAACCACATCCTGCCCTAAGGACATATAAGAGCATAAATAGGGCACCCCTGGCAGTCCAAACTCAGATTTCTACTTGACTGGAAGAATAAATGAGGAAGGACTGCCCTGCTGCACTGTGGAACCGGCAAAAAGTGGCTGCAAAGTCATGGACATCACCTGCTGCACCTTGTGGTGATCAAAGTATTTAGACTGTGCCTGCCATGTCCTGCTCAAGGAGAAGGCCTCACCGGAGCACAGCCAAAGCCAAGAGACTTCAAGGGCCGGATGAAAGGCCTCTTTGCAGCACAGGGACACAAAAGCTGAAGAAACCTGCTGGGGCAAGTTGGCATCCCAAAGGCTTCAACCCGCCACCAACTGGTCCATTGCAGCACAAGGGACTAGGACCCAACGCACAAAGTTACATCTGAATTAAGCTGGGACTCCCAGAGGTTGAGTTATCAACCCATGAAGGACTGACCAGTGACTGCAACACTGGGTGTTTGGAAGTCCAGTGGCAACTGGATATCTGGCAGCAACAAGAAGGCTTCAGGGGACATCAACCCTATGACAAGGACCACCTCCTACCCATTGAAGACTGAGAAGTAGTTGCAGCAAGAACCCCATCAACCACATAATATCCAGAGCATCCTTGAGAATCTATAGCATCCTTCATCCCTTGCATCAGGACCACTTCCATGGGAAAGCCCTGCAAATGACAAAATTGCCTGGAACGGACTGAAGACTGCTTCACCTGCTGAGGTAACGGTTTCTGGAGAACTTACTTGTTCCCCTGAATAGCTCCCTGCTGGAGGTGGTTGCCTAAAGTGATTCCAAGAGACATTACGACGAATCCAAACTTTTTAGAGAAAAACATTGTAATTGTCAAATTTGTTGAATTTGCCAATGCTTGTGTGTGATGGAGTGAAATATTTTGATAGTAACTTGTAGATTCTATATCTCCAGAACCTTCCAGTGGATCTTTTTTGTTGTGGTGTCTAAAAATACAGTCTACTTTTATAAATCGGTGTTGGATTTCTTTTGTGTTTTGTCAATTACTTATATTGTTTTGCAGAGGGGAGCTCTCGCATATCATCGCAAGCCGTGAGGGGAACGGCAAGGACTTTGTACTTTGCCGACAGCCATGAGGGGAACGGCCAGGACATCACGTCCCAGCAGGCAGTGGGGCACTCGTGCTTTCGCGCCCGGAGGCGCGCTTTAAAAGCAGCGAAGGGCTCCCGCAGCGCGGGGAGCTCTCGCATATTATCGCAAGCCTTAAGGGGAACGGCCAGGACTTTGTACTTTGCTGCCAGACGTGAGGGGAACGGCCAGGACATCACGCTCCAGCAGGCAGTTGGGTGCTCGCGCTTTCGTGCCCGGAGGCGCGCTTTAAAAGCAGCGAAGGGTTCCCGCAGCGCGGGACACGCACAGGCGTGCCCAGGCCGTGCCCGGGCCTAGCCCGGGCCAAGGGCGGGCCCGTCTGCGCCAGTCAGCGGCCGGAGGAGGCCGGGCTGGGCAACCTCCCTAAGCTTTCCAAGGGGAGACCAACGAATCTTAAGAGTTTGGACCCAACATCAATAACTCTAAGGTCAGTGAATTCAAGTCACAGGCGTATAATACTCTATGGTATCACTTTGACCCCCTTACAACTATGGGCAGACGAGTTGGTGCGGGGAAGCTTCATGCGGCACCAGTGCAACCAGCTTCCTCTTTTCAACCAACTGCAATAGATAGGATGTTCCAAAGAGCTATTGGTGTAGTGGCAACAGAGCCCGAATTAACTGAAAGACGATTGTCACTCACCCCTGACTTAGCTCTACCCCTTAGTCTCCATGACGAAGCAGGATCCTCACTGTCCATTGCTCAGGAACCCCCAATCTCCCACCCAAGGACCCTTGCAGCGAGTAGGGTGGATGAGCCATATCCAGAAGGCGCCGGCCCAAAAAAGGGAAGACCAAGTCCGCCGCATCAATGGGGCCCAAACGCAACAAACAAACCATGGACCACAAGACACCTGGTGATGTGAGTGAGGATGGTCTAAGAACATCACTACAAGCAGGACTAGAACAGCCAGCCTGGGTCACGGACGTGGTGGTGGACATGCAGGTCCAAGTAAGGATAATTGTGAGGGAGGAGCTAAAACACCTGTGGGAACGGGTTGACAAGCTCACCAAATTGGTCGAACGATGGGTGGATAGGACTGAGGTGGTTCTGAGGGAAAAGGAACTGGTCAATCCAGTGAACCCCACAAGATCTAACCCTGAACCCCTAATAACTGACAATACGCCCTCCCCTAGTATGGCAATTCACCCCAACCAGGAGGGTGAGGGAAAGCGATTGAGTATTACAAAGGGGCTAGGAAAAGGAAACAGTACTCATGGACAGGGGCATAAACAGGAAGAATTAACGATCCATCTGCATCAAGGTCTCAAGCAAGTAACTCTCCTTGCGAGAGGCCTAGACAGAAGAGTGCCCCACAGGAGGGAAGTTATGATCCAGGGCTAGCCCTTCCGTGTATTAACCTCCCCCCGGCCTCTACCCCCTATGTAGTCATTTTAGCAGGAGTCCCGGAGTTGAAACAGGGGAGTGGAGAATCCTATTTTGATCTAAGAAACAAATGCCTACACTGGTTAGCCAACTACAAACAGTTCTCTCATAGAGATACAAGTGAAATTCTTATGATTCGCAGGGAGGGTTGGGTGGGCTGGAGACCAAAAGATATTACTGGCGATTGTGTCGTGATTAACTTCAGAAACACGGCGATTGCAGAATCCCTTTTAGATCGTCACCATCACAGGGTTAGGGGGTGAGTTCACTACCATTAGGATATTTTTTTACCCCCCAGGCCAGATTCCGCAGCCCAGAAGAAGGAATGACCAAATGAGGAGGAAGTGGCCGCAGAAAATTCAATTCTCCCCACTTATTCAGGCTCAACCATCTCCCTTATTTGATAACATTCCCATATTTAATAGATTTAACCCCCTTGAGGCAGTGGATTGACTCCCGAAGATTGAGCCCCCACTAGAAAAACCTGATTACCGTAGAGAGCCTATCCCCCAGTTGAGGGAGACTGAAATGTGGAGAGGCATCCTGAAGCAGATTGTGGCACCTGTCCAGGTAAATGAAGGACGAAAGAATAGATTACCCAGGGGCAAACAGAAATTAGATACTACTTGCACATTGATCCCTGATCTATCCCAAAAGGACATGCAGATATCTAATCCAGCACTGTGGGACACTAGATTAAGCCCAGCTCAGCCCAAGGAGATCTGTCAACCCCCCCAGGGACACTTCAGAGAGCGATATCATCAAGCTTCCCGGTCATATAAATCAAGTGCACTCCCCAAGTTTAAAGCTTCTTTCCTGGAACATAGCTGGACTAGCCTCTAAACTGGACAGCCCGGAATGGGGACTCTTTATTGAGCATCATGAGATACTGTATGTTCCAAGAAACATGGGCAAGGGATGAAACACACAGAGTGAGTTATGCGTCATTTAGCATTCCAGCCACCCATGCGGGGAAGGGCAGACCATCTGGGGGGTTGTGCACCTGGGTAGGAGTACATCTGGGCTGTGAGGCAAAACAACTAGAGAGCTCCTCACGTGACATCCTCTGTGTCCTTTTATCCTTCCACACAAAAACAAGCATTATGCTAATGAAAGTATATTCGTGACCAGTACTCCGAGGCCAAGAGTCCACTACTTTTAACCAACTAAGTACCTTCCTCCCAACTATTCCTCCAAACTGTGGGGTAATCACTGGCGAAGACTTCAATTGCCAATTTGAGCCCCTGAATGGTTTGGTTACGGGCACATTTGACGAGGAGGACCGATACTGGTCCATTCCACAGCCCAAAATACCTCCAGCGAGGGCCTGGACACCGTTAGTACTGCAGATACGTACCCTAACATTAAACTTCTCACTGAGAGCATGTAACGGACGCACTACATCTGATAGCCTGGGGAAACATACTTTCAACAGACCGGGGCATACTTCAATTATTGATTACATTATGATAGACACCAAATCATGGCATAGAGTGATAGACTTTAAAATCAGTCCTCGATATGTTAGCGACCACAATGCTCTCATTTTAGATCAAACCCAGATCTGTTGACTGGGTGTGAGTGTTTGATTGGTTCTGATGCTCCGTCCATCACCACCCCCTTGTGTACCGCTTTGTTCGCCATAAGTTGGCAGGGTATGCTCAGTTGTGAGTCCCTTGCTCACTTTGCCACTGGATTCAAGCAAGCCTGGCTGAAGACAGCTGAAATGCCAGAAACCGGTCCTAGGAAGCTTGTTTCCGGTCCAGGGAAGGCATGGCTTGGCAGTTCGGGCTGGACTGTTCCCATGAGGCACAGGGTCAGACTGATTTGCATATGGCCATGTCTGAACTGGGGTGGCAGAGTGGGCTAAAGAACGGTGATGGATCAAACCCAGATCTGTTGACTGGGTGTGAGTGTTTGATTGGTTCTGATGCTCCGTCCATCACCACCCCCTTTTGTACCGCTCATTTTAGAAATAGCAATGCCATGTGCTAGAAATGTGCCTGATACGTTGCCAGCAACAGACCCATGCCTGATTCAGTTTAACGGAGGGAGGAGAGTCCGTTGGGGTGAAATCTCTCAATCACAAGAAAAACTGGCCATGCTCTACCACCAAATTATTCCATACCTCCTGGTTGCAAACCAAGCAATCGAGATAAAGGGTACCCCCAACCCCCTCTTGAGAATTTTTAACACTCACCAAGAACTGGTTGCCTCTTTGGCCGTCTTCTTTTATCAAAATAAAAGCCCAGGGTGACTAATAAACCCAAGCACCAATGGTTTAATGTAAGTTGTCGAGCAGCCAAATCGGACCTTATTTCTGCCATTAAAATTAATGATAAGACAGTGAACAAAGAAGCAAGAGTAAAATACAAGAGTGCTACGGCTAAGGCAAAAAAAAGTTGGAAATCCCAAAAATGGGAGGACATTAGAAGCGCATTAAACACACATGACTTGAGGACCTTCTGGAACATCATAAACACTGGTTCCCAGGTTGGCAAATCGGCCATAGAACCTAATATAGGTGAAGGAGTATGGAAGACCCACTTTGAATCCCTTTATACAAAGGCTGAGGATGGGGAAGGGAATGTGGTTGGACGGACATTGCCCCCTGGCTCAATATCTGTCAATGTCCTCCCAATCTCTTTGAGAGAGGTCACCGTTGCTCTAGGAAAGATAACACCAGCTAAAGCCGCAGGGCTAGACAAGATTCCTGGTGACCTCTTTCGCTCTCAGCCCACTATTTGGGCCCCTTACCTGTCCACTCTGTTTAATGCTATATTACAAGGTGTGGCGATTCCTACCACCTGGGCAGGAGCTGAAATATTACCAATTTACAAAAACTGTTCCCCGCTTTCGCCTGCCAATTATCGCCCTATTAGCCTTATAGATGTGTGCCAAAAAATATTTGCCCGTGCCTTATTGGGGGGACTCCAGAATTGGATGGAGGAACATAATATTCTTACCCCCTTCAAGCCGGGATTAGAGCAAGGACGTCAACAACTGATCAAATATTTAGGCTACAGTTGATACATTGGAAAACCGTATGTATAGAGGGTGGCAGCCTCTATCTCATATTTGTAGACCTTAAATCTGCTTTCGACCTGGTACTGAGGGACAAACTTTGGGCAATTTTACTAGACATGGGAGTCCCAGAGTACCTGTGTCATCAGCTAAAAAGCTTACACGAGGGTAATTTTGCCCAAATTAGATATGGCAAACATTGCGAACTCTCATCCCCCTTGTCTGTAGATAGAAGTGTCCGCCAAGGCCCGGTCCTGGCTCCAACTCTCTGCTTCCTTTTTTATTAATGGTTTAATAGATACATTGAATGCTGGGAAAAACATTGATGCCCCTAGGCTGGCGAAGTGGAAAATTCCAGCCCTGATGTTTGCAGACGACACGCTCCTGCTTGCAAAATCCCCTATGGGAATTCAGAGGACCCTCGATAATTTTAGTGCTTTCTGCAAGCATCGAGGATTGGAGATTAATCTCCAAAAAGCAAAGTATATGGCCTTCAATGTAGGTAATTCCACCCGCCTTAATCCCTGCCTGGATGGCAGACCCCTGGAGAGGGTAACCATCTTTGAGTATCCAGGAATCACAGAGAGAATGGACTGGGGTGTCCAAATCAATAAAGCTAGTCTGAAATTAACGGTGGAAATCTACAAAGTTCAGGCTAGGAGCGCTGCCCTATATGGAGCAGAATTATGGGGACATTGTGCATCTGGCTCGTTAGCACGCAAAGAGAATTCATTCACTGGACATCTTATGGGTCTCCCTACTAGTACACCTCTAACACCTCTCCGTATTGATCTTGGGATTAGACGAAATTGCCCTTAGACCCCTACTTTACTGGTGCCGCCTGTGGAGCACCCCGGAACTAGCTGCATATAGGGATGAACTGATTGAAGTTATGGGGCTGCGAGGTGCAGGGAAGCTACCTTGGTTGGTGTACATTAAGAACATATGTGAGGGCCTGGGTAGGGGCAGTCTAGGGAGCAAAGCAGAAGAAACCTCCCAAACAACCTCCAGAAAGACCTTGGTGAACAAGTTACTTACCTTCGGTAACGATATATCTGTAAGAAACATTAGTTAGTTAGATTCCTTATCTTAGAATATCCCCAGGTGTCAGGCTGGATCCGGAAAGATTTTTCGTCAGCAATACCTTTGCGCGTCGCTAGGCGTCGTCTGCGGCTCCGTGTCCGTCGGCGGTGGGGTCGTGAGAGCCGGGATGACATCGTCGGAGTACTTAGACGCTGCCCTCGCGCGCTGACGTCAGTTCTTGTACATAGCTTTCCACGCCAGGAACGCAGAGCCATGCAAGAAACCGACACTGTTGCCAAGAATCAAGGGCCCTGAAAGGGATGACCTTAACCCTAGATGTCAGTTCGCGGAGAGGATGGGTGGGGCGGTAAGGAATCCAACTAATGTTTCTTACAGATATATTGTTACCGAAGGTAAGTAACTTGTTCATCTGAAAACAACACGTTAGTTAAATTCTTTACCTTAGAATAGATACCCCAGCAATACCAACCCCGGTGGTGGGTCTGCGAACCAAGATCACACCAGGAAGTCCTGGAGAACGTAACAGCCAAAGAAGCCGTCTCTCCGGATTTGGATGTCTAGGCAATAATGCTTGGCAAACGTGTGCAGCGAGGCCCACGTTGCTGCTTGACAAATGTCCTGCAGAGGGACACCCCATCCCAGGGCAGTAGTAGCCGCTGTGGCCCGAGTGGAATGGGCCCTCAGCCCCATAGGAGGCTCCTTCTTAGCCAAGGAATAACAGGCCTTAATGCACAAAACGACCCACCGAGAGATGGTTCGCTTGTGCACTGCCCGTCCCTTCTTAGCGCCCACGTAGCCAACAAAGAGTTGGTCGTCCACCGGAACCGTTTCGTGCGGTCCAGATAGAAGGACAGCACTCGTTTTGGGTCCAGACGGTGGAGCCTCTCTTCCTCTTTCGAGGGAGGCGGAAAGAAGGTGGGCAATGTAACAGACTGGCCGATGTGAAAGGCAGTTACCACCTTAGGGAGAAAGGAAGGACGAGTCCTGAGAATAACCTTGTCCGGATGAACTGAGAGGAAAGGAGGCTTAGAAGAAAGAGTCTGGAGCTCACTCACCCGTCTGGCAGAGGTGATGGCAACCAGGAACTCAGTCTTAAGAGTCAGAAGACGAAGAGGACAAATATGAAGTGGCTCATAAGGAGCGCACATCAGATAGGTTAACACCAGGTTCAAGTCCCACTGGGGCATTACGAAAAGGACAGGAGGAAACATATGAGTAATGCCTTTAAAGAATCTAGCAACAACAGGGGACTTGAAAAGAGAAGGCTGATCAGGAAGCCGTAAGAAAGCAGAAACAGCTGGAAGAGATCCCTTGAGGGTGCCCAGGGCAGAACCCTGCTGGACCAGGGAAAGAAGAAAGAGGAGAACTTCTGAAAGAGGGGCGGGAAGGGGATCCACAGCCTTTGCTGTAAACCATGCCACAAATTTGTTCCACCGGCAGGCGTATACCGTTTTAGTGGAGGGACGCCTGGCATCAACTGTCGCCACTCAATCTCCACGCATGGAGGTGGAGGCTGGACAGGTTCGGGTGGAGGACCGTCCCCTGCTGCTGCGACAGAAGGTCCTCCTGAAGAGGTAGTCGAATCGGGGGATCGATTGATAGACTGAGTAGCTCGGGATACCAGTATCTTCATGCCCAATCCGGAGCCACAAGGATGACTTGGGCCCGGTCGCGCCTGATCTTCTTCAGCACTCTGGGCAGAAGTGTTATAGGCGGAAAGGTGTACAACAGACCGCAACTCCACTCGCGACGAAAAGCATCTCCAAGCGAGTGCCGCCTTGGAAATTCCAACGCGCAGAACCAATGACATTGCACGTTCTCTTCGGTGGCGAATAGATCTAACCAAAGCTCTCCCCACTGCCGAAAGAGGCCTTGCACCACGTCAGAGTTCAGACACCATTCGTGATCCATCAGGCACCGGCGGTTGAGTTCATCCGCTCTGGCGTTCAGAGAGCCCGCCAGGTGTTGAACCACCAGGGTGATGCCCTGATGTTCCAGCCATGTCCAGAGGCGCAGAGCCTCCTGACAAAGGGTCCACGACCCCACCCCGCCCTGTTGTTGCAAAACCACATGGCGGTGGTGTTGTCCGTGAACACCTGCACCACACTTCCCCAAACAGAGGTAAGGAATGCCTTCAGTGCAAGCCGGATCGCCCGCAGCTCCAATAGGTTGATATGGAGCCGGGACTCCGCTGCAGACCAGAGGCCTCTGATCTCCACCTCTCCCATGTGGGCCCCCCCGCATCCGTCACCACTACGTGCTCCGGTTGGGGTAGGAAGAGGGATCTGCCACTGACCCAATCGCGGTCCGTGAGCCACCACTGCAACTGTCTTGCAGTGCCCTCCGAGATCAGGACGTGGTCGGACAGATTGCCCCGATGCTGGGCCCACTGGAACGCCAGGTCCCACTGCAGAGCCCGCATCCGCCACCTGGCATGATCTACCAGCAGGATGCAGGAGGCCATCAGACCCAGCAGCCGCAGCACCAACCTGACCGAAACTCGGGATAAAGGCTGAAAGATCGGAATCAGAACCTGAATATCCCGAACCCGCTGTTCCGGAGGATAGACCCGAAACTGCGCCGGGTCCAGAACCGCTCCGATGAAAAGGAGCTTCTGGGAGGAACTCAGATGCGACTTCGGCACGTTGATGGAGAACCCCAGCAAATGCAGGAGGTTGGCTGTAGTCTGGAGGTGGGAGACAACTGCCTGGGGCGAACCCGCCTTCAACAACCAGTCGTCGAGATACGGGAAGACTGGAACCACTAATCTGCGCAGATGAGCTGCAACCACCGCCATCACTTTCGTGAACACCCGAGGGGCACTGGTGAGGCCGAAGGGGAGCACGGTTAACTGAAAGTGCTCGTGGCCTACCGTGAACCGCAGGTAACGCCAGTGGGCCGGCAAGACGGGGATGTGGAAATATGCGTCCTGCAAGTCCCAACGCTACCATCCAGTCTCCAGGGTCTAGGGCAGCCAGAACCTGAGCTAAGGTGAGCATCTTGAACTTCTCCTTCCGTTGGAAGGCGTTGATGCTTCTGAGGTCCAAGATAGGGCGTTGGCCTCCTTTGCCCTTCTTGGGAACCAGAAAGTAGTGGGAATAACAACCCCGACCTACTTCTGGGCCAGGAACGCGCTCGATGGCCCCCTTGGCCAAGAGGGCCGTAACTTCCTCCTGCAGAAGTAGCAAGTGATCCCCCAATATGCGGGGGTACTGCGGTGGCATGGCTGAAGGGGTCGCCTCGAAGGAGAGGGAGTAGCTCCTTGGGACGATTTGCAGCACCCACCTGTCCGACGTGATGGTACGCCAGTGGAGCAGGTGATGGCGAACCCTGCCTCCCACTGGCGTGGAATGGGCCTGAAAGGTCGGACTAGGAAGGCTTTGAGGTAGATGCTGCTGGGGCAGATGTGGGCTGACCGGCTCTCTGTCCCCCTGCTCCGCCTCAACGGAATCCACGTCCGGGACCGCGTTGAGACTGGTTCTGCGGCCTGTGGCTAGACGGACGTGTGGGGGCGCCCCTTCCTTGCCACGAAAGGAGCAAAAAGCAGAAGTTTGCGGGCGCGGGGCCGAGAGACCCAAGGACTTGGCCGTAGCCCTGGAGTCCTTAAAACGCTCCAGCGCACTATCCGCTTTGTCGCCAAAGAGGCGACGGCCATCGAAGGGCATGTCCATGAGGGTGCTCTGGACATCCCCGGAGAAATTCGCGGATCTCAGCCAGGCGTGGCGACGAATCGCCACCGTCCTCGCAATCGCCCTACAAAGCGAGTCCGTGGTGTCAAGCCCACATCGGATCGAGTACCGTGCTGCATCCCGCCCCTCGGCAAGTGCCTGGGCGAGCAGTGTCCTGGCCTCCTCCGGACACTGGGGCAGCACGTCCGCCACCGTATCCCACAAGGAGTGGGTATAACGGTCCAAAAGGCACGCGGTGTTGATAGACCGCAACCCCAAACTAAGGGAGGAAAACAGCTTCTTCCCAAACTGCTCCAAACTTTTGGATTCCTGATCCGGAGGAGCGGACGGGAAGGCGGTCTGGGAGGTAGAGGCCTGGATAACCAGGCGCTCAGGGGTGGGGTGCACTGACAGAAAGCTGGGGTCGCCTGTTGCTGGGCGGTGGTGCCGGGCCACGTTCCGGTCCACAGGAGTGACTGTGGAGGGCTTGGACCAGGTGCCCATCAGAACGTCAGTCAGTGCTTCATTGAACTGCAGTAGAGGCCCCATGGAGCTTACTGGCGGTTGAAGCACTTCGGTGAGGAGGTTAGTCCTCACGGCCACTGCAGGGAGCTCCAGATAAAGGGCTTCGGCAGCCCTGTGCAGCACCACAGAATAGGTAGCACCCTCCTCCGTAGCCACAGAGGGAGGAGAGATGAAGCCAGTGTAAGGGGAGGTGTCGACATCACTGGCATCGTCCAGCTCTTCTGCCCAGTCCTGATCAAACTGGCACTGCTGTGCCAGAGGGTCCTCAGACCCCTCCCAGTCGTCCCCGTCATCAGACTCCTGGTAGACAGGCTGAAAGGTCAGAGCCGGGCGGCGGATGAATTGCTCATCCATCGGCGGCGGTGCCGCTCCGACGCCGGACCGGGACTGAACCTGGGGACGACGTCGTCCGAAGACGGCGCCCAGGGCGTCACCGAAGGGGTCGGCGCCGGTGGAGGGGTCGTAAGGGCGACCGGGATCCAGGCCTGGACCCCACGGGGGCATGCGGCGTCGGGACCGAAGTCGACGACGGCGCCGGAGCCGCCGGCTCACTAGGCCTCTCAGTCGGACCTGCGGGGCCCGAAGGCACGCCGGCAGGCCTCGACGGCGGCGCGAGACTCCTCATGGCCACGAGGAAGTCTCGGAACTCCGTTGGAGTCGCATCAGGCCCAGGGACCAGAGGGTATGGGGCCGGATGTGACTCCTCCTGCAGGTGGTGCCACCCGAACCCTCAGCCGATTCGCACAACCGGCGAGGGGAGTCAGAAGAGAGAGGTTGCCTCTTCGACTTCTTCTGTGCCTTCTTCTACTGTGCCTCGACTTACCGGAATAAGAGGACTTCGACCCCGATGAGCGGTGATGGCTGCGGCTCCACGACTGGTCCCTCGACCTCCTCCTTGACCGGGACCTTGAGCGGCGCGGACCCGACTGCCGGATCTCGAGCAGCTTGCGGGACCGCTCCCGCCTAGCCTTCGAGGTCAAGGCCCGGCAGTCGAGGCACGACTCGGCATCATCGTTGGCCCCAAGGCAGTAGAGACACCAACGGTGGTGATCCGTGACCGACATCAGGCGATGACAGGCGTCGCACGGCTTGAAACCGGGCATCCCTATCGGCACCAGGAGTCGAGGTCAACTCGAAAGAGGAACCAAAAAAGTTCAAAAAGTTTAGTCAAAAAGTGACTAAAGGGTATGCTCTTCCCGGATCTGCACTTACTGGCGCAGAAAAAAGAAGAACCGATATCAGCGCGTGAGGGCGGCGTCTAAGTACTCCAACGACGTCATCCCAGCGCTCACAACGACGGATGCGGAGCCGCAGACGACGCCTAGCGACGCGCATGAGTATTGCTGACGAAAAATCTTTCCGGATCCAGCCTGACGCCTGGGGATATTCTAAGGTAAGGAATCTAACTAACGTGTTTCTTTCAGATAGAGGGCTTTAGAGATCAAGCTCAACGAGCTCGAGAGGCGGCTCACAACGGGCCGACGGACTGCTGAGTTCCTGGAAGTAAAAAAATAGTTAAAGCCTAGAATTGGTGCTGGACGACATCCAGCCACTCCTCGCCAAAAAGCTCTACTTACAATTTAGATATGGAGTCCTTACGCTGCACTCATTCACAAAAAAATGGGATGGCTACACCAACGGGGAGTGCCCAGCGTGCAATAACGCAGACAAGACGGAGCTTCATGTGATATTTTTTTGCTAGGGCTATAGGAGGGCTAGATCTCGTTGGTTACTCCAACTTTGTAGGAACCTGGGCAGGCTACTAAACTCCGACACACATATGCCCATTGTCTTCTCTATCTCACTCTTCCTATTCACCATGTGGTGTACCCGTAGAGCCATTCTAAAAAAACATTGTTAATTGGAATGGCAATAATTCATGATCACCTCCTGATTTAATCTCCCTACTGTCGAATTTGTATTATTGTTTTTATCTTTTCTCTGTTAATCTGATTGAACTGCTGTAATGAATTACTCTCGTCCACACCAAATGTTATATATATTGTGGCCCCTTATGGCTATTGTTCTAGGCAATTTTTATATTGCCATGTTGGGGCAAATATGATGGATGAGTAAACGTTGTTTCTATTGGGGGGATTAACATTTTCTAATAAAGCCTTTTTAAAACAGCTCATAGTTTAAAGAATCAAATAGGAGGATTAGCATGATCATTGTCCTGTATAGACATAGACTTTGTGTTAATTTGTCATCACTATAGGTGCATCGCAAATGTAAAAAATTTAACACACAATGAGCTAATAATGACCCCTTGAAATAGCATTAATTAACACAATGCACAAGCACTTTCGTGCCCTGTTTATAATCAAATGCATAAACAACAATTGATGGACAGAATGCAGAACAATGTCATACATTCACCCCAGTACAGAGATCTGGGCCTAAATCCATCGTTTTTTTGCTCACCATGCCATTCCAGTTTGAACCCAGCCATATGCAAATCAGTCTTGACCCTGTGCCCCATGGGAACAGTCCAGCCCGAACTGCCAAGCCAGGTCCTCCCTGGACTGGAAACAAGCATCCTAGGACCGGTTTCGGGCTTTCAGCCCTCGTCAGCCAGGATAGCTTGATTCCAGTGGCATGGAGAGCACGGGACTCACGTCTGAGCATACCCTTCCCACTCGGGGTGACAAATGCATAAACAACAACTGATGGACAGAATGCAGAACAATGTCATACATTCACCCCAGTACAGAGATCTGGGCCTAAATCCATCGTTTTTTTGCTCACCATGCCATTCCAGTTTGAACCCAGCCATATGCAAATCAGTCTTGACCCTGTGCCCCATGGGAACAGTCCAGCCCGAACTGCCAAGCCAGGTCCTCCCTGGACTGGAAACAAGCATCCTAGGACCGGTTTCGGGCTTTCAGCTCTCGTCAGCCACACCAAATGTTATATATATTGTGGCCCCTTATGGCTATTGTTCTAGGCAATTTTTATATTGCCATGTTGGGGCAAATATGATGGATGAGTAAACGTTGTTTCTATTGGGGGGATTAACATTTTCTAATAAAGCCTTTTTAAAACAGCTCATAGTTTAAAGAATCAAATAGGATTATCATGATCATTGTCCTGTATAGACATAGACTTTGTGTTAATTTGTCAACACTATAGGTGCATCGCAAATTTAAAAAATTTAACACACAATGAGCTAATAATGACCCCTTGAAATAGCATTAATTAGCACAATGCACAAGCACTTTCGTGCCCGGTTTATAATCAAGGCAGATGTGGGGAATAGCTGCACCAGAAATAGGAAGATTGACTCTTCTTACATCTATTTTTAAATTGTGTGAATTTTACAGTATTTTAACTGCTATTTTAATGATGCTTTTATGGCCATGTGTGCCGAAATAACGTTTTTATGAACTGAAGGAAAATGCTACTTACCAGTATACATATGTTCTTGCCATGTAGAGCTGTAGATTCACACACTGTGCATAGATCGCCATCTGGTGTTGGGCCCGGATGTTTGCACTTTGTTGTTGTCTTGGAAAAGTCTTTGGAAGTCACAAGATAGGTGGCTCTTCCGTTGGACAATACTGCGCATGGGCATCGACTCCATCGTCAGAATGTTTTTTCGCCAAGAAGAGAAATGGAGTTTTGTGAGAAACAGAAATAGATGTCCATGTATGTTGTATCTAAATAAGAAAATACTGGAACAGATAAAGGTAGCCGGGGGGGCATGTGTGAATCTGCAGCTCTACATGCCAAGAACATATGCATACTGGTAAGTAGCATTTTCCGTTCGAGGCATATGAGCTGCAGATCACACACTGTGCATAGATTGCATAGCAGTACCCCTCAGGACGACCACCAGTATCTGTTGCAGTAGTTTGAAATAGCGTTTTAAGTACAGCTTGGCCCACACTAGCTTGTTGTTTTGCCTGCACATCTACACAATAGTGTTTTGTGAATGTGTGCAGTGTAGACCATGTAGCTGCTTTGCAGATGTCATCTAAGGGAAAGTTCCCTAAAAATGCCATTGAAGCCCCTATCTTTCGGGTAGAGTGGGCTTTAGGGAGAATAGACAGTGTACGTTTTGCTTTGTGATAGCAAATTTGTATACATTTGACAATACACCTTGCAATCCCAGACTTTGATATGGGATTGCCTTTATGTGGTGGTGAGAAGGATACAAAACGTTGTTTGTCTTGCAAAAAGGTTTTGTTCTGTCAATATAGTAAAGGAGTGCTCTTTTTACGTCTAGTGTATGAAGAGCTCTTTCTGCTACTGTTTGTGGTTGCGAGAAAAACACTGGCAACTCAACAGATTGGTTGAGATGGAAGGGAGAGATAACTTTGGGAAGGAATTTGGGATTTGTCCTGACAACCACTTTGTTATGATGGAGTTGTAAAAACAGTTCTTGAATGGTTAGTGCCTGTAGCTCACTGACTCTTAAGAGATGTAATAGCTACGAGGAAAGCGACTATCCATGTAAGAAATTGTAGCTCGCATTTATGTAGAGGTTCGAATGGGGGACCCATTGATCTGGTGAGGACGATGTTTAAATTCCACACTGGGGAGGGAGGTACCCTGAGAGGAATTATTCTTTTGAGGCCTTCCATAAATGCCTTAATGGCAGGCACCCTGAACAATGACAGATGTTGTCTATTTTGTAGGTAAGCTGCAATGGCAGCGAGATGTAATCTAATTGATGTGGATGCTAGATTACATCTTTGAAGATGCAGCAGGTAACATATGATGTGCATATGAGGTGAAAAAGCATATGCAAATCTGCCTGACCAATTCATCCATATCGCATTGCCTTTGAACAATGGGTGTGGATATCTGGTGGCGAAGCATGGGCTTTTTGTGTTGTAATGTGTAGCGAGGAGATCTATCGCTGGCTGCCCCCACATTTGGAAAAATGGTTGAAGAACTTGTGGATGAAGTTCCCACTTGTGAATCTGTTGTGTCTGCTGACTTAACAGATCTGCCGTGTGATTTTGAATTCCTGGGAGATATTGGGCTAACAGGAATATGTTTTGAGGAATGGCCCACCTCCATATGCTCTGTGCTAGTTGAGAGAGCTGAAGAGAGTGCGTCCCCCCCTGTTTTTGCAACTAGTACATTGCTGTCATATTGTCTATGCGGACTAAGACAGCTTTGCCTGATATCCGTTTATGGAATGATTTTAATGCCAGAAACATTGCTAGTAACTCCAAATGGTTGATGTGGAGTAGCCTTTGCTGAGGTGTCCATGTGCCCTGTATGGTGTGATGAAGTAGATGAGCTCCCCAGCTGGTGAGCGATGGGTCTGCTGTTAGCACAATCTGTGGAACCGACTATGAACAGTCGCCCTTTGGAAAGGTTTTGGGTGTTTCACCACTGCAGACAGCGATGTGTGCAGCCGCCCACCAACACCAGATCTGTTAGCTGACCTTGAGCTTGGTTCCACTGACGTCCCAAGCATCCCTGTAAAGGGCACATCTGGAGTCGTGCATGAGGTACTATGAATATGCAAGAGGCCATCATCCCAATGAGTTGCATGAACACAAGAGCTGGAAGTGAGTGTTGCGGCTGGAATCTTGTTATAAGGGCTTGCATGCTTGCTATGCTGGGTGGACTGGGATAAGCAAGGCTCTTTGAGGTGTTTATTGTGGCACCCAGATATTGTTGGATGTGGGATGGTTGGAGGTGAGACTTCACGAGGTTTATGGTAAACTCCAAATCGTGAAGTAGTTGGATTGTGGCGTGTGTGTGATTTACACATTGGGTATGTGACTTGGCTTTTATGAGCCAGTCGTCGAAATATGGGAAGACGTGAATTTGTTGTCTTCTTAGGTGGGCTGCCACCACTGCCAGATATTTTGTGAAGACCCTGGGTGCTGTGGTGACTCCAAATAGGAGAACCTTGAACTGGTAATGCTGTCCGTCCACCACAAACTGAAGATATTTCCTGTGAGCAGGGTGAATGAGAATGTGGAAGTAGGCGTCCAGGAGATCTAATGTGGCAAGGAAGTCGCCTTGTTTGAGTAGCGGGAGGACCTGTTGAAGAGTGACCATGTGGAAATGGTCTGATTGTATGTAGAGGTTTAATGGTCGGAGGTCCAAGATGGGTCTCAGGGTTTCGTCCTTCTTTGGAATGAGGAAGTACAGGGAGTAAACCCCTGTGTTTTGGTGATGAAGTGGAACTGGTTCTACAGCATGTTTTTCTAGGAGGGAAAGTACCTCTTGTTTTAGAAGCGTTAAGTGCTCTGCTGACATTGGACGCTGTTTGGGTGGTATGTTTGGGCGAGTAGAAGTGAGCTCTAGGCAATAACCTGATTGGACGATTTGTATCACCCACCTGTCTGTGGTAATGTTGTTCCAGATAGGTAGAAACTGTAGCAATCTTACCCCGACCGGAGTACAGTGTTCCGGGGGGAGTGGAGGGAAGTCATTGTTTAGGGGGTGGGGCGGTACAAGTATTGGTAGTTTTGCCTCTACACTTATTGTTATTGCCCCTGTAGCCTCCTCTGTAATAGCCTCTGTTAGATAAGACTCTTGTAGGAAGTGGAGGGGTTATCAGTGGAAATACCTCTAGAGGCACCCCTATAAGAGGAGCGACGAAAGGAAGCTCTGGGAGCTTGAGATTGCAAAGCTCCCATTGATTTTGCCAGTGTCCTTCTTCATCTTCTCTAAAGATGAAGCTACAGTGGGCCCAAATAGGTGTTCCTGGTCAAATGGCTGATTTAATTTGGTGGTTTGAACCTCTGGTTTGAAGCCGGAAATACGTAGCCAGGCATGTCTGCGTAAAAGGACACTGGTATTAATAGCCTGGGATGCTGTATCTGCAGCATCCAGAGCACAACGAATGGAGGTATTGGTTATGAGCTTACCTTCCTGGATGAGATCATTAGCTTGTGTTTTGTATTGATCTGGAAGGTGTTGTAGTAGGGTCTCTAGATCATCGTAGTGTGCCCTATCATATCTAGCTAGCAAAGCCTGTGTGTTGGCAATCCTCCATATGTTGGCTGCTTGGGACACCGTTCTTTTACCAGATGCGTCCAGCAGTTTTGACTCTTTATCAGGAGGTGGAGCATCTCCTGTGGTTTGTGAATTAGCCCATTTCCTGGCATTAGAGACCACTAAGGAATCAAAGGGTACTTGCCCTTTAGGATCAGCTGGGGCAGACTTGTACTTCTTCTCTACCCTGGGGTTAATGACTCTGACCCTTACAGGATCCTTCAGGAGCGTGTTTGATTACCCCTTTTAACGTTTGGGAGAATGGAAGTGGACCTTTGGGATGGTGCAAAAGTGTCCATGAGGAAATCTTCCTCTACAGGATTGGTGTGTAAGTTCACCCCGTGGTATTCTGCTGCCCTGTGTATGAGCAGAGTGAACCCTATAGTGTCCTCAGGAGGGGAGGGTCTAAATGGGTAGATGTCATCCTGAGGTGTGTCTGGGACATCTGGTGTGTCATAATCCTCCCATGGGTCTTTTGGGGTACCAGGAGGACTAGGTTCCCCTAAAGGTTGATCATTCCCTTGGTCGTCAGAAGTGTCATCATCATCCTGAGGTGGAGGAGATGGTGAGGGCGGTGAATATGGGATAGGAGAGTGGTGTGGAGGGGGAGGTGGAGAAGGAATCCTTAAAGGAGAAGTTGCAATGTCTCTTTTTTTTAAAGGAAGTGGAGCTGGTACAGGCTTGTCCATTTTCTGCTTCTTGGAAGGGCTAAGTACAAGTTGACCTGTCTTGGGGTATTTTTGAAGGCTTTTTTGGGTTGGATCTGGTCGAAAAGGCTCCTCCTCTGAAGTATGTTGTTTCGGTGCCGATTTTTTCTGGTCCGACTGTTTGTGTGTCTGGGGATTTGGAGTCGTTTTGTGCTCCTTAGGGTTGGAATCTGGAGTTTTCCTCGGTTCCGGTAGGGTCTTCAGTGCCGGTTGTTTGTTCGGTTTCGATGGTCTTTTTGGATCCATAGGTTGAGCGCCAGTGGTCTTCTGAACCAGGTGTTTGGTCGGTTCCAAGGGTTTTTTGGGCTCCGAAGCCTGAGCGCCCGAGGTCTTTGGAACCGGTTGTTTGCTTGGTTCCGACGATTTTTTCGGAGCCGGGACGTCCATACCAGTGGATTTCGGTGTCGATGTGGAGCTAGGTGTTGGTGCGGAGGAAGGTAGTGGTTTCTTTTTTGATGCCTGGGATGGAGCTTCGGCACCAACGGCAGGCTGGCTCGATCCTGAGTGGCCTGAAGGCTTTTGTATTGACTTCTTTGCCGAGCCCGAAAGTGGGGCGTGAGAAGCTTTGTCCCGGTGTGCACGTAGGCCCCAAGGTGAAGGTGTGCCCGAAGCCTTTTTGGGAATGGGTGGTGGAGAGGGGTCGACGTCAGTATTTACGACCCGCTACCCCGGTGTGATGTCTTCGACGTCTGAGTCATCGGCTTCGGAGGAGCTGATGTTGCCCTGTTGGATCTGCTCCTGCTCCGGTACGTTGATGCCTTCCTGGAAGATGTCGTCGGGAATCGATGTCGATGATCAAGCCCTGGCTCTTCGAGCTCGATGATCCAACATGGTCTTCTTGGAGCGGAAAGAGGCACTAGCTAGACAGTCTTTGGCCTCGAGCTCGGGTGAAAGGCAGAGGTACACACCTCATGAAGATCGGCGTGTGGAAACTTGGATCCACATTTAAGACACTTTTTGAAGGGAGTCCTTTCCATGAGCCAAAGGCCTAATGGCGCAGGTAGGCATGAAGGCCTGCGCCAATGACCGGAATTGAAGATTTGAAGTTTGAGGAGATGCGTGTCGAATGGGAACGCGATCGAAACAATACCGAAGTATTGGTGAAGGATTTCGCGTCGAAAAGATGATCGGTAACAAACCCTAACTGGAGCGCGATGAGCACATCCGGGCCCAATGGCGGAAAAAAACAATCTGATGATGGAGTCGATGCCCATGCGCACTATTGTCCAAAGGAGGAGCCAGCTATCTTGTGACTTCCAAAGACTTTTCCAAGACAACAACAAAGTGCAAACATCCGGGCCCAACACCAGATGGCATCCTATGCACAGTGTGTGATCTGCAGCTCATATGCCTCGAACCAATTGTTTTGGAGCTGCTTAAATGCTTTACACTTGTTCCTTAGTGTATGCCTTGCAGCTCAGAGCGACAGCTACCCAGGGTTGAGATGAAGGTTTGACAAACGAAACCATAAGTCCTAAAGAACAAGTTACTTACCTTTGTGACGCCTTCTCTGGTAGAGACTATATCTAGATGCACAATCCTTACCTTTTGAATTTCCTCAGGTGCCAGACTGTACCCAGAAGATTTTTTGTCATCAGTACCATTGTACGTCGGTAGGTGGTGTCAATCGGCTCCACATCTGCATGCTGTGACAAAAGACCTTCCCGCAGTGGCAACCTGATCGAAGGATCGATGGCCATGCTCAGATGTTCTGGATACTAGACTCTCCGTGCCCAGTCCGGAGCCACAAGGATAACATGGGCCCAGTCGTACTTGTTCTTGAGAACTCTAGGTAGGAGTGGTATGGGCAGAAAGGCATTTAGGAGGCCTGAGCTCCACTCGAGACGAAAAGTCTCAGGGCGAGTGCTCCCTTGGAAACTCCAGCATGCAAAATTGTTGACATTGCTTGTTCTCTGCAGAGGTGGACAGATCTAACCAAGGCACTCCCCACTGCTGAAAGAGCTTGCGCTACCTCTGGGTGGAGACGCCATTCGTGATCTGCTTGGCATCTTCAGCCGAGTTTGTCTGCTCTGGCGTTCAGAGAACCTGCCAGGTGTTGAACTATCAGGGATATGCCCTGCTATACCAGAAAGACAGGGAATCTTGAAAAAGGGACCATGACCCCGCCCCACCCTGTTTGTTGCAATAACGCATGGAAGAGGTGTTGTGAACACTTGTACCGTCCCCTGATGGAGGGCACAAAGACTTTCAATGCTAGTCGGATCGCACGGTGCTCCAGCAGGTTGATGTGGAGTCGGGATTCCGTCAGAGACCACAGTCTTCTGATCTCCACCTCTCCCAGATAGTCCCCCATCCCAGGAGTGACGCATCTGTCACTACTATGAGATCTGGTTTGGGGAAAGAAGAGGAGTCTGCCTCCGACCCAATTGTGGTTCATTAGCCACTACTGCAGATCGTTCGGCGTTCACTCCGAGATCTGGACCAGGTCGGAGAGTTTCTCCAAATGTTCCGCCCACTGTAACTTCAGGTCCCTTTGCCGAGCCCACATATGACATCTGTCACCAGCAGGACGCAGGAGGCCCTGAGGCCCAGCAGCCTCAGAGTCAGTCTCACCGAAACCTAGCAGAGAGGCTGCAATATCGGTATCATAGCCTTAATATCCTGGACTTGCCGCTTGGGCGGATGAGCCCAAAACTGGACTGGGTCCCGAACAGCTCTGATGAAAGTGAGAGTTTGAGAGGGAGTCAAGTGTGACTTCGTCAGGTTGACAGTGAACTCCAGAGAGTGCAGAAGGTTTGCCGTAGTCTGGAAGTGGGAGACAACAGCCTGGGGTGAGCCCGACTTCAGCAGCCAGTTTTCAAGGTATGGGAAGACAGGCACCCCTGACCTCCGCAGATGAGCTGCAACCACCGCAATCACCTTGGCGAACACCCGAGGGGCGCTGGTAAAGCCAAAAGGAAGCACAGGGAACTGAAAGTGCTCGTGGCCTACTGTAAATCGCAGTTAACACCAGTGAGCAGGCAGGACGGTAATATGAACAAAAGCTCAGTGCAAGTCCAACGCTACCATCCAGTCTCCAGGGCCCAGGACAGACAAGACCTGAGCCAACATGAGCATTCTGAATTTCTCCGTTTTGAGGAAGAGATTGAGAGCTCGGAGGACAAAGCAGTGGCAGCTCCTCCGCTAAGGCGGAGGAGCGACGCCCACACTGCTTTAAGAGCATTGCAGCGGAAAAATAAAATGATGATAACCTGGTTATTATGATTTTATTTTCTAATACGGGCTGGGTTAGGGCGGGGCTGGGGTTATGGGAGAGGAGTGGTTTGCCCACTCCAAGTGCACATGAGTGCTTGGCAATCAGTCCTGCGCACTTTGCATCTTTCCCATCAGGCTTGCTTTACACAGCTTGGTGAGGAACATGCAAAGCCTCAGTCCCCATCTGAGCGCGGAACCACAGCGCTCAGACCAATCACAATGCTGTATTGGCTGAGGGGAGGGTGCCTGTGTGCTTCCTGCTTCCTTCCACTATGGAAACAGAGGAGAATGAGGCTGAAGGGACCAAAGGGGAGAGAGGGCTCGTCAGCCGGAAAAGCTAAGTGGATTTTTTTGTGTCTCCCCGCTCATTCCCCCTCCCCTGTCCTGCCACCCCCGTCCCCTGCCAGCCGCCACTGGGACGAAGGCCCTTGTCCTTTTTGGGAACCATAAAGTACCAGGAATAATAATCACAGCCACATCCAGCCCCGGAAACCGCTGCAGATTGTGAAATGGTGGCATGTGGGGAGGGGTAGTCCCGAATGGGTGCGAGTAGCCCTTTCGCACAATCCACAAAACCCACTTGTCAGATGTTATGGACTGCCAGTGGGGCAGGTGATGGCGAATCCTGCTGCTAACTGGCTGCCCATGGTGGTAAAGGAGCAGACTAAGAGGGTTTGGAGGCTGTTGCACTGGAGTGGGGGGGGGAGAGGGGAGACTGACCAGATCACTGGCCACTTGGCCCACAAGGTCTGTGGGTACCGCGCCCTCAGCCACGCAGAGTATGGGAGGCTGGACGTGAACCAACACGGCTGGAAGCCCTTTCCTCAGCAACGAAAGGAGGGAAAGGCAGATTGGGGTGGATGTGGGACAACAAAGAGGCTAGAGGACCTGGGCATATTAAGAGAATCATTAAAGCGCTGGAGTGCCGAATCTGCCTCATCTCCAAAGTGACGGGTCTTATTAAAGGGCATGCCCATAGGGGAAGCTTAAACATGCCCCTAAAAGCTAGACGTCACCAGCCAGGTGTCGTGCTTAAGGGCCACTGTTGTGTCAACCACTCTGCCTAGCAAGTCAGTCTTTTCAAATCTGCATCAAATAGTGGACATTGCCGTGTCTCTCCGGTTGGTGACAACTTGGGCAAGTACAGCCGGGCCTGTTCCAAATTATGTGGCAGTACTTGCGCAACCGTATCCCACAAAGTGAGGGAACAACACCCTAAATTGCATGTGTTGTTCATGGACACCAATGGTATGCTGGCAGAGGAAAACATCTTTTTCCCTAAGGTGTCCAGCCTCTTGGATTCCCTATCCGGGGGATCGGTAGGAAAAGCACCTTGGGAGGTGGATGCTTGGACCACCAAGCTCTCAGGGGTAGGATGCTGCATGAGAAATTTGGTTCCCTAGGTTTCAGGGTGCTGGCTGCGGGCAATTGCCCTATTCACAGGAGTCCCCGTGTTGGGTTTTGACTAGGTACCCAACTTGTCACCAATGAGGGCGTCATTAGGGTCCGACATGGAGACTCCCAGTTGCAGCACTTCTGTCAAGGGATTAGTCTTGACTGCCATTGTGGGTAGCTGAAGGCCAAGGACCTCAAACACCCTCCGCTCCACCACTGCATAAGAAGCTCCCTCCTTCATAGCCACAGTAGGGGGAGAAAGCAGACCAGCATCTCGAGATATATCCAGGTCACTGGTCTCACGAAGGTCCTCACAACAGTCCACACTTTGTTCTTCCTCATAGGGATGGTGTTCTAAAGGGTTCAGTGACCCCTCCCAGTCTTCCCCGAGGCCTAGCCAATGAAGATAAGGCTCCGGCTCCGATCTAGGAGGCAAAGCTCCTGCCGGAGTTTGAGTCAGCAATGGGCAATGCCCATCTAGCTCTGTGTCGGGAGTCTGGGATGGCGCCGCCAGGGGGGCCAGAGGCGCCGGGAACATCGGGATCAGCACTAAGGAGGGTCAAGATGGCACTACTGGCGTCGATTCGGATCCAGGAATGGATCCCTGGGGTCCCACCGGGATCAGAGCCGCCGTCGTGAAACCAAATGGGGCCCCTTCAGACCGGGACTGAAGGCACGTCGATGGGGTCAGCCTAACCAAATATGAAGCGCATGTGCGGAGGTCGCTCCGGCCTTTGGAAATTCATAGAGTTGTAGAGTCGGCACAGGCATAGGCTTGTCTCATCGGCTGACTGAGAAGGAGAAGTTGAAAAGCGCTTCGACTTCTTGCTCCTCTTTTTGTGCCTCCTACCAGAATGTCTAGAGTACTTCGAATAGGACGAGGAGAACTTCACGCTCTGCTAACTATCTCTGGATCTTCCCCTTGACTTCAATTGAGTCACATGCCGGGCCACTAGCAGCTTCAGGGACCGCTCCTCCAAAGTCTTCAGGGCCATGGCCCAGCAATCATTACACAACTTGGTGTTGTGGTCGCACTTGAGACAACGAAGACTCACCAGGGCTTAAAACCCGACTTGGGCAAAGACATACCTGACACACCAGGTGGTAAACCTCAAAAACAGCTAACAAAACGTCAAAAAAAGTATGCAAAAAATGACAGAGGGGTAACTCTTCCTCTTCCCTAGATCAGTTCTGGCTGGCGCGGAAATAAAAGAACTGACGTCAGCGCGCCTATTTAGGTACAGTGACATCACTTCTGGCATGGATAATGCAGACGATTGGCGCAGACTGATCAGGGGACTTCTCACAAAAAAATCTTCTGGATTCAGTCTGACACCTAGGGAAATTCAAAAGATAAGGAATCTGTGGCTATAAATCTTTATCAGATTAGGTTGGTGAGTGTATTACACAGTGAGGTCGAACAACCACACCATATAATACACCCAATTTCCTCACAGTTGCCTTAGTTGGTTTTTTGTTGATGTTGCATGTTTATAAGATACATCATCAGAATCTGAACAAGGGACGTGCTGGACGGAGGAATCACAGCAAAGCCAAGAGGTAAACCTAAATATGACCTCAAATTACTTTAGATAGGGGCCCCTCCTTGGGGCTTTTTTTTAACACAATAACTTGTTCAACATGTTTATTAAAGACTGATGCAGGAGAATACTGAATATGTAATAAAAATATAAAAGATACCAATGCTGGGGGAGTTCAAATACAACAAGCATTGGCATAACCAATAGGTCTCGCCTTTGGGGCCCTACAAGTGTAGAGAGAGATCTATTGGCTTTCTTAACGTTTTTAATATGTGTTGTAGAGCATTGTTAATGTTGTGCAGCATGTTTAAAAGTTATAAGTTATGATTTAAAAAAGTGTTATAACCATTTGTTGCTTTTTATATAACCTAGAAAACATTACATACAACCGAGGTATGCTAATTAAAACCAGAATTAACACCAAAAATGTGTTCTAGTTTTGTTGTTTATGCAAGGAAGGGGGCAGTGGGGGGAGGGGGGAGTGGGGGAGTAGGGAAGGAGTGGAGGGGAGGTGCAGGGAGGGAGGGGATGGGAGGAGGGGGAATGGAGGTGCAGGGAGGGAGGGGTTGGGTGAGTGGAGGTGGAGGGAGGGGGTGAGTGAGGGAGGTGGAGCGAGTGAAGGGGGAGTGAAGGTGGGAGGGTGGAGGGAGGTGGGAGGGAAGCGGAGGGAGGGGGAGAGGAGGTGCAGGGAGGGGGAGAGGAGGTGCAGGGAGGGAGGAGGGGGTGAAGGTGGGAGTAAAGGTGTAGGGAGTGAGGGGGAGTGGAGGTGGTGGTGGTGGTGGTGGTAGTGGAGGTGAAGGGAAGGGGGAGTGGAGTGGAGTGGAGTGGAGGTGGAGGGGGTAGAGGGAGGAGGGGGTGGAGGTGGTAGTAAAAGTGCCGGGAGGGATGTGGGAGTGGAGGTGGTCGTGGGAGCGGAGGTGGAGGGGGGAGTGGAGGTGGAGAGAAGGGAAAGGGAAGTGGAGGTGGAGGGTGGGAGTGGAGGGAGAGGGGTGACATTAACTTGGGAGAAAAACTGCACAAAGTTTGTGTTGTGCATTATTGTTACAGAAAGGCGTGGTGGTTTGGGACCAGCTCTTGTTGGTTTATGCGCAGGTGTTGTTACGGCAAGTAAAGCATTACAGGAAGCAGGCGATGTCATGTTTAAATTCAATTTGCCTAAGTGGGTACCGTCAGACTCCTGCTAAAATGAAGGCCCCAGCAGGTGCCTGCGTGAAGTAAGGGTTAAACGCGGGCCACAGGTGAGGGCTAGTGACACTAAAAATAACAAAGATATAACACAGGCAACACCGTGGTGGAGAGGAGTTAACGCACAAATGAAGAAGCGAGGTACATGTCCACAATTAAATGCACTGCCAAGAGGGCAAACTCGGGTGCAACACTGGACCGTAGAGGCACTGTAGAAATACTATTTTACCTGCGGTGACATATGCATTCCTTAGACAAGAAATAAAGCCCTATGTAAGGAATCACAGGGTCATCAAAAACACAGATAAAGAGAAGGGTCTAAGGGAAATAATATTTAAAGACCTGCCCAAGTCCCAATCCCCTACTCTACACTTAACCAACTACAACAAAGGACTGGGGGTCTAAATGAAAGCAAACTTGGTGATGTGTGTCCCTATAAAAGGATAACTATTCTATCATCCCTGGCAAACAGAGCTGAGCAGGATTCCCATCAAAATACTTCATAATATTAGAGCTAAAGTATTAAGCTCTATGGATCAATGTTATCATATGGTTATCCGCCACCTCCTAGAGGGCAATCTCTTGATCATAAAGATTCCCTCTGTGGAAAGCTCGTATGCGCTTAGTGGATGCCAATCCGAAACCAAGGCAAACAATAGATGCCATTAACTATGTCGGGATGACTACCCGCAAAGTTAAGGCTCGGATGTTAGAACATAAGAGCACATTTAGATGCAAGAAGCTAACCACAAGACTCATGAGACATTTCTCCGAGAAGCATGGACCAGAGGATTTCAAATGGACAGTGTTAGAAAAACCTAACATACCCCTATCTGTCAGTGACATCTCTAGATACCTGTTTATTAAAGAGCAGAAATGGGTTTACAAACTCCACAGCGATACTCTGGGTCTAAATGATGACATTCCGTGGGTGAGTCTCTAATCCATAGAATCCCCACGCTTGAATTTGAATCAGAAGTGTACTATTGCACATTCTTGGGTCCGAATATCTGCTCTCTTGGCCGGACGTCTGTAACTATAGGGCTTCTGGGCCATATGGAATGTTATTATATATTAAGTCCAATGCTACTTGAGTTTGCAAAAATAAAAGACGTACAATTAATAACATATGATGGGATAATGATTTATACACTGAGTTACTTCGGATACCTTTTGAATACCAACTACAATAGAGTGGTTGTGAGTCACATACCCGAGGACACAACAAGCCACTCCACCGGTGCTGCTAGGGAACCATAGACGTTCGAGCTCCCTGGGCAGTCAAGAACTACAGAGTTTGATTTCCGCTTGTTGGTAACACTGGCCTTTTCGAACTACAATTCATTCACGAATGACGTCATGTTGTAGTTCAACGTCCCAACGATGTTTTATTGTGCTTTTGGAACTACAAAAGATTGACGCGTGACGTCATCCTGTAGTTTTACGTCCCAATGCTGTCCCTGACAAGGCGCGTGAGGCGCGAAAATCAGATACCGGAAGCCAGCTGACGAGAACAATTTGGGCGTATTTAAACCGAATTGACCGCCATCTCAGTGCCTCCCTCCCTGACTCGGTGATACACAGAGGTACCGACGGACAGGTCAGTCTGACAACTAAGTTCATGGGTGAAAGCAGTGGGTTTGTAACGTTTTCGTTGGGAAACCACAGATGGCTCTAGATGATTTGGGGTCTGACATTCAAAAGTACAGGCTACTCGTTGGTTGCGGTGTAATGCTCTAACGCCGCAACCCTTGGTCCTCTTATGCTAGTTTGTGGCGGCATGCAGTCAGGAATGGGGACGGTATTACTTCAACTTGCCTCCACATATTATAGATTGCTTTTTATGCACATTTGCTAGACGTGCACCAGGGTGAAGAACGGTGTGAACGCCAGTAGCTCTGGGAGTCATATACATTGACACTCATAACTGTGCCCTGATAGTGTTAATTCTCTTGGGGGCAGATATACACGACATATCAGTACTATATTGCTTAAATATGAACAATGAGACATGATATAGATAGCAATCTGTATCGGCACTTTTGTATTCATAATAGTCAGGGGATTGAATCTCCTATGCCACTAGCTATATCTATCACTAACCTTTTAGACTTTCCTGACCGATACGTTTTTTTCTTCTGGTTTGAGAGTTGAGGGGCTGGCCAGTTCAAATGCCAGGGACACAGACTTGGCATACGATCTGTTGACTAAAGATTCTGGACTTTTGGCAGGGTCTATATTGATTTATTTATTATTTAATATTTTCTAGAGCGGGGCCTCATCTCTACCAGAGGCAGGTTCCTGAGAGGAGAGGTTTGAGCCTTGATCATGCAGGGTAAGCAAAAAACTGCAGCCCCAAATTGGGCATATACTGTGTAGATTGGCTGTTTACTGCTCAGTATGGAGTGTGACGATTGCTTTTATCTCCATAGGTGATGTTCACACCCTGTAATTGAAGGTTTCGCACCAAGCGAGGTTGTATAGTTCTCACTACTTTTGTGCTCTTACATATGAAGAGTTTGAATCATGTGCAGTAGCTAGGAATAGGTCCTAATGAAAGCCTGGAGCATCTCCGTATAGGCTGAAACATGTTGACCGTGCAGTAGGAGTTACCCTGTTTACTGCTATGAATCAATAGCGGGGACAAAAGTTAACTCCCCTGGTTTTATTAGGTATGAGGAGAGAGTGATTGTCTAGGTGTACTAGTCTCTCCACACAATCTTTTTAAGGTTATATTGCACTGCATCACATTATAGGAAAAAAAAAAAAATTCACACTTGATGGCATCTATTGTTTGCCTTGGTTTCGGATTGGCATCCACTAAGAGCATACAAGCTTTCCACAGAGGGAATCTTTATGATCAAGAGATTGCCCTCTAGGAGGTGGCGGATAACCATATGATAACATTGATCCATAGAGCTTAATACTTTAGCTCTAATATTATTAAGTATTTTGATGGGAATCCTGCTCAGCTCTGTTTGCCAGGGATGATAGAATAGTTATCCTTTTATAGGGACACACATCACCAAGTTTGCTTTCATTTAGGAATCACAGGGTGACATTAACTTGGAAGAAAAACGACACAAAGTTTGTGTTGTGCATTATTGTTACCGAAAGGCGTGGTGGTTTGGGAGCAGCTCTGGTTGGTTTGTGAGCAGGAGTTGTTAAGGCAAGTAAAGCATTACAGTAAGCAGGCAATGTCATGTTTTAATTCAGTTTGCCTATGTGGGTATCGGCAGACACCTGCTAAAGTTAAGGCCCCTGCAGGGGCCTGCGTTAAGTCCCTGGGTTGAAAGAAGGGTTAAACGCGGGCCGCAGGATAGGGCTAGTGACACTAAAAATAACAAAGATATAACACAGGCAGCCCCGTGGTGGAGAGGAGTTCACGCACAAGGGAAGAAGCAAGGTACATTTCCACGGGAGGGGTGAAGGACAGGAGCACCAGGCACAAGAGGGGGAGTGGGAGGGGCTGCAATGCCTCTTGGCATCATGGAAACCAGGAGCAACGTACTGACGCTCCGTGCGCTGCGAAAAGCAGAACAAACTCGGGTTAGGCAAGCGGCCTTCACTTTTGAAGCACTGCACTCGTGCTTGTGGCGGCATCCCCCTTGCGGGAGCAAGCAGCGGCCATATGTTTGTAATTAACGTGGCTGCACCGCTGCTCCCTCCCGCAAGGTGGATACCCACCACAAGCACAAGTGCAGTGCGAAGACCGATGGTTAAAGGCCCTCCTAGAGCAGCGCATGCGAGCTGCCTAGGCGAGACCTAAAACGGCTAATCTTTGATTAATTCAAACCACCCCCAGTGGCACAAAAGGTGCATAAAGCCCATTTCTTGGAGCCAAGAATCTTGTACATGATCAGGACAGTGAAAAGAACCTTCAAATCTGTTAGGAGCATGCATGCCAGGAGAAACAAGCATTGGCATAGCCAATAGGTCTCGCCTTTGGGACCTTATAAGTATTTAGTTCCTCAGCACAATATCCTTAGTGCAACAACATCAACTGTTGCATGGCTAAACACTTAGAAGATCTTAAAGGCGAGACCTATTGGCTATGCCAATGCTTGTTTTAAGAGCTGAAAATAGATTCATCTTTCAGTAGTCTCTGAGATATTGGAAGGTACCGACAAGACAGAAGAGTCTCAGAAACTTGCTTTTCTCCCAAGGTTTCTTTTTATGCAGTCCAGACACTTTTTTGAAGTATAGAATATTTATTTATGGATAAGACACAAATAATCATGTCATTTTAAAGGAACTCCCCCAAAAAGTATATTGTTCTAGAATACTAAATATATATAATGCTTTGTATCTAAGCCATTATGAATGGTTTGCGAAATAAAAACAGGTATCACTGTCCATATAGCAAGCTTTTAAGAAACAGATGAAGGCACTTTATTATTACTTGTAAATTAAGGAAAATGCTACTTACCAGTATGCATCTGTTCTTGGCATGTAGAGCTGCAGATCCGCACACTTTGCATTAGATCGCCATCTAGTGTTGGGCTTGGATGCTTGCACCTTGTTGTTGTCTTGGAAGAAGTCTTTGTAGTCACGAGATAGGTGACTCCTCGCCTTGGGCGACAGTACGCATGGGCATCGACTCCATTCTCAGATTGTTTTTCGCCATGATGGGAAATGATGGAGTTAGTAGAAAAGAAAAAGATGTCCATGTGTGTATATCTAAATAAGATAGTACTGGAACAGATACAGGTCCCGGGGAGGTGGGTGGGCGTGTGCGGATCTGCAGCTCTACATACCAAGAACAGATGCATACTGGTAAGCAGCATTTTCCATTCGAGGCATATGAGGTGCAGATCGCACACTTTGCATAGACTGAACAGCAGTGTCTCCCCTAGCGGTGGTCACCTGTATCGGTTGCATTAGATTGAAAGAGTGTTTTCAGAACAGCTTGTCCTACAGAAACTTGTTGCTTGGCCTACACGTCAACACAATAGTGTTTAGTGAAGGTGTGTGTGGTAGACCATGTTGCTGCCTTACAAATGTCTTCTAGGGGAATGTTCCCTAAGAATGCCATGGAAGCCACTAGTTTGCGTGTGGAATGCGCTCTAGGGGGAATTGTTAATGTGCGTTTGCCTAGTGGTAGCATATTTGGATACATTTAACAATCCACCTTGCAATCCCAGCTTTGGAGATGGGGTTGCCTTTATGAGGTGGGGAGAAGGCTACAAACAATTGTTTTGTTTTCCGAAAGGATTTAGTCCTGTCAATGTAATAAAGTAGTGCTCTTTTGACGTCTAGTGTGTGAAGAGCTCTCTCTGCTACAGAGTCTAGGTTTAAAAAAAATACAGGTAACTCCACCTATTGGTTAAGATGAAATGCAGAGATGACTTTAGGAAGGAATTCAGGGTTTGTTCTGAGAACCACTTTGTTACGATGTATTTGTAAGAAAGGTTCTTGTATGGTTAAAGCCTGGATCTCACTTACTCTTCTGAGAGAGGTGATTGCAATAAGGAAAGCTACTTTCCATGTAAGGAACTGAAGTTCACATTTATGTAGAGGTTCAAATGGGGGTCCCCTGAGCCTAGTAAGTACAATGTTTAGATTCCACACCGGAGAGGGTGGTAATCTGGGGGGAATGATTCTTTTAAGGCCCTCCATAAAGGCTTTAATTGCTGGGACCCTAAAAAGTGACAAGTGTTGTCTGTTTTGTAAATGAGCAGCAAGTGCTGCTAGATGTAAACGTATGGATGAATATGCTAAATGACATATTTGTAAATGTAGTAAGTAGCAAATGATGTCCTGAATGGACGCATCCAGTGGATCGATATTATTGTTAGTGCAGTAAATGGCAAACCTGTTCCATTTTGCCGCATAGCAAGCTCTAGTGGTAGGGTGCCTGGTTTCTTTAATGATGTTCATACAGTCTGGTGGAAGGTTAAGATAACCGAACTCTAGGACTTAAGGAGCCAGACTGTCAGATTCAGCTGACCTGGATCAGGGTGCCTTATCAATCCATGGTTCTGCGTTAGTAGTGATGGGGAGGGGTGTAGCTTTTGGTGTGGAACTAGTGAGAATTCTAGCCGGGATGGGAACCACGGTTGGCGTGCCCATGTGGAGCTTGCGCACCACTAGGGGAATCAGTGGGATTGGCGGAAAAGCATAGGCAAATCTGCCTGACCAGTTCATCCATATCGCATTGCCCTTGGACAACGGGTGTGGAAACATGGCGGCGAAGGTTGGGCATTTTGCGTTTTCGTGTGTGACAAACAGATCTATGTCTGGTTGGCCCCACATCTGGAAAAATGTTAGAAGAACTTGGGGATGTAGCTCTCATTCGTGAATCTGCTGTGTCTGTCGACTTAACAGATCCGCAATCTGATTGTAAACTCCTGAAAGGTGTTGTGCAAGCAGGTATATGTTTTGTGCAATGGCCCATCTCCAAATGTTCTGTGCATACTGGGACAGCTGCAGAGAGTGTGTGCCTCCTTGTTTTTGTATGTAATACATGGCTGTCATGTTGTCCGTCTGGATTAGGACAGCCTTGTTCTGTACATGTAGTTGGAATGATTTTAGTGCTAGGAATATTGCTAGTAGTTCTAGATGATTGCTATGGAGCACTTTTTGTTGAGTGGTCCATTTGCCTTGAGTTGTCTGATTGAGGAGATGGGCCCCCCCCCATCCTATGAGTGATTTGTCTGATGTCAGTACTATCTATCGAACAGGTTTGAGGAATGGCCGCCTTTTGGATAAGTTTGTTGTGTTCCACCACTGCAGAGAATGATGTGTGCGGCTGTCCACCAACACCAGATCTGTAAGTTGTCCTTCGGCCTGATTCCACTGATGTGCTAGACATTCTTGTAAGGGACGCATTTGAAGTCTTGCATACGGTACAATAAATATGCAAGATGCTATCATGCCTATGAGTTGCATGAACACTCTGGCTGGGAGAGAGTGTTGGGTTTGAAATTTGGTGACGAGAGCTTGTATATTGGCTATCCTGGATGGACTGGGATATGCTAGAGCTGTGGAAGTGTTTATTGTGGCCCCTAGATATTGATGTACATGAGAGGGCTGGAGATGTGACTTGGTGTAATTGACTGTGAAGCCCAAGTTGTGCAATGTTTGGATGGTTTGATGAGTGTGTTGAACACACTGATTGAATGACTTGGCTTTTATTAGCCAGTCGTCCAGATATGGGAAGACATGGATTTGTTGTCTCCTTAAGTGCGCTACTACCACTGCAAGGCATTTGGTGAATACTCTGGGTGCGGTGGTGACTCCGAATGGAAGGACTTTGAACTAATAGTGTTGTCCGTCCACTAAGAACCTTAGGTACTTCCTGTAAGCAGGATGTATGGGAATGTGGAAGTAGGCGTCCTTGAGATCTAGTGTGGCAAGGAAGTCTCCTTGTTGCGGCAGTGGAAGCACTTGTTGTAGAGTGATCATGTGAAAATGATTAGAGTGTATGTACAGATTGAGGGATCTGAGGTCATGTATTGGCCTTAGAGTCCCGTCCTTTTTGGGGATTAGAAAATACAGCGAGTAAACCCCTGTTCCCTGATGTGGTAAGGGGACTGGCTCTATAGCTTGCTTTTGAAGCAGTGAGAGAACTTCTTGTTTTAAAAGTGTAAGATGTTCTGTAGACATTGGACGCTGCTTGGGTGGTATGTTTGGGGGGGGGGGGGGGTGGTATCTAAGTTCCAGGCAGTAACCATACTGGATAATCTGTCTTACCCACTTGTCTGTTGTGATGGAGTTCCAGACAGGTAGGAACTGTGATAATCTTCCCCCGACTGGAGTGGAATGGTCTGGGGGGAGTGGAGGGAAGTCAGTTTTTATTAGTAGGGGTGGTGCGAGTGCTATTGTTACCTTGGCCTCTTCCTTTATTGTTATTCCCCCGGTACCCTCCTCTAAAATATCCTCTGTTGGGGGCTGTTTGAGTGGTATTTTTGAACAAAGATGAGGTATCATCACCAACATTTTGGGAGGCTCCTCTATAAAAGGAGCGACGAAAGGAGCCACGTGTGTGTGGAGACTGCAATGCTCCCATGGACTTAGCAGTCGGTGTCCTTTTTCATTTTTTCAAGAGCAGTGTCCACAGCCGGTCCAAAAAGTTGCTCTCGATTGAACGGCTGGTTGAGAATGGTTGTTTGGACCTCTTGCTTAAACCCAAAAATGCATAGCCAGGCATGTCATCTTAGCAGTACACTAGTATTGATGGACCTAGAGGCAGTGTCTGCTGCATCAAGGGCACATTTAATTGAGGCGTTTATTAATTTGCCCTCTTGTATTAGGTCATTTGCCCGAGTTTTGTATTGGTCAGGCAAATGCTGTAATAGGGTTTCCAGCTGGTCATAGTGGGCCCTATCATATCTAGCCAGCAGTGCATGAGTGTTGGCTATGCGCCAGTGATTGGCCACTTGTGCAGCTACCCTTTTGCCAGATGCATCTAGCAATTTAGATTCTTTATCGAGGGGGAGTGCATCCCCGGATGCTTGTGAATTGGCACGTTTCCTAGCGTTGGAAACTACTAGTGAATCTAAAGGCAGCGGTCCTTTGATGTACGCAGGGTCGTCAGGAGCAGATATATATATATATATATATTTTTTTTTTTTTAAATCGATTCTAGGATTAAGAATCCTGGCTCGTAAAGGATCTTTGAATATGTCTGGGGCATGTTTAATGACCCCTTTAATCATTGGTAAGATTTGTACAGATTTTTTGGGACTGTTCAAAGGAATCTAGAAGAAAATCCTCCTCTGTTGTGTCTGAGTGCATGTGCACACCGTGAAAAACAGCAGCCCAGAGATAAGTTATCCAAAACCAATGTTGTCATCTGGGGGAGATGGTTTTGTTGGGTATGGTTGGGGGCTTGGGAGGTCTGATGGATCTATTGGGTCATTGTAATCATCCCAATCGTTTTGTGGTGTGTCCTGTGGATCCGTGAGCGGGTCATTAGGGTCTCCCCCTAAGTCATCGTCATCATCGTCGTGTGGCGGTGGTGTATGTGTGGAGTGGTGGGGAGGTTACAGGCAGAGGTGGTGTAACAGGTTTAGGGGGAGGAACGGGATTAAGAGGAAGGACAGGAGAAGAAGGTGGTATAGGTGAAGTGGCACAGTCCTTCACAGGCACTGGACGGATGTGTGCCGTGTCTAGCTTCCTCTTCTTGCATGGCACAGTTGTGACATGTCATGTTTTGGGATGAATGTAGATGTTTTTCTGTTTGGGATCGACAGGATGCAGATGAAAAAGTTCCTCTTCCTCGATAAGCGCTTTTGGCGCAGATTATTTCGGTTCCGAGCGGGGCTGAGGTTTGTGCTCCTTGGCCTTAGGAGGTGTGGTAGAATCCTTTGTCTTGTTTTTCGGTTCTGAGGGTTTTGGTCTTGGAGCCGAAATGTGGTCTTTAGGTTTGGAAGTGTCCGGAGCCGGTTTGTCTATCTGCCTCGAGGTGTTCGGGCCGGCTTGTCTTTTGGCATCGAAGCATTCGGAGCAGATTTTGGAGCGGAGTGTTCTTTTGGCTTTGGTACCGAAGGCGCTTGTGGGACTATTACATGCGGTTTGCTCGGTCCCGAGCTACCGGGAAGCTTGTCTCTTTTCTTCAAAGCCGGGACCGGGGGCGGGGCTTCTGAAGTGTGTTTTCGGTCACAGCTGGGGCCAACAGGCGAAGTCTTGACCAGTGCCTTCTGTGTTGGTGTTGGGGCTGGGGTAGGGGCAGTTGTACTCACTCGTTGACCAGGAGTGATAGGGTCGTCCGAGTCTTTTGCCTCGTACACGATTTCCAGTTCTTCGGAATCTTCTTCTGGGACATCTAGACCTTGTAATGGTCACTGTGTGGGAACTTCGCTCCACACTGGGGGCATTTTTTGAACGGCGTCTTTTCCATGAGCCGTAGGTCTTTACGGCGTTGATAGGCCCAGCGGCCCGTGTCGATGACTGGAATCGAGCTGATGATAGGCGCGTCCAAGGTTTAAACGTTCGAAGTCAATTCCGAAGAGTTAGAGAAAGTTTTGTGCGTCGAAAAGTTTGAAAATGAAGTTTCGAACCGGTGCGCAAAAGTTGCATCCGAACCCAATGGCGGAAAAAAACAATCTGAGGATGGAGTCGATGCCCATGCGCACTATCGTCCAAGGGAGGAGTCACCTATCTCGTGACTACAAAGACTTCTTCCAAGACAACAACAAGGTGCAAGCATCCGAGTCCAACACCAGATGGCGATCTAATGCAAAGTGTGCGATCTGCAGCTCATATGCCTCGAACATGTATTTATATTAATTATGTATTTTTATTTATACAAATATTTTTCATGGTTATTTCCTGATAATGAGTTTTCAGTAGAAAAGCGATGTGGATGGATCTTCAGCAAAGAGTTCAGGGTGCTTGGCCTTGAGACATCAAAACCGTGAGGCTCACTTTAGTGTTTACAAACCTACAGAGTTTTTTATTTCATGTCCCTTTAACTTAAAAAAGTCTAGGCACAAATACTTAAGCCATAAGAAGTGCAATTCGCCTAAATGTATGCAAGGTCCATATGTCTATATATTTTTTTACATTACAGAAATGAGGTTTGCAACATTTTACTGTGGACTGGCTCTGGGAGTTAAACCCATATGTCTTGGCTATAAATCAACCCCAAGTTATAAAAGGGTGCTGAATAAATGTACGGGCAACAGTTAGGGGGAAGCTTTGAGCACTCAACAGATGGGCTCCCAATTTATGAAGGGTAGATAGGTCCAGGTTATGGATCACGGAGACTCGCTCCTGAAGAATAATTATATAATTATACCCGGAAGATAGGTTAAGCAAAGGGGGCTGATTCGATTTGCTGTTCAATATGGGAAAGACACTATGCTAAATGTAAAACTTTATAAACCTATTTGCTTTACTGAATGGGAACTATGCACGGTGCCTTCTTGCCTCGCATGCTGCCTGCGTTTGCTGAGCTCTCCTGCTCTGAGGCGCTGCCCCTGCTTTGGGCTCGGCTGCCTGCCGCTCCCTTCCCCAGTGCACGTGACTCACCCAATGCACAAAATAAGTAAGTAGACCACCTACCATCCACCTCTTCTCCCCAAGGGCGGGCACAGACTGGCAAGGGAAAAAGGGAGATGAAAGGGTGGGGGTGTAGATGAAGCAGCAACAGAGCGTGTGCTCTGCTTGAGGAGAGCCTTCCCAGTTGGCAAACAAAAAGAAGTGTAACCAGCTGTGTGGGAGATCTCGGTGGGAGGGGGTGCAAACATGGAGCCTTTGTTTATTTAAGTAAATGAAGCGCGGCCGCGATGTGCTCAAGACAAATGGTGGGGGCGGGCACAGGAATGCAGAAGCCTCACTGCATATGTATGTCAATATAGTGTATATATCTATTTTTTGCATGACCTAAAGTAATATTTCTGTACTCTTTCCAGGACATGTGGAGAATTCTTTATTATTTTCTAGAATGCCAGCCGTGTTTTTACAATTAAAACTTTACAACAACTCGATCATTGAGGAAAGCGAAACTCTTATTTATTCGATTTACATTGTTAGTAGAGGCGTCTATTCATGTCAGTGACCACTAGATGGCAGTGAGTCAAAGGGAAATCCACCACATTAAAAAACAATCGGTCTTCACTTTTCAAGCACGGCACTCGTGCTTGTGGCGCACCGCTGCTCGCTCCCGCAAGGTAGATGCCGCCACAAGCATGAGTGCAGTGCTTGAAAAGTGAAGACCGATGGCTAAAGGCCCTCCTAGAGCAGCACATGCACGCTGCCTAGGCGAGACCTAAAAACTAATATGGGTGGTTATTCTTTCTCAGGCTGTGATCAAACTTGAATTCCTAGAACACCTTCATGATGTTACTTGTGGAGGGTGAGAAGATTAACTACTTTGACCACAAGAACACCTTCACAAAGCACAAGTGACTGAAGATCTGCATGGAGGAAGACTAAAGGAAGCCAAACTGCACAGGAACCAAGAGATACTTGCCGCTCAACTGGCCTTTGAACAACAGTCAACCACTGTCTGGGTTGTGGAGCTGCAGAGACACTTCCCAGTTTCATCCCTTGTAAGGCTGCACTCTTCTTGATTCG
The DNA here is from genome assembly GCF_964204655.1 of Triturus cristatus. Taxonomy (NCBI): domain Eukaryota; kingdom Metazoa; phylum Chordata; class Amphibia; order Caudata; family Salamandridae; genus Triturus; species Triturus cristatus. Next base: position 209,649,179 of record NC_140594.1, on the reverse strand, counting down.
CCCCGTACTCTTAGGGTTCCTGTATCAGTTCCCTTTCGATCTCAGAGAGATCTGGAGGTTTTGCAACGTCACAGCCCCAGCACTGGAACCGTCTTAGTGGCTGGCAACAGAATCAGAACAGGATAGAATAGAATCATTTGAACCATCTTTCCAGTCCCTATTGTTCTGAAGAGGTTGTCATATTAAAACAGGATGTGTAAGCCTAAATTAGAGATCCCACTGGAGATCAATGGTTCTCCAGTCTCCTTGTCCCCTCACCATTTATCTTTATTCCAACTGTATGTTTGTGATATAAAAGATTCTAAAGTATTGCAACCACAAAGCATCCCGGTGGGTGCTGACCCTCCACTATGTTTCCATTTCCACTCAGAGACCAGTTAGGTTTCAAATGTAACACTATGCTAAAGCTGCACACCACTTAAAGGGTCTCCCTTGAACTGGAAACTCACAAACTTAGCACTCTAAAGCTGCATCATTTGCTTTGCTGGACTGCAGTCCTCGCATTTTGGATAGTAGACTATCAGGTGATGGATGTTTTATCTTTTTAACTGGAAGCCAACTAACATGGGTTTCAACCAACTTAGGTGCTCCGTACTGAACCCAGAGCCGGAGGCCATTTGAACAGAAGGCAGGAGATATGAAAGCACTGTGACTACAAAGTATTGCTTTTGTCTGGCAACTCCAGTCCATCGACTAGAGCATTATCAACATTTTAGTAAAACCCAAACAGATCCTAGGGTCTTCAGAATTTAACCCAAGGCCAGCCCCTTTATAAATGATTGACCTGGTCCGACATAGCAGAAAATCTAGCACTTATAGCATACAATAAATATTAGAAACAGTGTTGAGGACATAGCTAGAACCTATAAGGTATTAAGGCCTTTGCTTTGTCTTCCTGTATCGTAAAAGTAAATGTTCGTTTTACTTATCTGTAAATCAAATTCCTATATGTAGCACTGATGAGACCTTAAGTTATAGACCTTGAGTGTGTCATGCGTTATCTTAGGTTCAAACCACTTCCACTACCTAGAGCAAAGCTTTTCTGCTCACTCTTTCAACTCCTGGAAGAAGCACGTGCCCATACTGATCAACTTGCTTACCTATTGGGAGAGTGATAGTATTAGAAGGTCTGTACACCGCTAGTAAACAAAAGAACCCTCAGACTACTGTTGTTATGTAACCACCGACTAGGTGTCTTGGCTATCAGTGGTGCCTGTGTTTTCTAATTACCCTCTTCCCAAGAGAAATGAGGGATCATTGGTTAATTCTAGTTGAAGATGGACTGCTGAAAAGGGTAATCTATCCACCCATAATGACATATACAATTATTGCTCTAATCTCCTGTGTGTGCATTAATTCCTCAACAGTTAACCCCAAATCCTGCCAGACGTTGACAATTTTCAGTCATGAGATTTTTCTATCGAGTTAGAAGCTTTTAAGATTTTATATTGCTTTTTTCCCCAAGTTTGGGGCCTAACTAGAAAACTGAACGTTTTACTAAATTGCATTCCTAGACCTTCATGACCAAAGCACCCTTTAAACCGCAATAAGTGCTCTACCTGCTAGGTCTTGAAAGTTAATGTTTGTGTTAGAGTATATTGTGTTTCAGTATATACATTTTGACAGGTTTCATAAATGTCACTTTTTTCAGAATCACAAAATGCTGCGCTTCAGAACAAAAATAAAAGTAAACTCGGAAAGCTGAAGTTTTTGCAAAAGGTCAATCAGTTTAAAGTTACTGATTGTTTCGGATTAATAAACTGATTCACTGACTCGCCTGGTGATATACTGTGGTTTTATAGAAAATGTGCTTTTATTTTAGGTAGCGAAAATGGTGACCCTATATTTTACCTCCCACTTAAAATCTCAGTCACACAGTAGCCAATCTGTTAGAAAGTTTCCCTTTGCTAGTTAAGAGCAACCAGTTAGAGAAACACATCGCTCCCACAAATCAGAATTGTGGGAAGGCATATACTAAATAATATAATTTGTGAATACAAGTGAATGATGCACTACTACCCAGGAACGCAATTCCATGTTTTTGGAGTAGCTCTGGAAGTTTAGGGTTTTCAGACGCATGACCCCAACCTGCCCAAACAGCCTGAAAGACAAAGGAGAAGAGGCAATATAAGATGTTTAAGCAAAGATCAAAGTGAACATTTAATGAATTAATCTGCAGCGCTTTCAAAAATATCAATTATTAGCAAACATTATCACTACATGTCTAAAATTAATCTTCGTTGTGTTTGCAAAGTCCAATGTAATCAATTTCCAAATTCTTAACTTGTGTGTCAGCTCATTAAGGTACAGTGTTTTGATTGCAGTTATATTTATTAGCCAAATTAAACACATAAAAGCCCTATTACATTGAAAAAGTGGTCAATGTGCACTGTTGTTCAGATCCAACAGGTTAGCACATCCGCCAGTCGCGGTGCACCTTATTCGGATGGTAGCATCAGTGTTGAGCAAATGAATTTGCAGGCATGGAGAATTACTAACATTTTCTAGCAATTGGGACGTCCTATTTTTGCTGGTTTACCAGACAGTAAAAACTGAGCACAGGCTAGGTTTGATGGTTTTCCTACGAAAATCCACACTTTTTGCTGTCTGTTTTGCTGATCTTTGCCAGCCGAAGACAGGGTCTGGCCAGAACAAGTGAAAGAAAGGCTACAGTTGAATCCAGGCAATGTTGCCTCTCTCCCTAGTTTCACCCAAGAAAGATAAACAGGAAGAAACCTGCTATGTGAAAACAAGCAGTTAATGCATTGCGAGGAGTATAAATACAAGTTCAACACTAATGTTTATCTCCTTCCACTGAAACAACAGTTTCTAAAAATGATCGAGTGGTCAGTGATCATTACATATACATTGAGAACTACGATGGCTTACTTTTACCTTTACACTTTAGAGGAGAGGATTTATTTTAATCAATGCAGTTTATTTTGGACTAATTATGCAGATAATCGTTCTTTTTTGGGTTCCTGCTACTTTCCGGCAAAGTCACACTTGTTTTTTGCCCAACTTGTTTCTAGAAGGATTTCTAATGTAGTATCCGGATGGTCTATCATGTGACTGGTACATTTTTGAAGTCATTGCTGTTAACTAATGTAGCCTGTGAAAGACAACCCTTTACAATTAGCTGCATATTCTGTAAAGTGACAGACGTCCCGTGATCGCATTGATGCTGCTCTGAAATGCATCCGCATCAACTCCAAAACCAGGGACCAGATCCTAGGTTATACTGGACTAAAATGTGTGATTCGGACCAGCGCTTTTCATTAGTCTCAGTGAATCTCATTCTCAGCACACTTTGGGAACACCTGGGATCCAGACCATTGTCTGTGCAGAGTATATGCTGCTCCACATCTAATGACAGTAATGCCTATTTATATAGCACACACCAATTGCTTCTTGGTTCATCCATGGCAACATCTTCATAGAATTTGTCATAATAGATTTTATCTTTTAAAATTGTTCATTGTATTAACTAGCAGTCAACGCAATGTACTACATTGCAATAAATTAACGTGCACAAATGATTACCTATTTCTTGATTTTTGAAGTCTATTGGTATAGTTCTAGAAGCCATGTGTTGTACGACTTGTATTATGAGTGTTGTGGCTCGGTTTGTACTTTGCCTCAACGTTACCTGTGAATTTAGTCGCTTCTCCACCTTTCCAGTTACGTCAGCTCAGAAAGCTCAGTGTTTGTTCATGTGTAAAGTTAACAGTTCTGCACACAGTGGTATTTTTCTCTTATGGTTGAGAGTTTAGCAAATGTGAATTCCCTATCTGGGTAGGGAAAGTGAACAAAGGGAAAATGGACAGTCTCTGGGGTGGCCCTATCAGGTGTGAAGTTGGCATCAGATCAGATGTTTGTGGACAGACTGGTTTTATATAATGCATTCCTACTTTGCAAACACTGCTATATTAGAGCTAAGGCAGCAAGATCACTCAGATTCCTGACCACGTTGCCATTTCTGGAACGATATTCACCAGGCATTTTTCTTTCAGGGGGTGGCGGGGGGATAAATGTGCAGTGATAGTAATTAAAAAGTTAAAAAACATAGAATATAGATTGAAAGCAGGAGAAGTATTATGCACATATGCTGCAACCACGTATAAACTTTTTTCATGATTTTGAAAATCTTACTTAAACTGTGATAATTATTGGTTATTCAGTGCCAAGAAACTCATTGGGGTGCAAAATGTCAGTTGTGTTTTACAACTCAATAAGTGGGGGGGTGCCTTGTGACTAATTCCGTCTGATATCAATTTGTTCAGTTAATTACAATGATATTGATTGTAGGTGAAGAGAAATGAATAAATCATTCAGATGCAATTCTGCTGGACATTTATATCCACATCGAACTGACGCCCATAGCAGCCATCTCCATCCCTCTACTCAACAACCCTGAGGCAAAAGAACAGTATTTCATGTGAATAAAACAGTTGTACCTGTACTGGAATGCGTTTGGCTACGTCCACTATCAACTCCACATTTGCATAGTTGTTATTGTTGGATCCTCCAGGGACTGGTACGTAGTGATCGGCCATTTTGATGTATTCTAAAATGGGCAATTGTAAGTATGAGGTTTTGATAAATACAAAAGGTTGTTAAACAAAACTGCTCAACAGGAATTATCTGTGGCTTCAGAAAATAACCCACGGAAAGCATTTGAAGCTTACAGACCCACTAAAACAAGAGCATTATCAAGGGTTAGTATTACCGTCTTATCACCCGTGCCCACCCCAAAAATCTGGTTAGGTGACAACTGATTCAGACTTGCAAGAGAATTCAAGCGTTAATGTTTGCTGGTGCACCGGACTGTGATTGTACCAGTTACTTCAGCTGTGTATCATTCAAACTCTAGAAAGATGGAAGCGCGGCTGTTGCATGAAAATACTTCTCAGGTACAAGAAAGTCATCATGCAGTGTTATAGGCATGACATGAAAAACCTGAAGACCCTCTCCTTTAAGGTGCCACCTCTGTATTCTTCCACACGCATACTCAGTGCAAAATATGAATTTTAAAAGCTCAAATCCTTTTGGGGACTGAACCACATATAAACCAAAGGCTATTCCTGGGGCGCCAGGATAAAAGACAAAGATGACCTGCCCAATCAATAAGCCGGCAGGCTATCCAGTGGGTGCGTAACCACATTACAATGTAGCCACTATCAGCCCCTAAAGAGCAGGCTTTAAAAGGTTTCCTAAGAAGGACCATACCGCCTTGTTTACAGTACACCATAAAGGGCGACGAGGATGTACAACTGCTGATATATCCGTGCATACGGTCTTTTGAACCCAGGAGTGGACATACTTTATAATGTGGAGACAGAAAAAACACTTTGGGAACAAGCACGTTAAACACCGAAAGAGCCAAACATCACTGAGCATTTCAGGCCCTCTAGGGTGGCTCTGGACTAGTTAGAAGACAACGTTCTGCCCTAGAGGAGATCTCCGAGGCCTCTTTCAATGTGAGCTGCGAGAGATGCTAACTTACCCGCTCCCCAGCAACTAGTTACTGGTGATTAAGCAGTGAAAAGTGACTTATGAGCATGCATGCCTAAGTCATATAAATAATGGAACTAGCGTAGGATAGACTTAGGCAATCAGTATTCATAACATTAAACTCAAAGGAAAATAGGCGTCTGCATGAGTAACAGAAAGATGTCCACGAGACATCATCGAAGGTGAACGAAACAGTCTCTGGTGTAAACAAAATTGTATGACTATTCTCCAGAGTCCACAGTAAAATCAAACGTAGGAAATACAACAGCTAAACAGACAAGCATTTGCAATGCAATAGGTCTCGCATTTACGAGAGTTTGAGCTATTGGCATTGTAAATGACAATGCCTTTTATTTATGTGTTGATTTTTAAAACATAAATAAAAGGCATTTAACAATGCCAATAGCTTAAACTCTCTCAAATGCGAGACATATTGCATTGCAAATGCTTGTTGAAACTTGCGAGTAAATGAAAAACTATCAGGCAACAGTACAGTTTTTAGGGTGTTTTGTAATTTTGCTCATGCATACATATATATATTCACTTAAAAAACCATAGGTTTCACACATGTTATAGTTAGCTGGACATTTCACTCGTAAAAAACCAATGAAATTCCCCCGTTATAGTTAGTGCAGGCAACTATAGCTCACGCGACCGCAATCCTCTGCTGATGACGTCCGATATTACATCACTGTATTTAGACACTTATTTACTACCCATGTCTTCTTCCATTAATCTTTAGCTATACATATATTACAAATATTTATTTTTCATAAAGACACATATGTCATCAGTGATGTAATATCTGACGTCATCAGCAGAGGATTGCGGTCGCGTGAGTTATAGTTGCCTGCACTAACTAAGCTTACCATACGCGCACCCCGCGATTTAAAAAAAAAAAAAAATTAAAATGTATTTTTCATACTTTTGGGACCTTCTTGGACCCCCTGACAAACGCTAGCGGGTCTGCAACTCTCTTCGTTGCCCCCTTTTCACGTTCTCCACCTTTGTTTATCAGTGTGAGACACACAAAATGGCGGCCGACACTTCCTGATTTCGACCGATTCGAATGTTTACAGTCATGTAACCACCAATCAGAATTAAGCTCGTTCAAGTAATTCTGTTCAGCCGTTCGGGCTGTAGCTTGGACTGAAGGTTCTATGGGGAAAACACGTTTTGGGACCCCCCCTTTTTCTCCGCCCCCGCTTGACGAATCCCCCCGAGACTTTCAGGGTAGGAGCGGAGCGGAGCGCCTCACCTAGTTTGAAAATTTCGCGAGGATTCGTCAATCGGCACCAAAGTTATTCAAAATAGAATGTTGTGGATTTCCTATGGAAACACGGTCCTAACTATAACTATCTACTGGCGACCGCCAGTGGATATATATAGATATATATATAGATATATATAGATATATATAGATATATATAGATATATATAGATATATATAGATATATATATATATATATATATATATACACACACCGCGACGCTAAAATTCGTAGGAGTGGCAGACTCTGTACAGGAAACTGCACTGATAAAGGGTTGGCAAAGAGCTCGTTCCTACTGAGGATTCCACTGGTCCCGAGGAAATTCAGGACAACACAGTACCCGACCACGACTATCAACTGGGCTGCGACCGACGACACAACACCATCTCATGAAAAGTGCTCTCGGGAAGGTGGCAGCGTGGCGGGGGCAGGGAGTGGGCATGCATGAAAGCAGGAGCGGCTGTAAACAGGAATGCCAGGGCCCCTTATCATTAGATAATATTATAAACGTGACTTTACGCAGCTGAGAGGTAGAATGAACAGGATTTGATGCCATGACACAGGATTCGATGTCATGACACAGGATGCCGTCCATGCTCTTTCTTTTAAAACACTTGGCAGGAGACGCAGGAGGTAGGTCATAGCTTGCAAGCTAGCAGGGGCGATACCCGTTAGAGCTGGGGGCTGGACCTCTTAAAGTAAAAGCGCGATGCGAAAAAAAACACGCGGTTGCCTTTTTTTAGTTTGTTTTGTTTTTAACTGCTTCTCCTCTCTGTGTGAATCTGAGTCGTTGCTGACACACAGCCTCCCTGGAGCTGGGGACCAAGGAAGGAAAACACCCCAAAGAAAGGATAAAGTGTCAGGAACAACCCGAACGTCATCACCCTTCAGAACAAGACTGAGAGACGGCATTGAGTAATAGTTAAACCCTCGCTCTACAATTGCTGGACAACTGTTTATTAGGAAGATAGTCCCACTCCAAGATGGTCGCCTGGTTTCCCTGTTTGCAGAGAGATTCTGAAGTCTAGCGTGAGGCGAGACTTAGTGTTCTGAGGAAGCACGTTCTATCGTGCACTGCAATTTACTAACGGCTGAGAGAAGAAGCATTTCTCCGTGTTCCTCAGAGTCTGAGTTTGGAGCGCATTCCCGTTTCGTCTCCGCGAGTCTAGATCGCGGGAGGAGAGTCTGAAAAACCATGAGCCTGAATTTCTTTACGTCATTATCTCGGCGTAATTGAATTTCAAATTCCTTCCTGAGGAAATCATTCTCGCATTGCAGCTCGGAAACTTGGTTTCCGAATTCTTGATGACTTCGTAGTTGAGAGACTTCGAGAGGTATTTGCAGGGTCTTCTTTACTCCGGTAAGCTTACCGTCGAGAGAAGGAGACCGAGAGCAGAACTGCGAAGCAGATTAGTAAGGACTTCAAAAGCAAGTAAGCAATAAATCGTTTGTGACTGTGTATATATATCTATTCTTGAGTCGCTGACTGAAAAGCGACAATTGAGCCTGCTCCAGCTTCTACCCTTTCCTCCCTTGCGATTTTCCTACTCTCTCCTTCTCCAGTTTACCTTTCCCTGTCCCTTTTTGCGCGTAACCTACTAGAAATTGAGCAGTGTGATCTCAGTGACCTACATATTCCCTACAAAAGTGAAGTTGATTTAAAGACTTGGAGTAAGCCTATCTACTGGACTATCCATGCGCTTTCTTGTTGGAATAATCTAAGGAGTAAAACTAAAAAGACCTGAACAATAGGTAAGGAGGGAAAGTTGTAGAGTAAAGTTGTAGAGAGAGAGAGAGTTAAGAACAGGATTGCCTTAACTGTGATTATATCTCCCAGTGCATTAGGTCGCTTCCACCACTTATCGACCAGTAGTCACCTTACTGGAAAAGAAGAGAAACAGAAAATCATGTGAAACCTGGTAGGGGGGAATAAAGTTAAGCGTAGTACTAAGATAGAGGAAGAAGATTAATGGCAAAGATACAGAATTGAAATGTTGTCTCCCTCTGTGCATTAGGTCTCCTAGAACTACCTTCACCAGATACGAGGAGGGAGTCCAGGCCAGCTCGAGTGTCTCTTCTCTGTCCCATTTCCCCTTTACCCCTGTCTGGAGCAACTACTCTTACGCAGTGTGTTCTGGAGGGTTGACAAGGGAATTTAGCGTCATTCTGCCTCCGCTAAGAGAATCGAGTGCAGCACTCTGACAGATTGAAGTGCCCACGAAGTGTTCTTCACCCGGGTAGAATGGCGGAGGGCTTTAGTCTAAAAGCTTTAGGAGATATGTTGGAGGGAATTCAGCGAGAAATAGGGGCACTAAGTGAAGTAAATAAGAGTTTAAGACAGGACATAATAGCTTCCAGACAGGAAACTATTCAACTATCCCAGAGAGTTAGAGAAATATCCACAGGAGCACCCACTGCTCAAAATTTTTCTAGTAGTTCTCTGCCCAATCAAGACCCACGCACTGTAGCTCAGGTTGTTCATTCAGTTTCCCCCATTATTCCTCTAGCCCCCCTGAAAGATATTGTGGAGATCCACAAAAAGCCCAACTTTTTCTCACCCAATGTTCCTTACACTTCATGTGTCGTGCCAATCTCTTCCCAGATGCCCAATCACGGGTAGCCTTTATCTTGTCCTATCTGGGGGGGGACGCGGCAAATTGGGCCATGCCTTTGGTTTCCCGAGATGATCCCTTTTTATATAATTTGGAAAGTTTCAAGGCAGAATTCCTTAGGAGTTTGATAGGCGCAGACTTTCCCAGGCTACCGATAATGAGCTATTAGAATTGCGCCAAGGAAACAGGGATCCCACTGAGCCCTTCTTTGTAGAAGCAGATGCTTCAGATCAAGCAATAGGTGGAGTTCTGTCCCAACGGCATAAGTCGACCGGGCAGCTATATCCTGTGGCATATCATTCTCGGAAATTTAATCTAACTGAAATAAATTACACAATCGCCGAAAAAGAGCTGTTGGCAGTAAAGGACGCTTTTGTGGAATGGAGACATCATTTACTTGGGGCCCGACACACTATAACCGTGTATACAGATCATAAAAATCTTCAATTCCTCAAGTCCGCAAGATCCCTAACTCCGCGCCAATTGCATTGGTCTCTTCATTTCACAGACTTTGATTTTGTGATTACGCATCGCCCAGGAAATAAGAACGGAACGGCGGACGCCTCGTCCAGGATCCAGACTGAAAGTGCAGAATATTCGGTGATTCTGCAACCCATTATTCCTGAATCTAAGTTTGTGTGCACCTTGTCCGTAGCGGACTATAAAGAAGAGGTCGGAAGACAGATGTCAGCAGCAGAAATGACCAAGTGGGCTAGCCAAGAAGAAGGCAGAGTCATCATGGATTCTTTGCCTTATCGAAATGGAGCTCTCTACTTACCTACTGTTACGATTCAAGAACAAGTGTTGAAAGACTGTCATGATCATCCTGTAGCAGGACATAAGGGAACTTTGAAGACCATAGACCTAATCCAGAGATACTTTTGGTGGCCCAATATGAACTCCCAGATTAAAAAATATGTGGAAACTTGTGAGCTCTGTGCCAGAGGGAAATCAAGTAGACAAGCTCCACAAGGCCTTTTGCAACCTTTGCCTACGTCAAAACATCCTCGGCATACTGTCACTATGGATTTGATTGTCGATCTTCCACTGAGTAAAGGGTGTAACACAGTATTGGTAGTAGTAGACACATATACCAAGATGAGTCCTTTTATTCCAATAAAAGGGGTTCCTTCAGCCTTAGAGTTAGCCCGGCTCTTCAGGGAGAACATAGTGAAGATTCATGGTGTTCCTAAGACTGTTGTTGGGAATCATTCTTGGACTCTCCTCTGACGGACCAGCTACGTGGTGTTTGGTGAGCAACCCACGTGAAGCACAATTAGAATATAATCTGTACCGGCGATCCTATATGAGATCGAGCGGGGAATATGATTACACATTACGAGGTTCACAAGACTACACACATTCATGTAGCATAGAAACCTTACCTCTCATTTCTCAACCTCATGGCACTGTAAATCAGCATATAAACTAATAATTTTGATGATTCCTAGTGACCATAAGGTATCCTAAATTAGTGACTATATTATATTATATGGTGACTCCAAAAGACATTAGTTCACGATTACGATAAGCTACATCGCTGTCTTTTTTCACCTCGATCACTTCTCTGGCAACCTCATTCAGATAGGGATGGGTGTGTCTATTGTGACAAGGAGTACTCTGATATCTTCCGGTTCATCCTTACTCTAGAGACCATTTTGTTTGTTCAACTGCCCTTTCCATTGTTTTACATGAATCTTTAGACCAGATTGAACTATTGAATTATGTTACCCTCTCTTGATGCAGTCCTAATCATTGAGGAATTAACACTCATTTACAGCCCACCGAGTACTGTTGATGTCTGGACAATGACTGAAAAGGGTGAGTCACACCTGTGTGTATTTTTTGCTGCTTTTAACAGTTGAGTTCAAAACAACTTTATTTCGATTCATGACGAATCATAAAAAGCACGTAGACATGAAATACATAATTAAGGGGTACAGTTACATCGGGTTGCAGTCACTATAAAAATAGAGCAATTAAAATATTTACAAAAAAAAAAAAAAAAACAGGATTTCCACAGTGGTGAGTAGTCACGTTAGCTCACCGTGGGGATTCACCACTATTTGTTTTTAAGTACTGATGTGTCTTGCGACGCATCAGTTATCACTACTTTTAATCAAGTTAAGAGTGTGAGTCACACTGAAGGCTTCCTTACCAACCGTTCTGTACAATAAATACCCATGTATATGTTTTAACATACCTTTTTTCATTCCAGGTAGTTCCTGACGCAAACAGGTATTTTGTTTGAATACAACACTTAGGTTGACAGAAACCTTAACATAATTAGTTTGTCAAATGTAGATCGTTTTTTTCTATAGGTCCTGACGAATCGAGATTATTATTTACTCAAAGCGAGAAACAGGTTGATCCATTTTTCTTTTTTATAAATACATGACACTTTGATACGAGACATTATACTCAAATAAGTGCCATGTCTACACGTTTTTAATTAGGGTAGGAGGCCCCCAGAATAAAATTAATTTCCATTAGGCACTCCTGACCTTATTTTAACCCACCAACATACATTACATTATCCAGGCCCCACACCCGCACTTCACCATACCGCAGTTGGATAGAAGATCTCCGCTAAAGTGCCCCTTCTAAGGGAGCCCGGAGGGCATTGCACCTCCGGCCCGACGAGGAGCAGCCCATATGATGAAGCATGACACCTGAAAGGGTGTGTGAGGGCACTATAATCCAACATATGGATTCCCAACCATGGACACATGGTGAACTAAGTTGGATCCAGCCTTCGCTTTGACTTCACCTACTCTACTTCTGAGGAACTATAGGAACACCTTTTTGTAATCGTTGTACTAGGGGCCCCCGTTCCTACTGGACCTCCCATTCCTTTGTGAAATGGAAAAAGCCTCTCTTGTCCCTCCTCTTTGTATCTTACTGACAGTTAAGACAAGCAATACAAAAGTGAAAAAGAAATAGAAAATTGAATGAGGATTATGAAAGTGTTGTTCTGTGTTATTTTTTTCTTTTTTTTCTGGTTCTGATTAGACTGTGGGTGGCACTTGCATATCCTTACCCTGTCTAATATTAGACCAGAGGCGATGACGGTACTGCCCAAGGGGAAGAGGGGGGGGTTTGGATTGGAATATAATGTACCTGTTGTGGTATGGTTGGGGTGGTTGACCTTGTCTCCGTGTCAGAGAACTATGTTTGTACTGCTACGAAGGCCCCAGGGGCTGAAAGGGTTGTGCAGGGCAGTGTTGCTGAGCTGTGGTGTTGTTAGAGGATTATGTGACTTATGGCTGCCACCATAACAAAGGTGATTACTTGGAATGTCAGTGGTAATGCAGCGTCTGAGAAACGCAGACAAGTGTTTGCTTATCTGAAATGGTAGAAGGTGGTGGTGGCATGTCTGCAAGAAACACATATTTGGGGGGACTCCCTATCATGCCTGAGGAAACGGTGGAGAGGGTAGTTTTATGCCACCTCATATTCAGGCTTTGCATGAGGGATTCTCATATGGGTGTCTCCGGGGATCCCTTTTAAGATTTACATCATGTGGCGGATCCAAAGGGGAGGTATGTTATTTTACACGGAAATTTGGAGGGTAGGGAGATCTATATCAAACGTGTATGCCCCTAATGTTGATTGCTCTGCATTCTTCCCTGCCATGATGGCAGCAGCGACTCCCTATCAGGGTGCAGGGATATTGGCAGGCAACGTTAATTGTGTGCTTGATGGATCGCAAGCCCCCTCGAGCCCATACTACACCCCACCTGACTGGGACACTTAGGGATATTCTGGGTGGAATGCAGTTATGTGACATCTGGAGAGACCGACACCCTGCGAAGAGATTATTCTGATGTAATTTACCGGCGTTTGGGACATTTAGTCACCTGGCATACTGTTTCCTCTCAATTGAGCTCACACCCGCGGTGGAGGGGGGATCATCAACTTGCCCAGATACATCTCGGATCACTCGCCTGTTCTGTTAAATACTGGGAGGGTCCAGGACAGCCCGGTGATACCCTTTTTGCGCCTTAGGGCGGAGGAGTTGACAGACCCTCCCTTTGCGGCCATGGTCTTGGACACTCTGACATGTTACTTTGAAGAAAATTGGGTGTCTGCATCAAGCCGAGCACTTGAATGAGAGGTCATGAAGGTAGTCCTTAGAGAGGTGTGTATTGAAACTTCGTACGGGGTCCAGCGTCAGTTGGAACAGGACATAAAAACTCTGGTAAAAAAAATGGATAGGATGGAGGCGGAGCATCGTACAGCCCCTCATACTATGGCAGAGTGGTGTGCCACCCGAGAAGCCATGCTGGAGGATTTACACAGTGCACATGGAGGGAGACAGAACGAGAGCTTTTCTGGCCCGTAGGAAAACCGGACTCACCTATGACACCTATATTACAGCTGCAATGTAGCAACGGTGAAATAGTGTATACATAACGCACGATAAGGAATATGCTACTTACCAGTATGCATCTGTTCTTGGCATGTAGAGCTGCAGAGCCACACACTTAGGATAGTAGATCGCCATCTGGTGTTGGGCTCGGATGCTTGCAGGTTGTTGTTGTCTTCGGAAGAAGTCTTTGGTCACGAGATAGGTGACTCCTCCCTTGGACGACAGTGCGCATGGGCATCAACTCCATCGTTAGATTGGTTTTCGCCATGATGGGAAATGGAGTTTGTAGAAAAGAGAGAGATGTCCATGTGTGATGTCTAAGTAAGACAATGCTGGAACAGATATAGGTCCCGGGGAGGTGGGTGGGCGTGTGTGGCTCTGCAGCTCTACATGCCAAGAACAGATGCATACTGGTAAGTAGCATATTCCGTTCGAGGCATATGAGCTGCAGATCACACACTTAGGATAGACTATATAGCAGTATCTCCCCTAGCGGTGGTCACCTGTATCGGTTGTAGCCGTTTGAAATAAAGTTTTAAGGACAGCCTGACCCACAGAAGCTTGTTGCTTTGCTTGCACGTCAACACAATAGTGTTTAGTGAAGGTGTGTGTTGTAGACCATGTGGCTGCCTTACAAATATCTTCTAAGGGAATGTTTCCTAAGAATGCCATGGAAGCCCCTATTTTGCGTGTGGAATGCACTCTAGGGGGAACCGTTAGTGTGCGTTTAGCCTTGTGGTAGCATATTTGGATACATTTAACTAACCACCTAGCTATCCCAGACTTGGAAATGGGGTTGCCTTTATGTGGTGGAGAGAAAGCAACAAACAATTGTTTTGTTTTGCGGAATGATTTGGTTCTGTCTATGTAGTACAGAAGGGCTCTTTTAATGTCTAAGGTATGAAGAGCTCTTTCAGCTACCGAGTCTGGATTTGGGAAGAACACTGGTAACTCCACTGATTGGTTAAGATGGAACGGAGATATGACTTCTGGAAGGAATTTTGGATTTGTTCCAAGAACCACTTTGTTACGGTGTAATTGTAAGAATGGTTCTTGTATGGTTAAAGGCTGGATTTCACTTACCCTTCTGAGGGATGTGATAGCAATAAGGAAAGCCACTTTCCATGTGAGGAACTGTAGTTCGCATTTATGCAGAGGTTCAAATGGGGGTCCCATGAGCCTTGTAAGAACAATGTTTAGATTCCACACTGGAGAGGGTGGTAATCTGGGAGAATTATAATCCTTTTAAGTCCTTCCATGAAGGCTTTGATCGCAGGTACTCTAAAGAGTGACAAGTGTTGTTGATTTTGTAAGTAGGCTGCTAATGCTGCTAGGTGGAGACTTATGGATGAGTATGCCAAATTACATCTTTGCAAGTGCAGTAAGTAGCAAATGATGTCCTGGATGGATGCATCCAGTGGGTTTATATGATGGTTAGTGCAATAAATGGCAAATCACTTCCATTTTGCAGCATAGCAGGCTCTAGTGGTAGGTCTTCTGGCCTCCTTTATAATATTCATGCAGTCTGGTGGCAGGTTGAGGTAACCTAACTCTAGGACTTCAGGAGCCAGATCACCAGATTCAGTTGACTTGGATCTGGGTGTCTGATTTCTCCATGGTTCTGGGTTAATAAGGACGGGGAGAGACGCAGTTTTTGGTGTGGAACTAGCGAGAGTTCCAGTAGTGTTGGGAACTAGGGCTGGCGTGCCCATGTGGGAGCTACTAGGATCAGTTTGAGAGACTGTTGCCTGAGCTTGCGTACCACTAATGGAATGAGTGGGAGAGGCGGAAAAGCGTACGCAAATCTGCCTGACCAGTTCATCCATATCGCATTGCCCTTTGACTCCGGGTGGGGAAACCTGGCGGCGAAGGTTGGCATTTTGCGTTTTCGTGTGTGGCGAACAGATCTATGTCTGGTTGGCCCCATTGTTGGAAAATGGGCAGTAGGACTTGGGGATGTAGTTCCCATTTGTGGTTCTGTTGAGTTTGTCGACTTCACAGATCGGCAATTTGATTGTGAACCCCTGGAAGGTGTTCTGCAAGTAGGTATATGTTCTGGGGAATGGCCCATCTCCAAATGTTCTGTGCGTGCTGGGACAGCTGGAGAGAATGTGTGCCTCCTTGTTTTTGTATGTAATACATGCCTGTCATGTTGTCTGTCCGTATGAGGACAGTTTTGTTCTAGAGATGTAGTTGGAATGATTTTAGTGCTAGGAAGACTTCTAGAAGTTCCAGGTAATTGATATGGAGCACTTTCTGTTGAGTAGTCCATTTGCCCTGAGTGGTGTGGCCGAGGAGATGGGCTCCCCATCCTGTGAGGGATGCGTCCGTTGTCAGCACTATGTGTGGAAGATTCTCTAGGAACGGCCGCCCTTTGGACAGGTTTGTTATGTTCCACCATTTCAGAGAGCGATGTGTGCGGCTGTCCACCAACACCAGATCTGTAAGTTGTCCGTGAGCCTGGTTCCACTGACGTGCTAGACATTCTTGCAAGGGACGCATTTGAAATCTTGTATAAGGCACAATGAAGATGCATGACGCCATCATGCCTATGAGTTGCATGAACACTCTTGCTGGAATGGAGTGTAGGACTTGAAATTTTGTGATAAGAGCTTGTATATTGGCTATCCTGGCTGGGCTGGGATATGCTAGGGCTGTGGAGGTTTTTATGGTGGCTCCTAGATACTGATGTGAGAGGGTTGGAGATGAGATTTGGGATAGTTTATTGTGAATCCCAAGTTGTGTAAGATTTGGATGGTTTGGTGAGTGTGTAGAACACATTTGTTGAGTGAGTTGGCTGTTATTAGCCAGTCGTCTAGATACAGGAAGACATGATTTTTTTGTCTTCTGAGATGTGCTGCTACTACTGCCAGACATTTCGTTAATACTCTGAGTGCAGTTGTTACCCCGAATGGAAGGACTGTAAACTGGTAGTGTTGTCCGTCCACCACAAACCTTAGATACTTCCTGTGGGCAGGATGTATGGGAATGTGGAAGTAGGCGTCCTTGAGATCTAGTGTGGCAAGGAAATCGCCTTGTTGCAGTAGTGGGAGCACTTGTTGAAGAGTGATCATATGGAAATGATCTGAGTTGATATACAGATTTAGGGGCCTGAGGTCGAGTATTGGTCTTAGAGTCCCGTCCTTCTTGGGGATTAGGAAGTAGAGTGAGTATACCCCTGTACCCTGATGTTCTAAGGGAACTGGTTCTATTGCGTGTTTTTGAAGCAATGAGAGAACCTCTTGTTTGAGGAGCGCAAGATGGTCTGGTGACATGGAACGCTGTTTGGGTGGTATGTGTGGGGGGGTAGTTGTGAGTTCCAGGCAGTAACCATACTGGATAATTTGTCTTACCCACTTGTCTGTTGTGATGGAGTTCCAGACAGGTAGGATCTGTTTTAGTCTTCCCCCGCCTGGAGTGGAATGGTCTGAGGGAGTGGAGGAAAGTCACTGTTTCGTGGCAGGGGAGGTACGAGTGTTATTACCTCAACCTCGCCCCTTATTGTTGTTTCCTCTGTATCCGCCTCTAAAATATCCTCTACTGGGGGATGTTTCTGTAGCGGTTTTGAATGTAGAGGAGGTGTCCCCTCCCATATTTTTGGAGGCTCCTCTATAGAAGGAGCGCCGAAATGAGCCACGTGGTTGGGGAGACTCTAATGCTCCCATGGACTTAGCCGTCTCTGTGTCCTCCTTCATTTTCTCAAGGGCAGGGTCTACTGCTGGCCCAAAGAGCTGTTCCTGGTTGAATGGCTGACTAAGTATGGCAGTTTGTGCCTCTGGCTTAAAGCCTGAAATGCGTAGCCAGGCATGTCGTCGAAGGAGCACACTTGTGTTAATTGCTCTAGAGGCGCTGTCTGCGGCGTCAGGCGCACATTTAATTGCTGCATTTGAAATAAGTTTTCCCTCCTGGATAAGGTCATTTGCCTGGGTTTTATATTGCTCTGGCAGATGTTGTAATCATTTCTCTAATTGGTCGTTGTGGGCCCTGTCATAGCGTGCTAGTAGGGCTTGGGTGTTGGCAATATGCCAATGATTAGCGGCTTGTGCTGCTACTCTTGCCAGAGGCTTCTAACAGTTTGGATTCTTTGTCTGGGGGTGGTGTATCTCCTGTGGTTTGGGAGTTGGCGCGTTTCCTAGCATTGGAAACGACCAAAGAATCCAAAGGGAGTTGCCCTTTGATGTAATTAGGATCTTCAGGGGCAGGCCTATATTTCTTTTCTATCCTTGGGTTAAGAACCCTGGCACGGACGGGGTCTTTAAATACTACTGGGGCGTGTTTTATGACTCCTTTATTCATGGGCAGAATTTGTACAGACTTTTGAGATTGTTCAAAAGTGTCTAATAGGAAGTCTTCCTCTGGTGTGTCGGAGTGCATTGTGACGCCGTGGTAAAGTGCCGCTCTATTCAATAATTGGCCAAACCCCAGGTGATCGTCTGGAGGCCATGGTTTGGAAGGATATGGCTGAGGGTCAGGTTGTCTGGTTGAGGGGATGCCCAATCATCTAGTGGGGAGGTGTCTGGATCCGTGAACGGATCATTAGGGTCACCCCCACCCCCTAGGTCGTCATCATCATCATCATGTGGAGGTGGTGTATGTGATGGAGATGGTATAGGTAAGGGTGGTGTAGGCAGAGGGGGTGGGTTAGGAGGCAGTATAGGAGAGGAAGGAGGCATAGGCGATGTTGCAGAGTCCTTCCTGTTTATAGGAACTGGGGCAGGTGGTGAGTCCAGTTTCCGTTTTTTACATGGCACCGCGGTGACATGTCCAGTCTTTGGGTTGATATAAATCTTTTTCTGCCTTGGGTCGATGGGATCTGGATGAAAAAGTTCTTGTTCTACAGGAACAGTGTTTGGTGCTGATTTTTTCGGTTCCGATCGAGGTTTTGGTTGATCGGTGGAGTGTTTGGCTTTAGGAGGTGTATGAGAGTCCTTAGCCGTTGGTTTTGGTACCGATGATGGTTTCGGTGCCGATGTGGGTTTCGGAGCCGAAGTTGTTTCTGTAGGCTTGGGAACCTTCGGTGCCGGTTTATCTATTGGCCTTGGTGTTTTTGGGGCCGAAGGCGTCGGAGCCGATTTCGGTGCCGAGTGGTCTTTTATCTTCGGTGCCGGTTGGACAATGACATGCGGTTTCCTCGGTCCCGAGCTACCGGAAGGCTTATGTTTCTTCGGAGCCGAGCCCAGAGGCGGGGCTTCTGAAGGATGTTTTCGGTCTCGACTGGGGCCAGCAGGCGAAGTCTTGACCAATGCCTTTGGTTTTGGTGGGGTTGGGGCAGGGGCAGTAGTACTCACACGTTGCCCAGGAGTGATGGGGTCGTCTGAGTCGTCTGCTTCGGAAATGATTTGTAGGTCTTCGGAATCTTCTTCTGGGACATCTGGGCCTTCATCAAAGATGTCATCTGGTTCCGGAGCTGTTCTCTGTGCCATGATGGGTCTTCGAGCCCTTCGATCTCGAATGGTCTTTTTGGATCGAAAGGATGCGCAGGCTGGACAGCTGGATTCGTCATGTTCAGGTGATAGGCACAGGTTGCAGACTTTGTGGTGGTCACTGTGCGGAAATTTTGCTCCACACTGGGGGCATTTTTTGAAAGGCGTCCTTTCCATGAGCCGTAGGCCTCACGGCGTGGATAGGCCCAGCGGCCCGCGTCGACGTCCAGAATCGAGCCGATGAAATCGATGTCGAGACTGAAGGTGCTTTGATGTTTTGTGTGAAGTTTTGCGCTTCGAAAAGCTTTGAATTGATATTTCCACCTGGAGCGGGAAAGTTGCATCCGGACCCAAAGGCGGAAAAAACCAATCTAACGATGGAGTTGATGCCCATGCGCACTGTCGTCCAAGGGAGGAGTCACCTATCTTGTGACCAAAGACTTCTTCCGAAGACAACAACAACCTGCAAGCATCAGAGCCCAACACCAGATGGCGATCTACTATCCTAAGTGTGTGATCTGCAGCTCATATGCCTCGACTAGAGAGGAGATCCTTGCTGCAATTAGGCATCTCAAGCCGGCTAAAAGCCCTGGGCGTGACAGACTAACAGGAGAGTTGTACCATAGGTTTGCCCCTCTGTTGGTTAACTGCCATTTGGAGGTCTACAATGAAGCACTCGAGGTTCATTCTTTGCTGGTCTCCATGTGTGAGGCCTCAGTTGCCATGATACCAAAGCTTGACAGGGACCCATTACTGGCTAGCTCCTATAGGCCGATTTCGCTCTTAAACGTGGATGTGAAAGTTCTTAGTGGGTTTCTGGCAGCCTGCCTTCTCCCGCACATGCTTCTTATACATACAGATCAAGCAGGATTTATCCCGAAGCGCAGTACCACTCAAAACTTACGGCATCTGGCGTGTGTGGTACGCTCCATGACTCATGGGGGATGATTATGCTCTAGCACTTTTAGACATACAGCAAGTCTTCGATTTAGAACACTGGTCTCATGTCCGGCAGGTTCTTCAACGGGTTGGAGTGGGTCCGGGTTTCCTTAAATGGGTCCAATTGCTCTATGCCGCTCCCTCAGACCGAATACGAGCAGGAGGACTGGTATCCAATCCATTTGCACTGTGCCGGGGCACCAGTCAATGTTGCCCTCTATCACCACTCCTATTCGCGGTCACTGTGGAGCCTCTTGCGGCTGCCTTGCGTGGTGGATGGGTGTATGGGGGATAACTCTTGGGGAGACCAATCATGTGGTCTCTCTCTATGCCGATGATATGCTGGTGTATCTCCGACAACTGGCACGCTCGGTGTCTATCCTCCTTACGGAGCTGCAGAAGTTTGGCAACCTCTCGGGTCTCCGTATTAATCCGGGGGAATCTAAATTGATCCCTACAGTAAATTTGGCAGGGAGACCAGGAGATGAGTTTCCCCGGGTGGGTTTTCCATGAGTGACTGAGGGGACTAAATACTTGAGCATCTGACTGGCGACTACAGCCTTCTCATACTTGGATCTTAATGTAGGGAGAGTGGTGGAGGGAATATGCGGCTCGACGCAGTTCTGCGGAGACTTGCCCCTGTCCCTTATTGGTAGGATGGCGTGAAAATGATTATTTGGTCACTGTGTCTATATGCACTACAACACTCGCTATGCGTGGTCCACAGACGTTATTTCCAGATCATGGATGGTTTGTTGGTGGACCACCTGTGGGGTCCCAAACACAAGAGAGTGGCCTTAAAACACTACAGAGAACACGGGGTAGAGGGGTGCTCGAGGTTCCCTGCCTGGAACTTTATTACATGGCTTCCAAACTGCAACACGCTGTTCACTGGTTAGATAGTGATAATTGGGAGAAGCAATTCCTAGTGGGCAAGTATGGTAACTGCACTCTGCTATATCTCCTGATGCTCGGTTTCTGGGAACCCGCATTGTTTCCCTATATTATACAACATGTGGCTATTACTTGGGAGACCGCAGTTAGGAGGGTGGTACAACAAGCCCTCTATGCCCCAGAAATGCCTCTGTGGGCCTTTTTCATGTATGGTTGACTCCATGTCTGTGCGGCGCTGGAAAGAGGGAGGATGCCAGCTGCTTGGGGATCTCTATGTTAACAGACAATTTATAACGCAGGAGACAATGACTTCCTTCAATCTGAGGGCGGGACAGTTTTTACAGTATGAAAAAATATCACGGGTTGCGCATAAAATCTAGCCGTCTTTCACTGAGGAACCCCCCAGCACTAATTTAAGGGTAATGGCTCGGGGGCTTCGGCTGGTGTCCCATCTCTACTGGGCCTTGCGAGATAACCTACCAGGTGGGACTCTCCCTGTGCAGACGAAGTGGGGTGCATTGGTTGGGGAACTTCTACCAGAGGGGGAATGGCTGAGGGTCCATGAGGGAGTCCAGGGTGTAAGCTCCAATGCATGTTTTAAATGTCTTCAATATAATTTTACACCAGACATACCTTACCCCACAGACACTGTATGATCTATTTGGCCCGTCCTGGAGCATGCCCACAGTGTGGGTCGCCGGAGGCTGACTTCCTCCATATGACATGGGCCTGTCTGTCCCTTACTTCCTACTGGGCAGCCATACTTGCACGCCTGAAACAAGCTACAGGTTGGGTGGTTCCCATGGAGCTCCGACAAGTGCTGCTGGGCTAACTTCCTGCCCCAAAACACAAGAAACTGAGCAGAAGATTTGTTCTTTTGGGACTGGATTTAGCAAAAAGCATTGCTATAGCGTGGCTTCGACCTGTGCCTCCACTAATTGAAACATGGGTGAGAGACGTATGAGTGGGCGGCCGCAGAGGCGGTACGAATAAAACACATCCGGACAGATGAAAAACTGGAAGACGATCTTCATGCATGGTCCTCTATGTTGTCCGATTTGAGGGAGCCGTGGGCCCCAGGGGGGCATGATACTGCGAGCAAGGGGGGAGCCCCTGATATCCCAGATGAGGTGACCGCGAGATGGTGGGTGGTGAGTGGCAACCGAAAACACATTTGGAGACCTAAGATGCATGTGTACAGTTTACTATTTCAGTGGCACGATACCTTGCCACGGAGGTGGGGGGGGGGGGGGCTAGGGGAGTTAATTTGTTAAATATTGGCATGGAGCTCCATGGACAGGATGGAGCGGGAGGGTTCTTCTATGTACTGCATAATGCAATTGCAATAGATCCTATTTAATGATTTGCATGTTTCAAACGGAGGATTGGGACTTTTTATATGCATAGGACTGCTGTACCCACCCCCCCCCCCCCCCCATCTGCTCATCCCCCCTTCTTCAATAATATGGGAATTACCAGTGATGCTAAGTTTTGGTCCAGTTACAGCTGTAAGGGGGGAGCTGAAGGGGGAGGATGGATATGCCTCCAGTGAATTCCTATGAAAATACTGTCTCTGTAATTCTCAAATGCCAATAAGGATTAGGTGACTTACCCTGTAAGCATCGGTTCTTGGCATGTAGAGCTGTAGATTCACATGCTTTGCATACTCCTGCCATCTAGTGTTGTGTATGGGTGTTTGCAAGTTGTTTTTCTTCGAAACAGTCTTTCCTAGTCACAAGGTGAGGTGACTCCTCCTTTCGGTGATGGTGCGCATCGACTACACCGTTATATTGTTTGCTCACAAGAGGGTGAGAATGGAGTAAGTACAGTATAGAGATGTCCATGCGTATATAATGTGAATAGTAAGAACTGCAACAGCCATAGGTGTCTGGGGAGGAGGAAGGGCGCATGTGAATCTACAGCTCTATATGCCAAGAACAGATGCTAACAGGGTAAGTAACAATCTGTTCAAGGCATTTGTTGTAGATACACATGCTTTGCACAGACTGTATAGCAATACCCACCAAAAGCGGTGTCTAACCAGTGGGTGTTGCAGTGTTTGAAAGTGTATTTAGCACTGCCTGTCCGACATTAGCCTGTTGATAAGCTAACATATCTACATAATAAAGTTTTGTAAATGTGTGCGGTGTAGACCATGCAGCTGCCTTACATATGAATGGAATGTTACCTAAAAAGGCCATAGATGCTCCAATTTTGCGAGTAGAATGTGCTCTGGGAGATACTGTTAAAGTTCTTTTAGCTTTAATATAGCAAGTTTGAATACATTTGACAATCCATCTCGAAATGCCCGATTTTGAGATGGGCTTCACTTTATAAGGTGGAGTAAAAGCACCCAAAATTTGTTTTGTTTTCCGAAAATCTTTTCTCCTATCAATGTAGTACAATAATGCTCTCAACTTCAAGTGTGTGTAGAGCTCTCACTGCTATGAAATCAGGTTGAGGAAATAAATACAGGTAACTCCACTAATTGGTTGATGTGAAAAGCAGAGACAACTTTTGGAAGAAATTATGGGTTTTTACGAAGAACAATCCTATCTTGATGCAGTTGAAAGAAGGGTTAGTCTAAGGTTAATGCCTGTAACTCACTATCTCATCTTAGTGAAGTAATAGCTATTAAGAAGGCAACTTTCTATGAAAGAAAATTTTGTGAACAATTGTGTAACGGTTCAAACGGTGGGCACATAAGTCTTGTAAGAACAATTTTAAGATTCCAGATAGGTTGCATGTGGTACTTTGGGTGGTATTATTCTTTTAAGGCCTTCCATAAAAGCTTTGATCACAGGTACTTTAAATAAAGATAAATGTTGCCTGTTCTGAAGATATGCAGCTACTGCTGCAAGGTGTAGTCAAAATATATGTGTAGGGTAAACCTGCACGCTGTATATGCAAAAGATAACAAATAATGTTCTGTATAGATGCATCTAGCGGATCAAATCTTTTCCACTTTGCTGCATAATATCTTCTTGCTTCTTTAAGAAGTGTCATACACTCCATACTGTAAGGAGCCAAATCGCAAGGTTGAGGTCTTTGGGATTTGGATGTCTGATTTCTCCATAGTTCAGTGTGAGAAAATGTGATGTTATGTGAAGCTTCTGATGTGGAACCACTGACAGTTCCAACAGTGTGGTGAACCATGGTTGACGAGCCCATGTGGGAGCTACGAGAATCAGTGTGAGAGATGACTGCCTGAGTTTCCGAACTAGAAATGGAAGGAGAGGGAGAGGCGGAAAAGAAAAAGCAAATATCCATGACCAATTCATCCAAAGGGCATTGCCCTTGGATAGAGGGTGTGGGAACCTGGAGGTGAAGTCTGGGCATTTTGACTCTCTGCTGTGCCCCCCACTCTGTAAGAGATGCGTCCATTGTGAGCACAACTTGTGGAATAGGATCGATGATTGGATGCCCTTTTGACACATTTTGTGTGTTCCACCACTGCAGAGTGTGATAAGTGCCGCAGTCTACCCGACACTAGATCGGTCAGTTGATCCTGTGCTTGATTCCACTGACATGCTAAGCATTCTTCTTAAGGGCGCATGTTTAGCCTTGAATGAGGCGCTATCGTGATGCATGATGCCATCATCCCTAGCAACCGCAAGAATGTTCTGGCTGAGAGATACTGGTTGACCTGAAGCTGTTTAACAGTGTCTGCAAATTATGAATCCTGGCTGGATTGGGATATGCTAGAGCCATGTGTGTGTTTAGAATGTTTCCTAGATATGTCTGTGTGTGATTGGGTTGAAAATGGGATTTCTGTATATTGAATGTGAATCCCAACTGATGTAGAAGATTTAAGGTAATCTGAGTGTGATGCACACATTTGAGATGCGAGTTGGTTTTTATAAGCCAATCGTCTAAGTATGGGAAGACATGTATTAGTTGTCGTCTCTGAGGTGCTGCTACTACTGCTAGGCACTAGGTGAACACTCTGGGTGCAGTTGTTACTCCAAGAGGAAGCACTTTGAACTGATAATGATTTTTCCCTATCACAAATCTGAGGTATTTGAGATGTGTTGGGTGAATGGGCATATAAAAAGTATGCGTCCTTTAAGTCTAGCATTGCCATAAAGTCGCCTTGTTTCAAAAGTGGAAGTACTTGTTGCAGATTGACCATGTGGAAGTGTTCTGACAATATGTATAAGTTTAGCGGTCTGAGATCCAATATTGGTCTTAATGAACCATCTTTTTTGCGAATTAGAAGTATTGTGAATATACTCCTGTTTCTTGATGTAACGGAACAGGTTCTATAGCTCCTTTAGTTAGAAGAGCTTGTACTTCATGTTTGAGTGACTGTTTGTGTTCTAAAGACAGTTTGAGAACACGAAGGGGGATGTTAGGAGGGTTGCTTGAGAGTTCCACGCAGTAACCATGTAGGATAATATCCAGCACCCATTTGTCCGTTGTTATTGACTGCCAAATGGGTAGAAACTGATGTAGTCTTGCCCTACAGGGGATGAATTTTCGGGGGAGCTGATATCAAGTCACTGTTTGTTATTAGCAGGTGGGGTACAAGATGGTGTACATCTACCTCTACCTTTAAAGTTGTTACCTCAGTATCCACCTCTATAAAATACGCTAAAGGAAGGAGACTGTCTGTGTTTTATATGAAGATGGAGGCATCTGTGGTATTATTTTTGGAGCCCCCTCTAGAGAAGGAGCGACGAAAGGAACCTCTATTTGACAGAGACTGAAGGGCACCCATTGATTTTGCTACTTCTGCGTCCTTTTTCATCTTTTCTAGCGATTGATCTATCGGAGGTCCAAAAAGGTGTTCTTTGTTGAATGGTGCATTACGAACAGTCTGTTGAACCTCTGGTTTAAAACCAGAAATTCAGAGCCATGCATGCCTCCTTAGTAAAATACTGGTATTCAGTCTTTAGCTGCAGTATCTGCAGCATCTAAAGCACATCTAATGTATGAATTAGAAATAAGCTTGCCTTCTTGCACAATTTCTTGGCCTTTTTTCTTGTGTTCTGGAAGATATTGTAATAATTCTTTCATTTCATCCCAATGTGCCCTATCATACCTATCTAACAGCCCTTGAGTGTTGGCTATTCTCCAATGATTGACTGATTGAGCAGCTACTCTCTTTCCTGAGGCATCTATTAACTTAGACTCCTTATCCGCAGGAGGTGATTCTCCTGAGCTTTGTGAATTTGCTCTTTTACGTGCGTTTAGAAACTACCAAGGAATCCAAAGGCTACTGACCCTTAATAAATATAGGGTCAGATGGAGGGGCTTTGTATTTTTTTATCTACTCTAGGTGTGAGGATACATGGCCTAACAGGATCTTTCAAGATGAACATGAGCAAAGACTGCGATGATCTGTGTGTATTTCCTAAAGTTTCAAAAAGGAAATCTTATAAATCTTCTGCATGTAAGGTAACCCCATGATAAGTGGCTGCTCTGGCAATTAACTATTGATATGTGTTATCATCATCGGGAGGGGAAGGTTTGGCTGGATACAGATCAGGATCTGTGTCTCCCGGTGGATCAAGGTTATAGTCATCCCATGGGTCAGGTAGCTGATCATCAATGTCTTCATTATCATTTACAGCTGGATCTATGTCTGGAGACCCTGGAGGTGTAATGTGTAATGTGTCTGATGGTGGTATGACAGGTAGTGGTTGAGAGGGTGGAGTGGTTAGAGGAATATTAATAGGACTAGTTGCTATCTCTATTTCTTCTTCAGAGGTAATCCTTACTCAGTGTCTATATTCCTTTTTGGATGTGGTATCACTGGTGTAGAGGTAATGTGTCCAGTTTTAGGGTTAATGTGGATTATCTTCTGTTTGGATCCAGCTTGTGCTGCATTTTCTCTAGAATCAGCTCCGGTGTCTTCAAAGGAGCATCTTTGTCTTTCGGTGCTGAAATTTTCAGTGCCGAGCTGTATTTGTCTTTTTTATCTTTCGATGCCAAATATTTCGGCATCGAGAGGGTATCAACTAGGTTCGAGCCCTAACCGGAAGACTTGACTTTCTGTTTCGGTGCTGAGCCGGAGGGGCGTTGGAATCAAGTCTCTCTGTGACTACCATGGTCTGTTGGCAGTGGTGGCCCAGAAGATTTGGCTTGATAGGAGTGGGTTTCGTGGGCAAAGGGGCTTTGTTACTCACGGTACCCTGTCTAGATGGAATGTTGTGGGTCTTGAGTTCAATCTCCAACACCGAATCAGAGTCCTGAACGTAAAAGGCCTCTTTCTCTATCACTGCCGAAGCCTCCATCTCTTGTTGTTCGGCCTCTTCGCCTTAGATATCGGGAGTTTCTTCGATAAGACTGTCGCTGCATGTCTCTGCATCAAGCTCGACAGTCTCCGAGTCTTTCGAACGGAACGGCCTACTCAGTCACAGTCTTCCTCTTCATGCTCCAGGGAGAGACAAAGGTTGCAGACCTTATGAAGATCGATGTGCGGTATTTAGAATGGCACCTAGGACAGAATTGGAATGGCGTCCGTTCCATCGGCAGAAGACTGGATGCAGGATCTTGGAGTGGAAATTGGAGAAGATCTAGGCCCAAAGGCCGCAGTCAGAGTTTTTTATGGATAATGAAAGATTTCCGAAGTTCCTCAACACGCAGAAGATAACGTGATTGAAAACAATACCGACGAGGGTAGAGTGAATAGCGAACCGAAGGGATCCCAATTGATGGTTTTGAATCAGAGTGCAGCAAAACACTTGCAAACCCGATGGAGGAAAAAAACAATTTAACATTGGAGTCGATGCCCATGCGCACTATCACCGAAAGGAGGAGTCACCTTACCTTGTGACTAGAAAAGACTTATTTGAAGAAAAACAACTTGCAAACATCCGGCCCAACACTAGATGGCAGGAGTATGCAAAGCAGGTGTATCTACAGCACACATGCCTTGAACAGTTATATTTTAAAAAAATTATGGTTTATAGGTGCAATGCTCTCGGGTAACGTCATACAGTGTTATATAGTATTTACGTTATACAAGTCAGTGCTCTAAAGCATGGGATTGATCCAAAGAGCCCAGACTTCATCCAATCCTAAGACCCGTGGAGTGGAGGTGAAGGATCTTTCAGGAACTGCATTTTATTCTGTATCTCAGTATTTGTGATTGCAATGATTTTAATTAATTGTGCAATAAAATTCTATTCTATTCTATTCTTTCAGGAACTGGAGGTGCCCATATGAACAAACTGTTTGGAAAGGTAGAAGAAGTACCAGTGAACCAAGTTTATTTTCTGAGCACAAAATATTAAAAATCCTTTTTTGTTTTTTTTTGAAAAAGGAGTACCAGTGAAGGGCATGGTCGATGAAACCTATTTAAAGCTCCATGGTGCATGTAATCTGGGATGATATGCAGCAGACTTGAGGAGAATGAGAGGGTGCCAGAAGCACAAACGTACAAAACAAACAGAATCTGCATGTCAGTCTTGAAGGACAACTATAGGCATATAGTTGGAGGATGAAAAAGAAAAAAGTTAGTTACTTACCTTCTGTAACGCTTTTTCTGGTGCCAAGTAAGCCACATACAAGCGCCACTTCTGCGCCCAGACATCAGTTTTTTGCTCAACTATTTTCATGCTTTCTGGAGTGAAGAACAAAACAATTGGACGTACTAGTATGCAGATCTCTACTTTGAAATTTTTTGGATGCTAAAAGGAGATATTCCACAGAAAGAGGAGGTGGGAGGGCAGTGAGGAATTTGCAGTTAGACAGCTTATCCACCAAAAAAAGGACTGAAGGTAAGTAACTTGCTCTGATGGATGGAAGGATGGATGGATGAATGAATCGCAGATTTCCCACCTTTAGAATAGATACCAAACAGTCCCCTCTCTAAGGTGAAGGGTCTGTGAAGTGGGCTCAGACCAAAAAGTCCTGCAGGAGCATATGGGCAAAATGCCATTTTCATCAGGGCCTCCCGGAGTCAGATATATCAATGGGGTGACAAATCTGGGGGAATGCTCTATAGACCATGCTAAAACGCTGGGACGCCGGCCCATGTTCCTGTCCTCCTTAGTAAACAGGGAACCTTACTGACTGACCCCGGGGAGGTGGCCAACAGCTTCGTCGAGTACTATCAGGCCTTACACCGGTGCAAATTGAAAGATTCTTAGATGATCTGCCTCTGAAGACCTTGTCGGCGGAGGCCAAGTCTTTGCTGAATGAGCCACTCATACTTGAGGAATTGACAGCGGCACGGACAGGGCTGCAACCCGGGAAAGCCCCGGGCCCCAATGAGTTTCCGAGTGAATTCTTGACAGTGTACATGCCCCTCTTGGGAGCTCATTATCTGGGCACTATCCAGGCAGCTCTTAAGAAAATATGCTTGCTCCCAGATTGGTGACATGCCAAGATCATTGTCTTTCCGAAGCCGGTCGGCCCACTGAGGCTCAATCCTCATATCGCCCTATTTCCCTTCTAAATACTGCGGCTAAGCTGCTAGCCAAGGCTTTGGCCAACAGACGGATTCCATACTTGGCTGAAATGGTTCATCCTGGATCAGGCTGGGTTTATGCCACACCGTGCAGTGCGTCACAATATCCAATGCGCACACACTGCTATAACCCTGGTCGACCGCCTGGAGAGCTTCTGTTATTGGCAGATATTGACAAGGCCTTTGATTCCGTCAGTTGGACGTATCTATTTGCGCTCTTCCGGCAGCTAAACATGGGGCCCTGGTTTGTCTCCTATATCAGACTATTAAATACAGATCGGAAGGCATTGGTCCGAGTGGCCGGCACGGCTTCAGCCCCAGTGTTCATTAGCCACACCACCAGGCAGGGCTGTCCCATCTCCACTTTTATTTGCACTGGCCATGGAACCCGCAGCATGGGTGAGGATGGACGCACAGGTACGGGGATTCGAATGGTCCAGGGAAGTGTTGGACCGCATAGCGCTATATGCTGATGATGTCCTGCTTTTTATCGTTGATCCCGCTACCTCGGGGCCCTGGATCCTACGGATTATACAGGTGTTCGGCGTGACCTCTGGACTATATATGAATGTCAGCAAATTGGTACTCCTGCCGCTGAAAGGTTTGCCGACAGACACTGCATAGGCTATGGGTGTGACCTTGGCGACAAACAGTTTTCTATACTTGGGCATGTTCCTGGCTCAGGGACCAGTCATCGCATGGGACTGTAACATGGCTTTTTTGGCATGATCATGTGAAAACTTAAGTCAGAACGTGGTCTCAGCTTCCCTTGTCCCTGTAAGGTCACTCTGCTGTATTTAAAATGATACCTACCTCACCTCATATGCAAACTACAGAACTACCCCTATCTTGCTCCATTGACATGGTTCAGACGAACAAGTTACTTACCTTCGGTAACGATGTATCTGTAAGAAACATTAGTTAGTTAGATTCCTCACCTTAGAATATCCCCAGGCGTCAGACTGGATCCGGAAGATTTTTCGTCAGCAATACCCCTTGCGCGTCGCTAGGCGTCGTCTGCGGCTCCGCGTCCGTCGTCGGCGTCGTGCGCCGGAATGACGTCGGAGTACTTAGACGCCGCCCTCGCGCGCTGACGTCAGTTCTTGTACATAGCTTTCCGCGCCAGGAACGCAGAGCCATGCAAAGACCGACACTGGTGCCAAAAATAAAATCTAGGGGCCTGAAAAGGACAACCTTAACCCTAGACGTCAGTTCGCAGAACGGGGAGGATGGGTGGGTCGGTGAGGAATCTAACTAACTAATGTTTCTTACAGATACATCGTTACCGAAGGTAAGTAACTTGTTCATCTGAAAGAAACACGTTAGTTAGATTCCTCACCTTAGAATAGATACCCAAGCAATACCATCCCCGGTGGTGGGTCTGCGAACCAAGATCACACCAGAAAGTCCTGGAGGACAGAACGGCCAAAGAAGCCATCCCTCCGGACTTGGCTGTCAAGGCAATAATGCCTGGCAAACGTGTGTAACGAAGCCCACGTCGCCGCCTGACAGATGTCCTGCAAAGGGACTCCCCGTCCCAAAGCAGTAGTAGCCGCTGTGGCCCGAGTAGAATGGGCGCGCAGCCCAACAGGAGGGTCCTTTTTTGCCAAAGAATAGCAAATTTTGATACACAAAACGACCCACCGAGAGATGGTCCGTTTGTGCACAGCTTTCCCCTTCTTAGCGCCCACGTACCCAACAAAAAGCTGGTCGTCCACCCGGAACGGTTTTGTGCGGTCCAGATAAAAGGAGAGCGCACGTTTTGGGTCCAGACGGTGGAGCCTCTCTTCCTCTTTGGAAGGATGCGGAGGCGGAAAGAAGGTGGGCAAGGTGACAGACTGCCCAAGATGAAATGGAGTCACCACTTTCGGAAGAAAGGAAGGACGAGGCCGAAGGACAACCTTGTCCGGATGAACAGAGAGAAAAGGAGGCTTTGAAGATAAAGCCTGGAGCTCACTCGCCCGTCTAGCCGAGGTGATGGCTACCAGAAAAGCAGTCTTAAGAGTCAGAAAACGAAGAGGACAATTGTGAAGAGGCTCGAAGGGAGCGCACATCAGGAATGTCAAGACCAGATTCAAGTCCCACTGAGGCATTACAAAAGGGACAGGAGGGAATGTGTGAGTAATGCCTTTTAGAAAGCGTGTAACCACAGGGGACTTGAAAAGAGAAGGCTGATCAGGAAGCCGCAAGAAGGCGGAGATGGCAGCAAGATAACCTTTCAGGGTGCCCAGGGCAGAGCCCTGCCAGGCCAGAGAAAGAAGAAAGAGGAGAACCTCAGAAAGAGGGGCGGAAAGGGGATCCACAGCCTTTGCTGTGCACCATGCCACAAATTTGTTCCACCGGCAGGCGTATACCGTCTTTGTGGAGGGACGCCTGGCTGCCAGAATGATATCACAGACTTCAGGAGGCAAGTCAAACGGCATCAACTGCCGCCGCTCAATCTCCACGCATGGAGGTGGAGGCTGGACAGGTTCGGGTGGAGGACCGTCCCCTGCTGCTGCGACAGAAGATCCTCCCGAAGGTGCAGACGTATCAGGGGATCGGTCAACATACTGAGTAGCTCGGGATACCAGTATCTTCGTGCCCAATCCGGAGCCACCAAGATGACTTGGGCTCGGTCGTGCCTGATCTTCTTCAGCACTCTGGGCAGTAGTGGTATAGGCGGAAAGGCGTACAACAGACCGCAACTCCACTCGTGACGAAAAGCGTCGCCGAGCGAGTGCCGCCTTGGAAATTCCAGCGCGCAGAACTGCTGACATTGCGCGTTCTCGTCGGTGGCGAATAGATCTAACCAAGGCTCTCCCCACTGCTGAAAGAGACCTTGCGCCACTTCGGAGTTCAGACGCCATTCGTGATCCATCATGCACCGGCGGCTGAGTTCGTCCGCTCTGGCGTTCAGAGAGCCCGCCAGATGTTGAACCACTAGGGTGACGCCCTGGTGTTCCAGCCACGTCCAGAGGCGCAGAGCCTCCTGACAAAGGGTCCACGACCCCACCCCGCCCTGTTTGTTGCAATACCACATGGCGGTGGTGTTGTCCGTGAACACCTGCACGACACTGCCCCTGACAGAGGGAAGTAAGGCTTTCAGTGCAAGTCGGATCGCTCTCAACTCCAACAGGTTGATGTGGAGACGAGACTCCGCCGGAGACCAGAGGCCTCTGATCTCCGCCTCTCCCATATGGCCACCCCAGCCCAGGAGGGACGCATCCGTCACTACGACATGCTCCGGTTGGGGAAGGGAGAGGCTCCTGCCCATGACCCAATCGCGGTCCGTGAGCCACCACTGCAACTGTTGTGCAGTGCCCTCCGAGATCAAGACATGGTCGGACAGGTTGCCGTGATGCTGGGCCCACTGAAACTTCAGGTCCCACTGCAGAGCCCGCATGCGCCGCCTGGCGTGATGCACTAGTAGGATGCAGGAGGCCATCAGCCCCAGAAGCCGCAACACTAGCCTGACCGAAACCCAGGATAGAGGCCGAAAGATGGGAATCAGGGCCTGTATATCCCGGACCCGCTGTTCCGGTGGATAGACCCGAAACTGCGCCGAATCGAGAACTGCTCCGATGAAGAGGAGCTTCTGAGAGGGACTCAGGTGTGACTTCGGCACGTTGATGGAAAATCCCAGCAAATGCAGGAGATCCGCCGTAGTCTGGAGGTGGGAGACGACTGCCTGGGGCGAGCCCGCCTTCAACAACCAGTCGTCGAGATAGGGGAAGACTGGAACCCCTGATCTGCGCAGATGAGCTGCGACCACCGCCATCACTTTCGTGAACACCCGAGGGGCACTGGTGAGGCCGAAGGGGAGCACGGTAAACTGAAAATGCTCTTGCCCCACCGTGAACCGCAGGTAACGCCGGTGGGCCGGCAGGACGGGGATATGGAAGTATGCGTCCTGCAAGTCCAACGCTACCATCCAGTCTCCGGGGTCTAGGGCAGCTAGAACCTGAGCCAAGGTTAACATCTTGAACCTTTCCTTTCGGAGGAAGGCATTGACGTTCCGGAGGTCCAAGATGGGGCGTAGGCCCCCTTTGCCCTTCTTGGGAACCAGAAAGTAGTGGGAATAACAACCACGACCTACTTCTGGACTCGGAACGCGCTCGACGGCCCCCTTGGCCAAGAGGGCCGAAACTTCCTCGCGGAGAAGATTCAAATGATCCCCTGAGATACGGTGGTGCTGCGGTGGCATGGCTGGAGGGGTCGTCTCGAAGGGGAGGGAGTAGCCCCTTCGGACGATTTGCAGCACCCACCTGTCCGATGTAATGGACCGCCAGTGGAGCAGGTGATGGCGAACTCTGCCGCCCACTGGCGTGGAATGGGCCTGAAAGCTCGGACTAGGAAGGCTTTGAGGCGGATGCTGCCGGGGTGGATGTGGGCTGACCACGTCGTCCTCCAGATCCGCCACGGCGGAAACCACGTCCGCGACCGCGCGCAGGTTGGTTCTGCGGCTGGTGGCTGGGCGGACGTGAGGAGGCGCCCCTTCCTTGGCCACGAAAGGGGCGAAAAGCGGAGGTGTGCGCCCGCGGAGCCGAGAGGCCCAAGGACTTGGCCGTAGCCCGGGAGTCCTTAAAGCGGTTCAGCGCACTGTCCGCCTTCTCACCAAACAGGCGAGTGCCATCAAAGGGCATGTCCATGAGGGTGTTCTGGACATCCCCGGAAAATGACGTGGACCGCATCCAGGCGTGGCGGCGGAGCGCCACCGTGGTGGAAATCGCCCGACCCAGCGAGTCCGTGGTGTCAAGCCCACATCGTATGGCGTGCCGCGCTGCATCCCTCCCATCGGCCAAAGCCTGGGTAAGACGTGTCCGGACCTCCTCCGGACACAGGGGCAGCACGTCCTCCACCGTATCCCACAGAGAATGGGAATAACGGTCCAAGAGACAGGCGGTGTTTAAAGACCGCAGGCCCAAACTAAGGGACGAGAACAGTTTCTTGCCAAACTGCTCGAGTCTCTTGGAATCCCGGTCCGGCGGAGCGGTCGGGAAGGAGGATTGGGAGGTAGAGGCCTGGATAACCAGACTCTCGGGGGTGGGGTGTTGGGACAGGAAACTGGGGTCGCCCGTAGCAGGGCGGTGGCGCCTGGCAACGTTCCTATCCACAGGAGGAACTGTGGAGGGCTTGGACCAGGTGCCCTGCAGAACGTCAGTGAGGGCCTCATTGAACGGCAGCAGAGGCTCAGTGGAGCTTGCTGCGGTTTGAAGCACCTCAGTGAGGATGTTAGTCCTCACAGCCACGGCAGGCAGCTCGAGCCCAAGGGCTGCGGCCGCCTTGCGCAGCACCACAGAAAATGCTGCACCCTCCTCCGAAGCCACAGTCGGAGGAGAAGTGAATCCAGTGTCTGGCGAGGTATCTAGACCACTGGCCTCCCCCAGTTCATCTGCCCAGTCCTGTGAAAGCTGCGACTGAACAGCCATAGGGTCCTCGAACCCCTCCCAGTCGCCCCCGTCGTCCGATTCCTGATAAACAGGAGGAATGATCGGAGCCGTACTGTAGAGATGATAGGTCTCAAGCGGCGCCGGACGCGGCGTCGGTCGACGCCGTTGCGGCGCTGGGTCCGGAATAGGGCTAAACTGGGGTTGGACGCCGTCCGGAGTCGGCAACAAAGGCGTCGGCGGCACCGGAGGTGTAGGCGTCTGCGCCGGCGGCGCCGGTGACGGCGTCGGTGGTTCATGCGCCGGCAGAGGAGTGGTTAGGTCAACCGGCGTCGACGGGGACCCAGGCATGGGCCCCGCGGGGACCTGCGGCGGTTAGACCGGAGTTGTCGACGGCGCCGGGGCCGAAGCCGCCGGCAGGCAAGGTTGCCCAGTCTAATCCGCGGGGCCCGAAGGCGCGCCAGCGGGCGTCGACGGCGGGGCCAGGCTCCTCATGGCCGAGAGGAAGGCACTGACCTCCGTCGGCGTCGCGTTAGTCCCAGGGACCGGAGGGTATGGGGACGGGCGCGGCGCCTGCGGCTCCGCCGGAGCCGCGGGGGTGGAACCACTTGGACCCTCGGCCGAGTCGCGCGACCGGCGAGGGGAGTCCGAAGAGCGATGTCGCCGCTTGGACTTCTTAGAGCGTTTGGACTTACCAGACGACTTGGAGCCCGACGATCGATGGTGGCGTCGGCTAGGGCTCCGCGAGCGATCCTTGGACCTCCTCCTGGACCTGGATCGCGCACGACGCGGAGCCGAGTGGCGAAGCTCGAGAAGCTTGCGGGACCGCTCCCGCCGAGCCTTCGAAGTCAGGGCCTGGCAATCGGAGCACGACTCCGCGTCGTGGTCGGGGCCTAAACAGTAGAGGCACCGGCGGTGGTGGTCGGTCACCGACATCAGTCGATGGCAATCCTCGCAAGCCTTGAACCCAGGCATCCTACCGGCACCAGATGTCGACAGACAAGGATCAAAAGTGATCAAAAAAGATTTAGTCAAAAAAGACTAAAAGGGGTAGCTCTCCCGGATCTGCGCTTACTGGCGCGGAAAAAAGAAGAACTGACGTCAGCGCGCGAGGGCGGCGTCTAAGTACTCCGACGACGTCATTCCGGCGCACGACGCCGACGACGGACGCGGAGCCGCAGACGACGCCTAGCGACGCGCAAGGGGTATTGCTGACGAAAAATCTTCCGGATCCAGTCTGACGCCTGGGGATATTCTAAGGTGAGGAATCTAACTAACGTGTTTCTTTCAGATAGGTCAATGCAGTGCGGGCAAGGTCCTATTTGGGGGTGCATGCCATGTGGCCCTACGCAAATGCTTTCAATCTATCTACTGTGGCGGCATTGCAGCTGCAGACATCCAGTTCTATTATGCAGATGACCACTTGCTAGTGCTTAATGAATAGTGATATTCTCCTGGGAACAGCACTGCATATGCGGTGGAGCATTGGGCGATCGATGATCCCTCAATGGTGCGGTTCTTGTATAGCAAGTCAGATGTGGGTTCCCTTCCCCTGGCCACAAGAGGGGTGAGCCTGGTGTGGCGGCAATCCTTTCGCAGGATGGGGTGGTGGGGGCACCTAACGCAGGAAACCCTGCTGTGGCACAGTATGATTCTTCTCCAAGTGGCCAGTCCACAGGGGCTCCAAGGATGGGATGGGATTGGGATTTCCACCCTGGGCAATGTGATGCGAGGCATCGTCCTCAAGTCGTTCTAGGACCTCCCGTCTGAATTTTCGATGCCCCGCAGCCACTTTTATAAATATCTACAACTGCGCCATGCGCTGACCCCGCATCTCTGCCCTCTCCAGGCCCTGCCAGAATTTAACCCATTGGAAGGGCGACCTAGGCACCCTCAAAATTAAACAGATCTATCAGTCCCTGGTTACCAACAGTGCCGCCACCTTGGAGGCCCTCCAGGAGATGTGGCAGGAAGATATTGGGGAGCTGAACGCCGCCGACTGAGCAGAGGCCCTACAGTCCCCAGGAGAAGCGGCGTCATCCTCGCGTCTGCGCCTCATCCAATTTAAATATTTATATTGTGCTTATTATACGCAACACTGACTATGGCGCATGAGTCTCAAAGATTCCCCAGGTGCCTAAGATGTGAATCCGAAGATTGGACCTTTTTACAAACCGTTTAGGAGTGTAGGGTACTGGCGCGATTTTGGGAAGGTGTAGTGGGTTGCCCCGCTGAAGTACTGTGCATAGTGCTGAGGGGATTGGTGGCAATACATATAAGCAGCATTTATTATTCCTCTGCATCGCCAAAAGAGACATTGCACACCAATAGAAGAACGCCTGTCCACCTCTGCTGGGAGACTGGAAAGGGGGTATGGACTTTTGTATGGGCCCTGAGATTGCTGTGTTCCAGGCATGGGGGTGTCCCCAACAACATCCTAAGAATTGGCAGAGATGAGTGGAGTATAGGGGGCTGACACTCAACCCTGTACGTACTATAGACATGCACATGGATGAAGAAATAATCAATATGGGCAGGATCCCCCAACAGGCCATACTATCCCATAGCTTGCACATGCTATGTGATGTGGTTGGGGGAATTGGGGGTGGGGGAGGGCACAACAGTCTTATATGCATATGTTTATGTTATTGTATAATGTTTCTTTGTGTTTGTCATTTTCTTTATCCTTACACTTTATCAATCCTTGGGTGTTCCGAGGGTCTACAGCTGTACTATTTCTCCGATTGTATTGATGTTTGGCCCCCTGGGCCTATATTTGGCAAAAACTCAAAATCTGTTGTTACAAAACAAAAATGCCATTTTCGTCAGACCTGGTTGACACAGCAGTTGTACTTCGTAAATGTGAGCACTCACACCCACTTTGCAGCCTTACTGATGTCAAGGACAATGCAATGGTGGCAGTAAATACTTTCAGCAAGAAGGCCACCCTCTTCCTAGGCACCAGTTTGTCTAGAAAAAAGGTGATGCAGGGAAGTTGCACAGAGAGAGCCTGAAACCCACTCACATGACAAGCAGAACTGATTGCAATGAGGAATACAACCTTTAGAGTCAGAAGACACAATGAGCAGATGTGCATCAATTCAAAGAGATTCACACATGAGCAATGTTCGGACCAAATTAACAAACCAATGTGGCATCAAAAACGGTTGGGGAGAGAACGTGTGTGAAACTGTGAAGGATGGGCAGAAACGAGGCTTAAGAGGCTTATCTGATTTGCAGATGTACTTCAATGATCACTTTCCGGTCCCAGACAACAGTTTCCACAAGCACGGGGCTGTTCGATGGGGAAACAAAACCAAATGAATAGTCCTAAAATCCGGACCAGCCAAAGTTGTACATCAGGGTTAAGCAGAGTTTTGGTCTTTGGCAATATCTTCAGTGTTCTCCTTTTCTTTCCTTCTTAGGTCTGGTAGGGTGATGCCACACACTCAGAAAACAGAAGAATGCCCAGGTAAGTGTTAGTAATAAAAATTAAATCTACTTGAGTGGTTTATTTATGGAGGGCTTACCCTCACTGTCTGTCAGTTATTTCTTTCCTATGTTATTTCCTTAGACTATATTTAGGCGCATTCACTTTGTCCCGTTACCAGTATACAGCCATGTTCTTACTTCGCTTTCTTTCCAAATGACTACTACCTTGGGCTTCTTTTATAGGCGTCTCCTATTACTGTACTCGCTCGCTCTCTTGGGTGACCTGTTCCCCTCACCAACACCAGTGCACATAAACCTTGTAATGGCCCCCTCCTTTAATACCCCCTTCAGGTTGTACTTCAAACCTTTCGCAATATAGCAGTGAGAAAAACAGCATGAAATTCCAGAACAATGCTGCAGCACAAACTTTGTTCCACTACACCTGGTTCCTAGTTACTCACCCAGGCAGCCACAACCATCCTGAGCTGTGGCGAGTCCGCACCCATCGGTGGCCTCCACCATTCTTGCGACCAGGTGTCTTCTTCCTGCACTTCGCCCCAAGGGTCCTCACTCTGTGGGTGGGGAGGGTCAGCATCTGTTCTCTTGCCGGAACCTCCTTTGCCACGGGTCACAAAACTCCCACTTTTCCTCCTCTCGCATGGTGGGGCTTTCTCGGTCTCCTCTCATCCAGGGCTTAATTTGTGCCGGTGCTTTCCGGTGCTAAGCACCGGCACTTATTTCTCAGGGCCGGGTCTACATGGGGCGATTGCCGTTAAGACACTAAAGTAAACAAAAGAAAAACCCACGAGCTGTTTCAGGCAGTACGTAACC
This sequence comes from Triturus cristatus, assembly GCF_964204655.1. Lineage (NCBI taxonomy): Eukaryota > Metazoa > Chordata > Amphibia > Caudata > Salamandridae > Triturus > Triturus cristatus. Next base: position 209,610,103 of record NC_140594.1, on the reverse strand, counting down.
TGAAACTGGTGTTTAAGCACTGTGAAAATGAATTCACAATGCTGCCCATGTGTGAACCTGGAGGCACAAGGCAGTGTTGTATAATCAGGATGGTGGGTGCGGGCCGCGCGGCATTTTACAATGTCGTGTATTTTTTTCCGAAGGTTCTTTAATTCTTTTAGCCTGGGGCGGGGCACCCAGCACCAGAGACAGGCGAGGCAGGGTTGATTTGTAGCAAACGTGTGAATCCCTCCCCCACGCTCACCCCATGCTGACCTGGAGCGCCTTTGCCTCAAAGAGCAGGGGCTGGAGGAGGGGCCCACAGGGTATTTGGCAGTTAGCCCACGTGAGCGAAATTACAGGAGCAGATCATTTTGTTAGCAACTAACTCAACATGGCGTGCATTGCTTTTGTCTGCCTCGAGCAGCAGGATTGCAGACCTGTCAGTGCTGCCAAATCCCTACACCTTTGGAGCTGCAGTGTCTTTGTAGATTGGAGCCAGGCTGCAGCCCCAGCCCGCACGTCGCCACTGACAGGATTGACTGTCTGGGAGAGCAGGACATCTGCATTAGGTATGTGATTGAGCACCGGCGCCCGCAATCAAAACAGGTACCATTTTTGTTTACTAAATGTACATGCTTCATAAAAGCAACAAGAGCTGCACGTTAAAAAAAAAAACTTTTCCGGCATTTAAGCACGTTCTTTTGATCTCCTGTGCTGAGGGCTCGGCCTGCGCCTCAGATTTATTGCCTAAGCCTTGTAAAATCGGAGGATGGTTGCCAGAGGGCAGGCTGCGCTTGAGTCTCATAGTTAGTGCACGTGCTGCTCTGCACTCCGTTTAGGTCAGTTTGTGTTTTAGAGAAGTAATATGTTAAAGCAGATTGCATTCTGCTCGCACTAAGCCTGCCAAATTGTCTTATTCTGTCTGGCATGGTTTTGTAATGTAGTGACAAATTGTAGAGTTCGGAGGAGGTAATACTTTTTTTTTAAAGGGGCAAAAAACTAGAATTCTCACGTAAATACTCTGCAGGATTTCCCATTTGCTTTTTGTTAACTTTAGCATCTTTGAAAATGTTCGGCTCCACTTGTGTAGGTAGAGTGTGCAGGTTATTGCTTGACTTGTTCAGAATAAATTATATGACCCTTTGAATTTAAAAGACATCTTAAGTAGATAATAAACTTACATTTGAAATAAGGGGGGAACATCAATTCAAAACCTGCAGAGAAACAATGTGATTAGGACACATTACATTACTATCAGGAACCTGGTATGAGATATAACAGAACTCTAACAAAGAGATTTTTCTATGTAATGATTGAGAAACCAAGCAAGCCTGAAGCCATTTTTTTAAAAGTCACTCGTACTGACATAAAAAGAATGCTGACATAGTTTTCAAATTGGGTTTGTGAAAGAATCAATCCCCTTCCTATTTTCAGAATGTATAGAAGAAGCCTTTAATCTACATGGGAGATTATTTTGCATGACAAGAAAAAGCAGAAACGAGTGAATTTTGCAAAATATGCTGACTTCTGCCAGACTTTCGCTTGTTATTGCCTTACAGTTACTCTTTTTATGCATAATGAGTAAATTTGCCAGAAAGGTTTATCTGTAATTTTGTAACTCCAAATTGATGGAATTGTAGGTAAATCGTATGTGCAAAGCTAGAATTCATATTGTTCTGCATTTTTGTGAATGTAGTGGCAGGGGAAGTAGAGGTTTGCATAGACAGATAAGCATTGTGGATATTAGGTGTTCTGCAAATGCAATGTATTATTAAAAATGTGCCCTACTCCATACATTTATGTAGATCTTTCCTCCATCTTTTTTCCTTTCATAGGAAACAGCACTTTTGGGAATTCAGTACTTGCTGCATTACTTGTCATTCCCTATTCGACTGCTATATTTGTTACCAGCAGAAATGAATATCACCTAGCCCCCAGAACGAGGGCCTCTGAGATTTGAAAATTTTAAAAGAACAATTTGGCAGGTATTAAAGAGATGTAGTGAATTAGTGAGGCCATATACAAACATGAATTTGGTTCTTTATCACTATATATTCTGAGAACAAAATGGTAACTATCCTTCAGTGTTAACCAGAAGTCCTGATCTCACACTGAAAGGATCAATGGATAACTGTGCCAATGATTCCCCCATGCTTGCAGGCCATAACGTTCTGGCCCTTTTCTTTGCTTATGATACATTTCTGCTAGCTAAAATCTGAGCTGGTTTACAAACACTTGTTGACAGATTTGAATCTGTTTTGTAGGTTATATGGTCTTGTAATAAATGCATCCAAAACCAAGCATATAACTTATTTCAGGGGGTCGAGGGGGTACCGTAAGCTTGGGAAGGGACGTTTTGGAAAGGGTCAAGGACTTGATTATTTAGGGCTTCATCTGCCTGATTCGGGATCATGGGCCCCACAGATTTCTGAAAGCTCACTTTTGTTAACCCATAGAGCTGGGGCTATTCTTAGATTTGCTAAAAAGGCTCCCTGGTATCCGAGTCTTCCAGCAGTGGAGATGGAGAAAGCCCAACCAAGGGGTGCTGCATAGTGACAGAACTATGGGTCTACTGCCACGCAGGTAAACTGGGATCTAGTGAGAACAACTTCATAAGAGCTCTAACAGTAATGTAGAGATGAACCCCCTTAGTTCCTTTTACATTGGACCTTGAACTTAAGCCTATATCTGCGTTTGCCACCCTAATGCTGGTACTTTATTGGGTTCGCTTATGGGCCATTAAGGAATTGCGACCCTTTTGAGAGGGCTTTGTTGCTATTCTCAGTATAAACAGCTCCAAGAAGATCAAGTGGTTGGCCTATGTCACAAAATAATTGTATGACCTGGGCCTAGGCGATTTTTGGAAAGAGCCCTCCTCTGTCACACTTACTGTGGTTACTGTTGTCAAATCAAAATACTGGTAGAGAGTTGCTGCTCAGAATGAGTTGCCTAGTTCCATCAGCAGCTGCACAAGGCTTTTTCTATTGTATAAGACTGTGCCTAAGGCAGAGAAATTCCTAAATTGTATCCGACTGGTGTGTACACACTCACATTCTTTACTGTTTAGGTCCAGGACTTTGCTGATTGTTGTGTTTACATTAACATGGGATCCTGCACAGTCAGTGTCTACCTTGTGTCTGTCATGCATGTTTTTCTATAAAACCGAGGAACAGTTGCTATTCTTTTGCCCAAAATATTCCAGAGCTAGGTGGATTGTGCCCTTGCGTCATCTTCTGGGAATGACAAATCACACAAATGCTTTCAGAATTTATAAAAGTGATTCTACAAGTGTGAAAGTGCCTTCCCATATGTTACATTATGTTATGATAAATTGATATATGTATCACACTAATCACCCAAGAGGGTATCCAGGCACTTGGGCAGCTGTGTAGGCGTGAGGTCCCAGAGGTGCTTATGTGAAGAGTCGGGTCTTCAGCTTCTTGCGGAACTCAAGATGTGAGGAGGTGGCTATGAAGTATTGAGGCTTGTGGAAGTGGGTGGAGCCTCTGGAGGAAGTGGGCGGAGCCGGGAAAGTGGGTGCGACCTCCTAAAAAAATTTAGAACACCTGCACCTAATATTTTACAAATTAAGCACTGCTCTCATCCGAATCTGGTCTCTGTTTTCTCGCCATGTCCTCTTGCTGGGGTGTCTCTCCTCGGGACAGCTTTTTAGGTCTCGCCTGACCCAGCGCATGCGCTGGTCTGGCGAGACTTATTGAGAGGGCTCCAAAAAGTGCTACCAGGCCAGCCTAGAGCTACAGTGCATGTGCGCGGGCGCGCGCGATCACTTTCACTTTCGCGGCTGCTCGGCCGCTTTGCATAGCCAATAGGTCTCGCTTTTGGGACCTTATAAGTATTTAGTTATGCAACTGTTGCATGGCTAAACACTTATAAGGTCCCAAAGGCGAGACCTATTGGCTATGCCAATGCTTGTTCTACTTTCTGCCCCGCCCCTCCCGTATGCAGTAGCCCATTTTTAATTTTCTCTTTTCTGTCCATCTCTGTCTTTTCCCCTCCGCTCTCTCTAACCCTTATCCATTTTCTTTTTCGAAGTTCCTGGGGGTGTTGTGATGGGCTGCCTAGGGAACTGCGATCCAGTTCCCGGTTAAGTAGGTATGAACATTCCCGGGCCTTTCACAGAAACCTTTAAGGAAACTCATCGCAACAGATAATTTAAACTGGCAGTTGGTGCAGTAACCATAGAAAGGCCGAAAGGGACGTATACATTTTTAATAGTGCCTAGTGCAACGTTTTACTGAGCCAAGACAAAATAAAAATAAAACATGCAACACCTTAGCTTGTGCAAGGTCAGTCCTGTGGATGCCACACCAGGCCACAAACTTGTCCCCACAGCCCGAAATAAATAGACTTTGCGGAAGGGCACCCGGCAGCCTGGATGTCATTCACAACATCGGCAGGCAAAACAAACGCTGTCAACTGCTGCTGCTTAAACTCTTTGCCTGGAGGTGCAGACTGAGCAAATTCAGGTGGAGTACCCTGCCCTGGTTCTGCTTCCGGAAGTGGTAAGTCTTTTGTCCCTATACGGCAACTAGGATGACTTGCGTTCGGTCGTTCCTGATTTTCTGAAAAACTCTTGGGCAGGTGAAGCAGAGGTGGGAATGCATAAAGGAGTCCTGAGTCCAGCCAAAATGTATCTCTTAGGGGCAGTCTTTGCAGGAACGTCAATGTGCAAATCTTTGAACACTGCACATTAGACAGTGGTAAAAAGATCTAGCTAGGGGTCTCCCTATTGTTGGGAGATGCTGGGGACCAACTCAGGGTGCAGTCGCCATTCATAATCTGCAGGTACTGCTGATCTTGTCCACCCTCGTGTACAGGGATCCTACCAGGTTCACAATCCGGCAAATGCCCTGATGGTCCAACCACCTCCAAAGATGCAATGCCTATTGCCACAGGACTCCAATGCTAGGCCTGGGCAGTAAATTCTATTCCACGGTTTGAGTTCACAGAGTTTTCCCACTCCGCTTGCAGCATGGAGTTTGGCAAAAACCAATAGCGGAGCTAAGTCTATCTGCACGCTTACCCCTACTTTACATCTGTTGCTTCAGACTTCCCTAGCGCTTATGTCACTTTTGTCAAGTCTCCTTGGCTGCCTTCGGGTTAGGGCATCAGTCCTCCACAGGATCCGCACTCGGATTGGTTCCGCAAGCAGAAGCATAGAGTGAAGGACAGCACAGAGGCACTGAGCAGAAAGCCCAGATAATCCGCACAACTGGAGAATCGGAATTAAGACCTGACCAAGGACCTGCGGGCATGGGAGAGGCTGCAGTCCGATCTGTCCAAAGACAAAGTCCCGGAAACGAGCAGGCTGAAGAACCTCAAAGGCCGTATCCTACTGGAAGCCATGTCCAAGAAAGGCCACTTTAAATTCTCATTCCTACGCACACATTAGCCCTAACCAGAATCCCCAACGATCCATGGGATCCAGAAAAGGCGCAAATCAGCTGATATTCTTTCCAAATGTATCCGTAAGAGGCTTCGTCAGGCCGTAGGACCTTGCCGCCACCTCTATCCAGTCCTCTGCCCTCATGTCCCCTAGGTGCCCAGAGATTACTGCTGCCGCCAACTTACTGTCCTCGTTGCTTCGGGGTTGAGTGAGCGAGAGCCAACTCCGGGGCTTTAGAGGGGCTATGGCTGAGGCGCCAGCAGGTGAGATAACTGAATCATCAGCTTTGCTTTACTTTACTTTGTACCATGGAGATGTTGTTCATCCCTCTCTGAGGCATGGAAATAAGAAATAAAGGCTTGACAGACTGAACCAGGTTGCCCCACAGTAGGATAACCGAGCACTCAGGGACCGCCCCATTCCTTAACACAAAAATACATGTTGAATCAAGGACTTGACCCTGCACTGAACAATGTTCACCAGGACAACAATGCTACAGGGGGTTTCTAATTGTATTACAGAGACAGTACTGGACAGAAATAAAGGCCTTATTCCAAAACCTTCCAGCTAGTCCAATCAGACGCGTCCTAAATATTTAGCAGGCTCCTTATTAAGTGCAGGCTGTTCAAGAGGCCCAAAAAGTCTTGAGTGGGACCCAGAAAACGGAATTTTCCTGCTTTTCAATGTTGTTCATGGTTTGGGGGTGGGGTAAGAACTCATGTGACCTTCGACATCACTTGAATGCAGTTTTTTTCCAAAGGGGTATAGATTTCATTATGAGCTGGAATATTGTGTTCTTGGTAACACTGGGGCAACAGTAACTTTAGACTTGTGTGAAGAATGGCGTACTCAGTGAGTGAAGTAACAGAGGGATGGCAGGTCTGGTCTGGGTAAGGAGATAACTAAAAAGAAGGGTGAATGAGGAGGTTGATCATGAAGGATGAAGGGCTGGTAGGCCCCACAAACATTCTACCCAACAGGTAACAGAGGAATCAAAGGAACACATACCGGATGTGATTATCTGCAGTCAGGAATTCTACTTTCCCATTTAAAGTATTACTACAATTTGTTAAGAAACCATTTTCTGATGGCAGCATAGGGTCAAACAGTTGCCAGAAGGGAATTTCAAGTGGCTGAAGTGATGCACTTGCAACCTTTAGTACAGTGGTGGCGCATGCAGAGATAAGCTCCACTTGCTGGCCTGGCACCTTGTGGGCATACACTGTATTACACTCATGTGTAACTAAGGCATTCCTATGCCTACAGGTATTGTGTAATGAACGCAATCTTGTTATATTTAACATACATACCGCTGACGATAACCGAGTAAGTGTCTGAAAAGTTTCAGCGCACGGTCCATCTTCTCCTTGTGTTTGCCCTAAGTTGGTAGGGTATGCCCAGACGTGGGTCCCTTGCTCAATTTGGCACTGGATTCAAGCTAGCCTAGCTGATGAGGGGTGTTACCTCGAAATCGGTCCCAGGATGCTTGTTTCCAGTCCAGGGAAGACCTGCCTTGGCAGTTCGAACAGGGCTGTTCACATGAGGAACAGGGTCAAGACGGATTTGCATATAGCTGGGTCTGAACTGGGGTGGCGAAGTGAGCTAAAGAACCACAATGGATTCATCCCAGATCTAATAATGACTGGGGGTGAGTGTCTGAAAAGTTTCAGCGCTCCATCCATCATCTCCTTGTGTTTGCGATAACCGAAACTCACCATGTGTGCCATACAATATATTAATATCCTGGCAGCTCTAGGTCACGTGGTGTTTAAGCTGTCTACGTAGAGGTGGCTGAGCGGAACTAAGTGGAATTCTACAGAGTTCAAGTTTACCAGCTCCGCCCAGGCCTACACAACACTGCCATGTGTGTTGCAGTGCCACATGGCAATGGTGTTGTCCACACAAATCTGTATCAGCTTCCCCTTGATGGATGTAGGAAGACCTTCAAAGACAGACTTCCAAGAAAATCTACCATTTAAAAACGCCTCTTACCTAGGTCGCTCCTCATAGAATGCATGAATCCTGAATATCTGATCTAGGATGACCATGTGTACAAGGCTGGACTCTTAAACTTCAAGGATTCAGGACAACTTATTGCTATGTTTTTCTTTAGCACCAGTGCTCTCAAGTGACCTAGCAAAGACATCGAGCTTCATTTCTTTAGATGATTCACGTATTGTATGATTTAATAGAAGTACAGAATCACCTGGAAAAGACGCATTGAACTGAAAATGTGCAAAAAACTTTTTTTTAAAATTTTTTTTTTACTCTCTGGTCCTGTATAGGAATTATACATGCACATAAATTATAAACATATAGTACGATGTGCTTACCTGCATTGGCTTTAAGGTCCTCTGGTGTAACCATGACGACAAACCTAATAGCTCTTTCATTTCTAAACATTTCATAGGCCCATCGGCGGATGGACCTCATGCACTTAACTGCAGCAATTCCATTGTTCGCAATGAGAACCTGCATTTAAAAAAAAGAAAAAAAAGACAAAGAAAAGGGACAGCATTGTAAAAAAAATGTGAAATCAAAAATGGTTTGAAAATCTTTTTTTTTTTTTTTAAATCGTTTTATTAACCATGCTCATGAGACCATACACCATAAAATAGTTCCAAAAGTCCATATTTGGAGATACCACTAAAATCAGCAGTAAATCAATCATGAGGAAGCAACCAAAACAATCAATAATTCCCATCCCTGTGAGGAGTTCCTGCGGGACTTCGCGCTTCCTACACTATCTCAGGAGCTGGGTGAGGCCCTCAATGCTCTTCAGGCAGGGAAGGCACAGGGCCCCAACGGGCTACCTGTTGAATTATATAAGAGTCAGGCTAGCGTGATTGTTGACCATATGAGGCGTATGTTCCTCGAGGCCCGGGAGGCGGGGAGACTCCCGCCGGATCAGCGGGAAGCCACAATAGTGGTCATTCATAAGGCCGGGAAACCGACTGACCTGTGCTCCTCATACCGGCCCATCTCGTTGCTCAATGTAGAGGCTAAGGTCCTGGCCAAAGCCCTGGTGACATGGTTGCCATCGGTCCTGCCGGACCTTATCCATGTAGACCAGTCAGGTTTCATGCCCCATAGGAGCACTCGCCACAATCTGCGGAGGGGGTTTTGTATATGACGGAGGCGGTGGGTGATGTTCAAACGGCCCTCATGGCCCTAGACGCATCTATGGCCTTCGATAGTATCGAGTGGCCGCATCTTTTCAAGGTTCTTCAGAAACTAGGGTTCGGCCCGGTTTTCTGCGGGTGGGTGCTACTTTTGTATGAACAGCCACTAGCACGAGTCAGGGTCAACGGAGCAATGTCTCGTCTATTTCCCCTGCGCAGGGGAACCAGGCAGGGGTGTCCCCTGTCCCCGCTTCTTTTTGCCCTGGCTCTTGAGCCCCTGGCGCATTGGATCCGGCGGGACAGGTCATTCTGGGGCCTTGCGCTCAATGACCTCTGGGAGGAGCGTATATTGTTGTACGCAGACGATATTGTTCTCTATATGGCCCGCCCGTATCACTCAATTGCGCAGGCGCTTCACCTCTTTGAACTATTCGGGAGCTACTCGGGTTTCACAATTAACTGGTCCAAATCCCTCATTTATCCCCTCTCGGGCCCGCGGGGCTGTGCGGCATTGCTGGTGACGGGCGGCTTCAAATACTTGGGGGTGTATGTTACCAGGGACAGGGTAGAGTTCTTTAACAAAAATCTTGAACTGCAATTGGCAAGGTTGGCCAATGATGTGTCCCACTGGAGGTCCTTGCCCCTTTCCCTGGCTGGGCATGCTGCGCTGTTCAAGATGTTGTCTCTGCCGTGGCTGCTATATGTTTTGCAAAATACACCGTACCCGGTCCCGAGCGGGGTGTTTCGGCGCATAGCGCAATCTGTACGTACGCTGTTGTGGGAAGGGGGGGAAGCCCGAGGATAGCGTTGTGGAAACTCACGAGAGGGGTGTACGACGGGGGGCTGGCCATCCCGGACATCCAGTTATATTACTGGGCTTCTCAACTGCAAGTAATCAACGACTGGGTCTATGTGCCGGGTTCGGAACCTGCCTATCAAGTGGACAGACATGTTATGCCGGGTGGGGTTTGTGAGTCGCTCCTCTATATACGGCGATTGCGAGGGGATCTACCCTCACATACGGGGGTGGTCCTCCACTGCTGGCGGGAAGTGAATACATTTCTGGGGTGGGATGGCAAATTGACAGGCAGGATCCCCGTGTGGGTGGGAGACCACCTAGCGGAAGTTAAGGGACTCGTGGGTTCCAGGGGCTGGAAGTTAATTGGTATAGAGTACCTGGGTGACGTGTGGAAAAGAGATGCCCCCAGATCCTTTGAATACCTTCAGCGTGAATACCAGTTGCATGGCTCCCAGCGTTTTCACTATCTGCGACTTATGCATGCCTTGCGTTCCCATGTGCGCCCTGACTCTTCCATTCCAGACCACTCCCCAATGGAGGACCGGCTTCTTCTTGACCCCATCTTAGTTAGGCCAACATCCACTATTTACCGTAAACTAATAAACAACATGCCTGACCCCTTGATGTCCCTGCGTGAGAGTTGGGAGGGGGACCTCGGTCGCCTTGACGATGAAGATTGGCAGGACGCCTTACAAAGCCCCCGCGAAGTTGCCATTCGGATTAGGTTCCGCTTTGTGCAGTTTAAAATCCTCCACCGGGTGTATTACCCGCGAACCCATCTTTTTGCACGGGGCAGGAGCCTGTCTCCATTATGTATGCGAGGATGTCAGGGGGAGGGAACATTCCATCATATCCTCTGGGACTGTCCGAACATAGTACCTTTTTGGACGCGGGTCCCGCGCGGGATGGTGGTGGGCTCCCCGGTACCAGTTGATCACAAATGGCTTCTGCTCATGATTAAAGGTCCCACAGATTGGTCCAGGTACCACGAGATATGGCTAGCCTTGGCAGCCGGAGTGGCGAAGCGTAAAATTGCCAATAGTTGAGGGGCGCAGGCGCCCCCAAGGTGGGATCAATGGTGCAGGGACCTGGATTGGTGCCAGAGGGCAGAGGAAGTTATTTCTAAGTCCCGGGGCTGTGTGCGCAAATGGAAAAAGAGTGTGGCGTCCAGTGATGGGGGGGGGAGGGGGGCCAAGTGAAATATGTTATTGTCCCATCATGCTGATCGATGTATATCCCGTGCAGGGGGAATACCACTTTTACCTTGTGATTTTAGTGATGTGTTGTATGAGACCATGAGCAAAGTTAATAAAAAGATTTCCAAAAAAAAATAATAAATATTAATCCCCATCCCACCAACAACTACGTGGCCCCTCCAGATCCTCTGTAGTTCTGCCAAAATGGTTTGAAAATCTGAGACAAAATAAAAAAGAATATCTTTAAAGTGGCATGTTTAAACAAGCTGAAGATTTATCTTGATTTAAACTCATTGACAGGCTATACCCTGCAGCTAATCTAATACTGCGCAAACAAATTCTATGCTTAGCAGGGAGTTAGCATACTTAAGTATGGTAGTAAAATACAACTTTAAGTTAAAAAAACCTAGAAATTCCCTGAAGAAAAAAAAAAGATCAAAGTTACCTTCTAGTTAGGTATATATTACTTTGCATTAAAAAAGCTCAAATTCAATGAAAGAAACAAAGGTTAAAGTGATGCTATAGTTAGGAGAAAATGTCTGTTTAAACGTAACATTTTAGACTACAAAACTAGCCACTGAAATTCATCAGTTATAGCTATTTTAAGTAACTAGCTCGTGCCCTTGCCATGCACTGTACATGACCTTACATATTAAATCACGCATTAAATGTTCTATGAAATTATTGATAATCACTGACCTCTAAAATAAAATACTACATTTAGACTAACATTGTCACCTAAATATTATCTGTTCTATTTCAGTGATATATATATATATATATATCCACACAAGAACTCCATGAAGGGGGCCCCCAACCCTGCAGGGCGGCTTCTGTTTACGTGAATGGAGAGACCCGTTAAAGCACGATATGCACACACGAAAGGAAACACAGAAGCCCGATGCTGGATTCCATGAATGCATTTATTCCTCTGGGAGAAGGCAGCAATTTAAAGTCCTTACGCATTTCAGCAGATTGCCTTGGTCACAGGTGAGTAGGATTGCTTGCAGTATTTGAACTGTTATATCACGTGGCTCAACATTTTCCTGCATATACCAGCATGCACCATCATTGTTGTTCCAACTCTGTATTGTGGTGCACATTTGAATAAAACTTTATAGCGTCACTGCACCACGATCACAAGTTCATATTGCAAGTGCATTTCTTCATATTCTTATTTTCAGCGCACAAAGCCACATGATTTGCATGTAAAAATTATATACACATTCACAATCCATGTTGCTGCTCCTCATTGGCCTATCTTGCACGACAGTCCAGAATCTGCAAAGGGAGGCAGTTGCTTCCCTCATCTCCCTTTCTCACCTTTCAAAACCATAATTGTCACGGAAAATCCATTTCTTTGGAATGAAGGCGAGCGGGTCATGCCCCCTGTAATATATCCACACGAGAACTCCATGAAGGGGGCCCCCAACCCTGCAGGGCGGCTTCTGTTTACGGGAATGGAGAGACCCGTTAAAGCACGACGTGCACACACAAAAGGAAACACAGAAGCCCGATGCTGGATTCCATGAATGCATTTATTCCTCTGGGAGAAGGCAGCAATTTAAAGTCCTTACGCGTTTCAGCAGATTGCCTTGGTCACAGGTGAGTAGGATTGCTTGCAGTATTTGAACTGTTATATCACGTGGCTCAACATTTTCCTGCATATACCAGCATGCACCATCATTGTTGTTCCAACTCTGTATTGTGGTGCGCATTTGAATAAAACTGAATAGCGTCACTGCACCACAATCACGAGTTCATACTGTCATATATATATATATATATATACACACACACACACACACACACACACACACACAGATATATATCACTCGTACAAAACCACTGAACATATTACATCGCTCATGACATGGTCAGTGACATCACTGATTATATCATCCAGTGAGTAAGTATTTTGTAAATGTATGAGTGGCTGTATGGGTGAGTGATTAGTTGTGTGAGTGGCCGTATGGGTGGGTGTGTGAGAGAATGTATGGGTGAGCGATTGGGTGTCTGAATGGCTGTATGAGTGAGTGACTGGGTGTGTAAGTGGGTGTATTGTGAGTGGGTGTTTAGCTAAGTGAGCTGTTGTGTGAGTGGCTGGATGGAAGAGTGACTGTGAATTGCTGCATGGGTAAGTGAGCAGATGTGGAAGTGCTTGTATGGATGTGTGAATGGGTATGTAAGTGGTTGTGTGGGGGTGTGAGTGAGTGGTTAAGTGATTGTATGGGTGAGTGAGTGGTTGAGTTGAGAGGCTGTATGGGTCACTGAGTGGGTGTCTCAGTGGCTGTGTAGATGAATAGGTGTGGGTGAGTGTGTGGCTGTATGAGTGAATGACTGCTTGTATGAGTAGCTGATTGGGTGAGTGAGCAGCTGTATGAATAAGCTGGTGTGTGAGTGGCTCTATGGATGAGCGAGTGGTTGTGTGAGTAGTTTTATGGTCTATGAACGGGTATGGGGGTGTTTGTGTGAGTGGGTGCATGAGAGGTTGTATAGGGATATGGGAGTGATTCTGTGGATGATGTCGTTTGAGATGTCATCAGTGATGTCACTGACCAGTTTAAGAGTGATGTAATATGCGAGCACATAAGCAGTGCATTGCGGGCGCATAAGCTATAGTTAGCTCAGGTAACTACGGCTGCTGAATTTCTATGGTTTTGTACGAGTGAAATCTAAGACTAACTATACATCCCTTTGACCTTTGTTTTTTTCAAGTCAATTTCTAAGGTTTTTTTTCTAAATTTTATTTTCTTACTGTAACCTGTAACCTTTGAGAGTGAGTGTGTGAGAGAGTGCATGAGTATCTCAGTGGGTGTGTGAGTATGTCTCAATGTGTCTGAGAGGGTGCATGAGTGTCTCAGTGGGTGCGCAAGTCTGAGTGGGTCTGTGAATGGGTGTGAGTGTGTCTCAGTGGACCTGTTAGTGGATATGCAAGTATCTCAGTGGGTCTGTGAGTGCATGAGTTACTGAGTCCATCTGTGGGTGGGTGCATGAGTCTTTGAGTGGGTCTGTCAATTGGTGCATGAGTGTCTTAGTGGGTCTGTTAGTGGGGGCACTTGTGTCTGAGTGGGTTTGTGAGTGGGTGCATGGGTCTTTGAGGGGGTCTGTCAGTTGGTGTATGAGTGTCTCAGTGGGTCTGTGAGTGAGTGCATGGTCTGAGAAGCCTCTGTTTTGCCCTCTTCTGCTCTGTTTTGCTTCTTTGCTTGTTTGTCTGCTCTCTGTTTGGCCTTTTCTACTCATTATTCTGCCCTGTTTTACCTATTTTCTGTTAGTTTTTCTGTCCTATGTTTTGCCTTTCCTGATAGTTTTTCTGCCGTCAGTTTTGCCTTTTCTGCTCATTTTGCACCCTCTTTTGCAATGGGGCCAGCAAAAATCAATGAGGGAGAAGGATGCAAGGCCCCCCCTCCCTGGGTCGATTTTGGCTCTGGCATTTCCATCCTCAGGAGCCTGGCCATGTCTCCCTGGGTGCCTTGGAGCCCACCCAGGGCACCCAGTGTGCAAGGATGTAGACTTTGGGGGGAGCCTCAAGGCCCCTGCATTCTCAGCAGGCTCTCCGCCTCCTGCGAATGACGGCATTGCTCCCACATGCAGAGAGCTGCACAATATGCTACTCCATGCATGCAGGAGCAATCATTTCACCTGTTTGCCTGCCCACAAGAGAAAGTGCAGGAAAACCAATGAAAATTCTGCTTCCAGCAAGCAGGAGCGGTTTGACAGCTCCCGTTTGCTGGAAGCAGAGTTTTGTTTGTTCTCCCTTGGCAGGACCGGTCAGCTCCCGCCAAGAGAAAGCACACTGCTAGGTCCCTGGGGTGGGCACCCCAGGACATAACAGGAGCCAGCACAGGGGGGGTGGTGGTCCCCAGGGTCATAACTGGCTCCAGGAGGAGGCCACACGGCCCCCCTCCATGTTTAAATTTTGGATTTTGCCACAGGGATGTGACGCTCCCTGGGGCCGGGGGGTCCGCATAGACCCCATCCATATTGTCTAATTTGGCCCCGGGAAGGTTCCCGGAGCTTCAACCAGTCTGTGCGGCCGCCCTCCCTTATAGAAAGTAAATCCCAGGGGAGGTGGTGGTCCCTAGGGCTCAAATGAGACCATGGAAAGGGTCCGGCAGCCCCCTTCAAATACAATAAATAAGCCCCAAGGAGGTGGTGGCCCCCCAGGGCTTAAATGAATCTTAGGAGGGAGGCACTGTGTTCCTGCCCTCCTTTTAAAAAAGAAAAATATGCCTACATGCCCCCAGGTCCTGGCCCACCCGGGGCTATAGCCTAAACAAGAGTGGGACACTGCACTTTTTTGGGGGGGCTGAAGCAGTATCCCAAGAGGTCTGCCAACACTTCCTAGTTGAAGTGTTGGCAGCCAACCAGATTTCAGCACAGGGAATGTCGGATCTTCACTTTCGCAAATAAGTGCACTGTATGAGTTTTTCTTGCACTCTTCATCGTTTGGGTCACTCCCCAATTTAACATTGAATTATTATGTATTGTATTTTTGCACTTTTGACCATGTTATCTGAAAGTCTGATACAACGTGGTTGTTTTCTTGTATGACAACCATGTGGGACTCTCCTCCTTATAATATATATGGTTCACCTCTCCGAAATATAGGATTTCCTTTCACGTCTTTGGGGATGTATGCTATTAAAGATAGGCAACTTATCCCTATTCATTACGTCCGTACTTTTTACTAACTAGTTAAGGCACCCGTTATATCCCTAACTTTTAGATATTGAATATTCCCTACTGAAGGCCCCATATGTATGGACTCCTAACTAGCAAGCGATTCAGAAAAATATTGGGTTCAACTATAGTAAGTACCATACGCATATGCCAACTGAGCATTACCAATTAAATCTAAATGATTGTATAGTATAGTGCTGGGCCTTTTATTCACAATTACAGATACATGGAGGGCCTGGGTTTTCGTGCAGAAGACTTTACTCTCATCTCTGTGACGTTTTTCGAATGGATTTAGTGCAACGATTTTAGAAGAAATTGTACTACACCAGTGACGGTTCGACTTACTTGGTGGGTTGTTAGATCTTTGTATTTGTGTACTACTGGGTGCACTCACTAAATTTGTTATCAAGCATGGGTGATAAGGATGTATTGCTACACACCTTGGTGAACGTTCACGATTATACACATCAGTATGACTTCACATTTATCAGGGTGCCACCAAAAGTCTCTCCTCCTACTCCCCTTTTTTCATTCTTTTATTTCTCCCCTACTATTGTTTCTCATACTAACCTCATATTGACTATTGAGGAGGCCTCTATATTAAGATTTTTGACATCTGACAATATCTAAGTGTATTTCTGTTGTATATAATCTGTGCTATGCACCAACAACATCTATATACCTATTTTTTCAGCCTTGAAAAAGTCAAGATTGCCGAAACACGTGTTGGCTGAGTTTTCTCTGGAGGTGCTATTTCTTCAAAATAAACCAACTTTAAATGGAAACTGGATCGTGTTCTTTGTGACGACAGATCATTGACTGGACTCATATATACCAACTGTGTTCTAACAAAACGTCACTAGTATAAAAATGAATATGCTACTTACCAGTATGCATCTGTTCTTGGCATGTAGGGCTGCTGACATTCATATCTGTGCATAGATCGCCGCCTAGTGTTGGGTCCGGATGTTTGCACGTTGTTGTCCTGGAAGAGTCTTCGAGGTATCCTGGGATAGGTGACTCCTCCCCTGGACTACAGTGCGCATGGGCATCCTCTCCATCCTCAGATTGTTTTTCGCCATTGTGGCAGTGATGGAGTAGATACAGAAAGTGATGACCATGCTTACAGTAATTCTGAGAGCTGCAGCTGCTACAGGCGCCGGGGAGGAGGGAGGGCGATATGAATGTCAGCAGCCCTACATGCCAAGAACAGATGCATACTGGTAAGTAGCATATTCAGTTCGAGGCATGTGGGCTGCTGAATTCATATCTGTGCATAGAATGTATAGCAGTGCCCTCTATTAGCGGTGGCTACCAGTGCCAGCTGCAGCGGTCTGAAAAAGGGTTTTGAGAACAGCCTGTCCTACAGCTGCCTGCTGTTTTGATTGCACATCTACACAATAGTGTTTGGTAAATGTGTGTGTGGTGGACCAGGTGGCTGCTCTACATATATCATGCAGGGGAATATTTCCTAGAAAAGCCATGGAGGCTCCTAACTTACGTGTTGAGTGGGCTCGTGGGGGAATAGTTAATGTGCGTTTTGCCTTTTGATAACAAATTTGAATACACTTAACTATCCATCTGGCTATCCCTGCTTTGGAGATGGCGTTACCTTTGTGGTGTGGGGCAAAGGCAACGAACAGTTGTTTTGTCTTCCTAAAGGGTTTAGTCCTGTCGATGTATTACATGAGGGCCCTCCTTACGTCTAGTGTATGGAGTGCTCTTTCCGCGACAGTTTGTGGGTTTTGGAAGAAAACGGGCAGTTCAATAGTTTGATTCATGTGGAACTGCGAGATTACCTTGGGCATGAATTTGGGGTTGGTACGTAGTACGACCCTGTTGGCGTGAACTTGTATAAATGGCTCTTGAACTGTTAGTGCCTGGAGTTCACTAACTCTTCTTAAAGAAGTGATTGCTACCAGGAAAGCTACTTTCCAGGTGAGGAATTGAATCTCGCATGAGTGGAGAGGTTCAAAGGGTGGACCCATCAGGCGTGTGAGGACCAGGTTGAGGATCCACATTGGAGCCGGTGGGTGGCTTGGTAGAATGACTCGTTTGAGTCCTTCCAAGAATGCTTTGATGGCAGGCACTTTGAATAGTGAGAGGTGCTGCCTGGTTTGCAGATAGGCTGATATTGCGGTCAAATGGACACGTATAGAGGTGTACGCCAGATTGCATCGGTATAGGTGTAAGAGGTAACAAATGATGTTTTGGATGGATGCGTCCAGCGGGTTAATGTCATTATTACTGCAATAAATGACGAACCTTTTCCATTTGGCTGCATAGCAAGCTCTTGTAGTGGGTCTCCTGGCCTCCTTGATGATGTCCATACAGTCAGGTGGCAGGTTGAGGTAGCCAAACTCTAGGACTTCAGGAGCCAGATTGCCAGGTTCAGCTGTTGCGGATCTGGGTGCTGAATCTCTCCATGGTTCTGCGTCAAATGCGCGGGTTTGATCCGCAGCCTTTGATGCGGCACCACGGAAAGTTCGAGGAAGGTGGTGTACCATGGCTGGCGTGCCCACGTAGGAGCAACTAGGACGAGTGTTAGGGAGTGTTGTCTGAGTTTGCGAGCCACCAGCGGTATCAACGGCGCTGGGGGAAAAGCGTACGCAAATCTGCCGGACCAGTTCATCCATATCGCATTGCCCTGCGACTGCGGATGTGGGAACCTGGCGGCAAAGCTTTGGCATTTTGCGTTTTCGCTTGTGGCGAAGAGGTGTATCTCTGGATGACCCCACTGCTGGAAGTACGGTTGGAGTACTGAAGGGTGTAGCTCCCACTCGTGCATCTGGTGGCTGTGTCTGCTGAGCAGATCCGCCATCTGGTTGTCCTTGCCCGGGAGGTGCTCTGCCATGAGGAACATGTTCCTCTGAATGGCCCACTTCCACATGCTCTGAGCCAGATGAGACAACTGTGGAGAGTGTGTTCCTCCCTGCTTCTGTATGTAGTACATGGCAGTCATGTCCGTCCGGATCAACACGACTTTGTTGCACAGATGTACTTTGAATGCCTTCATGGCTAGGAAGATTGCCATCAGTTCCAGAAGGTTGATGTGCATCTTCTTCTGTTGTGTCGTCCATAGTCCCTGCACTGTGTAGTGGAGTACATGAGCTCCCCATCCCTGGAGAGACGCGTCCGCTGTCAGTACTATTTGTGGAACAGGCTCTTGGAACGGTCGGCCCTTGCAAAGGTTTTGTGGATTCCACCAATGCAGAGAGTTGTATGCCCGACCGCTCACCAACACTAGGTCTTTCAACTGTCCTTGAGCCTGATTCCACTGACGTGCTAAGCACTCCTGAAGCGGGCGCATATGTAATCTCGCGTGTGGGACTATGAAAATGCAGGAGGCCATCATGCCTATCAACTGCATGAACACTCGCGCTGGAAGTGAGTGTTGGGGTTTGAACCTGGAGATCAGCATTTGCATGCTGACGATCCTCACTAAATTTGGCTGGGCTGTGGCCGCCAGAGTGTCTATAGTCGCACCTAGGTACTGTTGTACGTGTGCGGGCTGGAGATGGGATTTCGGGTAATTTAGTGAGAATCCCAGACTGTGAAGGAGGTGAATGGTGCGGGACATGTGGTTGGCACATTGCTGGGCTGATTGTGCTTGAACGAGCCAGTCGTCCAGGTAGGGGTAGACGTGTACGTGCTGCCTCCGTAGATGTGCCGCCACAGTAGCTAGGCACTTCGTGAAAACCCTGGGTGCTGTTGTCACGCCGAAGGGAAGGACTTTGAATTGGTAGTGCTGCCCCTGAACAGTGAACCTGAGGTATTTTTTGTGTGAGGGGTGAATGGGTATGTGGAAATACGCATCCTTGAGGTCCAGCGTGGCTAGGAAGTCTCCCTGCTTGAGAAGCGGAAGGACTTGCTGGAGAGTGAGCATGTGAAAGTGCTCGGAAAGAATGTACCGGTTCAGGGGTCTTAGGTCTAGTATAGGTCTGAGTGACCCGTCCTTTTTCGGTATTAAAAAGTAGAGGGAGTACACTCCCGTACCCTGCTCGTGGACGGGTACGACCTCTATAGCGCCTTTTAGAAGCATACTTTGCACCTCCTGCTGTAAGAGCGTTAAGTGCTCTGAGGACATAGGACGGTTTCTTGGAGGAATTGTGGGTGGAGTGGAGGTTAGCTCTAGACAGTAACCGTATTTGACAATATCTTTGACCCACCTGTCCGTGGTGATGGAGTTCCACGTGGACAGGAACCTTTGTAGCCTTCCCCCGACAGGTGTTATGTGGTCGGGAGGAAGGGAGAGGGCGTCACTGCTTGTTCTTGGGGGAGGACCTGGTGTTGCCGTAGCCGCGTCCTCTTCCCTTTGTACTGGAGCCACGATATCCACCCCGGGTGTTTTTATCGTAGGTGGTTTGTGTATTGCCCTTGTTGTATGTCTGCTGTGACCCCTGTCCTCTACCTGCTCCTCTATTTCCGGGGCGACGAAAGGAGCTGCTCCGAAAGGACTGAGTCTGGAGAGCCCCCATGGACTTTGCGGTGTCCGTGTCTTTTTTTATTTTCTCAAGGGTGGTGTCAACCTCCGGTCCGAATAAATAGTCGGGGTTGACAGGCTGGTTGAGTATATTATTTTACACCTCAGGTTTGAATCCGGAGATTCGCAACCAGGCATGTCGTCGCAGCATGACACTTGTGTTTATGGCCCTGGCAGCCGTGTCTGCGGCATCTAGTGCACACTTGATGGAAGCATTTGCGAGTAGATGTCCCTCTCTGATAAGAATTTCTGCACCTTCTTTGAACTGGTCAGGGAGATGTTGGAGTAGTTGCTCCAATGTGTCATAGTGCGCTCTATCGTAGCGAGCGAGGAGCGCTTGAGTGTTGGCTATGCGCCATATGTTGGCAGCCTGGGCGGCAACTCGCTTGCCAGAGGTCTCTAACACCTTGGACTCTTTGTCCGGGGGAGGAGCGTCACCTGTCGTTTGCGAGTGTGCCCTCTTGCGAGCATTCGCTACGACAATGGAGTCTAGTGGTAATTGGCCTCTGATGTAAGTAGGGTCCCCAGGCGCCGATCTGTATTTCTTATCGATCCTGGGGTTTATCACCCACGCCCTGGTGGGTTCTTTGAAGATGTCCTTGGCAGGTTTGAGGACCCCTTTCAACATGGGCAGAGTTTTTACCTGCCTTTCTGAGGATGCGAAGGTGTCCATAAGAAAGTCGTTCTCGACGGTGTCAGAGTGAAGCTGCACTCCATGATTATTCGCAGCACGTTCAATAAGAGCGTT
Source organism: Triturus cristatus (assembly GCF_964204655.1). Classification (NCBI taxonomy): domain Eukaryota; kingdom Metazoa; phylum Chordata; class Amphibia; order Caudata; family Salamandridae; genus Triturus; species Triturus cristatus. Next base: position 209,589,683 of record NC_140594.1, on the reverse strand, counting down.
GAACGCTGCAGTGTCCTCTGTGGGAGATGTTTTCGCCCCATAGAGTTGTGGGTCCTGTGCATCTAGAGGTGCACCTGGGTCTACAGGGTCGCCCCAAGTTTGATCAGGGTCCTGTTGGTCATCAGGGTCTATGTCTCCGTGGTAGGGGACTTGGTCACCCATGTAGTCCTCCAACGCATCCGTGTCGGAGTGTGTGGGAGAGAATGATTGTGGATCCTGGTAGGGCGAGTGGAAAGATTCGCAGAGGACAGGTTCTGAGTCCACAGGCAGCTTTCTTTTTAGTGGGATCCGGAAAGGGTCCAAAAGGTGGCTCCGAAGTTATCCTCCGTTCGTGGATAACCATCCTGCCGGTGTTGGCGTCGATGAGATGTGATGGAGACGTTTCAGCAGGTGTAATCGTGGTGTGGGTGACCCGTGTCCTGAGTTGGAAAATTTTCGGGATCGTGGATGGAGGCAGGCCAAAAGTAATGTTGGCTGGCGCCGAAGAGGCTGCTGGAGCTTTTATTGGGCCGGAGCCCGACGTGTCCTGGAGGACCGTTTTGGTTTTGCTGCTTTGTGCCGCAACAGGTCGCACTTGGAGCGCCTTTGAGGCTTTAGCGCCGACCAGGTCTGTAGAGGCGGCCGTGGACTTTTTAGGCGCCGGTGGGTCATCGAGTCGAGGGGCGGGAATGGCCGTCGACGTCTTCGATGCATGAGGCTTTGGTGTTGCCGTGGAAGCGATGTGAGACGCAGGAGGCAGTGTGACCTTTGGTGTCTGAGTCGATGGCGTCGACGCCGGGAGCCGAGCAGGTTTGGTGGCACCGACGGCCTTTTTCCGTATGCCGACTCCGACGTCGGCCGCTTCCAGTTCGGCACCGAAGTCTCGCTTGGTGCGCTCGGTGCCGACGCGTTTCGCTGGCGTCGAAGGTGTGGAAGGCCTCGATCCGACCAGCGTCACTTTTGGTTTCGGTTTCAATTGAACCAGTGCAGCTTTCGGTTTCGGTTTGGAAGAAGGGAAACCAGCCGGTTTAGGTAATAATGGCTGCCGCTGAATGTCCGAGGCCGGGCCCGAGGGCGGGGCCGAAGAACTGCGGGATAGGTCTCCGGTAAGGCCCGAAGGCGATCCCTCGACCGGAGCCATAGACTGTGGCACTGGGCTTTCTTCAGTCTGAACGGGTAGGCCTTGCTCGTCATTGGAGCTACTCTCTTCGGCCCCTAAGGCCTCATCGTAGTCTCCTACCTCGGTCTCGTCTTCATCTCTGCGAAAGAGTGATTCGTCGACGTCGTCCGATCCGGAGTCATGTTCGGAAACGGGACTGGAGGGTAGGATCTCGAATTCTTCGACATCATCGGTCTCGGCGTTGAAGATGTCTGCCGGGGCCGGTGCCGCGTGCTGCGCTTCGAGTCTCGCCGCTCGTCGATTCCGTAGAGTCTTCTTGGAACGGAACCGGGCACAGGCCATGCATGTAGATTCGTCGTGATCCGGCGAAAGGCATTTGTTGCACACCGGATGGACGTCGACGTGGGGATATTTCGCATTGCATACTGGACACCTCTTGAATGGTGTCCTCGATTCCATCGTCGATGTCGTCGATGGGCAGGTAAGATGCGAAAAGTCGGTTCTGAAAGTTAGTAAACTAACAAAGGTAGTATCGAAACCGATCGAGAAAACAGTACCGACGCGAACTAAAGGCCTTTTGGCCTCGACAAAGTTTTTCCTAACTTGAGTTAAGATAGCACATCCGAACCCAATGGCGGAAAAAAACAATCTGAGGATGGAGAGGATGCCCATGCGCACTGTAGTCCAGGGGAGGAGTCACCTATCCCAGGATACCTCGAAGACTCTTCCAGGACAACAACGTGCAAACATCCGGACCCAACACTAGGCGGCGATCTATGCACAGATATGAATTCAGCAGCCCACATGCCTCGAACTGATATTAAGCATGTTGTCATATGAATAAGTATCCAATCTTGTTCTGGATAAGGGACTTTCTTGGAGAGTGCTTGTTGCAGTTCCTACATACGCTCATATTTTACACATTAGCGTGACTACTGTGCAGGGGCATCCTAGGGTAGTAGGCTGCATTAGTACCTTTGTTTGTTTCTGTGTATACATTAAGCATTGGCATTGAGTGTTTACCACTGTAAAATTGCCTTTGGATACAAACGTTAATACGAAGTACGATAATTTCCCTTTTTTTGGGCCACTACTACGCCATTCCTTTTTTTCGTGCAAATCTGACATACATGTAGACATATAGCAGGTATTCACACTTTCACAAGCAAACATATAATATATCATTCTTCTCTTTAAACCAGAAAAGGTGGTTCTAAAAAGAACAGTGTTTTTTTAAACTTGACTTTGTGTTTTTCAATTTTTTTTTTATTTTTTAAATTGACAAAAGCTCAAAAACTTGTGCAACAAAGTGCACTAAACTTGTGCATCCTTTTCACCACAAAAAAAGCTTTAGCACTGATGGCTTCTTGCAACCTCTTGTAATGCAGCAATGGATTTCTCTCCTATCGTTAATACCTTCTTGCACTCCGTGCAAAATGTTCCAACCTTGCAGAACTAGGCGTAGTAGTAGGCATGGGAGCAGTGACACTAGGTTCTATTTACTAACGAGGCTCCACCTGTACCGAAGCAGATGCTGATTAACGAGGTGTCTCTTCGTGTAGTTGTGCTCTTGCAAGCTGACGTGGGTTGAATTTCCATGGTTTTGTGCGTGTGAAATCTGAGCATAACTAGAATGGCCCTGTAACCTTAGTTTTTTCAGTGAATATATATATATACACACACACACACACATACATACATATACACACACTAACATTTTAAACTCAATAAACCACTGAAATTCACCAGTTGCAGATTACTGAGCCAAGTAACTTGCACCCCACCCTGCTTATGACCTCATCACTCATGACCTGTTCAATGACATCACTGAAGACATCGCAAATTACATTATCGGTGACATCACTAATGCCATCTCAAATTAGATCATTAACGACATAACTGATGACATCAAAGGAGTGTGATAGTTTGCTATACTTTTAAATGTATTTAGTAAAGTACGTTTTGAACACATTTTCAACTCTTTTTCTACTGCTAATGAATGCAAGTTTTTGCAACATGCTTGGCCAGATATTGGGCCTTGGTGACAGGAGTGGTACCTCTGTGAGAAGCTGTGCACACGAAGAAGGCTGTGCGTAGGTAGGTTTTGGCCACCTAATGGAGCTTAGTTATCTGGAGAAAGTAGGTATTTGAACAGTTGCGAACAGGACAAACATTATGCATAGTAAGGGCTTTGGTGTCTGAAGGGAGTTGTGGATTGTACCTAGAGGAGGCTTGGCCACCTAATGAGGCTTAGGTGTTTAGAGGGAGTGGGCTATCTGGGTACAGTTGTGCACAAGACAAAGGCTGTGTGTAGTAAGTGTTTGGACACCCAATGGGTCTTGGATCTCTGGAGGGTTTGGACTCTACGCAAAAAGCTGTCCACAGGGTAAAGGCTGTGCTTATTAATAAAGTTAGAGGTCCAATCGGATTTAGTAATATCTCGGAATGGGGAATCATATACCTGATGCAACATCGCTGTGTTCCAAAACCACTGCTTTACTGACAAATAAACGTTGCTGGCTCTAAGTTGGAGCCAGGTTTCAAAGTAAACGCATACTACTTAGTAAGAGCTTGGCCTCCTAATGAGACGTGAATGTTTTGAAGGAGTGGCCTATCCAAGAAGAGCTGTACTTATGTATAGAGTAAATTAAACAGCACTAGCGTGGATGATGTCATCGATGCCATCAATTAGGTCATTGATCATGTTATAAGTGAGGCCATAAGCAAGGCATGGCAGGGGCTCAAGTTATAGGTGTCTCAGTAAACTGTAACTGGTGAATTTCAGTGTTTAAAATGTTACATTTTAACTGACATTTTCATCCGACTAAACATCACTTTCCACCTTTGCTATTTTTCAAGAGAATTTTCATTGTTTTTTCTTTTTGGTTTTTTTTTAACGAAAAGTAAGATTTTGTTACCATACTAATTATGCCAACATCCGCTGCATATGGACTTTGGCTGTACAAATACAAAAGTATTCCATGACCCAAGAAACTTACTTCAACTTTTTAAAAAAAATGTTCTTAATGGGGTCACTGTGCTCCCTGAAGGTCCTCAAAACATTTAAAAAAAACATTAAAAACACTTTGGTAGTGCTCCTGTCCCTCTTTGGGGATCCACCACAAACAGAAAGATGTAACAACAAAACCCTCGCAAGGCATTACCGGGCGCTCCTCTCAGAAGAAGTGAAAAGTTTGTGAAAAGATAAGTTGGTACTGTTTCTCTGTGTGGTATAGTGCAGTGCGTCTTTTTTCGTTTCAGGACTCCCGCTCCCAGTCAATATGCTCCCACTCGATGGAAGCAGCCTTACTTTGTGCTCCTGCGGATTGAGCAATACAATGTTCCCTGCCCATGAGAGCACTGGCAGGGAGGTAGATTTGTGCTCCCACCGGAGTTGGGAGCAATAACTATTTAGTGTACCAGAGGATGGGGTCTGCAGGCACTCAATTTGCATCAGGCCCTGGGAGATGGTGTCCTGGGGCATATACCTGGCTCAGGGAGTGGGGAGGAACCCAAGCATGATACCACCCTCCCCATATATATATATATTTTTTTTTTTAAAGTGCCCCTACCCTCCGGGCCCTGGACCACACTGGGTGTTTGTTATTGGAAAAAGGCAGCCCCACTTTACTTTTCCTATTTTTCCTGCTCTTATTTACTTTTTTTTTTTCCTCAGGAAGCAGGGACTAAACTTTGAAGGTCCTAAAATGGCCGCCCAACATCTCTGTTGATGTACACAGCAGCCACTCAGATCCTTATCTTCTGATTCTCTGGTTCAGCAGCAACAGATAGCTATACATTTTGAAACCCAATTCCTCCAAAATGGCTGAACAGAATTACACCAAAAATCACAAAAAGCATCCTTTATGAGTGAACATCTAGCTTTGTGGCAAGTTTGGTATAATTTTGTTCAGCTGTTTTTTTCCTGTATTGTCGTCTAATTAGCCCTATGGAATTGCATGGTGAAAAAAGTGTTTTGGGGACCCCCCCCCCTTTTTTTCCAGCCCTCCTGGACCGATCATACCTAAACTTTCCAGGAAGGAGCCGAGGTGCATGAACTTTTTGGGAAAACAGTGCAAATATTATTAGCAAAACAAAGACGTTCTGACGTAGCAATAACTCTCTTTCTGGTGAATACTCCATCCAGCTGCAGATTTATCACATTGTGAATACCCCTAGGGGCCAGTCAGAAACTAGAGTTTTCACACAATTACCTCACATGCACGAAGGAACATCGGGTCACAATAACCACCACCTCCACGCATCAATATCAGTTTCTTTTTTATCTCTGTCCTTGTTGTTTGACACAGAGCCATTTTTAATGAGATTTTACAGTCTGCAGATCTATAAATGGAAACTTTAAGATGGAGAAAAGAAGCCTATTCCTCAGAACAGATAAGACGTAGGGTAGGAACCTGCAGTTAGAGTATCCTCCAGATAGAGTGTTGCCGAAGGCCCTGGTGGAATTAACCCTCATCCTCTCAGAGGGCTACTTCTTGGTGCACAGCAGATCTTGATGCAGAGGACTCTTCACCTTGGCAGAGTTCTGCACTACCTTGCCTTACTTTGCCCCAGAGCACCTCTTCAATGAAGAAACTCAAAGCTCTTATAGGATCCAGCCGATGGAGTTTCTCATCCTCTAGTGAGGCAGGACAAAGAATTCTGGAAGAGTGATGGATTGTCCAATGTGAAACGCCGTAACAGTTAACAAAAAGGCCACCTTGGTCTAAAGAACCACTTTGGATGGAAAAAGGATGGTATAAGGAGGGTGCTCCAGGAGAGTCTAGTGTTTGCTCATGCAATGAGCAGAGGTCACCGCAACAAGAGACTCATTGGTGGCAACTCTTGCTCAAATCTCATCACAACAGGTGACTTGAACAGTGACAGTTGGTCAGTAGAAAGGATGGAAAGAGAACCTTTCCTCAGGACCCAATGCAAGTCCTTGCTGGGCCAGATAGAACAAACAATAGGACATCCAACAGGTAAGCTTGCAAATGGATCAGTATTGCGAGTCCCAGACCAGCCTAAAAACTGCTCCCAGCACCGGATGTACTTAGTAATAGGACACCTGGCAGGCAGTATGACATCCACACCTTTGGGCGGAAGATCAAATGCAGTCAACTGCTCTGCTACTGCTCTCTCTCTATTCATGGAGTTTTATTTTTTATTTGTATTTTTTTTTTACAGAGTTTTATATAGTGCAAACTTAACCCGAAGGGATCGGGTATCGGAGCGCTTAACAGCACCAGTTGCGTTACATGAGGGCACATTAATTTTTGTTAGGCACGGGGAGATCAAGTGATTTGCCCAAAATAACAGGATGTTCAGCGTCATTGCCGAGACTCGAACCCAGTTCTCCAGATTCGAGGTCAACTGCCCTAGCCGTGAGGCTACCTCCTCTCAGATTGAGCATGTTTGGGTGTAGGACGATGCACTGCTGTGACAGGAAGTCCTCCCAAAGTGGAAGCCTGATCGAAAGACAGGAGATGCTCATTCACAAAAACTTGGGTACCGCGCTCTACATGCCCAATCCGGAGCCACTAGAATGACTTGGGCCCTGATGGTCCTGAGAGTCACAATGCGTGGCAAGAAAGGCAGAAGTTGGAAGGCATACAAAAATAACGTGCTTCACTCTATTCGAAATGGGTCTCAGCCAGAGGGCTTTCTTGGAAACACCAGTGTGAAAACGTTTTGACACTGCACGTTCTTTGCAGTGGTGAAAAGATATACCCAGTGTCAGTGGCGGCCGGCATCTACTGAAGGTGGGTGGACGGGCTAACATAAAAAACCTCCCTCAGCACCACTGAAATCCCAGAAGGCTGGTTGACAACGGTCAGAGTCTGAGCTGAAAAGATGGTGGAGAGAGCTGGGATGCGGTTCTGAGATCGAGACATAGTTCTGTCTGGTCTGGAATGAACTGGGGGTGAATGCATCGGTTTGGTATTGAGATGTGACATCATCGAGGCTGAGAAGGAATTATCTCAAGAGTCGAATAGAACGACAGTGGAGGAGTAATCCTCTGGCGTCAGAGGCATCAATATCACAGGAGCCGGTGTTGATTTTGGTACCGGATTGGAAGTCTGCCTCGGTGACAGAGCAGAACCAGGGGTGGGTTTTGGAGGCACAGACTGCTTCAAGGGCAGATCCAACGGAGGTATCCCAACTGGAATTCTCTGCAGATCCTAAAGGGCCTAAAGGCATGCTAGAGAGACCTGGAAGGCTGCTGAAATTTCTCTCTGAAGGCTTCAATTTATTGAGGCATCATTTGACAGTCAGAAAATCTCTAGGTGCATCGTAATCAGTGGTGGAGTCAACTCTTTGGCAGGGGACCGAGTGGGACCAGGAGGCATCTTGAATGACAAACTCCCACAGGAACATCTTCGAGAGCAGAAACAGATTTGTGCCCTCAACTTTGAGCAGGACTTCTGAAGCTTATTTCAGTGTTTAGTGTCATACAGGTGTGCATCATGTCCTTGGATTTTCTTTAAATTCATAAGGGTGCATTCCTCGTAGGCATTCTGAGTCATGTGCCAAACACCAGAGGCAGAATGTTTGGGAATCTGTCACAGTCATCTGTTTATGGCAATCCCTAAAAGGCTTAAACCATGTAGTTTTAGGAGGGCCATGTCCCTTGTACATTAGAAAACAAATATTTAAGAAAACATTTGTCAAAAGATAAAGAAAACATTGGGAGCAAGCTTCAGATCTGTGCACAAAGGTGCGGACAGAAAGGAGCAAACATCAAAGTGGAGGGGGTGGGCCTTATATGTGGCTGCATTTGTTTCTTCTGTGGAAAAAGGACCTTAGTGCAGCAACACACAACGGCACCTACCTATGCGCAATACTGTTAAAATCATCGAGCCCAGTCTGGCGCCTGGGGATATTCTATATGTTAGGAATCTGAGGTTAGAATTATCCATAACCCTGGTCATATCATTCAGTTGCACCGAGATTCCCTAATTGCAGCTGCAAGTCAGAGTAGCGCAAGTGCAAATACTACAGTGAAAGCAGCTGCTGTTTCACCTTGAGTCCTTAGGTCATGAAACAGGCAGTTTTACAGCTCTGTTGGTGGAAGGGGTTAATGGCACAAGCTGCAGGGCTGCATGCTGCCAAGCTCCCAGCTTGATTAACTGTGACATTTCTATGGTTTCTGTGGGTGAATGAGTGACATGTTACTGTCAAGTGTGTGACACTTAGAGTAACTCTTCTGTTACTGCAGCAAGACACATCACAAATCAATGAACATGCGACTAAAACAAGCCAGATCCATTTGCATTGTTAATGTCTGTTAACAGTGCTTGTCAATGAGCAATAACAATTACAATGATTTTGCTGTAAATTTGAAATGAAAATGTTTCAAATGTATTATCCCTTCACACACCTTTCCTCTGAATATTTTCACTGCTAGCCACTTAAGCCATTTTTAACCTCAGCTCTTTCTTAAATCCTCCATCTGTATATATCACTAGTCATCGCTCTTCTCTTGACTGCCTTTTTACTCTCTGTGCATGTACTTCTTTGTACCACCCCCTTCTCTCTCTCTCTCAAACACAGTCTTCCCACCTGTAAATTTAGCATTTTCTTTTCCTTAGTTTGGTGCTACCAATATTTGAACAGCTGTGTGCCTCCTTCACTCACTTTCTAATAACATAGTAAATACAACTGTCCCATGTGTGACCATCGCTCTACCAAAAGGACTGGAACTGGATGAGCTTGTGATCAAAGCGACTTCATGAAATGTTATATGGAAATATACTACAGCAAAACAACATCTGGCAGAAACATCTAATCTTGGGGAATACAAATGAAATGTGACAGGACTGCATCGCTCTCATTGATTAACCATCCTTCAGTCTCGCCCGGTAACCGGATAGAAGCAGCCCTGTACAAATTATGTTTCGTACGTGTGCACGTGTACACACACACACGCGTCTACACACACACACGTGTACACACACGTACACACACGTACACACACGTACACACACGTGTACACACACACACACACTTTTTAGGGGCTGCACAAGAATACCGGTTTCTTTTTTTTTTTTTTAAACAAATTTTATTCATTTTCTTACAGTTACAAAAGATTACCTTTGTACAGCAGGACAATGTATATACACATGAGAATGGTATAAATTTGCACTTTTATAACATTTTGACCTACCTCAGTTCTTACAGTCGTGAAGTGTTTAGAACATGACCCATTGTAATAATGACCGGGTGGACATATCTCCCCTGCTACTAAATTAAAATGACTACATTACTTGACGAGAAGAAAATAGAAACATAACATTTTAAACTACCCTCCCACCACCCCTGCTGACTGGCACAAAAGTAAAAGAGGTAAAAAGAAGGAAGGGGACTGGATTGTGGAGGCTGGTTACAGCCTACCAAGTTAGTTTTGTGAACAATTGAATTGAGGGCTGCAAGGAAGCTGTATATAATTTGCACGTTATACTTCGATATCTAGGATTTGGGGAAATGGTGAATACGGGGATCGTGCCTGTATCTATTGCTGTATGTTCCCATGGGGAATAAGTGCTGTGTACTACGTAGGAGTATCAAGATTTTGCATGTGAGGCGAGCTCGTAAATGAGTGGTATAATATCCTTAGGGGTTGAATAGGTCAGCGGATTTAGAAGATTCTAATATGGTATCCCAGCTCATAGCGATAGGCCTCTTTCTCAGTCCCCTACTTTCTTCACTCCGAATAGCTACACTTTCCGCCAATCCCCATTTTTCAACTTCTTCTTTTCAACTATGTATCGTGGGGTCTGATGATGATTTCTATCTCCTTGCAACACTTCCTTTTGCTAGTATAAGAGCTAGGTCTGCAAATTTGACCTGCACTTCTTACCCTTTTCGTCAACGTTATAGTCCTAGTATGCATGTTTCTGATGTTTGTCAACCCATATCTCCCACTACTTCCTCTAGGGCAGCGGTTATCCCTCCCCAGTATCCCCGCACCCCGGCACAAGACCATGTCATATATGTATGAGGTCTGCATCCTATTCAATACATCTGGGGCAAGATGCCGTAACATTAGGATAGATGGAATGTAATTTGTGTGGTGTTAAACATGCCCTTTGGGTTATCATATATTGAATACATTTAAATCTCGTATTTCAGGATACTCATTTTGGATATTCCAGTATTGTTTTCCACTCTTTGTTTTGTAGTGGTCTGTTAATATCCTACTCCCATTTGGTACGTATTGGAGTCAACGGGGATGGTTGGTAAGTGCGTATCCCGCGATAAAACCAGCGGGTGAGATGGCTACCCGTTCCCATAAGGTACATTAGGTGAACTAGTTCATCTGTATTGGGTTCAAATCCTTGGGATGCCCAGTTTTTCTTTATATAGCGTACCAGGCTAGCCTGAGTTAAAAACGATGCTCCCATGACTCCTCGTTCATTTGTGAACTCTGTATGTGGTAGCAGTATGCCCTTCCCAAAGAGGTCCCCTACTGTGTTAACCCCGGCTTGCATCCAGGGTTCTAACTTACGATTGGTTAGAGTTCCTAATTTAGTGGGGATTCCCAATAATGGTATGTTGCGGGCATATGCTGGGGTGTTAATAGTGTATTTTAACGCTTGATTCCAGTATGTGATTGCAGTCTTGAGCAGCGTTTGAGCCAAAGGCGGAATCGTACTGCCGGGGGATAATAATCTGTGTAAGATACCCTGTGCAATCATTTGCTTTGTGTAAGCTTTTTCCTGTAGATTTCGGCCTGTTAACCAATATGAGAGGCACTGCAGTTGTGTTGATAGGCAGTATGCATAGATGTCTGGGGCTCCCATCCCACCAGCATCTGATGGAAGTTGCAATTTCACTAAGCTTGGACTACTGCTACCTGTGCCCCATTTAAACTAATTAGCAATGTATTCAGTGTTGAAAATGGTTTTGGGGGAACACTACTGGCAAGTTCGTAAAAAAATAGAGGAGGCGCGGGAGCATTACCATTTTTGATATTTCCAGTCTCCCCACAACTGAGAGGGGCAGGGACGTCCAAAATGTGATTTGGGCCCTCAGTGAACTTATTGCTTTTTGTAGGTTCCCTTCAATAAGACCTAGTTGGTTCCTGTATATCTGTATCTTCAAATATCTGAAAGTGGTGTGGGCTATTGTTATGTTTCGGTTTCCAAAAGGAATAGTTTGATTTTCCATGTTGTTGCCGAAGGGTGATGCATACGATGTTTCATAATTTATGGCCAAACCCACAATGGATTCAAACTGTGTAAAGAGTTGTGCTACACTGTCCAAGTTATCCTCCAATCTTCTGGTATAAAGTATAATGTCATCTGCATAAAGTGATAGTGCGTGGTGAGTACGATTGAGTGTGATATCCCACCCAATGGACTCTGCACGCAGTCTGTGGGTCAAAGGGACCAGGGCAAGTACAAATATTATAGGTGAGAGGGGGCAGCCCTGTCTTGTGCCCCTCTGTATGTGGTATGGGTGTGATATGTGCGATCTGGTGCATACCCTAGTTGTGGGAAAGTGGTAGAGTATTTGGATCGATCATGTGTATTCTTGGGGGTTCCAAATTACCACAGAGCCGTTAGCATGTAGTCCCCAGCCTAAGGTGTCAAATGCTTGGGTAATATCTAGTGAGATGCACCCCGCCTCCAGCATCTCCGTGGTGCAGGAAAACATATTGCACAGCCTACATATATTTAGTGATGTGTTACGTGCCGGGACGAATCCACACTGATCGATATGTACTACCTTCGATAAAAAGGGTTGCAAACGGTTGCTAAAATTTTACTTAGAATCTTGTATTCTGTGTTCAATAAGGAGAGTGGGCGGTATGCAGTCAGTTTAGTACGGTCTCTTCCAGGTTTGGGCAGTGAGGTTATTAGAGCTTGTGCCATGGAGGGAGGTAAAGTGCCAGTCTCGTATGCTTCCTTATACAATTTCTTAAGTTGGAGGGTCAGTTGTTGCATGTAAGTGGCGTAAAATTCTGCCGACAGGCCGTCTAGTTGTCTAGTCCTGGGGTCTTATGGTTAGGAAGACCTTTGATTGCTGCATATATTTCAGATAATGTAATGGGGTTAGCCAACGTTTTTCGGGCCTCTTCAGTTATTTGGAGTAGTTCAACAGCTTCCAGGAATGAGTGGAGCTCCTGTGGGTCAACTCGTTGTGGGGCGGTGCAAAGCGTTTTGTAGTAGTCGTAGAAGGCCTTATTGATATCTGCTTGTGTGGTTACTCGGGTGCGTTGAGGAGATATTTCTATTATTGGTGTTGGAGGGAGGGGGCATTTCCAAGAATACGCTCCAGTAGTGTGCCTGGTCTAGCCGCTTCCATGTGTACTTTGTGCATATAAAAACAATGATCTATGACGCGCAGTTGGTCTAATAATTCCGCATATTGTATGCAGGCCTCTTGGAGTTCTGGTTTGGTAGCAGGATCTAGGGCTGCCATGGTGTTGAGTGTGCCTAATTTATCATCGACCTTTTTAAGTTCCCTGTTGATCTGTTGGCGGGCTCCTGTAGAGGTATTAATAGGAGTGCCACGTAACACCACCTTGAATGCTTCCCATTCCATCCCCATCGACGATGCCGTGCCAGTGTTTTCAGCAAAGTAATTTGCAATGGTGGAAGCCAGCGCTTCCTTGAACACCACATCTTCCAAGTGGCGAAGATCTAATCTCCATGTGGGCACCCGAGAGTAGATGCGTCCCCACGTAACTGTGATCTCTAGCGCTCTATGATCCAATATTGTTTTACCTACATAGGCAGAAAGGGTGGTTTGTGTTAGAAGTGATGCACTACAAAATATGTGGTCAATCCTGGTGTGAAGATCGTGTGTAGGTGAATAGTAAGAGTACTTCCGCATCCCCTTGTTGTGGCTATGCCATATTTCTCTCAGGGACCACCCTTGTGCCCAAATTTGCAACAAATTAGATTGGCGTGCTGTGTGAGCTCTGATTGGGGCAAGGTATGATCGATTCAGTGCCGTGTCTAGGACCACATTAAAGTCACCTCCTAGCATCCAGGGGAGCTCCATCCAATCTGCCAGTGCAGCACTCACCTGGGCGTAAAAATGTTCTTGGTCCTAATTATGGGCGTATAAACTACCTAGCACTATTGGACTGCCATCTAAGACACCCCGAAGCATGACTTATCTGCCCTCTTTATCTATTCGCCTCTCATGTACTACAAATGGAACTCCGGATCGTATCCACGCTGCCGCTGCCCGAGCAAATGTGGAATAAGTTGTGCTGTGTAGCTGGCGTCTCCATTTTTGTGTGCAGTTTAGTGGCCTCCGATGCGGTTAAATGCGTCTCTTGTAATAGCACTATTTGCGCTCTATGCCTGGTTAGTTGTGCGTGCATTCTATGCCTTTTGTGTGGCGATCTCATTCCCCTTACATTCCAAGTGAAACAATTATAATGTGTTGATTCCAAGTATGACGTTACTGTGGAGCGTTAAGAACCAGTCGATTCTGAATGTAAACTTATCTGGGGCCCGTCAGCATCCCAAGAAAACAACCCAATACTCGGTCCAACTGTGGAGCTATGTTCAACCAAACTTTATAAACAATTCCTATTAACTTTGCATTTCTCAGGCTTGCAACTACAAGAGGTCATGGTTGGTTTGTGATGCATGGGATCCTCAAAAAGTCCCAGTTGATCTTCCATGAAGGGTGTAAGCTCCCGCCCAATCCCTGCCAAATACCAGAGTCCAGGTCTCCAGACCACGAACATCAGCTCCCTAATGAGGGACTGCTTTAGTCCTCCTTTTGCATAGACTTCTTATATTCTCTTGTAACGACCAGCTTATCTCACTCCCTGGCGGGCCATAAGTCGCCCCGCTGGGCCATGTAGCTCATTAGGGCAGTGCGTGTGACTTTCACCACTGTCAGGAGAGGAAGCCAGCTGACACTGTACTGACTGACATATCTGAACAGCAGCCCTGCCTTCTTGAAATGGCTGACGGGGCAACAAAGGTTCACATTTGCCTGACCTTCAGTTGAGCAGTTCATTTGCCGTCTGTGAAGACATCGATCCTAGCCTGGTTCTGTTTAAAGGTCAAACATCAACTAGGAGTAATTCAGAGTTTAGTGTGCACTTTAGACACTAGGAACAGGTACTCGGCTCAGCCCGAGCCGGTCCACTAGATCATGATGCTGCCCAAGTCAGTGGAGGACGCATCTTCTAATTGCCAGCTTTTCCTGCGAATACTGACCAGAATCGGACATTCCTCAACCCTCAAAACCCAGCACTTAAGTCTGACATGCTCATAGTTTGCTTATTTGCTAGCATTCTAGAAAAAAATAATACTTTAGCATGTGTTTCAACAGGTCTGCGAAAATGGGTGTGGGGAGTCTGGGTTTTGCGATGCCCGGTCTAGGTTAGGTCACTGGTTTCGTCTGTATTCGATTTATGTTTAGGGGATTCGCACTACAGATTCGACTTTTAACAGTGTACTACAAGCAAATGTATTAATAGCAACTCAGAAGAACTCTTGGTACAGTGAGATAGCCGAGAATAACGCGCAACTGAAGCAACTTGCTCTTTCCATACGACAAGCCCAACAATGGGAATTTCTTTATAAAGAAACGGTCATTTCATTCAATGATGGTTTTTGACGGGGCATAAAACTGTTTCCAGACTGCAAGATAATACATGGCAGGCTATTTTTTTCCATCAAAAAGAATAAGCATGAACAAAGACTATCGGTTTTTTTGCGGGATTCACATACTCAAACCACTAGCAACAAGTCCATCAAGGCTAAAAACTAATTCATTCTATCAAATAAGTCCTAAACCTCAAAATCATCAAGTAGCCCACAAGATTCAGCAAACAGAGAGGACTTCAAAAAAGGTCTTTCCTGCCAGCTCCAAGAGTATGTCCTTGACAGCGACTTAATATCAAACTGTGCATGATCATGGCCATGTGCCAACGGACATAATGGACAAACTGGGAGGTGGGCATCAATCAGATTTCAGCCCACTCAACAGCACTAAAGCAGCAGCACTAACGGAGTGAAGAACTGGCATGCCACCAGTGTTGGATGCAGCTGCAGGTCCAGTTTACAAGAACACATATCAACTGACACCTAAGCGTGAGCTGTAAATAAGTGCCAGGATAGTGGCCAACCACTCATTACATTGCTGGCCGTGGAAAAGAGCTACTACAGTAAGCATAATCTGCAACTCGTCGTTAACAAAAGGTTTAACAGTCACCTGACATCTTGGACAATCTAGTAATTAGTCTGTGAAAATAAAAAAAACCTTTGCAACTGTTCGACCACCAGCTGGAATTATTGGGCCACTTTCGAAGGGACATTGGGCATATAGCCGTAAAGGGGAGTAAAGTGTGGGGGCTTGAGCAGTGTGTGGGCATTTGTGTGTCTCAGTGCTACATAGGTACGTGCAGTGATTTGACTGTCATAGCCTTCATATTTCGGGGGAATGGCACATCGCTAGGCAATCAGCTGCTCTTGAGTCATTATGGAGGCTCTGAAAATTGGCATAACTTCAGCTGGCACAATTATTTTTATCCGACTAATTTGGAAGAGGACCCCCATCTCATCCACGGTGTTCGCGTATATAATGATAAATTGTCCCAATGTTACGTTGCTGTGTGGCAGTAACAGCATAAGTCAATGTTCTTCCCTATCGGTGCAACCTGCAAGAGGAATGGCATCACCCCATAGGTGAAGCCTGGTCAACAGCGGGCCATTTGTAGCCCACGATATGGCAGGAAGCAATAGGTAGGCACAGACCTAAACCCAATGTAGAATTGCTGTTGCGTGCCTCGGTAAACAGCTGCAAATTTTCTTCCCCCTTGAAGCATAGGTATACGATTTAGAAAGGGGATTCTTTAGGGACTTTACAACACAAAGGCAGCCAGAATTACACTCCTGAAGTGCGAGTGTATCCTATGTTGCTCATCGCCTTAGGTGATTCAAGGCTGTTATTACAGAGCATATGTTTAATTTGCTAGTAAATAACTCGAGGGTGACATGATGTGGCTTAAGTCCTCGTTTGCCTGGAGCGAGCCGTAAATCCTATTTAAAATCTCCATGAATGCTTTCAAGGCTCTAACTCAAGCTTACAAACTGAGGGAAAACAGAAAGAATGGTGGCTCATGGTCATAGACACGAGATTATGTGCATTCAACAGTGAAAGAGTTGCACCAGGAGACAGTACTTAATTTAAACCAGTGTTAATATCGTCTACCAATGCAGATTGTCCAGGCTTATTTTAAAAGACCAAGACTTAAGTTCTGCAATGCACATTCTACAGAGCGATCAACCAAATTAGCTGGCTTAACCTGGTTGCGCTGCTTTAAGGACTATTGTGCATTTTTTTACATGATGGCGGATCATGGTGTTCAATCTATGTGACTATGTTTATGCAGGCAAAGTCGGAAGGCCCACTCTTTCCCCTCATACTCCCAACAATCAGAGCTGTTGCTTCCGACTCCCTATCTATGTCCTAGTGTTGAGTGCGACCAAGAAGACTGGAAGAATATTCACACATGGTGGTCATTGGTCAGCAAAAGGCCTATTGCAGACCAACCGCTTCCTCACACCTCCTTAAACTGCACCATTATTGGCCACATGACGCAGTGCAAAACAAGAAAAACAAAAAATCTTCTAAAACAAGCCCAAATAAAACAGCCAAGTCATGCATCTAAAAAGTACATTTTAGGTTTTGCAAACATTTCATAAGGCAAGATCATCAAATAATCTATGGTCAGCCACAATGCTAAAGTTGGGCAAGACACAGAAGACTCAGGACAGATGTCTGGCTCAACTCAAAGTCCCCTTGGACCCTCGATCCCAAAACATGCAGAGCTTTCAATGGCTTCTGCTCGTCACCCACTCTCTAATTTTATACACAGAGAATTAAAACAAACCAGTCACTTTTGATGTAAAAAAGGAGCAGGACTGAGATATAACAGACAACCTGGGATCAATCACAACCTCCCCACGTAACAGAATGAGCGATCCTAGGCAAATATTTTATATCACTGTGTCTCCATTTTTTTCATTATAACATGAGAGCATCTTCACATATACGCGCGTTCAGGATGCACGCTGTACTATAACCATTAATGTTTGACTTAATCAACTATAATGTTGGTCCCTCAATAATAAGAATTTAGGACTCATGTGGTGCGCACAACAACTGACTTGCCTCTTAGTTAACCAATGAATTGCCATGGGGTGAGAGGTAGCACGAATTAGTCTAGTTTAATGTAAAAAAAAAAAAAAAAATCACTTATTTTTAATAAATGCCTCTCATTATAGAAATACCATTGGATGTACTAAGGTGAAAACTTCTGCATGTTAAAGAAATAAACTTTTTGGAATTCTGAAGAGGCAATCAAATTTGTACATTAGATCTACTGCTTGATTTGCATGCTGAATATTTTCACGTCTTGGCTCGTGCATGGGCTCTTACAGCCAAACCACACCTTTGGCTCAGCACTTTGGTGTTAATTTGTTGGCTCGCCCACCTTGTTAGACCTGTCAGCCTTAGGGTGGGCTTCCCCCAAACCTTTAGCCTAAGTACCTCCAATTTTTGCTGTAATTCGCTTTTGTTGGCCATAGGACTCTGAGCATCTTACCAATATTAACCAGTGCTAAAGTGCTTCTGCTCACTCCCCTAAACATGGTTTGATTGGCATATACCTAATTGACATGTTTCATTTATTTTTAAGTCCCTTGTAGAGTGATATGCCATATACCCAGGGCCTGTAAATTAAATGGGACTGCAGCAGGTATTGTGCCACCCTTTTAAGTAGCACTATAAAACATGTCCCAGGCCTGCCATTGCAGCCTGAATGCAGTTTTAAACTGCTATTTCAATTTGGCATTTAATCTCCTTGCTAAGCCTTAAACACCCCTTTTATTACATAAGTCACCCCTAAGGTAGGCCCAACATAGCCTATAGTGCAGGGCACTGTGCAATTAAAAGGCTGGACCTGTACTTAAGTTTTACATGTCCTGGTGGTGAGAAACTCCTAAATTCGTTTTTCACTACTGTGAGACCTACCCATCCCATAGTTTAACATTAAGGATTCCTTATTAAATTTAATAAGTTGTTACTCCTAATTGGGAGCAGGTCAATATATCATTTTTGGTACCTATGAAATTGTAACAATAAATCCTCTTTAATGGTAAAGTTAGACTTTTCATAACAATTTTGAAAATGTCACTTTAAGAAAGTTGGCATTTTCCTGCCCTTAGCCTTTTGTGCCTGCAGCCAGTCTTGGATCACTTGAGTGGGTGTAGCCCTGTGAATTCCTCCCATATAGTCACACAATAGCGGGATTAGATGTGCATCCATGAGCCATCTTCTGGCAGAATGGAGGGGAGTGGAGCTGAGCAAAGCTAACAACTGAATAGCCTGTCCTCTGCCTTCACACAAAAGGCGTAACTACCCTGCATTGCCACTGTAGCCAGTTTGGTGCCAGGGAAGGGGAGTCCAGAAATTCCATTAACTTCAAAGAACCTTTCCAGAAGCTTCTTCCACCTTCCAGAAGGGCACCAGGGTATACAATTAGGGCCTTCAGACACTCTTCAGTGTAATACAGCACCTGCAGAAGGACTCAAAGGAATGCCTGCTGTTGTGACCTGCTGTGCACTCGGACAGACTGCTGCTGTACCTGGAAGCACTGCTTTGCTGTCTGGAGCCTGCCATGAACCCTCAGAGGCCAGCCCTGCTGTTGAGCCCTATAACTTCACTTACACCCAGGACTATCAGAAGTGACTCCAAGGGCTAGTTTGCGGGCCTCCTGTTTGGAGGCACAGGGACATAAAAGGCACCCACCATCTTGAACCAGCGCCTGGCCCCAGCCTGAGTGAGTCCTAAACCCCCAAGGGGCGTGCCAACAGTCCAGGACTCTTTGTTGTTGTGCTAAAAGTGCCCAAATGGTGAAATTGCAAAACTGAGGACTTAAAAAAGGAGGAGACCAGGACCAACCAGGACCAACCTGCTTGCCTATATGCCGGAGGTGCATTATTGGTAGGATTGCCTTTGCGTTTTCTCCTGCTACGTCCTGCTATGCATCAGCACATCCTTTTCGGGACTCCTTCGACAAAGGGGTATCCCACTTCGTGGAACCGTCTTCAGCTACAGCCTTCTGCCTCGTCTCACTGGAGAATTTCAACTTTCCCTTCGAAGACCAAGTCCGAACGTACAAATCTTCACCGCAGCTTCTACCCAAGGCTATCTGACAATAAAGTTCCCTCCTTGGATAACTCCTACAGCCTTACCCTGCTGAACTTTACCTTCTCTGACACCTTTTCTCAGAATTTCTTCTAAGTTTGAATGTAAGCACTGACTGGGCCCAATCCACTTCTTGTAACCTAATCACACTATCGCGGTTGGCCATATTTTTAGACTTTGATCCGATCTAGCTTGACTAGATTTTCACAGTTGGCGCCTTTACTTTTAGGTGCTAGTTTTCACCAAAAACTTAAAAAATTCATAACTCTGGTTCTATGTATTTTTTTGTTGTCAAATAATGCATTACAATATTTCCTCTATTTTCTAAATTGGTTTGGGATATTTTTTGTGCTGTCACGTTATTACGCTTTGTGTGCTGCATAAATACTTTATACATTGCCTCTACCTTGAGCCAGACTGCTTTTTATGGCAAGCTACCAGGGTTAAGCGCAGGTTAATTTAGTGACTTTTTGCAGTTCACCCTGCAAGGGATTGTGGCTGTTGCTTCACCAGCGCTCACACCCCAGTCCACCAACAACCCAATTTCTAACACACCTCTACACAATACATTGCTGAATTATTCCACTACTTTATATGAACAGTGGTTCCCTCACAAGAAGAATAAGATGAAAGAATCAATATAGAGATACAATGAGATCTATATTATGTTGGGAGACTCCTGGGGGGCAAGATGGCAGCTGACTGATGGCCGGGGAGAGAGCTGCCGCTGTGCCCTGCTCCTATCTTTGAGAATCTCCCGCTTTTGAGGACTAAAGGAATTGCAAATAAAAAATAAAACAATGCATAGATTTCGATAAGTATTGGAATGCAAAGAACTGATTCCCTTTACATGGTGGGTCGCAGCATCTCAACCTGGTGGAAAAGGCTGTGGTGGCTGGAAAACGTGTCACCTCCTTTCTCAGAGGCACCACAGAATTAGCGGTCCGCACCCGTGGGAGACTACTGCAAGCCGCGGACATGGCACCCAAAGTAAACAGAGCGTCACAGGATGTTGCGAAAAATCCTGGAGTGACAGCGATGACCCAGGGTGTCTGGCGTGGCAATGTAACTGGGAGAGCGGAGGAGGCCGACCAGAGGCCCGCCAAGGAGCGGGTTCCAGACAGACGCTTTAGCCGCCGAGTCATCCCTGGAGATCGTGGTGAACAACACTTATCACAGACGCATTTTCTAATGGCGCGGCGACGACCGAAGAATCCCTGCCTCGGTCTCTGCCTTAGCCTCTGCCGGTGGAGCCGGAAGGGAGAAGGCTGGAACTGACTCCTC
This sequence comes from Triturus cristatus, assembly GCF_964204655.1. NCBI lineage: Eukaryota > Metazoa > Chordata > Amphibia > Caudata > Salamandridae > Triturus > Triturus cristatus. Next base: position 209,569,108 of record NC_140594.1, on the reverse strand, counting down.
CAGCTTCGACCCTGCAGCCGCAGCCTGTCTTGCTTTCGCCTCTCAGATAATACACAATCTTCCACATGGTAGCTCAAACCCACAAGGCGAAGCAGGAGACACAACACAAAACAAACAACACCTTTAGAAAAGGGTTTTATTTTACAAAATGCAAGGACTCTCTCTTTTAGAATAAGGCTCAGGTTTTTATTTTACACAATGCTCTCTAACAGAAAGGCTTTCCCAGATGCCAAATGCACAACGTTCAAATACACAAAGAGATATATATATATGTTTATATGCAAGCAATAATAACACACTTGGTAAATATAACAGCTAAATGCATGAACAAGACTGATGGATAAACAAGCAGCAAATAATATGAAATAACATTCAAGAAAATATAATATGCTGGACGTCCTGCAAGAGATCATAAAGATATATATACATCAAATGATTAATTTGGATGTGCACCTCAACTCACTCACACATCACAAAGAAAACACCTCAAATAATCAAAGCTACTGGTTAAACATCACAATGGCAATGATCAAAGCTCAAGCACCTCAAATTTAGGTATCTAGCAGCTAAGAACTGGAATGAACTACACATGTCCCTCCGGAAGGAACCTTTAGAGAAGATCTTCCGTAAGAAGCTGAAAACAATAGATACATAACTACCTATGAACTGCAGAGCAATAACTTTTCTGAAAATTATCAGTGGTAATCAACAGCGCAGGGACACATCAGCTGGTGTAACCAGGCGCTCTATAAATCTAAATAAACTAAACTAAACAAATGATCAGAGCCACTGGCCAAACATCACAATGGCAATAATCAAAGCTCAAGCACCTCAAATGACCACAGCCACTGGAACCATGCATCACAATGGCACTAGTCAAAACTCAATACTTCACCTGGTTCAAACACTGCATCTTAGCCCACTCCTAACTGGGGGCAGTCCATCTCAGATAAGGCAAGACCAGGCGCGAAATGATCCCAAAACAGCCATACATTTTTCACACACCCTGATTTCTGCTACACCACGGTGGAAAGGCGATGGAGATTACATCAATTAATTTCTCCATTCCAGGCACTCGGCGCCGAAGCCTATCTGCTGAGCCCTGCGCGCCTTAAAGTTGTATGCAGAGGAAAAGTCAGGGTGTTGATGTCAAAAATCAAGGCTCAAGATTACCTGAAGGAACTACAGGAGACAAGAGAACTCTGGGCTACAGGGGCAGCAGGAAGACATAGTGTGACGCTCAGCCAACACTCGGACCCTGGGTGATGGGGCCGATATGCATGTATTGATCGAACAAAAAGTGGAATGAGGGAAGGGTGAAATAATCACTGGTAGAAACAGAAAATAACAGAAAGCACTGGATGTTTTTTCCCCTAATCATCACACTTTATTTTCTTTGTTTTCACAAGTCGAGTTAAGATGGGCAATCTATACGGGCCAGGCGGTAGGGTACGGTGCACCACGTGCAGCCATACAAGTGACATCACATGGGTTATGCTATGACCTATTTGCTCAAATTGGGGGGGGGTGGGGGGATGGGCAGTGTGGGGGAGCAGGAGGAGGGAGGGCATGGGGGTGGTACGGGAAGAGGAGGGGGGAGGAAAACAGGTGTGGAAAAGTGGCTCATGAGGTTCATGAAAGAAATAGGGGACATAAGCTACATGCAAACAGCACAGATTTGAAACAGGTAGAGTTAAGGACAGTTCAGGGCAACACAAATTCAGGGAATTGGTTTCCGGATATCCGATGTTGAAAATTCAAATAGCATCAATTAATGTATGTGGTTGGAACGACCAAAACAAAAGGCAAATAAAAAGCAATAGAACTGAAAAGGCTAGGGGTAGATATCTTGTGTTTACTGGAGACACATATTGAGGGCTCTAGGGGTAAACTAATGGAGCAGCTTGGGTAGAACTCGGTTGCGAATTTGTTCGCAGGGGGCCAGGACCAGAGGGGTCGCTATTCATCTCGCAGGAGAGATGTAAAATGGAAGAACTGCCAGGCCGACAAACTTGGACGGTGGGTGTTGACAGAAGGTTGCTGCCGTGAATATAGTTTCACCCTCTGTTCCGTCTACGGGTGACGATCCGAAGGTCTTGGAGGAGGTGAACTCAGAGCTGACTTCACGAGAAAAACCAGTCATACTATGTGGTGACTTAAACATTAATGGCTTGGGCATTAGATGGGAGGGGGGCATCAGCAAATACTCAGGCTGTAAAAACAAGGTGTGTAGGGCTTTGGTATAGCCGATTCAAGATAATGGACTGGTCGATATCTGGGCACAGACTAAAGCTCCGGATCCTGGGAGCACGTATTATTTCGCGCCGCATATAATGGTAGCACGATTAGATTATTTTTTTACCTCATCTCACTTAGCCTCAGATAGTGCCAATGAAAAGTACCCTAGAGTGTTCTCAGATCACAACCCTCTAGTATTAACTGTTAATCTCAAGGGGGCGGAGAGGAAAGACTCAGTCTGGACATTTGAGATAGGTTTACTAAAAGACCCAGACTACATTGCACAAATGAATACTTGGATTGAGGGTTTTTTGAAAATAAATAGGGACAGTGCTAGTAGCGGGGTGGTCTGGGACGCATTCAAAGCCGGGGTCAGAGGTTAGACACTTAGCTATAGCTCTTGAAGGAGAAAAAAAGAAACCGAACGAGCTAATACATCATATTAGGCAATGGCTGTTCTAGAAGAGGAATTGATAAGGGCAATAGCACATGGGGCATCACTAGAGGGTTGGATACATAAAATCGCAGTGACTAAAGCTGAAATTGGGGAAATCTCATGAACCAAGGCAGCTGAGAACTATCTTGCATGGCGCAAGGGGTGTTATGAACTTAGTGAGCAAGTAGGGCATATGCTGGCCGTTCGGATAAGGCATAGTAGGGTGATGGGGAAGACAGTTGAGATACAGGACAAAGATGGGAATTTGGTCAAAGAACCTACAGGCATACAAGAAGAATTTTATAAATATTATAGCGAACTATACCGGGGTAACTCGAGCCGTCCCGTCACACTGTTGGTGAATATCTGAAACATCCAAATAGAGCAATTTGCCACTAACAATATAGACCTTATGGAGATGAATTTGTCAGGGTAAGAAATACACAGGGCCCTGATGAAATCTCCCTTCGGGCAAGGCGGTGGGGCCGGATCGGATCCCCTTGGAATTTTATAAAATCTTTCACCATCTATGAAAACGGGACATGTTAGAAACGTTCAAACAGGCACAAGGGGGGAACTCAATACCCGAGTCTTGTGCTCAGGCGGTAATAGTAGTCTTCTTAAAAAAAAAAAAAGGCAAACCCCTGCGAGAACCAGGATCATACAGACCTATCACTCTAATGTACAGTGAGTCCAAAATCTTCTCGAAAGTATTTGCTACTCAATTAAGCTCCATCATAAGTAAGGTAATCCACTCACAACAGCATGGGTTTATACCTGGAAGGGGAACCAATAAACATGTCCGTAGGGCAATAACACTCTTTGACGCAGCAGCTGTCTCAGGAGACCCTATGGCACGAATTCTTCTTGACGCTGAGGAAGCTTTTGACAGGGTCTCCTGGGACTACCTGTGGGGTACCCTTCCATGGTATGGGCTAAGAGAAGGATTTATTAAGGCAATTATGGGCCTTTACAAGACCCCAGAGGCCCGCGTTAGAGTAAATGGGAAGTAGACAGATCCAATAGAGGGGTGTCCCTGCTCCCCCTACTCATTGCCATATACATCGACCCCCTGATACGAAGAATTGAAGGAAACTGTACAATTAAACCAATGAGATTTCAGGAGCTGGAGACAAAAATCCTTGTGTAAGCGGACCCTCAAACTGCAGTCACCGAAATAGGTAACAAAGCAGCAGAATTTGCGCTAATCTCATGGTATAGGCTTAACTAGCAGAAAACCCAAATAGTCGTCAGTAGGGTGTCCGCTTTTGCGGATACACGAGTCACAAATATGGCTACATATCTAGGGATAAATATTACATCTGAACTTGAGCAATTAGTGGAGGTTAACATTGCTCCAATAATAAGGAAAGGTAAAAATGACTTTGACAGGTGGCATAATCTTCACCTCTCTATTGTAGGTAGATGCAACATAATAAAGATGCTGTTTCTCCCCAAGATACTATATCTCTTCAGAACTATCCCCCTGGAGTTTGGGAAGTCCTGGTTCAAAGAAATGGAAAATATGCTCAACGGGTTCATCTGGTTGCACGGTAAGACTAGAAGGGCACTCTAACTCATGACATTAGCAAGGGAGAAGGGACGATGTGGGGTCCCCGATTTAAGATTATACTATTGGGCTGCCACTCTCCAAAATATGCGTGTATTGTTGGGAGGGAAAACAGAAGAGCAGAGGAACCAAACCGGGTCAGTGGATGTGTACGAACTACTAATAGGGTAGGCCGCACAGGCTTGCTTCCTGAACTATAGTGAGCCAAGTTGCTATAAAAAAGTTAGATTTAAAACTCTGCACGCAGCTTTGAAGATCTGGGTATCCCTTAAAACAAAAGTCGGGCTAGGCCGGCTGAATTTTTGTACACAACTCTTTAAAAATCCAACTATGCCAGAGGAATCCGCTCGATAGGAGATCTTCTAGATACATCGGGTATACTAGCATTTAGTGATATCCAAACAGATTTGGGATACATACTAGGGACTTTTTTAAATATTAGCAAGTCCAGAGTTATTTGACCCAAAAGAAAGGGGTAATAGGTTTCAACAATAATGGAGTTGTGGATATGGTCCGCTCTGAAAAAGGGTGGACAATTAGTCAGATTTACTCAAAGCTGGTTGCGCTTATCCAGGATGACGTTGAGAAACATGGATCTAAATGGGAACAGAAGCTGGGCACAGAACACAATATATTTTTAGAGTCGCTGGAAATAGGAAGGACGGTGCTCCGGTCGGCAGGATTACAGGTGCAACACGACAAAACACTGTTCTCATTATAATATACCCCGGCTAGAATTGCTCAGTGGGGTAGACTGGATGGAATCAACATGCCCTCGCTGCAGCAGTACTGAAGCCGACCTGATACATATGTTTGCGACATGACCCGCTCTAGGTACTTTGTTAGGTGAAATCAAAACGTTTATGAATTTATAGCTGAAAATAAAAATGAATCTAACAGCCCAACTTATACTGCTGGGAATTAGCAATAATGATGCGCCAGAGAACTATCGTCCCTTTCTTTTCATGGCCATGGCAGTTGCTAGAATATGCATTGCCTTAGCTTGGTGGGTCCTCTGGCACCCGGATTTCAGCAATGGTTAGGTAGACTACTAGCCACTTATAACCTAGGAAAAGGGGTATATGAAAAAAAGGGCCCAAAAGCAAGAAGAAAACGAGAAAACATATGGGCCCCTCTAAAAAGATGGAAGGAGTTTAATTAAATGTATCAGATTGTAAGGAAGATAACCGTCTCTTTATTTTTCCTATCTTTAAATGTTTTTTCTTTATAATAATGATGAAGTTTCTATTTTGCACCCAGTTTAATTGTAGCTCTTATGATATAGTTGTTTTTTTTCATATGTTGCTGTTTAACATTTACTCTCATGAAGTTCTCATGTACTTAAAGTATTGGTGATAATATAATTATAAAAAAATAAATAAAAAAAACGAGATCTATATTATGTTGTCCATCTGGACAAAAGTACTTTATATATTTGCGAAAAAGACAAAAACAATGAAGTGGAAACACAAACTCTGACAATTAAAAAGAAAAAAAGAGGCTCAGGCATTTCTTAGCACTTGAAGAAGGATCAATAAAATGTCAAGCACATATGAGAACAAACACCATAGCACAATGCAATAATTCATTTGAAAGTGTCAGTTGTCATAGAGTTAACAATGTTTCGATCCCATACAAACAGAGTACCGGGATCATCATCAGGATATAGACATGTATGCCTGAGACTAAAGCCGCTTGCAGCAATGAGTATAGTCCCACAGGGGACTAGGAAGAAATAAGAAGGCAAGCGTGTGCCAACTTCAGTTCACTCTGAATGACGGACTTCTGTCCTTTCACAATGAACACATAGTCCAATTCAATGCATGGACTGCTGTGGAAATGTGTGTGCTTTATTTTTTTTCTCCATTTAGAAAAAAAATATTGGTGAGTGACCAGCAGCTCTCATCAATGTCCTATAAAAACCTTCCCAAAACAAAACAAGCACTGACAAATGCAAAAAGCTTTCAGCCAAAGCCAGGCAGATTGGCTTTGCCAATGCTTCCTTTCCATGGCATCTCAGCTCTTTTTCCTCACCTTAGCTGGTGGGGTGTAAGGGTTTGTATAGGTCTCAAACGTTTAGGAATTATAGATCGGTGGACAGATTCTAAACAGAAGGTTATGATGCAGCCTAGGTAGTGGAGTTAAGGGGATTGAGAATTGGGAGATGATTCTAATTATAAAAGGTGCAAAGAGACTGAAAGAGGCATAAGATGGACAGGCTGTGTGAACACATAAGAGTTCCACCTGTAACATAAAATAGAAAGTAAGAGGGAAGAGCAGGTCAGAGAAACAGCACATGGAGAGAACGAACTGTAAACAAGAAGAAAAGGAATGTCTGGTTCTTGGCTAGCAAACTCACTTGTTATGAAGAAGCAAGATTCCAGGACTGTAGTCAAGTGTGGACAAAGGAGATCAGGGTTACCGTAAGATGATCGTTCGAGGTCCAGAATGAATGTGTGCATTACTTTTGATACTGCTCTTTCTGGTACAGACTATCAAGCTGCAAATTTGTCACCTTTGGATATTCTGGAAACTTTTCAGTAGTATCTCGTCTCACCTGTAAGTGGCACCGTGTGGCTGATGTAGTTACGCTCTGGAAATGACATGCGAGGCCAATAAAGACACCACTGCTGCACAATTTCAGTAGCTTTCGAGGCTGTCAGTGCCCCCAGACACAGAACCTCAATAGCAAATTAGTTGTGATTAGATTTCTAAACTTGGTATCTTGTTAATGGGTAGATTCCAATCACAGAACGGGGAGGATGGGAGGATCCATGAGGCATCTGGGGGTTAAATTGAGTCTGTACCAAAAAGAGCTTTATCAAAGGTAAGTAACTTGTTCGTCTGATAGAGACTTTTAGCCACAGATTCCTCACCTTTTGAACAGACACCAAAGCAATACCTATTTGGAGAAAGGTCTGTGATTGGACTCAAACCAAGAAGTACTGCATGACTAGGCAGGCAAAATGCCCCTCTGGGTGCCCACGCTGGTGCCTGGCAAATGTCAAGGACAGGGGCTCCTTGTGCCAATGCAATGGTAGAAGCTTTGGCTATGGTAGAATCAGCATGCAGGCCTGCCAAAGATTGCTTTTTGGCCAATGCGTAGCAGATCTTATTGCAGAACACGATCTAATGCAAGATGGGTCTCTTCCACACAGTCTTGTCTTTTTTCACTCCAGTGAACCCTATAAGCAGCCGATTGTCCACACTGTATTGTCAGGTACAATAAATGTAGAAGCTCTTTTAGGGGCCAAAGCGTAGAGTCTCTACAAGTTTTTGAAGGGGTGGGGCTAGCACAGAACGCTGGCAAGGTGATGGTTCTGACTGACATGGACCATCGGAGGATCAAAGTGGCCAAAAAGGAGACTCCCTTACCTTGAAGTAAGTGTGACAACAGGATGGGGTTCCCACTCTGTCCCAGAGCTAGAATCATCATTGATGAAACTCAGGTACACAAACGGTGTGTCTAAAAAAAGGGCAATTAAAGACCCCTACAAGTTCCCTACCATATAGTGACAAAGCTAGAAGGGTACGTATGTAAAACCTTTCTTAGGGATCCATATCCTGATGAATGTCATCGACTCCTAAAACCGGCGACCTACGGCAGAAACATGTTGATACGGCAGATAGAGTAATGGTGTTGTTGCATGCGCATATACCCTCATTTGGAACTTTTTTAACCCTTCCAAGTGAGATCCATAATAGCAACAGAGGATACCCACTTAGACAGTTTTAATATTTTTTCTCTGCGTGAGGTATACCTACTTTCTTATCTATAATCATTTTTTTCTCAGCGCTCCTCCCTGGATGTTGGCCTATACCAGGGAGTCACAGCAGCCCTATGATGAAGCATGCCACTCACTGAGTAGGTGAGGGCAGTATTTGCACCCTTTTGGGATTCCCAAATTGAGTCATACATTTTCAGCTCTTACTTCTCTCTTTTGTGTAGGTGAAGAATGGTTTCTCTACATTTTTCATTGAAAACAATATGTTATTTTTCACCAGGAGGGGACCGGCTGGCCCATGTCCTAGAGGGTAATATAGACAGAAAAACTGTTCGAGTTATTACCTTTACTTACAAGTCTTTCTCCAGCAGTGAGTAGCATAGTTTGTGGGAGAACGAGGGAAGACTCAATCTCTCTTCCCTTTTTTCTGTGGATTAAGTGACATGGAATGGTGTCATAGCTTTAGGTAAGAAACATGCAAGTGTTCACAAAACCGGGGTCTGGGAACAAGGTCGTGTACAGCTGGTTGACATTGAGAGCCTGAAGTTCACTCACACGCCATGCCGCTGTTATGAACTACACTGTCTTAGGGGTGAGCAGTTGTGAGCAGTTGCAAAGGACAGCCATGAAGTGGCTCAAAGTGAGTACACATTATATATATGGGGAAAGGAGTTGACCTCGAATCTGGGAAACCAGGTTTGAGTCTCCGCAATGATGCTTAACATCCTGTGATTCTGGGAAAATCAATTAATCTCACCGTGCCTAACAAAAATGAATGTGTCCTCATGCAACGCAACTGGTGTTACGTAAAGCGCTCTGATACCGTCAGGTCAAGTTTGCCCTATATAAAACTCCGTAGAAAATAAAATATATATAAGAGAGAAAGAGAGAGAAAGAGAGAGAGAGAGAAAGAGAGAGAAAGAGAGAGAAAGAGAGAGAAAGAGAGAGAAATAGAGAAAGAGAGAAAGAGAGAAAGAGAGAAAGAGAGAGAAAGAGAGAGAAAGAGAGAAAGAGAGAAAGAGAGAAAGAGAGAAAGAGAGAAAGAGAGAAAGAGAGAAAGAGAGAAAGAGAGAAAGAGAGAAAGAGAGAAAGAGAGAGAGAGAAAGAGAGAGAGAGAGAGAGAGAGAGAGAGAGAGAGAGAGAAAGAGAGAGAGAAAGAGAGCGAGAGAAAGAGAGCGAGAGAGCGTGAGAGAGAGCGCGAGCGAGAGCGAGAGACACAGACACTTACACACATATATATACAGACTATATAGGTGGCAGCACTACAAAAACACTGGAATTCGGGACTCTCTGGACCGGAGTCCGCTGCCGGCTGTCAGTATGTGGTCATGGCGGCGGGCACAATCCAGGCCATTACGTGCCTATATCGGAGAATGGCGACGGAACATCTAGCCCCTTTGAGTGCACTGAAGGTTAAATGGGAACGGGACGTCGGGAAGCCCATTCCGGACTTGACATGGCCCACATTGCAGAGACGGGCCTGGAAGAGCACGCGTAACGCCAGGTTTCAATTGGTGCAATACTTCATCTTGCATAGGGCATATCTGACGCCAGCTAAACTATTTCAATATTTTGGGGGTCCCACTCCGCAGTGCCCTCGCTGTGGGGAGGAGGGAGCTGACTTTAAGCACATGTTCTGGTCCTGTGGCGTTCTGAGCTGCTACTGGGGAGAGGTCATTGATTGCTTGACCCAGGTGACGGGGCGGGAACTGGGGGTGGAAATGGGAGTTTGTTTGCTGCTATGGTTTCCCCACACACCGCGCACGAAAATCACTAGCAAGTTTTGCGACATAGGGCTGGTAATGGCTAAAAGAGAAATTACCCTGCACTGGAAAACGAGAACTGGTCCCAGCTTTGCGAGGTGGAGAGCTGCCTTTACAAAATGGGCGGGTAGCGAGAGTACGCTTCGGTTGCAGTTAGCGCTGCGGAGCAACGATGACAAGGCGTTAGCCGGGGCACATGCATGGGAGGCACTAGTGGCTGACCTCCGGGGGTGGGGCACAGATGCGGAGGAGGGTGCTGAAGCGCTGGAGCCACAGGCAGCGGCGTAGCGGCGGAGAGGCAGCTGATGGACCACGCTTGAGGGTGGGGGGGGCTTCCTTCTCCGCTCTGCTTGGCACCTGACCGTGGGGGTGGGGAATGGCCCACGGCCGCGCCAACGGCTAACTACGCGATCGACTTATCCCGATACCTGTGACTCTGGTACACTGACATGTGGGTGGGGGGAGGGATTGTCTGCATTGGGGAATGTTGGGGACAGTGCGCTGATAGTTGAAAGGGGTCTCTACTGTATTATGCACTGGTGTTTATTACTGGAAGAAGACCGCGGATATGTTGTTCACTACATTTGGCAATTGTACCTGTGTTATATAATAAAAATTGGTTTTTGCAAAAAAAAAACATATACAGACTATATAGAATCAAATGATGTAACCCTTACAAAAATAGCATAACAGATCATTTAAACAAAGGAGGCTGGTCCGGCAACCATAAAAAGGCCGACAGACCTGTAAGATATAATTTAATAGTGCCCATGGCAAAGCCTTGCAGCGCTAGGGAAAAAACAAACAATGAAACATCAGATAACATTGTATGAAGTGGGTCGGGTACCTCACCAAACCACAAATTTGTCCCAACCACATGTGTATACAGTTTATGTTGAGGGACGCCTGGCTGCCAAGAGGACAACAACTACCTCCAGAGGAAGGTCAGAGGTATTTAGCGGATGCTGTTCAGTCTCCACGCATTAAGGTGGAGATTTTAAAGGCCTGGGTGCAGAATCCTGCCCTGTTGTTGCAACAGCAGATCCTCCTGAAGAAGCGGCCTGATTGGAGGACAAATGGTCATGCATAGGAGTTCTGGATGCCTTACTCTCCATGCCCAATCCACTAGGATGACTAGGGCCTGATTGGTCCTTCTTCTTGAGAACTCGGGGCAGGAGTAATATCAAGAGGAATGCATACAGGAGTCCAGAGTGCTACATAGGGCAGAAAACGTCTCAGAGTGAGAGATGCCTTGGAAATGCCAACATGCAGAAATGCCAACATAGCGTGATCTATTCGCCACTGCTGAGAGCACGCAAAGGCTTTCCCTATTCGTGTAATAGACCTTGCACCACCTCCAGGTGTAACTGCCACCTGTGAACTGCTATGCTTCAACAGTGAGCTTATGCGCGCTAGCATTCAACAATCCCAAAAGGTGGTTTGCCACCAGGAAAATTCCTTGGCGGTGCAGCCACTTCCAGAGACACCAGGTCTTCTGGCACAGGGTCCATGACTCCACCCCACCCTCTTTGTTGCAGCACCACACAGCGGTGGTGTTGTCCGTGAGTACCTGAACCAGCCTTCCCTTGATGGATGAAAAAAAGGCTTCAATGCCAAGCAGATGGCCCGCTCCAAAGGTTGAAATCAAGTTGGGACCCACTGTAGAACAATGCCTCGGATCTCTACCTCTTTCAGATGGCCGCCCCAGTCTTTCGTTTCCAGGTTTCGTAGCTGACCCAATCGCAGTCCACAAACAGCACTGTAGAACTTTTGCAGACTCCTTCAAAATCTGGTCGTGGTTGGAGAGGTCCCCTCGATGTTGCGTCCACTTGTACTTCAGATCCCACTGTGGGCCGCCATATGTTCCCTGGCGTACTTGACCTTCAGGATGCCCGAGGCCATCAGTCCCAGCAACCACAGATTCAACCTCATTGAAATCCAGAACCAAGGCTGAAAGATTGGGAACAAATCCTGAATGCCCTGGACTCTCTTTTCCTGGAAAAAAAGCCAGAACCCGAACAGTGTCCAGAACGCCTCGGATGAAAGGAAACAGATAAGGTGTCAGGTGTGACTTCGGCATGTTGACAGTGAATCCCATAGAGGACAGGTGGTTTGCCAAAGTCTGAAGGTGGTTGATGACTGCTGGCAGCCAGGGAGCCTTTAACAACTAGTCATCGAGGTAGGGGAAAATTAGGACCCTTAATCTCTGAAGGTGAGTTGCTACCACCGCTATCACTTTTATGAACACCCAAAGGGTGCAATTCAAACCACAGGGAACTGATAATGCTCTTGAATCATCCAGAACTGTAAAACTGGCAGAACGGGAATATTGAAGTAAGCCTCCTGTAGGTCCAACACCACTATCTAGTCTCCAGGATCCATTGCAGACAACACTTGGGTCAGAGTGTGTAGGAAGCTGGCTTTGTAAATACTATACCAAAGTAAGGTATAGTGTGCAGAGTCCAGTAGATCCCCAGAGGCTTACGTAGATAATACTAAAAGCTCTATTTGTGGTAGTGTGGTCAAGCATTTAGGCTCAGAGGGCTGTGTTAAGCATTTATTGTACACTCAGCCAAGAAATGATTGCGCGCGCACACAAAGACTGAATCCAGAGCAATTGCTTTCTATAGAAAATTATTACTTTGTTATGTTATTCTTAGAACCAAGAGGAACTCAGTTGCAGGTAAGTAACAGTTTAAAAGTAGCAATATTTTTCAAACGCAGTTTGGAATGGTTTTGCAAGGCAGTAAACAATGCTTCACAGTAACAGAAATACATTCGTGCTATTAGTTTAAAACAGTAGACCTTTGCAACAGCAATAGACTTGTGTATGCAATAGGCTGAGAATGCAATGCAATCCTATGGAGGAAAACAGAGTTATGCATTCGAGGTAATTACTCGACTTACAATTCGAGTCTTCAGGGAATTACACTAACACTGGGTAAGGGTCAGTTCAAGGTAGGTACTGGGCCACCAATGGCAGTGGGGAGGCCGGGTGCAGAGGTCACTGGGCCCAATATTAGTCAAGGGAGACTGGGGGTACCTCAAAGAGGCTCGGTTTGCAGGTAGGTACCTGTGGTTTCAGGGCACAGGTCCCGGGTGTTAAGCTCAGCATAGGGGGGGCCACAAGGCAGCACTAAAGCAAATCAACAAGCGGCACAGGGGCGGCCAGGTACAGAGTGCAAAGTCAGTATCGGGCGCCCAATGTGTTTCAATGGGGGATCTCGGTCACACAAAGAGGCTGCAGGCTCAGGCCAGGAGGCTGGATGAAAGGGAACACCGGCTGGGCAGGTTAAAGTTGAGGAGTTGAGAGACAACCGGGCACCGTCAGTTAGGCTCCCCTAGGTCGCGGGGTGGAGGATGCAGGGGTGCCTTTTGGTGTCGGGTTTACGTTACCAGAGCCGGTTGCAGTGACCCTTCGAGTTGAGGCTGCAGGCAACTTTGTGGGGTCCAGGAGAGGTCAGCCACTGATTGAGACAAGGTCAGGATTGCTGGTAAGACTTCACAGGACAGGTGAGCCACTCTAACTTGGGCCGTGGGCATCTGGTGCAGAGTGGGCAGGGGTCACGGATCTGCCTGGATCCAGAATCCTAGAAGATGGAGTTTTTCTGGACTGGGCCGCTGTCCTCAGGACGTCTGGTCTTGGCTGAATAGTGGCAGTCTTCCTGGGTTCATGGAAGTGGCTGGCCACGGGACAGGCGTCGTCTTCTTCGCAGGGTCTTTGAGCAGGAAAGAGGCCGATAGGACTGGGGCCAAAACAGTAATCGTCTTCCAGGCTCGGCTGCACAGCGTCTTGTTCGTCCCTTTCATCTTGGGTCACAGGAATCTGAGGATCAAGGTTCAGGGGTGCCCCTAAATACTGAATTTAGGGGTGTTATAGATACTGGCAGATGGTAGCCACCAGGCTACTTGCATTTAGGGTGACTACACCCTTGGAATGTCCCCTCCCATTAGGGAGGAGGTATCCCCCCCAACATGATAGGGTCAAATCCTTCCATTCAAGAAGGAGGCTTTTTAAAGGAGGGGGTCACTTTGGTTCAGGGCACCTTAGGGGTGGTCCTGGCAGAGAGGGGGCACACCTCTACTGACTACGAATTTATCCACTGACCTTTCAGCCAAAAGTGGGGCTTGGTCAGGGGGGAGAACATCTCTACTAGCTGGAGAAGCTCTGGCTAGCATATCGACGGGCAGGTGGCCTTGAGGCTCACCACCCTGAATGCTGTTCCTGCTTGAGGGTAGATATGAAGCACCTCCACCACAAGAAGCCTTTGGTCTTGACCCACAAGGGCTCCCACCTCAGTGGGTCGGAAACAGGTCTGTGTGAGGCAGGCTGGTGCAGACCAGTCAGCTGGACAGGAGGGAGTTGGTCGTTTTTCAGGGGGCATCTTTACAATGCCCTCTGAGTGCATTTTGTAATAAGACCAACACTGGCATCAGTGTGGGTTCATTATGCTGAGGAATTTGATACCAAAATCCTAAGCATTCTGTAAAGCCATAATGGCGAGGTGGAGTTTGTAATGGCAAACTCTCAGCCGATGTACTCAATATGGCTCCCCTGCACTTACACTGTCTGTGGATGGCACTTTAGGGGCACACTGCTCATGCAGCTGTGCCCTCACCTGTTGTATATGTAGTGCACCCTGCCTTAGGTGCTGTAAGGGCCTGCTAGATAGGTGACTTACCTATGCCACAGACTGTGGTTGGTGAGCATGGTACACAGGGATATGTCAAAAAAGTGGGGTGACAGAGTGCACACCAGTTTCTTCGACTTTTCGTCCAATGATTTGTTCAACATTTGATCTGTTTGCGTGAAAGTCCGGTAATGTGGTCTGCCCAAACAAGTGCTTGTGAAACACTTGAAGAAATGAGGCGAGGTGACGCCCCAATACCGGACGCCCAGCGTTGCTCCATGCATAAAAAAGATGCCACAATTAATCCAGTTTCTCAAAAAAAAAATCCAATTAAATCCACATCTTTTCAAGATTCATTGCTTGTTCTCCAATCAAATGAGAGGCACTTATTAACTATGATCTAAATGCTATCGAAATGCCCATCCAGGCCTTATTCTGGAGCACGAAGTGTGCATAAGTAATCCTCAAAGGTTAATCTGTATCACCCAATGCATTTCGGGCTGGTCCTGGCCCTTCGTCAGGGGTTCTCTACAAATTCAAATAAGCCACTGGGATATGTACAGGGAATATGAATAATGAGGTTTTGATATGAGTCAGTGGAAGAATAAGACCGGGTGCAAACATCAGAATGGGATTAATTTGATAGCTTTCGCAGTGCACTTTGAGCTCCGGCAGTTAAAGTATTGGTGGATGTTAATTGGAAAAGCACGAAGGGGCGCGGACGCGCCACAGGTGTTTAAAGTAGAGTGAGGAGAATGCGGGGCACTAGAATGGTTATGAACATGACAAAAAGCATTCACCAGAACAGTTTGTGAAGGTATGGGCTCGTTTTGATAAAGTTCTGCTGTAGGGATAACTTGGTTGAAAGAGGGTTTTTTCCATACACTAACGGGAATCAAGCAGTGACATTTTAAATAGGCGGAAGGGAAACAAGTGAAATTGTGGTAGTCCGGGATAGGCTGCTCTGGGAAAATATTTGATTATGATTTCAGCAGCATGCATTTTTAACATTTGGTGCATCGTTTAACATGTTTAGGCAGTTTAAAGACATAGTCTAACAGGAATGTTTTGAATTTGTAAAGAACCCCTGACGATGGGCCAGGAACAGCCCGAAATGCATTGGGTGATACAGATTAACCTTTTGAGGATTACTTATGCACACTCCGTGCTCCAGAATAAGGCCAGGATGGGCATTTCGATAGCATTTAGGACATAGTCAATAAGTGCCTCTCAGGTGATTGGAAAACAAGCAATGAATCTTGAAAAGATGTGGATTTAATTGGAATTTTTTTGAGAAACTGGATTAATTGTGGCATCTTTTTTATGCATGAACCAACGCTGTGTGTCCGGTATTGGGGCGTCACCTCGCCCCATTTCTTCAAGTGTTATACAGTGATATGTGCCATGTTGACCCTTAAGTATTGTCTGCACAACAACACATAGCCTGCAATGACAGTGTGTATGTGTTTGGTGACGGGTCTCCGAGGGTTGCATAATACATGCTGCAGCCCTTAGAGACCCTCTCTGGTCACAAGGCCCTTGCTACCACTGGTATCTTTTACAAGGGGCTTACATGTGAGCCAGAGGTATGGCCAATTGTGGAAACAAAGGTACACTTTTGGGAATGAACACAGGTGCTGGGAACCGGATTGGCAGGGACCCAGTACGCACTCAGCCAAAGTGCATCAGAAATCAGTCAAAGAAGTGGGGGGCACGCATGCAAAAAGGGTCAATGTCTTATAGGGTGAGCATCTTAAATTTGTCCTGACTGAGGAAGAAGTTGAGAGAACACAGCTTAAAAATAAGAGTGAGGCCTCCGTCCTTCTTGGTCAACAGAAAGTAGAATGAGTCCCATCAGTCATTGGTGGGAGGTAAGGTGAGGAGAGGAAGGGCATGGTATACCCCTTGCGGACTATCTGCAGGGCCTATTTGTCTTATGTTATGGCTTGCCAACACGGTAAGAATAGCTGGATCCTGCCTCTCATCGGGTGGCTGGGCTCTATGAGGGCATGCTAAAGGGGTTTCGCTGGTGAGGCAACAAGAGCGGCAGTGAACAGGGTGGCCCACTGACTGACTGTGGGGATAGTGGGCATCAGGGTTTCGACAGCACAACTGCTGGGTTCCAGATATACCCAGAAAGGATGCAGTAGCACTGCTCTCTCGGAATGGCTTCAAGGAAGAATCCGCCTTGTGCCTAAACAGGCAGGTCCTGTCAAAGGGCATGTCCATAAGGAAGGACTGGACATCGCCTGCGAACCCAGTTAGTCGCAACTATGCATGGTGGTGAATGGCAACACTGGTGCCAATGGCCATAGCCATAATGAACTGTGAACTTGGACACATCATGACCTTAAGAAATGGCTTGGGAGAGGACAGGTCACAAATTCTTCAGGAACACTAGGGAGGACTTGAGCCACAGAGTCCCAAAGGCCAGGGGAATTGCATCCTAGGAGGCAGCTGGTACTTCTCAATCGAAAAGCTGGGCTGGCGGAAGAGAAAATTTGCTTCCTAAAAGTCTCCACCCGCTTGGACTCCCAATAGGGGAGAGTAGTCGGAAAAGTGTTAGATTTAGACAATCTCGTGGAAGCCTGCACCACAAAGCTTTAATGGGAAGGGTGCAGAGATAAAGCAGAGTCACCGGGTGCAGGACAATGGCGTCCAGCTATTTGCCTGTTTGGCCCATGTGCCTAATAAGGTGTCAGTTAATGTCTCATTAAAGATGCTCGGACAGGTTCTGCCCTGGCTGGAGGACGTCTGTCAATACATTTGTCTTTACCTCCAAGGTGATGAGCTACAGGTCAAAGACTTTGTCCGCTCTACACATTATTATGGTGTAGGAAGCAGATTCTTCTGTGGCTGGAGCAGGGGCTGAGAGGAGCCCTGTTTCAGGTAAAGTATCAAGGCCTCCAGCCTCCTGCAAATCATCATACCAATTATCCCCATGATAGGGCTGACTATACTCATCACCTGCAACATAATAGTTTTAAAGTCCCTTCTGAAAAGAGAGTGCAGGGTGTGTGTACCCCCTTGAGGAGGTGGTAGCTCAAGTGGGGGAAGCAGCGCCTGAACAGAGGAAGTGCTCGGTCTAGGTGGGACCGGCATAGACTTCGAGTGGGAGGGTACTATCCACATCTTCATCTGGCATAGATGGATTTTGCATCAGGCATTCTCAGGTGAAAGTGAGTGGCAAGGGGGGCAGTGTCCCACTTCGATTTTTTATATTTTTTCTTCGACCCACCAGATGATTTTGGTCTTGATGATCACCGACCTCTAGAGCGGCTCCGTCGGCTTCTGGACTGAGAATAGGACCAAGACCGGGCTTTCGATTTGGACCAGTCTTGCTGCAGAGTCTTAGTATGTTTTGCGTCTCATTTACTGAAAGCTTTTGAGTTCATTGACAAGCAGTCACTGCATGCCTTAGACTGGTGACTAGGCCTCAGGCACCACAGGCATACTTGATTTAAAAAAAAAAAAAATTATATTTAGTTGAACAAAACACTATGGAGCATGGTAGGCAATCAGAACATTAAGCAAACACAATTCTTATTTCTGTAGAATTATATGGGCAGGCCATCTAACCCAGGGACCTTACCGCTCAACAATTCCTTGATCGGACCTCGTACCACCTACTCAGTGACATCCACCCACAGTTGAGCCGCTACTGCGGGATCGAGGACTGCTGGAGATGAATCCCCAATGTAGTTCAACATATCTACCTTGCTAACTTCAGTCTCACGGAGTATAGATACCTATATCAGTGGAGGAAAGCAGTGTTAGTCCCTCCTGAGTAAAGATGTCTCGTCCCGAAGTGTCATGCATCTGGAGAATAGTATTCCCTCTAACCTCAATCTGTAAGAGCCATGTAAGCATTCTACCCAACTTGACTCTCTCAGCACTATAATTAAATTGCCGCAAGAGTTCCACCAGGACCAGTGGTTTCTACCGTTCGTCTAGAGTGTGCTCCCTACCCTCCAGGGTCCCATTCGAGTCACGGGGAAGACAATGAAGTACTGCATCCTGCCACTGAATATCGGAGTGCAACCAAGAGCGTACCCTAAATTTGTTAGAGATGCAGCACCCCCAAGTATTACCTTCATAGCATCCCACTCCATCCCAACGATGAGGCCAAGCATGAGTTATCAAGCCAATAGCGACCAACTTGCTCTCCCAGAGAAGCCCAGAAGGGCTGATTCTCCAGGACTGTGGGGTCCAAGTGCCAAGTGGGGACAATAGGTTTATGTGAGGACTCCTTAAAGGAGCACAGCAGGGGGAATGGTCGGCATATGATCTTAACAAATACTCTACAAGGCAGACTGGCCCACATTTGGGGCATGAACATTCAGCAGGGCAATATCTCTACTATACAACCGACCCAGCAGCAACACATAATGAAATTTGGGTCGATAACTGCCCTATGTAAATGAAAGGGCACCCCAGGCCTGATCCAAACAAGGGCTCCTCGTGCATAAGTTGAGTAAGTAGTGTTGTATAACTGACCCTTCCATCGCCTATGAAGGGCCTGGGCCTCAGGTTTCGTAAGATGTGGCTCCGCAAAAGTGCAAATGAGCACCCCTCTACACTTCAAGTAAGCCAAAAAACTAACATTTAGAGGGGTGGAGAGGCCTCGCACGTTCCATGCGATCAATTTAAACTGGGCTGCCATTCAGTCCATTCCAGGTATAGACCCACGAGGTTCCCCCCCTCAGAACACACCAGTTGATCTGGGCCACCTTACGAGTCACAGAACTTCCGCTGCCAATACGCACCCCCACAGAGAAGACAATACAAAAGAAAAATAAACAACCCTAAACAACAGACCCCCACACCCACCCTAGGACTGTGATATAGAAACATCCTGTCCAAACAATTAACACAGAGCCCACCCAGAGGAAAACTGAAGCCCAACAATGGAGCCAACTGGTTCCATAACGGAGTGGTATTTTCAGGGGAGAATAGCAGCCAACCAAAGCATGAGAAAAGGAAAAGAGAAGAGTAAACCAATAAAAAGAGACATTTCGGGCGAGTCCCACCCCGACCAGCTCACTCCCAGCCTACAAGGATTAGAAAACAGGAGAAACCGACAAAATATGTTTAAAAAAAATGCAGCCACTACACGACCACAGCACAGTCAAAATAACAGTCTGTTCTCCAGCTCCGGTACAGGGGAGCCCTCCGAGTCAGTGGTAAAAACTTTGATGAGTCAGGGATGCACGCCTTAGGGAGCTCTCGCTAGCCCTGATAGATTCAGCAGTCTCCCTCGTCTGTTCCAGGGCCACCTGCGACTTAGTAGGCTGGTTCACCACCCTGCAATATGATCGCTGCAGTCGTGGGCGCAGCGGTTTCCATTGTTCCGTCATTTCCGGTCGTACAGTTCCTTTGTCCTACAACTCCAGCCAATCCCATGCCATAGCTGGTTCCATGAAGAAGTGCACGATTCTCCGTCAGGACTCTCAGCTGGGACAGAAACAGTAAGGAGTAGAGCAAACTCAACTGGTGCAGTTTTCTCTTAACTGCAAGGAACGAATGTCCTCTCTGTCTGGACCTGAGTGAAGTCAGGTTACAAAGACACATTACCATTTTCCACCACAAAAGGGGCCATGTGTACAGGCCTGCTGCAGAAGATGGTCCCTGTCATAAAAGTGCAAAAGGGAGGCCACAAATGGGCGAGGTGAGGCTCCAGGGCGGGGAAGCTGTGCAAGCACCCAATGAGCCCATTCCAAGGCATAGAATTTGGATAAGCCCTCCAGAGCCACCACATTCTGAAGCCAATCTTCAAGAAGAGCAGCACAGAGTCACCCTCGATTCGTTCCGAGAGGCCTACTACACTGATATTTTTCTGGTGGGCCATCCCATCCAGCGCATGTAGCCGAGCAGCTGATCGCAGCGTTTGGGCCTCAAATTCTGTAAAACGGTGATCTGTGGACTAAACTGCTGCCGCCCACGTCTGCAGTGACCTACAAAGTAGTGACCCCTCGGATAGTTTTCTGGAGTCCTCTTGGATGAGTCGCAATTCCATTGCAATGTAATCTATCTTAACCCCGCTATCCGTTTCCCAGAAGCAATGATTGCAGCGAGGAGTTTGTTGACCTTACTGTCAATATGCTAAGTGTCACCACCACTTGAGCCCTGCTTGATCCCCACTTGGGAGGCGCTCGTGGGCATATCCTCCTTGGCCCGTTGTGTGCGAGCCATAGCAGCCTCATACCAGAGGTCCAGTTAATTCAACGTGACCTCCCGGTACATAGATCTGGGACTCTGTGGCCAAACGTCAGCTCACGCGGCGCTGGAAATCCCCTGAGCCCCCTGCAGCAAAGGCCTGGTTCCAGTGAGACGCGTTGCACCCATCGCCCTACTCATGTTGCTGAACATGCCACGTATGCTCTGACTTGTCCCTTGTGTTCTGTCTAGCTTGGTAGATTCTGGTCTGCAACTCACTCAGCTGTGTTGTCCAGTGCCTCAGTCTGGTTCTGCCAGATTGTGCAGAGATCTGTTAAGATCACATACCATTCCCCCGCCAGCGGGCGTTTCGGAATTCCTATCACGTCCTCTCGACGCAACGCTATACTCTCCTCCTGCGCCCAGCAGAGCAGCGACCTCTGGTACAATCCCAATATGCACACTTCCCATGACCAATTCAGCGTGTGCTCTGTGCATTGTGCTAAGTTTGTGGTAACCACTTCCCAGTACGATTGTATAGCTGTACAGGACTATAGCATATGAAGTAAGTCAACCCCTATTTCACCATATCTTGGGCAACTGGCGTCGGTGCGATCTAAGTATTTATTTATTTATTTTGGCTGGTGTCAGGTAAGCCCCGTGCGCTATGTAGTACTGGATGAGCCGGAATCTTGCATTACAGGGGACGCGAGTAGGGCCCCTGAGGTTGGCCTCCCACTCATTCTCAGTGCTAGGCCGCTGCACATCTGCATCCCAGCAAGCACGGAGAGACCTCAACTGCGTTGCCGTGAGTGCCCTCAGTGATTCCGCAAACCATTTGACGAGATGGCGGCCTGTCCCTAGCACAAGTTAATATTTTACGGTCAGATGTGTGGCAGACTCCTGTATTACGTTACCCCATGCTGTCTGTAACGTGTGGGTTACCGCCGCATGCAACAGGAACTGGCCCTGTGGTAGGCCTGCGTCTTCAGCAAGCACATCAAACAGCAGGAGCTGTCCGTTGCTGCCCAGGTCCCCTAGTGTCTGGATGACAGTTTCTTCCTACTGAGATAACTCCGCACTAGTGACAGCTCGGTGCCTTCTGGGCGTGCCCATAATGGGGAGGGACGGCGCATATGGGGTCATTCGGCGCGTGATTCACAGGCTGCAACGGAAGCAGTACTGGGCTACCTCCATCAACAGCTGGGTGGACGGCCTGCCCTTTCTGCTGGGATCAAATAACTCCACTACCTGGGAGTGCGTGAGTCCCGGTACCTGTGTCGCCAAGTCTTCCAGATGGCGCGCGCTCAGCCATCTTTCTATCCACTGAAGCTGCGCTGCAAGGTAGTATTGCTCCATATTTGGTAGCTAGAGGCCTCCATTAATTCTCGAGGGGTACATCTTGGACAAGTCCACTCTGCTGCGTGACCCGTTCTAAATGAATTTCCACGTATCTAGTTCCAGGCTTTTAAAAAGTGCCGACACAATAGTAAATTCACAAATTGGTATAAGAGGCGCGGGAGAACCACAATCTTCAGCAGTGCAATCCGCCCCATGTCCGTAAGAGGCAATGTGCCCCTAAAGGACATCTGTGCCCGCACCTCGGTGATGGGCTGCACCAGGTTACCCTCAAGCAGGTCAGCTGGGTCTCTATATACAAGTATCCCAATGTACCGGAACATTGACAGCTGCCAGTGCACTGACTTGCCATTAATTGACAGTTGCGGATCTAGAGTGAACTCCAAGAAGGGGTATAGGCACGATTTATCCAAGTTCACGCATAGTCCTGAAAAGGTAGCACACTCAAACAATATTCTTTCTACTGTCTCACAGGGTAACCTAACGTTTTTAACATATATAAGCAGCTCATCTGCGTATAATGACACCCCATGTATACCATCGCCCAAGGGGATACCCCACTTGCCCTGTGTTTTACTAAATGATTCGGCCAACGGCTCGATAGCTAGAACAAACAGGAGGGGAGAGAGTGGGCAGCCCTGTCGTGTGCCACGTTCAATCGGTATCTGGTCCGATAGGCGTAGGCCATTTTTGACCCTGGCCACTGGCTAAGTATCGAGCAGCTGGACAAGACCCAAAAACTCATCTCCTAGATCTTATTTACACAGTGCGGCAAATAAGAAACTCCATTCCAGGGTGTCGAACGCTTTCTCTAGGTCTAATACTGGACACCGCGAATGCACCCAGACACCCCTGGAATAGAGTGCCACGCTGAAGAAGCGGTGCAGATTTAATGACGTACTGCGAGTAGGTACAAACCCATTTTGGTCTGTGTGGATTAGCTTGGGAACCAATGGAGCCAGTTTGCATGCTGATATTTTTGCTAGCACTTTATAATCTGTATTTAGGAGAGCCAGTGGGCGATATAAGCCGAGCAGCTCCACATTTCTGTTTGGTTTCGGTAATGACACCAGTAAAGACTCACGCAGTGTGTTTGGAAGTATCCCTGTCTCCTGTGCGCTTCGGTACATAGAAAAGAGCTGCGCGTGCCAGGGTCTGTTGGCAGGCTTTACATTATTCAGTAGAGGAACCCATCGGGTCCAGGTGTTTTGCCTGTGGCTAGCGATCATGTTGCTTCGTGTATCTCCGACAATGTGATCGGTTTGTTCAACTCTTCTTGTTGCTCGGCAGTGATTTGTGGCAGGGTTAGTGGGGAGAGGAAGGAGTCCGGCTCCGTTATTTCCTCACGATGTGTGGACCTGTACACTTTGGTGTAATGTGTTGTGAATTCATTATGTAAATCATGCTGTTTGGTGATTATTTGCCTGGTGGGAGAGTGCACTCGCAATATGGGTAACTGCGCTTACTCTTGCTTAATCATTCGTGCAAGTAGTCTGCCAGCCCTGTCCGCCGCTGTATGGGTGCGTGCCGCGTGCGACGCATAATTTAAGCAGCGTAGCGTCTCCAGTACCTCCGCTTGTCTTTGCTTCTGCGTTTCTATTGCGAATTGTGTGTCCCCACCTTGTGCCAGGTCAGCCTCTAATCTAGTTAGGGTGTTCGAAATGAGCCTTACTTCGTTGTCGAGCAGTTTTCTAACACACCAGCTCAAACCCAGACATTCCCCCCACCCTCATCTGCCTTGCCTGCATCCCATACCATCCCTGCATCAGCAACGGAGCCAGCGTTTTCTTCCAAGAACGTGTCGATCGCTGTGCCCACTGCCTTTCTAAATGTGGGATCTTCCAGTGCCAGGGGCTGTAGCCTCCAGAGGTGTGTGGTAGGTCCCTCATTGTCTCCTTGCAACTGCAATACATGGGGGTTATGGTCTGAGTGTGTTTTACCAAGGTAATCTGCACTGACACACTGTGTTAACACCGGTTGGTTAGCAACAAAGTGGTCGATATAAACATGCAGGCCATGGGGGTGGCGGTAATGAGAATACAGGCACGCCTGTGGGATAACGGCCCTCCACACGTCTGATAGACCCCAGTGGTGCATCCACTCCCTCAGCCCACATGCGTTAGATGCTGCAGCCGCCTGTGTCAGCGGAGGGAAGGACCTATTTAAGGCAGTGTCGAGAACTGAATTGAAGTCCCCTCCCAGCAGCCAGGGAATGTCGCACCAGCGCGAGAGTAGGTCGGACAGATTGTGCCAGAACCGGTTTTGAATTGTGTTTGGGGCATATATGGAGCCCAATACCATGAGCTTCCCGTTTAGTTGTCCCTTTGATAGGACATATCTTCCATAAATATCAACTTTGGTCTCTTCCGGTGTGAATAGTGTCCCTGGCCTGATTCAAATCAGGGCCCCCCTGGCAAATTATGAGTAGCCTGTGTTAAGTATCTGACCTTTCCGACGTTGCTGGAGTTTGCAAATCTCTGGTAGTGCTAGGTGTGTCTCTTGCAAGAGCGCTACATGAGCCTTGTGACGCTGGAGGTAAGCGTAGATGTCATATCTGCAGGCTGGCATGTGCAGTCCTCCGACATTCCAGGTGACTACGTTGGTGGGTGGCATGCAGTAAGCGAATGAGACAGCGCTGCGTGTACACAACGTAATGCGCCTGGGGATAGGCGTCTGTATAATGTACAGCCATTAGATGTGAGTTGCACTCATGGTTTTTTAAAACTCGTGCATTTCATTTCGAAGGGTTACTGAGAAGGGGAGCCATGTGTGACTTAACTGGGGTACAGCAGAGGGACAAAGGGGTATCTGCCCAAACAAAAAAACAATGCCATGCGGCAACTGACGCAGTTTGCCCCAATTTTAACATGTAAGGGGGGAAGAATGGGTAAGATATAGTTTGTTGTAGGTGTGATATAATTGTGGACCCATGATGCATATGTGTACTTGTGTGCTGTGTCGAGATTTACATAGTGAAGCGACCGCTTGACAGCCGGCACAGATACAAGGAAGTCGACCCGGCCCAGCGCGCCCTACTTATAAACTACCAGGGTACCCTGCGAGACGTGTGCATAGTCTTGTAGAGTAACTGTGCAGTCTGGTATAATTACATAAATGCAGGTCCACCAATTGTGGCAATCCATTACATTAAATCATCTGCAGCCTGTGGTGTCACGACGGGAAGCGACTGCGAGCCCTCGCCAGTTGGCCACACTGCCAGAGAGCTGCTTTCGCTCGATGAGTGTTCTGATGAAACATCAGTGTCCCTGCTGGGCCGACGACTTCTCATATCTGCCACCACTCTCAGGACAACCTGCCTCTCTTGCAACACTTCCTCTGGGTTAGGAGCAGTCTTTAGCTAACTTGGCGACCCCGCTGCTCGCTACCTGTGTCTTCTGCGGGGACCTCTGCGACTTCTTGTGTTTGGCTCCATGTCATTGCCCCTCTGGCTTGGTGAGGTATAGTGGCCCGCAGATTCGAGCCAGTCCCATGCGTCGTCTGCCTCGTTGAAGATGTGAGTGGACCCATTCGCGACCACCCGCCAACGGGCCGAGAATGAGAGGGAGTATTTTATATTCAGGTCCTACATACTCCTCTTGACTGGGAGGAACGTGCTTCGCTGTTTCTGCACACCCATGGCATAGTCAGGAAAGAAGAGGACTTGAGAATGGTCCACGTTGATCGACTCCATTTTTCTGATTTCGCGGAGAATCCATCTCTATCTTTGAAATTCAAGGGCCGGAATGGGAAGAGACGAGACCTAGCACCCGGCAATGGTTGAACCGATAGCACCCTGTGTGCTCATTCTACTGCGAAATAACAAGAGAGAATATGCTGGCAACAAGGACTTCATCCAGGCCTCAGTGTATGCAGGCGCGTCTTTTCCCTTCACGCCCTTTGGCAGCCCTACTACGCGGACATTGTTGCCACGGGAATCTACCCTCAGCATCATCCACTCTGCATTCCAGCGAGCGTAGACCCGCAGTGATTTCACCAACTTCAGCGGTCAAAGCCTTAGTGACTGGAGCGACCCCCGCAACTTCCGCCGCAAGCTAACCGACCCTCCCAGCCAGCTTTTTGTGATCCGCATGGAGGAGCATAAAGTCAGACAAGACCTTATCCATGCGGCTTTCTAGAGACGTTCTGGTCTGTGTCAGTGTTTCGCCAATATTCTTCACAGCCAGGAGCACCGAGTCTATTTCTGACTCCAGCCTAGAACACCTGAAGGCCCCTGATTCTTCAGTTTGTTGGATTGGCTGCACGGGGTCTGGTACCGGCTGTGTGTGTGTGTGCGCGCCTGCTCCTATCCGGTGTCTACCCATCACGCGCTATTGACTGCGTGTTCTTGCTAGATGGCTGGGTATTTGTCAATGACTTTCAGTCCTTGCTGGGACTAGGGGGAGCTCTCCGCATGTGGCGCACCAGTAAAGTGCATATAGTGCTGTGTGTTACCGCTCGGGCCAATAGTGTCCAGCAGGGGTCTGTCACTCCGGTCCGGGATGCCTTGCCTCTGTGGTGTTACTCAATAGTGACCTCCTGTGTTATACTAACGTCTCGCCTTTGTAGGTTTGTGGGCCTGTTCCAGGTGCGGCGCTCTGGGATCAGTTATATCCTGTAAACGGCCGGGCCCGCCCAGGCTGCTGTTCATTGTATTTTGGCAGCAAGTGACTGGGGCATCATAGATGCCGCCACTGGCCCTATAAGGTGGAGCTTGCCGTGGTCCGTAGTTCCCAGGCCGTAGTTAATTTGTGGCGGTGCACCAGCACAGGCCATGTGCCTCACCGCATTCCCAGCTCCGCTCGTTCCAGTGGTGGCGACGACAGCGGCCTCTCAAATAAGTGCAATCAACCTCTCACTTCACTTTCACGCAGGCTGGACTCAGCAGCTGGTTCCCCTGCAGTTAGCTGGCAGACCCGAGCCGACACGCCTCCGAGAGCACATGCCAGCTCAGTCTCAATGCTGCACGCCGGTCAGGCCTCAACTTCACAGCCCGGTCCAACTCACATCCAATATTAATTGGGCCGAACCGCAATCTCCCACCACACGCCTGAGCCCGTAGGCAGCAGCCGCTCACCTTCTGTCGACTCCACTTCCAGTTGCTCCCGGGTCTCGCGGCAGCTCTCCCAGACTGCTGCGTGCAGCTTTGTGCGGTCTGGGAGGGCCTTGGCCACGGTCCGCCTTGTTCCGTCGCCCACCTCCGGTTTGCACTGCAGGTCGCCTGGGCCGGCAATGCTACACAGCCTCAGGCACAATGGGCAGCCGCACCTCTGCCACGATCAGGGCTGCATGTTTTCAACCGTTACAGTCATCTACTATAGAGCCGCAGCTCAGCCCAGGCCTTCTTATGGTCCGTCACAGCAATGCGGGCGGCTGCCTTCCGACCGGTCAACCGTCCCACGCCTCCAAACGCACCCCGCTGGCCCACACTGGCACCAGTTGTGCAGTAGGGTGGTCGAGGGGGTCCGATGACACCAGCTAACTCTGGATAATTGAAGGATTATCGGGCCAGCACTCTACCCTCCATTGATAACCCACTAGGCTGTTCTGGGCCTCCAGTTGCTCCTTTCCCAGTTCTGTCCAACAGGGCATGTACTTTTGGTCTCTGACAATCACCATATTATTTAGCTTTTCTTTTATATCAAGTAATTCAAAAGGCTCAAGCCAAAAGAGGGAGAGAGACCAAAAAGAGGGCAAGAGACCAACTAATAGCATTGTGGCTCAATCCAAGGTCATCAACGCTATTAGGATATTGAAGAATGGGCGCAGCCACTGCCTTCTCAATGCGTACATCTACCAAGATTGCAGAACTTATTCAGATCAGGTCTATGAATCGAGTAATTCAGAAAAAAAGGTTGGTGGGAAACAGACAAATTCATGTTATGTAATGGCATTTGAAAGTGCCAACACAGACACAATTACTTGTAGTACAATAAGGCTAGTCAATGCCTGTGCCCTTAATAATAAAAAGAAAATTTGAGTAACAATATTCTTATTCAATGTAGTAATATTCAACAGTAGTTATTAACTCAATTATTTTGGTTTTTCTGATGTACCACTTATAATAATCTTTTTTTTGTTTAAATAGTTTTATTGAGATTTTGTTGAATGGGCAACCATGAGAACAAAAAAAACATGAAGCAACCACAACAATACTGTTATAGTGTGCATATTAGGAATGAGTCCAAAGTGTCAAGTCGCATATGTATTTTACTACACCTATTAAACTGCTTCTCTCCTAGCGTCCATCCAGGTTTCCATATAAAGGGCAGAGAAATGTAAGAGCTTCTTTATGTGAAAGCTTCCCTTTGAGGCTAAGGGCATCTTTCTGTTTAAACTTTTGCGCTTGAGCATGCTGAAGCCCATAGCACTGCCCATTTTCTCTATGAGAACACAATGCCCCCTTCTTCAATTCTGCTCACTTAAACTACATCAATTACCCCTTTACTATCTTTTCTGCAGGTCACTCCTTGATTTTTTTCCCCCATGTGATTTTTTACTCTTCTTCTTAAAGCTAGCCATTTTCTTCACAAAGGATCAAATAATAATGCTAACTTGGCCCCCTTGTTAGAACAACTAAAGTGGGCTTCATTGGTAAGACATCTGCGCAAACAGAGACCTATAAACTATGGAGTCTCATGGTTACTTCAATAGGCAGCACTCCTTCTAGAACTCTAGAAGCATGCACCCTACTCACATGCCTTTGCTGCGGAAGATGTATACAGGGTGAACAACCCCTCTTACTTCTGAGTGCGTCCGGTACGCTTTATAACTAAGCTTAAATAACAGTTCACAACAGAGGCCCCTCCATTAGGGTGGAGGAGCGCTGCACTCCCGCCTCCATCCACAAATAAAACAGGTTTCTAACTCGTCTGTTCAGTCTGTTCCAAAAGCATGAAGAGCGCAATGGAGCGGGCGCGGAGGTAACGTTGATCTGGTAAGTTTATTAGGTCTCGCTGAGTCAGCGCATGCGCTGCTCTGCGAGACATTTTGTAGGTGGGTTTTAAAAGTGCTGCTGCCCCACGCTTTGGCTAGCCTAGCGCTTGCGTGCACGTGCACAGCCGCCATCTGTCTTTCACGGGTCATTGTAATCGCGGCACCCGCGCTTCACTTTTGATGTTAAAAGTGAAGCGCGGGTGCAGCGATTATAACAAAAGTAAAGAAATAGATGTTTTTTTCTATTTCTTTACTTTTGCTATAATCGCGGCACCCGCGCTTTATGTGCCGCGATTATAGCAAAAGTAAACATACTTATAAGGTCCCAAAAGCGAGACCTATTGGCTATGCCAATGCTTGTTTTTGTATTTAGTCCCCGGAATCACCCCTCCTCCCAACCACCCTCCCCAGCTCCCTCCTCCGGCCTGCCCCGCCACGTTGGCACGGGACGGGCCACGACTGATAGTTCATACTACAGTTTGGGACAGTGCTGCTTCTAGGTGGACCACACATGACAGGTCATGGTCTCAACACTGTATTGCTTCTGGGTAGACGCCCCAATAGGATACTTTATTAGAAGACCCTGAAGTTCACATTAGCCACTCCATACTGGCATTAACTACAAGATACTGGCCTCCCTTAAAATGTGAGGTATGCATAGCAGAATCTAATCTCACATTCTCTGCAAAAAATCATACTTATGAGCAGCAACATTCCCCAAAGAATCTGAGCACATCTTTTGAGCCTCAAGCCCTCACACAACACCGTCTATGTAGGTCACCAATATTCATCAACCTATCAACTTCGCTCCCGGAAAGGAGGCACAGGAACTTGATGAAAATGGGAGCACTTTGTGGTCTTGTCAAATGTGCGACTGACTACTTAAATGCTATAGTACAATACAAAGAGGATACAATGAATGCCCAGCCGCAACCGGTTCTAACACCACAATGCCTACTGACATTCAATATAATCCTAGGCAAAACACAGCCATCAATAACAAAAAATTAAAAACGCAGAAGACAGTACACCATACCTTTTCTATGATGCGATTTCCTCCAAACCGAGCAACAAACTCTGCAGGTGAAGCAACTGTAAAATCCCTGTGTGAATCCAGTTTCTTCTGCTCACGGCCCTTCCTTACCAAATGCAGTCCTGACATGCTTGGTCTACAGTAAAAACAAAACAAAAAAGTGAGACATGTATGCAGATAATAATGTATGCAGTATGATCCTTGCATAATATTGACGATATTACCTTGATGAGCACAAGTACAGTTTTAAAGACAACTTCATCCAAGAACTGGAAAGACACAACAATCACTTTAAACAAAGCTGTCTATGCCAGCACTATTGGTCTATTCAGAAAATGTAATGACCAGGGGGCATATGTATCAAGCCCTTTTCCCGTTCGCAAATGGGTCAATTCTCAGAATCGGTCCGTTTGCGAACGGGAAAAGGCCTTTTGGGATGTATCATCCCAAAAGGGCATCGCAAATTAGAGAATTGCAAATTTGTGATGCTCTATTTTGCGATTGCATTTAAGGAATTGCAAATTGCGATTCCTTAAATGCGATGTAACAAGCACCCAAGTTGTGCGATTTCTCCTTAAGAAATCGCAAATTACCACCAACTTCAAGTTGGCGGTAATTTGCGATTTCTTTGAAAGATGCACTTTTTGGCATTTTTCAAAGTGCTATGTGGCACACATACATGCCCTTAGGGCATGTATGTGTGCCACATTCACACACATGCTCATTTCAGGGGTGCATCAGGGTGTCCTTATGACACCCTTGCACCCTTAAAATTATTCTCAATTTGCGATTCTCTAATTGCGAATCCCTAATTGAGAATGTCTTCCCATTCATTCCTATGAGCCTCCTGGCCCATAGGAATGAATGGGAAGGTATTCCTTAATTGCAATTCGCAATTTGCTAAATCGCAATTAAGGAATGCCAAGGAATCGCTAACAATTTGCGAATTTTTACTTACATCTCGTTTGCGATTCCCAAATAGCGATTCTCAAAAAAATCGCTATTCGACAATCGCAAATAGAGAATTTGATACATATGCCCCCAAGAGCCTTAGTAACTTCAGGTCTATGCAACCTCTCTTACACTTTAGATGAGGGAGTGGAAAGAATGCCAAAGCTGTGCATACGGATTACAAATAACGTGGTTACAACATTGGACAGGAAAGACTGCCTTGCTTCCAATGTAACCTTTTCCAAAGAAAGCTACGTGTGGAAAATCAGTCAACAATACCTTCAATTCACACCTGGCTGAAGCAAGTGCAACAAGGAAAACAGTCTTGCCAAAGCAAGTAGATCGGGCTTTTTTGAGGTGCAACTTTATTTTCTTAGTGCTGCAATGACAGATGCAACAAATATGCAGCCTAATGCAGAGAATTCAGATTGTATGAGTGGTATAGCGTTTTTTTACCTTAACAGGTAGTGCATTCCCTTCCCTAACGGTGCTGTGCTTGCTCTCTAAAGGGTTCTGTGCCCCCTTCCACGGAAGTTGTGCTCACGCCCCAAAAGGCACTGTGCTCTATCACAAACATGGAGCTACATGAAATAATAACAGCATGACTCTTGTACACACAGCGAGAGAATCCGTATGTCTGCAAAGAGTTCAATGCTGGTAGGGTAATACAACATCTACCATGCATCACTGACTGACCCTGTAAGAAATCTCAAACATGTTATTTCTGCAGCATCCGATTTGTGAAACTAAACTAGTTGAGTTTGTAATTTCCTACTGATGAGCACAGTAAGCAAAATTCTATATACTTTGATGCACACATTTTCAAAGGCCCTTTTCTCAAATTTCATCTCCCCGCGACTCTGCCAGGAACTACCACGTTCACAAAAACCAGAACAAGTCCATTGTTGGTGTGGGTTGTCTGACGTCTATGAGCGAGGATGACTCCACTAAAGAGTCATGGCAGTAGGGCTGCAACCTAAATGCATTTCATGCAGCAAAAGTGATTTTCTGTTACTCATTATTTGGTGCAGTCTAACTAGATCCATGGAAGCATCCATTAGGGCGTCATGTGAAAGTCCAGACCTGCAAACATGGTCTGTAAGGCATGAATCTGTGAGCCAAATGGCAGTGTGCATCAAGGGACCTGGAAAGATCTTGACCTTTCTGTGCTGGAATCAATTAGACAGATCGAACAAGTTCTGCTCTTCTGTCCAGCATATACAGGACATCGGGAAAAATGGACTCCTGTTCAAGGCGGAGTGAGAAATAAGTGTCAATCAATCCAAGTTTGAGATG
This sequence comes from Triturus cristatus, assembly GCF_964204655.1. Taxonomy (NCBI): domain Eukaryota; kingdom Metazoa; phylum Chordata; class Amphibia; order Caudata; family Salamandridae; genus Triturus; species Triturus cristatus. The sequence goes on along the minus strand of NC_140594.1, from coordinate 209,537,017 downwards.
GTGAGACGCCAGTGAAGTCTAGCACGAATGATACTTCAGTGACATCAATGGGGAGTCAGACTTCACAGACCTTTGTGGGCAAGAGAGTGAGTCTGCACTGAAGCATTTGGGTAGATGAGTCTCCATTAAAACTATTGGGTGGTTTACTATTTAGTGGCCAATCATTTGCAACAATATGCTAGAACAGGGCTCTCCAACCTTAACTGTACCAAGAGCTGCTTCTAATCAATGAGAATAGTCCTGAACTTCTAATGTCTTTTAACACTGTTGCTGGGATGACCAAACTAGAAACAAAAATAATATTTACCACACATTGACAGGATTACTAGAGACCACCAAATTGCAAGTCACAATATTGAGTGACAAAATCTTGTCATGCTAAAATATATTCAGAATGTTGACTAATGCAATAGTATGAAGCTACACACAGATGTAAACAGAATTGATTTGCTATTCTTAACTCTACATCTTCGTACTTTGAAGATATATACAATCTAAATAAAAATAGAGTTAAGAATGTAAATAAAACTATACTTTTCTGTAATTAACTTCATGTCATTGTGGTGGTTGATATTAAGGATACAATATTCTAGCTGGCCGATACTGAAAAACCGATATAGTAGCAGATTGCCAACTACCCCAATGCACAAAACAGGATTACTAGAGGCAAATGTTTCAGTATGAAATCCCTCCACATGACTAATGAAATAACTGCTACAACAGCAAGTGCCTACTGGCACAAAAGGAACATTTACAGCAATAAATCTACTCAACTCGGTATGAACTATGATTCAAGGAGCAGCTTTTAATAGGTTTTCGAATTTCATTACATTGGGTCCGATTCACAAAAGTAATCTGAGACAAAATCCTAACTTTACGACTTTCAGTATTCACAGAAGGCATTTAGGAGCACTAAAGTTAGGATTTTGTCTCAGTCAATCTTAAATTTTTGTCTTAAGTTAAACCGAAGACAAACTGAAGTTCAACTGAGACAAAATCCTAGTCGTAAAGCTAGGATTTTGTCTCAGATTACGTATGTGAATCGGGCCCTTTGTTTTCAAACATTAGCTTCTCAGAATACATGTTTGTCTAATAAGCACTTTTCATTTTGAATTAATAAACTCAAAAGATAATCTTGTCTTTTCTGAAAACAAACTCAATTTGTGCTTCAAAAAACTGTTTTCAGGCATGGTCCATAAAAGTCAGCTTGTGATTTCCCTCGTACAAATGCATCACACTGACAAATTCAGCCCCACTTCAAGTATCACATGCAAGGGATGCCCACCATTATGTGAGGACTACAATTGTCTCAGTAGTGGACATAATTAATATCAGGGATGGCCGTGATTATTTGACAGATGGTTAGACCTATGCCAAGCATATGCATATTATGGCAAAGATATCTGCTGTTATGCCATGACTAGTTCAAGGATACCTAACTAATGTCGAGATATACCAAATTCATGCCAATGCCTACATTAAGTCAGGAACAGTCATAACTTTGGCTTTGAGGAAAACCTTACACTGGGCACCAAATACATTTGGTGTTCCCTGGTCCGAGCAATGGCTTCCATAGAGAGACAATATCTTTTAAGGAGGGACATGATGCCAGCTACATTTACAACACACACACAATGGAGCACATATGTGTACACATACACACAGAAACATTTAAGCAAATACACATAAATATATCAATTCTATTTTTGTAATTCCCACCTAATGTACACAATATTGTAGATCGTCTCCCATTGCCCCAACAAATGAACAGCGCTCCGTCACCTCTTAGCTAAGTTTGCGCTTTATTAATACCAATACAAACATATTTGCATGTATGCACACAACTGTCCCACCACCTGAAAAAAACATCTGCTCTCCTGATAATGCACTTTCTCTCGGTCTCCGGCAGTCCGACAATTTAGTGACTCTAATCGGTCTATTGCTGGCACATCTTTGTGGTCCAGTTTTCACACATATTGTCCGAATGATAGGGGGGGGGGCTTGTAAAGTGAATAATCTTCATGTGACTTTGCAAACTTGACGTGGGTTCATGTGGTCATGCTGCAGGTACCGCAGGCTTTCACAGTGTGTGTTAGAGTTCAAGTACATGGCCCTGCCAATCGGGTTGGCTGGCAGCCACTAAAAGGATATGGCGATGTGCAGCACGGTCGTCTTCCTTACAGACCCCTGAATTATGCACTGTGCTAGGCTGCACTTTAACGACCTACTTACAGGGTAGTTTTGATCTACTGGATGCTTCGGACCTATCCGTTGTAGACCTAATGCTAGAACAGTCTGCAGTGACAATGTGTCCTTTTACCCTGTTCTTAACTATACCTGATAAGCAGAGAAAAATTAGGGCACTTGCCATAGCCAAGCAATGTCCTTTTATTCCTCTCAATCTTTTCATTTTCAGCCACATGAAGTAGAAGTGTAATGAGTGGAAAGAGAAACGTTAGAGCAGGAGAAAAGAAGGCACAAGTGGAAGAACACCAGCCAAAACAGTGGAACAAAAGCAAGTGCAAGGAATAACTAGAATGGAGAGAAAATAACTTGAGGTTAATATTAAGAGAAGGGATAGTGGAGAGTGAAAGTGGATAGAAAGGGAATGAAAGGAGACTAGAGAGTGAGAGAATTAAAAGGTAGGATGCTGAGAAATCCCCCTCCCCCCAATAAAATACATAAATAAGGATAGAGGGGAAGTAGCAGACAATCCTGTGGTCTTGGGAACATAGAATGTAAAATCACATCCACAATCTCATTTGTCATGTAAAACGGTTGTATGACGTAATCATGAATGCGTTGAGGGGGCGAGGGGGAGTGGGGGGGGGGGGGGGGAGGTCCACTGGACATTAGAATAGTATCATTTACTATTCCAACCCCAGTCTGCGCAACAGTAGGGAAGGTGTTGGACTTGCAATCCAACATCACTCCACAAATGACCCACCTAAAGCAAGTCCTTCTAACGATACAGAATCATAGATTTCCAACGGAGGACAAAACTATTTGATGATAATACTCTTCCGCCAATTCCAAGCTGCCAAGACAACTTATTGGAATTTGTGGGAACTAATAAACATCATCACCACACATTTTGAAAAACTGCAAGGTTGCCTACTCTGAACAGCTACACACCTAAGTGGAGTGCAATTTGCTGAGAGCGTTCACCTTGAATTTGCTCTCCTGCACCAAACAGACATGAGGTTGCCAGTGGTGATCGATGAACACCAGCAATAACCACAGAAGGAGATGCCAGCACATGAAAATACAATTATAACACAAGAGGAAACACTGTGGTTTTGATAAACTAACCTCACTGGCTTTTTTATTTACTCTCAGACAACTTGTATTTCCACCGGACAGACTTTAGCATTCTATGATTACTTTCCTCTCAGTTAAAAGTGATAATCGCCAATAACATGCACCCTGTTGGTGGTGGTGGTGATGGAGCTGCTAACCTTTGGGACAAGATAAAGGCTGACAACAGAAAACCTGACTGTAACGCTTACTTGTTGGACACAAGTCTCCTTTTCCACTTAGAATATTCCCTTGTAGTGTTGCCCTCCATAAACATTTTCTGCCAGCTGCAGGTCTGAATATTGGTCATCTGCCCCTGCATCTAGTATTGAATATCTGCAGAAGAGGCCACGAATCCCAAAAAGGCAAAGTGCTCCCCAAAAGAGGAACCTAGCTGATGAACCAACACTTCCATCAACATGGTAGATACTGTAGAAATCGCAAGACATGAGGTGAGGTGGAAGAGTGTGAAAATGGGACCTCTGTAGCAACAGCAGTTTAGCTCAATCTGTGGCATGCCTAGAACAGCCAGATAGATATGTCATTCTGTTATTCTGCATACACCATTCAATGCAATCACTGACATTACCAAATTATTTCCAGTGATAGTGAAGCAATCGTCTAACCCCACCTAGCTCACTCTGGGGTCTTGGAACGCTAGAATCTGCACATCACCCAGCAACTCTATATAGGTCACTTCTGCTCGAGGCAGCAGAGCTTAAAAACAGGCATCATTTAGCTGGGAAATGTCTGAGCAAACAAAGCTCCTTTAACAGCATAAACACCTGCTGAGTTCCAGGCAGATGCCTCTGTCGTTTAGGCGGCACATGATGTACTGCTTAGTGCTACTTTGGAGGATTGGTGGGGTCACAGATTGCCTATGCATCTGTAATTTTTGCAGCCTTTTGTTCTCATTAATATCCCTTTTGATGTTTTCTAACTCTTCGGCCACTTCTCAGATCTTCTAATTACCACCTAAATTGCAGGCAATCCTGGAGGAGACACAGAATGGTTGTAAGGGGCTGAAGGGCGCAGTATGACTTTGAACCGCCGATAGACACTCCAAATCTCACTAAGAATCTAATCTGAACTACTCAGTGCACAGCGACCTCCCTCTGCTGGTCTAGATGCGGGTGTCCTTGAGAAGACAATCCTCAAGTGCCATAAATCCAGTCACTTATGGCACTGCACGCTACATCTCTGCGGCCTGCAAAGTCGTGCAGTACATCTTTGTGCATACATCAGCAAGTTAAGAAAGTCTTTAACCTCCTACAGAACAAGACTAACTCGAATGACAGAAGATACAGATAAAGACAAGAAATATGAGACATGCCCTGAGCCAATAAGAGATGGCAGCCAATATGGTTACTAACCAAGCTTCTTTGCTAGGGAACACAAGTTGTGCTTAATTTGAGCAGGTGTTTTCCTGTTCTCAGCACGGACACTTCTTTGTAAACACCATTACATATTTAGGAGAAACCACGAAATGTTAGTGCTGTGCGTGTGTGTAGTTTTAAGCAGTGTTCATTAGTGCAGCATTTAACTATGTAATATTACTTTATTTATTTTTTAAATGCTAAAACTTTAACTTAAACCTGAAGCTATAAAGTGAGGTGGGTGGTAGCAGCTGCAGTAGACCAATGAGTAATACCTTGGGCCCTGGCACATAATTAACAACAACAAAAAATAGTAAGTACTGGAAAAAAGCAATTTGCAGCAAGCAGGAGCCCATACTGATATCCATTAACAACGTCTGATATCACTCTTGGGGCTAATTATCCTATCAAGAAGGGCACAAAGTGGTCTTTTTTATGCCACATACATTTAAAAGTTGTCTTTGTCAGTTATGAGTTAATCATTCTCAAATGCAAACCAAGAATCTAAGTAAAGAACATTCTGAGCAATGAAAGTCAAGCCAACAAGATATAGAATTATAGATGGGTAACAGATGTCTTTCACAAGTGGTTCTGAGTGACATCAATAAAAAAATCAATGGAGAGGGGCCCCGCTTTCTCAAAGCGACAAAGCACCGTATCAGACTGTAAAGTCAAAAAGAAATTTCCCTTCGGGTACGCATACAGAATCATCCACACCTTTTGCACTTCCAATTGTGTCTCCACTCAAACTTTATATTTAATTACATGGAAATTTAAATATCCCCACTCTGACATATTAGAACAATATCGATTATTTTATTAATCAAGGAGTTGACAAATCCAATCAAAAATGCCTAAAACTGATCACATTATTTGGACCTATCATAAAATTAAAAACATTATAACAACAATTTTATGTCAGAACCGGAGGCGAGGATTATGCCTTCTTTCTTCACTTTTATTTTCACAGCAGCCATTATTTAAAAGAAACAAACTACTTTTCCCATGAACACTTGGGGAAAAAACAGTAGTCAACAAACAACCTATGAGGAAACAATCCAACGAGCTCCAATCAGGGGCACGATGGCCCAACATAGTCAGTCTTCACTGGGCCTTCTTCCTCTTTCTTCGCTGCTGTGCAGCAGAGATAAGTGCTCCTCATTATTTTTTGACTTTCCGATCGTAATATAACCTGTTTTATGTTAAGGCGGCTTCACCGCGTTTAATGCTGTTGTTGCTTTATTTCTGTGCGGCTCTGCCGCATTATGTTCATGGTATTTCCTATTTTGTTTCAGCGTTTCGCCGATATAACGGCAAGATCGTGGGAACACTCTGCGCCTCTACCTGGCCGTATTGGTGCGGGCTCCACGTCTAGACCTCCCACCCCCAGAGGGCGCTGGAGGCAACGCGTGACTGTGGTGCGCAAGTTTGAATTCCTCACAGAGGGTTTCAATCTGCGCGTCGTAGTCTGGAGTCTTGCCGGCCTGAGGAGAGACGCCCGAAGGGGTCTGTATTCCGATCGTGCCACTCAGGGATTGCAGGTGGATCGTGATCGCTAACAATTTGTACGCTCTGCTGCCGATCAAGCGACAAATACACTTGGCAGCAGAGTCTGTATCGAATGTTTTGCTACGCCCTGTCTGGGTCTGTATTGCTGGGTCTCTCAGGCCTGTTGAGACACGATCCCAGGTTGTGCCGTGTGCAGATTTAGATTCCGTATATAGGTTTCCCGATTTATGCCCTTATATAGGTACAATTCACATTGCCCTTATTTGGACATAGAAATCCGGCCCTTATTTAGACATTGTCCGTACAAACCAAATACAGGCATGGCCACCTACATCCTTCCATCCACGTCACAACAAATTCTTGGAAAACCAGACCCATAAGCCTTTAGGAATTTCCCTCAGCTTGAATATTGATTTCTCCAAGAACTCATTAAGTATGCATGAACATATATTCCTTAGGGGTTCATTCATGATGTTCCTCTGCCCGACTTTTACGTCAATACTGGCATTCCTAGACACCTTCAAGGTATAAATATACCAGCACTTGCCCTGGCAAATTGCAATTCCCGGAGGATTCGATCCAACCCAGACTACGCGGTTCGCCACGGCAAGTTCGGAAGGAGATCGAGTTCCAGCCTGATGCACTGACCTGATGCTGCCATCCTCCTCTGAGAGACTCCAGCTACAGTGCTCTCTGACTTCCCTTGCGGGGGGTTAGACTATCGAGTCCAGAAAAGAGATTCCAACCTCTCTCATTCTCAGGTATGGAGCTGACTAGAACTTAGAGAAACTTTTGGCATCTCTTGGCTAAACTAAAATATAGCTAGCTATACTTTAGAAATAGCAACTACTTCAAACCTCGTACTGCACTTAAGTTAGGTACACTGGGGTAGAACAATTTAGAAGCATCAGAGGAGTATCACATTTTAGCGTTATGTTATTTATGTATGTATTTTGATTAATATATGTCATAGCTTCAAACCATGCTATTGCAGTATTATTTTATCTTACTGCTAACCTCGTACATATTCTACATTGCAGTCTGTCTTACGATTGTAGCAAATTATATCTCTTGCATGAGAAATAAACCCTTTTATTGAAACGCCCGTCTCTCTATTTCTGTGCAACTCTGTAGAAACGAAGCATGCACGATTGACTGAATGAAATGGTTATCTATTGTTTCCACGATTCTGAGACTGTTCCGATTCTAACAGGAAACAAAGTGGTCTTGTTTATGCGGTTGTCAGTGACTAATCCCTTCTTGTATATTCGAGAAGTTTCTAGTGAGCTCCGAGTTAGCTGGCACACACAAGTAATTAAGTTTAATATACTCGATAGAGACATACTGACCTTAGTCCTAGGTCAAATCTATAGTGTATGTTATTCCAATGCGCAGAGCCTATCAGGGATATAGGAACTACACTAGAAGGTCAGCCCCCTCCTTACACCATTGTGCACCGGGGTGAAGTGTCCCAGGGCCTAGACCCTCCCTCACTGCGAGTCCCTCGCACCAAAGAGAAGGCTGACACCCAATCCTATTTGTTAAGCCCTCTACGAGGGGCTAATAAGACCTTAGGCTGACACCGAGGCCCCCCCCCCCTCTGTTTGTACTCCCAAGGGATGGAGGACCCCCTAGTCAACCTCCCTTGGGACGAGGACTTCTATGATGCAGTGGACGCATCTATTTACAGAGCAGTATCAGAGGCCATGGGGCCCTTAGAGGAATGTCTGTCACGTCAGCTAGCCTAAGCTTTTGCTAAGATGTCTGCTCCACCCTCGGCCTCCACCCCCTTTTTGGGGGACCTAGGGGTTCTCCCCCCCCCCCAGCGGATCTAGATCCGGTCCCTGCCAAGCGCCCCCGTGAATCTGGGTTAGACCTGGATGCCTTTGACAGGCTCAAGCAAGCCTTCTTGGCCACCCAACCTCCCTTGCCTGTAGGGGGATCAGGGTTTTCCAGACGCCGGATACTGCTGCCCCAGACAATGATGCGGGGGACCCCGATAATGACCCTGGCCTCTTTAGACCATGGCTCCATTCCCACCCCTCCCAGGCTGCTCAGGACTCACAGGGTGCATCGGACATGCTCAGCCCAGATGAAATTTTACATTCTCAGCCGACAAGGTCGCAATGTATGTGGCGGGTTGTATTTGACATCCGCTAGAGAAAGAGGCCCGTAATTGCCTCCGGGCCGAGTGTCCTCGCCGCTCCCTCAAGGGGAAGGTTGCTTTAAGCCCAGAAATCGACACCCGCATAGCCTTCCTCCTCCAGAAGTTCATGAAAGATCCCAAGGAGGGGAATCAATAAGTCTTGCCAGGACAAGCTCCTGAATACCCTGAGCCCCCTCACGAAAATTCTAGACATGGCCGAGGAGGCCAAGCTAACTGGTTCCCTTATCTCCCCAGATACATTATCGGGGTGGACACAAAGAGTTGTGATATTTTTAGGCAATGCAAATTGCGCCCTGTCCACAGAGCGTTGTGGCTCTCTCCTCATTAAAGTAGACCCCAAATTGAGAGACCTCACAGACTCGGAGGCGGGTGCTATTGCCCAGGAATGCCTCTTCGGAGAGCCACTTGTAAAAGAGATTGGCAAACTTGTTAACACATTTACCTCCATCGACAAGTCCCATAGTTCCATCAAAAATGTTTTTCCCTGTGTTTTCTGCGGGGCTGGTCGAGATGGGGCCGCTCGACCGGCCGCCGGTCAAATCAATACCCTCCACGAAGGTAAAGATCCAGACAAGGCCAGTTCCAGGACCAATCACGCTTCAGGAATTGCTACCCCACGAGAGGTCATCGTGGCAAAGGCAGATGATTCCGAGGAGCGAAAAACTCCTCAAGTCCCAGTGAGTATTCTCCCGGTTTCCTGTTAAAGGAAGGGGGCATCTGGCGAATTTTTTCCAGACTTGGGTTTCCATCACAGGGGATGCTTGGGTTCTTCAGACAGTACGAGGGTTTCGCACAGAATTTATTGGCAAATCCTTACAGGAAGTAAAGCTTCGCCCCATTCAGTTCTCGCAGAAAGAGGCCACCCTGATGAACGAGGAAGTCGCGTCCCTCCTCGCCAAGGGCGCAGTTTCCCTCTCAACTGCTCGTCCCCAGGGATTCATCAGCAAGGTCTTTCTAGTCGACAAGACCGACGGGGGACAGGGACCAGTGATAAACCTCAGCGAGTTCAACAAGTGGCTGGTTTCCCACCACTTCAAAATGGAGGGTATTCACCTCCTCAGGAATGTCTTAAGACCCTTGGTTTGGATGGTACAGATGGATCTCAAAGACGCCTACTTGGTAATCCCAATTTTTCCTCCTCACTGCCGATTCCTCCAGTTTTTATGGCTGTATCGGACTTACGTGTTCACAGCTCTCCCATTTGGCCTATCCTCAGCCCCTTGGTGCTTCACTAAGGTGCTCAAACTTGTGGTGGAATATTGGAGGGCTCGAGGAATACGAATGATAGTGTATCTGGACGATCTTCTCCTGATGGACCAGCGCCCACGCCAACTTTCCTCCCACCTCCTGATGGCAGTGGACTTCCTTCAGAGCCTAGGCTTTGTGGTGTACGAGAAAAAGTCGCTCCTAACACCTGTTCAGAGCTTGACATTTTTGGGATTCATCATAGACTCCACCTCATCCACTCTAAGTCTTCCCTCCAGAAAGGTGTCGAAGATTTAACACGAGTTGAGACGCACAATAACCAGATAACAGGTATCCCTACGCCAGCTATCTCGGGTAGTGGGTCTCCCCTCCACATCAAACCAGGCCATTTTTCCAGGACCGCTCCACTATCGGGCGCTAAAACTTCTGAAGGCCGCATACATACACAGAGGGTGTCCCTACTCCAACAAGGTGGTTCTCTCAGAAGACGCTTGGGAGGAAATCAAGTGGTGGTTAGACCACATGGACGCATGGCATGGTCAGGCAATTTTCAGATCAGCCCCAGACTTGGTCATAGAATTGGACGCCAGCAGGGCCGGCTGGGGTGACAGATGCGGCATTTTCTCTATAGGAGGAATGTGGTCTCCACAAGAATGAAGATTACATATCAACTGCTTGGAGCTTCTCGCAGGCTCCTTCGCAGGCCACTAGTGGACGAAGGATTCCATCCATTCATGCGTCCTCCTCAAAATTGACAACATCTCGGCGGTCCGTTATATCAATCACTTAGGAGACACTCGCTCCAAAGCCATCTAGCACCTTGCCGCCAGCTTCTGGTATCACTGCCTGACACATCAAATACCCGTCACAGCGGAGTACCTACCCGGCCAGGAGAACCAAGTGGCTGACTTTCAGTCCCGCAATTTCAGGGACTCCAATCTTTGGAAGCTGCATCCAGAGGTCTTTGCGACTTTCAACGACCGCTGTTCACCTCGATATTAGACCACCAACTTCCCCCCTTCTTCAGCTGGAGACCAGACCAGACCCACTAGTGGTGGCCACGGATGCTTTTTTCCACGACCGGAGTCAGGAAAAGGGGTATGCCTTTCCCCCCTTCGCAATGATCACAAGAACGTCAGCGCAGGTCAGGAGACAACGCGCAGAAGTGGATCTGATCACTCCCCTTTGGAGATCGCAAGTTTGGTTTCCAGTTCGACTGGAACTTTCCTGGGATTTTCCAATCCGACTCTCCTCCTGAATCCCGACCAAGTTCCTCATCCACTGATTCAAGAGCACTCGATGTGGCTCATGGCGTGGCAGATTACAGGGGACAATGGGAGGTCCTGGGCTTTCGGAGAAGGCTGAATCCTTCATGTCAAAGGCTTGGGCGGACAGCACTGTCAAACGCTACAGATCTGCTGTATCCTTAACCGCTCAGATTTAGTGTTTTCTAGTGCATCTACGCATTTTGGTGGATTTCATTAATACCAACCACCTTCTTCAGGACAAAGAAAAGTCTTTCTCCCGCAATTTTTAAAAAGGCACTTCACCTATTAAAAACATGAAATAAACTTTTTATGTTAGGAATATATAAAAACTGCCTTTTATGTGGGCAACTTTTTTACAGATTGCCCTGACAATACGATCTGATGAGCAGTGAATGATACAGTGGATATGGATTCTTTAAAGATATCCTGTATAGTGTAAAAGGAGTTTAACAGATTAGTGCCGAAAAGACAAATGTGTTTGCCTACTGTATTCTCCCAAATTGTGTTGGTTTTGTTATAGGTTTTATATATTTTAAATGGAATATTTCTGCACATTTAGTGGAATATATCCGATTGTATATTTAGCCACACACAGAGCAATACATCTCTCTCTCTGTCTCTCTCTCTCTCATAGAAATTCAGCAGTTGAAGTTTTACTTATCTTAAGAAACTACAACTTGTGGCCCTAAAGTTACTGAACAGCACGAGTTATAGTTTCTATAGTTTCCAAACAGGCTTCCTCAAAAATACAGGAACAATCGCAAACTCCCTAATGCTCTCCTTACTAGTTGATAAAACTAGGTCTTGCTCCCAAAATCTGCATCTTTGCTTTGTGGATTCCCGCAACGCCTTTGACGCAGTTCAGTCTAACATTCTTTCGCAGAAGCTCTCAACCTGGGGAATACCTACGACTCTCAGAGCTATTAAATTGGTATATATTAACACATGGGTAAGACTGAGCACCAGGTCAACTGTCTCAAGGGACCTTTACACGAACAACGGTTTGAAGCAAGGATGAATCCTTGCCCCATCAGCTATACAAAGGTTGGCCTGCAAAGAAAGGCTAATTAATGCTACAGCAACATTTCCGGCAAATCATGGGCTATAAGTTAACCTTAATAAAACAAAAACGTTGTCAGTTACCAAAAGACGAAGCTCTCCACCAACTTTCCATCTAGAAAGCTCACCTTTGTAATCGGTGAAAGGGTACAAGTACTTGGGGGCAATTTTTTACTCAAGTGGTACAGTCGCTAGCCACTGCCATTCAATCCTAAGGAAAAGTAATCCTCTAATCACAGCTCCCTGTGGAACATCTTTAAGGGCTTGACTATACAACCTTTGCTATAGGTTACTACTGCAAAATACTTACCCTCAATAGTATATGGAGTGGGGGGAAAGCAGACAAAGTGATTAAAAATGCTACAGCTGGCACTTTTTGGCCGGTGTTTACCCTCCCACAGCACACTTCCCCAGCCCAAACAAGGCTTGAAGAATAAGTTACTTACCTTAAATAACTCCTTATCTGGTAGAGACAAGATCTAGCCGCAGAATTCGTATCTCAGAATCCTCCCCGGGCACCAGGCTAATTCCGGAACCTTTTCAACAGTACCTCTGCGCATCGGTAGAGGGTGTCGAGCAACTCCGCAGCAACATTGTCCCTCAAATGTGACATCAATGGAGTCCATACAAGCCCTCCCCTGACGCGGACATCAGTTTTTGTGACTACTTCCGCGTCAACAATGAGGAGCCACTCAGAAAAACTATCTCAGGAAATAGCGTCCCAAAAAAGGAAAAATAAATCTTGTATCAACAACAACAGATTGAAAGAACCATAGTAGTATGAAAAAGGGGATCTTGGAGACAACAGGCCCTCAGTTTACAGAGTGGGGAGGATGGGCGGGTAGATAAGAAATCTGCGGCAAGATCTTGTCTTTATCAGATAAGGCGTAACCGAAGGTAAGTAACTTGTTTATCTGAGAAAGACATCTAGCTGCAGATTCCTTATGTTAGATTCGGATACCCAAGCAATACCTCTTCAGGAGGAGGGGCTGCAGAACAACCTTACCAAAAATCCCCAATCGAAGAAGCTGGTACGAAAAATAGCAAGGGAACCAGACAATCCAAAAAATTATAGGGAGTCAAGATGCTCATTAAAAGGACTGACGCCCAAGAAGGACGAATAGAAGCCCATAGGGAGTAAAAGCCATAGGACCCAGAATACAGTATAGAACCAGTAAAAGAAGCAGCCCCAAAGGGAATGTAACCTAAGAGCGGGAATGCAAGGGGACCAAGGACAAAAGTTCATAGAGTACAGGCCCAAAATCAAATGGAAGGGGCAGACACAGCATGCTCATCCACAGTAAACCATACAGCGAGTAAGAGCACCCATTGATCGTCAAGGAAACGACCGTGAGAAACAGGGCACACAAAAAAGGAACCTCCACTGAAAGAACGATGGACAAAAAGTCAGCAATGAGTGCTGAGAGCATCACTACAAAAACAATAAGAACGGTAAGAACCCGCTCCTAAACAGAGAACCTCGAAGGTAAAGAAACCAATCCTTGGGCGATGTAATAGAGACGCTCATTGAAGAAAAGGAAGGAAACTACCAAAAATGTTGAACGAGGTCACCAAAAAGGATGGAGGCAAGATACAACAACGTACACCGTACAGAAGGCCATACTATCATATGTGCAAACACACACTTATAAATATCTGAAGTAGAAGATATCCACAAGAGATCCATTCAAGAGATGGGTATATACATGTAGATGCATCCAATAGAAATGCATTTAGAGTCCCACAAGGTGTGGGAGAAGTGGGCGAGCACACAAGAAGTGTTCGGAGAGCACAGAGCAGCATTAGAAGAGAAAATGTGCCTACCATTTCATTTGATAACTTTATTTCGGTCAGAAGACCATAAAAGCGTACAAACATACATCCTCAAATACATATACACAATAAAACAATAAATAACATTTCAAAGTTAAAAATCCTATTTTTTCCTTTTTTAAAAGAGATTAAACTTGAAGTCATCAATATGAAAGTAGTTAGGTTAAGAACGTTAGTCTCCTTCGCCACATGCTGTAGAGATAGCGGGATACAGCGAAAACAATTTTTGGGTCGGTGTCATAAACTAGAATCCTGTAGGCCTGCTTAAAATGACGAAAACCCAGGTTCCTACAAATGGGGATCAGCCAACTTTTCCTGATTAGGTGATACGCAGGGCAAAATAGCAGAGCGTGTAAAACAGACTCAGATTTATGGTTACAAGCAGGACAGCTTTCCAAGTTTTGTGCCTGCCACTTAAAGGTAAAAGACCTAACCGGTAAGGTACCATACCTTAGCTGGATGTACAATTTGCGTGCAAGTGGGGGTTCTATTTGGTCCATGAATTCCTCGAATTTGAAGTCTTGTTTAACCAGGAGGAATTCCAAGGTCAGCCTACCCGTAGTTGAAGAACTCAGGTGTGAAGAAGAGTTTTCCATGGACACCAAAGAAAGAATTTCTTTCTTTGAAATCGCAGGGCAACTTTCCTCCGGATTCTCCCACATTTCCAGAAGTCCTAATGAAGTACAAACTTTATTAATATACAAAAGCCAAGGGATCTTTTTTGATTTAAGTGCAGGCCAGATCTCAACAAACTCTAATTTAAATGAGGTCAATTCAGGCACAGACCAAAGCCTTTTCCAGTAGAGGATAGGTTTTGCACTGATGATCTCCTCTATGGGGACCAACCCAAGATCAAGCCTAAGAGGGATCAACGGTGTGCTGGAAGGAAGCCCCAAGAGAGATCTTAAAAAGGATTGCTCAGCCCTTGAAAGAGACACTGACTGCTTGTGTCCCCAAAGTTCGGCCCCGTATATTGCGGCCACTCTAGCCTGTCTACAATAAATTTCAAGGGCGGGAGAGACTGGCTTAAAACTCGATCTTTTAAAAACTTTATTCAAGCCCCCTGTCAGTTGAGCGAGCTTTAGTGTTGACTTAACAATCTGGGAATTCCAAGAAAATTTCTCAGTTAAAGTCACACCCAAATATACAAAGGTTTTAACTCTCTCGAGGGGAATACCAAATAAAACTGGGTTGGGGCGCACCCGCACAGGGGGGTTAAAAATCATATATTTGGTTTTTTCCAAATTTATTTCGAGTCCTCTTATTTCACAGAATTTGGCGAAACCATTCAGCGTGTTTTGTATGCCTGTTGACGTTCTAGATAATAACAAAGTATCGTCCGCGAACATCAATGCGGGCACACGTCCTGAAGCTAGTCTGGGAGCGTCAGTATTTTTTATAGAATTTAAATGGTCAATGAGGCCATTGATATAGAGGCTGAACAGTGTGGGGGCCAGGACACACCCTTGGCGAACTCCTTTTGAAACAGAAAAGCGATCAGTGAGTTCGCCGTATTTACCACATCTTACTTGGGCATAGTTATTGGTATGAAGCCTAACTAAGACAGCCAATAGGTAAGATGGAAGGCCCAGGTCTGCCAGAACTTGCCATAATTTAACACGAGGGACCAGATCAAAAGCAGCACGCAGGTCCACAAACACCAGGTAGAGGCTGCCACCCTCAACCAAGGCAGTTTTCCAATACAGGACCTGCAGGCGAAAGATCTGGTCTAAGGTGGAAGTACCAGCCCTGAAGCCTCCCTGAAAAGTGGTCAGGATTTCATTCTCCTCAATCCAGCCAAGGACCCTGTCCAAAAGGACTCTCCCCATTAGTTTTTGTGAGGTGTCTATTAGACTAATAGGCCTATAGTTGGAGGGAGTCAATGGGCAACCCTTTTTAAAAACAGGTACAATTTCTGCCCCAAGCCAAGTATAGGGCACTTCACCCCCCTGTAGAATGCTATTAAATAAGACAACCAGGTAGGGTGCCCAGATCTTTGGTTGGAACTTAAATAGATCTCCGGGCAGTTTGTCAAGACCTGGTGCTTTATTTGAGAGCATTTTCCCAATTGCAGATTCCACCTCGGCCAAAGTAAAAAATTCAATAGAGGCAAAATCCATTTGGACAAGAGAAAAATCAAAGGTATCTGCAGAAGTTCTATCAAGGTCATGTGTTCCATACAAGTCACAAAAGTGTTTTTCCCAAATTGAGGCAGCTATATTTGGGGCAGGTGCAGAAGAGTACCCATTTACTCCAGTTGCAACAATGGACCAAAATGTTTTAGTGTCCTTACAACAGAGCGCATGGCCCAACTGTTCCCACAGTACAACTTCCCCTGCTTTCTTTGCTTCAACAATAGCCTTTTTATATAGAGAACGACTAATTTTAATTGCTTCTCTATCTTTTATTTTTATTACAAACAGCAGGTCCTTTTTAGCTAGGCGGCACGTTTTATTAAACCATCTAGCCGTTTCAGTCCTTGGATATATGGCCCTTTTTACTGGGTACAGAATATCCCGTAATGCAATGACCAATTTCCCATGGATATCGGTAGGGCTGACCAAGGGTCCGGCGACCCCCATCTTTTCAATAAATGGAATTATTATACCATACAGTTCCGCCAACTTACTGCTAGAGATTTGGAATACTGGCCACTTTACTCTTCTTCTACAGTTTCTAATTATTAGTGGTTCGGGTACAGGATTTTCAACCAGGGTCGAGTTTTTAAGCCCGAAGCTTCCTGGTTTGAGTGTCAGGACTAGAACGTTGTGATCCCTGTCCAACCTCTCCATGACCATAAAATCATAGAGTCTATCCCAATACTTAGCTTCAATAAAGATATAATCAATTATTGAGGTGTAGCTAGCTTTATTAAAGGTCTTTTTCCCAGGTCTATCTGGCATTACCCTACCATTACACGCTCGCAATGATGCATTTAAAGAGAGAGACTGCATTTGCAAGACAAGGGGAGTCCATGCTTTTACCGGTGGAGTAAGTGGATCAGGAATATTCCATAATATATCCACTTCATCACGGTCTCCCATACTTGAGTCCAATAAAGGCTCAAAATGGCAGTTGAAGTCCCCGCCCAGAATTATCACAGTAGAGGAGTCAAGCGACTGCAGTAGGTTAGACAATACAGTAATGGCCTCTGATTCCAGGCCCCTCTTAGTCGGTTTTGAATATACATTTATCAGGGCAATATCCACGCCTTTTTCCACTTCCAGGAGAACAAATTGTACATCCCGTGAGTGGATTGAAATAGCCTTTGCTTTTACACCCAGGTGGGAGCCAACCCATATGGACAACCCTCCCGAGGGCCTTCCCCTGCTACTCTTGCATGCCAAAATATCAAATATTGCAAAGCCCGGAGCCACAATCTTTTTAAGCAACCAGGTCTCTTGGAGCATACAGATATCAAATGAGGAAATGAATGAGCTCCACTCCGGATTAGAGGATTTATTTTTAAGGCCGGCCACATTCCATGAGATAATTTTAATACCACTAGCTTTAGGTGATTGGTTAGGGATTCGGTAGTCTGGTAAGCCAGCACAGCTACTCAATTCGGGAGGACCAACTACCACCTCTAGGTTGGGTACACAGTTATAGAGAGTGCATAAAGTAGAGGCGGGGGTAATTAAATCTGGGCTCGAAGTCCCCTTCATTGGACTTGGTCCTTTCCTTAAGTTGGATGCATCATTATAAGGTAGCTCAAAGATCGCCGATGGGCCAGGCTGTAATTTATCAGGGGGCAATAAGGGCTTTTGCCTCATCTGTCAGTCACAGCCATCAAGATTAGAGAGAGCCTGGTATCTATTTGAGACATCCAATGGTGTAAAAGGGACAAAATCTTCCAGCCTCCTACTACAGTTTCCATATTTCTGTGAGAGTACTAAATCCTGCCTTTGGAATTTATCAACATTCGTTTGTTGAGAGTTAGTTTTGGGCATATCATGCTCATACGTACGGGATACACGGAAGTTAGTCAAGGACAGAGGAAAGAGGGAAGCCCCAAAATGTCGTTCTCTACTCACGTGGGTTCTAGGGTAGAAAAAAGTTAATTCCAGGGGAGTAATAGCAGTACCTGGGATCTCCACAGGATAGTTAAGAATGTACCTTACTGCTATTGGATCCCTGAAGTTAATAACAACTAAGTCCCCATTGATATCCTTCTCTCTGCTACCCAGCCAATCAAGTCGGCGAACATGAAGTATTTCGCCGTTGATGTAATGGGGAAGTGGGCGGTTTTGACTCAGCCAGTGAATGATCTTATTTTTAAGCTGAAAAAAACCCTCTTTCTTACCGTCTGGCAATCTAGGTACTCTTGCCAGCACTACAACATAGGGAACTGCTTCCGGAGGTAATTCAACCCGTGGTTCCCTACCGCTAGAACCCCTAGTAATATTAGGGCTCTTACACTCATTGTTGTCTATGTTTTTTCCATCTAGTTTGTCCCCACTCCTCCGGGTTCCATTTGGAGCCAATCTTACAGATCTTACAGGTCTAGTGGTTGGTATATCCAAATTTTTAGGGCCAGTGGTCATCTCTGTGGTGGCAACAGTCCTCTTACTCATTAAGGCTGGGCCATCCTTGTCAACATAACAAGAAGGTTGTTGTGTTTTAGCAGGAGGACCGTCCATCAACACTTTATCTCTAATTTGGCCAAGTTTATTACTAACATTTAACTCCATATTCTCCAACCTTTCTTCAACCCTTTTTAGCCTCTCAATTATTGGTAGTATGAAAGACCTTATGAGATGTTCAATACTTTCCAGGGGATCAGTTAAATGAACTTTCTTAGGTGGGCTAGGATGGGGAATGCCAACTTCGGGTGGGTTTAATACAATATTAGAAACAGCCTTAGAAATTACCACTGGTGATTTATGTATAGAAGCATTTTGGTTAGTGGTCTTATTACTTTTCCCCGAAGCAGTGTAATTTATCCTAAGTCTGCGTGCCTCTCCCCCCTTCTTTCTCCTTTTTTTAGGTGGTGGACCAGGAATCTTATGCAACAGTAGGTTTCTAGCCCTTCTTTTGGGGATCTCTTTGTTTATCAATGGGGGAATTGGTATCACTTTTGGGTCGGACAAGGAATCAAATGAG
Organism: Triturus cristatus; assembly: GCF_964204655.1. NCBI lineage: Eukaryota > Metazoa > Chordata > Amphibia > Caudata > Salamandridae > Triturus > Triturus cristatus. The sequence goes on along the minus strand of NC_140594.1, from coordinate 209,518,199 downwards.
CTAGAGATTGTGATTGAGTGTATAGAGTCCAATGAATTGGGTACAAAAGGTTCAGGGGATAGCTCGCGAAGAAGTGCAGGGACACCATCTAGGGAGATCAGTTCGTCACCAGAAGGATTTCCGGCTGGCAGGGTAGCCTGTTGTGACAAATCAATTGGTCGTCTATTTTTTAGATACTCAATCGACTTGCGGCGCTCAACCCTGCGCTCCGCTAGTAAGTCCTCCCTTTCTCGATCCGTGCTAGGTTTACTGAAATAATGGTCCAGAGTGCCCTTAGCCAAACCCCCAATCTTTCCGGGAAATAAATGTTCTTGACTCCCAGCCATAGTTTTAATAGTTCAGCGACCAGTCACCGCAACAAACCCAGCTTCCAAGGGGATCAGACGGCAAGGGATCAGAAAATATGTCCTATCAGAGTATGCCAAACACACAATCAGTCCAGATACATCCGTTATGGAACATAAACGGGAACTGGGACACTTACAGTTCTGTAGCAGATGTCAGAGGGATTGCCCTGCCCGGCCTTGGTCGGTCCTTGACGGGCAAGGACGGGCCCGCCCTTGGCCCGGGCTTCGCCCGGGCGCCGCCCGCGCGCGTCCCGCGCTGCGCGGAGCCTGAGGATCTTTTGAATGTGCTGGGCGCGGGCTGATGTCGTCACAGCCGGGCGCCCAGCAACAAGGCTTCTGGGTATTGTGGTTCTTAGCCGTTTCCCTCACGGCGTTATCTGGGCTGTAGCTCGATTCTCCCCCACAGTAGCCGTTCCCCTCACGGCGGTGACAAGAGCAGAATGGCAGAGTATCCGGTAAGGACCTTGTAAATGCGCGCGTCCCGCGCTGCGCGGAGCCTGAGGATCTTTTGAATGTGCTGGGCGCGGGCTGATGTTGTCACAGCCGGGCGCCCAGCAACAAGGCTTCTGGGTATTGTGGTTCTTAGCCGTTTCCCTCACGGCGTTATCTGGGCTGTAGCTCGATTCTCCCCCACAGTAGCCGTTCCCCTCACGGCGGTGACAAGAGCAGAATGGCAGAGTATCCGGTAAGGACCTTGTAAATGCGCGCGTGCCTACCAGAAGCATCAAATTTCCTGAAAAATCAATATTCTGTGTGGCTAAAGCAGTCTGAATCACAAAGCTTTTAATAGAGGGATGTCTAAGTAGATAGGAGGGATCCTCCATGCCTGTGAGAAATTGAGCGATCTACAGGGAGCACTGTTTCGGGTTCAGTCCTAGCACAAAACAGGATGTCGAAAAGACAGTCACTATAAGGAAGTACAGGCTCAACATGAGACTGGGCAGGATGTAGAACACCAATTAAAGGGTCTGTTGACAATTCCAACAAAGGAAGTTGTAAATCTAGGACAATCGAAACTTGATTGAGCATGCCCGCCAGCACAGAACTCGCCTCTGTAACTAAACCAGGAGGAGACAGGAGACTGGCAAAGATTCCAAGCCACTGATGTTGCCCAAGTCAAGCAACCAGCCAGAGTGCACAGGGGGTGGTACTGTGTCTGGAATTGGATGAGGACACACCACACCTTCCGTAGTATTTCCAGAACCATGGTCGTCAGAAGGAAAAAACAGAGGAAGGGAGTTTATGATAGTCGGCTCCATCCGTGCCACATCCGACACCGTAAACAAAGCTGGTCAACGTCAAGAAAGCGACGCCTTGATGTAGGAAGGAGTCTCGATCGGCACTGACAGCACCACCATCGGAGCATGCAGACAAGAGTTCGAAGCAGACATTGGAGTCGGTAGACAGGAAGCAGGAGCCAAAGTGGGAGCCGTGATGGGCTATGCACCGGTGTCATTGAGGTGTCAGACACCCAGAGGCTGACCTGAAGCCAAGGGAGGACGCACCGGCAGAGTCACAAGTATGACCTCATGCACTTCCGGGGGGCACAAAGGCGCTCCAGAGGGAGGTGACGACCCAAGAACAGAAAGAAGAGATCGAGAATATTGTCTCATCTCGGTCAAAGATGCCGCATCCCCAGGATAGGTGGGGAGGCGTGGGGCAGACTCCTGCCTCGGCAATTCAACAGAAGAGTGGGGATCAGCAGTAGGCGACAAAGTCAGAAGGTGCCACGACTTCAACAGCCAGCACCGAGACTTACCTCCGGATGTCGAAGGTGAAGGACGGTCACGGGAACGGCTCCTAGAGCGGATGAGCGTTCGGTCCCTAGAAAGCTTAGGGGACCAAGGGGGATGAGCAGACTTCAAAGACTGACATCCACATTGCCATGAGCTTCATGCAATGTTCCCTGTGTGCCTTTGGTCAGAGCTGTTGACAAGAGTCGCACTCGTGGGAGTTGTGGTGCTCACCTAGACATCACATGCAAATCGAGTGAAGATCCATGGTGGGCATTTGTCGACCACAGGACCCACAAGGCTTGAACCCCGAGGACATTTGTAGAAAGGCACACTGCTCCGTCAATGAAAAATGGCAAGTGGTTGAAAATTGCGGGAGGAACTGCATTGCGGATCTGCGTGTTAGCGTAGAAAAGGAAGAACCGACATCAGCGTGTCGGGGGAGGACTTATACGGACTCAGTTGACGTCACATTCAAGAGACGATGTACCTGCGGAGTTGCTCAACGTCCTCTACCAACACACAGAGGTTCTGCTGGAAAGGTGTCCGGATCCAGCCTGGCACCTGGGGAGGATTTTAAGATTAGGAATCTGCATCTAGATGTCTCTATCAGATTTTGGTTTACGGAGGCAGAACGTGTATCAGCCTTGTTTCATACTTAGAACATGCTATAAACTGAAAAAGATGGGAGGCACACTAAGCAGTGCTGTGTGGAGAGCCATAGACAATCCTAACAACAAGGCACATGATTATAGGGGTCTAGCCTTAACATTGCAGGCTGAGCAGCTCGGATCCTTATCCCTCACTCAAGCGGTTTTCAATAGAGCCATTAACTCAGCATCTAAGAAGTTTCTCCTCACTCACTGACAAAGCCTTGGTGCCAAAAAGATCACATGCATGACAATAGGCTCATATGGCCTTCTCAAACCCCAGCCATATTTAGGTAAACTGTTCGGATTGCGGGCAAAGCTAACGCGGTTGAGCTACCAGCTGGGCTTCTTTACCCCTTTATGCAACTCCCCTGCTTGGCTCAGACAAACCATGGCAACCGCATGTCGACTGTGCCAATATGCAAAGGAAGACATATGCCATATTGTCTGTATCTGCCCAGCCCTAAAGGCAGAGTGAAAGAGACTACGGAAGCATTTTACGAGGAATGGACCCGCACATACCGACTGGCAGTGATAACCTGTTTACAAGGAGAGGATCTAGTGCTCTGTTGGAAATTCCTCCGGTGCATGTCACCGTCTGAAAGAAAATTGACTGAGCAAGCCTCACAGTGACAGGACACCACTCCTTCTGCAAATGTGCTGTGCTCATTTTTTCATTTGTGAAACTATTACTTTACTGTCAAAGCACGGATTGCACTTTCCTACAGAGACAGGATATAATCTTTCTATGCCAATGCACTGATTGCATAATAAAGTACAAAGGTAAGCAAAGTGCAATCTGCAACAGCAATTAGCAGTCTCCCATACTACATTCCCGAATGGACTGATAGCACTAGTTCATTTTGACTTTTTTTATTGAGGCAATTGCACCCGGCATTTTACTTATTTAGTGAGCTACTGCCATTATCAGTGCAACAATACACTGTTAACTGCCAGCTCCCTGCCCATACTTACTTTCTTAAGTTGCCTACTAAGTACTCTCATGCAACAAAGGTACTAGCAGCCCAAGTCAAATGATGATAACAGGGTCACGGGCCGGGCACTTTATAGTTAGTTGCTGTTCCTGTCCTAATACTTTAACCTTATGCACTAGATACTTTTATGTCATAATGTGATGATTGTGCAATCACTTCTCTCGTTTTTTTGTGCGTTTTAATTATCTGAACAATAAAGTTTTTAATTTATTCAGATAAGAAAACTATAACTGTTTAATTTCTATGGTTTTGGGTGGGAACAACGTCAACCCAACTATAACATCCCTGTAACCTTAGTATTTTCAGTGAATTTCTTTTTTTTTTTTTGAGTAGCGCGCTATATAATTACCGTACGTTAATACAGTGCCCTGCGGCAAACCCCCGTGCATGCACCTGCCCCCATGCTGCACACAGCCTTCTGCAGTGTCCGACGGGGTATGGTGTGTGAGTTTTTTTTCCCCCAATGGGAATCGGATCCTCGATTTGTGCCAACAAAAACTTTTTGGGCCAATTGTTTTCTCATAAGAGGTACCTGTGTCCTAAATAAAGTGTAAAAACACATAAGGAGTCAGAATACAGGAATCCTGACCACTTTATGCTTTATTACACTTTGTTTTTCCCTCTCCTTGTCCAAGTGACAAACAAAACAGCGACCGCAACTTTCCTTTTAGGTTGCGGCCAGCCAATAAGGTATTTGATTTTCCCTCCAGATCCGCTGTTAGCCACGAATCCAGAGGGTGAATCCGTGAAGGATCCATGTCCCTACAGAGCTACACATTTCTTTCTTTAATAACTCCTAAACTACTGAAAGTATTTTCATCACGTTGCAAAAAGGTTGTTTTCAGCACCAAGATCTACCTTTCTGCCAAATCTGGTGTAATTCTATTCAGCGGTTCGGGAGGTAGATGTGTCTAAGTAAAGCAAAACGCCATTAGACATTGCATGGGGAAATAAGCGCTTCTAGACACCCCCCCCCCCCCCTTTTCACAGCCCTTGCTTGACGAATCGCCTCGAAACAGACTGCACTTGATTAACTTGCGTACTTTTTGAACATTTCTTGAAGATTTGTCAAATGCAGCCACAGTTATTAGCTTTGTCGATGGGGAAAGTTGGTACCAACTATAACTGGGATGTTTTTCACTGAGGGGTTTTGAGGGACATCAAGTAGACAGCTAGAGCTAACGTTTTCCCTGCCTTCCTTCCCCCTCCTGGCAAGTAAGTTATGCCAAGAACTACAATACTGTTAAGTGGTAAACCTTTGATGGAACTCACCCCAACAGCCTCATTCCCTTGCTTACCATACTCATTCAGTCATAAAACATGAATTCTACATTAGAACCCAATGACCCACACAGCAATCCTGCCATAAATATGTCTGCAATGTAGTATCTACCAGCACACTTTGCTGAGACAACATACTGGTTACCCCCTGTATTCAGCAGCTGCCATCGCGCTGTCTGCCAATCAAATATCGACACTTGAATAAGTATTATCTAAGAGTTGAGCTGTGTGCTACTTCATAGCCTACATGGCAGCTAAAAGTTTAACCATCTTTACTGGATACCATCTGTAATATATAAAAATAGTATAAACATCCTCTCATATTGTTGGGGTGGGTTAATCTAAAAATGTTTATCTTCACAACTCGGTTTTCTTTCTTCTGGCATTCTTACACCATATTGCCTTTCACTAATTAAAGAGTTTTTTTTATATACGTGGCTTAATATGGGGTGGTAAAATAACTTGAATAGCATCAACAAGGTTGAAAATTCCAAATCAAGATGGAGGGCTTGGATTCTCCATTTGTTAATGTTATGAGTGGCTAAGGTAAGAACTAGAATCGCTCATGCTATGAACTACCTCAACACAGTCTATTACTCCAGTAATCAGTTTAACTTTAAGGGTATTCCTCTTATGTACAAATAATCCATTTAAATTCAGCACTTCAAGCAAGAGATACCGAGAAACACAAGCAAGCTATATGGTTACATAATATGGTTAGATAGGCATCTGGAATTTCATCTACCTCAAGTCTCAATACATATGTTGCTGGGATAATATCAGCTTTCCAGAACAGGTAACAATAGCAAAATAAATCATGTACAGAATGCTGAACATTGTCAAACATTCACCCCCCCCCAGTCACAACTCTGGGTTAAATTGAATATGCTACTTACCAGTATGCATCTGTTCCTGGCATGTAGGGCTGCTGACATTCATATCTGTGCATAGATCGCCGCCTAGTGTTGGGTCCGGATGTTTGCACGTTGTTGTCCTGGAAGAGTCTTTGAAGTATCACGAGATAGGTGACTCCTCCCCTGGACCACAGTGCACATGGGCATCCTCTCCATCCTCAGATTGTTTTTCGCCATTGTGGCAGTGATGGAGTAGATACAGTAAGTGATGACCATGCTATACAGTAATTCTGAGAGCTGCAGCTGCTACAGGCGCCGGGGAGGAGGGTGGGCGATATGAATGTCAGCAGCCCTACATGCCAAGAACAGATGCATACTGGTAAGTAGCATATTCAGTTCGAGGCATGTGGGCTGCTGAATTCATATCTGTGCATAGAATACATAGCAGTACCTCCTATTAGCGGCGGCTACCAGTGCCAGCTGCAGCAGTCTGAAAAAGAGTTTTGAGAACAGCCTGTCCTACAGCTGGCTGCTGTTTTGAGTGTACATCTACACAGTAGTGTGGTAAATGTATGTATAGTGGACTATGTGGCTGCTCTACATATTCCTGTAAAGGAATGTTTCCCAGGAAAGCCATGGACGCCCCTAACTTTCGTGTTGAGTGGGCTCGTGGGGGAATCGTTAATGTGCGTTTAGCCTTTTGATAGCAAATTTGAATACATTTAACGATCCATCTGGCTATACCTGCTTTGGAAATAGCGTTGCCCTTGTGCTGTGGAGAAAAGGCAACAAAAAGTTGTTTTGTCTTCCTAAAGTCCTTAGTTCTGTCTATATAGTACATGAGGGCCCTCTTTACATCTAGTGTATGGAGAATTCTCTCAGCGACATTTTGTGGATTCTGAAAGAAAACAGGCAGTTCAATAGTTTGATTCATGTGGAACTGCGATATTACTTTAGGCATGAACTTGGGGTTGGCACGTAGTACGACCCTGTTTGCGTGAACCTGTATGAATGGCTCTTGAATGGTTAGTGCCTGGAGTTCACTAACTCTTCTTAAAGAAGTGATTGCTACCAGGAAAGCTACTTTCCAGGTGAGGAATTGAATCTCGCATGAGTGGAGAGGTTCGAAGGGTGGACCCATTAGTCTGGTGAGGACCAAGTTGAGGTTCCACACCGGTGCTGGTGGGTGTCTTGGGGGAATTACTCGTTTAAGTCCCTCCAAGAAGGCTTTGATGGCAGGCACTCTGAATAAAGAGAGGTGCTGCCTGTTCTGGAGATAGGCTGCTATTGCGGTCAAATGGATACGTATTGAGGTGTATGCCAGATTGCATCTGTATAGGTGTAAGAGGTAACAGATTATGTTTTGAATGGATGCGTCTAGCGGGTTAATGTAATTGTTGCAATAAATGACAAACCTCTTCCATTTAGCTGCATAGCAAGCTCTGGTAGTGGGTCTCCTGGCCTCCTTGATGATCTCCATACAGTCAGGTGGCAGGTTTAGGTAGCCAAACGCATTGCCCTGCGACTGTGGATGTGGGAACCTGGGGGCAAAGCTTAGGCATTTTGCGTTTTCGTTTGTGGCGAATAGGTCTATCTCCGGATGACCCCACTGTTGGAAGTACGGTTGGAGTACTGACGGGTGTAGTTCCCACTCGTGCATCTGGTGGCTGTGTCTGCTGAGCAGATCCGCCATCTGGTTGTCCTTGCCGGGGAGGTGTTCCGCCATGAGGAATATGTTCCTCTGAATGGCCCACTTCCACATGCTCTGAGCCAGATGAGACAACTGTGGAGAGTGTGTTCCTCCCTGCTTCTGTATGTAGTACATGGCAGTCATGTTGTCCGTCCGGATCAACACGACTTTGTTGCATAAGTGTACTTTGAATGCCTTCATGGCTAGGAAGATTGCCATCAGTTCCAGAACGTTGATGTGCATCTTCTTTTGTTGCGTTGTCCATAGTCCCTGCACTGTGTAAGTGAGTACATGAGCTCCCCATCCCTGGAGAGAGGCGTCCGCAGTCAGTATTATTTGTGGAACAGGCTCTTGGAACGGTCGGCCCTTGCAAAGGTTTTGTGGATTCCACCAATGCAGAGAGTTGTATGCCCGACCGCTCACCAACACTAGGTCTTTCAACTGTCCTTGAGCCTGATTCCACTGACGTGCTAAGCACTCCTTAAGCGGGCGCATATGTAGTCTCGCGTGTGGGACTATGAAAATGCAGGAGGCCATCATGCCTATCAACTGCATGAACACTCGCGCAGGAAGGGAGTGTTGAGGTTTGAACTTGGAGATCAGCAGTTGCATGCTGTTGATCCTCACTAAATTTGGCTGAGCTGTGGCTGCCAGAGTGTTTATGGTCGCGCCCAGGTACTGTTGTACGTGTGCGGGTTGTAGATGTGATTTTGGGTAATTTAGTGAGAATCCCAGACTGTGAAGAAGGTGGATGGTGAGGGACATGTGGCTGGCGCATTGCTGGGCTGACTTTGCTTGAACAAGCCAGTCGTCCAGGTAAGGGTAGACGTGAATGTGTTGTCTCCGTAGATGTGCAGCCACTGTAGCTAAGCACTTGGTGAAAACCCTGGGTGCTGTTGTCACGCCGAAGGGGTGGACTTTGAATTGATAGTGCTGTCCCTGAATAGTGAACCTGAGATATTTCCTGTGTGATGGGTGTATGGGTATGTGGAAGTACGCATCTTTGAGGTCTAGTGTGGCTAGGAAGTCTCCCTGGCTGAGCAGCGGGAGAACCTGCTGTAGGGTGAGCATATGGAAATGCTCTGAGAGAATGTAGTGGTTGAGGGGTCTCAGGTCTGGTATAGGTCTGAGCGACCCGTCCTTTTTTGGGATTAAGAAGTACAGAGAGTACACCCCTGTCCCCTGCTGTTTGACGGGCACGACCTCTATTGCACCCTTTTGCAGCATACTTAGCACTTCCTGCTGCAATAATGCTAAGTGCTCTACGGACATAGGACGGTGCTTTGGCGGTATGTTGGGTGGAGTGGAGGTTAATTCGAGACAGTAACCGTGCTAGATAATGTCCCTGACCCACCTGTCTGTGGTGATGGTCTTCCACGTAGACAGGAACCGCTGGAATCTGCCCCCGACAGGTGTTATGTGGTCGGGGGGAAGGGAGAGGGTGTCACTGTTTGTTTTTGGGTGAGGACCTGGTGTTGCCGTAACCACGTCCTCTGCCCTTGGTGCTGGAGCCACGATATCCACCTCTGTTGGTTTTACCGTAGGTACTCTGTGTGCCCCCTTTAGTGTATTGCTGCTGTGACCCCTGGCCTCTAGCTGCTCCTCTATTCCCGGGGCGACGAAAGGAGCCACTACGAAATTGCTGCGTTTGCAGAGCCCCCATTGACTTCACAGTGTCAGTGTCTTTCTTTATTTTTTCTAAGGTGGTGTCAACTTCCGGGCCGAATAAGTAGTCGGGGTTGACTGGCTGATTCAGGATGTTGTTTTGAATCTCTGGTTTGAATCCTGAGATTCTTAACCAAGCGTGTCGGCGTAACATGACGCTGGTGTTAATTGCCCTCGCTGCTATGTCGGCAGCATCCAGTGCGCACTTAATGGATGCGTTGGTAAGGAGTTGTCCCTCTCTGATGAGGAGCTCCGCTGCCTCTTTGTATTCATCTGGCAGATGCTGGAGTAGCGATTCTAGTGTGTCGTAGTGTGAACGATCATAGCGGGCCAGGAGGGCCTGTGTATTGGCAATGCGCCAGATGTTTGCTGCTTGAGCTGCAATTCTTTTGCCGGAGGTCTCCAGCACCTTGGACTCCTTGTCTGGGGGAGGAGCATCACCTGTTTGCGAATGGGCTCGTTTGCGAGCGTTAGCAACCACCATGGAGTCTAGAGGCAACTGACCTCTGATGTACATAGGGTCTCCGGGCGCAGGCTTGTATTTTTTTTCAATCCTGGGGTTTAGCACCCGTGCCCTGGTTGCTTCTTTGAAAATGTCCTTTGCAGGTTTGAGAACACCTTTTAACATGGGCAAAGTTTTGATAGTTCTCTCGGAGGAGGCGAAAGTGTCCACTAAGAAGTCTTCCTCAACAGTGTCAGAGTGGAATTGTACTCCATGATTGGCGGCAGCACGTTCTATGAGGGCATTGAAGGCAGCAGTGTCCTCTGTGGGAGACGTTTTTGCGCTGTAAAGCTGCGTGTCCTGGGTATCTGGCACGGTACCCTGGTCTGTAGGGTCATCCCATGCTTGATCTGGGTCCTGCTGCTCATCAGGATCGGCATCCCGAGGGTAGGTGGTATCATCACCCATGTAGTCCTCCACTGCGTCTGTTTCGGAAGGCGTAGGAGAAAAGGACTGAGGAACCGGATAGGAGGTTTGCAAGCGTTCATATAGAACCGGTTCCGACTCTGCTGGCAATTTGTGCTTCAGAGGTATTCTGTAGGAGTCCAAGCCCTTCTCTGGCGTGATCTTCCGTTTGCGGAGCATTAGTCTGCCAGTGTCGGCGTCGATGAATTGTGGCTGTGAAGGCTCAGAAGGTGAGTGTCCAGTAGATGGGGACTGTGTCTGGCGGACACGTGTCTGGATCTCGAACATCTTCGGTGCCGTGGATGGCGGCAAACCAAAAGTGATGTTGGTGGGCGCCGAGGGTGCGTTTGGAGCCTTGTTAGTGTCGGGGCCCGACGTGGATCGGAGGGCTGCCCGTTCTCTGATGCGTTGCAACGACGCCGCGACTTGTCGCACCGAGAACGCTGAAGGTTCTTAGGTGCCGGTTGGTACTGTGGAGGTAGGCGTCGACCGCTTTGGAGCCACAGGGTCGTCGAGCCGAAGAGAGGTATCAGCGGTCGTCTGAGTCGATGACTTGGCGTGTGCCGCCGTCTTCGAAGTGGACGCAGATGGAGCGGCCATTTTGACTTTGGTGGTCGGGCCGACTGCTTCGGTGCCAGGGGCCGAGGCGCTTTCGCGGGACCGAGTGCCTTCCTTTTCGGGTTAGTACCGATATCCGCTGCAGTGAGTTCGGCGCCGAAATCCCTCTTTGTGCGTTCGGAGCCGACGGTCTTCGTTGGCATCGAAGGAGTGGAGGTATTTGATGGCTTCGAGCAGTTCACGGCCAGTTTCACTTTGGTTTCGGTGGAACTGGTGCGACGATTGGTTTCGGTTTCGTAGAAGGGAATCCAGTCGTCTTTGGTAATAATGGCTCGTGCTGGATGTTCGAGGCCGGGCCCGAAGGCGGGGCCGAAGAACTTTGGGATTGATCTCGGGTAAGGCCCGGAGGCGATCCCTCGACCTGAGCCGTAGAATGACGCACTTTAACGGCCTCCGTATCGACGGGTAGGCCTGGCTCTTCGCTAGAGCTATCCTCTTCGGCCCCAAAGGCCTCATCGTAGTCTCCTACCTCGTCGACGGCTTCTTCCCTGTGAAAAAGCACTTCATCGGCGTCTTCCGATCGGGAATCGTGTTCGGAAGCGGGGCTGGAGTTTACTTCTTCCACGCACTCTACATCCTCGTCCTTGGTGCTGAAGATGTTGGCCGGGGCAGGCGCCGATTGCTGCGCTTCTAATCTCGCTGCCCGTCGATTCCGGAGAGTCTTCTTCGATCGGAATCGGGCACAGGCCATACATTTCGATTCGTCGTGATCCGGTGAGAGACATTTGTTGCATACCGGGTGGACGTCGATGTGTGGGTATTTGGCGTGGCATACAGGACACCGTTTGAATGGGGTCCTCGATTCCATCGTCGATGTAAGGTCGATGTTCGGACCAAACGGATCTGAAAGGCTGGAAGAAGTTTCTAAACTAATCAAGAAAGCAGTCGATACCGAACGGGAACAGTACCGACAAAAACTAAAGGCCTTTTGGCCTTAGACTAAATTTTCCTAACTTGAGCTAAGATAAGCACATCCGAACCCAATGGCGGGAAAAAAACAATCTGAGGATGCCCATGCGCACTGTGGTGCAGGGGAGGAGTCACCTATCTCGTGATACTTCAAAGACTCTTCCAGGACAACAACGTGCAAACATCCGGACCCAACACTAGGTGGCGATCTATGCACAGATATGAATTCAGCAGCCCACATGCCTCGAACCCATTGTTTTGTTGCTCACCATGCCACCCCAGTTTGGACCCTGTCATATGCAAATCAGTCTTGAGCCTGCTCCCCATGGGAACAGTCCAGCCCAAACTGCCAGCCCAGATCCTCCCTAAACTAAAAAACAAGAATTCTGGGACCAGTTTCAAGGTATCACCCCTCATCAGGCAGGCTAGCTTAAATCCAGTGGCATACTTTGCACAGGGCCCACGTCTGGGTATACAGTTCCCACTTAGGGCACTATAGCAACACAAAAAGATGATGGGCGGAACGCTGTACATTGTCAAACATTCACCCCCAGTCATAGCAGTATCACCCCTCATCAGCCAGGCTAGCTTGAATTCAGTGGCATAGTGAGCACGGAACCCTCGTCTGGGCAAACTGAGGTGGCATGGTGAGTAAACAAAAAAATGGATTTAACCCAGACTGTGACTGGGGGTGTGTGTTTGACAATGTTCCGCATTGCGTCCATCATCTTTTTGTGTTGCCAGAACATTTAACACACCTGGTTTGTTGATCCTGATTTTGACGTATTGACTGCATGGGGAATCTAGGAGACAAACTGTACAACCAGTTCTGAAGAACTCACACTTCTTTACTGCCAGGCTTAGATTTTCCTTAGACTAAAGGCCTTAGGCAGTAAGTATTAGTTTGCCCATGGATTCAGATTCCCTAATTAATACAGTGGGAAGGACCTCTGATACTTTTTAGATTCTGTTCTACTGAGAAAATCTCTGGTTCTCATATTTTATGCACTTACAAAGGAGATCCCAAGAATGCAACAATTTAACATGGCGTTAGCTTTATTACGTTATTCAAAGTTAATTATTTGCTTTTATGCAAAGTGATGGACAGTATTTATTGACATTTTCAACAAAAGAAGTGCAAACTGCCAATCAATTCTCTTCGGCATTCCCCATTGGTAATTTCTGGTTACAACCATTGTGTCAACATAACAGAGCTAGCCTCCAGTATAGATCTGCATTTCAATTCTATGACTAATAATCCTCTGCGGCTTCTTAACAACCAGTGCAGCAACCACCGTCCAGTGGCTGTAGGTATTGATTCTCTCTTATGCACTTATCACATCTTTGCACAAGGTTAAAGGGATGCAGATTTCTCCTCAGAAACAGATTTTAACTAAGTACTTCAACATTTAGCTTCCCCATTTATATTTCAAACAAGTTATAAACATATCCACTGTCACCAATAAAAAAAACGCAAAATATTCCTTCCCTGGCATAGAAAGGTTGGTGCTGGACTTATCAACCCGAGATCCGGGAGATTTACATGGATCAGTTTTTCTCGGTCATATACAACAAGCGCCCAATTGGTGTAGGGTGAATTCAAAGCTATTATTAATTATGATATGCTTGTAAAGAGCATTACTGATCTATCAGCAAAATGATGTATTTTTTCCACCGCCGATGGGGCCTGAAATACGCCCACAGACAGAATTAAGACGTGAGATCTCTCCTAAACGTTTAGCCCATTACAATCTTATTAACCGCTGATGTGGTCCAAGAGTGTACTGGTGTCCAACAGGCCTAACGTGAATGCTAGATAATAACTAGGGAAGGAATGTGTATTAGAGTGTGGAAGATTTCTTACACAAGCAGCACTAAACACAGAATCATTACAACAGCTGCAAAATACCTAACTTTGGAACGATACAGGATACAAGTTAACAACAAGGATAAAATATAAACCTTTTGTTAATGATCAAGAATATTACGTGAAAATGGATAAATGAAACAAGAATCACAGGCTGATAACAGTAAACAGTCCAGCAGATGAAGCCAACTTTCGTGAAACAAAACAACAAAAGGAGTTATGTAAAGGTAGGACTCTGGGACCGAACTGCAAACAGTATATATTAAATATGAGACAAATGAGTAACTTATGAAACAGACAATTTACTATATAATTGAAACACCAACCGTCATTCCCCCAGGCGGGGGTGTGTGTGATCCTGCGCAAAATAAAATGAGGCCCACAATCATTTCACAGCATACCTGTATCTCTCTCCAACTCCCACTCCCTTGTTGATTTGGTCTTTCATGTCACGCTTAGATTTAACATTACAAATGACGCGCTACAAATTAACAAATATGAAATGTAGGTACTGTTAATCAGTTGCAAACGTAATGCGGTCATACGTGTCACAAAAAAATATCCTGATAAATTTCAACTTAAAATAAATAGTGTGTGCTCGTCTACAACACATTTTAACCCAGAGCCGCATGCAAATCAAAAAGAAAAAAAAGGTTTACCTGGGAAGTCATGCCTGACGTGTGTTCCTTCAAAAGAGGCCAAAGTACTGTAAAGTATTATCATCTGTACTCTATTATCTGGTACTATAAAATACGTTATCGCCACCACCTCTCACTGCATGTAACCCTTTGAGGGTTACTAGAAAAACACACACAAAACTCCACAACATGAAAGAATTGTCAAAGCCAACAAGTCTGTGTTTGGCTGCCAGACTTTTGGCTTTTTCAATAATTCTTTAGTTTTGTCCTGGTTTTTGTAAAACATTTTTGGGGGAAGCTGGTGGGCCCAGGACAATATTTAAAGAAAAAGTAGCAAACATTAATGATATTGTCTCACAAAGGATCCATTGACTTACTAGTACCAGGCACTAAAGGGAACTACTTTGAGGGATGAGGTGTTGCTCGTAAAAAGCAGAATTAAGTCACTTACCTTTAAGTTAGCCAATGAGCAAGTAAGCTGACCCCATGCTCCATGTAGTATGATTAGTAAGTGGAAGAAAAATGTGAATAATACAACAAAAGGGAGATGTATATATATTTGAAGTTTTATATAGCGCAAACACAACCCAAAGGAGGTATCTGAATGCTTTAAATGAGCACGTGACACTACACACGGACATGCTAATTTTTTGGTTTTTACCCAAGGACAAATTAAGTGATTTGCCTAGAATCACAGGATATTGAGCCAGTGCAGAGCCGCGAACTTGGTTGCCCAGTTTCAATGTTGCACATATAAATATACCTGTGAGCAAGAAGCGGTGTGCTCCGAAACGCATCAGGCCTTTATTACTGTTTATTTAAAATAAACACACGCTGAAGGAATTGAGCCATGGCCTAACTTTCTCTAGTGAAAATGAGGAGACGGTGGAAAAAAAAAAATATATATATATATATATATATATATATATATGTTGCAACAATCACTCCATCAGGAAATAAAAAAAAAATATATATATATATATATATATATATATATATATATATATATATAAAAAAAAATCAAGTGCGACATATGAGAGTGATTAAACCTTTGAAAATAGGACATTTAAATGGCATATTCAAATAATATATGCTCTATTCACTTTCAGCAATCAAGTGATAATTGCAGAAGAACTTTGAATGATTAAGTGAAATGTACTGGAAACCAAGAAAATTGGCACAGGGATGTGGAATTCTTATAGCCTGATGTCAGGGACATATTGTTTGGGGTAAAGGGCAACAAGTTTTAATGTGTATTTTGTACTTGGGACAAGTAGGCCCTACCACCTACAGCACAAAACCTTTGGCTGCCAGGTTACAGGACCACATTATGGATCAGAGAAAGACATTGCCTGCAGTTAAGGTAAAATGTGTGTCTGTGTGTTAATGCGGTTTAAACTTGTATTTATGGTTCATTAATGCAACACCTTTATTATTAGGGTGTATGCAAAAGAAACAATTGATGGACGGAATGCTGGAAAACGCAAACATTCACCCTCAGTCACAAGGATCTGGGTTAAATCCATCATTATTTTGCTCACCACACCACCCCAGTTTGGACCCAGCCATATGCAAATCAGTGTTGACCCTGTTCCTTGTGGGAACAGTCCAGCCCGAACTGCCAAGCCAGGTTCTCCCTGGACAGGAAACAAGCATCCTGGGACCAGTTTCAGGGCATCACCCTTCATCAGCCAGGCCAGCCTGAATCCAGTGTTGTAGTGAGCACAAGACCCACGTCTGGGCATACCCTTCCCACTTAGGGCGACATATGCAAAAGAAACAATTGATGGACGGAATGCTGGACAATGCAAACATTCACCCCCAGTCACAAGGATCTGGGTTAAATCCATCCTTCTTTTGCTCACCACACCACCCCAGTTTGGACCCAGCCGTATGCAAATCAGTCTTGACCCTATTCCATGTGGGAACAGTCCAGCCCTAACTGCCAAGCCAGGTCCTCCCTGGACCAGAAACAAGCATCATGGGACTGGTTTCAGGGCATCACCCTTCATCAGCCAGGCTAGCTTGAATCCAGTGGTGTAGTGAGCACGGGACCCACATCTGGGCATATCCTTCCCACTTAGGGCGACATATGCAAAATAAACTATTCTTTCCAGTCCAGGAAGTACCTGGCCTGGCAGTTCGGGCTGAACTGTTTCCATTGGGCGCAGGGTCAAGACTGATTTGTATATGGCTGGGTTCAAACTGGAATAGCATGGGGAGCAAAACAATGATGGATTTAGGCCCAAATCTCTGTACTGGGGTGAATGTATGGCATTGTTTTGCATGCTGTCCATCAATTGTTGTTTTTGCTATTTGTTACCCCGAGTGGGAGAGGTATGTGCTCTCCATGCCACTGGAGTCAAGCTATCCTGGCTGATGAGGGGTGAAACCCCGAAACCAGTCCTAGGATGCTTGTTTCCAGTCCAAGGAGGACCTGGCCTGGCAGTTTGGGCTGGACTGATCCCATTGGGCGCAGGGTCAAGACTGATTTGCATGTGGCTAGGTTCAAACTGGAATGGCATGTGGAGTGTAGGAAAGTGGCTCTGTATATACTGCACCAAAGTAAAGTTAGATATAACCTTACTCTCTAAAGTGGTAGCTTGGTTGAGCAGTAAGGCAGTATCAGAGGTCAGTGTAAAGCATTTGTTGTACACACTCAGTCAGCAAATGGTCTCACACACACTCAAGAACTGAGCTCTAGGCCAATTGTTTTTTATATAAAAATATATAGTTATTTTATTTTAGAATCACAAGTAGGTATCAAAATACTTTCTCAGAATGAAATGCTCTAGTTGAGTACTTTCAATAAGCAATAGACTTTTAAATGCAATAGTTACAGTTGTTGCAATAGGCAACACAATTCAAACACCATTATAACATTGAGCTGAATGGGAATTTTTAAGTAAATGCAATTTCAATTACTTTGCGTATGATTTTCTTACTCCAGGTTGAATCATGGATTCAGCCCTGGTGAATTTCCTGTAAACAGTTGAAAGAAATAGTTTTTGTTACACAGGCGATTTTTAAGGAATATTAGTACGTTTCAAAAATCGACACAGAAGAATTTCTGGCAAAAACCAGGCAATGTTATCCTATGGAGGAAAATCAAGTTATCTGCAAGTACAGTTGTAATTACTTTTCAGGGTCAGTGCTGGGCACCAAGATCCAGCACTGGGATCTCTCCTGATAACAGGTGAGTAATTTCGTTTTCGTTGATCGGCTGATTTTTAGTGAATATTTTAAAGTTTCAAAACTCGACACTTAGAAGAATTTCCAAGTGAAACCAGTCAATGTTAACCTATGGAGAAAATGTAGGTTATCGGCTTTCAGGTAAATACTCGACTGGCAGAGTTAAGGTTCTGGGCATAGACTCCGGGGTCAGGTAGGTACACCCTCAGCGGTACAGGGGCAGCCGGGTGCAGAGAGAGTTAGGCCCAATGTTAGCCTACGGCGGGCAGGGGGCCTTTGGTTGGTGGCTGCTAGCAGGCAGACCACGCGGCTGTGGGAGCTGGGCTCCTGGTCACTCACGCAGAGCAAGTGGGGAAGTAAGATAAGATAGATGTTGCACTTCCAGGGGCACTCGGGTGGCTGGGTGTAGCGTGCTTTTGAGCCGTCGGGCGCTCAATGTATTTCAATGGAGAAGCTGCAAGATGAACAAAGGCTGCAAGCTCGGGGACGGAGATTCTTCAGATGTGACCACCACTTTGAGAGGTAAGTTGGGAAGCTGTAGGTTAGGTAGGCACCCAGGAGCTGGGCACAGGGGGCCGCAGGACGCCGGGTGCAGGGGTGTCTTTTCTCGTCGGAAAATCTTACCCTCTCTGCTGGTCGCGGTTGGAAGGGTCCCTGGTTGTGAAGCTGCAGGGGTCGTCAGGAGCGTTGAGGAGGGTCCTTGGGTGCTGGATTCTTGGTC
Source organism: Triturus cristatus (assembly GCF_964204655.1). Classification (NCBI taxonomy): domain Eukaryota; kingdom Metazoa; phylum Chordata; class Amphibia; order Caudata; family Salamandridae; genus Triturus; species Triturus cristatus. The sequence continues at coordinate 209,500,132 of NC_140594.1, read as the reverse complement.
ACAGTAGCCGGGGGGGATGTCCTCGCGGTCTTGGTTCACTCAGGCACAGGCCAGGCTCGGTGGGTGCATAGTGTGCTGGATTCACGGTTCCTGGCTGGCACCAGGGGCTGTTGCTTGTTGTTGAGCAGGACCACTGCTCGTGGGAGTCCCAGTCTTGGAAGATGAGCAAGGCAGTCAGGTCCTCCGTGGGTTTTCGAGGTTCCTGACCACTAGAGACGCCGGGATTTAGCAGGAGCAGGTTCGAGGGTCGACAGGCCTGTAGGGCTGGGGCCAAGTCAGTTGGTGTCTTCCTCTTGTTAGCAGCTGCACGGCAGGTCTTCTTTCTTCTTTCGATTTCAGATTCGGGATATGAGGAAGGAAGGATCAGGATGCCCCTAAATACTAAATTTAGGGGTGTTCAGGTAGGTAGAGGTCAGGGACCAATGGGTCCCTTCCCTGGGGTGGGTACACCCCCTAGCCTACCACTCTCCAGAGGGAAGGGGGCAGGAGCCTAGTCCTGATTGGGTAGGGCTCCCCATCCTCAAGATGGCGAGAGCCCGGAGTTGTGCTTCACCTCGCCTTCCCCACCTGAGGGGTGGGGTTGGCAGAGGCTGGCACACACCCTTTCCTCACTTAGGTGGGGGCCAGTTGCTGAGTACAGCAGGTAGCCTGGAAAAGCTCACAAAGGTGGCATGCCTTTGAAGCTTCCCCTGCCCATCCTGGGGGAAGAGACCTAGCACCTCGCCCAGGATGTGCATTGTTGCAGACCCACGAGAGCGGATCCAGGGGTCCAGCAACAGGTCTGCTGGGTGGCAGCCTAGGAAGCCTCTCAGGCAGGACGCTGGTTGTTGGTTAGGTTCAGGGGGCATCTCTAAGATGCCCTTTGTCGTGCATCTTACATTAAATTCCAGGCTGGCATCAGTGTGGGCTTAATGTGCTGAGAAGTTTGATACCAAACTTCTCAGTCTCCAGTGTAGCCATCATGGTGCTGTGGAGTTTGTGATGACTACCTCCCAGCACCATATACTCTTAATGGCAGCACTGCACTTACAATGCCCAGGAATGGACCTGGGTACTGTAGGGGTACAGGGCTCATGCACCTGTACCCACACCACTGGCATAGTGCACCCAGCTAGAGGGATGACTGAGGAATGCCAGGGCAGTGTCTTTGTGGGCATGGCACACAGGGATGTGTGCCATGTCGACTTTCTGTTTTGTTCTGCACCAAGACACTCCGCCTGCAAAGGCAGTGTGTGTGTGTGTGTCAGGGTACAGGGCCTCTAAGGGTGGCACAACAAGTGCTGCAGCCCTTAGGGGCCTTCTCTGGTCACAGTGCCCTGGGTACCTATGGTACCATTTACCAGGGGCTGACACGTGGCCAGGGATGCCAATTGGGTTTAGTCATCAATGCAGTTTTAGGGAAGGAACACAGGCCCTGGGCACCTGATTGGCAGGAGCCCAGGGCACACTCAGTCAAAGTACATCAGCAATTCAGCAAAAAGTGGGGGCATACCATGCAAGAAAGGTGGCACTTTCTCATAGGGAGCAAAACAACTGTGGATTTAGGCCCAGATCTCTGTATTGGGGTGAATGTATGACATTGTTCTGCATTTTGTCCATTAACTGTTGTTTTTGCATTTATTATTAGGGTGAGTGCTCTAAGTAAACGTTGTAAGGTCTGGTTGCACTACTGACCGTGCTTCCAGTATACAAATGTGTACCATTTTTCAATGTTTAGCAATATGAGGCTATGAACAATGCTCCCAGAATACTCTCCGATTAGATGCAAATATTCGCAGAAGTTTGAAAGCAAAATTGATGATTCTTTGCATTCAATATAAAATGTTCACAAAAAAGGTACCATTTCTTTGCAGAATCATTTAGTAAAATGTGTTGATGTATGCTAGTATTTCCAAAAAATACTCAGAATGGAAAATCAGTGTAACCAGTTTTAATAAGATTATAGGAAACATAAAAATAAAAAAGCAGTGGTAAAGCCAGTATGTCTGAAATTGTTGGACAGCCTTTTGTTTTTGTCAGAGCAACTTGTTTTGGCATGGTTTTTGTAAACTCTTATTGGTGTGGGAGCTGCCGGGCCCTCACCCTTATAACAAACATTGGCAAAAGCAAACAAATGTTTGGTCTCAAAAATAACACATTGCCACAGTAGTTCCTGGCACTGAACAAAACAACTGTGTGTCGATATGCTCCTTATGAAAGAACAGAATGCGGTCAGTCACAGTGAAGCTGGGAGAGAGAGGGGGGAGAAAGCGAGAGAGTTTTAATAAACACAAAAAGGTCATGGTTAACGCCAGACCTAATTAGGGCCCAATTATTAAAGTCTCAAAAGAGCACCCATCTCCTTGCATTAAGTGCAGATATACGGATTTCATGAATTCACAAGACTTTACAGAAGTAGGCCAAGAAATACCATTGCTAGAAAATATTTGTGAACGGCATTTTAGCACGGGCAAATATGCTGGTGTAGATTTGCTCATACGAATATCTGAGTGTTTGCAAGATCACTTTCCCTCCAACCACTTTTTTCCCAATCCTGGAACAACTTGTATGTCTGCCATTGTCAGGAGTAAATTTCCAACCTTTCTTAGTTTGGGGAAAAATTAGAGAAGAGTTGGTGAAAACCCTTAAATAATGCAAGTTAGTAGGTTTACACAGACTCAAAAGGGCATCCCAACCCTGGAACAATTGCTTACTACTACCTTCAGCCCCAGTATGTAGATCTGCGGAAACATGGCAACATAAGGGAATTGCTAGCATTCAAACCTTACTATGGAAGGAGCCCTGGCATAATCAGAGAGGCTATTTCAGCGCTCTTATATAAAGAGATTTCTGCCATAATTTGTCGCCACATTACAGGGCACAAAAGGGACAAGTGGATTTTGTTACAGGACAAGTAGATTTATGAAAGCAACCTGCCCATGGGGCTGGATATTTAAACAAATCAGGTGCAATACCAATGATTGCTGCCATTCTCTGCCAAAAGCCAAGCCAGTGAACAAGGGTGGACGCACGCCCAAAACGCGTATGGACTTTGGTGTAATCAGGCTGTGACAAGCGACTTTGCCGCCCTGCTACCCAGCAATACCAAAAGGTTATGGATAACTTCAGATTTAAAAACGGAGCATTTGACGTGCTTCCAGTTGATTACTAAGAATAATCAATTGCATTCAGTGCTGGAGCAAAATGGCAGTGCAGATGCGATTAATTCCAACTTTCCTGTGAACAGGAAAACATCCTTCTGCTAATCTAAGCCACCCATTATCAGCTAGTAAACAAAGATGAACAATCGGGAACGTAGAGGTAGAGTCGGATAGCAAGGCCCCAGAAACTGTACGAGGCCCAGCACAGATTAGAGTGGCCCCTTAAGGCATGGTGGCAAAGGCTGTGCATCACCTCCAGGACTGTAGGGCCACAAAACAGGCAAGGGCGGTTGGACCTAGTGTGACCGCCGGACCCACCAACAGGACGAACCTGGTGACATAAAACCTAAGCCAGCTACACTGCCTCTGAACCGGAATACTTGTGAGACTTGCAATGGAGGGGAAATGGATAGTTAATGAGGGGTCGTCCCAGCCAGGAATCTGTGGCCTTAAGATGCTGCTGCCAAGGAGATTAGTGGGCACAGGGTGCCCCAAGTGAACGGATTGTACCCTTACTTCCAGGGGATCCCATGCCACACGAGCAAGGGCTCCGGGACCGGGCTAGCTTGCGAGCCATAAGTGAACAAGGGAGGAAATACCTGTGCTGGACACCCTTGGGAATCTCCAGGTTGGGGGGTCAAGTCATGGCTCACACTCACCCATAATGCCTGGAACCTGTCACTTCCAGCAAACTACAATGTAAATGTCCTAGCAAAATTCTTGACGGGACACAGTAACGACTTGCTCATTTTCCAAGGCCAATGAAAACTTGGCAATGGGAAATATGTAGACAAAATCAAGACTGATTAAAGGCAAGCCCTTCAGGACCTCATGGAATGGAGTTCTCTTGATCTGGACGCACAAGACGGATAGCCTTCAAAATTTAACTTCACAGCCAAAATGGTGCCGACTTAAGACTCAAAAACCCAATACAGGCTGATTCAAAACAGCAAAAAAATGGCAAAATCATGAGCTGATGCAACAGGTGCCCTCATCAATCAGACCAATGTTCAACAGTATTATTTGACATCATCCTTAAAGCGAAACAAAACACCCAAAACCTTTTAGAAGACATGAAAGACACTCTGGACACAGACTTAACCCTACTCTGTGCAGACCAACATAATCTATCAGGCAACTCAAAGAAAACAAGACTGCCATCTCCGAAGGACAACCTCCAGTCCTCGGCCTGCATGAGCAAATAATCAACATGGCTGTGCATATGATACAAAGAGCACAGTGCTAAGGAAGCGAATGGCTGTTCTAGATGAAAAACTGTGTGTTTGTTGGGCAAAATAAACGTCAGGATTGTGCCAGACAGATTCAAAGCACACCCATAGGAGACGTTGGCTTACAGTCTTGCTAGCTCGCAGTGCACCATCTGTAGCCCCAAACCTAATCAGGTAACACATTTATTTATTTATTAAGGAGTTTTATATAGCGCTGGCCAGACCCGAGAGTATCGGAGCGCTTTACAACAGATTCAAAGCAGGAATCATACAAAAAGGCATAGGTATACATATTGGTTCATAAGACCCGGCGTGCTGTGCAACATTAAGGTAAGGAAGTCCTGAGATAACCTCGATAAGTGCACGATGTCTTGGGCTGAACCTCATTCGGGGAGGAGGGAACGAGAAAGGGGTCGGAGAGCGGGGAAGAGGTAGGTTTTGGTGAAACATTGTCAGGGGGTTGCAGAGTGCAGTATTTTGAGTTTCAGCAGCGGTTCTCGGTTCGCGAAGGCACGGTTTAGGCAGAGGTCTTTTAGGACTCTTTTGAATTTTACAAAAGAAGAGATAGTCCTGATATCAGCTGGGATGGAGTTCTAGATTTTGGGCGCATTTCCAGCAAATGATCGTGCAGCGTTTTTTTGTTTGCGTTGTTTTCCTAGGGATGAGTAGTAGGTTGTTGGAGCTCCTGAGGTTTCTTGTCTGACCGGCTTCCTTTTTTTTAAAAATCTTTTTTTATTAACCATCATTGACAGACAGCATGATGGATTAGGCATGTATGCTCACAGAGAAAAACAGTAATCATCAACAAATACATCTGTATAGTGGAAGTTATGGGGTAGAGGTAATATCACAATCAATTCCACATGGCGGGCTACAGATATCCCCCTATAGGCGTTCCAGTGGTCCCAAATTTTGGACCAATTGCGGGGGCAGCAGCGGGCGACATAGACTGACTTTTCTCTGAACATGCACCAATCGAGGTCTTTTTTCCAGTCTGCAATTGTCGGTGCATTCGTGGCTCCCAAGAGCTGTGCAATATTCCTTTTTGCTATTGCTAGACCCAGGGTGGCCCACTGGATTTGATAGTTATTTAAATCGGTAGGCTTCCAGATGTTAAGGAGGCAACGGCGCGCCTCCGGGTGGGGTGGAATTCCCAGGACCTCACTAAGTATCTCATGTATTATCCCCCAATACGAATGGATATGAGTGCACTCCCAAATGATGTGGATAAATGTATCTATCTGATTGCAACCCCTTCTGAAATCTACCCCTTCAGTGACTCCCATATGCAGCAACTGGGGTCCCGTCACATAGACTCTATGTAGGATTTTTAGCTGCATTAGACGCAGGCGCGCTGGGATAGCAACTATCCTCGGGGAGGATACCGCTTCCTGCCATTCTTCATTGTCTATTTCAATACGTCACTTACCCATTTTTCCCGCAGTGCCTCGAGGGGGTTGTCCATATTGTTAATATGTTTTTTATATATGAGGGATATGGTTTTCTCCGGTAGATGTCCGTCTAATATCCGGTCCTCTAGGGGAGATGCGTCCGGAGGGCAGAGTCCCATTAGCAGGAGTGATTGTAGTGCATGCCGCACCTGTGCATAGCGAAAGCGCTCCGAGTCTGCCAGTGCATATTGGCTCTGAAGCGCAGCAAATGACTAAACCTCTCCCTTAACCCAGAGGTCTCGAATCCGCGAGATCCCAGTTAGGTCCCACCTATCAAACTCCTTCGATTTCCGAAGGTCACTCAGCGTCTGGGAGTTCCACAACGGAGTAGCTAGAGTAAGTTTCTTCCCCCACCCCAACGACCTATTGGCCACGTGCCAAATATCAGTTGAATGCTTTGTAGGGCCCGTAAGAGGATATCTACCTTTTTTAGGTCTCGCCTGACCCAGTGCATGCGCTGGTCTGGCGAGACTTATTGAGAGGGCTCCAAAAAGTGCTACCAGGCCAGCCTAGAGCTACAGTGCATGTGCGCGCGCGCCGCGCTTTACCGCAATTACTTTCACTTTCGCGGCCGCACGGCCGCTTTGATGTTTGATCGTGATCGCGATTGCGATCACTTTCACTTTCGCGGCCGCAGGGCCGCTTTGCATAGCCAATAGGTCTCACTTTTGGGACCTTTTAAGTATTTAGTTATGCAACTGTTGCATTGCTAAGCACTTATAAGGTCCCAAAGGCGAGACCTATTGGCTATGCCAATGCTTGTTTAAAGATAATACTCGGTTATAGTTCCCCCCCCCCCCCCCCCCCCCCCCCCAGGGAGGAGCCATCTGTCCATGTTCTAGCCCGGGTCATTCGGTCTGCCAATAATACCTTCTAATGTCTGCCAGGCTAATTCCACCATCATACCAATTAAGGGTTAATTTTTGTAGCGCAATTCGTGGTTTTCCTGCCCATAAGAGGTCCCGCTGGAGCCTCTCAATTTCTTTAAAATAGGAGTTAGGGATCGGGTCAAGGGAGTTTTGCAATACATATAAAAACCGGGGTAACGACATCATTTTAAAAAGAGCTGCTTTGCCCAATAGTGAGAGAGGAAGCAACTTCCAGTGCAGTATGTCTCGTTTGAGTCTCTGCAACGGAGGGACTAGACTGCAGGTATATCGGATCAAACAGTTAAGGGAAACGTAGATCCCCAGGTATTTAAAACCTTCCTCTTTGATTTGTAGTGGGCAAGCACGTGGTATCTGGGGCGGATCGCCCCTTAGAACATAGAGGAGGGACTTTTGCCAGTTTATACTGAATCCGGAGTACCTGCCAAAAATTGCTAAGATATCAAGTACTGCAATCAGGGATCTTTTAGGGGAGGTCAAGTACAACAGAATATCGTCTGCATAAAGGGAAATACGGTCTTCCCAATCTGGGGACCACCGCAAACCGCGGATCACAGCAGGGTCTCTCCGGATCCAGGCCGCTAGTGGCTCCAGAGCCAAGGCAAATAATAAGGGGGAGAGGGGGCACCCCTGGCGGGTACCCCGACTAAGCTGAAAGGTAGCAGATTTTTTGTTGTTGACTACGACCTGCGCCATGGATTCTCTATACATAAGACGTACCCATTGGATAAAATCTGGCCCAAACCCAAACTTAACAAGTGTTGCAAAGAGATAGGGACATTCTACGGTATTGAATGCCATGGTGGTATCCAAAGAGACAATTGCAACCTGTTCTAGAATAGTGGATGCTCTGCCGATCACACTATGGACCCTGCGTATTTCAAGCGCCGTATTTCTGTGCGGCATAAAGCCGGATAGGTCTGGGTGTATTAATTCACCTATAATTTTAACTAACAGATGGCTAGAATTTTGGGTTCTGCATTAAGGAGTGAAATTGGGCGATATGAACTACATTCAGTTTTGGGTTTACCTCTGTGGATGGTTATTATGAAGGCTACTATCTGATCTATCGGTAGAAGTTCCCGCTCTCGGCTCTCGTGGAACATAGCTTTTAGATAAGGCGCCAACTTGTCTGGCTTTAGTTTGTAAATTTCGATAGGGACACCGTTAGGGCCTAACGCCTTGCCTGAGCGCAAGGAGCGCAATGCCAAAGATATTTAGTCTACTGTCAGGGCACTGTCAAGATTTTGACGGTCTGCAGCCGGGGGTGTAGGGAGAGAGATATCGCTTAGGAGTGCAGTACTATCATTTTCATCGTATGGGGCTACTGAGGTGTAGATCGTGTGAAAATAGTCAGCAAAATTATTAACAATGTCTTGTGGGTCGGTCATATGGGACCCCTCGGTGTCACAAGGCTCAGGGACCAGTCTATTCGCCCACACTTTCCTATCAAGCCACGCTATTAGTTTCCCTGCCTTGTCACCCAGATCAAAGAGTCTATCCTGCTTGTCCCTCCCCATGGTCTTAGCCTTTTCAGTCAACAACGCCCTATAATTATCTTATTTGTGGAGCGTCCACTGTGCCCTCATTTTCCTGGAGAAAGTCGTTAATGGATTTGATAAGTTACTTACGAATTTTAGGGTCTCGGAGAGACCATGGATTGATGGGGGCAATCCTCCCCACTTGTTTATGACTGAGGACTAAATGTACCCAAAGCGGGAGTGATCAGAAATTCCCCTAGCTAAGTGTCATATTTCATGAATATGGGCAATATGCGGTCCAGGGTCTATAATATAGTCGATGCGGGAGAGACTAGTATGGGCGCCAGAGTAGAATGTGTGTTGTATTTTATCAGGATTGTACACCCTCCATACATCTACCAGACCCATAGCATCGAGGAAGTTTGACAGCCAGTTGGATGACTGTCCAAGCTCACGGGAGGGGGGGAGGGGGGGGAAGGGTTGGTGGCGATCCAGGGTGCCGGAGACTACAGAGTTGAAGTCCCCCCCTAGCACTAGCAATCCATCCGGTACCGCAAGCAATACGGCGCTTAGGTCTTTGAATGTAGTGGCCTGTAGGCCCGGTGGAACATAAATAGACATGAGTGTGATGGAGTAGCCCTCCCAGGTCCCGGTGACTCCAATGTATCTACCCAGATCGTCAACCCAGGTAGAGGTTATCGTGAGAGGGAACGACTTCTTGATCATAATCCAAACTCCACGTGAACTGGAGGTGAAGCCAGTATGGGCTACCATAGTGTATCCGTATCTGTGCATTGCTTTGCATGAGTTCGCTACCAAGTGCGTTTCTTGAAGCATTACTACATCAGGAGCGAGCCGTTTAATGTGTTGGAGAACCACACTACGCTTTATCTTGTCTCCAAGCCCATTGACATTCCAGCTTAATATTTTAACATCTTTGTCATATCAGCCTGCACTGTCAATGAATAAAACCACTTCTTAAACAAACCACAACCCCCAACCCCGTGTAACCCCGTTACCCAACTACCCCCCGCCCTGCCTTCCTGAACTTTGGACGCCGAACTGCCCATTTTAAATTTGCAGAGTGCCTGTCGCCCAACTGGTGAACTAAAAGAAGAAAAAGCTGGGGTGCGATACCCACCCTCATTGCCCTCCCCCTCCCAAATACAGATGTATAGAACCCAAGCAAATCACTTCCCACTTGTACAATGATCAATTAGCCAGAAAGGGCCCCAATCCCAGAGATGCCCCGTATTATCACAAACATGCATGACTCCAACAGTGTCCCAGTCCTCATGAAAGCGTGGCAGTCAGTATCCGAAGTCCATGTCAGTCTCCATGTCAAACTCCCGAGTGATCTCCACGGTCGTGCTGCTCAGGATCGCGGTCTATCTGGCTGTCAAGCCACTCTGAAGCCACCTCTGGTTGTTCAAAGAACCATGCACGAACCCCTGTCTCTACTCTTAATTTCGCCGGGAAGAGCATAGCGTATTTGAATCCTCAGTCTCTGAGCCGCTTCTTCACCGTTATGAAAGACCTTCTCTGCCTTTGCACCCTCTGCGTAAAGTCCGGAAAAAAGGTTATTTCGGTATCGTCATAGCGGAGAGAGGAGGTCAGTCTGGCATTTTGCAGGATTACATCTCTATCTCTAAAGTTTAGCACCCTAGCGAGCATGGGGCGAGGAGGGGCTCCCGGCTTCGACCGCCCTCCGGGCACCCTGTGTGCTCTTTCCACAACAAAGAATTTACTGAATCCTTTTGGCTGGAGGGGTTTCAGAATGAGGTCTTCCACAGAGGTCTGGAGTTTGGTCCTCTGATTTTTCAGGTACTCCCAGAATTCATATGTTTCTGCTCAGACGACCTTCGTAATCATCCAGCTTGTGCTCTGTGAATTTGCGAAAAGCCTGTAGGTCACTTACAGTCCCCTGAAGGTGTGTTACATCATCCACGAGACTTGCCGTGGTGATTTCGACCTGCTTGATCATCTCTGTGGCCCTAGTAAGATCAGCCCGGATGAGATTTACTTCAATTGAAAGGGTGTCCATTTTATGTTCCAAGGAGGTTCTGATTCCTGCGATTGCCTCCATGACACCTTTGAGCGCAAGTTCCTAGCTATCTCCTTCAGCATCACCCATCGTCCGGCTCTTCAAGTGGGAGTCCTGGGGCGAGTCCTTGGGGACCGTGTAGCGTTCAAGTTTGTTCGATTGGACCGTCTTGTGGCCCTTGGGGCTGGTAAACCTTGATCTCTCCGAGGTTGCCATATAGTATGCCACGGTGAGGCTCTGTAATTCAAGACTGACTCCATTTTATTGTGCCACCATTTTGTGTTGCCCTCACGTAGGCCTGTGAAGGTAGCCTGGCGAACAAAGTGGCCTGGCCTTCTTAGTCTATGTATACATTAACTAGGTTTCTTTCTGACTCTGGAATGAACTGTAATTATAATGTTTTGCCCATATCCTGCTAAAACCCCAAAGGCTACTCACCTGCTGACCCTCCAGATTTTCCATTTGTTTAGGAATGTAATTGGTACAACTCCCTTACATGCCTGGGGCAGGATAAAGAGTATGTAAGACGTGAAGTAAGACCATTCTAGGAACTACCACATTCAGTTGCTACGGTTTCTGTGTGACGTAGTCGCACTCATTTGAGTTTAATAAAAATGTTCTTTTATATTTCAGCTTCTGTGCCAAATTCTTTATTATTGGTTTGAATGGACTAAGTATCATTGAGACCCCTGAGAAGGAAATCATATTTCTTCAACGGGCCGCAATTACCCGCCCGGGATGTGCGGTCCTTAGGTGGGATGAAGGGTTTTATTTTGTTGAGTAGCTTTAGATTGAGGAAGGCACTCTTTGCGGAGATCTTCATGTGTTTGGCCATGTTCAGTTTTGGGTCTAGGGTGATTCCAAGCGATTTTACAAAGTTAACCAGGGTGAGATTACCTTTGAGAGCATCAATTGCTTTTAGCAATTCTACGATTTGAGGGTTTTCTTCTTTATTAGAGACTAGGAGGATTTCAGTTTTGTCTTTGTTGAGTTTGTGGTGGTTTATTGATAGCCAGTGTTGGACTTCTCTAAGAGTGCTGTTGAGTCTCTGCATGTCTTCAATGGAGGAGGTTTCCAGGTAGATCTGGGTGTCATCTGCATATAGGTGGAAGGGGATGTTGGCTTTTTTTAGTAGGGTGGTGAGGGGTTTCATGTATATGTTAAACAGTTGAGGGGAGAGCACTGAGCCTTGGGGGACACAACTGCTGACGGGGTGTAGGTCGGATGTAAAGATTTTGATTTTTATCCTTTGGGAGCGGTTGTGTAAGAAGGAGGAGAACCAGTGTAGGACCACCTCATCAGCATCTACTCTATCTTGGAGAGCCTTGATAAGTAGATTGTGATCAACCGTAACAAAGGCTGCCGAAAGGTCCAGGAAGAGGAGTAGGCAGCATTGGTCAGTATCTAGAGACTTGTGGATGTCGTCCACGATGTTAAGGATCACGGTCTCTGTGCTACAGCCTTTTCTGAAGCCCGATGGGTGGGGATCTAGCAGGTTGATGCTGTCCATGTGCTGAATCAGTTGTAGGAGAACGCATTTTTCGAGGATTTTGGATAGTAGGCGGAGATTGGAAACGGGTCTGAAGTTGTATCGTTGGTGTCAAGGCCTGGCTTTTCAGTAGTGGCTTGACTTGGCCGACTTTGAGGCAATCTGGTATGATGCCAGTTTTCAAGGAGCTGTTTATGATCTCGCACCAGAATGGGGCAAGGTAGAGTTTCCGCTTTTTGGTCAATTGAGTGGGTATAGGATCAAGGACGTGAGATGTAGGTTTGGAGGAGATCAGTTTAAGAATCTCTGCTTCAGGTATGGGGTTGAAGGATTTCCAGTCTTTCATGGGAGGCTTGCGTGTGCTGGTTTCGATCTCTGAGGTTGGGCTTTTGCAGGAGGGATTGAGGTTGATGTCTATCGAGAGCTCAATTTTGGTGATTTTGTCGTTGAAGAAGTTGGCAAAGTTGTCACACAGGTCTTTGGAGGCCTGGACTGGGGTTGCAGAGGGCTTGGAGGTTTGTTGCCTGATGATGTTAAAGAGTTCTTTGGGTCTGTTTTTCGGGTTGTCCAGAGCGGTGCAGAAAAAGGTGGTTTTTACGTTGTGTTTTTTGTATTTCATTCGGGCTGCTTTGAGTTGCTCGGGAAGGGTTGTTCCTCCATAGTCGTTCTGTAGCTGTAAGTTGTCTCCATCAGCGTTGATGTCCGTGTTGAACCAGGATCTGGATGGAATGTTCCTGTTTTTTTTTTTTTTTTTTCAGGGTGGCTAGTTGGTCTAGCATGGACATCATAGTTATGTTGTAATGAGAGGTGAGTTCCGTTGTGGAGAGACCATCTGGGGAGATAGGCAGGAGCGAGCTTATCTTTTCTTCTAGGTCGACCATGTTGATCTGTGTTAGATTTCTCGTCCATTTGGGGGGGTCCGAGCTGGAGGGTTGGTATGTGATCAATTGAGTGATGTGGAATAGTATTAAATGATGGTCAGACCACTCAACAGGCAGGATGTGGTCTATTGTGATTGTGTCGCGTTGGGCGATGTTGGCATCTAGGATTGCTCCTTTGTTAGGAGTTTCATCTGAGCAGTGTTGGGTAAGGTTGCTGCTGTGTAATAGCTCATTCAGATATTGGATTAGTGAGTTGTTTTTATAATTCCAGTGTAGGTTGATGTCGCCCAGAATGAGGTTGCTGGTGTCTCCGAGTGAGCAGTGAGCAACCAGGTCGGACAGGTGTTCTGTGAATGTGGTGGCGTTGCCTGGGGGATGGTTTAGGAGATGGCACTGTAGTGTATTGTTGTCGCTTGTGTTGACGTTGACGGTTAGGCATTCAAAGGAGCTATAGTTAAAGGTGTCAATTTCGGTCACGGACATGTTGTTGTTGTGAATGATTGCAATAGCCCCGCCTCTTTGATCTTTTCGGTCTTTGTTGATGATTGCAAAGCCTGGGGGCACGAGAGTATCCATGATTGGTGGTGAGCATTCGTTTAGCCAAGTCTCGTGATGAAGGCTATGTCTTTGTCATGGGTGAGGATGGATTCTGCTACCTCTGTTGTCATGCCGTTAAATTGGAGTTCGGTAACTCAACGGAGTTATTTCTGGGTGGCCATCGAGCGGTCAGGCATTATGGGTCGGGCAGTGTGCAGATGGGTGCAGCATGGCGGAGATGGGGCGGGCCAACGTCACTGCCTTTTAGTGACGGTCAAGACGCGGAGTTGGGTGGTCAGGCCCCTTTTTGTGTGTTGGTCGGTAGCTCAAAAATGGAATATGCAACCTCAGAACAATGCAATCCTGACTACTCAAGAGAATCATGGTAACAGATCTAGAACCCTTTTGTTTGGTTACTCATGCATACCCAAAGAAATACGCAAGAAACACACAACCTGCAGTTTCAATATTTATTAAAGCATTGCGATTCTTGAGTAAAAACGTGCGCTGCAATGACTAACACAACCACACACACGACCACAACCACACACACAACCACAACCACCCACACACAACCACAACCACCCACACAACCACAACCACCCACACAACCACACACAACCACACACACACCACACAACCACAAACACAAGACACCCACAACCACACCCAACCACACACACAACCACAAGCACACACACACAACCACACAGCCACACACACACACACACACACACACACACACACACACACACACACACACACACAACTTAAGGGAATCGGGTAACGGAAAGAGAAAGAACTCTATCCAAAATCGCACGTTTTCAGTCCAGTCAGAAAGCATGACTTAGCCCCAACAAGTCCTTGTTTTGCAGCTAAGCAGATACAGTCAATTACTTCAGTAAGCCTGACGCGACATTAGAAAAAGAGAAGTATAGTGCAATTATTAGGCATGCATTGTTTACCTTGTAACCACGTAAATATTTGCCGCGCATTTTTCATTGTTTTTACCTTGTAACCGCCTTCATTTATTTTACCTTGTAACGAAGTAAATATTTGCAGCGCATTTTATTTTCTTTGCCTTGTAACCGCCTTCATTTATTTTACCTTGTAACCGCGTAAAGATTAGCCACACATTCCTCCCAATTAAGCAACAAACTGTATTGCAGCCGCAAAGCCACAAGTAAAGTGATCGCAAAACTGAAAGCAAAGCCACAAGTAAAGCGATCGCGAAACCGAAAGCAATCGCTTTTGGAAGCAGAGACAGCCGCCAATGGCGCGCGCGCCACAGACCGCCATATGCTTTCAATTATCGCGCCGGTGTCTGGGCACGATAATTGAAACCAGATAGGCTTTAGTGCGCATAACAGACACCAATAGGCCGTGGGCGGAGCGATGCGCCCGCCTTTGGCCTATTGCGTGCTCGGTCTAAAAAATACAGCCACTAAACGCCCAATAATAGCAGACAAAACAAAAAACACACGCACGAGCGTGTACGATTCCAGGGTCCATTTCTGAACCCCGGACAAAAGGACTCTCGCTGCGCGAGCACTGCTGTGCAGTGCAATGCTAGGCGCGAGACCTAAAAAGATGAACAATTCCACCTATTATATAGCAGTGAATATATGTGACCATATAGGTGCTATAATATCATGTTCTCCTACATAGCGCTTCCCTATCCTAGTTTTGCCTAGGGTGGGCGATCTGCCAAATCCCTGGGTCTAACTCCCCATTACCTGCTGGTAAGTTCCTCAGGCTGGACATTTTGGTTTAGAACTGGACGTCCCTCTTGGAAGTAAACTGGAATCAGCGGAGTTGCAATTGTGGCGCGTCGCAAACTCAAGAGTGTTAGCAAAGAGCTCCTCTCCTGTAAACAAGGAAGTGGTTCTGTATATATAATAAACAGCCCCTATGCTCCCATGTCGGAATCTCCTACTGGACAAGAACAGTGACATTTGCACAGTGAACTTTATCCCTTGTACAAGGTGTCTTGATAGTGTTCCTATGAAGCGGAAGTGTAAGCAAATGCAGTTTTGGAGAAGGTTATCCTACACTGACACGCACACAAATGTATTTCAAAAGTCAGTGTTGCAGAGGGAAGGCAACTTAAGAAA
This sequence comes from Triturus cristatus, assembly GCF_964204655.1. Lineage (NCBI taxonomy): Eukaryota > Metazoa > Chordata > Amphibia > Caudata > Salamandridae > Triturus > Triturus cristatus. The sequence goes on along the minus strand of NC_140594.1, from coordinate 209,484,879 downwards.
CGTGAGCATAAAGTTGGCGTCATTTCTTACCAGGCCAAGTGACAAGGCTCTAACATGGAATTATTCTAAGAGGATTAGCTTTCAACATCAACAAGCATAAATGGGCTCTCAAAGTTCTTTGCTGTTAAAAAGGCTCCACAGGGCCCAGACAAATGTATTAAATAGATATGATTCAGGGGTACAGATCAAGAAAAAAAATCCACAAAAACAATAATCTTGTTAGATCAATTACAATGTCTAAATGAGAAAAACAAAGATTAATGTCAGAAAAGTGCACTCTAATCAAAGTCAATATCATAACACCATGAAGATCAAGCAACCGAATGGGGAGGATCCAGTTAGATTCATATAGAAGAGTTGGACTTGGTGTCGGCTTTTCAATCTCTAATGTCTTAAATCCACAAGACCATCCTCAGGACCACCATAATAAATATGAATTACAAAGATCATGTACTAAAAATATTGTATATAAAAAATGTATTAAATGCATCTGTGTGTCTATACAATCTCTAGTAGTGCACGCAATTCAAATGCCACACGAACAAATGACAAGAAGAGAAAAAAGGTGAAAATATGCTTAAGTGAAACAAATCTTAAAAGCAATCTCTCATAAATGTCTATTAACAAGAAAAAAAGAAAGCTTCATAATCCCAAAATGAATCCTAAACACTTACTTTCATAGTAAGCAAAGCCCTCATAACAGCAAATAGTATAATTAGCTCTGGCGGTAAGTAAAAAAATAAACAAAAGATCAACATTAAAAAAAAAGGTTAACACTAGGCTCAAAAGAATTGAAATATCAGATATCAGGACTCACCTATACTAAAAACTGAATCAAGTGGCTAGTAGCTGAAACATCAAACACTTATTACAAAACAATTCTGAAATGGGTCTGCAAAAAATAATTGTAACTAACATCAGTGGGTTTGAATATAGATTCAATTAATGAATGTAATTAAAACAAGGTACTGGAGAGGGTGGGGCGTGGCCTGATGCCGATGGAGTGAGCAGCAAAGCTCGAGAGCTCCGACCGACCATGAGCCATCTAGCTACATCCCGACTCTCCTGGGGTGCAATTCTGCCACTAAGAGTAATTCTCGATCAGCCTGGAATGAGTAGGCTTATCTGGGACGGTGAAGCACCAGAATGAGATACGGCGGAGTGCAGAACAAGGAATTGATTTCCCGCACCCACGAGTCTTTCAAGATGGCAGCACCCTACGGAAGGGAGAGGGAGCTGCAACATGGCACAACTGAGTGATTGGAAGGGCAGAGACAAAGCTGCTGCTGCCACAGACCGCGATCGGAGCCCCCACAAGCCGAATAAGACACTGCTGTGACGGTGCACCCAAGACCGACCCGTGGCGTCGGAGAGGGTGGAAAGCACTGCGGAGATCCCCCAGCACTGAAACGGCTGACCGGAGGAGGGAAGAGGTGGCGCATGTCTGCTAGGCACCCAAAGATCGATGAGCAGACGAAGCGCGAAGGAAGAGGTACATTCAAGGAGCAAGATTAGGCACTTCAGCTGCCACGCTCCTGCAACGCCACGATGTAGGATTGCCCTGCACAGAGAGAGCGGAACGACTTCCGGCAGCGGAGGCCTGGGCTATCACAGACCGCAAGCGTAGCGGAGCCCGTGCAGGGCAAAAGAGACACCGATGGGACGGTGCGCCCGTCACAAGCCTGCGATATCAGAAAGGGCGGGAAGTGCTGCGGAGTTTCTCCCGGCTCTGAAATGGTTACTTGGAGGCTGGAAGAAGCGGCGCACGTCCGCTGGGCCCCCAGAGAGAGTTGAACAGACGAAACACAGAAGAGAGAGGCATATCCAAGGAGCAAGGTCAGGCGCTCCAGCAGCCATGTTCCAGCGACGTGTCGAGGTAGGACTACCCTGAACAGAGCAAGAAGCCAAACTACCGACAGCGGAGGTCTGGACCAACCCAGCACCTTTGAGCCCATACACGGGGCTGACCGAAATGAAGTAAATAGGCCTGAACACTACTGAGCCCAAGGGCAGCGAGACACAGCAGGAGCAGGCAATATCGTGCATCTAGAGATTAAGGCCTCGCGCCAGGCCCTCCAGAGGCACAGCTAGAGTTGGGGCCTACACCAGGGTCCGCTACTGCGGTGATGAGAGGGCATTGCTTCTGCCTGCCTGAGAGCCAGGGCCCGCCCGAGAAAGGCACCTTAAAAGGGGAGGCAAACGAAGCAGGAAAATACCCGAAAATTAACAGAACAGCAGCGAGCAAGCAGTTTTAGAGACGTGCAGGCCTTGACAAGTGGGCTACATAGCAACTGGAAAACAGCCCCCATGGAGCAGGCTGAAGGTTGGAACCCTGCAGATGGGCTGAGGAAGATGGAGTGAACTACACCCAGCATAGAGCAACCTAACTACTGAGAAACGTGGAAGAACACCCTGCAAACTGCTGCAACAGATCCAGAACTAAACTGCATACCGCTAGAGGGCTGGGGGAACGCTGGCCACGAGTCTCGCAGCTCATACTGAATAAGATCTGAATCAAGTCCCTCACAGCGAATCTTGATCAGACTTTGCAACAGAAACCCCTGTGTGGGATACAAGTGTTTGCAGGGAACGATAGAGACAGACGCTCATCATCAAGGGATCCTGGAGACTGAGAGGGGAGACCCCCTAGAGAGCAAGAGCCACCAGGTAGGAGGGCTAGAAGCAGAAACACATGAGGCGACACCACCTTGTCAGAAAAGATAGGGAAAGTGCCAAAGAGGGGCAAAAAAGATGGAGTCCTGGCAGAGAGCTCGTTAAAGGGGAACGGGAGTCCTCCTTCCCAAGCAGAATGTCCACAGTCCCCAACGCTGCAGGCCATAACCTCCTCCAGCGAGCGATTGGAGGCCAAGATAAACCCCATAAGCACAGACTTGGGCATTCTCAGAGAGGACCATGGGTGACTAATGGAACGAGTCTTGGCACACAAATGCCAGCTGTCGCAAACTTTCCCGGATAAAACAACAATAAGAAAGCAGCTAGCTGTGCTAGAAATAAAGGAACACACACATGAATTGTGGGAGGAAGACGCTGAAAACAGGTCCCGCAGGAATATTAGAGTGGTGAGTCTGCCCGAAAAAGTGGAAGGCGCCAACATGGTGGACTACCTTGAGAAATAGATGCTCGCGGAAGTGGCGACAGAAGGATTGTCGCCGTTTTATGCACTAGAGAGAGCTCACAGAGTGCCAACGAGACCGCCTATACCTGGGCCCCCACCCCTGATCTGTCACAGATCAAGGGGAGTTCACTGCAGCTGGGTAGAGGGGCTATGGGGAAGGTGGGATGGCCCTACCCTTAGCTACAGGACTAGATGGCAGGTACACAGGCATTTAAATGCATGACTTGGAAAACTTCAGGAATGCATACAATGTAGAAGAGATATAAGGTATTTTCCTATCTTAGAAAATGAGGAGTGCAAATAGCCCTACTGCAGGAAACGTACCTCACATGGAAAGAGATTAGCATTGCAGAGACATTGGAAAGGGCAAGCTTTCTACAACACATACTCTGCTTATGCGCAAGTGACTTTGGTAGGGATTCAGACAGCGGTCCCATATCAGCTGACAAGACTGCATAAAAGACCAGGAGGGCCGCTATGTGGTGGTACGGGGACAGTTAGGACGTGAACTGAACATAAGGAGTGTGTAGGCTCCTAATACTAAACAGCCTGCCTTCTTTGCCCACTTGGCCCACTGTCAGGGCCCATATTTGACCAGCCCTACAATAATGGGGGTGAGACTTCACAGTGTGGATGATGTGTATCTGGACAGATCTCCCCCCCCCCCCCCCCCCCCCCACCACGAGATTCTCTGACAATGCGCGCATTAGAAGCTGGCGACGTCGATGGGGGCTGCTAGATTCCTGGAGAACCCCCCAACCTTGGAACCGTGATTACTCTTACTTTTCGGCCATGCATGTTCCGGGAGGGGATTCAGGAGAAGATCACTCATTACTTCAGTGATAATAAAGGGACAGCCTCTTCGCGGCTGGTGGAATGGGAAGCCTTCAAGTTAGCCCTGTGGGGCCAGTGAATAGCAAATGCTACGGGGGTCAGGCACACGTTTCTGCGGGAGGTTGAGGAGGCAGAAGAGACCCTTAGAGGGCTAGAGCGCAGACGGCCAGGGCACCCAGATCTACAACAGACAGTACAGGAGGCTAAGGAGGAAGTAGCGCAACAGAATGAGTGGCTCAAGTGCTTAGACTATAAACAATACTTGGAGCGTACACATGCTGAGAAGAGATAAATCTGGTTCCCTCCTGGCGTGGTTAGCTAACCTCATAGGCCTCTCCAATAGTAGAGAAAGACGATGAGGAGGGCACTATGCAGTAGACGCAGGAGAAGATCAATGGTATTTTTTCTCAGTACTATGCTGGGCTCTATCGGAGCTCGGCACAATGCATTAGGGCAGGAGTCCGGGAATACCTAGAGGGGCTATGGTGCCTTGAACCAGAAGAGACAGACGACAGGGACGGCCATTACCTTACAGGAGGTACGGGCGGCTATCAAGCATATAGAGCATAACAAGACTCCGGGCACTGACGGCTTACCGGCAGAGTTCTATGTGACAAACGTGGGAAAACTGGCCCCCAGGTTGGTCTCACTATACACTGTAGCTCGAGATACAGGGATGCTGCTGGAAAGCACGAGGGAAGCCCTCATTGTCCCGGTGCTGAAGCCAGGAATGCATGTGCATGATCGCACAGCCTACAGGCCACTTTCCTTGCTGAACATGGACCACAAAATATTAAGTAAGATATTAGCAACCCAACTATTGCTATACATGGCGAAGCTAGTCCACCCGGACCAGATCGGGTTCATTCCAGGGTGGAATACAGCCATAAACATACAGCAACTCCTGACCATTATGGATACAGAGGATTATGATAAACTTGCAGCTGCAGTGTTTGCAGAAGACATCGAGAAAGCCTTCGACAGCCGGGAATGGAACTTTCTATGCGAGGTGCTGACCTCGCTGGAACTCAGAGGTGGCTGCTTGGCATGGGTAAAATTACTCTACACAAACCCAAAGGCTAGAGTACGTACAGGGAAGGCCATCTCTCACAGCCAAGCAGTAGAGCCGCCACGCGGCAGGGATGCCCCCAGTCGCCCCTGCTGTTTGCCCTAGCCATGGCACCACTGGCTTGCCGGGCAAGAGGGGGCAAGACTACAGAGCACTGGTGATGAGAGAGACACATCACGTAGCCCTGTACGTGGACGACCTCCTGCTGTTCCTCCGAAACACGATGGAGGATTTGAGGAGGACGCAGTCCATACTGGAGCACTTTGGTGGACTTTCTGGCCTAAAGGTCAATGACAGAAATCGAGAACTTTCCCCATGACGCCTAACAGACCTCCACCAGCCGACCTGGGCAGCATCCAGTGGGAACCTAGCTGCCTCACAGAGCTCTTGGAGGGCAATGTGGTCAGAGCGATATGCTCACTCCACTCCTCTATAGAATTTTGGAAGTCCCTACTGCTGTTGGTAGCGGGTAGAGTGGCCCTTCTGAAGATGGTGGCACTGCCACGCTTATTGTACTTCTTCAGGACCCTCCCAGTGTGGATTCCCTGCACAATATTTAGAGACCTGGATTCACTGATATGGTTCATATGGGGAATGGGTTGTAGGAGAGTGGCGCTGGCCACAATGCAGTGCTTCACAATGACAGGCGGGTTAGCAGTCCCATACTACGTGGCAATTCAACTTAACTTGTTGATCCAGTGGCTGGCCACTAGGAAGAACCCAGGCAGAACAGCACCCATTTGTGTCGACTGCCCTGGTACGTGAATATTACTGTGTGTACAGAGGAGGCCTACAGGGGATACAACAGAAGCCAAGCTGATGACAAGATGCTGGGCTAGGTATCTGCAACATGCTGGTTGTAGAGTTCCCTATTCCCCCGACTTGCCCATAACCCTGCTCCGACATCTTCTGCGTGGAGGACACTGGGCGGGACTCGATGCCTGGGAGGAGGTGGGGGTGAGGCTGGAAGGAGACCTCTTCCGGGACTCTGCGTTGCTCCCCTTCGAAGATTTCTGGATGGAATATGATCTACTCAGAGGCCATTTCTTAATGCACAGAGCTCACCTTGGGACTGAGGAAGCACTGGGGCACGGGCACCGCGACCTCCAAGCGCTCGAATGCTGTCGCTATGTCGCTCTCCCGACAGGAAAGATCAAACTGTCTCCTGCCTCTAAAGAGCACTATGCCACAACTCTCAGAAGCCCCTGGAGCGACTACAACTGCAGTAGGAGGAAGACTTGGGAAGGCCGATCCCTGAGACAGACTGGGAGACTATAGTCGAAAGGACTCCGAAAGTATCTAGGAATGCAAGGTTCAAACTAATAAACTATTATGTCCTTCAGAGAGCTTATCTTACCCCGACGCAAATTAGAAGTTGCTTTCAGATGGAGACGGCAGCTTGCCCCAGGTGTGGGGAAAGGGAAGCCCACATATTGCATATGCTATGGTACTGCCCTACCGAGCACATTCTAGGAGGTACTGCACATAGTAGAAGATGTCATTGAAAGAGATACCACACACCCCAGGCCACTGCTTGTTAGGTTGGTTCCCACACACAGCCAAAACAAAAACAACAGGGAAATTCCAAGATCTTGCTTATGTCCTGGCCAAACGAGAAATCACCAGGAACTGGAAGTCACCAGGAGGACCGAGGGTGGGAACATAGAAGAAGGAATTGGAAAAATGGGCAAGCACAGAACGGAGAGTCCTAAGGGAAGCAAGACGGGGCATTGGCACACTAGACAAGGCAACAGGTATGGGAGTGATTAGTGGACGAACTAGCAGCAGTGGGCAGGAAGCCCCCATCATCTGACCGGGGAAAAGGGAACCAGGCTTGATAACGTGGAGGCTGCCCAACCATCTGACCCTAACCCCATAATATGTGAATGCATAGTCCCAAAGATGTTAGGGAAAGGACCCCACTGCATGACCATGTGACATTCAGACTCTTACCCAGAAGTCGCTGCAACTCAAGGGAAGAGGAGGAGAGTGGCGCAGTATCAAGTTGTTGTTGAAGAGAACCAGAAATGTATAGATAACACCTCACATGTACTGTATTGCACCAGTGAAGTTTGAGATGCAACTATTTTAAATAATCAATAAAATCTGGTTAAAAAAAAAAATAAGGTACTGAAGAGCTCACAAGTAATGAATAAATCAGCACGTAGAACTTCTCACAGTTTTAAATGCCCAAAATTAGTCGTGAAGACTAGAAGGAAGACCTTGGTGGCCATATTGAGTGGGAAAACAAAGAATCAACAGTCAAACGCATTTGAAAAAACTTCAAAGGAAAAAGGTTTCTGAACAAATATGCCATGAATGATGCAACAATGCAACAATAAAAATCAATACATCCAGCAATATGTAACTCGCTTCATAAAGAAGCTAGAAGCAGAAGATTGGACCTATCTTGATGAAGACCCGATCGTAGTCTAACAGTGTCCATCTTCAAGAAGAAAAATGTAGGGCAAATTAACTTGTTAGTGGTATATGGCAAGCGAACAAAAACAGTTTAGAAGCCAAAAAAGGATTTAGATCCAAACTCCTATGACTGTTCAAAAAATCTTTTTTTTTTATGTTTGGACAGAATTTAAATGACTCACATGGAGATATTAACAATGATGTTAATACTTGATGAAGCCAGAATCATAATAACACAGGTAGCCATCTTAATAAAGACATGTTATTTGTTCAAAAAATAAATAAAATGGAGGAGAAAAACGTGATTCATTGCCGATGTAAATCAACTTAACGGTAATAATAAAATGACCAAAGCACAATCCCATGATAAAGAAAAATGATTATTGATAATGAAAAATTTCCTATCTAGGGTAACAAAGTTTCAAATCTATTAAAGACTCGGAGGCGAGGAATATGCCTTCTTTCTTCACTTAATTCTCACAGCAGCCATCATTTTAAAGGTAACACAAACTACGTTTCCTATGAACACTTGGGAAAATGCAGTAGAAAAAAACCAACATCCAATCGGAGAACAGTCCTGTAACATCCAATCAGGAGGCCCGTAAAGCCCAACATAGTCCTTCTTTACTGGCCCTTCACCGCGCGAAGTTAGCCGTTGGATCACCTTCATGATTTCTGTTTATTTGCATCAGATCCTAGAAAGACAAGTGGACATTCTCACCACCTGAGCACTTAACCACTAAAGCCTGCGGAACAAAATTGCAGTGAAAGCAGTTATTGTGCACTCAAACCAAGTGCGTCAAACAAGACAGTTTCAAACTCAAGCAGGATTACTTACTCTTATACAGGTAGGGCAATACTCCTATGGAATCCCTAGGGTGGGATAATCCTCGCCTCCTAGTCCTTAACAGAATTGAAAATTTCCGTTACGATAGCTAGGAAATTATTTATTCTATGTCAGGACTGGCGGCGAGGATTATGATCGTCTAAAGCTTGCTCACCACGAGGTGCCTTGAAGTAAAACCTCTTAAAAAGGTTGAGCCCGAAGACCAATCTGCCACATTGAGGATATCCTCCAAACAGGCACCCAAGCCAAATGCTTTAGAGGCCACTGCACCTCGTGCCAAGTGGGCCCCAAAAATCCGAAGGTTAATACCGGCTTTTTGCATCACCTAGCTGTGGTGGGGAAGAAACCGCCTTAAAAGGCTTACGCAGTGCAATGAGGAGCTGCCACTCCCCCGGAGGACGAAACTCTTCAGTCATTTCCTCATAAGCTTTCAGGTATAGGACAACGCACAGCTTAGGAGAGTCCGGGAATTCTGGGTTAGTGATGACACTCGTGTGGCACTTCGTTCTTCTGTGGAGTGTGAACGTTACCCCATTAGGGGAAAAAAATCCTGCCCGTGACGTCTAATGCCCTCACGTCTGAAACGTGGCGGCAAGAGATGTGGCAGAGCAGCATTGCCAGCTTAGCAGACAATTCCTTCCTGGACAGAAAACGGTTCGGCTGCCAGGAGAGGAACAAGTTGAGAACCTGGTTCACATCCCAAAGGGCGGAGCGGGGCTCCGGAGATAGAGAGAGCCTGATACCTCGTACCAATCTGCATACTTGGGGGTGCTCCCCCACTGCCACATCATTAATTGGCACATGGCCGTCTGAAATGGCTGACCGAAAGGTGTTTATCAATCTGTAAGCCAAACCGCTAGAAGCTACATGTGCTAGAAAATGTAGATTTTCCACAGCCTGCTGAACAGAAAACCTGAAATTTATTAAGGACACGGAAGATAAGATTATGCAATCTCCTTTTATTGCCAGCTCACAGCAGCAACAATTAACAAGAATTTAGAACTTTGAGAACTTCTATAAAGTCCAGCTACAGGCAGCCATCTTCCTTCGTTTATTTTGTGCTGCGAACTAGATAAACTTTAATCTAAACAAATTCCTGAAGAATAAGTCCAGGTGAAGAATAAGTCCAGGAGAAGAAAGCTTCCAGGTCCAAACTTCGTTACTCTGAAAGAAAGTAAAGAATACGTTACTCTACCGCGTGGGTATCAGTGGTGGGATAATCTTAGCCTCCATGTCCTTAGTAAAAAGGATCCTGAGTCACAAGGTTCCAATTTCCACAAAATTGGGCTGGTCTCCATCCCACCTTAATAGGGGAATCTGAAAGGTCTTTCATATGACCTACCTGATGAAATCTTTCTTGGTCTCCTGTCGCCTCTGGAGTTCCGGAAGCGGCCTCTTTGCCTTTGGGGATAGGTGTTGGAATATAAGCCATAGGATGGTTGAAAGGACCTATTGCCTCGTGGTATGTAGGGTCTTGAGAAAGATATACCTCGGCCGGGGAATCGACCCCTTGTTCGCCCGGCCCTTGCAAAAACGCTATCGTTGAACACCTTTCTCATTTCTTTTTGGGACTTCTAAATGGAGCTGAAGATCCCCACATATTTCGCCATCTCCTTTATGAATTCATCGCCGAAGAGTTGGCCCTGGGAAGATGGTCCTCCTTCATTAGTGGCTAGTTCAATTAGTTTGGGGTCCAGTTTTAAGGGGATGCTGTTCCGTCTTTCATTTGAAAGAGCCGTATTTGCATTGCCAAGGAGGCAAACCGCTCTCGTAATTCTTTTGGGTCAACCAGAGTATCGTTCAGGTAAGCCGTTTCGGCCACCTCGAAGATTTTGGTGAGGGGACCAGTAATGTCAAGGAGTCTGTCCTGGCAGGACTTCAAGCCTTTATCCAGGCCTCTTCTAGGGTCTTTGCCTCCCTTTTTGATAAATGACACAACCTTTGGGTCGAGTTTGGGTGTTTTGGTTATCTTATCGGGAAGTGATGGCCGAGGGCATTCAGAACGTAAACAAGATCTTACGTCCTTAGGGATCTCTCTTCTCAACCAGAAGGTGATGTATTTAGCCACATGCAGGGAGGGCGTCCATTCGGGTGACAGGGGATGTTTTATCAGGAGGGGGTCAGACATATTGTCCCCAAGTGGGTCAAGAATCCCCATCTTGGACCCAGAGGCCAATGATGCCTCATCAGATGTCCCTTTTTTTGTCGTGGGCGTGTCGTCATAATCGGAGGCGAACTCTGAAGAGCAGGATAAATCTAGTTCTGGCTCATAAGTCTGGTCCTCATCAGACTCACTGTGTATAGGGACAACCGGGCAGTCATGCCCGTCCACAGTGTCGAACACACTGAGTCCATCACCGGCGTCATCCGCTAGACCCTCAATGACCCCTTTAGCTTTCTTGGATTTTTTATGAGGGTGGTCACTCGATGGCCTTTTTTTTTGCAGTTTATCAGACCAGGAGGAGCATCCGGGTTGGTCAATTTGTTGGTTATTTGAAAGGGTTTCTAATTTCTTATTGATGGTGTCATCCAACGACCCTATCAATTTTCCTAAAGCCCTATTCACTAATTCCTCCAATTTGCCCTCAACTAAGGAGTCTAACTGTTGTTGTTCAGACATGCCTTTTTCTTTTTTTTTTTAAATAACTATATTTAACTATAATAGTAATATAAAGATAACCTTTTAACATATGCAGCTGGAGACAAACGATGTTCTTCTTTCGAGGTAAAACTGTTGTTTAGGAGTGAAATGGACGTAGCTGAAGTGCCTAGTATTATCGAAAGGGTCTTTACTCTAATTTGTGAGGTCAAGGCTTCACTTCCTTATTGTGTTGGAGATGGTCCCGGTGCGGTCGCGTTATGAATTGCGGCCGCACCAGGAGAGGAACAAGTGTCTATTTGCCCAGAGGAGTGCAAATGAGCGGGGGGTAAGTGAATTAATATTTATTTGGCAAGTAAATATTTATTTCCTGAAAGTATCGGCCCCTGTGATGGGAAGAAATTGCCAGCGGCCCCCCTACCTTTAAGCAGGAAGAAGGGAGAACACTCACCAGGGCTTGAGGAGGTTGCTGCTCCTCAGCAACCTCTGCCTTTGCCACGTCGGCCTCTCGTCGGGTAGTAATTTCAGAATCAGGATTGACCTGGCACTTTTGAAGGGTATTGGTTGGGAGGGCGGCCAGTAGAGTAGCCCCTATTTCGACCAGCCCAGCGGAAAACAGAATGGAACACCTTTCTAATAGATACCTGGGCTTTGTCAAGGGAGGTAAAGGTGTTCACAAATTTTCCTAGCTCCTTGACAAATGGCTCTCCAAACAGCCCTCCCTGCGCAATGACCCCTGCCACCGAATCTGCCAGGTCTCCCAACACAGTATGTGAGGTACTTATCTTGGCTGCGCAGCAGCGAAGAAAGAGGGTTTAGGGGTAGTAAAGAAGGACTATGTTGGGCTGATGGACCTCCTGATTGGATGTTACAGAACTGTTCACCGATTGGATGTTGTTTTTTTCTACTACATTTTCCCAAGTGTTCATGGAAAACATAGTTGGTGTTATCTTGAAAATGATGGCTGCTGTATGAATAAAGTGACGAAAGAAGGCATAATCCTTGCCTCCAGTCCTGACAAAGAATTGGATAATGGCAATGACATGAGTAATGATAAACAATCATCTTAGTGATATTGCACAAAATATATATACAATGCATAAGTAATTAATGTACCTTAAGAGAATAGCCAATGATTAAACAATGATAATGAGAAGAATGATTGCAATTATAATCAGTAATCACATTGTATCATTCAAAAGTAAGATATCACTCATGTCTTTGTAAAGATCCACAATCTCATCAAATTAATAGGCGACAGCAGTTAATCCATATATAGGAAGAATGGACACATGATAAAATGTTAACCCCAAGTTCAACTTTACTATGTAAATCTACTGGATACTCACCATTCGGTTGCTTGATATTCATGGTGTAACGATATTGACTTTGATTAGAGTGAATTTTTCTGACATTAATCTTTAGTTTTCCCTTTTAGACATTGTAATTGATCTGACAAGGTCATTGCCTCCCCCTTCAACACCCAGGGTTTTACAGCTATTCACAAACAGAGCTCATGGACGTCATTTAGGTGTCGCCAGGGCTCGCAATTGCGACCCCTGGCTTGCCCCTTGCTACCGCTGGCACCAACCTTACAAACCCTGGCCTCCAATATCCCAATGACAATGCCAAGAAAGAAGGAAAAGCAGGTTCTTGTGAGCCCGTTTACTTACTGTTTTAAATTGAGGCTCGTCTATAAGGCCAATGGAGTCGTGATCCTGGAAGCGAGAGCTGGCATATAATGACAGAACAGGCCCCTTATCCATGCGCACTTCACAGTGCAAACAAAGCAGGACATCACTGCCTATCATGCTACGTTGAATGAGGTAGGCTGATGGAGGCTACAGCTTCTTGGGGTGCACTATTATGCTCTTGAGGGTTGGATTTTCGGTTGCCAGTCATAGCTTGTGCAATCAAATGAAGTCATTTTCATAGGTTCATGTAAGTTGGAGCTAGTATTTTAAGGTCAGATTTACATAATGAGTTTCTGAAATGTGTATGGGTCTCTAAACACTAGATGAAAGTTTAGTAAAGTTATAGACCTGATTTTTAATTTCCGTTTCTATACTGTGCAGGGTGTCGATATGGTGCGCAATAGCTCTGGATTTAGAATGCCAGGTACTGTGAAAGCATGTCGGTGAGCGTAGGGAGAGTAAAGATCGGTGGTGAGGCCTAAAAGTATATCTGTTATTTTCTCAGCTGACCAGTATAATGGCTCATACATTGAACAGTTCCATTCGGAAGGAATACTCTACAAAACAAGTGCTAACTTTTCTGCTAAGAGCACAGTGTAGCTCACATCTTTTGCTTACAACCCCTTCCAAATCACAAAACTCTTCTGCTTTTTTAGATGCAGTGGTTCTATGGTAGTCAGACAAGGAGAGTCATGATTGGAGGTTTAGGCTGTCACTCCAAACTGAAGGTTTGAATTGGACATAAAATATAAGATAATATAAAATTATAGGTAAATAGGCCCTGACATACAAATTCACATGCACAAGGCATATGTTTTCATGCAGATTGATCCGAGTTGTATGTGTAATTATCTTCCCAATTAATTAAGCTTTGCCCTTCAATGCATAAGAAATACCAAATTACAAAGACAGATGCATCAGCACCAGGCCCAGCATAAATGACCAGACTAGAAACATAGTTATGAGAAATCAACACCAACATTCTAGCAGGGAAAGATACGTGCATATAGGTACTGAATCTAAATTGAGCTGTTAGATTGGTCTGGCGGCTTGGTGGTATAACGCATCCTCTCCGGAAACATGCATTTAACTCCACGGACAAAAGTTTGGATCCAGATGGGTCAACTCAGCCCTTCATCCTTCCAAGGGTGATAAAGTGAATGCCATTGATGGCCGGGGGGGGGGGGGGTTTAGCACATCCATTATATTAGGCGTTCTATCAACATTTGGGAGATTCATTAGTGCCTCTGTGTGAAATTCACAGGCCCGCATGTGGGGAAGGTCCAACATACACCACTGAATTGAATTACCTAATGTAACGGCGGTTTACATTTATGGACATATTAATGGCTCCTAAGAGTGAATGCTTATTACGGTTTTGACAGAGTATAATAATGTAAGCCACTAGGCGGGGGCACTATTATATTCTCCGGCTATGCCCCTAGACTGGGCGGTCTGGTTGACCCCTTGCAGGGAGCGTGGGGTGGTGCAGTCCATGCGAGGGTTAGGTATACACCTGGTGGGGGACCTTTTCATGGACGGCATCGCTAAAAAATGGGATGAGGTGGCGTCGGCAGAGGAGAACTATACTCAGCTACAGCGGTTTCAATTCCACAGGGTTCGGGGTGCATGGCGACAACACCTAGGGGACGATATGGTTGAACCCCCTGAGGTTACGGAATTATCGTAGCTTATTAAGCACAAGAGCCCACGTAGGATGCTGTCCAAGTTATATGGCATAGCACTGTCACAGAGATCCCAGAAATATACTAAGGCTAGATTAGCCTGGCAAAGGGACCTGGATATAGTGATCGACGACGCCATGTGGTCATATTGCTGTGCTGGTACACATCGTATATCATTGCATGGCAAGCATAGACTTATACATTTTAAATTTGTTAACAGAGTCTATTATACGCCGGAAAGGCTACATAGGTATGGCCTACGAGAGGGGTCGACATGTGAGAGGTGCGCACACCCCGCTGCTGATTTCATCCATTTAGCGTGGAACTGCCCTGGCGTGGGTAAATTCTGGGAGGCTGTTTTTCGGCAGATAGGAGAGATAGCTGAATTAGATTTAATCCCGGATCCTGCGGTAGCGCTGCTTGGACACTCGAGGAGGCTCCCAAAGGCAGCACGCAGGCTAGTGGACAGGGTATGTTGATAGCAAAGCGCAGGGTAGCTCTGTGTTGGATGCGAGGTCCCTTGCCCACAATACCACAGTGGACGCGAGACGTGCTCTATTGCTGCACGCAGTCGGAGACGTTTAGCGAACTACTCCCCCCGCGAAGCAGACCTAAGAACTTCTGGGGATTGTATGCTGACTACCTCAGGAGCGGGAGGTAGGTGCGAGGCCCAGTACTGGTGAGGATGACGTGGTGGCCCCGGAGCCGATCGGCGCCGGTGCACGCTGAAGAGTGGTATATGACAGACAGTGGAGCTGTGAGTAAGGTCGCGCAGAGGGGTGCTTGCATTCAAGGGTGTCCAAGGAGGGCGGGAGGGCACAAAGGGTCATTTGCTGCTGTTTGCCTGTCTGGTACAGAAGTCAGGTATGGTAGATTATTGAGAGGAGATGCCATGGTTGGGTACTGAGCACAAGGATGCACCTTTGTGGCCAGCTGACAGGACGCCTCAACAGTTATGGGTAGGGGGTGGGGAGGGCGTTGATGTTAAGTTGGGTAAAGTTTCCAGAAGAAAACTCTGTTCTCCCCCCCCCCCCCCCCCGTTATGGGGGAAAGACTATAAGAAATGACATGCAGAGCTGCAACCCTTGATAGTTATGTCAAGTCGCCTCTTTTAATTACAGTGATGCCCGGCCTCCGGGATGTAGGATAAGCTGAGATGCGTAGTGATTATCAGTGCCAAAGCAGCCGGCCTCAGGGTTGTAGGCGTGCAGCTGTGTATGCCACCATGATTGTACAGTCAAAAATAAATTTAAAAAAAAAAAAAAAAAAAAAAAAAGACCCCGTTGGATCCATGGAGACCAATGAGAACAAGATTTAGGTCCAATGGAGCTGAGAAAGCGACCCAAGTGAAGATGGACAACCATAAAGCCTGGAAATTCCATCCTGCCACGCATTCATCACATCCTAGGGACGGTGACAGGGTGGCCCATCAGTATGGACCCCTAAGTGAAAATACTGTGGTTGAGGGTTACTTTAGATGCCCCCCCACCCCCTTTCCACTTGCCTTTTCATGGCGGGTTAATCCCCATGGGATGGCCGGCAGAAAGGGACATTGTAATCTCTACAGCAGTCACAGCCACAATTGTAGGAGCAGGCCTAACTGGTGAAAAAGTAAGGGGGGGGGGGGGGGGGGGAACGGGGGACATGTTCTCCCCCACTGAAAATTTAGAAAGAAAAGAAAGGGGCAAATAATTCATTGAAACTAATTGTGCTAACGAGTTTTGTGAAGAAGCAATAAGGTTTATAAATCAATAGTATGTGCTCAATGTGCAACATCATGGGATGCTCCCCAATAGCCTTCAGGGAACGAACGCACTGTGCTTAAACAGCACCAGGGATCCAAGACAAATTAAATCACAAATGCTCTTAGCTACAATTATATAATTAAAGCGGTGTCAATCTCCCCCTCCCCCCAAAAGTAAAACTGACCTAAATAATTTAACAGCACAGCATTTTTAATACACGAAGGCGATACAATGGGGATAGTTGCATGCAAGTAACTTTGACATGTGCCAGTCATACATATAATTAAACATCCTGCATGCACACTTTTATTGTAAATCTGGATTTCCTACACATATCATTGAAAGGTAGTGTTTTACAGATGTGAAATGTTAGCTTGGATTAGAGCCATTAGAAAACAGCCCTCCAAGCACCCCAATGTAATGATTTAGAATGACAAAATCCTAGTATTTAAACATCCGTGCTATTCACAGCCTCCGTTCGAAACAGCTGCTTGCCAGCATTGTTAAAAAAACAACAATACTAATAAACACATCAAATTCCGACACAAATCCTTTCACTACAAGCACTGGAAGGAAAAGGGCATGTACATCAGAAGATAGGCAACAATTCGATTTTATCCTTTCCCCAACTAAAAGAGAAATGTAGCCTCCCTGACTCTTACATCCAGCAATATAACACATCACCTGTCCTCCAAACATTTAAAAAAAAAAAAAATTCCAATCCCACTCCTATTTCGTTTACGCCTATTAAGCCCCTGTTTCAAATTCCTTATGACCCAATCCCCAGTGCCTCTTATTTATAAAACCTTATCCTTAGCTACTAGCACTCGGAGTAACTCTCCTATCGAATTAGCTTGGGAACAGGATTTCTCTCAACTGTTTTCTGTTCCTCAATGGGATCGATTGTGGCAAAAGATTTTCAAAACTTCTAAAGCTGCCAAAATTACACAATCATTACATTTTATAACAAGAGTTGTAATTACTCCCCTCTTTTTACACAAAATTGATCATTATATATCACCTTTGTGTTGGTCCTGCCTTTCTTCTGAAGGAACATTGATACATCTACTTTACTATTGTCCCAAGGTTTAGGACTTTTGGAAAGCTATAGGGTCAAAATGTGCTTGGAGTTTTTCTTGTGATGTTCCATTCGCTATTTACAATATATTTTTTAGGTACTTCATCTCCTGATTTTGACCAACTCCAGTCAAAAACTATTTTATTTGACCTTTTTACTGCTGTTGCTTTTAAAGTTATATTAACATGTTGGAAAGACAATTCTAAATGATCCTTTTTACTTTGGTGGAATTTAATTTGTGATGAACATAGAATTGCTTCCGTCTCTCACTCTTCTATTCATCTAAAGATTAAGTGGGATTTATTATGGCTACCTTTTACCACATTTCTCTCTTCACACTCATCTTTCCTACAATACCCATTTTTAATCCATTTCATTTTTCCTTCTTTTCTCTCTCCTTCTCATTTTTCTCCTCTTCTCCCTTTTCTTTCCTCTCTCTTTTCTATAAAAAAAATACATACAACATACTCTTTTCTTTTTTCTGCTAGAACACATTTTGTTACGATGTTAGGATTTATTTTCCTCATTACTTTTGTCTTCTTATATTATTGTGTTTTATTATAATAGTTGCACTATGTACTTTTTTTATTATTCCGGTTTCAAATAGATTGTATTACCCTCTGTGTATCTCCTGCATTATATCCTGAGTTAAGTAATGTTTTAACTCTGTGTTCATTCTCTTAATAAACATTATTTAAAAAAATAAATAATGTAAGCCACTAATGGGACAGTGTTTTCATAATAGTCCATGGGATCTTTGCTACTAGGACTCAACACTGACAAAACAGTTGACACAATATTTTTATGAAGGTTTGTGCTGGCAAAAGGGAACAAAGCATTTTTCATTAGGATTGTGGTTCGGAATAGCATTCCAAATCACTGGTGTGGTGTTTGGACAAAATATTGAGTCCAAAATATTGTGTAGACGAAAAAATATGTCAAGAATATGGAGGACAAGAATACTGTGAACATCATTTTCTATGGATATGCAAAGTTTGGCTATACTTTGCTCCACATACATGCACCTTGACGATAGAGAGATATATATATATATATATATATATATATATATCTATATACATCTTTAAGATATTTAGATATGAAGTTAAAAATAGTGAACCTACCTATTCTCCCTTATCTCCTTGCTATTTTGGTTCTCGATATTTTGAACACAATATTTTGTCCACACAATATTTTTGTCCTCCATATTCTCTCTGTGATCTGCGGGTGTGGTGCAGGAGGGAGATGTAATCAGTGTTACAATACAGATTTCAAGGAGGGCAATATGCTCATCTTTTCCTAATATTTTTTTTTATACCTTTTATTTACGTTTTTGATCAAAGAACATAACCGTACAGCTTGATATCCACATGACAGTTACAGTAGGGCGAAATGTGATTCTATATGCATTCTTCTTATTTGCAGGACTTGCAACATGTCAAACATAGTATTCAGGACAGCCAGCAGTACAGATCCATACACAATACATGGATAACCCAAAGAATACTGATAGGGCGTAGAAGTCCAACCTCCATCAATAGCAGAGCCTATCATTATTACTATATCCCCACATACCCACAGGAGGGAAGCACCACCCAGCCTGAGGGGCATTATCAGGGCTCCAGAAGAATCCGGACACTCCACACATCATTTATGAGCCATCTAGAGTAGATAAGTCCACTCTCCCCGCCCCCCGCTTAAGGAGGAAGGTCTGCAGCGGACCCCGTATTTCCCTTGGTCTTGGGGCTGCGTTTCTGCATAGACCGACAGTTGTTCCTGACAGTATAACATATCTGTTAACCACTCTTTAAACTTTGGAGCTCGCCCTCTACCCCAGCAGCAAGCCACTTTGTGCTTGGCCAGCAGCAGAGCCACCGCACTAAATTTACTGTACTTATTGGGTATCAGTGCAGTGTAGCCTAGCAGTGCCATCAGTGAGTCCCTCGCCAGTGTCCCATCTATCATTTTGTCAAGAGCATCATAAACCTGCATCCAAAAATCCCACACCGCCGGGCATTCCCACGCCAAGTGCAGAAATCGCGCCCCAGTCCGGCAACATCTATCACACCTATCAGTATCGGACAACTGCAATCGATATTTTTTGGCAGGTGTGTAGTACAGACGCTGCAAAAACCTATAATGTATCACTTTCAATCGACAGCTAGCAGAAATTTGCCGAGTCTGCTTACAACAATACAACCATTGTTCGTCCGTCACTTCCCATCCCAACTCCTCACTCCAAGTTGTATGCGCCAGGCTTCCGACACCCTTTTGTTGTGTTCGTATGCACCGATATATACCAGATACCAAATGTTTACCCTCCGTCGAAGTGAGCATGAAGTGTAACGGGACAAAATTCCTCGGTTCTCGAGGGAAGTCAGGGAGGACCGCCTTCATCTCCTGCCGCAAGCGCACATATAAAAATACATCTAGGGGCGTAGGCTGCACCGCCTAATATGCTCCTCTTTTCCTTTACAAATACAATAAATTACAGTGGGTAGTTACTGATAATTCACAATAAATGTATCATAAATTGTACACATGCCTGTTTACACTAATTCTGCTGTACACATATCTCTGGCCTACACCGTCAGTGTACTTGACAGATAATTACTCTTTTTGGGCAGGGTCCAGATTACTACCTGGGTAGTAGTTTTTCTTCCTTTACATCAAACAATGACCTATAATTTGCATATGGGATTCATAAGGTAAGTGCCAATAATCTAGTTTCCTTCTGTTCACAGATCAACAATTCTATAAAGATTCACATGTATAAATTACCAGCAACAAAATACAAACATTTTTAAATTTTAGAAGAACAACATCCATGCGCTCCCTTTGCCCTCATATTTGATTGGACAACCACTCGCCCTCCAAACTTCTCTTATGCGCACTCTCCACACACCACTTTCTCTATCAAGGTCAACATGCCAATCATTCTGTCAATGCACTACCCTCACATACCAGCACACACACACCCAAATGAATTTACAAACGATTACAAAATAGATTCTACAAAAAAAAGTACAATATCCAACATGGCCAACATGGGACAGTTTATCTAAATCCAAACACTTTCAAATTTGTTCTTTGATTGGCCACAACAATAGGGTCGACGCGTTTCAAACCCCTTTACGTACAGGGCTCTCATCAGGACCAGAACAGCTTATAAACTGCTGTGAGATCAGCGAATCTCTACTATGTCCCCAAAATCACAAATCTGTCACTCTTATGGCAGAAAGATGGTGAGACGGGCGTCTGGCGTTTAAATGTGGGATTTCTACATGTCTGTGTCGATGTGCCCGTAGTGCACCGATTGCAATTTTGGCGAAAGCGGCTTGCTTCACGTGTTTCTTCAGTGGCGAGCGTAGCAGGCGTGCGGTCAATTCTTCCCGTGTTGTTAGGGAGCTCTGCACCGCACCACAACACCAAACATTTTTTATTTTTCATAAAGAAACCAATTGTCGAAAAATCTAGTCAACCACTCGTTAGGGCGAGCCAGATTTTATCAGGGCGGGCTATTTTTTGGGCCTACTGCAGTTTCTGGTGGGAGAGCTCGAGCTGCAAATACACCAATTGATGGACAGAATGCAGAACAATGTCATACATTCACCCCAGTACAGAGATCTGGGCCTAAATCCATCTTTTTTTGCTCACCATGCCATTTCAATTTCAACCCAGCCATATGCAAATCAGTCTTGACCCTGTGCCTTATGGGAACAGTCCAGCCCAAACTGCCAAGCCAGGTCCTCCCTGGACTGGAAACAAGCATCCTAGGACCAGTTTCGGGGTTTCACCCCTCTTCAGCCTGGATAGCTTGATTCCAGTGGCATGGAGAGCACGGGACCCACGTCTGGGCATAACCGTCCCACTCGGGGTGACAAATGCAAAAACACCAGTTATGGACAGAATGCAGAACAATGTCATACGTTCACCCCAGTACAGAGATCTGGGCCTAAATCCATCGTTTTTTTGCTCACCATTCCATTCCAGTTTGAACCCAGCCATATGCAAATCAGTCTTGACCCTGTGCCTCATGGGAACAGTCCAGCCCGAACTGCCAAGCCAGGTCCTCCCTAGACTGGAAACAAGCATCCTAGGACCAGTTTCGGGGTTTCACCCCTCTTCAGACAGGATAGCCAGCATCCCCTTTGGTTTTGCTTTGTTCGCCCTAAGTTGGCAGGGTATGCCCTGACGTGGGTCCCTTGCTCACTTTGCCACAGGATTCAAGCTAGCCTGGCTGATGACGGCTGATCAGCCAGAAACCAGTCCCAGGATGCTTGTTTCCGGTCCAGGGAAGACATGGCTTGGCAATTCGGGCTGGACTGTTCCCATGAGGCACAGGGTCAGACTGATTTGCAAATGGCCATTTCTGAACTGGGGTGGTGGAGTGAGCTAAAGAATTATGATGGATTAAACCCAGATCAGTTGACTGGGGGCGAGTGCTTGCAATGTTCAACACTCCGTCCATCATCCCCTTTGGTTTTGGAGAGAGCTCGAGCTGCCAAAGAACAGGTGTCCTGCTCCCTCAGAAAGTGAATGAGCAGGAAAGGGAGCTTTAATTCTTGTTTTTATCTTGTTACATTTGCTCAGTGGCGTAACAAAAGTTTAAGGATCCCCCCCCCTGCAATGTACAGGGAGGGGCCTCCGTACCGGATTTTATCCAGAGCGCTCAGACCTGATTACTGTGCTGAGGGGGCCCCTTGCAGCTGTAGGGCCCCCCGCACCTCGGAGGCCTGTGGGACTGCCCGGTGAACTGCCAAACACTCTTCACTCCAAGAAGCAGGATCCACTGCTGTCTTTTGCTTATAGAAATTAGTAGGGGCAGTGGCCACACCTTCTTTCGAGTGCAGGCAGCAAAGAAAGATATGATGGCTGGGCATCTCCCAAAAGGAAAAATAACCGATTGGGTTACAGATATATAAAAATATAATTCCTATTTGTAAAGTGCAAACATATCACCCCCTGGAGGGGTTCAATACGCTGGGGGCCGTTGGGAATATTAAGTGAGCTATTGCCCAGAGTCACATGATGCTGAGATGTGCAGTCGCCGGCGATCGAATCGTGAACCCTGCGCTCTGGAGTCAGACACTCTGGCCGCTGCGCCACACCTATTCCTCATATATACATCCTGGCCAGAGACCTGCCCTCTTCCTCTGCAGCTCCGCTGCTGTGCCGCTGCCTGTGCAGTGCTCAGTGCAGGTAGGGGTTCGAGCCACTGTGTTGTGCCTTACTGTGTTCTGCCTGTTTTGTTGCCCTGTTGTGCCTTGATTCTGGTGTGCTCATTTTTTGCCTTTTATTGTGCCTGTCTTGTTGTTGTTTTCAGCCTTAGTTTTGTTATTGTGCCGTTTCCAGCCCTAGTCTGTTTCCCACTCCCTTCCCGCAGCTTCTGCCCCCGCGTCCCTACCCCCTCCCTATTTAATGGCGACCACACCAGAGGTGCACTAGAGGCAAGCCCGTCTGCGACCTCCCACCACTACGACTCAGCGGCCCTCCTCACACTCAACCCCGGAAGGAACAACTGGCAGTTGTCCATGCCGAGCACCACCCACGGACAATTCTCCTGCCGCCACTGCCACCAGACCCTCGCCACCGTCTGCTCCCCATGGCCACCGGCCCCACAACGAACACCAACAAAGCCCTGAGGTGCATCCTCCTCAACGTGCGCTCCCTGCACAGACACGCAGTAGAGATCTGGGACCTCCTCGACACCCTCTCACCAGACGTCGCCTTCATCACAGAAACCTGGACCAACTCCACCTCCGCCCCCGATATCGCCACTGCCATCCCCGACGGATACAAGATCCAGAGGAGGGACTGCCTCAACCGCCCGGGAGGAGAACTCGCCATCGCACCCAAGAGCTCCCTCCGACTCATGACCTCCAGCTCGAGCGACAGTCCGCCCAACACCGAAGACCTCCACTTCCAGATCCAAACCAGCCTCAGAATGACCCTGAGAGGCACACTCGCAAGCAGACCTCCCGGACCTCAAACTGCATTCACCACCTCCATCACCGACCTCATCGCGCCCCACGCCATCGCCTCCACGGAGAACATATGCATCGGAGACCTCAACTTCCACCTCCACAACCTCAGTGACCCAAACTCCGCCAACCTCCTGGACAACCTCGGACTGAAACAACTCATCACCACCCCTACCCACAAAGCAGGACACACCCTCGACCCCATCTTTGAAGGAGGTAACAACATCCACTTCAGCCACACCACGCAAACCCCATGGAAGGACCACCACTGCGTACACTTCCATGTCGACAAACCCAATGGCCCCCAAACCTACACCCCCACCCTCAATGAAGAAACTGGAGCAAGATCACCAAGGAGCAGCTCAACTCCGCCCTCAACCGCGATGCCCCCGCCACTCCGACCGATGCCAACCTCGCAGCCAAAGAGCTCCACAGATAGATCTCCAACTGCGCAGACGAGCTTGCACCCCTACGTAACCCCGAAAGACAGCGCCCCAAGAAGGCTACGTGGTTCACCGCCGACCTCCAAGAATCCAGGCGCAGCTGCAGACATCTCGAGAAGAACTGGAGAAACCGCAAATCCTCGGAAGACCATACCACCTACAAGAACGCCATGACCAAATACCATCAACGCATCAGATCCACCGAAAGGACCACATCCAGAACAAGATCCTCGCCAACTCTGAGGAACTCTTCAGCATCATCCAGGAATTCACCAAACCCCCCAGCGAAACGACGGACATTACCCCCTCCCAAGACCTCTGCAACAAACTCGGCTCCTACTTCCATCTGAAGATCAAGGGTCTCTACGAAAACTTCAACGACCAGACACATGACTCCGAAACCACTCCATCCTCCAGCAACGCCAGCCAACCCACCATCTCCTCCTGGACCCCAGTCACCACCAAAGACACCGCATCGACCATGAAAGGCATCCACTCAGGAGCCACCATGGACCCCTGCCCCCCGCACATCATCCACAAAGCCGCCATCGCTCCAGAACTACAACGCACCATCAATGCCACTTTCAAAACCTGCACCTTTCCCGACGACTGGAAATGCGCAGAGGTCAGACTTCCTACTCAAGAAGCCATCAGCAGACCCCACGGACCTCAAGAACTACCAACCCATCTCCCTTCTCCCTTTCGCGGCCAAAGTCACAGAGAAGAACGTCAAACGTTCAGCTAAAGAAATTCATTGAAGAAAACTCCATCCTCAACCCCTCCCAATCCGGATTCTGCAGCAAACACAGAGACCGCTCTACACGCCGCCACAGACGACATCTGCACCCTCCTCGAGCAAGGACACACCGCAGCCCTGATCCTACTCAACCTCTCTGCAGCCTTCAACACCGTCTCTCACCGCACACTCACTGCCAGACTCCACGAAGCCGGCATTCAGGGAACCGCCCTTGAATGACTCTACTCCTTCCTCAAAGAATCAGACTCCCACCCTTCCTCTCTGAACCCACAGAAATCAACTGCGGAGTACCCCTAGGATCATCACTCAGCCCTATGCTTTTCAACATCTACATGGCCCCCCTCGCCGCCATCGTCAGACAACACAGACTCAACATAGTATCCTACACAGACTACACCCAGCTCATCCTCTCCCTCACCAAGGACCCCATTACCACCAGACTCAACTTCCAGGAAGACATGAAAGATGTCGCAAACTGGATGAGCAACAGTTGCCTGGAGCTCAACTCAGAGAAGAAAGAGGTCCTCGTCCCCTCCCCCTCTGCATGGGACAACTCCTGGTGGCCCACCGCCCTCTGCAGCCGCCCCACCACCACGGACCACGCCCAAAACCTTGGCATCATACTCGACTCCTTCCTCTCCATGACCCGACAGGGCAACGCTGTCACCACCACCGGCTTAAACACCCTCCACATCCTCTGAAAGACCTTCAACTGGACCCCCCCCCCCCCCCGAATCAAGGAGGACAGCCACCCACGCACTCATAACCAGCAGACTGAACTACGGCAACGCCCTCTATGCCGGGATCAACCGCTCCCCGCCCCCCCAGCGCCTTGAGACCCTCACAAGTGAGTAGAGCGCTTACAATTCCCCTGATTGATTGATATAACTGATATGACTGGCGAGCCGAGGATTTAAATTTTTAAACCTTGTTTAAAACCGTAAAAGATGGCCCTTTGAACATCTTGCTTTGTAAGGGTGGGGCAAGGAAATGGTTATCCCTACCCTCGTGCATCAAAGAATGTATATGGAATAAGAAAAGCAAACACAAACGTGAGTATATGGTGCACCTCAGCTCAAACTCTTAGGGCATGATAAACATGGAAATTAAAATAACCACTGTTTGCCAATTACAGGGAATGCCCACACAAACACTGAAACAATACAGAATATGCACAGCTCCTGAAAGTATGATGGGTAAAATAAAACAAGTTTGGGACCCTAGGGGCAGTTCTGGCTAGGCGACGTATAGCCATTCATGACATGAGCACTCTCCACAGCTATGTCGCTGAACACAGGGCATGTTAGAGTTGGTCATGGCAGAAGAAAGGCAAATGCAAATGCAAATTATGAGTATGATGAAAAGCTAAGACCTGGCTGACTGGGCTGCAAGGATTCAGGTATTGTATAATGCCCCTGACACTGGGTCTCTTTGAACAGAGCGGTGTCCTGTATGGGGAGAAAGAATATTTAGTGTTGGCTTCTGTGGTGACTGGGGCTCGGACTGATGGGTGCTGGAGAGTAGTAGCCAATCCAGAGGTGTTGCGCAGAAAAATGTGCTTGGTCCAGTAGCTCCTGCTTGACCCGTGGTCCTCTAAACAAATTCTGACAGTTTAAGCGAGTGGAAGGGAAGATATAGAAGGAAAGGTTCTAGTTTGACAGAATAAATAGAAGGTAAGTTTGATTGTGAATATTGAGTTGACAGCTAGGAAATTATGTGGGGGTTCAAATTTGGCAGTATTTCACTGTGGAAATTAACTCTGAAATTGAGGGTAGTGGGGAAAGAATGAGGACAAAACTAATGGATAGATATTAGATACTGAATGGCTCTGAGCAGCAAAAGAGGAGGAAATAAAAATATATTGTTCTTAAAAGGGTAGAGCTTAAGGCTGCATAAATCAATCCACTACTGAATCCGAGCGAAAGAAGTACTAAGTGAGCCTATGAGGCAGGGCAAGAAAAATTGTCAGGGTGTTATGTGGGTGAGGCTCAACCGGGGCAAAATTCTCTTGAAAAAAATCCTCTGGAGGACTACCATAACTATTTGGACGTGTGGAGTGTATTCCACTCTTAAAATACACAGACACAGTACAGAAATGGACCAGTTAATGAGTGCAGTTGGAGTATGAACAATAGCTACATAAATACCTCTTAGGATTATTTGAAGTTGTTGTTTATGTATCAAGGCACACTGTAAACAGAGTTGCAATCTGAATATAGAATCATCAAGGAGAATGCATCTTTATGGTGTATAGACAATGTGGAACTGATGTCCATACTCTGATTTGCAGAGTGAACATAAAATGGCCGTGTTTAGCTTTGAAATACGTTGCTGAATTATAGGACACTTACTACGACACCAAATATTGTTGAGTGTTGTGCCACATCCTATTTAAACGAATAAACTTGCTTGTGTATCATCATAATACACCAGGTAAAAAGCAGCGTGGCAGAAATCTACAAATCTGGTTCTTGATGACAAGAACGAATCATGAGCATCCGGATGCAATGTGAAACCATAAAAATCTGTTAAGCCAGAATACAGATTCTGGTGCAAAGAAAACCACTTGACATGTGGGTTCTTAGGAAAGTTTTTCCAATAAACTGCTTGTCCAAGGGATCAAGCCACTAAATAAGCCAACCTATACATTTCTAAGTGTATGCTCCTTAGGACATGCATTTAGGTAGGCCGATCTCCTTGTAAAGAAATCCCAGAATTAAAGTATATAAGCAGGCACATTAGAATAATTTTGTGCCTGCATATTAAGCGATGTGTGGACACTTCCTGTTGTGCTGGCAGTCGGCCTCAGAAGCTTGTTGGGGCCTATATTTTTAATAAGTATGTTCATGCCTCTTTAACTTAGATGCAGCCCCTTGGATTCCTGCATACATCATATGGTATGTGATCCCCCTAGGCAACAATATAGACAGTTAGTGAAGAGCTGGGCTATTGGTGGCTGTGCAGGTACATTGTGGATGCATTAAAGAGAACTGAGCATTTCTACTTTGTATGAGTTCTCTCAACATAGCTTTGAAGGTAACTCGCATGCAAGCCTATAAAATACCTCAAGAGGTACTTTCAGGTCAGGCCACTGTGGAAATACTAAGTGCGTTCAAATTGTAACATTATTAGAGAAACAGATTAACAACATGTTAGGAAATTCCAAAATAACCAATATACCACCACAATCAGCAGGATAAAAAATTGAGCATTTAGTACGCCAAACAAACATTTTTTTACGAGCAACAAACATACTTTAATTACAATTACTTCTAACACTTTTAAGTTTTAATCAAATCTAAACAAGGTAAAAAGCTGGAAGTTTAATCTAGTACGGCAGAATATTGGAAAATGCACACTTCACGGGGAAGAAATACATGCAGAACTGTTTGTCGAATAAATGTCCCCGCCCCCACACTTGATAGTTTTTAAAAGTGTGTTTTGGTATAAACTGCAATAATGTTCATGTTATTAGAACCTCTAGCAAGTCACCAGGTTATTCCTGGGACATCTATGCATCTTCCAATCCATCAAGGGGTGTTTACAGAAATTATTGGGCACCAATTGGAAATAGCAATCAATACGGGGGGGGGGGGGGGGGCAGATCGATGGGGTGGCACTCAAACAATCAGGATTCTAAAGAGATCAAAACGTCGACTTTTTGGAAAAGCATAAACAAATAGCTTGTAGTAAGAGGGGAAACTGCCTGCAACATTTTAGTTCATTTTTATGAGAGGGAAAATCGGGGGGAAATGTTTAGAATAACAGTCAAAAAATGATTCGGCAAACCCATCCTTAATATGAAGCGTTGGTTACGTATAGCACGTTTCATGTTAATTTTAAGAATGAACGAGATGTGAACGAGCCACGAGTTCACATGAGCTTTCCCCATTAAAGAACTCATTATGTGTTTGTCCGCAACAGACCCAGGACCACGTTTCAATGTATGGCGGACTACGTATACGGACGGTCTTTACAAGTGTGTGCATAGATGGAGAGATGCCCCATAAACGGTTCAAAACACAAGCCCAGTTTAAAACCGAGTTTGCCGTCTTTTGCCACTTACCTTCCACCGGTCTTCCTACATGCCACTGGAAGTCTGACCTGTACCCGGAAAAACCCAGACTAAAGTTTTATTGGGAGCAAAACACCAGCACTGGATGGATTCCTTTGGTATGCAAATAGAAGGAATGTTCAAGATATCAGCGGCAGCACAAGTTTCACGGGGATGTGGGGGAGCAGGCCAGTGCAGTGAGCACGTTACAGATGTCACTCAAGGACAAAACTGACTTCTCTTTTTACATTAAACATATCGGCTCCGCTGTTCCTGACAGACATAGCTATCTGCACTGCATTTGGCAGTATTTACAGTGTGGACGAAAAGAACAGCTCGTCAACAAACTGAGCAGATAACTGGTCAGAGAGCGGTTAAACGTAAAGCAACCGGGACAGGAAACAGTGCTGCGTGGAGACGTCCCCTGTGCAACTTTCTGCAGCAGTTGCTGCAAACGGCGAGTCAAACCCTAAAAACCCCCCGAAGGGGGGCAGTGTTATATAAAGCAGGGCACTGACCTCTTCACGCACTGAAACCAGCTGTCCCCCTGCTCCTCCCCCGCCGCCTCCATTCTTAAAGCACGAGATTAGAGCTCCGCGGCAGGGTGCAGCCAGACCTCCGTTTCCTTCCCTCTCCCCCTTCCATTTCACCTCCCCCTTCCCTCCCCTCAGCTAGAGTGACAAAACCACGCCCTCGGTGGAACTCTAACGTGGTAGGCACTTTTCCCTCCTCTGCTGCCAGGAGAAGTAACCGAGTTTATAAAGTTTACGCTTCAAGTACATGCAACTTGCATTAAAGTTATGAACGTGCTATCACCCTCACTTACTGGTCTAACCAGTGGTCGAAGTGGGGGAAAAAAAGTAGGGGAACTGTGGGCGGAGACTCAGGGGGCGGGAATAACCCAAGGATTGGATTAGTAGGCGGAGTCGGAGGTGTGGCTAGAAATAGCAAAACATACCAATTTTTGAACGTTTGGCATTTCACTGACCAGTTACAGCTTATAAAGTTATTTAATTCAAAGAATCAATAAACATGTTTATTTGGGGTTTAATATATAAGTTGTTTATATTTAATTCATTTACAACGTGGGACATGTTTCCAATCACAGAATATTCCAAATACGCTTATAAGTAATCATAAGCCATTTGTCTCCGAGCCATGCAGTTTCTTTCATCTGCATTTCTCCTCCCTTTTCTAACCATTTCTGAACATAAAATTCAGGTTTAAATTCTATGACAGGTGGCCCCACGATATTTATGAACATTGTAGAAGACAGACGATTGATTGATATTCTGTTCCGCAGTGGTGTGAGCACATCATTCATTACACTAAAGCCCCGTTCACATTCAGCAGTTGAGGTACAAAAGGTGTTTATAATGTGCATTAATGGTTTCAGGCTTTCAGAGATGCAATTTTTATTTTGTTTGTACTCTCTGAAACCAAGGATGTACTGCCTGGTATCAAATACATGCAACCTGCTACAAAGGTTTTGTAGTTCTCCCTCACCGTATAAGATGTCTACTGGATCTGGCCAATAAACTGGTTGTAGGAGTTTCATTCTATGTACTAACTCTTTGTATTCTATTTCATCATTGTTTGTGGTTGTGCATCTAGAAACATTTGATGCATTGGACATTGTCATCCTTTTTCGCAGGTTATTTGCTAAGCTCCTAAAGAACGGTGCCCTATTGATGCTAACACAGCCTTTGTTCTGTTGCAGTCCTACACCACCAAACTGCATCCGTTCAGCAGCATCTAATGCAGTTGTAGCAACCAAAGGGCCCAGGTGAATCAGCCATTGATTCAAACACTAAAATCTGCATCTGTATTGAACGATCGGCCTCATATATGGTCATATCACGCCGCTGCGGCCTTCTGGATAGGTCACCCAATTCTGTGAGAGCATCATATAAAATGCCCATATTTTCAACAAACACCAGGGAGGTTAATAAACGGTTTAAACCAGCATATTTCCTCTGCTCAATGTCACTCCTCGTTGAGTCTTTGGAAGATTCCATGAAATGTTTACTAAGTGCTTTGTAGTTATTCCAAACAGCTCTCACAGATCTTTCACTTGAGGACACCCAACGTATATCTAGCACCTTTCCAATTGCCAGAAGTCTTACTTCTACCTCCAGAGCATATTCCCCAAGCTCTCTCTGATTTTTCGGAGAGGCATGGTAGGTGGTATATAGTTTATCCAAAAAAACTTTGAGCTGATTAATGCCTGCGACTTCTTTACAAACATCACCCACAGCAAGCTCCAGCTTGTGGTTAGCACAGTGCCATACACTCAACTGTGGATATTTCAGTTTCAGAAGAGTTGCCACACCGGATTTCCTACCTATCATATTGGAAGCACCATCTGTTACAAGCTGAACCAAATGACTTTTTAAATACTCATCAGTAAAAACGTGTCTCTCTAAGCATGCAAGTAAGGTATCTAAGATTAGATCTGCTGCTGTGCTTGGCAACTCAACAAGGTCCAAGAAAAGGGTCAGTGGCTCATTGTGTTTATCAATACATGCTCTTACACAGATAATTAGTGTGGTCAATTTACTATTTGTGAGCTTAGGGACATATTTATGGGAATGGTGGCGCAGGGCAGCACAGCAAGTTACTTTGCTGCGCTGCCCTGCGTCACAGGGAAAGGGCGGGAATGTGCCGTATTTATCCAATATGGTGCATTCCAGTCTTTTTCCCCTGCACTGGCGCCAATTCGACAGCCTAGCTTCAACGCAGGCACACTTGCCCCATGGTGCAAGGGTGCCTCCTTTGCATGCAGGATTGTTTTTGTGCAGGAAGGGGCACCTTCCTGTACAAAAACTATCTTGAGAGGCTTTTTCATCTTTCTATGTGGGCTGCAGAATAAAGCACAGTTTGAAAGAGAAAAAAAAGGAGAAATAAAGATATTTCTCCTAGTTATGCCTCCTCTGGGCCAGCGCAAGATTTTGCCGCATTCCCAGGAGTACAAGTCCTTGTAAATCTATGAATGCGTTAAAAACCGTGGGAGTTGTGTGGGAGACTTTTATTATTGCAGGAAAACTACTGCGTGACAAAGCCACTGCTGTTCTAGGGTGTGCTGCTTTGTAGACCTGCCCGCAAGACTGGTGGTGAACTTCGGTATGAATTGTGGTGGACAGGGCTTCAAGTTTACCCAACTGGCCACCGGTACGGTTCACCTGCTGGTGCTAAGAGACCAGGGCTTCTAAGGTCTATTGGGGCCTGCTAAAGTCTATCATGGGTGCTCCCTCAGGAGTGGTCTGATGGACAAGGCATGAAGGCTGAACCAGGTTCCCCAGTTGAAATTTGGTAGCTCTGGCCATAATGCCACATCCTATCCCCACCGAACACCCTTCTGCCCCACTGAGTGAAACTCGCACTGTCTTCAGCTACAACCCAATTCTGCCCCATTATAAGCACCTGGATGTGACTCATTTCAAATTATGCAGTGCCTGAAAAAAAGTAACAACATTCTGGGAAAAGCAAATACTCATAGGGAATGCAGGATTATGTAAAGCATGCAAAATATAAGCAGGAACAACATGTTACCTTAACGCTTTTACTCTCGTTCAGAAATCAATGAGTATTTTTTGTCTCAAACATTGAGGACATGAATATAGGGCTCCTCCTGTACACATGTGTTAAGCAGGGCTCAGAGACAAAGGAACTCTTCAAGAGAATCTGATCTGACTCACGGAAACCCACAAGGGCTCCTTCTTATCCACAAATTGTGCACTCTTGATTGTCAGCGCCAGGATGCCTGTTAGGTGAGAGTGCGCTTTACAAGTGAGATAAATAAATAAATAATTCTTATTCATGTCAGCCAGCTAGCTGCTCAAACATAGTATAGCACATATGTATTCAAGTGTCCTGCAAAGAAGAATGAGTGCGAGTAAGTAAATGTGGGTGTGAATGATTGAGTGCCTGAATGCAACTGAGCATGAGTGAAAGAGTGTATGTCGATGAAAGTGAGGGAAAGTGAGTGAGAAGGAGTCACGTAGAGAAAGTGAAACTGTAAGTTAGAATGAGGTAATCAGAGTAGGAAAAAGTGGTGAGACTGAGTGAGAGTGAGAATGTGATACCGAATGTTGAAGAGTGAGTGCAAGTGAGCAATTTTGAGTAAAAGGGAAAGTGAATGAGAATGAATAATGGGGGTAGTGAGCCTGAGTGAGATAACATGTGAGCAAGCAGGACAAAACACAGGCCTTGGCAAAGTGGAGGTAAACATTTACTTATGGGAGGAAAATATTGTGCATCTTGAAAAAAAATTTGGTCAACTCCAGGCCTGCTTCAGGGCCCTCCTTTATCTCTTCTTAGTCTTACAAGGCCCAGTAAATCGCACTCTTTTCCAAATCTCTTTCTAAATATTATCACTCTCAAACACTGTTTTTTCTATGTAATTTTCCTTTGATGGGAAGAGGAGGTTTCTGAGGTGGTAGTATCAGGCAAGTGACACTACTTGGGCTCCCTCTGTTCGAGCCTTCATGGAGGATCCCTCTTCATTACTACCTCCACCTGACCCCAGACTCCGCAACGCACTCCCTTGCAGGCTTGATTATCCACTACTCCTCTCCAGTGCACCTTATCTCACAGCTGACCTTGGGCCCCAGCCCCATATCAGGCACCATTGGGCTCCACTTTCATTTTTCCCAGTAAAAACATTAGTAAAATCACCTTCAAACTTAAAACATTGAATATAGCAGTAAATATAATTAGCACACACTTTAAAGTATGTTCCACAGTAGCCCTTATGACCCGACTGCTAATTAAATAAAGAAAGGCCATGACAGGGCCGGCTTTAGCGCTGATGCGAAAGTCTTTTTTGGCACGGCACCAATAATCACTGCCATACGCCACAAGTGCTCCTCATCTCCCCATAGCCCCTCCCCCTCATGACCTCCTCCTCGGATTCCCTCACTGCCACCCTCCACCAGTGCCCCTCATTTCTCTGTAGCCCCTCCCCCTCATGACCTTCTCCTCAGAATCCCTCACTACCATCCTCCAGCAGTGCCCCTCATCTCTCCCTAGCTCCCCCTCCCCCCTCCACCCCATGACCTCTTCCTCGGATTCTCTCACTGCCACCCTCCAACAGTGCCCCTCATCACTCCATAGCCACTCCCACTACCTCCTCCTCGGATTCCCTCACTGCCACCCTCCAACAGTGCCCCTCATCGCTTCATAGCCCCTCCCACTACCTCCTCCTCGGATTCCCTCACTGCCACCCTCCAACAGTGCCCCTCAGCTTTACGTAGCCACTCTCTCGTATGCATTTCATTTGTTGTGTAGCGCTACTCATATCAGTGTAGTGTGTGTCAGTACTTTACACCATGCACACATTATACAGAGACAACGAACCATACAAGTATGTAAATCAGCCTACAGGGAATGTCACATAAGCCAATGAGGATTACAAGGTGTATGAATCACATGTCATCCATACTGGTGGGCAGTTATTTTAAGAGGGTTTGGTCTGGAGAAGCACAAACTCAGGATTTAAAGAGTACTCCAGTGGTTAGGGGTTGGCTTTACTGATAAAAATGTATATCTGCCCAAAGATACTCATTTTAGCAACATTAGAATAATGAAAGACTGGGGAAGTTCTAACTATATCACAAAAAAAACCCGCAAAGTTCTAACTATACCATTCAGGTTTGCATACAGCTCTTTGATGACAGTTCATTGGTCACTGTCCTATGTTAGGATTGTAACTTCTGAACTGCAAGTAACACAAGGATCTCTGTCACAATGACAGTAACCCACTGAGCTTCCACATAAAATACAGTTCATCTGCACTTAACTACTAACAGAGAAATTATTCCTCTCCAGCAGGATCATTAATAGCCAGCGTTATCTGGGCATTTTTTTATTGTCCTATTGTTGTCCTGCATCAGCCATGATAATGATAAAAACGGATTAAATGAAGCACACACAAAGTACATGTCCTGCTGGGCCTGTGAAGATTTTAAAAAGAAAAACAAATAGTGACACATTCTCCTACCTACTCCATTAGTCAAACTTAGTGTCGCAGCCTGAAGTGATAAGCAGCTGCAGGGGTTGGGAAAGGTGAATCAAAATAAACAAACTTCTTTTCTCCTGCGCTGCATAGAAAAAGAATATCCACGCAGCAGGACAGTAGGCAAAGGTTACCGCGGCCAAAGAAAGGATTTGTCGCCATGCCCCTGTTGGAGATGAAGGGGTGAAAAAATAAACTAAGCCTCGTTAACATGTAAATAGTCTTTTAAAGACCTGTGAAGTACTCAGGTACGGCTGCGATAATCTCAACAAGCATTTACAATGCAATGGTCTCGGCATTGTTAAAGTTAGAGCTATTGGCATTGCTCATGACATTCTTTTTGTTTATGTTTTTGTTTTTAAAACATTTAAAGAAACGGCATTGGGGCATATGCATCAACATTAGCATTTGCGATTCCTTATTAGCGAAAAATAAGGAATCGCTAATAAGGAATAGCAAAAGGCTATGCATGTAGGAATCGCTATTCAAATAGCGATTCCTTAACATTCCTTATTACCGAATCGGTA
Organism: Triturus cristatus; assembly: GCF_964204655.1. NCBI lineage: Eukaryota > Metazoa > Chordata > Amphibia > Caudata > Salamandridae > Triturus > Triturus cristatus. The sequence continues at coordinate 209,449,990 of NC_140594.1, read as the reverse complement.
ATACCGAATCGGTAATAAGGAATACCTACCCATTCATTCCTATGGGCTTGGAGGCCCATAGGAATGAATGTAAAGCCATTCTGTATTAGCGATTCGGTATTACCGAATCGCTAATAGCTGGAGCACTTTCAAGGGTGCCAGGGTGTCAAAAGGACACCCTGTTGCACCCCTGAAAATGATATGTGCACATATGTTGCACACACACATGCTCTAAGGGCATGTGTGTGCGCAACATGACACTTTGAAAAATGCACAAAAGTGCATTTTTCAAAGTTTTTGCAAATTACCATGCAGTTCATCTTCATGGTAATTTGCTCCCCTTATTAGCGAAATCGCTAATTTTTTAACTTTGATGCATTGCATTTAAGGAATCTCACTTTGGGATTCCTTAAATGCAAGAGCTATTTAAGGAATCGGTATTTAAGGAATCCCTATTTAAAGAATCGCTATTTAAGGATTCCTTAAATACCGATTTCTGCTTTTGGGTTGATGCATTGGGATTGGGTATTTTCTACTTAATACCGGGAGCTAATAAGGAATCGGTATTTTACCGACTGGATTTTGGCTTGATGCATAAGGGTGATAGTTATTTACAATGTCAATAGTTTAATCACTCTCAAATGCGAGACCTATTGCATTTGCACCCACACACAGAGCCACACACCCAGAGCCACCCACACAGAGCCACTCACATAGAGCAACCCACACACAAATAGAGCCACCCACAGAGCCACCTACACACACAGAGTTACCCACAAACAGACAGACCCGCCACGCATAGAGCCACATACAAAAAAGCCACCCACACACACAGAGCCACACACACAGAGGCACCCACACACACACAGACCCTCCCCCACACACACAGAGCCACCCACACACAGAGCCACCCACACACACACACATAGCCACCCCCACCCCCACATAGAGCCACCCCCACACACACAGAGCCACCCCCACACACACAGAGCCACCCCCACACACACATAGAGCCACACAGTAACCTCAAAATTTAACACATATTTACTTTTTGCTGGATCAACTGACAAACCCCTCAACAGGCTCTATGAAGATTAAGATTTCATGAGTAATTATTTTTTTTACAACAGGAAGTGAAGTATAATTTGAAGGGAGCCAGATCCTAAATCTGAGAGCAAAATATATCCTGTTTTTTATTAGAATAACTGGCCAGACGCTGCTCTTAACATGGTTTGGTAAATAGAGCTAACCATATTTGAATTTAAAATTAGAAATGCTAATTGTGGACTGCTCCGGTTTTATTACTGCAGTTGCAGAGTGAAGTTCAAAGCACCAACGCAATATGTTTTCGTATTGCTACAGGAGCCCTTGTAGACATTGTGACACCAGCAATGCGGATACATCGAAAAAGATTGCTTTACATAAAGAAACGACACCAACATAGCTTCCTATGAAGGACACGGGTATAGATAGATGTACCTGGCCTATAAACACACGAGTGTCGGTGGGAGCACACGCGTGTGCACGGGCGCACGCGATCACACACACGCACACACACAGATGAAGCTCGATGTGCAAATGGATGGCGGCAACAGGAGATGGAGACAGGAAAGCACTTTGAGCCCCATGGCGTTGCGCGCCTCCCTTCAAGCCCTTACTGCAAGGGCCAAGGCTCCAGTTTGGGTGGGCCAGGATAATGTTTGGGTGGGCCCGGCCCACCCGGTAGAACCGGGCCTGAATTAGGGCAGTCCCGGGACGCTTTTTTTTAAATGAAGAAGTAGGGGAACGGACTAGCATAATTTTTAAAAGTAGGGGCACGCCGTGCCCTTCCTTTTTCCCCCCCACTTCTAACACTGGGTCTAACCAGTGGTCGAAGTGCATTAAACAAAGTATGGGAACTGTGAAGCTCCACGCAATGGGGGCAGGTGAGTGAGCGTGGCCGAAAAAACAAAATATTCAGTAACTTTCTTCGGTGTTTTACCTTCAGGTAACTACATTTAAAATATCATACAGCTTAAATGATTATTGAAGTCAATTTAAGTTAATTAGTGGGCAACGCACTATCAGACATTATTAAAACTCTAGGAGTTATAGTACTGCACCGGAAAACCACAGTATTGAATCCTGGTTGGTGCTGTGGAGAATGGGGGCTTGAGTATTTTTAGTGCTACAGCGTCCCAGTCTGTGGCAGAAAGCACTGTGAACAAGTCGTTATTTTAAACTTGCATTACACACCGTATCATATAGGCAGCTGCACAATGCGCAACAGGATTAAGGTAAAAAAGTGTTCCCAAAATATAGATTTTAGTGATACCCAGACTGTACATATTGCATTTTTATTATAACTGTCTTTTAAAAGCTCTCCCTTCAGAACTTAGCTGGCAGCTCCTTTGCAATAACACTCACAGAGAATAAATATGTCATCAGGAAGCTTTAAGTGATTCTGTTAATTAAAGACAATAAGGGCTTCCCAAACACCCTCTCACCCTATACATTTGCAGACTGGCCAGTTGCGCAAATTTAGATTTCTTTCAGGGAAGCAGGCACCCTTGAGAAGGCTTGTTCAGCTTTCAGCTTCTCCTTCGGTTTTACAGCACAGGAGACTCCCTGCCTTACACTTCAGCTGAAGCATTAACCAAGGCATCCTTAAACAAGAAGCATTGGCATAGCCAATAGGTCTCGCTTTTGGGACCCAGGGGCGTAACACAGGCCCCCGCAGCCCCCGCGGTGCGGGGTGCCCCCACCCTCCAGGGGCCCCCTCACTCTCAGCGGAAGGAGACGGCTGCGCCTGCAAGCAAGCCTCTTCAGCCTCCCCAAGCACCCATAAATTTAACTGTGCACGCATGCCACGGCGGCCTCCGAGTCTTCTCTCTCTTTCTGTCTCGCTCCTCACTTAGTGAAAACCGAGACTTCAAGAAACGGGTATTATCCTCTCTTTCCTCGTTTAGTTTATTTGCTCCACTGTGAAATGGATCCAAAAAAGAATGACATTTTTGCTGGATACGTCTTTTTCTGACACAAGTGCAGCCTCGGGGTGGAGAGAAATAAAACATTCCAAATTTGAAAAATAAATAACTAATTAAAGCAAGACAGAGTGGTTGCAAGGTGGCCAGATTGATTTATTTAAACCTAAACACATTAGCGCCACTTTACAGTGTTTGCCAGTGAAGTGATACTTTTGTTTACTCCTCTCTCTTTGAACAACATTGTTTTCCCTGTGTGGGAAAGTGCACCTTGCCTGGAGGTACTGAAATACCTGCTTGATGGGTGAATTGGAAAACAAAATGTGTTTTGAAAGAATATAAGCAATGGGCACTGAAATGGGTCCCTTCGGGCCCTGTAGTCATGGCCTTACCTTTTCATGCAATAGCACTCACTAATTTCAGAATAATGAGTGTAAAAGGAAAAAGGTAACCATGTTGTTCCTGCTTACATTTCACATGCTTTACTTAATCTTGCATTCCCTATGAGTGTTTGCTTTTTCTAGGATGTTGTTAATTTTTTTTAGGCAACATATTGCTCTTGTCTAGTGCATAATTAGAATTGAGTCACATCCAGGTGTTTATAGCGGGTCAGTGCAGTGCAAGTTTCTCTCAGTGGGGCAGTATGGTGGTCAGTGGGGGAGAAGATGTGGCGCTATAGTCAGAGCTGCTGAAGTGGAACTGGTGAACCAGGTTCAGCCTTAACGACCAGGCTCCCAGACCACTCTCCTGAGGGAGCACATTCCTGTGCTACACCTTAGAAGGCACCGCAAGATCTTAAAAGCCCTGGTGTCTTAGCACCAGCAGGTGGACCCTAGCGGTGGCAAGTGTGGATTAACCTTGAAGGCCTGTCCACCACTATCCATGAAGTTCACCCCCAGTCTTGGGGACAGACCTATGAAGCAGCACACCATAGAGTGGCAGTGACTCTGTCACTGAGGTCAAAGTACCCTTGAGCAGGGTGGTTCTAGGGCAGTGCGACCGCACCGGGCGCTAACTTCAGGTGGGGGCATCGTGTTTGTAAGTATATTATGGTTTTAAAAGCACTTGCTGCCTCCTTCCGGGCCTCCAACATTTTTGGCCAACAAAAAAAATGTCTTGATAACTCCAGTGATTAATGTTCTTAGTAGAGAGAGATGGTGTTTTGTCTAGTGGAAGGTTTGACTCATGAAAAGGAATGGCAGAGGTGTAATATGCATGCTGCTAAGAACATGCGCCATGCAGATCACAAAGTGCACATAATGTGAATAGGTCAGTGGGTTACTGCTTTTGTCAGAGAGACCCTATTGTTACTTGCAGTTAATAAGTTAAAATCCTAACATAGAACAGTGAGCTATTAACTGTCATGTAAGAGCTGCATGCATGCAAGGTATAAATTAGAGCGTTATGTTTTTCCCCCCAGTCTTTGATTAGCCTAATGTTGCAAAAAAGGGTTCATTTGGGTAGAAATCAATTCTGATTATTAAAGAGAACCCCTAACCATGGTATTATGTTTTTAATTCTGAGTTTGTGTTTCTGCAGACCAATCACTATTAAACTATGCTGCCTACTAGTATGGTTGTCATGTGACTCCTACACCTTGTAGTCCTTTGTCTTATGTAACATTTCCTACACAGTGATTTACACACATATGAATGATTGTCTCTGTGTAATATGTGTGATGTAAAGTGCCCTGATACCCTACACTGGTATTAGTGGTGCTGTAAATTTTCTGATACTTTATTATTTGGAATTTTTTACACATGCTAACAGTCTCTGCAAAGATTTTTCATTATTAGTACTAGTGGAACATACACCTGCAGCAATGAGAAAGGTGAGCAGTCAACCTTTGCAAAGGGCCCTCTACTTCACAGCAGCACAAGTCACATTTTTTAGTAACTTTTGGTGTGTTTGAGCTATAAACAACTTATTAGTTAAAATCGTGAGATTATGCATCAGATGATGTATTATGTGGCAAATATGGCAAAGCCATAGTTATGTGGAAAACATTTGCAAACTAGGATATTTTGCCATTCATGTTTGAACTCTCTCTACGCATCTTGAAGCTGGAAAACTCCTGCATCCATCCCAAACTGGGTTTCGCCCCTCTCAAGGGACTGAAACAGCCTTACTGGCAGTCGCCGAAGACTCTAGAAGGATTCTTGATGCAGGTGGTTCTCTAGCCGTGATATTGTTAGATCTCAGCGCGGCATTTGATATGGTTAATCACCGTATCCTAATTCATTGACTCAAAGATCTGGGTGTGACAGGAACAGCCCTGAATAGGCTGTGCTATTTCCTCGAGGGTAGATCCTTCCAGGTCTTCGAGGGCGAAGCCATTTCAAGCCCTAGGCCCCTTTATTGTGGAGTGCCTCAGGGGTCGTCCCTGAGTCCCACTCTCTTTAATGATTACATGGCTTCTCTTGCGGACATTGTTCTACCCTTTGGGGTGCATATAATTATATATGCCGACGACACTCAATTAGTGGTGGTATTTAAATACAAAACCAGTTCCCCCATTTGTCTTGGCCCATGCCTCGAGGAGGTGATGAGGTGTATGTGCCATTCCCATCTAAAACTGAACGGTGATAAGACCGAGCTTATGTTGCTCGGTAATCCCTCCCCCTCAAGGTTTCCTCTATCTGGCCAGCATGTATGGTCCTGTCCCCAAACCCGAAATAAAGAGTTTAGGTTTCTGGCTTGATTCTGAGCTTAACTTTAAAACCCAAGCAAGGAAAGTTGTTGCCTCCTACTTCGGTATTCTAAGACTGCTGTGTAAAGCGTTGCCTTTGCTACCCCCTCAAACAAGAAAGCTTGTGGTCCAGGCACTTATCTTATCCCGCCTGGACTATGGCAACGCTCTTTATCTCGGTGCTCCCTGTGCGGTCTTTAAGAAACTTCAAATCATGCAAAATTGTGCCGCAAGGATTCTTGAGGGTACTCCAAGCCGCCAGTCAGCCAAAGCTGCACTTAGGTCTTTACATTGGCTTTCTATTCAGGAAAGAGTCCACTTTAAAGCCCTCTGCACCACCCATAAGATGCTAGGGGGGTGTGGGACCTGCTATCAATTCTTCCTTTGTCCAGCCCTACCAAGCCAACAGGCGGTTACGTTCAAATGACCTCCACCTGGCGTCTGTTCCCAGAATCAAGAGGTCCAAAAGTGGCGGCCGGCTCTTCTCTTACAATGCCGCTAAACTCTGGAACTCCTTGCTGCTTCAGCCACGTAAAGAGCCAGACCACATCGAACTTCCGCAGGTGGCTCAAAACCTGGCTTTTCCCTAATTGATTGCCACAGCTTAGTGCGGTTTCTGCCCTAGCGCTAGGATGCCTTAGGGTAACCATGCGCTTTATAAATGCTATTTCATTTCATTTCATTTCAACTGCTCTTGTGGAAAAAGGTAGGAGAAGTGCTGATGACAGAAACTCCATGGCTGGGAGAAAAATGGCTTGCGATTCCACTTTTAAGGATATTTGGGACATTCCATGATTGGAAATGTATCCCACTTTGTGAATATATTTTAATGTTACTAACACATATTTAACCTTAAATAAACGTGTATCTATTGGTTAAATTAAATAATGTAATAAGCTGTAACCGGTTAGTGAAATGGGAAACGAATACAAAAAATTGGGATATTTTGCTCTTTCTGCCACACCTCTCACTCCGCCCACTGACCCAATCCATTGGTTATTCCCGCCCTCTGATTCTCCTCCCGCAGTTCCCCTACTTTTTTCCCCCACTTCAACCACTGCCTGGCACTAACATGCATTAGAGACAACTGTGGGCTTTTACCTCTGGGTCTCTTAGAGAATGACACCTCAGGTCCATACACCGGGGCTAAACGCAGCATGTTTCTGGGTTCTCCGCACAACGTGTTTGCTATTTGACGCCAGACTTCTGCAGCTTGTGTTGAGGAAATTAAACATCCCCTTGTGCTTGTATAAAACATAGTTGCCAAGTGGCATTGGCACCATGTCGTGTCCATTCGTAGCTTTTATACTACAACACTTTGCATGCTGGAATGTTTAACCCCTTACTTAGATGGTCACAGCACAACTCCCAGAATGCAAGGCGCTGTTGGCTTAAAATCCAGGCCTGGCTGGCGGTTTCACACGTGACGATAGAGCCATTTGGAGGCAATGGTAAATCTGTAATTTAGCAGGCGTGTCTATACTCTTAGTAAATTGTAAATACCGCCAGTGTTGACACACTGAGGTCTGAGGCCTCTGTTTGTTATGAAGTAAGGCCCAGTCTGGTGGTTCAGGTCAGTCCTTGTAAGGGAAGCTACTGGACTTGTGTTTACCATGCACTTTGAAAGTATTTTCACCTTGATGCAAGAAGAAAGTTGGATTGTTTTACAAAACATGCTTGATTTTTGTATATTGCTGGACTGGTGATTGCTTTATTTTTCACTTTGAAAGTATTTGCACTTTTTCTTTTGCTTTACCAACTACAGTTTGTATAGATTGTCATTAGGTACTTGCTGATATGGTTTGTTTTTATTCTACATGCAGTGTTATTTATGGTCTTGCTTGCACTTGTTTGTAATACGTGTACCTTAAATCTTGTATTTAGCATTGTTTACACTACAGAAATGATCAATTAAAACAGACAAACATCTGCATCAATGTACTGAAGCATCCAAACAGTGTTGTTCCTCAGCCTTGTTTGCCTGCCTGTTTTGCAATGCTTACTAATAAAGACATTGTGATTGAAATTGCTTCTTCAGTTCACGTTATTATCATGCACAACCCTTGACAGTCGCTAGTGTGTGGCTGCAGATAATTCACCAGTCTATTTCTCTTGACTTTCGCAGGATACTGAGTTATAGCTTGTGTACTTCTCATGTATATTGTCAGTTGAGTTTTTAGGGAATTGCAGGTTTGGGTTGGTCTTTCAAAGTATTGTCAATTCTATTTCAGACCCTTCATAGTTGTTCTTTGTTCTTCAGCCATAGGCAGTTCCTGAGACAATAGGATCACTCCTTGGCATTGTTCTGATTGCTGCCTCAGTTAAATAAGCTGCTTTTGACAGTGTTGTTACAAATGTCATAACTTGTAAGTTGACAGCATTTCCCATTTTCTCATTAGAACTTAGAGAAAGACAATATAGAGGCATTTCATTTAAATGTTGGAGGTTTCAAATCAAAATATGTAATATTTCTGGGTGGTAGGGCAAAGTTGTAGATGGTGGGCCGCGCCGCCGTGGGAGGGAGGCCCCCTCCATGTGCTTTGCAGGGGGGTTCCCTCAAGTTTCGTTACGCAACTGTTGGGACCTTCTAAGTATTTAGTTATGCAGCACAATATCCTTGGTGCAACCACATCAACTGTTGCGTGGCTAAACACTTATAAGGTCCCAAAGGCGAGACCTATTGGCTATGCCAATGCTTGGTGTGTTTGTGGTTGTGTGTGGTTGTGTGTGTGTGGTTGTGTGTGTGCGGTTGGGTGTGTGTGTGTGGTTGTGTGTATGGTCGTGGTTGTGTGTGCTTGTGTGTGGTTGTGGGGGTGGTTGGGTGTGGTTGTGTGGTTGTGTGTGCGGTTGTGTGTGGTTGTGTGTATGTTTGTGGTTGTGTGTGCTTGTGTGTGTGTGGTTGTGGGGGTTGTTGGGTGTGGTTGTGTGTGCGGTTGTGTGTGGTTGGGTGTGGTTGTGTGTGTGTGGTTGTGTGGGTGTGGTTGTGTGTGGGTGTGGTTGTGTGGTTGTGTGTGTGTGGTTGTGTGGGTGTGGTTGTGTGTGGGTGTGGTTGTGTGGTTGTGTGTGTGCGGTTGGGTGTGTGTGTGGTTGTGTGTATGGTCGTGGTTTTGTGTGCTTGTGTGTGGTTGTGGGGGTGGTTGGGTGTGGTTGTGTGTGCGGTTGGGTGTGGTTGTGGTTGTGTGTGTGGTTGTGGGGGTGGTTGTGTGTGTGGTTGTGTGTGTGGTTGTGTGTGTGATTGTGTGTGTGGTTGTGTGTGGTTGTGTGGGTGTGGTTGTGTGTGGGTATGGGTGTGGTTGTGTGTGGGTGTGGTGTGTGTGTGTGGGTGTGGGTGTGTGTGGTTGTGTGTGGTTGTGGGGGGTGTGTGGTTGTGTGTGTGGTGTGTGTGTGGTTCGATGTGTGTGGTTGTGTGTGTGTGGTTGTGTGTGGTTGTGTGTGTGTGGTTGTGTGTGTGCTTGTGTGTGTGGTTGTGTGTGTGTGGTTGTGGGGGTGGTTGGGTGTGTGTGTGGTTGGGTGTGTGGGTGTGGTTGTGTGGGTGTGGTTGTGGGTGTGGTTGTGGTGGTGTGGGTGTGGTTGTGTGGTTCTGCGTGTGGTTGTGTGTGTGGTTGTGTGTGGGGTTATGTGTGGTTGTGTGAGTGGGTGTGTGTGTGTGGTTGTGTGTGTGGTTGTGTGTGTGACAGTAAAACTTAAAGCATCTCAAAATAAAGGAACACAAACATCGAGTTTGTGGAAAGAGAAAGCACATTGTAAGCCAAACGGGCGCAGCAAAGCATTAACACAACAACATGTTCTTTGATGTTTGATGTTCTTTGAACGAGAACATCAAAGGGGCGCCGCAAAAGTGATCGTGGGTGAAAGTGATCGCGGTTGCTTAATGAGCATGACGAGGTTTGCCAGCCTCTGCTCCTAAGCACGCGCCTGCGCACATGCACTGTAGCTCTAGGCTGGCCATGGTAGCATTTTTTGAGCCCTCACAAAAAGTCTCGATGGCCAGCACATGCGCTGGGTCAGGCGAGACCTAAAAAAAGTAGGGAGAACTGTTTGTCTGAAAGTATACGGCACGCCGTGCCCCTTAGACCCCCTCCACTTCGAACTCTGGGTTTAACACTTAAAATCTGTGGTGTGCACATTTCAAAATTGCCACATGCAGAACAACCATAGCAAACGCATACACATTGATTAATATTGTCTATGGTAAAACCAACCTTTTTAAAGCGTGAGCCCTGTAAGAAAACAATAATTTGCAAATCCAATAGGTCTAGCAGCAGCTACGATGGTCATTTTTAAGTTTTTCTGTTGCATACATAGTTCACAAAATAAAAGCGTGCAATAAAAAAGAAACTAAAAAAGCAGTCATTGCATACTATTTTTATGAGAACTGTATAGTTGCTGCTGCCTAGCAGTCAGTTGTACCTAATAAAATATATATATATATATACCACCAAACGATTCTTAGCAGCGCGCAGCTCGGCCGGTGTGAGTAGACTAGATGGAATCAAATCTCGCAGTCTACTTGCCACCAAATTGAAAATTGCACTCCAGGGAATATGTATTCAGGCTCCTTTTATTTTCTCATTATCATCACCATCAACACCAACCAACGTGTTTCGACCACTACCGTCTGGTTCATGGTGGCAAATATATATATATATATATATATATCAACCCTTCTTAGTTACATCACATGGTAATATCATTCTTATTGGTGCAAAATAGGGGTACAATTAGCATTGAATGACTGTACCCTGAAGACTTTATTTAAACACAATAACCATTGAATTACTGTAACCTGAAGACTTTGTTTAAACACACAAGTATGAGAAAAAATTATATAATGCTACAGAATGGGAAAAACGCACTCGCAAAACATATTTATCTACCATCCAAGTCTCTGAAATACACTTCTTTTTAGGCAAATGTGCACATAAGATCAGGTACAATCCCATAACTCAAAGTGCAAGCCAGCCAATGGCTGAAATGAGCTGACTGCCTGTGCTGTAAACTGAGATAAACAACAGATAAACAGATCAATGGATGAAGAGGTTTGTCACTAAGCCACTATGATTTTTTTTGATTATCTGAGACTGATGTAACAGCTGAATGTGTCCCAAAACCAGACCTAACAAGCATTTGCAATGCAATAGGTCTCGCATTTAAGAGAGTTTGAGCTATTGGCATTTACAGTGCCAATAGCTTAAACTCTCGCAAATGCGAGCCCTATTGCATTGCAAATATTTTTTTGTGTCAAAGCGCTCCATGCTGCGCTTTCATGTTAATGGAGGCCACGCCCCTTTCTTTAGACAAGCCGCATCTAAAAAAGGGGCGTGGCTGACATTAAAGTGAAATCGTGGCGTGGGTGCTTTGACAAAAAAAGCATCTGTTTGTCAAGTTGACAAACATGCTTTTTTTGTAAAAACGCCCCATGCTGCGCTTTCACTTTAAAAGCGGCTGTGCACCTTTCTTTAGACATGGCTTGTTTAAAGAAAAGGGAGCGCCCTTCATTAATTTGAAAGCGCTGCATGGGCGCTTGTAAACAAAAAAAATAAATAGGCGCGGTCACTATACTTAGTGTGGACCGCGCTGCTAAAATAAATAAAGAAACGCAACCGCTATAGTTAAAGTGGACCACCATTGGTAATTAAAATAAAAGCGGCCGGTGTCCTATGACGTAGTGGGTGGAATAGGTGCAAATCATTGAACAAAATAGTGCTCACAGCCAAGATAAACCAGACCGTGTAACAAGACAAGTAAAAGGTCCACTAGTTACGGGAGGTTACAAATGCAGACAAGGCGGTACCCAGGAGGGCCTAACAAGCTTATTGAGGAGTGAAAAGCAACAATTTTGCAAGGACGGTAACAGGAGCCAATTAAAAAGATGGGCAGAGCTTCAAGTCCCTACATCAATACAGCATGCCTCGCAGAGCAGAGCATGCGCCGCCTAGGCTCGACCTAAAAATGGCCATAAACTAGATGAAAAGAAGCACTGATAAAGCCAGTATGTCTTGCTTTAACAAGCCAATGCTTGCAGCAGAATTTGTGCATGCCTCTGCAAGCATTACCATATTAAACCCAATGCTTCTTTTCCAAGGTGAAGGTTTCAAGCCTTCACATGACTTCTTGCTGCACAGTTTTGGCTTACCATATCTAAGCAGGAAAGACACAGATCAAATTGTGATGAAATGAGGTTTCCTCAAATGCTGTACACCTCTTTGGAAGAGACTTATAACTGTATGCAATTACTCTGGTTAGGTCTCGTCTAGACAGCGTATGTGCTATGTCTTCAAGACCTTTTGTTTTCTTACTGTGAGCATAGAGGATACACATTGCTTACCATTGGTCAGCGCAATGTCAATCTCGTTTGATTGCTTCTTATAGACCATCTGTCGTAGGCTTCCTTCTTATTTTGTGTTTGAACCTCCCTTGGAACATGGACACATTACTTGTGTCCTTCCACTGCTCATTTGTTTGAAGTACTACTTTGTTCTTTGTTTAAACAAACTACCAGAGTGTATTCTATTTCAGCTGGCTCCCTCATGTACTTCTCCCCTCTCCGTGTTCCTTCCGCCCTCCCTCGTCCACGTTGCTTGCCCCCATATGACTTCCCTCATCCATGTTGCCTTCCCCCTCATGCCTTCCTTCATCTATGTTGGTGGCCGCTACCTGCCCTCACTAGTCACGTCATAATGATTTACTTTTTTTAACTTTCAGCCATGCTGCTCGTAGGCAAGGCCAACTGTAGGACCAATTCTTGTTCAGAATGCTGTAATAACAGATGGGCCTGTGATGGAAGGATAGGTAGACTAATGACCATTCAAAAGGTCATGTTCCAAACCAGCAGGTGAACAAAGGAGTTGTATTCACTATGCCCCACTCCCTCCTGTTAGATCTTTTTACTGTAAAATCTGCTATTATTTCTTCCAGATTTGGCTACTGAAAGTGTCTGCTGCCTATGCAGCATCTGGATACCTGGCTGGTGAGTGGCATTGTAGGAAAGTGCCCTTTTTGTAAGGTCACCCCACCCCCCAGCGTTTTTCTCCAAATGTTGATGGCTATGACTCTGATGGTGCACTGGAATCTGCTACCCAGACCCCAGTGCCTGTGCTCTCTCCCAAAACTGTCATGTTCGACTTAGCAATCCAAAATTGGCAAAGACTTTACCCCCTTATAAATCCTTAGTCTATGGTACCCAGGACATTGATAGTAAATTGCAGACTACAGGAGCAGTGCAAACTGCTCAAACTCGACTGTGCCCTCCCCATGTGTGGCACAGCCAATACATTATTTTTAATATATGTCAGGGACTTCTAAGGAAGGCCTCCGGAGCCCAGAAGGCAGGGTGCATTCTATTAAAGAAGAGAACATATAAATGCAAGCCTAGTCCCTATAGTGGCGTTCCACATCGGAAACTACTATAAGTGTTAGCAGTCCATAGGATAACATGGGCTGCCACCCAGGCATTCTCGAGGGTGACAGCTCCATTTTGGTACCGCCTAAATATATCTTGTTTGGTATCAAACAACGTACCTTCTCACCCCTGACAAAAATCTTGTGTCTGGGGTGATGTGGCATACACCCAGGTGGCTAATTTAGAGGTTTCCCACCTGGTTGCCCAAGCTTCCCTGTGCTCTGGCTGGCAAGCCAGTGCTTCCCATGCTTGCTGCCACCAAGACAGGATTGTGACCTCCTGCCAGGCAGTCTAATCAATCCCAGGAGTCAGGAACAAAGGCTTGTACAGAAAGGAGGTCACACCTCCCTCCTCCCAAGCAGGCTAGTGAAGTGGCACATCAAGGCGGTGGGCTTCAAATGCTGCACCGCCTCTAATATGCACCAGGGCTGACTCCCAGTAGAGAAGACAGCCCTCCCCCTGCCCCAGGAACATTTGCACCCTAGCAGGTGGGAAATCAGTTATTCACGAAGGTGTACACCCCCAGAAGGCTAGCCACACCTCCAGGGCGAGCAGCGGAATAGACTGTTCTGGGTTTAAAAGGTGACCCACACCTCCAGATTTCGTCACCCCAGGAGCAGAAAAGCTGTAGGGACTAGTTGCCGATTGGCTACTAGCTCCCACACCCCTTACTCCCCTAAATGTAGGATTTAAGGGACCCCCTGCCTCCAGAACCTCAGTTCTGAACAACCTAAATCAAAGAGGACAGACGAAGAGACCCATATCAGTAATAACAAAACTTGCAGAAAGCAAAAGAGGGGTACCCTGCACCTGTGGGAACACTCTTGGTACTGCCTGAGACTTATCCTAGGCCATCTCTCGGTTGCCCCAAACAGAGGGACCCCTGTGGAAGCCTGAAGCATCCTCAGACTCCCCTAGACTAGAGTCGCTAGTTCCCCAGCAAACTGCAGGTAAAACAACAATCCCAATCTGAAAAATCGCTGTCCATTGGGCCCTCCGAGGGACTGCGCAAATGCAGATGTTCTAGTGCATTGTGGTAACTGTAGTCCTGCTTTCCATGAAGTTACAGGCAGCTACCGCATTCCCCTGGAACACTGGAAGACAAATTTACTTTCTGCTTTACTTACAGCTGCCAATTCATGTTGGTCTCCATTCAAGCAACTGACTCCTTTGCTCAACGCTCCATCCAACCTTCGACCATTGTCAGCAACCACAACATTGTTATCTTTTTGCATCTCTTTCCCCTGCTGCACCGTTTCAGTGGTAAAAACAGCTCTCTTCCCCCGCTCCCATTCAGCACCAAGGTCAGTCAGGACACCTCTGTACGCGGGTTCCATGGGCCAGGTAAAATTGAAATTACTGTCTTGGCTTGGTCCTGGGACCCACATCGCCTTTACCATGCAAGGGTAGCCTGCAACTCGACCTGCAAGTAACCGATTGTCACTAGTGGTTTTTCCTACTGACCGCAATGTTACATTTTCAATGTATCATTTTGCACTGATTTTCTAACACTTAAAGAATCTATAACTCTAGTTATATGTGAACTGTTCCGTTTGTTTTGGTGTTTAAATTAAGATAAAAATGCAGTCTATTATTAGATCTCGCCTGATCCAGCGCATGCGCTGGTCTGGCTGAGACATTTAGTGTACAGGTTTTCAAAGTGCTGCCACACGGCCTAGCGCTTGCATTCACGCGAGCTTGCACGCGCGCAGCCGGCAGCTTTCAGCGCCCGAGGCGCCATCTGGAGCTTTCACTTTTCCGCCCCCATCGCGCAGCCAATGCTTGTTTTCCAAGCTTTGGCCGCGCGCGCACACAACTCCTGCTTCTCCCCCTCCCCCACCACATATGGCGTCTTGCGCGCGCGGCCAATGCTTGTTATGTGCTGTTGCCCATGTGCTATCCTGATCAGTACTTTCCTCAGACGTCACCCCTGCCCCGTCTCAGTCAGATGCTGTCTGTTGGTTTGGCAGATTAAATCTAAGGCCCTCTCTCTGCAATTTCAGGTCAGCAGGGGAGGTAATCCCTCAATTGTCTTTGCAGAAAAGTATGTGGCTGCCACGCTTGTGAGCCTGTTGTGTTTGGTGCATGTGCTTGCCATGCATTGAAATAGATAAAAATGTGGTGGTCTATTTAGGAAAATCATGTTTATTTCAGTGTGAGGTGTGCAAACTTTTAACATCGTATTAAAACTGCACAGCACCATTCAGAGAAAATAGTTCCTAATTTCAGGCTGTCAGTCCGGAATAAATGATGAATGACCTTGGCACATATTAATCAGGAACAAGAATAGGAGTGGACAAAATTGAGGAAGACATCTAAATAAAGATCAAAGAATGAGGGTGATAGACATCACACAGGCCCTTTCATCTCCTGGAGTCTTTCAGCAGCACTGCTGCTTTCAGTAATTTACCATTGTACAGACACATGCTGTTTGTGACAGAATATTCTTGTTGAGGGAAAATAATACTATAGAACATAACCGAACAATAGAATTAAGACGACATTTGAATCACAAGGAGCCGTATTATGATCCCATTCTCTAAGCTGCACTGACGCAGAGGGGGTCTGTGCGTTTCTATTTACCATCTTGAGCATATACATTAACTCTAAAAATCTTCAAGTTAGTGTATGGGCCACAGACAGCAGGGCTTGGAAAATACTTGGTAGTTACTGCCTCTTCGAGTTTCTAAGCGCTACTGTTAGCAGAATCATGATACAGCCCAAGATGAGAGTAAACAAAACAAAACAAGATTATTTGGTGATATGAGAGCATTTTAATATACTTTAACATTCATGTTCCTTTTCTAACAATACAGCTTGATTCATCTAGCACCACTCGGCATGTTGAGAATAGGCACGCTCAAAGATTTACTCAAGGGACAAAAAGTATGGTTTGGGGTGCGGTTGTTAGCTGCATCGATGCTGACTGGAGCTGGTTTAGAGGGCAAAAATATAAGATTACTGTAACCTGCTTTCAGTCCCCTTACCACCTCCTAGGGACAGCGATGATAGCTCACTTTTTCCTAGCAGAGTAACGCTTAGGGACACCAACACTAAGCAGCATTATTCAGCACTGATGCTGTCCGGTAACTTCAAGACCTAGAGAAAGGATCTCACAAACTCCTTCTGCTTCTTTATTCCCTTATCTGCAAACACTGGGAGCACTTAGATACAAGCTCAAAGAGGTTAGTGAGTGCCATATAAACATCTTGGCAGGCCTTAAACAATGTGGTCCATCTACAGAGCTGAGCGGACACATCCACCTAACCCCATTGCTAGATGCAGCCCAGAGGACAGGTTTTTATCCATGTCTTTAGGAGACTTGCCATTTAATCTTCGTTTTACCACCTTACCAAAATATGCTAGTAGTGAATACTGTATTAACAAGCATTGGCATAGCCAATAGGTCTCGCCTTTGGGAACTTATAAGTGTTTAGCCATGCAACAGCCAATGTTGTTGCAGTAAGGATATTGTGCTGCATAACTAAATACTTATAAGGTCCCAAAGGCGAGACCTATTGGCTATGCCAATGCCTGTTATAAACTTGTGTTTGATTTCTCTCAAGTCGGGTCAATTACTTATCGTCCATGTGGATACTCTGAAATGCTTAACACATATTCCTCTAGTAAAGCCTGACTGCTATTTGCCACACTACCACGATTGAGCGAAGGATTTATTAGTGTGAATCCAAGGACCATCTTTGGGGTATCATGTTAGTATTACATGGTGAGGTTTAACCTCCACATCACAGAATACTTCACTTACCTACACTGGTGTTAAAGCGGTGGGAATCCTGAACCTGTGTTTCATAGTACAACTTAATTGACTTTAGCATCAATATATTTTTCAGAATTTGGTAAATTTTTCTAATTGGATTGTTAGGGTCGTGTGCAGACCCCCCATTCCAATAGTACATTTTAAAGACTTAAGTGAGTTAGGAAAATGTTTAAAGTTTTTTTCTTAATTTTTAAAAAGGTCCCAACTGGCAAGTGAAAAGTTAAGCACAGTGGAGGCTGGTAAGGTTCTCGACTTGTCAGTCATCCTAGGCCTGAGGATTAGGGATCTGAGGGTTTTGTGCAAAGGACATTAGCTATACAGTGACAATTAAAAAGGAGGAACTTGGAAAAGCCTTCAGCTCCTATGAGAAAGAAAGACTAAAGCGGGAGAGTCATTCCTCAAAGAAGGCAAGGATGATGGCCTAGACCAAATAGATAATTATGGGAAAGAAGGTAAAGACTTCAACTCTTCACCCTTTCCCGGATCCCCTTCACCGGTGGAAAAGGACAGGAGTCACTCTAGTAGACCCCCCAATGGTAAGGTGGTAAGAACCCCAGAGGATGAGCTTGACCTTCTCTCCCTGGCAAAGAAAAAGCTTGAACTTGAGGAGAGGAGACTAGCCCTTGAGGACAGAAGGGTCAAGTTGGGCCTTAGGTCCAAAGATGGTGGCAGCAATTTAAATAGGGAGAAGGAGAGATCCTCTGACCCTAAAATCCCCAAAGGGATTGTCTTCAAGGTTAGTGATTACATTGATAAGTGGTTTGCAGCCTTTGAAAGGGCATGCAAAATGAAGACAATAGCACACTAGCAATGGGGCTCTCTAGTGTGGGAGTTATTCTCAGCCGAGGGCAGAGATAGACTTCTGATCCTTAATGAGGAGGTAGCTGAGTCCTATCAGCATATAAAGGATACCTTGATAGAAGGATTTGGACTCACTACAGAAGAGTACAGAGTGAAGTCTAGAAACACCCATAAAAGTCAAAACCAGACATGGGTGGACTTTGTGGCTTCCTCAGTCAAAGCACTAGAAGGCTAGATATAAGGCAACGAGGTGGACACTTATGATGGCCTGTATAATTTAATTATGAAGGAGCACATTTTAACTAACTTTACCATGGAGACATTGCATCAGCATCAGGTGGATTCTGAGTTGTTTTCCCCTACAGAGATAGCTAACAAATGGGTGAGAACCAGGGTGTCCAGAAAGACCCATGGTGGAAGTGACCAGAAAAAGGATGCTCAGACTTCCCAGCAGGGGGAGGAGGTGAGCAACAAAGAAGATAAAAAAGAATTCTGTAAAGGCCCCCAAAATATTTCTCAGGAGGGTAGGCCCGAGTCTTCTCCCAAACCAAAGACAAGACAAAGGGTACCAGGTTAAGAACTGGGATCCTGAAAAGGCTTCTGGATTTTGTCATGACTGTCATCAGGCAAGTCATAAGAAAGGAGATGCAGCATGCTTCAGAAAGGCCCCCGTGGTGGACAATCCAAGGGATTGGCAATGCATAGGAGTGGGGCTAGAAGTGTACTCTGGAGAGGCCAGAGGATACACAGAGGCTACTTTAGTTTCCCTAGGTGGGTGCATATTGAAGCCCCGGATGTCCTACCTCCAAGCTTGGAGAAGTATAGACAAAGGCCTAATTCGAATGGGACTGAGGTAGAGGCTCTGAGGGATACAGGTGCCAGTGTCACTATGGAGGCTGCTAGACTGGTTTCCCCGGACCAAATGTTGCCTGGTATTAGTCACCAGGTTACCAATGCTGACAATGAGACTAAATGCCATCCAATTGCCTTGGTAAGCTTAGAATGGGGAGGCGTTACTGACCCAAAGAAGGTGGCTGTGTCCCCTGCCATACCAGTGGAATGTCTGTTGGAAAATTATCTTGAGACTTCTCCATGGACAGACGTGGAGAGGAAGGCACATACAGAAATGCTGGATGTCCCTGAGTGTGTTACTACCAGAGCATAGGCAGCACAACAGGAAAGTCATGGGAACTTGGATCCTGAAACAGAGAGCCAAGTGACCCAAAGCAAGAGAAAGGGCAAGAAGTCTGCTAAGGCAGCTTCTAAGAGGTCACATGACCAGGGGGAAAGTTCTCCTGAGGCAGATGTTCTGATGCTTGAGAAGGGAACTGCAGCTGATGGAGTCCGGCTTGAGCTGGCAGAATTCCTAAGTGCAGGTGTGTGAAAATGTGCCTTTTCAAGAGCACACCGGTGCAGGGGTCACCCTTCTCTTTCCACAGGTCCTTAGACCAACAAAATAGAGATTGGCACTGACGCTGGAATTCAAATAACAAGTTTATTAATCACTCATGAGTGGGACAACGTCCACAGCACTCTCAAGTGCTGCCTGAGGTAGTACATTGAAGTCACAGAACACAGGCCTTATATACAGCTTTTTCTGCACTGGTAAGCATCTGGATACAAATAGAAGGTACAGGCCTACACAGGAATATTTACAGACAAACATGGGCAGATGGGAAATCACTTAGTCAGCAAAGTGGGAGGGGGAGCAGGAGTGCTTATGGCAGTAGTAAGAGATTGACAGTTGAGTCTCAGACCAGGTGTTCTGGCAGCTACAAATTCTTAGCATGCATATTACTTTTAGCCGAGTCAGGAAGTCAACTAAAATAGACAGTACAGGCAGGGAGAAAGACGAGCAGCAGAGGATGGGAGAATTACAAAGCCAACAAAATGGATGCCACAACCAAGATGGCTTCAGCCTATGCTAACAGAAATTATTCCAGATTTCCACAGACGACCCTTTTAGCATATGCTGAAGACATCTTCTTATACTTTTGAAGGAGTACGAAAAATATCACTGACATCGATTTGCATCATTTCATTAATTTCCTGATCACTTGCTAGTCTAGCATTTACATTCTTAACATTCTGTTTAGTCGGTATACATGAGGTGCAAGTAGAAACACAAAGGGAACAAAGCATTGGGTCGCATTGAATACATAGGCAACAAATAAAAAGAAAAGCAAAAATTATATATAGGGCTGACAATAATTTCCAGCCCCATACAGTAAACATGTTCCATAGCCATCCAGTCAAAGTCCAGGTCCCTGAATCCTGGTGGATTTCAGTGGCTATTTTGTGCATCTTGGAAATTGCATCAAAAACAGAAGGGGCATGGTCCGGGATATAAACGCAGCAGCTACTCCCGATGATGCGACATGCACCACCACGGTCTGCGAGGATGACATCAAGAACCATCCTATTTTGGAGGGCCACAGTTCTCGCAATTTGAAGTTCCTCTGTGATGTTACCAAGCGCCACTGCTGTCTGATTGATTACAGCCTCTACAACTCGTGTCAAGCATCGGATCTTTCTGCTGTTTAAGGCCGCACCAACAAAGAAGAATAGTCCCAAATTAAAGTCAATATTCTGCTGTAGTGCAGTATCAGTTTGATCCACCTCATCATTGTTTATTGTCCTCTTGAATCGACTCTTAGAAATATCATTATACAGTTATAGTCTTTATGGTAGGATGCAGGTGCCAAAAACACAGGTGGAAGCAAAAAGAACACATAGCAGATGCCGGACCAACCAATAGGTAGATGATAATAACCTTTTGTTCCGCAAATGAAATAAGTATTGTGTGAAGACAAAAAACTGCTATTGTTCATTCCAGTAATATTTAACACTAAGTACAGTCCCTCTTTACCACAGGGATATTGCCAATACTGCTCACACAGAGATCCGCTCGAGCTCTAGTAACAGCAATAACAGGAGGTCCATTACCCTTGATGGTTCGAGTGTTGGGGAAAACATAGTGTGTGGAAGAATTTCCTCGACCAAAATCCTCCATTTCCCAAACAGTTCATTTAGCTTGTGGATCTCCTTCCTCATCAGGGTAACAGACTTTATTCAACTGAGCGTTAAGTCTTCCTACATCAAAGTTAGTAATACTAGTGATATGAGAAGTCCACAATAGTGCAAACCAGGCTCTGCAGGAGCCAATTATGTGAAAATGGCAAAGGTTAAAAGATGTTCTTCCCTTTTTCTGATGAGCTGGCATCATTCCACATACCCAGCAGTTGGTAACGTTCGTAGCATTGTGTGTATGGTACAACATCTGAATGAAAGTGTTATTGAGGTAGAACATTCTTGCTTCTGCTCAGGATAAGGAAGAGTAAAGTAATGATGTTCAATGGGGACAGGAGTAGTAGCAGTCAATAGATTTGGGACAGGAGCTACTTCCTCTACAATCCATGTTATTATAGCAACAGTAACATTAGTCAAAGTAAATCCAGTAGCAATTTTTGTTCTTTTGCTACAAAGTTCTTGCAGCAGTTGGTTTCTTCTCCTTAGGCATTTTCATTTTGTTGACAAACAACAAAAAACAGATGGGGCCCTAAGGTCCTGGGCAGGCGTTGATTTCTTCACTAACATTGAGACGAATAGTCACTAAAAGACTAGCCCCCTTTGAAATCAGTCTTTAACCACCCAGGACTGTGGCTCAAACAGTCTTTTTCAGCAACGAAGTGTCTTTCTTCCTAGGTCGCAGCTGATATCGGGATGTACCAGGAATCGTGTGGTCCAGGAAGACTTCCTCAGATCCTTCAGGTGACGTGGCTTGTCCTTTCTCGGTGCCAAAGCAGCTGGGCTCACTAGGGGCCATATGTAGGTAGCTAAATACTGGTCGGTAACGGCCGAAATTCGGTAAATATCCCGTTACCGACCGGTATGTAGGCATTTGAGATGTAGGAGGCATGATTTAAGGATTCGTTAATTTACCGAATCGGTAATGGATCGGTAAAATACCGAATCAGTAAAATACAGATTCGGTATATTACCGAATCCTTAAATCATATGTAGGGAGCACTCAAGTGAGTGTTTTATTGTATTCAGGATTCGGTATATACCACCAAATACAGGTTGGTGATAAATATCGAATACCTTTCAAAAATCAATTTTTTGCTGTTTTGACAGTGCCATGTGGCAGACATACATGCCCTTAGGGCATGTATGTGCGCCACATTTGCACACATGCACGATTCAGGGGTGCAACAGGGTGTCAATGTGACACCCTGCCACCCTTGAATATGCTCCCCCTATTACCGATTCGGTATTTACCGAATCGGTAATGGTGAATGGCTTCTCATTGATTCCTATGGGCCTTCAGGCCCATAGGAATCAATGGGAAGGTATGCCTCATTACCAATTCGGTAAATACCGAATCAGTAATACCGAATCTTTCCGATTTTTTACCTACATACTATTTACCGATTATTAAATACCGAATCGGTAAAATTCGGTATTTATCAATCGGTAAATAGTATGTTACCTACATATGGCCCATGGTCATGCAACACTTTTCGACAGTGTGTCGCATGGACCCAGTTCTTCCAGTTCGTCACTCGAACTGCAGTCCTGGTAGCCAATAGTACCTGCTCCGGTCCTCGCCACCTCGGTGCTAGGGAGCTGGCTCTCTGGAAAGACTTTACGACCACATACTCACCAGGGCGCAAACAGTGGTCCTCACCTTGCGACCTGTCTGGAAGAGTTTCCCGAACCTGTTGATGAATAGAAGACAAACTATCAGTCAACTGAGACAAATAGTCATTGATCAATACATAGGGTACATCATGTATAGGGCGTGGCTTAGGAATCCCCCAAATATTCATTGGCCTTCTGAAAACCACCTCATACGGTGTGAGGCCGGATCGTGTATGTGATATCGATCTTATGGAAAGCAATGCTAAAGGCAGTGCATCAGGCCATTTCAAAGATGTGGAAGCCTGTATCTTAGACATACCGACAATCTCTGGATGATCCCAAACTTACATAAGTTGCTTTGCTATTGAGGATGCTCCAACATGTGCTGGCCCATGTGCCATGTGAATCATAGGGTGTAAATAGGCTGTGGGTAACTTCCATTTTGTATTTTCTTTATTCCTCCAACAGCCCTCATCATCCAATGCTCCCTCCTTGGACCATTGGTCTAATTAATCAACAGAGGCAGATACTGGTACTATTGGCTACCAGGACTGCAGTTCGAGTGACGAACTGGAAGAACTGGGTCCATGCGACACACTGTCGAAAAGTGTTGCATGACCTAGTGAGCCCAGCTGCTTTGGCACCGAGAAAGGACAAGCCACGTCACCTGAAGGATCTGAGGAAGTCTTCCTGGACCACACGATTCCTGGTACATCCCGATATCGGCTGCAACCTAGGAAGAAAGACACTTGGGTGCCTCCCTCGGCAGCTTCATCTCTTACACTCTCCAGGTGACAATTGTCACCCGCCTCAATGCCACCAGCTCTGAGGCCCAGAGGGACCCGGCCCACTTAAAGCCCCACTTCCAAGGCGTAAAGAGACGCCAATGAAGGGCAGAACCTGCAAGGGGCAAGCTGTTCAAAAAATACATCCAGCACATTTTAGTGTGTAAAATGTGAGCAAATGTAATTACAAAGTCCCACACATCTGTCTAAAAATGTTGTCCGTTTCAGCCATTTCTAAGGTGAATTATACATTTATATATGGGAATCATATAAGTGATTTAAAAAAGGTAAAAGTGACTTCAAAGACGTCCTTGTGCCCCTGTGTTAAGGTGTTTGTGTAAAGTGCACACGCTCTCAGTGTGCCATCTCCGGTCACAAGCGTCACCCACCGTCACATTGTAGGATTGTCCCTTATAACCGGCTTTAACCTCATACTTCACCCCGTTACAAACGTCATTGACTCCAAGTCACGTGACCAGTAAACGTGCGCGCGCCTTGTCAATGTCTGGACTCGTCGGTGATATTTGTATTTTATCATCCAGGAGTCCATCATTTCATCCCAAGGAAAGGTTGAAATGTTTAGAAATGCACGAATCATGCGTTAAATGTGGACTCACTTATTGTCTAACACAACTACGGCTTTACATTCAGACAATTTAATTTACGTCTCCGTTGCGATCAGACATGAACACAAAGATTAAAGACATTTATTTACATTGTTATATGTACACTCTCAGCTCTGTATGTAAAGTAGGGCAATCCCGTTTACATGAGGGCTATTACAGGAGTGAGGCCTCACTTCCTGTGACGTCACTGCATGTGGCGTCATTGCAAATATTAATTACCTCCGCCCCCCACTGATTTCTTAGAACTTGTGCTCAGACACGTGGGGATAGTGAAGCGCTCCCTACACTAGTAAAAGTAGCGATGCCTGCAATAGATTAAGCTGTTTTATGGGCCTACTTAACTTTCATCCTTGGCTCACTGGTCATTGCAAGAGAGAAGGAAAAACACTGGAAAACTGGATTGCAAGAGTAGGATGGGGTGGGGGGGCAAAGAGGGGGGCAAGGTGCTAAA
The DNA here is from genome assembly GCF_964204655.1 of Triturus cristatus. Lineage (NCBI taxonomy): Eukaryota > Metazoa > Chordata > Amphibia > Caudata > Salamandridae > Triturus > Triturus cristatus. The sequence goes on along the minus strand of NC_140594.1, from coordinate 209,425,872 downwards.
GAAGCTTAAAACTGTAGCAGAGAGAAAAAGATGTTTTTAATGACAAAGACAAAATAAGTTAGAGATAAATGCTTACAGGAAGAAACGAAAAGTGCAAATAAGGAAAGTTAAGAGAAAGCAGGATGGAACGCAGGCACGAAAGAAAAGAAGGACATAAGGATGGAAAAGAAAAAAGGAAGAGTAAAAGAAGGAAATAAATAATGAATGAATTCGAACTACTACCTGGTTTTAGCATTTGTTTGCGAATGCTTTTAGAATTGTAAGAAAGGTTGTATCGTAATGTGTTGCATCCTGGTGGCTGCTTGGAATGAAGAGGGTAGATTAAATATGAATCTTCACGCATTATATAAAGCGTTGGATAGCGTTAAGACTGTTTCTAGGCACTCTCAGTTCTGGGAATTGAAGCACGCGAGGGATTGAAGCATGCGAGGGGAAGCCACCTATGCGGATCTGGTCATCTAGAAGGGCACAATTTAAAATTCCACGTGCAGCGTCGGTGAATGGTCACTGAATAGAAAAAAAAACAAGCGCGTGCGCCTCCGCGCTGGCAGCAGTATGAGGGGGGAGAGGAGGGGGCCTGCGCCTGTTTTCCTTGTGGGAACAAACAGGAACCATATGTTAATTACAAACATATGGTTTGAAAACTCGCTCCCGCAAGGGAATCGCCAAACGTGCATGCGTTGCCATTCAAAGCAATGCAACACGTGCACGTTTTTGGGACACAAACTCAATCGATTTCAAAAGGTCTTTTTTCCTATGCAGCGCATGCGCGCTGCGTAGGCAAGACCTAAACATGGATCAACGAACACCGTAGCACAATCTGTTGTAAAAAATCTAATACCAGACTGACAAACAAGTTACTTACCTTTGGTAACGCTTTTTCTGGTGGATACAGTATCTGCCTGTGGATTCCTCACCTTGTGAATATCCCCTGCGCCAGCAACATTCAGAAACTTTTGTAGCAGTCCACGCCGATGAGGTCGAAGACGACGTCACAGAGACACGGCTCCGCTCGCGACTCCGCTGACGTCACCGGCTCCATAAGAAGACCTCGTCGGCGTGATGACGTCAGTTCCGCCCTTTTTTCAGAATGACAGCAATATATACACAGTATACACAGTACATAATATATAAAGCAACACACACAGTGTGGGGAATAAGTAGCAAGGCAAAAGAAATAACACAATGCCTTTGACAGAAACAAAACACATTTTGAAACACCATTAATAGAATTGTAGGTATAGAATTGTAGGTATAGAAGGATGGACAACGTGGAGGAGGGTGGGTCAGTGAGGAATCCACAGGCAGATACTGTATCCAACAGAAAAAGCGTTACCGAAGGTAAGTAACTTGTTCTTCTGATGGATACATCTGCCAGTGGATTCCTCACCTTGTGAATAGATTCCCACAGCAGTCCCCACTCCCGGAGGAGGGTGTCCACCCTTCTATACCAGAAAGTCCTGAAGGACGGAACGAGCAAAATGACCGTCCCTCCTCACCTCGGTGTCTAAGCAATAATGTTTTGCGAAGGTGTGAAGGGAGGCCCAAGTTGCCGCCCTACAAATGTCCTCCACAGAAACGCCCCTAGAGAAAGCAGAAGTGGAAGACTTTGCTCTAGTGGAATGAGCCCTTAAACCCTCTGGAGGTTCCTTACAAACCAAAGAGTAGCATATCTTGATGCACAAGAAAATCCATCTGGAAAGGGTGCGCTTGTGCACCGCTCGACCTTTCCTGCAGCCAACAAAGCCCACGAAGAGCTGGTTATCAACTCTGAAGTCTTTAGTCCTGTCCAGATAGAAGCTCACCGCCCTCTTAGGATCCAAGCGGTGAAGTCTCTCCTCCTCCTTGGAAGGGTGAGGGGGAGGATAAAAGGTAGGAAGGGTAATGGACTGCCCCAGATGGAAGGGAGTTACCAACTTAGGCAGAAACGCAGCCCTGGTCCTGAGTACCATTCTTTTAGCATGAATGCTCAAGAACGGGGGTTTTGAACTTAAAGCTTGAAGCTCACTTACCCTCCTTGCCGAGGTGATTGCAACGAGAAAAACCGCCTTAAAAGACAACAGTCTCAAGGTAAGGGCCCGAAGGGAGAACCCATAAGATAAGCCAAGACAAGGTTTAAGTCCCATTGAGGGACAATAAAGGGAGTAGGAGGAAACCTGTTTGTGAGGCCCTTAAGAAAACAAAGAACAATAGGTGATTTGAATAATGACGGCTGATCCGGCAAGCAAAGGAAAGCCGACAAAGCCGATAAATATCCTTTTACAGTAGCCACAGCAAAGCCTTGCTGAGCAAGAGAAAGGGCAAACTGCAGAGTGTCAGATAAACAAGCCTTCAAAGGATCAATTGACTTCTCTCCACACCAGAGAACAAATTTAGACCACCTATAGGAATAGATAAATTTGGTGGAATGACCTCTGGCAGACAAAATTACATCTACCACATCAGATGGGAGAGAAAAAGAGTTCATGTTGCCCCGTTCAATCTCCAGGCATGAAGGTGTAAGCTCTGGAGGTGGGGGTGTAGAACCTGCCCCTCCGATTGCGAGAGGAGGTCTGCCCTGAGAGGGAGACGGAGCGGAGGGCACGAGGAGAGGTGGAGAAGATCTGAATACCACACCCTTCTTGGCCAATCCGGGGCGATCAATATGACTTGGGCCCGGTCTTGGCGAATCTTCCTCCAAACCCGAGCAATCAAGGGTGTGGGAGAAAACGCGTAAAGGAGTAGTGAGCTCCAACTCAACTGAAACGCGTCCCCCAACGCTCCCTGCATCGGATACTGGAGACTGCAGAATGACGGGCAGTGAGCATTCTCGTGAGTGGCGAACAGGTCCACCCGAGGAGTTCCCCACATCCGAAAGACGTGACGAACCACCTCCGGATGGAGCCTCCACTCGTGGTCGGCGGAGAACTGCCGACTGAGACTGTCTGCACGCACGTTCAGCACCCCGGCCAGATGATTTGCCATCAGACAAATCTGATTGTCCTGAGCCCAGGACCATAGACGCAGGGCCTCTCTGCAGAGACAAAGAGACCCCACTCCTCCCTGCTTGTTGACATACCACATTGCGGTAGTGTTGTCCGTCAGGGCTTGAACAGACTGACTGAGAAGGGAAGGGAGGAAGGCCTTGAGTGCTAAACGAATCGCCCGCAACTCCAGAAGGTTGATGTGAAGCAACCTTTCCTCTGGAGACCAAAGACTCTTGATCTCCAGATCCCCCAGATGAGCACCCCACCCTAAAGTGGATGCATCCGTTATCACTGTGGCCACCGATGGAGGTAGATGGAAGGGCTTTCCTTGAGACAGATTGCCCTCCACGCTCCACCAAGACAGATCCGCCGCAGCTTCTCTGGAGATCCTCACAGACTCCCTGAGATCTCCTTTGTGCTGATACCACTGCCTGCGGAGGCACCACTGGAGTGCCCTCATGTGCCAGAGTGCATGGTTGACCAACAGAATGCAGGAAGCAAACAGACCGAGCAGGCAAAGAACCTTCAGGACTGGAACGACCGCTCCATTACAAAATAAAGGAATCATTTCCTGTATGTCGAGAATCCTTTGAGGAGGAGGGAATGCTTGACACACAGTAGTGTCCAGTACCACACCTATGAACAGGTTGGGGTGAGAAGGCACCAGGTGAGATTTGGGCACGTTTATCGAAAAACCCAATTTGAACAACAGCTGAGTTGTATCCTGCATATGATGTAGCACCTTCTCTGGCGACTCTGCTTTGATCAGCCAGTCGTCCAGATAGGGGAAAACGGAAATCCCCGACCTTCTGAGATGGGCTGCCACCACTGCCATCACCTTCGTGAAGACTCGGGGTGCAGTAGTAAGACCAAACGGAAGGACCGCAAACTGATAATGCTGCGATCCTACCGTAAACCGGAGATACTTCCTGTGCGACTTCAGGATGGGGATGTGAAAATACGCATCCTGCAAGTCGATCGACACCATCCAGTCCTCCTGATTCCGCGTTTGAAGAACCTGCGCAAGGGTGAGCATCTTGAACTTATCTTGCTTCAGATAAAGATTCAAGACCCTGAGGTCCAATATCGGACGCAATCTGCCGTCCTTTTTCGGAATCAGGAAATACCGGGAGTAGCATCCCTGACCCCTCTCCTGCTCTGGAACCACCTCTATCGCACCTTTCTGTAGTAACTTCAGGACTTCCTCCTGTAGGAGAAGACGATGGTTCTCTGAGCAAGCCCCTTGACAAGGTGTCACGATTAACCGAGCTCCTCAGGATCAGGATGATGCTTAGAGGGGTCCACCTCCTGACTTCCCCACACTCTGACTGGACAAACACACACAGAGCATAGAGGTAATCAAGCGAGGGATAGGGTAGGGTAGGAACAGCAGTGGAAGGGATACCTGAAATGAAACAAACAAATGGTTAACACTATGCAGATCCCTTCCCACGCTCGTAAAATTCTCGCTAAACAGCTTCCGTACCCAGAGTAGCTTTTTCCTTGAGGTGAACCCTTCCTCTCTGTCTTTCTACAGCAAGATGCGTCTCTCACCATAGGGAAGCTGCGATACCTAAAAGCCAAAGCATACGTTAGCAACTCACTTATACACTGTACCCAGTATTGGCATAATCGTAATCCTCCATATACGTATCCCCAATCTCACACCCCATAAATCAACGGGAAAAGGCCAACTCCAGTACCAGAGGAAAGAATTTGGTGTCCCCACCAAATTGGCGTAAGGTATGTAAATAAAGATTCCCACACAGGGCCACGGTACTGTACTGTCCCAGGGATGTTCCTGAATACCGGAGTGTCAAAGTATAGGATCCCAAGACATAACCAGCCGTCCTGGCCTTGCAGTCTGTTCTTCTGGGCTAAAGGAAGTCCGCCAAAACTCGAAACAAAAACATAATCAATGTCTTTCCCTCCTGACCTCCTCACCGGATGTCAGGAGGCTTACCAGCGCTCCAGAGACCCCAACAGCTCAAGGGACCAAGTAGCTTCGAGGAATCAGCTGCTAATCAGTCCCCAGGCGATCCCGCTCGGCCGAGCGGGTCGCAAAGGTAGACTCGGACGGAGCCCACCGCAACGTGAGAGGCTTGGTATTTCTGCAGCAGCCGCTAGTGGAAACCAACAGCGGATGGCAAGCGCGTCTTGCTCAGCCGAGCGAACGCGGTAGAAGGCTCGGACGGAGCCCAAGGACGAAGGATAGCAGATCTTCGCATCTCAGCTGAGAACGCCAATCCACCGGGAAACACAGGTAGAGGATCCAGAGCAAACGCTCTGCAGACGCCAGGTCAGAATCACGTACAATGCTCCCTGCGCGGTACGTGATTACATGGCCATAGCCCTTCCCAGAAGGAAGGCCTTCTGGGAAGCGTAGTTTAGCGATCCTGCAGGTACGGTAGGCGCCATACGTCAGTTCCTGACACTTGGAAGGAATTCCCGAAAGGGAAGGGTGTACCCATTCTCTACAAGATCTAGAACCCAAAGATCTGTAGTTACAGATTCCCAATCTTGTAGAAAATGGGTAAGCCGGCCCCCCACAGGACCAACATGATCCAGAATGGCGGATCTAGGGCTGCTTTGCGGTGGAAGGAGGGGCTGAAGAGGAAGAGGAGGAGAGTTGACGGCCACGTGAGCGACCCCCGATTCTACCTCTGTATCCTTTAGACAAAGAGCCTTGCTGCTGCTGCTGCTGTGGGGTCTGCCTGTAGGAACAAAAGTTTGCCCTTCCGAAACCTCTGTACCTTTTAAACGACCCCCTTGACTGGGATTAAAGGCCTGGAGACTTAGCCGTAGCCTTGCTCTCCTTAAAATGTTCAAGAGCAGCATCTGCCTTTTTGCCAAACAAACCAGATCCATCAAATGGCAAGTCCAACAGAGTCAACTGTACATCCGGGGAAAACTCCGAAGACTTCAGCCACGCACCCCTCCTGGTGGCAACAGAAGATCCCATGACCCTTGCCATTGAATCCGCCATGTCCAGCCCACTTTGGATCACCTGGCGTGCTGCTGCCTCGGCATCCGTCAAGATCTCATTAAAACCAACCCTATCCTCCTCAGATAGTTTTGGTGCCAGTTTCTTAGCAGAGTCCATGAGCGCATGAACATAGCGTCCCAAAAGGCAAGTGGCATTTGTTGATTTTAGTGCCATGCTGGCCGATGGAAAGACCTTTTTGGCCGACTGGTCCAGCTTTTTAGCCTCTCTGTCTCCCGGAACCTGAGGAAAAGCACCCTTGGATTTCCCTGAACAAGCCGCCTGAATAACCAGGCTCTCAGGCGGTGGATGTGATGTCAAGAACTCAGGGTCCCCTGGAGCTGCCCTATACCTCCTAGCAACCGTCTTAGAGACTGCGGGAGCAGAAAAAGGCTTACGCCACACCTCCAACACGGGGTCAATAATGGCTTAATTAAAAGGCAACAACGGCTCCGAAACCGCAGTAGGAGAATGCAACACTTCAGTCAAGATGTTTGATTTGAACTCAGTAGTTGGCAACTGAAGATCCAGCAGTTCTGCAGCCTTCCTGATGACTGCATGATATGGAGCCACATCCTTCGAGGGTTCATCGGAAGGTGGAGTAATTTCCCACTCAGGAGACAAATCCAGTCCACTAGCCTCTTTAGGCTCCTCAAACACCTCGTCAGACTCCACCAGCTCTCCTTCTTCTGCTTCTTCCAGAGGGTACCTTCGCTCATCAACCACTCTCTGAGCCTCCCTTCTGGACCGAATCCGTACAAGCGGCGTCAGCGGCGCCATGTTCGAATCCGACGGCGCCGGCGTCGAACGTGGATCCGCAGGAGCAGCCGGCGTCGAACGAGGTCGAGCTGGCGCCAGTGAAGAAGGAAGCGGCGTCAACGTCCTCGGCGCCGGTAGATGCCAAGACGGCGTCGCCGGAAAAAATGGCATGAAAGGGGCCTGCGGATAGACTTGCGGCACCACCAAATTAAATGCCATTGGACCCATCGGACCCGCAGGTGCACCAGTGGTGTACATGGCTCTCGCAAATACCCCGTACATAGCATTTAAATAATGTGAGGGGTCCTGACCTGGTCCAGGGAACGCAGGGTACTGGTCAGGCATCACCGGACTCGGGCCAACCGGCGCCGACGGTGGAATAAGCGGCGTCGCAGGCTCACCCGGTACTTGAAGTTCCTCAACCGGGGCCGGAGACGGAGCCGGAGATGAATCTGGAGATGGAACCGGCGTCGGAGATGGAACTGGAGCCGGAGAAGTAGCCGGAGCCGGCGAAGCCACTGGAGAAGAAGGACCAGGAGGCGAATCCGGAATGGGTGAAGGATACACAGAGTCCTTTCGGCGTCGAGTTGGTGACTTCGACTTCGGAGCCGAACTCTTGTCCGAGTGATGTCGAGAAGAGTGCCTCCTCCTTCTTGTGCTTCTTGGATCGTGAAGCTTGCCCCGAAGTAGACTTCACCGCCGACCTCGACCTCGATCGTGACCTCGACCTTGTCCTCGACTTCCTTCTTCCTCTCTTCTCCTTTTTCATCCTGGCGATGAAGAGTTTTGCCTCCCTTTCTTTTAGAGCCTTGGAGCTCATCTTGCGACAGCAAGAACAACACACAGTCGTCATGTGGATCTGTGATCGACATGTGTTTGCCACATTCACGACAGGGCTTGAAGCCCGACTTCCTTGTCAACATCTTTCTCGAAAGAGAAACAGAGAAACCCAGAAAAACACAAAGTAACAGTAAAGCTACCAACAGCGATTCCCGAAATCCGTTGGCGTCGACGGAGCGGAAAAAAGGGAACTGACGTCATCACGCCGACGAAGTCTTCTTATGGAGCCGGTGACGTCAGCGGACTTGCGAGCGGAGCCGTGTCTCTGTGACGTCGTCTTCGACCTCATCGGCGTGGACTGCTACAAAAGTTTCCGAATGTTGCTGGCGCAGGGGATATTCACAAGGTGAGGAATCCACTGGCAGATGTATCCATCAGAAAAAACACTTCCTAGACCTAAACCACAAGGAATCAGATCGTCAATTGGTGGTATTGGAGGTTATGAAGAAACGAAAAACAGACATCAGTAGAAACCTGCATGTCAGTTAACAACGCTGGGTATACCGGTTAAGCACATGGGACACAGGCCTGAATGATGAAATTCCGTGGCTGCAGCTGGCACGGTAACACATTTACAGTGCCATACAGCAAACAAAGTAACATTAAGAACACATGTATACACATGTAGCTATGACATGGGGTACTTAAATAGGTATAAATCCATGACTAAAACGAAATTACACACCTTAACCAACCACACACTTACCCCCATTATCTAACGTGGGCAAACTCAGAGTGTGCGCCAAACATACATGGCCTTTAAAATAAAATACCCCTCGGATGAGATCGCAGGAAGGAGAAATAACCGCCAACATCATACGTGGCACAACCACACTGGGTTGTATCTGTACGTGTGTACCTTCGAAAATATATCCAGCCCCATGCTCATCCACTCAATGAGGAAATTTGCTGTGCTTTATATATACCCGTTTACAAGATGAAACGTGACGTCCACACTAGTATTGGCTATCCTGTGGTTTGGCCATAGTAATGAGATTACTAATAGATGTACCATATCTGACACCAATCACTTGGTCACATGTAGTTTGACCATGGTAATGGGATATTGATTGTTTACAGCGTTCTGGTTATGCCAACACTAGCACGCAGGCATGCGCATCAAGTCAGGCAGTGCCTGACTTTCAAGAAACATGGCTGCCAAGCGCATGCGCTTTTGAAATATAGGCACAGGACGCATGCGAGGCAGATTCACTGCACGTCCTTCCAAAACGGGGAGGAGAGCTGAAGGCATCCACACTGTCCTCCCGCAGACACTCCCTCTAGAACAACGCCCACCTAGCAGGGAGGCAGTATCTCACGAGCGGATCACTTCCTAGGTAACGCCCTTAACCAGGCAATCAGGCACGATCCCACCAAGACACCAGACCTTGTCCAAGTGTCACTGATTGATTCCCAATTAACAAGCAATCAGACAAACCAGGGGCACTATAAAAGACCACTCCCTTCCCACCATTATTCACCGGCGGGGAGGCAAAGCGGACAACAGTAGGAGACACGGCGGAAGGCGCTGAAAAAGACAGTAAGAGTGTGTGTGTTGTGGATGGATGTCAGAGCGTACTTAAACGCGCTGGTGCATTTCAACCCTTACCACTGGAACGCACCATTTTTAACATGCATCTGTGTATATGCTTTTTTCTCCCTATCATGGACCTGATTTATCAACACCAGGCTGTGATTTTGTGTCTCTCTTTCCAGGATGTCAAAGTAGGGCCTTCCACCCTCGACCTCCCATGGAGTAAGTAGGATAGTGACCTAGGGTAAGCAGTAAGAGACAATTCTTCACTCCTTTACAAGTGTTGACACGTATGACTGACACGTGTTTTTCACTTAGAAACCACCACGCGCTCTTTAAAGTGTGGTGATGTATGCAATGTAACATTACAAACAGAAACCCTCATATTCTGTATGTATTTGTTTTTCTTTTTCTACAGGCATTGCTTTTGAGTACTATACTAGCGGGGAGAGTGATATCTACATACACCCCCCCCTTTTTCTTTAGTGGTTGATCTTTATTTATACATTTTGTATATGTAGACGGAGCCCCCTAACATACTTGATCCTGAGGAATGCTATGTACCCTCCGGGGACCCTTAGCAGAAACATGTTGACCACATTTAGCACGGTGAGGGGATAATTAGTTCCCATATCACCGCTCACTTCTTTTAATACCTTACAGTGCCAATTTAATTAAATTAGTCTTTTTGACAACTGTAATGGTTTTTAAATCACTTTTCACTACTCACGGGCTCCCACTTAGTTTAGAAGTGTTTCCCTGTCTCCAGGTGTATGCCCGCCCTCTATCAAACAAAGTTTTTAGAGGGCGAGGACAGCCTATGATGAAGCATGACACCAGGTGGTGTGTCAGGCCAATCCTTCACTATTTGTGAGATGCCCCCACCTGACACGCATTTCTAAAAATCCTGTAGAAATTCCAACTAGGGGCAGCCCCATTTGTGCTTACATTCCGTGTTGGAGGCTGGCTAGTCCCTAGGCCCTGTGCCTCTAGTTCCCATCCCTAGTCAATAACTTGGGCTAGTGTGTTTGAAAGCAGCTTTAAGAGCCATAACATCTGCTCTACTCCAAGGAGTATAGACCCAATTATAGACAAAATATCCCTTTGCATCATCTGAATCTTTATCAGCACTTGTTCCCACACCTTTTGGAGGAACATACAAAGGCGCAGCTTCACGCATCGGTTTCACAGTAAACACAGTATCACTAGGGTCATTGTCTGCCCCCAAAACCTCTTCTTTTTGCACTGGGGTCGGAACTGTTTGTGCAGTTTTTCCTTTACCAGCTGATTTTAGCTCCGCTTTTAAACGTAGTGTATCATGTCTTAATTTAACTACTCGCCTAATTAAATCAGGTATATTTGAAAAAAGAGAGGTTCCATCATTTAATTGTTTATAATCAGAATTGATATCAGTGGGCTTTAAGTTTTTAGAAACGTTTCTAAAACCAAGTATTACCTCCCAGGTAAACTTCTCTGCAAAATATAACTGATCTAAATCCTTCCACTGCTGAACCATCGCTACAAGGTCTGGGCAGAAGTAGTCCCATGAGCTTCTTTGTGAGCAGTGGATCTGATAATGGCTTTTTTATCAGTAGTCAAAGTAGAGCATGTCTGCCGCCCATCTTGCTTATCTATGTCTTTATCATCTGAAGAAAAATGTTCTTCTTCAGAAAGATCATCCTCAAGGGCAGAGGGAAATTTATACGGGGGCCGAGGTCGATCTAACAAAATGGAGTCATCCTGAGGTTTAAAAGTATGGGATAAATGGAGCGCCTAATAGGGTACTAGCCAGTTACCTCTAAACGACGCTCCCTTTCCTCTCTTTCTTTTATTGCCTTCATCTCTTTACTTTTTAATTCCAATGCTTTTTGATATATCGTTTTTCACTGTTCTTTTTCTGCTATAGCTTCTTCTCTCCTCACTCTCTCTTGCACTTCTTTCTCCCACATTCGTACACAATCAAACATATCTTGTTGACTTTTTCTCTTGAATAAACACTGCTCTACATATTGAATCTTTTTAAAGCCAAATGACCCATTTACAGGCCATCGTAAATCAGAATCTTTTTTCGTATATTTGTTCCACAGTGTACTATACATTATGGAAGAAATACCGTATTTAATAAACATATGTCTATTAGGTGTCCCCTCTGGGGGAGCCGGCTGACTTCTTTCTAAATCCGTTTTGGTACCACCAAGACAGCAACACAACCTACGGAGTGTGCTGGAAACAGGCATGCTACCAAATTTTTGTAAAATATTACTGCTCCAGAATATTCAAAAGTAGAGAAAAATCTCCATATTACCTGCCTTTATCTTTTGCAAAAAATAAATCAAACAAACAAAACCAGAATCTTGGCCAAGCAAACAAGAGTGCCGCTTCAGTGACCTTACCAAACAAGAGTCTCCAACCTCAAACTGCCAATCTCTTGGTCGACCTAATGGTCACTGCAAAACTAATGCCAAAGGATACCTCAGTTGGGACCGGCCAACACCTGGAGGGTCAAATCAAGAAAAACGGAAAAATCACCTCGGCTGCAAAGAAAAGGGTCTCCTCATGCAGGACGTCTCCTCCACTATTCCGTCAAGACCGCTCCTTTGGACGGCCGCGTCTCCGATGAGGCCCAACGTTGGGCACCAACTGTGGAAATGTGCCTTTTAATGAGCACACCGGTGCAGGGGTCACCCTTCTCTGTCCACGGGTCCTTAGACCAACAAAATAGAGATTGGCACTGAAGCTGGAATTCAAATAACAAGTTTATTAATCACTCATGAGTGGGACTACGTCCACACAGCACTCTCAAGTGCTGCCTGAGGTAGTACATTGAAGTCACAGAACACAGGCCTTATATACAGCTTTTTCTGCACTGGTAAGCATGGGGATACAAATAGAAAGTACAGGCCTACACAGGAATAGTTACCGACAAACATGGGCAGATGGGAGATCACTTAGTCAGCAAAGAGGGAGGGGAGTAGAGTCTGAGATCAGGTGTTCTGGCAGCTACAAACTCTTAGCATGCCTATTGCTTTTAGCTGAGTCAGGAGGTCAACTAAAATAGACAGCACAGGCAGGGAAAAAGACGAGCAGCAGAGTATGGGAGAATTACAAAGCCAACAAAATGGATGCCACAACCAAGATGGCTTCAGCCTATGCTAACAGAAATTATTCCAGATTTCCACAGGTGGACCCTCCAGTGGAACTATGCTAAGGGCAAAAGCAGTGCCCTTCTCCTGAAGGCAAGGCAAGAAGATAGATGTCAGTTGCCTACTAGGAGGATGGCCTTCTGTACCCTGAGGCCAGAGACCCCAAACCAGGGGCAGCCAGGAAAATGGTGGTCCCCCAAATGTACAGAGAGTTCATCCTTATCGTAGCCCATGACATTCCCCTAGCTGGACATCTGGAACAAACCAGAACTTGGGACAGGTTGTTTGCCCATTTGTATTGGCCTCAGATGTCTGAAAAAGTTTTGTCGCACCTGTGTGACTTGTCAAGTCAGTGGCAAGACAGGCTCACAACCAAAAGCTCCTTTAATTCTAATACCAGTGGTTGGGATTCCATTTGAGAGGGTAGGGATTGATATTGTTGGTCCCCTTGACCCTCAAACTGCATCTGGGAATAGATTTATCATAGTGGTAGTGGACCATGCTACTAGATACCTAGAGGCAATTCCTCTCAAGACTGTAACTGCTCCTGCAGTAGCAAAGGCCTTCCTTGGAATCTTCACCAGGGTTGGGTTACCTAAAGAGGTGGTCTTTGATAGAGAGACAAACTTCATGTCTGCTATGTGGGATGAATAGTGGGAGCAACACGTTTACTACCCCCATCACCCTCAGACAAATGATTCAGTTGAAAGGTGAATGAAACCATAAAAGCCATGATAATGGGCTTCTTTGAAAAACCCAGGATGTGGGATGTCATGTTATCTTGCCTATTGTTTGTCTACAGAGAGGTGCCACAAAGGGGGTTGGCTTCAGCCCTTTTAAACTTTTGTTTGGCCCTCCTGTGAGGGCTCTACTGAGTGTTGTAAGGAAAGTATGGGAGAGATCTCGCAAAAAGCCCAAGCAGGACATAGTGGATTAGTACTAGGGCTGCGTTTACATATGGCAGAGAATATGAAAAGGGCAAACAGGAACCGCAAGGCCAACCAGGAGCTTATCAAGCAATGATATGAACAGAAGTCAACATTGGTGGAGTACCAATCAGGTCAGCTGGTGTGGGTGTTGGAGCCTGTGACTCCCAGGGCCCTCCAAAACAATTGGACTGGGCCCTACCCAATCTTGGAGAAGAAGGGGGATGGCACCGATATGACTGACTCAGGCACCCCAAGGAGTCCTCATAGAGTTCTCCATGTAATTCGCCTAAAACCCCACCAGGACAGAGCTGACATGACCATGCTCATGGTCACTGATGTAGGCCAGGAGGAAGAAAGTGAACCCACCCCAACCTACTGTCAAACAACCCACCGGGTGGGCTAGTTGAGGATGTTGTTTTGTCAGACACCTTCACTGCAAAACTGCAATCTGACTGCCGGCAAGTCCTAGGTCAGTTTGTTGAGCTCTTTTCTCGAACCCTGGTCAGACAACGCGGTGTACCCAAGATGTGGACATTGGTGGCAGCCTCCCTGTCAGAAATAAGATTTACAGGTTATCAGACCTATGTAAGGGTTGCATTAAGAACGGTCAGCAAAATGTTAGAGCTTGGGGTTATTAAACGCTCTGACAGTCCCAGGGCCAGCCCAGTGGTACTGGTCCCCAAGCCTATTTTCAAAGGTGGCAAGCCTGATATGAGGTTTTGTGTGGATTACTGGGGTTTAAATGCAGTTACCAAAATTGATGATCACCCCATTCCAAGAACAGATGAATTAATTGGCAAGCTAGGTGCAGCCAAGTTTTTGAGTACCTTTGACTTAACATCAGGGTACTGGCAGATTCAACTCACCCAGAAAGAAAAGGAGGGGTCGGCATTTTCAACCCCAGAAGGCCACTACCAATTCAAAGTGCTTCCTTTTGGATCAAAACATGCACCTGCTGCCTTCCAGAGGTTGATGAATGAAGTCTTTTCAGGCCTGGGTGACTTTAGTGCAGCATATCTAGATGAAATAACTGTTTTTAGCTCCAACTGGGCGGATCACCTGGTCCACACCTCAAGGAAGTGTTACAGGCCCTGCATCAGGGAGGCCTAACTGTTGAGGCCAGTAAGTGCCAGATAGGACAGAGCTCTGTTGTGTACTTGGGCCACCTTGTAGGTGGAGGCCAACTTCAACCTCTTCAGCCCAAGATGCAGACTCGTGGGAGGCACCCAAAACCCAGATTCAAGTCAGGGCCTTCCTCGGCTTGACTGGATACTACAGGAGGTTTGTGGAGATTTACGGGACTATTGTGGCCCCACTCACTGAACTTTTCACCAAAAAGCAGCCTATGAAAGAAATCTGGACCATAGGATGCCAAAAGTCCTGTGAGACCTTGAAGGAGACTATGCACTGAACACCTGTACTGAAGGCACCTGACTATGGAAAGGAGTTAATTGTCTAAACAGACATATATGAAAGTGCTCTTTTTGTATGGTCAAGCCCCCCCCACTTATTGCACCAAATGCTGATGGTTATGACTAGGCCTGGGCGTAGTTCGCGAAGTAGCACTTCGCGAAGCTACGCAAAGTGAAGTTCGCACTACGCGAGCTACGCGTAGCACTTCGCGAACTGCGTAGTACCTTGTTCGCACTGTGCCAGATGTCGTTTTCAATGATTGCACAGTGCGGACAAGCAACCGGCACTGTGCAATCATTGAAAATGGCATCTTGCACAGTGCGAGCTGTAGTTTTCTGCTGCTCGAGTAGATTTTTACTCGAGCTTCACCTTTCTCAACGCGAACTGGTAGTTTCTCATCGCGAGCGGTCGCGAGCTTGCGCGACCACTAACAATGAGAAACCTGACCTCCTCGCGTTGGGAATCTCGCCGGGAGGCTTATTTTCCATGCTCGCGATCGCCAACTTGAAGTTGCTGATCGCGAACAAGGAAAAAGTCTCGCCGGGATGTCATTTTGCTTGCTTGCGGTCGCCAACTTGACGTTGAGGACCGCGAGCAAGCAAAAAATGACCGCAGCACTACGCTACGCGTGTTCGCACTGTGCTACGTGCAGTTCGCGTAGTGCGAAGTAGCGCGAACTTCGCAAACTACGCGAGCGTAGCGTAGTGCTTTGCCCAGGCTTAGTTATGACTATGATAGTGCACTGGAGTCTGCTGTCCAGACCCCAGTGCATGTGCCACCTTTGGCGACGCAAGTAAAGTACTGACAGTAGACATACTATTACAGACTTCAGGAGCAGTGCAAACTGCTCAAACTTGACTGTCCCCTTCCCATGTGTAAACACAACAGTTAATGGACAGAATGCAGAACAATGTCATACATTCACCCCAGTACAGAGATCTGAGCCTAAATCCATCGTTTTTTTGCTCACCATGCCATTCCAGTTTGAACCCAGCCATATGCAAATCAGTCTTGACCCTGTGCCTCATTGGAACAGTCCAGCCCGAACTGCCAAGCCAGGTCCTCCCTGGACTGGAAACAAGCATCCTAGGACTGGTTTCGGGGTTTCACCCCTCTTCAGCCAGGATAGCTTGAGTCCCGTGGCATGGAGAGCACGAGACCCACGTCTGGGCATACCCGTCCCACTCGGGGTGAAAAATGCAAAAACAACAGTTGATGGAGAATGCAGAGCAATGTCATACATTCACCCCAGTACAGAGATCTGGGCCTAAATCCATCGTTTTTTTGCTCACCATGCCATTCCAGTTTGAACCCAGCCATATGCAAATCAGTCCTGACCCTGTGCCTCATGGGAACAGTCCAGCCTGAACTGCCAAGCCAGGTCCGTCCTGGACTGGAAACAAGCATCCCAGGACCGGTTTCGGGGTAAAGCACCCGGTTTTCCACTCAAGGCGCTATTGTGGGCCATACCAGCATAACTGGACCAATCCCTTTGAATTCCTACATGCCACAAAAGTATTTCATGCCTCTCCCTTTTCTTTGACACACACCTCATGCAGCGGCTCTGTTCTCTTCCACAGGGCACTGTAGTAGAGTTATGTAGAGAACGAGGCACTACACAGCCTAAGTTATGATGGGATAACTGCACTCTGGTCACAAAGGGAGTACTTCAGTGTCTCGAAGTAGGGTGTGGGGTTTCTAATTTATCGGCAGGCACACACCTGTTTAGTTCACACAATTTGATGTGGAGAGAATGTATGCAGTCTCTTCAAAGGGTACAGGAAAAGGGGTGTCTGAAATTCCTCTCCTAGGGGAACACTAGTACCCTCTCTCCATGCACCCCACAACCCTAGCGCATATAAGGCTAAGGTCACATTTAACCTCCCTCCACACTCATTTATACCTGCACTTTGCTCATGACCCTTTTGCCCCGCCAATTCTTCACGTGTCCTCTTCACATTCACAGAGTGTCCTCTGCTTTGCTGCTTACCCTCAATCGCATGCATAGTTACACGGCTGGAGACTCCTGTTGCTCCAGCGCTAGCCAGCCTTCTCAACCTTATCCATGCTCTTCTGCCCATCGTACCATGCTGCTGCACCTCTCAGAATCCCGGTGGAGAGCAGGGACCTTCCCTGGCATCCACACCTCAAGAACATGGGAAGAATGGCGCAGAGTAAAGTTTAAACCCTCAGGAAGCATGAAAGTGCAACATTCTTTCGAAAGAAGCCCTAGAAACCTATCTCTACTTAATGACAACAGCTGGTTTAAAAAAATACCAATGTGAAAAAAAAAAAACATGTGTCTGCTCAACACATCCTGTGATTCTGGGCAATTTTGGGACGGGCGCTGATAAACTCCGCCTCGTGACGTGGACAGTATTTGCCAAACCAGAGGAGCATAGAGTGGTGTGAACTCTGCCCACAGAGTGGAGTTTACCACTCAAGCCTAAGTACAGCACACATACCTCATGCTATTTTTAAGTTGGGCAGTGGGATTCTTCAAGGAAGCCATATTAAGCCACACACACTGCATTCTGGGACTTGTAGTTTAGTTGTTAGCATTTTAAGTATGGGATAAAAATGTTTCTTGTACTGTTTTCTTTTAGCCTTTTAAAAACGTTATCACTGCTTTGTCTTTTAAGCACAATTTTGTCATCGTTATGGACAAATGTTTTTCGCAGTAGCAATTCATCCTGATTACTGCTCAAAACGTGCTTGCTTTTGTCGTACCCACTTCCTTAATCCCTTACTGCATTTTTAAGTGACATTAAATAAATAATGCCATCCTTGCCCCGCAGGATTGTTGTGATCCATTCAAACAATAAGTTTGGGCTAAAAATCTGTTTCTTGTTCTGTTTTCTTTTGGCCTTGTGAAAAAGTTATCACAACTTCGTCTTTTCAGCACAATTTTGTCATCTTTATGGAAAAATGTTTGCAGTAACAATTCATCCTATTACTGCTCAAAATGTGCTCTTTTTTGTCATTCCTACTTCCTTCATCCCTAGCTTCCTTTTTTAGTGACATAAAATAAATAGTGCCATCCTTGCCCTGCAGGATTGTTGTGATCCATTCACATCCATTTTAATAACCAACCAAGAACACAAATCAACTACACAACACACAATGCCCCCAAGCACAATTTCACAATTAAAAAATCCCATCCAACCCATTCCACTCCACACCACATATATCCATTCTACTACAAACCAAAATACATGGGTAAAAGCACATTTTCATTTACAACACCAGTAGCCCTAACGCTCACAAATGCGAGACCGATTGCATTGCAAATGCTTGTTTCTTTCAGTGTCCTTTAAAAATCCTTACTTCCAAGTAGTTAATCTTTCCTATTTGTACCTTCTTTTCATTGGTTGTTCACTCCTATTGAGCAGCGCCCCAGTACTTGTAGCCTTCCATTTGTCCCATTTTAGCATCTGTTTAAGGACTACTTTTTATTTTCTCTAAGAGAATTTCACATGAGCGCTCAATGTTTTCAGTGGTTCCGTCTGAGTTCTGTAAACAAGGCTGTAATTCTTGTTCTTATCTCCTCACTTGGAATGTCTGTCGGGCCGCTTTAATTTACTTTTGCTAACTTCGAAATTAGAGGATTTCTCCAAACCCACAATCACCTCCCACTTCACTGCTTCATTCGTCCCACCACCACCTCCCTTTCTGTGTGTAGACCTTTTCCAGGTATGGGGGTGTGGGAGCCATGACCGGCGGATTGCCTTTATCGATGCCCTAGTGGTCCCGAGCCTGCACACTTCTTCTCCCTTTCACCCGCTTTTGTTTTTGGAACTGCGTCCCCCCCTTTGACTTTTTTGCACTTCTATCCTGCTCCCTGGCTTCGAATCTATGGACTGTTTGACTGTTTGAATTTTGCTCTGCCCGCCATTTTGTTGCTGGCCACCGTCGATTCGCAGGACCCTGACCCACCATCTTGTTTTGACCTCTGTCCTTTCCCCCTTGCCTCCGTTCTCCCCCTGATGATCCTCTATCGTTTTTCTCCCGCCTTCTAGTAATTGAACGTTTTCTCTTTTCGCCCGACTGCCTTTACTCCCTTCCCCCTCAGATTCCCTTCCCCCCTCCCCCACCTATTCTTTTACTCATATTCCTGTCGCCCTTTCCTTCCTTGCCTCTTATGATTTGTCATTTACTTTGAAATTTCTGTGAAAATTTTGTAATTTATGATTCGTGTAACTCGCTGTTGTTCCTGATATAAAGCGCTCTGATACCTTCGGGTCTAGCCAGCGCTATATAAAACTCAATAAATAAATATAGAGAAAACGTGCAACAACTTGCGCTGTATATACTGAAATTCCTGGTTTAGGGGTCCGATAAATGCAACACGGCGTGTGTTTGCTGTCCCGTATGGTTAAAGAAAACATGAATAATAAAATGGTAAAAATGCGACCCTCACAGTGTTTGCACAAGCAAAGTACTGTACTATCGACCAAAGGATTCACCCCAACAGAATCTAGGCTGATGTAATAGAATGTTCACGAGACAAAACCAAAAATTTCACTTTTTCCAATGGTCAAATGAAACACACTAATTATGAAAACCACAACACAAGTAAACCAGATATAATGAATCCGTGACCTAAATAACAACATCATTAACCAAAAAGTACAATATTATAATTTCCAAGTTGCTGAGATTGTAAACAAAAAACGTTGATACTCAATTAAGAAAGAGTTCTAAATAAAGTGAAACACGTCATACAATATAAAAAAGGATTTCTTGTGAAAAAATATTTTTATTAAAAACTGATTCAATTAGGCGTGGCTAGCAGCCGCGGAAGATGGCCGCTAGTTGAGTGAGCTGCGCTAGCTAACGGCGGAGCAGCCCTTTGAAATCCGGCATAATCCTGTGTCAAAAGTGCTGATTCCAGGTCGTGAAGTGCCTAGGTGGTGGTGTCGTTTGAGCGACGCTGAAAACCCCGAGCGCAGCGGACAAACTGCCTGTCTGATGGTGCATGGCCGGAGGCTCGACTTACCAAGATGGCACCCTCCCGGGCGTCCTGAACGGAGGAGGATACGGCGTTGATGCCCCGCCGAGGAACAATGGCCCTAATCTGACACTCGCTGGAGGAACCGGTGCGCTGGGCTGAGGTGGCGTATCTCCGCAGCTGTGTGTGTGGAGCGAGCGGGGGCGAGATCCGTTGCCCCGGTAGGGCAAGTGCTGCTGCAGCTGGGAGGCCTGGCAGCGCCTGTGCCCGGACGGTGCGACAAGGAATGAGCAGAGGGCCTGCGGGACTGTGCAGCGACTGACGGAGCCTGAGGCGGCGGCCCGGACAGCAGACCTGCCCGGAGACTACTGGTGTGGGGGGCCCATTCACCCCCCCTCACCTGCCACTGAATACATCAGAGGAAGCATTCCAGTTAATGGGTGGAGTGCGCTGACGCGGCTCCCTTGGGCCGACAGTTGCATGTGGTGTGGATCCCCGGCCGTGAGCAAGAGGCGGCCAGGGTCAAGATCAGCTGCATATCCACAGCCGGTGCTGCCTTGGCGGAGGAGCCCTGTAGGGTCCGTGGCCCCGATTGTGAAGTGGAGGGTGAGCAGGATGCCTGTGGGACTGTGAAGTGTTTGATTACGCCTGAAGTGGTCACCTGACAGACTGATCTGCCTGGGGGTGCCCGGAGGGGGGCCCTGACGACTACCATTGCGGGGGTCAGGTTCCCCCCCCCAGCCACTGCATACACAGCGAAGGGAGATATCGGGTGGCCGGGTGGAATACGCGGGCACAGCTTCCTGAGGCCTCGGCTGTGTGCCGGCCAGGTGGTGGACGCAGTGCGTCCTCATAAGATAGTTGAAGAGCCCATTCCCTCTGTCTACCGGTGCAAGGGAAGATCCGGGGGCTTGGCCGTGAAGGGGCCGCATTACCTGTGTGGTGGGGGGGTTACCCCCCGGAGGAGTGCTCAGCGACGGAGATGCTTGGAACGTTGGAAGGTTGCGCTAGCCCTCGTTGGGTAGGTGCTATGGGCCGCAACAGAGGACCAGGACCCGGACAGGCCAACCAGATAGATAAATACACGGTGGCCTTGGGCCGCGAGGATGGGGCAATGAGAGGAGGTCCAAATGAGGACATAGGTGACCAAAGCTCGGACCCATCCCTGAAGGATTTAATGAGGGCCATTACCGAATTGAGGGGGACTCTGGAGCCAAAGCTGGACTCTGTTACCGAGGAGGTTAATCTCCTGCGCGCGGACTTTCGCAAAATGACCGTGAAAGTGTCTACAGCAGAGGCCGACATTGGGGGCTTGAAGGCAAGGACGAAACACCTTGAAGACCAAGTTGCAACCCTCACGAAGAATCAAGCTGAGGTGCACGCCAGGCTCGAAGACCAGGAAGGAAGTGCCCGACGCAATAATATCCGTGTGGTGGGTGTACCGGAGGGTATGGAGGGGCCAGCAGAGGACCTAATTCTTAACCACCTCAAGCCTAAACGTCTGTCAAATGTTTTTTCAGTGGAGCGAGCACATAGAGCTTTGGGAGGAAAGCCTCACCCTGGGGCCCCCCACGTACAATTATTGCCTGCATCCTCAACTTTAGGTATAGGGACGCCACTTTGCAAGCAGCACCGATGCACGGGGACCTCCGCCATGATTATACGTGTTTTCCCTGACTTCACGCTGCATGTTCAGTGCCAGTGGCGCTCCTTCCACGCCATCAAACGGGCCCTCAGGGACCAAAACGTGAAGTACATGATGCTGTTTCCGGCCCGGCTCAAAATTATTGATGGAGGGAAAACGTACTTTGACACACTGGCGGATGCAAGCGAATGGCTGGAGGGCTGGCGCACTGTGGACCGCAGAACAGGCGGTCCGTGACTGAGCGGGATACTGAGCAGCCGGAACGAGAGGTGGATGGGTCGCCCGGCGGCCAGACGCAACGTACAGCTGAGTAACTCGGGGAAACCCATATACAAGTTGCAAGAGAGCTCTTTTTGGGGGCGTGCTATGTGGTTGGTGGGTAGTCCAGGGAAGGAAGCCGGGTACGGGTACTTCCCCGAACACTGAGAAACTGGTCCTCTTGATCGAAGTTTGGGTTTGGCACCCCGCCACACTTGGGGCTCTTACACTTTTTTTTTTTTTTTTGTTTTCAAAAACCTTTATTGTCACTTCAAAATGTACACCGCTATTTAGCCAACAACCCGGAGGCAGGCAGCATAGTGACGTGGCGGCGCGCCGCCAAAGCTTATCCACATCGTACATCTGAGCAGAATATCCAAAATAAGAATATACACGATTTATAGCAACAAACAACCAAAAAGCGACAGTCGAGGAACAGTAGCACACGCTAATCATCAGTACTCCTGTAGTTTCCAGCACGTTACCCACGCGGTGCCGCAGCCGCGGAAACACCAGGCAGCCCATCCAGTCATATCGCAGCCCAGCCACCAGAGTATCAGCGGTCAGGGTAGCGCATCCCCATCGCCAGTTAGCCTCCACATGCAGACCCAAAGCGCGCCCGTATCAAACCACCAGTCCAACCGCTCATGGCCTCAGTCCTCGCCAGTCGCATCCCTCCTCGCCAGCCAGTCCACTAACGGCTGCCATATATCCACAGGTCGTGAGCGCTGCGGCAACTGATCCCAATAGGCAGCGAGTTGGTCCTTGCAGTATATCGCGGACCTAACCCATCCCGCAACGGCCGGCGGGGCCTGCTTCTTCCAGTGTACCGCCAGCTGACGCTTGGCGAGCAGTAAGAGAAGGGCCACAAGACGACGCGACGCCGGGGGTATATTCTTAACAAAGCCCAGGAGGGCCACCAGTGGGTCCGGGACAATTAGCATGCCCACAATTTCACCGACAGCTTTGAAAATGGCATCCCAGAACCCGTCAATGGGTCCACATGTCCATACAAGATGGAAGAACGTAGCGTCCCCCGCGCCACATCTCCAACACTTCGCATCAGCCTGCAGGCCCATCTTAAAAAGTTGTATAGGTGTACGGTACGTCCTGTGTAAGTAGTTGAAATGTACCAGCCGCAGCCTATAGTTAGGCGACAATTGGTCAAGCTGGGCGCAGCAGAATTCCCACTGTTGTTCCGTGATGCGCACGCCCGCTTCCCCCTCCCACAGTGTCCTGGAGTCCACATGCGCAACAGACGTCGCGCGTTGTGTAGACCGGTATATGCGTGTTATTAATTTCCGCGAGGAGGAGTTGGACAGTACGTCCTCGAAGGCCGCCAGCGGCGGCGGGGCCTCCGGGAACGTAGGGTACCTCTGTTTACAGGCCGACCGTAATTGATAGTAGAGTAGCAGCTCCGATGCCGTCGGTTCAGAGGCCGCGGCCATGTCATGCAGTGTAAGGAAAGTATCGTCCGGATACAGGTCACCTGCCACCGTCAGCCCACACGCACGAGCCCGGCGCGCCACCGCCACGTCCGTCAGCGGACCCAACAGGGGATTGCCCTCCAAAGGCATGCTCGGGGCGTAGAGATCAGAGATGCCCGCGCGCCCAGCAATGCCCGCCCAGGCCCATCGCACCATTTCCACGGTGTCAATGTCTTCCCTAGGTCGTTTATATTTCTGGTACACCGCTGTCCGTAGCGGACACGGCGCCGCCACGTCCATCTCTATCGCCACGTGTGGCTGGTAAGGAATCGGGTGATGCCAATAGTGCAAGTATTGTGCCTGCGCGCTGTACGCATACAGCTCAAAGTCCGGGGCTGCTAGGCCCCCTTGACGGAAGGGGAGTGTAAGAAGGTTCCAAGCCACTCGAGGCTGCCTGCCCGCCCAGACCAGTTCGATCACGGCTGAGCGGAGGCGGCGGAAGAATGCCTTTGTTAGTGGTAAAGGGATGTTTACAAATAGATAAAGGAACTTGGGCACAACGACCATTTTCGCGATAGCAATGCGGCCCAACATGGAAAGCGGCAGCGCCTTCCATCTCTTCACCTTAGTCTCCAGCCACTCCATGGCCACCCCAAAGTTAGACAGCCTGTAACGCCCTGAACGTCTCAGGATCGTTTAACAGACACGACAATGAGGACGCAACCACTTGTGAAGGGTTAGTTCTTTTAATGAAGGCAAATAAAATACAAAGAACAAACAAAAGTTATAGTCACTGGAATCCTCCAGGCTAAGTACGTTACCAGCCCACAGCACGGATGGTCCTAACCGTCCTCTGCATATACGCCGATCCCGGCGTATGCCAACAGAGGGCAGAAATGAAATGGCCGACAATGCCAATCGGTAGGCTGTGAGGGGCACGAAGAGTGTTGGGGAGAATCGAGGAGTCAGGGAAACACCCAGCCGGGGTCTCTACCTGAAGGGAGCAGCCGCTCAACCTCTTCCTCAGACTGCACCGGGACGCGGAGTAACCTCCTGGTGATGCGTCACCGATACCCCAATCACAAGCAAGAAGACTGAACCGAGAGCAGCCGCTCGATCGATCCTGTGGACTTCCGAGTCTGTAACGCGGCAAACACCTCCTGGTGTGCGTTACAGCTGGCAGTCCCTGTGTCTCTGGTCGGGCTGGGAGTTACGACTCCAACCAGCAAAAGCGCCACTGCGCTTGGACTCAGCCGAGTCAAAAAGCGAAGCTCAATGGTTGACCGGTAGAGCTTCCGGGTCCTTCACAGGTGACGATGGGGCAAGACACGGCCCAGGGAGTAACGACTCGACCTACCTCCGTTCTTGCCTTACTGGAGCACCACTCCGGAACACTGCTCTTCACGAAGCAGGTACGTCGGTGTAAACACAATATCCGACAGCCTTGTACCTCCCGGTTCCTCCCTTTATAGGGCGTGTTTTCCTTGAGTTATGTAACAGCTCTCCTGTTTACATAAGGGCGTGTTTCCCTTGAGTTATGTAACAGCTCTCCTGTTTACATAAGGGCGTGTTTCCCTTGAGTTATGTAACAGCTCTCCTGTTTACATAAGGGCGTGTTTCCCTTGAGTTATGTAACAGCTCTCCTGTTTACATAAGGGCGTGTTTCCCTTGTATGACAGGAATTCTTGACAGTACATCCTCCCTCTCAGCGGCTCCCCACGGGTCCAGCGCTGGCAGGAAAACGCCGATGGAACAAGGAGACCAAGCGCGGAGCATGAACCCCTTCAGCCGGTTCCCATGAATGCTCCTCCGGGCCATAGCCTTTCCACGCAACCAGGTACCACAGCTTCCCCCTGCGCCATTTGGACGCCCGTATGCCCGACACTTCATACTCCACCTCCGACTCCACGCATACCGGCCTAGGTGTCCCAGACGGCTTGGAGGGTGCTGGTTTGAGCAATGATACATGAAAGACAGGGTGTATCCGCAATGACTGGGGCAAGCACACCTTCACGTTCACGGGACCCATACACTTGGTAATTCGATAGGGGCCCATGTACTTGGGATGGAACACACTGTTCTTTCGAAACCTCATGTTTCTTGTGGATATCCAGACGTAGTCTCCAGTGCGGTACAGTGGCCCGGGCCTTCTCTTCCTATCTGCCGCAGCCTTGTATCTTCTCTTGGCCTCTATTAGGACAGCCCTTGAGCGCATCAACGTGTCTTTTATGTGTGCCACCCTGTCCGCTGTGGCGGGAATCCTGTCCTCTCTGAACGGATGTAGAAATGGCAAGAACCTGGGATGTTGGCCATAGTTGCTATAGAACGGAGATGACTGTGTGGAGCTGTGAGTGGCGTTGTTATAGGCTATCTCTGCAACCCATAGCAAGTCGACCCATTCTTCCCTGCCCTGGTCCACAAAACATCGCAGATACTGTTTGAGCGTTTGGTTCAGGCGCTCGGTTTGGCCGTCCGTTTGAGGGTGGTAGCTGGTGGACAGGGCGGTCTTAACATGCAGCGCAGTGCACCAAGTCTTCCAGAATTGCGCAGTAAACTGCGACCCCCGGTCCGACACGATCACCCCAGGTAATCCATGCAGTCGTACCACATTCTTTAGGAGTAGTGACGCCAATTCCCCGGCCGTAGGGACTCTCTTGCAGGGGATGAAGTGCCCCATTTTCGTCAAGTAATCCACCACCACCAGTATTGCCGTCATCCCCTGGTCTACCGGTAGGCCCACCACGAAGTCCAGTGATATGCTATCCCATGGTCTATCCGGGGTCGGAAGTGGATGTAAGAGCCCTTGGGTTCGGCCATGGTCGGCCTTCATGGTAGCACACGTAGGACACTCCTGTCCCCACCTCCTGACATCCACTCTCATGGTTGGCCACCAGAAATGCCGTCCCATGCTAGCCACCGTTTTTTCAAAGCCCAAATGACCTGCGCATGGAGAGTCATGGCACCAGATGAATGCTTGTTTCCTTAGCCTAGGCGTGGGTATCAATAGGCACCTGCCCTTCAGGGGTATCCCGTCCTTCAGCTGCCATTCTCTGTGACTGAGGAGCCACCTCCGCCATGCGAATGACCTGATCCCTCTCTTTATTCCCCTCAGGAAAGTATCCGGTTGGATAACCCCCAATACCATCCTCGGGGAAATGATGGAACGCTCGGTTGCAGGCAATGGTTCCTTAACTGCAGATTGACGGGACAGGGCGTCCGCCTTCCGGTTTTCCGTCCCCGGCCGATATGTGATGCGGAAGTTGAACCCCGCAAAGAAGATCATCCACCGCAGCTGCCTGGGAGAAAGGTGTCTAGTGGCCGTCATGAACTATAGGTTCCGATGGTCCGTGTACACCGATACCACATGTCTTGCCCCCATCAACCAATGCCTCCATTCGGTGAAGGCGTCCTTGATTGCGAGAAGCTCCTTCTCCGCAATATGGTAGTTGCGTTCGGCGTCGTTGAGTTTGCGGGACATGTACGCAACGGGATGAAGCACCCCTGTGTCGTGGTTGCGTTGGGACAAGATAGCCCCCAGCGCCACATCCGACGCGTCCGCTTCCACCACGTAGGGGAGATCCGGATCGGGGTGAGCCAACACCGGCGCCTTACCAAAGGCGCTTTTCAGGGCCTCAAAGGCTTTGTTCGCTTCAGGGGACCAGACAAACTCCTTGGACTTCCTCAGTAGCTGTGTGATTGGGGCCACCACTCCTGAAAATCCCTCTATAAACCGCCTGTAAAAGTTGGCGAAGCCAATGAAACTTTGGACGTCCTTCACGCTTTGGGGCACCGGCCATTCTTTCACCGCCTTGATCTTTCGTTCTGCCATCTCCTGTCCCTCTGGACTCAGCATCACTCCGAGGAATTCCACAGATGTGACGTGGAAGTCACACTTGCTGAGTTTACAAAACAGCATGTTTTCCCTCAGCTTTTGGAGCACAGCTTTGACGTGGTGTACGTGCTCCTCCACACTGGACGAATAGATGAGGATGTCGTCGATATATACGACCACGTAGATATCCAACTCCTCTCTGAATACCTCATTCAAAAAGTACTGAAAGGCTGCCGGGGCGTTGCACAGACCGAACGGCATGACGAGGTACTCAAAAAGGCCGAACCTGGTCCTAAAGGCGGTCTTCCACTCGTCTCCGTCCCTCATGCGCACCAGATGGTATGCCCCTTTCAAATCCAACTTGGTGTAGATACGAGCTTTCTTGACCTGTTCCAGAAGTACACTGATGAGAGGCAAGGGGTACCGATTTTTTATGGTTATCGCATTCAATGCCCTAAAGTCCACACAGGCTCTCAGCTCCCCATTAGCCTTCGGGATGAAGAAGAGTGGCGAGGCGGCTGGAGACTTGGACGGGCGGATGAATCCTAGCTTGAGGAGTTTATCCAGGTACCCCCGGAGATGCACGTTTTCAGGCTCCGTCAGGGCATACAGCCTGCCGCTGGGAACGCTGGCCCCTGGCACCAGGTCGATCTGGCAGTCAAACTGTCTATGTGGTGGTAGCACTTCCGCCTTCACCTCATCAAATACATCCTCAAAACTGTGATAAGCCTGGGGGAGAGCCACATCTTTTTCTGCCGCTGTAGCCACCGTCTGACTCCCGCTCTCATCTGCGTCAAGGGATTCCGTTCTTATTCCACAATGCAGGATGCAATACGGTGACGTCATTTCGATGCGATGTGTTGGCCAATCCACAAAGGGGTTGTGTTTCTGTAGCCACGGCAATCCCAATATGACGCCATATTGGGGCGCTCGGATGATGTTAAAATCGATTTGTTCCAAATGGTTCCTCCCATATCTCATCGGAAGGACCCCCGTGTGCTGTCCGATGGGCCCCGTCACCAATCGCCTTCCGTCTACCGCATAGACGTCTTCGGGTACCGTTTTGGGAAGAAGCACTAGCCCTAGCCTGCATGCCTCGTTGTGGTCCATAAACATGCCAGTGGCCCCTGAATCCACCATGGCCACAACGGGTATCCACTGGTCATGCACTCCCACGTGCACCGTGATAAACAGGTGTCGTTGTCCCTTAGTGACCGAGTTGGAAAGTGAAGGGATGGATGAGTGACTCCGAGATGCCCCTTCTCTGGTCTTGGAGTCCTCTAGTTTTCCGCCGGTATGTCCACCACGGCTGTTACCGACCGGTTGGCCCGATAACGTGACGTCTTCGGTTTGGCAGGGCATTCACGTACGTAGTGGCCTTTTTTGCCACAATATAGGCACAATCCTTGTTTACGGCGTGACTCTTTCTCCGTGGCTGTGAGGCTCGCTCGTATTGCGCTGATGTCCATGGGTTCTCCCTTGGATGCGGTGGAAGTTTCAGGACTTCCCACCGTCACATAGGATGGAAGGGATTTTCCTTTTCTCCCATGATCCCCCTTTCTTTCACTTAGCCTATGTTCCAGCCGTAATACCAGGTTGATAAGGCCCTCACATGTCTTGGGTTGAGGGTCAATATGAGCCACGGCGTCCTTGAGCTCATCGCACAGCCCGTGATGGAAGAGCGCCGTCTGTTTAGCAACAGGCCACTTGGTTTCCGCAACCAGCCTTCGGAACGCGTTGAGATACTGCACCAGGTCGTTGGATCCCTGTCTCAACTCAAGCATTTCACGGTCCGCCGTGTACGAGTCAGCCCTTCTGTCGAATACCTTCAGGAATTCCTCGCGAAAAGCACCCCAATCACATAAGAGGGGGTCGTCCCTGCTCACCAGAGGTACGGCCCATTGTGCCGCGTTTCCAGCCAAATAGGATATAAGGAAAGCCACACGAGCCTGACTCGTGGGGAACGCCTTTGGTTTGCACGATAAATGTAGCGCCACTTGTGTGAGGAATACCTGCACTGTGTTAGGATCCCCACTGTACCTCTCTGGTGTTGCCAAGGGGATGGCTACCGGCATTTCCACTACTACCGCAGGGGTCTGGTTCGTGAGGGAGGTGCTGGGCGTGAGCGGGTCCAATTGGATAGCATCCAGTCTGGCTTTTACATCGGCTGTTTCTTGCCTAGAGGCAGCCACTTCAACTTGCATGGCCGCTAAAGCAGCCAGCACATCATCAAGTGTTGCCATGTCTGTTATCGACCGGGAGACAGTTAGTGTTATTAAGGTCGGATATTTTGTAACGCCCTGAACGTCTCAGGATCGTTTAACAGACACGACAATGAGGACGCAACCACTTGTGAAGGGTTAGTTCTTTTAATGAAGGCAAATAAAATACAAAGAACAAACAAAAGTTATAGTCACTGGAATCCTCCAGGCTAAGTACGTTACCAGCCCACAGCACGGATGGTCCTAACCGTCCTCTGCATATACGCCGATCCCGGCGTATGCCAACAGAGGGCAGAAATGAAATGGCCGACAATGCCAATCGGTAGGCTGTGAGGGGCACGAAGAGTGTTGGGGAGAATCGAGGAGTCAGGGAAACACCCAGCCGGGGTCTCTACCTGAAGGGAGCAGCCGCTCAACCTCTTCCTCAGACTGCACCGGGACGCGGAGTAACCTCCTGGTGATGCGTCACCGATACCCCAATCACAAGCAAGAAGACTGAACCGAGAGCAGCCGCTCGATCGATCCTGTGGACTTCCGAGTCTGTAACGCGGCAAACACCTCCTGGTGTGCGTTACAGCTGGCAGTCCCTGTGTCTCTGGTCGGGCTGGGAGTTACGACTCCAACCAGCAAAAGCGCCACTGCGCTTGGACTCAGCCGAGTCAAAAAGCGAAGCTCAATGGTTGACCGGTAGAGCTTCCGGGTCCTTCACAGGTGACGATGGGGCAAGACACGGCCCAGGGAGTAACGACTCGACCTACCTCCGTTCTTGCCTTACTGGAGCACCACTCCGGAACACTGCTCTTCACGAAGCAGGTACGTCGGTGTAAACACAATATCCGACAGCCTTGTACCTCCCGGTTCCTCCCTTTATAGGGCGTGTTTTCCTTGAGTTATGTAACAGCTCTCCTGTTTACATAAGGGCGTGTTTCCCTTGAGTTATGTAACAGCTCTCCTGTTTACATAAGGGCGTGTTTCCCTTGAGTTATGTAACAGCTCTCCTGTTTACATAAGGGCGTGTTTCCCTTGAGTTATGTAACAGCTCTCCTGTTTACATAAGGGCGTGTTTCCCTTGTATGACAGGAATTCTTGACACAGCCACACTTCCTGAATTGAGCGACTGATCCGAATGCCTAGGTACTTGACCTCGTCAGTGGCCCACTCAATCGGGAATTCCGTGTGACATGCAGACGTGCCGTCCGTCAGCGGCAGCATCACTGACTTCGACCAGTTTATATCTATGCCGGTTAGGCCACTATAGCGTATCACCTCTCTCATTAACGGATCAAAGTTCTCTGACGGGTTCAACATATATATGGTAAGATCATCAGCATACATCGATATCAACAGGCCACGTGACGTGAAGCCTATGCTGCGCTGGGTGTGGTGTTGCCTCAACCGAGCCGCCAGTGGCTCCGTGGCGATAGCAAAGAGTAACGGCGAAAGCGGGCAACCCTGTCGAGTCCCTCTGGTTATGCGTATGGGCGCAGACGTTTGACCATTCACCCGCACTCTTGCCGTCGGGCCATTATACAGTACGCCGATACGCCAAGCAAAGGGCAGGCTAAAACCCATTCGGGTAAACAGTGTCCGCAAAAATTTCCACTCCAGGGAGTCAAACGCTTTGGTCGCGTCCAGCAACGCCGCCGTCGCCTGCACCCTAGGGTCCAGGTAGTGTAGGAGCCCAAAAAGCACCCTCAGGTTCTGGGAGGTGGATCTCCCCATGACAAAGCCCGACTGATCAGACAGCGCTATCTGTGGCAGCATACATTTTAGGCGGTCAGAGAGCAATTTCGCATATATTTTAGCGTCAAGGTTTATCAGTGAAAGCGGGCGATAGGAGTCCGGGCTAGTGGGGTCCTTTCCCGGTTTCAGCAGCGTGATGATCAATGCTTCACGCATTGACTGGGGAAGGATACCCGTTTCCACCGCCTCCTCAAATACTTTGTGCAAGCGCGGAACCAGGATGTCAGCATATTCCTTGTAGAAGGCCGCCGTCAGCCCATCAGGGCCTGGTGCCTGGCATGGGGGTAAACTAGCGATCACTGCCCTTATGTCGTCCGGCGCAAACGGGAGGTCCATGTACTGTCTGGCGCTATCATTGAACCACGCCAACGCTATAGTATCTAAGTACTCTCGGAGAACAGTGTCGTCCGGATCCACCCTGGAAGTATATAATTCTCTATAAAAGTCTGTCATAGTGGCGAGTATATCCGGCGGCTCCCGCACCACCCCACCATCTTCCCTCTGTAATTCCAGGATATGATCCGCCCCACGCGGTGCCCGCAACAAGTTCGCCAGCGTGCGGCCCGCGCGGTCCCCCTCTCCATACCGTCTGGCCTGACAGTCCTTAGACAAATACGCGACCTCACGGTCAGCTTCCTCCTGGTATCTAGTCAGCGTCGATCGAAATGCAGCCCGCACGCCATCAGAAGGCGCCGCAAGCAACGTGGACTCCAGCCGCGCAAGTTCCGTCTCCAAGGAGCGAAGCGTGCGCCGTATGGATCTCAGAACTCCCGACTTCAAGGACATGCAGTACCCTCTTGCGACCACCTTGCAGGCCTCCCACAGTATGCCCGGGGACTCCACGGATCCCTCATTAAGCTCAAAGTACTCCTCAAGCTTTTCGCGGAGACCTTGCTGGAATACCTGGTCGCGCAGTGCCCGGGAGGGGAACCGCCAGCTAAAGGGCGTAGCATACTTGGAGGGGGTGGCCAGTGACAATAATACCGGAGCATGATCAGAAAGTGACCGCGGCAGGTGCTCTACCTCCAGTACCGAGGTGTGAAGATCCCTGGATACCAGCCAGTAGTCTAGCCTGGACCAAGCAGCCCTATGCGCAGTTATGCACGTACCCGCGCGATCCCCGGGGTGTAGTACTCTCCAGGAATCCACCAGCCCCGCATCTTGTATAATACCTCCGAGCGTCTCTGCCGCTCTAGGATGATGGTCCCTGGCCGCGCCCTGCCTATCCATCGTGTCAGATAGCACCACGTTGTAGTCACCCCCCCACAGCACTGCCGCCGGCCCCCGGGTCTGTACCTTATGCCATAACTCTCCATAAAAGTCGGGATTGTCGTCATTAGGGCCATAGACATTCACCAGCACCACTCTCATGCCATGCAGCGCCCCCACCAGTATGATATATCTACCATCCGCATCCCTAATCGTCTCATGTGTGGTCCATGGAAGCCCTCTCCTGATTAAGATCGCCACCCCTCTGGAGTAATTGGAATATGCCGCATGTACTAGCTCTGCCCATCTGTGTCGCCGGAGCAGCTGTGTCGCAGTAGCAGTTAGATGGGTTTCCTGCAGGAGGCAGATGTCTATGTCTTTCCTAAGTAGGTAGGCCTGCACCAGCCTGGCCTTGCGGCCGTCATTCATACCCCGCACATTCCAAGTTAGGCACTTCACTCTCTGCACGGCGACAAGTACCTCAAAAAACCATAATCTAGCAGCAGGCCATATCCGCTCAGCTCGCCACACCCGCCCCACCCGCAAACACAAGGGTCAAACTCCTGCAGCACGGCTAGCAACCAGGCACAGGAGTGAACGCAGCACCTCGTGCACATTGACGGAAAACATTGCAGTGTGTACTGTATAGTAAACGATAGATCACAGCGATGTGCTTCTTCTCGGTCGTCGCTACAAACCCCACAACTAACCATAACATCCTCCCAACTCCCAAGTCCAGAAACCCCACCCGCGCCAACCCCCCAATCAGGTTGTGCAACATCCCCCCCGATTACCCACCCCACCCCACAATCAGTTACTAAGGCCATCGGTAGTAGCCCGTAAATGGGAATCATCCCCTGAGGAGCGCAGGTTGGCCACCTACTAACCCCGTACTCTTGACAGGGCGATCGAGCGCCAGCTGGATGTGCCAGCTCGAGGACCCCCACCCCCTAGATCAAGAGGTCATATTAATAGCGGCCCAGCCATCTGGAGGAAATCCCCAATGTCCCCAGCAGACACCAGTCTCCAATCTAGCCCATACAGGCAGGTCACAGTGAAACATCAAAAAACCCCATCGGATACAATCATTCCACATCACTTAGCCTGTCCTGGAGATCTGGTCCCTCCGCAGGCGGGTGGTTCTTCTGGTCTCTGGCCAATTGCTTCGCGTACTGCAGGGCTGCCTTCGCATCCACGAAGAAAGAAGGTTTCCCCGGGCCATGCACCCGGAGCTTGGCAGGGTAGATCAATGAGTATTTCGTGCCCGTTTGTTGAAAGATTTTCTTCGCCGGCATGAATTCCCTGCGGGCCGTCTGAACCTGTAGAGTGAAGTCTGGGTACAGCGCGATGTGGTTGCCCTTGTATTGTACGTCCTTCATGTCGCGTGCCATGCACAATATCGTGTCCCGGTCCCTGTAATTCAAGATGCGCGCGATGATGGGTCTGGACGGTGCTCCCGGCTTTGGCCTAGGTCCCAGTGTCCTATGTGCCCTTTCAACTAGGAACATCGGCGAGAGACCTGTCCCGAACAAGTCTTTCATCATCTGCTCGACATACTGCTCCATGTTGGTGATGTCCGTCGATTCTGCCACCCCCGTGACGCGGATGTTGTTGCGCCTTGAGCGAGCCTCCAAATCCTCGTTCTTTTGCTGTATGAGTGCCAGGACTTTTTCCATACCCCTCATTTGCGTGGCCAGCGCCGACTGGTTCTCCTCCGTCTCCGCGACACGGGTTTCCAGCCCTTCCACTCTGCCCTCCTGCTTGTCCATTCGCGTCGTGATACCATCCATGCGCGCCGCTAGCGCGTCCATCTTGCCATCTATTCCCTGCAGGCTCGTCTTTAGTTCCTGAAACATTGATTTGATGTCCACGTCTTGAGAGCCGCCCTGGGCATCCTTCGCAGCCTCGGAGTCTCGAACGTCCGGATCCGGCGGTTTTTGTTTAGATTTGTCGAATGTCAGTCGCGGTTGGCGGGTATCAGGCTTGCCTATTGCTGCCTCGCAGCGCTAACAATGGAACGGAGCCGCCGCTGTCCCCAGACCGCAACCCGAATGGTTGTCGCCAGCAGCCGCAGTCCCGCGCGGCAGAGTATGCCCTTCCACGGATCAGTACGCTTCGCCGGTCCAGCTGCGGCACAGGTCACCAGCCGCAGGCCGCCCCCAG
Organism: Triturus cristatus; assembly: GCF_964204655.1. NCBI lineage: Eukaryota > Metazoa > Chordata > Amphibia > Caudata > Salamandridae > Triturus > Triturus cristatus. The sequence continues at coordinate 209,391,855 of NC_140594.1, read as the reverse complement.
CGCGACCACTGCACTGTTAAGATCCCAGGTCAGGGCTTCGCAGCAGCACCGCACGGCGTCAGCAGCGCTCCGGCCCGGCAAAATGGCGTCGCACACGGTGCCTCCAAGGCGCAAACGCCGCCCGTCACCACAGGCACATGCACCGGACCTCGAGGGGTTGCGGCCCACTAACACTCAGTCTCAGGGTCCAGGCAGCAGGCACTTCTCCCCCAGCCGCAGCTGCAGGCAGACCGCAGTCATAGGGAGCTCCCTCGTAGGCAGCCGTATCTTCGCTGGTCCCGGCACGATGGTCGTCCTCCGTCCCCGGTGCCAAGGTACGGCGCAGATCCCAGCGCTCAAAGGAGAGCAGAAGCGCCCCACAAGCACAGCACGGATTACTTCGCCGGGTGGATCGGCAAATCGCGCCCTGCTCACGATGTCCCACAGGGCCCCTCTCCGGGCGACGGCTCAGGCCCACGTTCCACGACCTCCGGTATGGCCTCCAGGCTCCCCCAAGCGCGGGGACACAGAGCGCCCTCCTGGCGCTAAATTGCAGCTCCGCCAGCAGCGAACCTCAGCCCAGGGCGCACCGCCACCGGATCCCAGCGTCCCCCGAGGGGGAAAAGTCAGTGAGGCAGCGCGCAATCAGGCCCGGGGAGATTAGCCTCACACCTTCGAGCAGCACCGCGCCGCTCCGGGCACCAGCCCCACGCCAGTCCCCGGCTTTCAAGAGGGTCGCAGGCCCCGCCTCCGGTGTTCGCTCGGCAGGCCGATATTCGCTGCAGCCGCACTCGCTGCGGCAGGGATCCCCTCCGGCCGGGCCCCCACACCAGGTGTTCAGGCGGGGGCGAGAGGACCGAGACCAGGCACAATTTAGTCGGATAATCACCGGATTAATTTACTCGATCGGCGGAGCTGCGGTTTCAGGCAGCCATTCCGCCTCGCAGCCAAGCCACGCCCTCCTGGGGCTCTTACACTTAGGGGTGGGGTTACGCAGTATTAGACTCCAGGGCTAGGGGCCTGGAATGGGTTAGACAAGGGCTTATAATTATGGTCAGCAGTCAGAGATTCCATCACGCTGGAAGCTAGTACACGACCCCATAGAAATGTCTTTTTTTTATATATATTGGGCGACAGGCACTCTGCAAGTTTGGGAGGTTGAGTACTCAATTGGCAGGGCTGCAGGGAGGAGGGAGTTGGGTTTGTTGCCGGGTTTAACGGGAGCGGGCGAGGGAGAGTTGCTCAAGACCACTATATACACCACCTGAGGGTGGGCGACACAGAGGGTAGGTTACTGATGAGGACACACCTCCCTTCTACGGGGTTTGTTCAGTTTTGTAAGTGTGACGACTATGTGTGCCATCGAGCGTTGACAGCCACTATGCAACTGTTTTGTGCTGCTGAGCCAGATAGGAGACGGGGCTTTGTTGTGCCGCCACAGCCTGACAACACCTGGGGGAGGTGCTCCCTGTGCTCACGCTACCCGACTTTAGACAATGGGTGACAAAGTAGTTTGGCCTGGGCTTAAATTGTTGTCCTGGAACGTTAACGGACTGGGGGACAAGATCAAGAGGGTGTGGTCCTGCAGTTCCTTAAGCGTCACTCCCCAGACGTTGTCCTCTTGTAGGAAACACACTTGCAAGGTAACACATGCAAAGCCATGACTACGTGGGGTTTCAAATTAGTGGCACACTTGGCGTTTGGGTCTGGTTCCCAGGGAGTGGGTGTGCTGGTGCGGAAGTTGTTTCCCATGGTGATAGACAAGGTCCATACAGACAACCTCGGCAGGTTCACTGTCATCACTGGGACTTAGGAGGGGGAAACACTGAACCTCCTCTCTATTTATATTCCACAAGGTATGCAGGCCTTTAGGGATCTAGGAGATCTCCTCCTAGCACTACAAGAGGGCAGAATATGGATTGGGGGCGACTTTAATTCAATTGTTGCAGACGCAATGGATCGGTGGCCCCAGAGGACGTTACCGCCCTCTTGGACACAGATCTATAACTTCCTCGGGGCCACGGGCCTGGTTGATGTGTGGCGAAGAATGCACCCCAATGAGCAACATTACACGTACTATTCAGGCGCCCACCCCAGCATGTTTAGAATAGATTATATCCTAGCATTAGAACACCAAGTCGTTAGCGTCAAAGAGATTCGGAACTTAGCCAGAGGCATCACTGACCACTCTCCAATACTTTGTTGCATCGAGGTTGGGGAACCTATGGTAGGCCGCACGGCTCCAATTAATCCCTGGTACCACAATAATCCCCAAGTCAGTGACAAAATATTCAGCGACTCCGAACTATATTTCCAGGAAATTGAAGGATTGGTTGAGTCACCGGTGGTGCTATGGGAGGCTTATAAAACCGTTATCCGGGGGCGTGGCCTTGGCCCAAATAGCGAGCCTGCGGAAGGAGAAGCGCGCTGCACTGACCCGACTGGAGGGGTAAATCTTGCAATTGAAGGAGGCGCTGAGGGAGCGGGATGAGGGTGAGGAGCATCAGCAACTCCGCATAAAAACTAAGGAGTACGCCGACCTGCATAGAAGCAGCCAAACAGTATCATAGAGCCACGCTTAGCAGAATATACCACGTTGGCGATAAAGCAGGTTGGTTGCTGGCTTGGTTAGACAGGCGGGAGCAGGCACATCGGGTGGTGGTTGAGATCGAGATTAACTCTGATGCTCGCCTAACCGCCCCACAAGACATAGCAGACGCATTTGGGCAATATTATCAGTCCATTTATACAGCTCTAACTCTGCACTCGGAGGAGGAGGCCGCCTCTTTTCTGAGGGACATCTCACTGCAGTCCCTTACTGAGGAAGAACGCCTTGAACTTGATCTAGAAATTACGGACATTGAGGTGGGGAAAGCAATCCACGACTTGCGGGGTGGGAAAGCGACGGGTCCTAATGGATTACCAATAGAGCTATTTAAACTCACTTCGAGTAAAAATGCACCGTATCTTACTACTACCGATAGACCAACAACTAGCTAACATCGTTGTTATTCACAAAGAGGGCAAGCCAAAGCACAAATGCTCCTCTTACAGACCAATTTCGCTGCTGAATGGAGAAGCTAAGATCCTGGCGAAAATCCTGGCCTCCCGACTATTGTGGGTCATTACCTGCCTCGTCCATCCGGACCAGTCGGGTTTCATGCCAGCCAGGAACACCTCCCTCAACCTGCGCTGACTTCACGGTGCGCTCGGTCAAGCGGAAACAATAGAGGAGGATGCAGTAGTAGTGTCACTAGACGCCGCTGCAGCTTTTGACACCATTGATTGGCCCTTTATGTTTGCAGTGCTTTGTAAATTGAGAATGGGGCCGGCATTCATGTGTGTGGGTTCGACGGCTCTACCATAAACCTCTGGCCCGGGTAGTTGTCAATAATAGGACTTCCTTCACCTTTGTTCATCGCTGGGGAACTCGGCAGGGATGCCCTTTGTCCCTGCTTCTCTTCGCTCTGACTCTCGAGCCACTGGCTACGTGGATCCGTAATAATCCCATCGTCAGAGGCCTTAAATGGGCTCCAGGATGGGAGGATCGTATCTCATTATATGCAGATGATATCTTGCTCTACTTGGATTTGCCGGCTGCCTCCCTCAAAGTGATTCTAGACATCTTTCGGGTCTTCGGGGATTTTGCCGGCTACAGGATAAACTGGTCCAAGTCGGTGATCTACGTCCTTAGCGGGAGACTACCTCCGTTTCCGCGCGTACTTCAACTGGTCGAAGCAGTCGATAGTTTTAAGTACCTGGGGATTAGAGTCTCTAAGGATCCCACTAGATTCTATGAACTGAACCTCCAACCGCCTTTGACACGTCTCAGATCAGACTTCAGGCACTTGAAGACTCTCCCTCTCTCCCTACTAGGCCATGCTGCCCTCTTTAAAATGATGTTCCTTCCCCGCTTTCTTTACGCCTTGCAAAACGCCCCAAACTATGTCAGCCTCTTGTATTTCAAAGAAATCGACTGCCTCCTGAGAGACCTGCTCTGGGAGGGCTGGCCCCCGCGCATAGCTCTCCGTAAGCTCACACGGGGATAGTTTGATGGGGGAATCGGGTTACCGGATAATAAGTGCTATTATTGGGCCTCTCACCTAGCAGCTATCAATCAATGTATGTACAGACCCCAAGGTGACCCAGCCTTTCAGATTGACCTGTGGTTGCTGCTGGGTGGGAGTTTTGAGGGAGCACTCTATGCGCGTGGTGGGCCCCAACTTGACGGGACCCACTGCGCATGCGGTGCGAATATGGAAGACTGCCCTGCAAAGTCTGGGGTGGGAAGGCAGTTCTGGAACAACTAGGACGCTTGATTCGCTCGAAAGGCTTTGATCAATGGGATCTTATTGGAATCTCCAGGGTTGGTGACCTGTGGAGGTCCGGGGATATGGTCACGTTTGACCAGCTGCAACAGGACTATGAAATGGCGCGCTCCTATCATTTTAGATACCTACAAATAAGGCATGCCCTACTTGCGAAACTCCCCAGAGGGGAACCGCTCCCTGAGTCCTCTCCATTGGAGGATAGAGTGTTAGATGGGGACCTGCCGGAAAAAGCCATATCGCTCATTTATAAAAAGCTGATAAATAACTTGCCGGACCCACTGGACCATCTGCATGCTAAGTGGGACCATGATGTGGCTGGTCTGGACGATGATGAATGGTTGGCGGCAGTGGCTTCTCCTCGTGAGGTGGCCATCTCTTCTAGGTTGCGTTTAGTGCAGCTCAAGATCCTGCATAGATCGTACCTTGCCAGATCAGTCCTGGTCCGAATGGGGTATAGCTTTGAAGAGACTTGCACTAGACAGTGTGGACAGGTAGGCACATTCATACAAACGCTTTGGGAATGCACAGCTATTCAAAGATATTGGGCGGGAATTGTGAGAATTATGGAAAGAGTATTGGGCCAACAGATGGCAATATAAAAATAGTTCTCCTCAACGCCTGGGGGCCAATGGCTCTTACAGCCAAAGAGCGCCTGTGGGTTACCTTGGGATTGATGGTAGCAAAGTGTAACATAGTAAGGGTGTCGAAGGCCCAGGAACTGGCCAGACTAGTGGATTGGAGCAAAGACATGGACTGGTGCATGGTCACTGAGTAAACAATTTATGTTGCTAGAGCAGGGGTGTCAAACTCAAATTCATCAGGGGCCGCATCAGCAGTTTGGTCACCCTCAAAGGGCCGGTTGTATCTGTAGGACTTTGTGTCCACTATTTATTATCATAAATTATTGTCACTGCATTCAATTATTACTGTTTTTTGTAATAATAACTAGCTCTGAAAGCAGAAACATAGTCAGAATAATGGCAAGTAGATATTCAAATGTACAATTATTGTACAATTTATTGAAAAATGATTTTTGGTAACAGACAGGAATTTGTTTTTTTTAAACATACAAATATTGCCAAACACTGTTTATTACACATATGGCAAACACAAGGCATTAACTTTTTTTTAACTTTTCTGACTAGATGGCTGACATCGGTTTCCTGAGGTCAGTCCATCGATGTCTGGCGTTAGGTCTTGTGCTGTAGCAATCCGCAAAACAGCATGGAGGTTATCATCAGTGATGCGTGATCTGAGCTTGGTCTTGTTCAGATTCATGACTGAAAACATCTGTTCACATAGATAGGTGCTCCCAAACATGGACAGAACACGTGCAGCTTGAAGTCGGAGCTGTGGCATCAAAGCAGGGGGGAGGAGACGGTAAAAGTCGTCGACTGTCGCATCCTGGAACTTCGCTTTCAGGCTGCTGTTGCACTGAAGTTCTATTAATTCCATTTGAAGGTGATGTGGTGCACTGTCAACATCGATGTTGAAGGGATTGGCAAAGCTGGTAAAGGTTAAGTTTTGTCCTTTAAAGTCAGAAAAGCGTCGATTGAATTCATCAATCAGCCGATTCACTTTGGTACCCAATCGAGCACATGAAAAAGTACCTGGGAATGAGGTTGAGATGCTCTGGCAGGTAGAAAGTGGGCAAGACTGTCTTTTTCAAGCTGTGACTTCCATAGGCGCAGTTTCTCCTGGAAAGCTGTTATTGCCTCATACATTGAGGTTATGACTTGTTTGCGGCCCTGCAGCTTCAGATTCAGTTGGGCAAGATGCTCTGTTATGTCACACAACATGGCAAAATCGCACAGCCAGTTTGGATCTGACAGTTCTGACAAGGGCTTCCCTTTACTTTGCATAAAAAGAGTAATTTCTTCCAAAAGCTCAAAAAATCTCTTGAGAACGGAGCTCCTACTCAGCCACCTTACTTCTGTATGGTATGGCACATCTGTATGTTCCATGCCCACCTCCTTCAAAAAATGTTGGAACTGACGATGATTCAGACCCCGTGCACGCAGAAAATTCACTGTTTTCGTGACTGTGGACATTATGTTATCCAGTTGCAGAACCTTGCCACACAGAGCTCCTTGGTGGATAATGCGGTGATAAGTTATCAGCGGCGTGTGGCAATTACTTTTTTTCATTTTCTCTTTTAACAGTCCAACCAAGCCATTTCTCTCTCCACACATTGCTGGAGCGCCATCAGTAGTAAGTCCCACCAACGTTTCCCACGGTAATTTCATTTTATTTACGGATTCCTCCACTGCATTGAAGATGTCCCTCCCAGTTGTTGTCCCATACATGGCGACCACATCCAAGAGCTCCTCACTGACAGACAAGTCTTCCTTCACACCTCTTACAAAAATAGCTAGATGAGCTGTATCAGTATTGTCAGTGCTTTCATCAACAGCTAATGAAAATGCCAGATAACTGCATGCCTCTTCAGCCAACTTTGTTTTAAGATTACAGGCTAGGTCCCTGACTCGGTCTGTGATGGTGTTTCTTGACAAGCTGACATTGCTAACAGCCTGTCTCTGCTCAGGGCACACCTGTTCACATACCTTCAGCATACACTGCTTTACAAATGCACCTTCTGAAAAGCACTTTGAAGCTCGCGCAATTTCTATAGCCACAAGATAGCTGGCTTTCACTGCTGCATCATTTTTTGCTGTCATTTTTGCAAAAATATTCAGTTGAGAATGCAGGCTACCTTTTAATTCTTGGACCTTTTGTTGCTTTTCCTGGTGGCTAAGGTTAGCAAATTTGGCTCCATGTTTGGTCTCAAAGTGCCGGCGTAAATTGTATTCCTTCATCACTGCCACTGCCTCATAGCAAATAAGACATACCGGCTTGTCTCCATTAATCACAAACATGTATTCACTTTCCCATCTCTCCTGAAATTGCCTTCCCTCTGCATCAACTTTTCTTTTCTTGGACATTTTTGGGTTATTAATTTGATTGTAGTTTATGGTCCCTATACCACTGTAAAGTGACACGGAAGTGGTCAGTATATCCAAAGTTTTTGAAGCAGAATAATAAGCAGACCCCCCCCTAATAAGCAGACCCCCCCTTCCCCCAAAATACATCATATGTACTTACAGTACAGGAGAGAAGGGTTCAGGCAGCCGTTGGATCTGTCACAGGATGGCAGGTTTCCTCAATGCATGTAATGTGGAGGTTTCCTGTAGAACGGCCGGCGGCGCTAGAAGGCAGACGTTCCCTGGCTTGTAGGCTGGCGCGCAATGCGCTGAAGAGGCGGCCGCGCATGCGCTGAAGAGGCGGCCGCGCATGCGCTGAAGAGGAGGCTTTCGAGGAATAAGGTGAAGGCTTTCTTGTGTCAAAATAAAAGCTAGAATAAACGGTGAAGGCTGGCGGCCGGCGGCTACACGGGCCACATGACGAGGTCTGGCGGGCTGGATTCGGCCCGCGGGCCTTGTGTTTAACACCGCTGCCTTAGAGGGTGCACATCCGAGGCTACTTTCTTTCATATAATCTGGGAGTGTCCAAAGCTCCAGCCATACTGGGGAAAATTGTTTCCACTCTGGGAAGGGTCAGTGGAAAAGATATCGTCCACTCCCCGCGCCTATGTCTGTTGAATGTTTGGGAAGCCACAGACCTGACCCAAACAGAATGTGCATAGGCGTCCTTGGGATTTGTCCTGGCTAAGAGAAACGTGGTTCAGGGGTGGGGGACCGAAGTTCTACCTAAAAACTCCTAAAAATCTAAAGGATGTGTTTAAGCATAGAGGTTGTCCCGGAAAGTGGGATCACAAATGGGTGAAGTGGAACAAGTTCTGCGGCGAACTTTGTACCTCTCCTTCAGTTGAATTGCGAAAAAATTAGGAAGTTCTTAATTCCCTTGATGTTTAATGTCAAATTTTTATGTGATGTAATCTGTGAGCATGTTCCTGTGGCTCTTTCATTTAATGTTCATACTGTGTGGCCGTGTGGCCTGTCACTGTACCATCACAACTGTTTAATAAAAAGAGTATTAAAAAAAAAACTGATTCAATTAATTCACAAAGTTCACCTACATTGATTTACATAATCTTATCAATTAAATGAGTCTTTACATGATTTTAAACACATAAGTTAAAAAGACAATATATTGGCAAATACATTAAAAAATATGATTGCTAAAAGAACTGTCGACGTGGCGTTTCAGTGATAACAAATGTTTCATCACCTTCTTTAGGACAAGAAAATCAATATTTTATCTAGATGACAATATAAAAGACAACTGTATTAGAATAAAAAATAAATCATTCTTTACATTAAAATATGTGCAAATTTAAGCAACTCAGAAAAATAAAGAAACGAATTATAAATGTTCACGTAATTCATAATATCTATGGCTTAGTCGGTTTGTATGATTACATCACCAGTATTCATCTATTAAGGTTGAGGACTTATCACTTAATTGCCTCAAAAAAGCATTTTATATTGGGTATATATCAACACAACATACCTATTAGAATATATCTGTGACCTCTACAGATCGTCTTATCTTATGTCAAGGAGGGTATATCTCAAGCATATAGTACCTTAGATCGCTGTTCTTCAGCCAACAGGTTTAAATTCTACAAAAAACACAATATTTAGTTGTATTTTCAGTATATATTCCTCTATAAACAGTATTTTTATAGTAGAAAGAATATATAAGTCAAAGCCCACCTGTACGGTCTGACTACTTCTTTAAATACTCGTACAATCAAGATGTCGGTTTCCCTTTTTGGTATATCAAGGTCACTGAAATGCAAAAATCTGTGGCTCGTAAAACATATGGGAGCTGTGGAACCCAATGTTCCCTATTATTAATGACAAATCACTTTTACCAAATTCTCACCTTGGTTTTTAAATGACAAAAAAAAATTACTGTCAATTTGTCAAGGGCCCAAGTTTACTGATAACTTAATAGATGAATGCTGGTGATGTAATCATACAAACCGGTTAAGCCATAGATATCATGAATTCTATGTCAGGACTGGAGGCGAGGATTATGCCTTATTCCTTCACTTTATTCCCATAGTAGCATGAAGGTAAACAAGGACTACGTTTCCCATGAACCATAGGGAAAAAGGTAGTCAAAAAAGGACAACATGGTAATAACCAATCAACAAACAGCATCAATGTCCAATCCAAAGCGAGAGCGTCCCATATAGTCCTTTGCTAGTGTCCTCTCTTCCTCTTTCTTCGCTGCTCCGCAGCAAGATAAGTACTCTTCAGTTTCTTATACTGTGTAGTGCTTAATGGAAGGTTATTGTGCTATTTAGGTGTTCTAGCGTTTTGGCTATGACTGTATTTTCATGTATGCTAATTTCATATTTCTCGTGAGGGGTTTTACCTCATGTTTATTGGTGTCGCGCTTCTCGGCGCTGCTGCCCCTTTTATAGGCTTAACATTTGCTGCTATTGTGTTTGTGCAACACGCGTTGTCGTTTCCGCGCTTCGGTGCGTTTGTTTGTTCAAAGGCGCTGCGGGGTCGAGGATCTCCTCGTCCCTACGCGGCGCGTTGCTGGCTTCGCTCTTCAGACCTCCCGCCACTAGAGGGCGCGGGAGGTCGCAGACGGCACGTCGCGGGGTTTGATTCTCTTCAGGGAATTCAAACACCGCGTGCGCCATTCCTAAAGAGCCCGGTCTGAGGAAAACACCCGCTTGGGGGTCTGTAACGGCGATCAACGGTAAAGTTAACCCGCAATCGGCCGTACTTGCACATTACGCTCTGTTTTTCGCCTGTAATAGTTAAGAGCATTTAAAAACAGAGTCCTGTATTCACTTATTGAATGCCTCGCTAGAGGTCTTATACTTTCCCTGTCCAGGGATTCTTGGAGGGACCCAGCCCAGACCGATGAGCACCCCCCTCCTGGCATTGGGGGTGTGGTGGCTACGTGTATTTCTTTCTGCCAGCAGTGGTCCCTGGGGGCTTGATCCCCTGCAATTGCGGCACTTCAATTGTGCAAGTGAGTTGGCTGACACCCAGCCTATTGTTGAAGGCCTGTATAAGGGCTGTTTAAGTTGCCACTCCAATTCCCGGAGGAGGAAGATCCTCTAGCAGAGACGCCCTGGGGAGATGCCTTTTATGAGGCGGTTGATTCCTTAATTTACCAAGCCGTGGGTCAGGCTATATCCCCCCTTGAGGACAGGCTTTCGCGCCAGATAAATGAGGCGTTTTCTCGCCTGAAACAGCGCATGGGTTCCCCGGCCGCTCTGCCGACTCCCTCTGTTCCCCTTCCCACGGGTTCCCCGCCGAACAAGCCCCCTCGGGTGCCTGGAGTGGTTTCTGACGCTTTTGAGCGTTTACGGCAGGCTTTCCTGGACAATCAGGCTGTACAGCCGAGTGTCGTCCCCCCCTCCACCCTCCTGCCCCTAGAGATGCTGACCAGGACGCATCAGGCGATCCAGACTCGGATCCCGGCCCTTCGAGGCCATGGCTTCCTCCTCGCCCTACTGTTCCCCCTTCGGTTACCTCGGATATGTTGGATCCGAATGATATTGTTCATCCCCTCTCTTCGGAGTGGGTACCCGGGGAGAAGGTGGCGGCTTATGTCGCGGAACTCATCAGTCGGCCCTTAGAGAAAGAGGCCCGTAACTGCCTGCGGGCGGAGTGCCCTCGCCCCTCATTGGAGGGTAAAGTAGCTCTCACCCCCGAAATTGACCCCAGGATGTCCACTTTGTTACAAAAGTTCATACGGGACCCCAAAAAAGGGATTGATAGGTCCTGGAGGGCTTGCCAGGACAAACTCCTGGACGCCCTGGGACTGGTTACCAAAATTTTAGATATGGCTGAAGAGGCCAAGGAGTCAGGCTCTATAATTTCCCCGGAAACCCTCTCCAATTGGGCTCAAAGGGTGGTTATATTTCTGGGCAATGCAAATTGCGCCCTTTCTACAGAGCGCCGTAGGTCTTTCCTTATAAAGATAGATCCCAAGTTGGGAGACCTGGTGGATTCAGAGGCTGGCGCTGTGGCTCAAGGGGGCTTGTTTGGCGAGCCTTTTGTGAAGGAACTGGGCAAGTTTGTGAATACCTTCACATCCCTCGACAGGGCACAGTCCACCATCAGGAAAGTCTTTCCCTGTGCTTTTCGTGGGGCCGGCCGAGGCAGGGGCCGCTCGAGGTCACCAGCAGGGTAACCAGAGAGGCTCCGGTCAGTCGCAGGACCAGTCCCTATTCGGGAATTTCTACCCTACAAGAGGCCGCAGAGGCAAAGGAAGAGGATTCCGAGGAGGATCCACCGCCTCAAACTCCGGTGAGTCTTCACATTTTTTCCCCGTCAAAAATAGGGGGGCGGTTGGCAAGTTGCTTCCAGGCTTGGTTGTCTCTCACGCACGATGCTTGGGTTCTCCAAACGGTGCAGGGGTTCCATATAGACTTCATGGGGTTCCCAGTCCAGCGGGCAAGTCCCCGACCCATTCAATTTTCGGCTCCAGATGCAGCCCTGGTGGACGAGGAGGTCGCATCCCTCCTGCAGAAGGGCGCCATTCTCCCCGCCTTCCGCCACTCAAGGGGATTTTTGAGCAATATTTTCTTGGTAGACAAAACAGACGGCGGCAACAGACCCGTCATCAATTTAAGCGAATTCAACGAATGGCTTGTTTACCGCCATTTCAAAATGGAGGGGATTCACCTCCTGCGGGATGTCTTGCGACCCCACGATTGGATGGTTCGCCTGGATCTCAAAGACGCCTACTTGGTGATTCCGATTTTCCCTCCACACAGGCGGTTTCTTCAATTCACCTGGCGCAACCGTGTTTACGAGTTTGCTTCCCTCCTGTTTGGTCTCTCGTCGGCTCCGTGGTGTTTCACCAAGGTTCTCAAACCGGTGGTGGAATTTTTGAGAACAAGAGGAGTCAGGATGATCGTGTACTTGGATGACCTCCTTTTGATGGCCTCTTGCCCGCGCCAACTGGAAGTCCAACTCCAGATGGTGGTGGGTCTCCTTCAGGATCTCGGGTTTGTCATCAACCAGAGCAAATCTCTCTTACATCCAACCCAGTCACTTACCTTTTTGGGATTCGTGATCGACTCAACGTTGTCCACTCTCAGCCTTCTGGCCAAGAAAATCTCCAACATCAGACACGAATTGCGTTGTGTCCTAGCCAGGCAGAAGATCTCCCTCTGTCAGCTCGCCCGAGTGGTTGGACTCTTGTCAGCCTCCATTCAGGCCATATTTCCAGGCCTGCTTCATTACCGGGCCTAAAAGCTTACTTTCTCAGGAAAGGTTTTCCATATTCTCACACGGTTTCACTCACTCCAGAGGTGAATGCCGAGATCCAATGGTGGCTGGACCATATGGAGGCCTGGAACGGCCGAGCAATCTTCGGGTCAGCCCCGGATCTGGTAATCGAATCAGACGCCAGCTGAATGGGCTGGGGTGCACGCTGCGGGGAGTTGTCCACAGGAGGTTTGTGGTCTCCAGACGAACAGAAGTTACACATAAATTGTATAGGAACTTTTGGCAGGCTCGTTTGCCGTACGTTGCTGGACGAAAGACTTGGTGCGGTCGTGTGTTCTGCTGAAAATGGACAACATTTCCGCAGTCAGATATGTAAACCATCTGGGGGGCACCAGGTCCAAAGCCCTCTCGGATCTAGCGGCAAGTTTCTGGCAGTATTGCCTGGACAGCCAGATATCAGTCACGACAGAGTATCTCCCCGATCGGGACAATTTGGAGGCGGACTTCCAATCTCGCCATTTCAGAGACTCCAGCATGTGGATGTTGGACAGGGTCATTTTTGTGGCTCTGAACGAGCATTGGGGCCCGTTTTCAGTGGATCTGTTTGCGTCCAGACTGGACCACCAGACGCCTCGGTTTTTCAGTTGGAGACTGGCCCCGTTGGCGGCGGCCACGGACGCGTTCCTCCAGGATTGGAGCTTGGAGCAGGGGTACGCGTTTCCCCCGTTTGCGATGATCACGCGCTCTTTAGCGCAGGTTCGCAGGCAGAGGGCGGACCTTGTGATAGTCACTCCCCTATGGAGGTCGCAAGTTTGGTTTCCAGTTCTACTGGAACTTTCCTGGGATTTTTCAATCCTACTCCCCCAGTCTCCCACTCTTCTTACGAATCCCGACGGTGATCGTCACCCGCTAGTGTCAGCGGGATCGCTGTTTCTCATGGTGTGGCGGATTTCCGGGGTAGATGAGAAACCCCAGGACTTTCGCGAGCGGCTGAGAGCCTCATCTCAAAGGCTTGGGCGGAGAGCACAGTTAAAAGATACAAGTCCGCGTGGAATCGATGGGCCAGTTGGTGTATGCGACGGGGTTACGATCCCTTGGTCGCAGACGTGGTTCAGGTAGTGAATTTTTTGGCCCAGCTAGCTTCTGAAGGTTTGGCCTATCGGTCCGTTAATACCTTTAGGTCGGCTATTTCGTCGGGCCACACCCCAGTTAATTGCGCACCTATAGGGGAGCACCCCTTGGTTTGCAAACTGCTTCGGGGAGTGAGGCTTTCGTTACCTCCGGAACCTCGTTACTCCGCCTTGTGGGACGTGAATTTGGTTCTTAATCTTTTTCTCTCATGGCAGCCTAACCGGTTTCTTTCTCGGAAGGAGCTTTCAGCGAAACTAGCGATGCTCCTTTGTTTGATCTCTTGCAGGAGAGTCTCGGATGTGCGGGCCTTGGATATTTCTGGAAGGATGTTCACCCCTGACGGGGTCACCTTCACTCTACTACGGCGTACTAAATGCCATACTAGTTTTCAATCTGGTGGATTTCACCATCACAATTTTTGCACTCATTTTGTACTATATATATATTGTGTATAATTACCTGGAGTCATTAGGATCGTATCAGTATTTTGTGACTAGCGATGTTTTTACGTGAAACTCACCTAAAGCATACCCATTTACACGGACGGGGTTCTGTGCAGACCAGTTTTACCCAAACAAAACGCACAAATTGCACATTTATAGAGATCGTTTACTTAATTTCCTCAGTGGGAGTCTACATTCAATATGAGTTCATAACTAAACACTTATAAGGTCCAAAAGGCGAGACCTATTGGCTATGCCAATGCTAGTTAATATGTGTCAGGGCCCCTAAGGAGGCAGAGTGCATTATATAAAAGGAGAGGATATATAAGTGCAAGCCTATATGTCCTTATACGGGCATGCCCCATTAGAAACTGCTATAAGTGTTAGTGGTCCTTGGTATAACATAGTTGGCAGCTCCATTATGGTATCGACATATTTGGTATCAAACAACGTGCCTTCTCACCCCTGACACAAATCTTGTGTCTTCGGTGATGTGGCATGCACCCAGGAGGCTACCTTAGAGGTTGCCCCAGCTTCTCTGTGCTCTCGCTGGCAAGCCCATGCTTCCCGCATTTGCTGCCATCAAGACAGGATTCTGACCACCAGCCAGGCAATGTGATCACTCCCAGAAGTCAGGAACAAATGCTTGGGCAGGAACGAGGCCACACTTCCCTCCTCCAAAGCAGGCTAGTGAAGTGGCACATCAAGAAGGTAAGCTTCAAAGGCTGCACCGCCTCTCATATGCATTGGGGCCGACTCCCAGAGATAGGAAGTGACTCAAAAGACATTTGCTGGGGCTATTTGGATTCTTCACTTTGTGGGGGCGTGTTCTTGATACGCTCGTTGTTTGAGATTGACAATATTTTTAATCCAAAGAAGAGAAGTGTTCATGAGGAAATCCGATCATATCACAGTTGCTAGATACTGAGTTGTCCATGATCGGATTAAGGCTTCAGTTTGAATTGGGGTTATTGATAATTACCTTCTTTACATAGTAGTATGTGTGAAGAGATAGCTGGATTACACAAATTATTCTTACCATTCATCACTGATCTTGTCTTGGCTATAGGGGTAAAAGTGTTTTCTGTAATTTTCCATTTTTGTAGAACGGTACCTCAAATCCTGAGCGGATGCCAGGTGAAGCGAGGTGCGTACCCGCAGCAAGCCGGATAAGTGCACTGTCGAGTGTCAAATTGACTGTCGCCATTTAACACACCAATGGGTGGTAGATACAATTAGAGTATCACATTGTGAAAATCTATACATGAACTGTTCTATGACCATACTGATGCTTTAAGAGTTACAGATTGGATTTATTATTATTTTTGATTTTGTTTGATCCCGTTTAGGTATCTTTTACACGTCATTGTCTGTAGCAGTGCCTTCGGGATTTACAAGACCAACCAGGTTGTATTGGTTGAATGATTTTACACACCAACACTTTTTGCAGTAGTATTAACAAGGTCCTGATGAGAGCGAGGATTTCATGATCCACAAGCCGAAACATGTAGACCTAGTAAACTGACAGTTATTTTTGAAAGCGGTCTATGCACTGGTTTTTAAAGTGGCACCAAGGCAGCGTCAGAATAAAAGTATTAGTGTCTTGATAGCCATTTTTAGTAGCACTTTTCACTCACTACTTTTTGCACTGCAACCATCACCCTCTAAAGTCATCATTACAGAGAAGCACATTAGTACTCACGTCTAGGACAACTGTGTAACCATCACAATTACAGAAGTGGGTGGTACCCATGGTAATTCCCAGTGTTCCCAGATGATGAAGCAAGCCACCGTTGGTGGGTGATGGGAACTTAACTTTTTCAAGCAGAACCCTTCTTGAGTTTACATTATGTTGCTCTGTTTTTCAACTCTGTATTTCTCTGGTGCGTCAGCTTTTGGAGCCGTATTGAACAGTAGACCTACAGTATTTTTGTATATTATATGTTGATTTGGGGATTATATACTGTTTTGGTCTTTAAACATATCCCTTGGACCCCCCCCCTTCTTTGAAAGAGATTTGTGAGTAGTGGTAGGGAACGCACCACGGCTGCCTTTGGAGGAGGAGGCCTGGACAACCAGACTCTCTGGGTTGGGGTGCTACGTGAGGAAAGATGAGTCCCCAGGAGCGGGGCAGTGGCGGCGGGCAATCGACCTGTGCACAGGAGCCCCTGTGTAGGGCTTGGCCCATGCCCACAAGCAGGGCATTCATAAGAGCTTTGTTAAAAGGGAGGAAAGGCTCTGTGGGGGCAACCCCCAGCTGAACCACTTCTGTCAAGACGTTTGTCTTCAGTGGCCCAGAGGGCAGCATAGGGTCAAGGACTATAGCAGCCCTCCTCACTACCATGGCAAATGAAGCCCTTCCTTTGTAGCCACACTTGGAGGAAAGAATACGCCAGTATCTGGGGAGGTATCCAAACCACTGGCCTCTACCAGTTCCTCATACCAGTTATCTTCGGGCTCTTCCAAGGGGTAGAGAATCTGTATGGATCCTGCAATCCTCCCCAGTCAGACTCCTCACAGGGCCTATCGAAAGAAGGGGGACCTGGCTCCGATTCGGAAGGCTGAATTCTGGCCAGCACCGGAATCAGCATCAGAATCAGCATCAGATGATGCTGGTCTGGCTCTGTATCAGAGTCAGGTATGAGGATGGGTTTGGCGCTGCCATACGGCGTCAGAAGTGACAGGAACGATGTAACTGGAACATGCTGCTGGAAAAGTCACAGTCTCACCACCAGAGCTGATCTGGATCCAAAACCGGATCCAAGGGGCTGGTGCTGAGGGTGGACCCAGCAGTGGGAATCCAGTGGGGGCACCTGCCAAACCTGTGGGGCCCAAAGGTGCTCCAGAGGGGTTGGCCCACTCAAATATGAGGTGTAAGACCTCATAGAACTCCTTTAATTGGGTGAGGGTCACTCCGAAAAATTCTGGGAGGTGCAGAGCTGACCCAGACTCAGGCTCCACGGTTAATGTGTGAGATAGATAGATACATTTTATTGTTTCAAGTTATTTAAAACCTCACAATATAAAAGGCAACATTGATAAAACAATCAAAACTGCAAGGTAACAGAAAATGTCCTGTTTAGTCTAATCATGCTTACTTCTATCCATTTAATACATCATAAAGGGACTATCCATTGAGGCTTTTAAAATTCGGATCTATAAAAGAAGGGGGCCAGCAACCTAAGGATCGTTTGAGAACAGGCGCCGATGGTAACCCCTTCCAAACATATATGGGCGAAGGCCATTAATTACGATGGCTGCTGCATTCGAAATGTGTTTGATGAGGTGCATGTTGCAGTGTCTTGTGACCCATAGATTTGACTCACTCTGGTCACTACTGGCCTTGGGCTGCCTTTTCTTGAGCTGAATGCTACCATTTTTTTTTCGTACTGAAAGGACCAATGAGTCAGTTGGAGGGAAGGGGGAGTTTCTATTTTTAGCGCCTGCAGGGCACGCTGTCAGTAGTTTGAGTGCTTCTCACACATCTGACTAATGACTGCATGTCAGCTCCACTTAGACATGCAGAAATGGCCGTTTTGCACTGTGTTATTCACAGGTGGTGGAACAACGGTTTCAGCCGTTAAGCTGTTTAAGGCAGGAAAAACACAGACCACATGCATCAGAGATTTCTTCTTCTAATTACACAAACAACAGCTGTGTTCCGTGGATGTGGTTAAACGCCCACATGTGGGGCCTTTTAAAGGGATTAGACCTCATCTCAGACTCATGAGTTCTTTCTTGAAGTGCAGTTTCATTGGGCTGGATAACTATAATGCTCTCCCCTGTTCTTGATACAAAGTCCCACACAGGTTGGCATGGGCCCTTTGTGAAAGCTTTTGCCTGTCTTCGTTTCCAGATTTAATTTTATCAGTTTTGACCAACAATTTTGCTATTTGATTTGGAGTCGAATGTTGTTCGAGGAGGTTCTGGACTCCAAGGGTGTCAACTGCCTTCCTCACGTGGTGCTCCCATTGGAGTTTTTTTATTTGGATGCCTTATCTTATTATTTCTTTGAGGGATTAAAGAGGGGGCATTCTTAAGCTTTTCATAATAGTCCAGTAACTGGGCTTTCGGCATGTACGATCGCTTTACAGAGGCCGAATTCCAGCAATATTTGGGACGATTGGGTAGCTTTAGGGAGGTTCAATAGACATCTATAACATCTTGTTTGGGCTTTATCCAGCCATGAAGAGGTATGGTCTTTAAATATCACTGAGCCGTACGTGAGAGTTTGCATGAATCTGGCATCAAATACTCTGCAGATACCAGTAAGGTCTGTACCATGCATCGTTAGTGCCAATTTTTTAAAGCTCATTATCATGGAAAGGGTGGATTCCTTTAGGCTGCATAGATGTGTTACATGAAAACCAGGCTGAATGAAGTAAATGTCCAGGTATTTAAGATTTGCCACTTGTTCCACAGTCACATTGTTCATAGAACATTTTTATTTGGCGACGTGGTTGTTTCTAGCTCCACATACCATGATTGTGGTTCTGGTGAAATTAACTTTGAGTTTGTTTTCCTCACAATAGATTGTGAGGGCCTCCAAAGCTCACCAAAGCCCTGCTGCCATATGGTCGAATAGCAGTGTATCATCTGCGTACTGGAAGCAGTAAATATGTGAGTCCACGAATTTAGGAGGAAAAGTGCGGGCGTAGGCCAGCGCTTTATTTATGTCCACTAGAGGTGGGGCTACGATGGAGCCTTGTTTTACACCTGAGGTGGTCCAGATTTTATAGGTTGTGATTCTGTTGGCCATGTTTTTCCCCTTCACCCAAGTCCTGGTGTATAGGCTTCTGATGGCTCTCTATGTCAGGACTGGAGGTGAGGATTATGCTCAAACTTTCTTATATTTCCTTTCCAGCAGCTTCAACTAACATGTAAAAAAACTGTCCTTCCCATGATGCACAAGTTTAAGGTCGAAACAGAATCTACCAATAAACAGTTCAGGATGTCCACAAAGGCGGGCTCCCCCTGGAAGACTTCCTCTTTCTATTCCTGCTTCCAGCAGTTAAGTACACGCTTCTTTCCTTCCCATGTTTTGAGTGATTTATTGCGTGAATATTGCCTTTCCGATGTTATTCTGTTAATGCCTTGTACTTTCTGTACTTCTGTGCGGTGAATGGCCCCACCGCGCGTTTAATTTTTTGGCTGCAGGAGTGTTGTCGTAGTTCCTTTCGTGGTGCCCCTTCTAGAAGACTCGAGCACGTTGATGCCGTGCGCACTGGTGCCGCCTGGAAGGTGCGAGAGTCAGTGCGACTCGCTGGTCTGCGTGGCAGCGTTGCTGTCAGTTTCAAGCAGTGAGTGCTCTGACGGGCAGCGCACTGCGGAGCCAGCTAAACTCGAGTCGCCTGGAAGCCAGATGCCCGCCCCGTCACGAGTTACAGGTCTGTAAATAAAAAATTGCTCAGCCTGACGACCACATGCAGCACGTTTGTATTTACATTGAGAGGCGCCAATATGACGAAGTTCCACTTTCCTTGTTGGCTAGAAGGGGGGCAGGCCCAGGCATTCCCGACACCCGATCACTGCAGGATGTGTCACCCCGGGAAGAGGCCCGTCATTTAACACGCACTCAGTACGACCAAATTCTTAACTCTATAGTTGCCAAAATTCAAGCCTGAGGCTGCCAAAAATTCACACACTCAGCACGAGCACATTAATATCTATTCACTTGGTGATTGCAAGCCTCAGGCTGCTAAAAGTGTTTAGCCCTTAGTGGAGGGTTGTAGAACGGCTGGTCCTGAGCCTTTCCATTATGGTCTTTACCCTAAACATCTTAGTCATACTACTTTGGCAACATGGAGGAAGACTACACAGAGGAAGAGTCCCTCCAAGTCCTGCCCCTAGATGATGAATTTTGTAAAGTTGTAGATGCTTCCATTCACCAAGAGGTGGCAATGGCGAAGGGCCCTTTTGAGCGCCGCATTATGGAGATGGCCTACGCTAGCCAGAATTCCCAATCCCATCCAACGCTCATGCCTTCCATGAAGCACGCCCCTAAGCATAATAGTGATTCAGGAATAGATTTGGGGGCCTTCGGGCACCTGGAGACGGCTTTCTTGGCCAGGCCAGAAACAGGGATACACAACACCCTGTTGGAAGTGGCCGATGTATCCCCAACAAGGCCTTGAGGCAGAGGAATATGACTCCCCGGGGGACTCCAATGACGAGGCCTGCCCCTCCAGGCCATGGCGTCCTACCCTGGTACAAGCTCCTGTGGGGGGCCAGAGAATGACCGAGAGAATCCCTCATACATATTGGTCCCAGAGGACATGGTACACCCCTGCTCTGCAGAGTGGGCCCCTGCCAATAAAGTTTCTAAATTTGTCACAGGGCACCCCCGTATACCCCTAGAGAAGGAGGTTAGAGCTTGCCTCAGGGCAGAGTGCCTTTGCCCTGCCCTACCGGGTAAGGTGGCGCTAAAACTGGAAATTGACCCAATAATTACCACTTTCCACCAAAAATATATTAGGGACCCAAAGGAGGGTATCGATCACTCCTGGAGATCTTGCCAGGATAAGTTGTTAGATATTTGTGGCCCTATTACAAATATCCTGGAACTGGCAGAGGAGGCCAAGGCATCAGGCACTCCCCTTTCCCCAGAACGAATTTCCAGTTGGACGCATCGCAATAGTTTTTCTGGGAAACGCTAATGGCGCTCTCTCAACCGAGAGGCGTCACTCCCTTCTCTTCAAGGTGGATCCTAAATTGGGAGACCTGACTTCCTCTGAGGCAGGTGCGGTCGCTCAGAGCGGGCTCTTTGGGGACCAGTTCATCAAGGAGCTGACTACATTTGTGGTCACGTTGCCTCTTTGGATAAAGCGTAACCCTCAATAAAGAAGATTTTTCACCCTCAAAGTTTGGTAGGGGCCGGACATGGCAGAGGGTGCTTGGCCGTATAGTTCTTCACCTAAGACCCTCAGAGAGGAATCAGGAAGAGCCAAGACATGTCAAAACAGGAAGAATTCTTCCAGACGCTATAGGGTCACCAAAGGTGCGATAATAGATGTGACTCCAGAGGGCAGTTTCATGCCACAACAGGTGAGACTTTCCCTTTCTCCCCTTCTAAAGGTGGGCGGCAGGTTGGCACAATTCAAGCGCAATTGGGCGAGAATTACTTCAGATGCATGGGTCCTTCAAACCATCAGGGGCTTTCATATAGAGTTCTACAGCTCCCCGATTCAAGAATCTCAACGTCGTCCGCTGGTTTTTGCAGAAGAACAAGTTGCCTTGATAGATCACGAGGTGGTGAAACTACTGCGAAAAGGAGCGATTGTCTGCTCCTGCCTCTATCTGAGGGCTTTCCTCAGCAAGATTTTTCTAGTGGACAAGACAGATGGTGGTCAACGTCCGGTGATAAAGCTCAGAGAATGTAATCAGTGGTTGGTTTACAGCCATTTCAAGATGGAGGGAATCCATCTTCTGCGCGACCTCCTTCAACTCAACTGGCAGGTGCGCTTGGATTTAAAGGACTCATACCTGAAGTCCCCATTTTTGCCCTGCACCACCGTTTCTTGCAGTTCAGGTGGAAAGACCACGTGTACGAGTTTACCACCCTTCCTTTTGGTTTGTCCTCTGCTCCCTGGTGTTTTACCAAGGTCCTCAATCTGGTAGTGGAGACCATAAGGGTGAGAGGCTTCTGCCTCATAATTTATCTCAACGAACTCCTCCTTTTGAAACAGTGCACGTCGAGACTATCACAGCAGTTACAGGTGGCGGTCGATCTGCTTTGTGATCAATGCCAAGAAGCCTCTTCTGGTACCGTCCAAACAGACGACCTTCCTTGAGTTTGACATAGACACAGTAGCACAGACTTTGAGCCTTCCTTCCCGAAAAGTGGTAAAGATCCACAAAGAGCTGAAACTGATGCTGGCACATTCCACTACTTCAGTAAGACAGGTAACTCGAGTGGTAGGCCTTCTGTCTTCATCAACACAAGCGATCTTCCCGGGGCCGCTTCATTACAGAGCCTTGCAACGCCTCAAAGCGTTCCACCTTCATCGGGCCTCCAATACTCAGACCAGGTACCCCTTACGGACGAGGTGAGGGTGGAAATTAGATGGTGGCTGAACCACATGGATGCATTGAACGGGCGGGCCATCTTCAACTCAAACCTGGACATCGTGATAGAATCCAATGCCAGCAAGAGTAGGTGGGGGTTCAATGTGGTGGCTCCTTTACCGGAGGAAAATGGTCCGCAGACGAGCATCACCTTCACATCAACTGCCTAGAACTGATGGCGGGGTCCTTTGCCATTCAATATTGGACGAAAAACAAGGTTTCATGCAGACTGCTGCTCCTTCTCTCTTCAACTTCAAAACAGCAGTCACCTGCCTGAGGGGTTGCAGCTGCCTTTTAAGGCGACTCCACAGCTAGTCCGCCTCAGGTTTTTGTTGTCTTTTCTTTTCCCGTTCCATCATGGCTGTTCCACTCTTAGTTTCTTCCTGACTTTCTCATCCATTATGTTTCCTATGATGTGGTGTTTGGTGTCATTTCCTTTTCCTTTACTATTTAAAGGCCTCAGTGTGGTTGGAGGGTGCATTGCAACAAAGTTGGGTTCCTTCGCTTGTTTCCTCACTCCTTTCACTTGCTGATCCGGACTCCTTGCTCCTGAAGAATTAATTCCACTATTGGATTCCGAATTACTGGTTTTCTTCAATCCTCTGACGTCTTCATCCAGCAAGGTGGTTATTTTAAGCCTTTAGCTTTTTCCTCCTGAGGAGGTGGCAGTTTATCGACAGCACTTGCGTGCCACATATTCCACTAGGTAGTGACAGTGACTTTCAGAAACAATCACCCACACTCGACTACTAAAGCCCCGAACTGGATTACTGGTAAATGTTCAGACCTGAACAAACCATTCATCCTCAGTGTTCATCGAGTGCTTCTGCAAAAAAAGCAAAAAAATGCAGAGGCAAACACAGCTTGCACTGGGCATACTCACATACTAATTCCTGACCCAACGCAACCTCAGACACTCGCGTCAGCAGCTGGGTGGGCTAAGAAAATTTCACAATAACCAACCAGGTGTGATTTTAGTCTTCTGCTAGGTTAGGGCCTTGGAACCCCCTCAATAGAAAAGTGTCTAGCAAGAAATTGGTTTGATGATACAGTGAATGGCAAGAAACTGCACTTTGCTTGACTCAGTGTTTGTGTATGTGCACATCGTTGTGCTTGTGTCTGTATCCTTTTTTCCCTAGTATTTCTGCTGGCCATCAATTTGGTGCCACTCCTCCATACTGAGGTTATCTTTTCCTTGATGCAGGCTAGATCTTGAGCAGAGTTGGTGGTCATTTGTAGCATATTGTTGGTTTTAATGGCATTATGGGTCTTACCCAAAATGAAAATCTTGTATTTGACAGCAAAATGTCTATCTTTTCAGAAACCAGCAAACTCTTTTACACAATAGATGAATGGTGAGTAACAGAGTATAAGGACAATACTGGGGATAGAAAGATACAAAGGTGTGCCCTTCGGGCCAGCTGCGCTGTGAGAGACATAAAAGTGGGGTGTCCTCTAAACTGTGTGTGAGATGAGTTGGAATGGAAGGGTTGTGTGCGATTTGTTTGAATAAGATGCGGGGGTAAAGTTGGAGGTAGGGGGTTTGTCATACAGTGAAACTTTGATGACCTCACTCATAATAATAATAATCCATATTTGTACAGCGCAAACTTATGGTTTGAAGGGACTGGGGGCCGTCGCAGAGATAAGAGTGAGCTATTGCCCAGAGTCACATGATGCTGAGCTGAGCTGCCACCGGCGATCGAACCGTGAGTCCTGTGCTCCAGAGTCAGCTGCTCTGGCTGATGTGCCACACCTCTCCTCCCTCTCCGCCAAAACTCATACGTAGCTCATCAATTGTCTCCTCTTCATTGGCAAGATAATTGAAAATGCAGTTTACACACAACTTCTAGCTCATATTAACAATAACCATCTTCTTCATGTCAACCGATATGGCCTCAAATCTTACAAATCCCTGACAGTGTCCTGTAAAAACAGATAACGATAGTCCCTGCCTTCTGATACAGCTGGACCTGTTGACAGTCTTTGAAAATGAGTCTCGAAGGAGAATCACCGGTACCATATCCACTTTTTTGCCTCCTACCCCTCTAACCAACATCAGTTCATTCCTATGAGCTCCTTCAGATCCCAGAAGCTCTTATCACCTGCGGAGTCCATCTTGTCACCGATCATCTTCAATCTCTACATGGAACCCCTTGGAACTCCCCTTACTAATGATATATCACGCTCTACATGAACATCTCCTCCACTCTGAACATCCAATGCCAAGCACATCACAGAAATAATATGAAACAGGTACTAAGCTAACTAGGTGGAGCTGGGCTCTGGAGTATTCTGAGCCTTAAAATGTGAATGTTGTGAAAGTGCTATTTATACGCCCAAGAGCATGGTTTATATGTTTTACTGGAAAATTGCATTCTTTCATTCTTCAAGTACCAGGCATTGACTGGTTAGTTTCAAGAAAGGTTGGCTGTTATTTCGTGACCAGTGTGGAGGCAATGGATCATCTATGCAACTGAGTATTTTTATAAGAGTTAAGGTCCACTTTCATAGGCTTGTGTCTGTAACATAGATGTAAAGTCTGTGCAATCTGACTTAGTAAAGTCTCTGCGACTTAAGTAATACCCTTGCTGTATGGCCATGTATGATTGTGCTTTCTCGGTCTCTGGCCTAAGATCTTAAGTCATATGCAATTTTTACTCTTCTGCTTTGCCCCTCCCAACAGATTATCATTCATAAAACATGACTTGGAATTTATTTGGTCAGAAAATGAAAGACAGCAGAAGGTAGAGGTGAAGAAAGGTTTTTTGTACATTTTATTAAATGATACACTATGTGTATTTGCAATCCCGGATTTCTAAAAAAACTTCTAATGCCTTGTCTTTTTTGCAGGTTTTTAAGGAAATAGTGCTGAAAGTTTTAGCACAGTGCAACAACTTTTTTCAAAGATTACCGGTGGGGGGGTATGAGCATGAATAATTAAAGAACACAGCATGTACTCGATTCTATCTTGGTGCGCAGGAAGGTAATAAGAAGAGCACTAAACTTGAAAGATGAACAAAGCACAAATGTATTGAAAAATAAAGATTTCTAATTTCTTTCGAAAGAGTAGAAGAAATGACATACTGGGTCGGACAGGCCTGTGGTGCAGTCTGGCAGTGTCCGAAGAGTAGGGTGACCAAATCTTGAGAACCAAACACCGGGACATTTTGGAAAAAATAAAAAAAGGACTACAATTTTTCATCCACGGAACGGCGCAGAATGACAGCTCTCATCAACATAGGAACACAGAAGATGCATTAAGAAAATAAATCAAATGTAATTTCTAGAACCAACATCATGCCTATTAATTAAATTGCTTACTTATGACAGCTGCGCACTTGCACAGCTTTACAACACCCAAAAAAGTGTCTTGCGCTGTTTTCAGTCGACCCCCTCTAAAATCTGGAACATGAGCCAAAATTGCAGGAATCCGCTGGGACACCTGGTGAAAAACCGGGACTGTCTGGGCAAAACCGGGACGTCTGGTCACCCTACCGAGGAGCTGCCCTGAAAGGTCAGTATGTGGGCCTGTTTTTTGGCTGTTATGGGCCTGTTTAATTGTCTTGTGGGCCAGTTTTCACCATTGGTTTCCCTGATATTACTACAAACATTGCCTGCTGCAAGCACAAAAGCATGTGTTACTCCTTAGAAAACACAAATATAGTATGTCTTTACTAGTTCAAAACGGCCCCAATTTGCAAATGTGGGCCTCTTTTTTTAGCTATCTGATTTGCATATGGGGCCACTTTTATTTTGTTACCCAGGCCTATTTTCTGTCCCAGTTCGACTCTGATTACATCTTTTGCAATGGCAACAGATTTTCTTCCCTGCCAAGACTATGGACTGTCTGCCCGATTTAAAAGCAGGCGGACCATAGTTTGTCGATGGCGTATACAGTGTACCTGTCTCCACAACGGTCAGACTCTTCCGCCAGCCTGACGGAGTAAGGGCTGTCAGAGGTTTGGCTGTATGTCCACCCACCTAATGTAGATGAGTGGACATGTAGCCATTATTTAAAAGACCGCTCCGCCAGGAAAAACCTGGCGGTAAGAGGCACTGGAAAGTGCTCGATGCCCCCCTCGCCATGGAAGTTCACTCCCATGGTGAGGGTGGCATATTTTTTTTTAAACACGCTTTGAGATTTTGTTTTTGAAAATAAACTTTTTTTAATTTTGCCGCATGCTGGCAAAATTAAAATCCACTTACAGGAAAAGCCTTGGCGGCAGACCCTGTCAATGCTTGTAATGTCCGCCCGGCCGAAAGACTTTAAAATGTGTTAGTCGACACCTCCATTATGTGGCAAAGTAATTTACTCTCACTCTGATGGAGGACAGACTGACTGCCCAAATAAGTCTTAAAAGCTATCCTACTCTAAATTTGGAGCCAGTGTAGCTTATCTAAAATAGTTCTAGGCGAGGAACAGTGAGAAATTAGGATCACAAACCTGGCTGCTTAATTTTTAATGGATTGCACATTTTGTAAAAGATATATGGATATCCAGAGATAGAGTTTCAATGGTCCAGTCGATGCTAGGATTGCCACTACTGCTGTTTTTCTGCTTTCCAGTGATGAGACATGATTGGGTTTATCTTGCGCAAGTAGAAAGATGAAACGACGTAGGAAACTGCCAGCTCATTCTAAGTGTATTGCCTAATTTGATGCCAAAGCAACTAAGTACAGGTGTTCACTTGGAACTCATTTTCAAAAAGAATGTGTTTACACAGATTTCCTTCTGTGCAGACTTAATATGTATAGAATAAGATACCATAGAGCAGACATATTCTGTATAGACTTAATCGTATTTAGGGCTCCCGGTTTTATGGTATTTATTATTTCAACATTTCCGTCTGTATTTATCCATATTTATTTTTTGCTCAGTTTTTCTGTATTTGTCCATTTTTATTTAGTGTTTTCTGTAAAAATTAAGCTGCAATGTGTATTTTTCCACATTTATTTAACTGATAAATGTATACTCGCATTTGAATGTCAAAAAGGTTTTAGCAGTATACAGTGCAATAACGTTATTTGAAAACACCTGCATTGCAGAATAGCATAAAAAACTGTAGATCTGCACTTACTTAAGCTTAATTAGGAAATCTATTATCTTTTTTCATCTCTCCTACCTCTCAGTCTGAACACCTACTGACCTGGCACTCATGACTGGTAGTAGAAAAAAATCATTCAAAGAAGGCCTATTCTCCGTATTTTTCTGTATTTAAAAATAAATACAGACAGGAAAATTAATAGTTTTCTGTCTGTATTTATCTGTAAAAATCAGTAAAAACGGAAAACTGGGAGCCCTAATCGTATTACAAGCTCAAATACAATTCTGACAACCAGTATTCCATAAATACTTTATCCAATTCGGTTCAGCCAAACCAAATTTTTATTTAGAAATACATGAAAAACGATTTTCATCACATTATAATGAAGTGAGTAGTGGAAAGATGTATCGCAGGAGGGAAAGGACCAATAGTTCATGGCTACAGTGAAGGGGACTATGTGAAAAGGTCGTTTCTAATTATTAGGATTTCATTTTTTTCCATGTTGTTGCCTAACCAGTTTTGGTCTGTCCATCTCTTCACGCTGCATTGACACTCTTTTAAGGTGGTAGGTTTGGCGATGGTTCCTTTGAGATGTAGCAATAGCGGAGTGTCATCAGCACACATATACAAACAAAATGCAGCCAAAGGTCCAAATTAGTTGAGTACGTGGAAGAGCATAGGATTGGAATATTTAATGCTTCGTTTAAATCAATTGCATTTTAGCCATATTAGGGAAAAAAGGATAATTTGCGCCGTTGCACCCCTTTTTTTTCCAAACTTCACTCGCACACAAAACCCTCCCTTTGTCACTGACATATGTACTTCGAAAATAGCCTGCATTTAGAATTAGACCAAATATGACTCCAATGCTAAAAAATACTGAGTTTAATGCACATATTGTCCTTTAGATGGCGCAAAACGTTCAAAATGTGCATTAGACGCACAACAACGTGGCTGTTTTGCAAAACAGATTAAGAATTCATGAAGACCTCCTCTGGTTGACTCGAGACAAGCATTGGTTCCTAGAAATGTTAAAATGCATTACTTTTACAACCTTATATCGATTTCACAGTGCACGAGAATCTCTTGATGAACGCCTTGTTACAACAAAAATTATAATTCAGTTATACTTAACCACACATGTAATATTTGTATAGTCTGTGATCCAGCACAAACAAAAGGTCATCTCATGCCATTCTTCACATAAACATCGTAAATCCAGGGGGGGGGGGGGAGTGCAGTCAGGTGCAGCAATACCATCACCGATATTGTGAATTGCATTCTAATCCAAGCACTTACGCGTTTCTGTGGATAATTGTGGAATAAGCAGTGGTGGTTGAGATTTTCCACCAGTATGTGTGCAGGTTTACCTCGATTGTTCTAATGTGCAATTGGCTTTAAATGTGCGTTTAGTCCATTTAGAAGTGCGGGCCTGGGAGGGAATAGCCATACCTTAGGGACTGCGGCGAAAGCGCCCTAGGGTGGCGTAATGGAAGGGGCGGGCAAGCCGGGAGGCCCACAAAATCCACGCTCCGCATTGGCCGGCCTGACTGAAATCACCCTGTGCGGGGCGAGGGGTGCGGCCGACTTCCGGCCAAAGAGAGGGAAGGCGGCAGCCAGTACATTCTTGTCGCGACCATCATCCCACCCACCACACCGAACAATTGCGGTTGTCGCAGCCACTGAGGGTGGGAAGGTGACAGCTCAGAGGTAGACGAGACAGCACCAATAGGATGCCAAGGATAACACCGTAGGTCAAAAGACAAACTGCCTGATCCAGCAGGGACACTGGGGGCAAACAAACGTCCTAGACTGGGTCAAGAGCAGGACTGACAGAGCTCTTGCAGCCTAGGCCTGGCCAGAGAGGACCGTGATTGCCAGACATCGATAGCAAGGGAAGCCTAGAAGCCGTGGCGCTCAACTGTAAAGGGGGCCCTGGAGCAAAAGTACTGTCATAGGAGGATTTATGGTGACAAAAAAGAATGATTTATGATTTTCCGAGGTGAAATTTACGAGTGTAAGATGATGTATAACTAACGAAGGCATGATTTTGCGATCTGCATTTGTTCTAGGTTCATGATATTTGTATGGTTTGATAAGATTCGTATTAATGACCGAGGGCATCGTGAAGATTTCTGATCCAGCTTTGCGAAATAATTTCTAATAAACTGTCGTCGTTTATACACCAAGAAGGCCTGTGGTATCCTTTGTTGACAAAGGGGGAGGGCGTGGGGTGGTATGTCTAGGAGCCCCTGAAGAAGCTCGACCATCTGGGATGTGTTCAGGACATCCCAACCATTATTGCTGCACCATAGAGAGGATGCGGGGGTGGGGGAGCTGGTGTTTTATTCTTTGAATGTATTTACAATAAGAACCAATTGTTTTATTTACTATTACTGTTGTATAATCGTAACTTTTGTCCACCTAATAAGGGTGGGTTTTTAAATGCCTCATGCCTCACTCGGACTGCAAGAGGTTCCAAGAGTTGTAGCCAGGCCAAATGCCACACAAGTCTGCATGGGCCTAACAAGGTAGGAGGCGCACAAAAGCACACCTTACCGCTGGGCCGCCTGCTACTCCATTAGCACATCAGCATCCACAAACCAGTGCCTAGTTTAAAGCAACTTGGTCAGCACCTGTAGCCCCCCATCCTCCTTATGGCGCTCCTCACGCACCGTTGCATAGCCAAGAAGGAAACACTGCAGCAGTGGGGGGAGGGGGTGCGGTCCGCTAGGTCAGCAGGTTGCTCCCTCTGGGTGTGTGTCCCGTGTACGCAGAAGCGGCCCTGCACGGCTGGTTGCGTCTGGCGTCCAGTGTGAACTTGCTTACATTTGAAGTATAGATTGGGGTACCTCTTACTTCCCAGTTGTTGATTTATTGGATTAACCAGCGACCCCTCCAGCGATTGACTTTCCGCAAAAGGATCCCCAGCACCTGTTTCTTCAGTTACTCACCGGTGGGCCAAAGTCCAGTCTGCTCAGCCTGCTTCTTGATCCCAAAACTCAAGACTTAGGAGCGGCACATACGACTAGGCACACAACTTAGCCAAGGCCAGCGTGCTCATACCCCCCTGCATTCAACAATGAACTTCTGTCAGGGGGGTGTGGCTGCATTAGGCACCTTGCGCCACAACCTCGAGCCGCATGGTTAGCACTACTAACAAAAACTGGCAGAACGGTCCAGCACATTGCAGCCCTAATTTATATAAACTTGCAAGCAATTGCAGTAATCATCCTGCAATAAATATTCTGCTGTGCACGGACCTTTTAGCAGTAGTGGCTTCCCTGTGAACTGTGTGGTAGCTATTGGAAACCTGAAATGCGTACTAGGCGCTCACTACTCCTGAAATCCTGTACGGTCAGAGCAACAAGAGCATCAGAGGTGAGAAACAACTCTGGCGAAATGAAACTGGGGGAACTCCCTACTCACAAACAGGTCGCTGAGACATCCTTTTTCAAAAAGCAAATCATGGAGCTCCCCACAAATTCGCCCGGTGGGGATAAGAAAATACTACAATACTAAAAGGCCTACATTTTCTGACCCTCAAAGTGGCTCCTCTTTTCCAGAATTTCTCAACAAGCATCATAAACAGGCAGCTCCTCTCGAACATAACCTGGAAGCTAGCAAGTGGCTTTCCTTTCATGAGGATTATACCCACCAAGTGGCTGATTGGAATTTTACACCTTACCCGCGGAAGACTAGTGTCCTGTACTTATAGGTCAGGAAGGAAACAAAGGGATTCAATACATCAACAAGGAAGCTCCAGTCAGCACTGGCCTTAAAAGGTGAAGCCCTCAACTTTCCATCCTACAGGGTACAGACCATGCGCTCACCTCCTAAGATGCAAATTGGGCAGCACAGGGGCAATCTACAAAACCACCCTGGCCCTTGTCACCAGACATCATAATAATGGCAGTTCCTTCATATCGACCTCCTCAGGGGATCGAACAGAGGGTAACTTAATCCACAAAACTACTGAATTTAAGACAACCAGCAGTAATAGTGCCCTAGTCAATGTGGTCTTGTTCGCAGTTGAGGCCAAAAAGCCTAGTACTCCCGGAATCATGTGTGACCTAATGATAGAGTATAAAGCAAGCAACTGCGGGTTAAGATCCATCTTGGGAAAAATAGCCAATAACAACAGGGCACTTCCCTCAGCACCTTTTTCCACCACAAAATCAAGAGCATCTACGCCAACTCTGACAAAGACAACCAACACACTGAACCCTCACCAACCACCCAGACACTCTTAAGCCAGTGATTGAAAACTGGAGAGCCCTCACCACCGAAGACACACTAAAGACGATTAAGTCAATCCACTCCGGAGCCCCCATGGACCCCTGCCCCCACCACATTTTTAACAGAGCTGCAGATACCATCGCACCCATGCTGTGCCACACCATCAACTGCTCCCTGGCAACTGCCTCGTTCCCTGATGACTGGAAACACAATGAGATCAACCCCCTCCTGAAGAAACCCTCGGCGGACCCCACCGACCTCAAAAACTACAGACCCATCTCCCTGCTCCCGTTCCCAGCGAAAGTCATCGAGAAAGCCATCAACAGCCAACTCACCACATTCATCGAGGAGCACAACATCCTCGACTGCTCCCAATCCGGCTTAAAAAAAAAACACAGTATGGAAACCGCCCTCCTCGTCGCAACAGACGACATCTGTACCTTACTGGACAAAGGAGAAACAGCAGCCCTCATCCATCTCGACCTCTCAGCGGTGTTCGACACAGTCTCTCACCGCACCCTAATACGCTGACTCCATGACGCAGGGATCCAAGACAAGGCCCTCAACTGGATCCACTCCTTCCTCTCCGTCAGAACGCAGAGGGTCAGACTCCCCCATTTCCTCTCGGACCCTACACCTACCACCTGCGGAGTACCCCAGGGGTCCTTCCTCAGCCCTACGCTCTTCAACGTCTACATGGCTCCGCTCGCCCCCATCGTCAGAACCTACGGACTCAACATTGTGTCATACGCAGACAACACCCAACTCATCCTCTCCCTAACCAACGAACCCAACACCGCCAGACACAACTTTCGAGAAGGCATGGAAGCCCTGGCCAAATGGATGAAAAACAGCTGCCTACAACTAAACACCAGCAAAACGGAAGTACTCATCATGGGACCAAACCCAGACGCCTGGAACGACCCCTGGTGGCCGCCCACCCCCACGGACCACGCACGCAACCTGTGAATCGTCCTGGACTCAGAGCTCAAAATGGACCGCCAGATCAACTCCGTCTCGTCCTCCTGCTTCCACACCCTCCGCCTCCTACGTAAGACCTTCAAATGGATCCCCCTCGAACACAGAAGGACCGTCACTCACGCCCTGGTCACCAGTAGGCTCGACTACGGCAACGCACTCTATGCCGGAATAAACAAAAACCTCACCCGCAAGCTACGGAACATCCAAAATGCCGCAGCAGGACTGGTCCTCAACCTGCCACATCTCCCAGCACCTGCACACACTCCACTGGCTCCCCATCGAAGCTAGAGTCACCTTCAAGATGCTAACCCACGCTCCCAAGGCCCTCCACGACACCGGACCAGCATACCTGAATAGCCGACTCTGCTGCATGAAACCAAGAGCACGAGAGAAAGAAGACCAAGGTGAGAGGCTCTCCAGGCACGCAGCTGCAGGCTTCAGATGGCTTCTCCTGAGGCCTGGGATCTGCAGGACCCAGCAAAGTACTGCAGTTCTTGGGAACCCAATCAGCCATAGACGCAAAGGTATACACCCCTCCAGAGGCCCCAGGTTTATTAGGAAAAGGCAGTAAAAAATTGACAAAGCAGTCTTGCGGCATGAACTGAACAGGCATGAACCAAAGAACGCTCACAAGCAGAACAGCATTTCCAGTGAATGAAGAACTGACCTCTGAAAATTCAGGAGTCACAAATCTCATTGACCTCATATTCTATTTCTCCAGTTACCATGACAGGAGAAGGAGTGGTTCAACGAAAAGGATTAGGTTGAAAAAGGCTTTAACTGGGAGACATGAAAGGTAGGATGAATCTTCAAGAGAAAGAAGGGACCTAAGGGCATTTGGATTGATTTGTTTGGTTATAACAAAGGGCCCAAAGAATTGATGAGGAAACCAGAATGGCAACTTTCGAGTGGTCAAGGATACGAAAGATCACCAAATGTTCTCAAAGTTTGCAATCGGTCTTCTTAACCTGTCAGTCCTAGCCTTTGTAGCTGTCTTAGAGTTCTGAAGATTTGCAAGCAATTACTCTCCTTTCAAAGACAAGTTTCTCTAGAACATCAGGGGCAACATGCACAAGAGGAGGAGACAGCAAATAAGTTGGAAAGAAATGAGGATGGAATCTCTGGATGCAATAATATGGGGAGACATATGTAGCAGAGTGAACTGATTTGTTATACAAGAACTCTGCCAAGGATAGGTATTCTGCTCAGTTGGTCTGAATGGCATTACAGAGGCATCTCACCTATTGCTCTAAGTTCTGATTGCCCCTTTCCATTTGACCGTTTGGCTATGAATGGTAACCTGAGGAGAGAGCTTGATACTTGAACATAGAAATGTATTGAGTGCCACTGTCAGAGAATATGGTTTCGGGGAGCCCATGCAGGCAAAATATACGAGTCAAGAATTTCCTAACCATCGTGCTGCCTGTCGGAAGTATCGTAAATAGGGAAAAGTGATACACTGGATGATAAAGTCGAGAGAATTGTGTGCCAAGGATGAGGAGGAAAGGTCAAAGGCTGAAGAAAACGAAAGGGTTTATCATGGACTGCCTTGGACTGTGTGCAGATAGGGCAGGACTTGGCACAGAGCTTTACATCCTGGCAAAAAGTAAGCCACCATAAGGAACACAAGAAAAGTTCTACGAGTGATTTAACTCCACGATGGCCTGCTTCTGCCAAGTCATGATACATTTCCAGAACCTCTGTTCGAAGTCTCTTAGTTGAAACCAACAAGGGCTGCTGGAAAAAAAAGAGATTCTGGCGGTAGCCCAAGGGCACTTGCCTCTCCAGGTCTTCTGGAGAGAACTCAGTGTGTGCGTCCCTCACATGCAGTAAGAAGGTCCTTGCCAGA
Source organism: Triturus cristatus (assembly GCF_964204655.1). NCBI lineage: Eukaryota > Metazoa > Chordata > Amphibia > Caudata > Salamandridae > Triturus > Triturus cristatus. The sequence goes on along the minus strand of NC_140594.1, from coordinate 209,357,616 downwards.
AAGATAGGACCGTCGGGGAGCAAAAGGACAGGTGTGTCACAATCCTAACCACAATGTCCTGTCTAGACAAGTCATCAGCAAGAATGTTCTGAGTGCTGGGGATGTGAGTTACAAAAAAGTTATATTGCAAAAATAAATAATCCCAGCGAGCTTTTCTGCTATTTCTACACTGCGTGATCTGCAGAAACTGCAGATTTCAATTATCTGTTGGAACTTCAAAAGGTTTAACTATCTCCATTAAAAGATGCTGCCACTCCATACAGTAACAAAGCAGTGGGAAACCCAAAATACCATTGGAGGCTCGGGCAGATAAACTATTGATAGATAAGGGTGCCTACAAGGGATTTCATTCATTAATCACAGTCAAAAGTTGTACAGATTCATTATTTGTATGTTGAGCCCCAAATGGTGACTGAACCGTGAACCAATCTAAACGTAAGTAACAGTAAATGCGTTGTGTTGCTGTGCGGTTCGTAGTTGAGAGAAGGAGTAATTGATTTCCCGCTTTCCCGGAGTGTGGATGAACTTCACCACATCCCTTTATAAATAATTCGTAAACCAATCACAGCCTTGCGGTCGGATTCCGTTTGGCTTGTCACTTACTACCCATAATTTAGGAGCCTATTCATAAGGCCTTCTTTCTTTGTACTTGATTGATCTGGTTCGACTTGATCAGCGAACATGATTAAAGGGTCTCTTTTTTAACATTTGACTGTCTGTCCTGAAGATGATCTGACGGACGATACTGCCACAACAGACCGAAACGTTGACTACTCCATCTATTTCCCCAGGATGTTTGGCTACTGAGGAATTGTTTTCTATTGTTTTAGATTCATCTCCTTATTTTTGATTCTTTGGAATAGATGTTCACATCAATGACTTGTAGGCTCCTTCATGTACCCTCTATCATGGTGTTTTATTGTTTCTGATTGTACCCTTTGCATTTTTGTTCACATTAAAAATGTGTACCTTTGAGAAAAACAGATACACCCGTGTCTGTAAAAATCTGTTGCATATTATTTATTGTTGCTTACATTTAGATTGTTATAAGGTTCAGTCACCATTTGGGGCTCAACATACAAATTAAAGAATCTGTACAACTTTTGACTGCCACTCCATATATGCATTTTAAGGGCCAAGAGCTTGCATTTCAGAATGGAATACATTTGTTCACAAGGATTCAAGACAAGACAGGCATGAAAGATGGGGTTCTCCAGATTGCACTTCTCTTGGAGCTGAAGCAGAACAGGCCCCACAACAAAATTAGAAGCATCATGTCTGAAGGGTACCCGAAAGCCGTTTTCTACTCATCAGCTTACTTAATCCTATGACGAAGGTAAGGTCCACAGAGATCTAACTTTATGAAATATTTAGCTCCAAGGACAGAGTCAAGTATGTCTTTAATGAAAGGAAACAGGTAACAGTCTTTAATAGAGATCTTATTTAACCGGCGATAATCAATGCAAGGCTGTAGCTCTTTGGACTCCTCAAGACACAGAAAAGTGGAGTTCTAGCAGGTGTTATAGACCAGAGAATCAGGTCACTCCGAAGAGTCACCACCAAATATTCCTTCAGACCCTGTTACTCGTGCTGGGAAGAGAGTACATTCAACCACAGGGAATTATGCCTGTGGGTACGGTCGGGATGACACAATCCAAATCTTTATAAGGAGGAGAGTTAAACAGCTAGGCTTCTGTAAGATTTAAGAACTTTCCTGGTAAGCCCTGGAAATGGACAAAGTTTGACAAATAGTTAGTAGCTTGAGACTGGTCTTCAGACAGTTCTTGTACTATAGGAGCCCAATAACTCCTGTCTGGGTAACAATTATCTGTGCAGAACTGTGATGACAAGGACACAACTCTGGTTTCCCAATTGACATAAAGATTGTGCTGTTCCAGCCAGGGTCTCTCAAGCACTATAGCATAGTTAGGAGACATGATTAAATCAAAAGCATACATCTCCTTATGATTGCCTATAGACACTACGAACAAAACCATGGTGGAGGTAACAATACTCAAAGTCAAAGGAGCGCTGGAGGTACTGGAATCTACTTGAGAAAGAACAGAGACTGGCCAGGATGGATTTGAAGGGTCAGCTCTAATATGAACAATAATAAGCTCCTCCACTTCGTAGGTTTATGACTTTGAAGGAAGTGAATTCAAAGACTAACATACATCTGTACATCTAGCACTTCCATCTTAAGTTCAGATCTCTAATGTACTCCTGAGCCAACCCTTTCAAGGGGCGTAAAAGGATTGCCTATGCCTTCAAGGAATTTCAGGGGAAAAGTAGCCAACGGATCCATTTAAACATAATTCTCCCAGTATTTTGGATAAAATAAGGTACGCAGAAAAATGGCACCCAGAACTAGATAACCAGGGTATCTTGGCTGCTTAGTTTCTCTAATGCAAAACAAAAGACCTGGTAATATTAGAGCACTTTTTTTGATTACATGGGATTAATAGGAGGGTAATGTAAACAACTATTACACCATCAACAGTAGTTCTTATCATGAACCATCAAAAAATCCCTTGTGCCATAGAACTTGATATTTAAAAATTCCAAAAAGTGAAAAAACAACCAACCATGTGAAAAATATTCCACCAAAAACATAAACAGAAAAAGGTGTGAAAAATGAGAAAGCATTCCACAGAATGGAATAAAATAACTGGAATTATACACGTGGGTCAGACCTAATTTTACTTGTAAGACTTCACGGGTCTTTCCTTTCTCCAACTTTTTTTGGTTTTGGGCTGCCTAAACAAACCTCCCTGTTTTTCACATAATTATTTATATGAGAAAGACATCGATGATGAGAAACTCGTGAGCAAACTGGCGAGAACCTGCCAGCAGCTCCTCTGGTGTTGCGCACATGAGATGCTTTCTTATTTTTCACACCTTTTTCTGTTTCTGGTGGAATATTTTTCACATGGTTGGTTGTTTTTTCACTTTTTGGAATTTTTAAATATCAAGTTCTATGGCACAAGGGATTTTTTGATGGTTCATGATAAGAACTACTGTTGATGGTGTAATAGTTGTTTACATTACTGTTAGATCTGGGGGTCTCTAGTTGGCAGGGTAGGTACCACTGTCCAAGTAGGGAACCTTGCTTCTAGTCAGGGAAAGGGGGATACACTGTTAAGATAACCCCTGCTCACCCTCTAGGTAGCTTGGCCTGAGCAGTCCAGGCTATCAAAGGCAATGTGTAAAGTATTTGTACCAACACTCACAGTAACACAGTGAAAACACCACAGATTTAATCCACACCAGTTTTAGAAAAATAATGTATCTTTACTAAAAACTTCACAAGACCATATATTACAGACAAACCAACATATAATTCAAAAAGGTTACTTTAAGGATAGTTCAAGAGTTTGCAGAAAGTACTCCAGGATGTCAAAGTCAGTGTCCTGCACAATGCGACTCTCAATGCACAAAATGCGACACTTTCGTGCCCAACAGTACCTGTAGTTGCGATAAGGTTCCCAAAAGCTATAACAAGGAAGATGGCAAAGGCGATGCGATGCTCCTGAGATCCTGGGGAGGCTTTGCAGCAGCCCTGCTTCACGCAGCAGAGGTGGATGCGCCGGCTCCGATCTGTAGGGGGAGGATGCGATACCTTTGGCTTTCGTTGCGTAGGTTTCTTAGGGGGAAGCTTCACGCACAGGTTCGATGCGACACTCTTCGATGTGGTGCGATGCGTGGCGCAGCGTTGCCTTCCGGCGCCGCAACTCTCGATGCGCCACGGAACGGGACTCTGCGTCGACGCACGCAGCGATTGGAGACTTTTCACGCACCGGCAGTGGTGCGGCCCGCAAACTGGTTCTGCGACAACCCTCGCAATGGCAGGAAGCTTCACGCTTCGGGACGATGCTCGACGCACTCGGCGATGCGGAGACCCTGCGTGTTGCGATGGTGCCGCGATGACATTTTCCACGCACTCTCGTCTTGCGACACGCAATCGGATGATGCGCTGGGTACCAGTCACTCTTGTTCACGCTTCTGCTTCCCAGCTCCCTCAACACAGCAAAACGACCTCCTGAAGCCCCAAGACTGGGCAAGCACTCCAAGGCAGGTCAGAACTCTCTCAGCAGAGTTCCAGGGGAGCTGGTGGTGAAGTCCTTTTGTTCCTGGGACTTCTTAACAGGGAGCCAGCTCTTCTCAGGCCCTTGGAGATCAGAATCAAAAGAAGGGGGCACAGCAAAGTCCTTCCCCTCTCCTTGGCAGCAAAGCAAAACAGCAAGCAGGCAGTCTTCTCCTCTTCAGTTTCTTCCAGCTTTCTCCTTGGCAGAGGTTTCTTCTTAGTTCCAGAGTGATCTAAAGTTTTAGGTGTCTGGGGTCCTCTTCTTATACCCCTCCAAGTATTTGTCTCTCTTTGTTCCAGTGGGGGGATTCCCCTGCTCAAACCGGTTCCTGGGTGTGCTCTGCTCTGGAGCACCTGGTTCCTTTCAGAGTGAGGGGCAGGGTCGTTAGACGCTCAGCAGGAGGTGGAGCCTTCTTTGTGCCAGCAGAGGCAGAGTCCTCAGCCTGGCCAGCAGGGGGTGGAGCCAGCTTTGTGTTTGTCAGGGGCAGCCCTATTCAGACCCAGGGACTACTCCTCCCACCCATCTAAAGCAGATCTCCCTATTCACCCTGCTGCTGACTCATCCAGGCTCCTGGAGCCACCTAGCACATCACCTGACACCAGTCAGCCAACCAGCACACAGGCACACAGGAAGGTTAAACAGGAGAATAGCTACTTTCTAAAAAGTGCTATTCTCACACAGTGAATTTAAAAACCATCTTGCTAAAAAGATGTATGATTAAATTCTGAACACAGAGATACCAAACTTGGATTTTCTATCTTGCCCTTATGGGAAGATAGGCATGTAAACAGCCTTCCCCATTCTATCCTATGGGCAAGATAGCCTCTCAGCAGTGAAAAACGAAAATGGCTGTGATTCACTACCAGGGCATGGTACACACCTCAGTACATGCCCTACCTTTCAGATACACTGCACCCAGCCCAGGGGGGTACCTAGGGCCACCATAGGGATGCCTGACATGTACAGAAAGGGAAGGATAAGGCCTGGTCAGTGGGTGCACTGGCCAGGTCGACATGGCAGTCCTGGACTGCACATAGGCACTGCAAGCAGGCCTAAGACATCATTTTAGCGCTACTCCTGTGGGTGGCACAATCAGTGCTGCAGCCCACTAGTAGCATTTGAATCACCAGCCCTGGCACACGCAGTGCACTTTACTAGGGGCTAACAGGTGAAACAAATATACCAATCATGGATAACCAATCAATACAACAATTTACCAAGGGAGCACTTGCACTTTGACACTGATCAGCAGTGGCAAAGTGCCCAAAGCATCTAAACCAGCAAAATCGAAATCCAGCATAGCATCAAAAATACAGGAGGTAGAGGCAAAAAGTCAGGGGTAACCACGCCAAAGATGCCAGGTCTAACACGTGTCCCCTCCAGCTGAAAGTGGGGAGAACTACCCACCCTCTTGGGAGTTCTCATCGCTAAGGCGGAAAAACCTGGACAGACCATCAGCGTTGGCGTGTTCTGTACCGGGGCGGTGTTCCACCGTAAAGTCCATCCCCTGTAGGGAAATGGACCACCTCAACAGCTTAGGATTCTCACCCCTCATCTGCATCAACCATCTGAGGGGCCTGTGGTCCGTCTGAACCCGGAAGTGAGTCCCAAACAAGTAGGGCCTCAGCTTCTTCAGCGCCCAGACCACAGCAAAAGCTTCCCTTTCAATCGCACTCCACCTCTGTTCCCTGGGAAGTAGCCTCCTACTAATGAAAGCTACAGGTTGGTCCAAGTCCTCATCATTTAGTTGTGAGAGCACCGCTCCCACTCCATGCTCAGAAGCGTCTGTCTGCACTATGAACTCCTTGGAGAAGTCAGGCGCCTTGAGTACAGGTGCTGTACACATGGCCTCCTTCAGGGCATCAAAAGCTTCTTGGCAGGCACTGGTCCAAATCACTTTCTTCGGTAACTTCTTGGAAGTTAGTTCTGTCAAGGGAGCCACAATGGTGCCATACCCCTTGACAAAACGGCGATAGTACCCGGTGAGTCCTAAGAAGGCTCTCACCGCTGTCTGGGTTTTGGGGGGTTCCCAAGCCCGGATGGTATCTATCTTGGCTTGTAGGGGCGCCACCTGGCCGCTTCCTACCTGGTGTCCCAAATACACCACCGAACCCTGCCCTATCTGGCACTTACTGGCCTTGATAGTGAGGCCTGCACTATGCAGAGCCTTCAACACTGCGCAGAGGTGTTGCAAGTGTTCTTCCCAAGTGGAGCTGAACACAGCGATGTCATCCAGATATGCGGCGCTGAATTGCTCCAGCCCGGACAGTACCTGGTTGACCAGTCTCTGGAATGTGGCAGGGGCGTTCTTCAACCCAAAGGGCATGACACGGAACTGGAAGTGCCCCTCTGGCGTTGAAAACGCAGACCTCTCCTTGGCCCCATCAGTTAAGGCAATCTGCCAGTACCCAGAAGTTAAGTCAAACGTACTGAGGTAGTTGGCAGCTCCCAACCGATCCACGAGCTCATCAGCTCTGGGGATGGGGTGTGCATCAGTCTTCGTGACAGCATTGAGCCCACGGTAGTCCACACAAAACCTAAGTTCTGGAGTGGCACCTGGCGCAGCAGCTTTCGGTACAAGTACCACTGGGCTAGCCCAGGGGCTGCTGGAGGGCTCAATCACCCCTAGCTCCAACATCTTAGAAACCTCCTTCTTGATGCTGGCCCTGACCTTGTCAGCCACCCGGTAAAACTTCTGTTTCACAGGCATGCTATCTCCCGTGTCCACGTCATGGACACACCAGTTGGTGATACCGGGGGTCAGGGAGAACAGAGATGCAAACTGACCCAACACATGGCGACAGTCCCTCTGCTGTTCTGGGGTCAGGGTGGGCGAGAGGACCACTCCATCCACTGACCCATCTTGCTCCTTAGCTGCCAGGAGGTCAGGAAGAGGATCGCTATCCTCCTCCATCCCTGCATCTGTAGCCAGTAGCATTGTTATTTCAGACCTCTCAAAATGGGGTTTGAGGCGGTTCACGTGTAGGACCCTCATGGGGTTCCTGGGAGATCGCAAGTTGACCAGGTAGGTCACCTCACTCTTGCGCTCCACCACCTCATATGGCCCAGTCCACTTGTCCTGGAGCGCGCAAGGCTCCACTGGCGCCATCACCCACACCATCTGCCCAGGTTGAAATTCCATCAGAGTGGTATGCTGGTCATACCACCTCTTCATCTCATCCTGGCTGGCTTCCAGGTTCGCCTGAGCGAGGGCCCGGAAGCGCTGTGTCTGGTTGCGGATGGCCAGCACATAGCTGAACACATCCTGAGGGGTTTTCCCCGGGGATTTCTCCCAACCCTCCTTCACCAGACTGAGAGGTCCTCTAACAGGGTGCCCGTACAAAAGCTCAAAGGGACTGAACCCTAGAGACTTTTGTGGTACCTCCCTGTAGGCAAATAATAGGCATGGCAAAAAGACGTCCCACTTCCGTCTCATGGGCTCTGTCAGCCCCATGATCATGCCTTTCAGGGTCCGGTTGAACCTTTCAACCAACCCATTTCCTTGAGGGTGGTAAGGAGTGGTGAACTTATAAGTTACCCCACACTCCTCCCACAGAGACTTCATATACCTGGAGATGAAGTTGGTACCCCGGTCAGATACCACCTCTTTGGGGAAACCCACACGGGAAAAGATCCCCATCAACGCACGGCCCACCACTGGGGCTGTGGTTGTCCTGAGAGGGATAGCCTCCGGGTACCGGGTGGCATGATCCACCAGGACCAGGATGAACCTGTTGCCTAAGGCGGTCCTGGGGTCCAGTGGCCCCACAATATCTATTCCCACCCGCTCGAAAGGGGTGCTCACTACCGGAAAAGGCTGGAGAGGGCCTTTGCATTTTCCTCCAGCCTTGCCACTTGCCTGGCAAGTCTGGCATGATTTACAAAAGGAAGCGACGTCCGTCTTCATCCCGGGCCAGTAAAAGTGGGTGGCAAGCCTTTGTCGGGTCTTGTCCTGCCCGAGATGTCCTGCAAGCGGCACGTCGTGAGCCAGACCCAGTAGGAAGTCTCTGAACCCTGCGGGTACCACCAGGGTACGTGATCCACTCGGCTCAGCAAACCTAGGCTCACTGTACAACAAGTCATTCTCCCAGTAGAGAAAAAAGTTCTTCGGATCAGCACCTGCTGCCTGGTCTGCAGCCTGGTGCCGCAGACCTTCAAGAGTAGGGCATGTCTTCTGCGCACGGCAGAACTCCTCTCTGGAGGGACCACCCTCTTGCTGCCAATGGGTCAGCTCAGGTATGTCTCCCAGCTCAGCGACCTGTTCCCCTGTAGGCTCCAGGGCATCCCCCGTAGGTTCTGCTCCTTCCTGGACCGTGGGAACAGCGGGGGTGGACGCACCACGCCCCCTGCCCTTCCTCTTTCTGGCAGGGACCTGGGCCACTGTTTCAGGCTCCAGGTCTGCTTCACAACCCTGTCTGGCTGCCATGGACCGAGTGGTCACACAGACCCACTCAGGCAAACCCAACATCTCCAAATGAGCCTGGCGTTCCACCTCCTTCCACGGGGAACTCTCCAGGTCATTACCTAGCAGACAGTCTACTGGCATGGATGGACTCACAACAACTTTGAGAGGACCTGAGACCCCCCCCCCACTCAAAGGGAATATGTGCTACCTTGCAAAGGCGCACAGAGTTGTCAGCTGACACTACTGGGTGAAGTACGTCTGGAATGATCAGCTCCTCAGGGACCCACTGACACCTGACCGTAGTCACACTGGCTCCAGTGTCCCTGAGAGCCTCCACCCTCCTCCCATTGATGGTCACCCACTGCCTGTACTTCTTAGTGTTATCAGGGACAGGGGTTTCCTGGACCATCTCTGTGTCTCCTAAAGAGACAAGGGACATAACTGCTAAACCCTCCAAATCACTAGAAATTAAATCCCCCCCAAAAGCTACACTAGCTATACCCGGTGTTGGAGCACCAGTGGGTGCCTGGGATTTCTGGGGACACACAGGAGACTTGTGACCCAATTCCTGACAGTGATAACACTTAATGGGACCCTTGTTATCCGACCTGCCCTTAGGGGGCCAGGTTGGTTTGGGTTTGGACTTGGGGGGCTGGGACTGGTTACCCTGGGAACTATTTTGGGGCCCTTGTGAGAACTCCTTTTGGTTACCCTTGTCCCCCCCACTCTTCTGCTGGGGACCCTGCCCACCTTTGGCAACGGTACCCACAATTCCTCTGTGGACCCTGGTACTGGTCCAGCGGTCCGCCTCCTTAGCAAGCTCAATGGGGTCCGTCAACTTGCTATCTAAAAGATGCTGGCGCAGCTCTGGAACACATAGACTACTCAAGTGCTCCCAACTAATTAAATGTAACAACCCCTTATAATCAGTTACCTTGCTGCCCTTCATCCAACCTTCCAGTGCCCGCGAGTACAGATTCACACACTCCATCCAAGTCTCAGACTCTTTCTTCTTGGAATTTCTAAACTGCAGTCTATACTGCTCTGGAGTAAGTCCATACCTGAGACATAGGGCCTCCTTCATATTGGGATAGGTCATGGCACCTGCTAATTCTAAGGGCTCTAGAGCACTCCTCCCAGAAGCCTCAAAATGTTTCCACAGGCCCGCCCCCCAATGCTGTTCAGGCACACCATTCATTCTTAATGCTATCTCATACGATGTAAACCAGGCATAGATATCTTCACTCCTATTGTAATTCTGTACTAAATCTTTGGGGATATATACTTTACCCCCCTGCACTGGCTGTGCGCTGCCACCATTTGAACCGGACTCCACCTGCTTGGCCTTGATGTCCAGTTCTCTCATGCTCACTTCATGAGCCAGAAGCAATTTCTTCTCCTCCAAGGCACGGGCATTCTTGCTCTCCTCCGCCGCCTTGTCTACTTCTGATTGCTTCATCTTCATTTTCATAATTTCCAATTCATGGTTTCTCACCCTTTGATTCTCCTCCAGCTCCTCTGGAGTGAGCCCCCTACTGGAATGGGAGCTGCTAGCCCTTGAGATTGGTCTGCTCACAGGCAGATCTTGGGGAACAAAACCATCCTCTTCATTTGCATCACTTTCCTCTTGGGCCTCCCACCAGGCCTTCAGGACTCTTTGTAGCACATCTTTTCTAGCTCCGCTTTTAAAAGAGCAACCACGGTCTTTGCAGAATTGCTTGAGATCTTCAACTTTGTATGAATATAAATCCGCAATGGAAAACTCCAATTCTGCCTTCTCGCTTGTTGCCACCTGAGACATGATGCTCTTGAAGAGTTACTCAAAAATAGAATCAAAAAAATATAGTATGTGGTTGTCTATTGGTCTGCACTTAAACTAGTGATGTACACCAATTACTGTGGGTCAAGTACAAATACAAGTTCAATCCTCACCGCTGACCACCAATGTTAGATCTGGGGGTCTCTAGTTGGCAGGGTAGGTACCACTGTCCAAGTAGGGAACCTTGCTTCTAGTCAGGGAAAGGGGGATACACTGTTAAGATAACCCCTGCTCACCCTCTAGGTAGCTTGGCCTGAGCAGTCCAGGCTATCAAAGGCAATGTGTAAAGTATTTGTACCAACACTCACAGTAACACAGTGAAAACACCACAGATTTACTCCACACCAGTTTTAGAAAAATAATGTATCTTTACTAAAAACTCCACAAGACCAAATATTACAGACAAACCAACATATAATTCAAAAAGGTTACTTTAAGGATAGTTCAAGAGTTTGCAGAAAGTACTCCAGGATGTCAAAGTCAGTGTCCTGCACAATGCGACTCTCAATGCACAAAATGCGACACTTTCGTGCCCAACAGTACCTGTAGTTGCGATAAGGTTCCCAAAAGCTATAACAAGGAAGATGGCAAAGGCGATGCGATGCTCCTGAGATCCTGGGGAGGCTTTGCAGCAGCCCTGCTTCACGCAGCAGAGGTGGATGCGCCGGCTCCGATCTGTAGGGGGAGGATGCGATACCTTTGGCTTTCGTTGCGTAGGTTTCTTAGGGGGAAGCTTCACGCACAGGTTCGATGCGACACTCTTCGATGTGGTGCGATGCGTGGCGCAGCGTTGCCTTCCGGCGCCGCAACTCTCGATGCGCCACGGAACGGGACTCTGCGTCGACGCACGCAGCGATTGGAGACTTTTCACGCACCGGCAGTGGTGCGGCCCGCAAACTGGTTCTGCGACAACCCTCGCAATGGCAGGAAGCTTCACGCTTCGGGACGATGCTCGACGCACTCGGCGATGCGGAGACCCTGCGTGTTGCGATGGTGCCGCGATGAAATTTTCCACGCACTCTCGTCTTGCGACACGCAATCGGATGATGCGCTGGGTACCAGTCACTCTTGTTCACGCTTCTGCTTCCCAGCTCCCTCAACACAGCAAAACGACCTCCTGAAGCCCCAAGACTGGGCAAGCACTCCAAGGCAGGTCAGAACTCTCTCAGCAGAGTTCCAGGGGAGCTGGTGGTGAAGTCCTTTTGTTCCTGGGACTTCTTAACAGGGAGCCAGCTCTTCTCAGGCCCTTGGAGATCAGAATCAAAAGAAGGGGACACAGCAAAGTCCTTCCCCTCTCCTTGGCAGCAAAGCAAAACAGCAAGCAGGCAGTCTTCTCCTCTTCAGTTTCTTCCAGCTTTCTCCTTGGCAGAGGTTTCTTCTTAGTTCCAGAGTGATCTAAAGTTTTAGGTGTCTGGGGTCCTCTTCTTATACCCCTCCAAGTCTTTGTCTCTCTTTGTTCCAGTGGGGGGATTCCCCTGCTCAAACCGGTTCCTGGGTGTGCTCTGCTCTGGAGCACCTGGTTCCTTTCAGAGTGAGGGGCAGGGTCGTTAGACGCTCAGCAGGAGGTGGAGCCTTTTTTGTGCCAGCAGAGGCAGAGTCCTCAGCCTGGCCAGCAGGGGGTGGAGCCAGCTTTGTGTTTGTCAGGGGCAGCCCTATTCAGACCCAGGGACTACTCCTCCCACCCATCTAAAGCAGATCTCCCTATTCACCCTGCTGCTGACTCATCCAGGCTCCTGGAGCCACCTAGCACATCACCTGACACCAGTCAGCCAACCAGCACACAGGCACACAGGAAGGTTAAACAGGAGAATAGCTACTTTCTAAAAAGTGCTATTCTCACACAGTGAATTTAAAAACCATCTTGCTAAAAAGATGTATGATTAAATTCTGAACACAGAGATACCAAACTTGGATTTTCTATCTTGCCCTTATGGGAAGATAGGCATGTAAACAGCCTTCCCCATTCTATCCTATGGGCAAGATAGCCTCTCAGCAGTGAAAAACGAAAATGGCTGTGATTCACTACCAGGGCATGGTACACACCTCAGTACATGCCCTACCTTTCAGATACACTGCACCCAGCCCAGGGGGGTACCTAGGGCCACCATAGGGATGCCTGACATGTACAGAAAGGGAAGGATAAGGCCTGGTCAGTGGGTGCACTGGCCAGGTCGACATGGCAGTCCTGGACTGCACATAGGCACTGCAAGCAGGCCTAAGACATCATTTTAGCGCTACTCCTGTGGGTGGCACAATCAGTGCTGCAGCCCACTAGTAGCATTTGAATCACCAGCCCTGGCACACGCAGTGCACTTTACTAGGGGCTAACAGGTGAAACAAATATACCAATCATGGATAACCAATCAATACAACAATTTACCAAGGGAGCACTTGCACTTTGACACTGATCAGCAGTGGCAAAGTACCCAAAGCATCTAAACCAGCAAAATCGAAATCCAGCATAGCATCAAAAATACAGGAGGTAGAGGCAAAAAGTCAGGGGTAACCACGCCAAAGATGCCAGGTCTAACAATTACCCTCCTATTAATCCCATGTAATCAAAAAAAGTGCTCTAATATTACCAGGTCTTTTGTTTTGCATTATTGACTGAGTGGAGGGTGGCCTGGTATAGTTTCCCTCTTAAACTCCTTTTTTGAATATAATGCTTAGTTTCTCTAGCCATAACTGATTGGTCCAATTACCTTTAATATGATGGTCTGGCAAAATGTTACATTTTTACCACACGTTTTCAAAAAGAGAGAAAAAGTTATAGGTGTATAAGGTTGGACTCTACATATGGCCACACATCATATGGAGGTGACACACAGCTATCCCGATGAGCCGGCCAACGCCGAATTGCCAAACTGTCACAATTTATCTTCCAGAGACTTGTTATTTAGGGCCATAACCTGTCTGAACTGCACAGTTGAAAGACATTCAGTGGTTTCACAAGTTCAGTATTCTTACACTACAGTCTGGCAATTGTGATGCTGCTGGCCTATGCTGCGGCTGAGCCGGCAGCATCTCTCGCTCTATGCTCAACAAGAAGACATTTACACTGTCAACACAGTACAAGAGTGATCCGAGCAGTTCACCTCTCTTATTTATCCCCTCTGCAGCACCCTGCCCATGGGTTGAGTGCTACATCAGGGCTTCTCAGTAGTTGTCAGGTGGTCCACTACGTCCCATTCCATGTTGGTTGACAACTCCGACTACTCACACCCTTAAGGCATCCCCTCCATTGATATAAAAAAAACAGTCATGAAAGCCCCTGTTCACAGCCACGTTGGATCACAGCTGGTATCGCTGACTTCGAGGTTGACTGTCCATTCGGTCACTTACAGCTGCCGGCTAGCCATTGGTGTCATCCGGCATGCCTCCTGGTGGTGGAATTGGCTCAAGACATGGGTAGCCTTCCTGGGAAGGTGTTAGTATTGGTTGGCCAACTCTCCCCACTGTTGTAGCCCTCCTCAGGGTGGGCCCCTTCGACCTTCTTGAACCAAGAAACATTGCATGTGGTCACTTCTCCTCTCAGCACAGTGACCATGGTGCCCTTGATCCTCGTACCAGTCCATGATCCCTTTTCAAACACTGATCTGAATTTCCACCCTTCTCTAATCCCCATATGGTCGGCCACATGCAAAGTGGGTGCCTTAGTTCGAGCGCTGGACTGGCCTTGTCATTTGTGACTTCTCGGTTGAGATGGATTTCTGCAGGTTCCCAAGAAGGCACTGCCGGGATGCTGTCTCTCACCAGTTGCTGAAACAGTAGCTCCAGAGGGAAATATGACGTGTCGAGAGGCCCTCAAAAACTGGTTCAGGCACCACTCAAGATCATCACCTTGGGCCACTCCTATCTGGAGTGCCTTGTTGACTGGCACAGTAGGCGCTCAACCTCAGTGTTGGCCTGGAGCCCAAACCCTTGGGTGTCGCGCTGAGTCTAGATCTGGGCCATCACCAGCTTCTCTGTCCGGTTCCATGTCTTTGCTGTGTCAAGGAACAGCTTCCACTGATATGTTTTCACTGCCTCGACTATCTTCTGGAAGCTGGTATCTCCCGTTGTGGCCTCCAATGGTTCTTTCATCGTCCTTGCTATGAGACACACCTCCTGAGCGATGCTTCTAATGAATGCGTCTGAAACTGCACTTCTGAAGTTGCACTGTCCTCTTGTGGCAGAGGGTGTTGAGACAGATAATCAGCAGGGTTCCCCACTCTGGGTTGGTAGGTCACCTCAAAAGGGTACACCTGCAGCTGTGCTGCCCATCTTTCTATCCTGGGAGGCAAGTGATTCAGCTTTCTGCACCATGAGAGGGCTGCATGCATTTAGGACGGTAGAGTTCAGGCCACAGTTCTTGCACTTACATGTTCTGCTAGTAGGGGCCTGGTAGTAGGGCAGGTGCTGGCCTCATTTGGACAGGGTCCACAGCATCCCCCTTTACTCTGACTGGCTTTGGGCCATAGGTCAGGCCTGAACATTTGGTGAGTGTCATGCCCATTTCCGCTCCCGACTACCGGAGAGTTCATGGGACCAAGCTAGTATTAGAAAGTTCTCTAACTTTATGACTCGCTGACGGAGGTCTGAAGAGCGGCACCCTTGGATAAGCTGGACTCGCACATGTTTGCCAGAGCTCTTTGTCTAAAGTGGAAGCCATTGATGGTCTCGTCTTCCCTTTAACAGGCTTGGCGGAGCTTGAACCACTCAAAGTCTGAAGAGCTATTTGGTGTAAGGCACAAGAAGTATACCTGTTGGATTTGTTTTGGTGATAAAACGCTGCCAATTTTGTCACATTGTAATTCATTATAATGAATGTCTCGTTTTAAGGATCACAAAAAGAAGCATAGAGAAAGAGTGGTAACAGATTTTAGACCCAATATAAATGATTTATTGGTGGTGTCATAATAATTTGAGGGATTATGGAGAGTACAAATGTGTTCACCTTGAGAAAAATGCTGATCATCTTCTGGGATTTGATGGAACATCAGGGAGAGAGAACGGTTTTCTCTTGTGCTTTTCTCATGAAAATTAAGGTTACTGTTCTAGAAGCTAAAAGGAGGGCACACGCTATATATTTACAATTATCTTCCTAATCCAAGTGAGAAAAAAAGTCTTGGAATGATAAGTAAAACACGTATTTGCATGCCTGTAAGTGGATTATCCAATGTTCAACTGCTGCTTCAATACAGAGTTCCAATGCACAAGGAGAATACTAACAATCTACTTTAATGACAATGGCGAGGTTCAGCTGAATGCCATATTCATGGAATAAAGGCTGTAGAATTTAAAGTATTCTCTGTAGAGGAAACGTCAGCATATGAGCAACATAAAATCAGAACATATAATTCTGTAAATTCTTGCATAGCATCCCCAGCCATGTCGGAAAATAAATTCTTGAATGATGAGTGAAACATTTACTTACAGCTGAAACAGCAGTCTGTCCATTGAGTTCTCAGTATTCTAATGTAGCATCATCACAGAGTTCTAATGAACAAGAAAAGTACTAAAATACTACATTCATGGTAAAGTTAGAGCACTCCAAAGCACCATGTTGCTTAAATAGGAGCCGTTAACTTTAAAGTCTTTCGTAGGGAGCAAGGTGAAGTAACTGAGCATTGAGGGATTAATGCAATTATGAGTTCAGCTATTTCAAGAAACGTGAGGGAAAGTATGGATTAAAGTAATTTATGGCAGTGGTTCTTAACCGGTGGTCCTGGGCCCCCTGGAGGACCACAAGGCTTATTCAGGGGTCTGAGCCTGCTTATTAAATTAAATACCATTAACAGATTAATAAAGCGTATATAAATAAAGAAGCAACAATGTGAAAGAATTTGAAATTGGAGGCTAAATATTAAGTTGGTATCTTCAGATTAATATATGGGACAGTAAAAGTGCATCAAACAGAATATAGTATGAATGATGGATTTCCTTAATTGAAAAATGTAGAAAACCTAAAACTTTCCCACTGAAATTGTGATTTTTTTTTTTACATTTCTTTTATGAATTAAAGAAAATATTTCATAATTTGTGTATCGTTTTGTGGTTCTAATCATTGTAATTTCCAGTGTCCCCATCTTCCAGTTATGACTAAGTGGGGAGGGGCCTCCATTTCCAATGAATATTCAGTGTGGGGGGTTCGGATTCCAGTAATGATTAAGTGGTGGTCCACAGA
Organism: Triturus cristatus; assembly: GCF_964204655.1. NCBI lineage: Eukaryota > Metazoa > Chordata > Amphibia > Caudata > Salamandridae > Triturus > Triturus cristatus. The sequence goes on along the minus strand of NC_140594.1, from coordinate 209,341,141 downwards.
AGTCAACAGATAAAGAATCACTGATTTGTGGTATACTTTTATCGGGCTAAAATAGTTAATGAGAGAGATTCCTAGCTAAGTCCATCATCCTCGTCCACGTATGTTTCCTCAGACCATCCATTCTCTCTGTTGCTTAATACCCCCTTAACTTTAAAACAGTAACATTTTAGTTGGCATAGATAGACTTTTTTTATCATTCATTACAATCTGTGGGAGTACATTTTATAAGGTGTAGGAGGTTTTTTGGAGACAGATCTCGGGCCCGATGTGTGGAATGATTTGCAGTTTCAAACCCTGTTGGACAGCTTCCTCTTTAGGAACTGTCAGTAGGCTTTGGGAGGAGTAGGCAGTTGTCCAGGGGCCACTGCCTACTCCCCACAATATATTCACAAATAGGAAACATTTATTTAAAGCAGCATCAATTCCTTTAGGAAAGAATGACTGCCTAAAACAATCCCTGTGGGAATGTAAACACAGTGATGCTGCTCTGCTTTTCCTTGCAATCTACCGCCCATGTGTTTGTAGCTAATCACAAGGGGTTACACATATCAAACTTGTCTAATTTATATTCATTAAGCAAGTCATTATGTGACCCTGGTGATGGGCGATTTTGAGATACGACCTTAGTGCATAGGTGGCATCAAAATATGTATGGCAGGTCACAAAAAGTAGGTGTGCATTTTGCACCCATTATTTTTGACCTGTCTTCATACATCGGATCCCACTTGTTTAAAATTAACAGATTTAAGCTGTTACGGATAGGGAGTGGTTGAATCTCCCCTCGTGAACGTACACTGCTTTCAAAGTCATGATTATTGAGAGTTAAATAGTAAAATACGTTTGAAAGTAAAGAAAATTCTCTATAAACTTTACAAACAATTGCATTCAGATCAAAGGTAAATTAATCAAAACTTATTTCAAAATAAGTAACACTGTAAATCAGACAGAACAATGACTCCGTGATTTTAAAACACAGTGAAAGCTGTCATGAGCTACACAATTGTCACCAACTTGAAACACTTTAAATATAAAATGCATCCTCATAGAAAGAAATGTATTTGGAGGCTCGTTTACTTTGGTAACTTATACCAATGGAGAAGAGAATGATTTTCATGTACATATTCAGTATTCTGGATATGGAAGTGAATGATTCTTAACCTGCCTTCTACAGCCCCATATCTCCCAGTATCACTATTAGAACTCCGTGGTCTTTACAGACATCAGTTATCCTAAGAAGGTGATAAGTGGGTTAATACAGGAATAAAGCTTGTGAAGGTACTGGCTGTGAATCGTCTGGGTAGATATTAAACAGCTAGGAGCCAATCAAAATGCAACATTTTAGTACTGTACACCTGTCTGATTTGCAATGTTTTATAATTCCTTTGGGATGCTAGTAAGCAGAGCGAACCATTTCCCTCCCGTTTTGGAGGTCAACCCTTTTATGTAGTCATTTGTAGAATAAGAAGAGTCAAGTTGGAGTTTACAATATCCATGATAATACCTACCAAAGACTGGAACCCATGTGCTCTACATGAGAGTAGAACTACACCATCTGTGTACCAAAGTAAGTGGTGGAGCTTCTCTAATTAACGGTGTGTGCACCTATAACTCCCTGCAGCGGAAAGCCGCTGCGGAAAGCCGCTGGAGCGTGTTCATGTCTGGAGGTAGTAGGCCGGCTGCTGACTTCTTACCATTTTTTTGTGCCAATTCTGAGCCTAAAGCTCCAGCCAGTACCGAGTACCCACTGCATCCCCCCCTCCTCTGCGTCCCAGGGTGGTTCAGATCCGGCATTGCGACCGTTCCCAACCTTTGAACCCCCTGCTGAGTGAAGGCTGAGCAGTGAGTACTGGAGGCCCGGGTCACGTTGCAGAGCCATCAGCAGGCTCCGAGGGTGGAATGGGGGCGGTTGGGGCCCCATACAGTAGAACATTGATACGCTGGTGCTCTGGAAAGGCGGCGGGGCAAGAATTTGGCGCAGCCTTAGTGTCAGTATTGCCGGTTCCCAACAATTTCTCTTCAGTAAGGCAGCTTTCAGTGAGGTTTGCAGGAGCTCCAGAGTTAATCTGCACTCTTGCTATCAGCACTAGCATTAGTATAGCTCCATGCATCCCGCTACTGCATACACACCAATTCATCATCATCTGTAGTTATTGAAGAAAATTCAGCAGCTGTGGCGTAAAGTGCATTGGATTGGATCACCAACTGAGCCTGCAGCAATGAAAACCCACCAACAAAAACAGTGGGAAAATGATAAATCTGTCTTTACCAACAGTACAAAACTGCTAGCACAGTCTGCAGAAGACACAGGAGCCCAGAACCCTCGTAAAAGATCAGATCAGTCCAGCCACAAGGGGCCCAGAAACATCAGCTGTAGTAGCATTATCAGAGTGTAGACTGGCATTCTCGCAGGTCTCTCAGGATCAAAATGAGCCCGTGGTCCAGGGACTAACTTTATTGAGCAGATAAGCACATTTGCACCCTTTAAATAGTAGCCATCTGTCATTGACCGAATTAAACATAGTAACATGCCAACAAAGGTACTCCATGCTTTCACGACGGTCATAGTATGCCTTACAAGGAAACCTTGTCTGTTTAAAACCGAAAATGATCAGCACCTGGCTTATTACATTGTCAAAGCCAGCTAACATGAAGGAAATACAAGATAAAGATATTTTTCCCCCACTCGATCCAACTAAAGAAATCCCATCAGCTCCAAGTCCCGAGACCACATTTAAGTCGCGAATCTCCTCCAAAGCGCCTCTCAGTGCATCAACCATCGTTTGAAACACAGGCTGTAGTTCAAAGAGTGCCACTTATACTAGATTTATATATCTCAGCTTTTGAAAGTGATTCAATCTATGGGAGAGAAGAGTTAGAGGGGTCCAGATCTGATTCCATATAACCCCCCTTATTAAATCTAGAACAACACTACTGCCAAGTTAAAGCAGTCACTACAGAAACACTTATTCCAGATATATGTGAACAAAAAGCGCTGGCGAGCTCCTTGGACAGTTCGGACTTACTGTTTGAAATAAATGGAATTGTCTCAAATGCAATAAATAAATACTCCTCCCCTCTGATAGAGGGAAGAGGTAGATCTTCAGTGTCAATTAACCAAGAACTACAGAAAGAGGATCAAGACACCTCTCCAGGATATCCTTCTGCTATGGGCGCAATTAGCTCCACTCTCACAAAAATGATGGAGGCCCTGGAATTTCAATCAGCTCTCATCAGTGAGCAGGTCCTTCTTCTCAGATCAATGCAAGAACATTTGACTGTTTGGAACTCTCTAAATAAAACCCTAATGGGATGGAGACAAAACTAACAACAGTAATGGAGTGTAACTTTAGTTTGGCAAGAATGGTGACCTGATAAGTTTATTACAGCGTCTTTCCACAAAAATATGTTCCAATTTAAAATCAGAACTTGTACTAAACTATGTCCCAAATATGGAAAAAAGTGGCTGAATGGGGCACAGTCGTTTATTACTACACTACTTCTGAGATCATGTTTCCAATAATTCTACAATTTCAGTATCTCCAGAAAAGTGTTTATAACAATAACACTTCCTGGAATGGGGAGAGCAGCACAGAAAGTAAGGAAACGACGAAATTCCTAGATTAAACGCAGTTCATACTGAAATAGTTGAATCTAATCCGGCTCAGTCAGGAACAATGCCTGTAGCAGGGAGTGACCCAAGAACCAAAGAGGTTTAGATTACCAATAAAGATTGTTCAAACGAATGTTTTGAGACGTATGTAAGCAAACACTGACTGAAAAAATTGAAAAGATGAAATAAACATTAACATTTGTTTCCAATTTCATCAATGTATCAAAAGCCTACTCAGAGGCCTCTGAGTCACCATGCAAACCTACCAATGCTCTGCCTATGGTCAAAGCTAATCTTCCCAAAACAGGAACACACAGTTCTGATATTAACAAAGTTTCAATTTACAGTCAGGTGGTAGCAGGGAAGGTATTAATCCCTGATTTACAATCCCCTTTGTCAGTATTACCAGAAAAGCATGACGCAAGAGAACCATCTGTATAGGATATAACCTGCCTGGTGGAGCATCAACAACGTCAGGTCAATATTGCAAGCCCCCCAATACATCTAAATACAGACACAGTGAAACAATCACAGGGGTACATGACAGTACAACGCGGTTTGGGATACCAAAGTTCAGATTACAGCAAGAATGTGATCCAATTTCAGAAAAAGGAGCACCTACTTAACCAACAACCTACACCTACTGCCACAGATTTAATACAGGGTGGCACATGGTTTCTTACTTTTAGTGAATACAATCTGCACATCAAATCCAATAGAAAGAAACTCACTGGCAAAAAATGATGTATTTCCTTCATGTAAATCATGAACGAAGGGCCATTAAGCATTCCAAATCACTGCTAAATTGCTGACAAATTATGCAGTTCCCGAAACCATCACACGAAATAACCTGCCCTGCAATTTAAGCCAAGGTAGTCAAAATCAATGTGCTCACGTTCAAAAGAAAAAGTGCAAACCAGAGTTAACCAATCAAGCACTGATTTCAATCAATGGGGCTCAACAATGTTCTAAACTGGCGGAATCTGTTAAAAATAACAAGCTCTTTTTCGAACCTCAGTACAGTGACTTCAGCTGACCTTCTGTCAGTACGTTTTCTTGCTGACAAAAACAGGAACGTGGAGTCAACTCGAAAAACATGGCCTACAGCGCCAAGAGACCTGTTGGTGAATGTGCACTTACATAAGTTCCTAAATAACATAACATAACAGAGGAGATTGTGCATACAATCTGAGCCAGGAAAGAAGAGCTGGGGGGAGTGGGGCACCTCATTAACTCAAGTGGACACAGCAAAATATCCTCCTATACTTGTTCAGTCAGAGGAAATGTAATTGTCCAGAAGTAGCCCCATTGTCAAAAGAACAGACACAGGTGCTCAGTGCTCCTAATCTTAGCACTGCTCATGCCAACGATGAACACGTTTTGCAGATTTGCTCTTGGAATATTGCTGGTATTGTTCATCACCTGAAAACCCAAAATACGATCTTTTCTTTTTTAAATAGGTCTCAAGTGATCTGTCTGCAAGAGTCCCGCGAAAAAGATAATTTTATTCTTCCTAATTGTATAATTTTGGAGAAATAGGCCATGCAGTTTAGATTTGGCCAACCTTCAGGGTGTCCACTTACTCCAATTAACACACAATCCCAATCTAACTTAATTGAAAGCTCGACTGTCTCCAATCAAATTTTGGCCATTCAAGTTATTTACGCCAGAAAGGAAAAATTATACATTATAAATATCTATTTACCTTTTTTAGGGCAAATCTAATAAACATCACATTAATACTAGATGAATTAGATAATCTAATTGAGCACTGCAAAGATTTCCCGTGAGCAACATCTACTTACCTTCCAACAAAGTATAGAGCAATCAAATGCAATTAAAGAGTTAAAAGTGATTTACAGAATGATTGCAAAGGAGGAAAAAACCAAGGAAGCCAATTAAAAATGGGCAAAATTACAAAAAATACTTGCAACAAATGATTGCAAAAAGGTTTGGTATTTAGTGGGAACGGGATCTGCCTCTTACAGACCAGTAATGGATTACAATTCTTCATCAGATGACCTCGGAAAAGTTTCTCAAGTTCCATTATGCAAGTCACAACTCTCCACACTTAGGGCCGAATTACTAATCTGGCGGTCCGAGGGCTGCCAGACTCGGGGGGCGTGTCGGTGGCGGTCCAGCCACCGCTGCACTGATCACCCTATTACAACTAGGGCAGTCGAACCATGGGACCACCGTTCCCTGGTGGTGGCGCGGCGGTCTTGAGGCAGCAATATGCATGGCAGGACCGCCACGGTCTCGCCAAGCATATTACGAGTTTCCTCTCTGCCACGGTTTTCATGGCGGTTCGTCCTCCAAGAAAACCTTGGCAGAGAGGAAACAAAGGGGGTCCTACAACATGTGCCCCCCTGTGTGCATGCACCCCAGTTCCTGCACGGCATGAACTTTACAGTAGGAACATGCAGGAACTTTCTTTGGCATTCCCACTGCGGTGCCCATTTTCAGAGGAACACTCATAATCTGGCGGGTGAACCAAACACGGGTTTGGTGGTGTGGGAGCAGGCCGCCGGCATGGCGATCTGCTCCAGCACCGCCAAACTCGTAATCAGGCCTTAAGTCAGTAAGTCAATAAAGGGATGGAATTATCATAAACACAGATTGCATCACTGATATAAAAAAACATGACTTTCCGTGCCCCTGGACCCAACGGGATTCCTATTGTTGTAATAAAGCAACACCCAATGATATGCAGCAGGATACTGCATCCCATGTTTCACCATGTCTTGCAGTCTGGCGAGTTACCAACGTCATAGCAAGAGTCCATATTCCAACCACTTCATAAATAGGGAAGCCAACAAAACCCTGCAAATGTCCAGGTGATAGCTCTTCTTGATGCCGAAGGCAAACTTTGTGTCAAATTCTTACTTTCACATCTAAGAGACTGGATTGTATCTTATAATTTGCTGCCGCTCTATCAAACAGGCTTTAGAGCAGGATGTGCAACTTTCAACATCATAGTTGCTTTGAATCTCCTCATTGAGAAGACACTAAATCAAAGAAAATCTTCATGCTTCGTGGATTACTCATTGGCACTCGACAAAGTAAACAGTAATCATATTTGGTCAAAGCTCCTAACATTGGGCATGGATTTCAACTTGTTACATTTGATGATAGCTCTACACACCAACACTTGGATGCAAATCAATTTGTCAACCAAGTAGCACTCTCCCCCAAAATTACCATCGACAATGGCCTAAAACAGGGGTGCGAGCTTGCTCCATATTTCTTTTCGTTATACATCTCGGACTTGCACAATTATATTTAAAAAAAATCTGAATTCCTGCTTCCTAAATTGGGGAATTGTCCAGTCAGTTATCTGGTATAGCAGCTGACCCTATAATCTACTCACAGAACCCTATTGGATTACAGCGTCAGTTTACTGCACTTAATGAATATAACCAGATTAACAGTCTATCTGCTAACATCAAGAAAATAAAAATAATCTTACTTGGGAGGGGTCCACATAAATTTATATGGAAGTTAGGCAGTAATACAGTGGAGTCAGTGAACTCCTATGGCTATTTGGGCTTCCAGTTAGACAAACATATGAGAGCTGCACATCATTTAAATACACTAAAAACAAAGGCCATCACAGTAACAAAAGTTTTGAAAAACATTTTTCAAATTTATGGAGGGGAACAGTATCAGACCAACAATCTTAGCCTTTAGGGCCAAACTAATTTCTATTTTAAGCTATGCTTCAATAGTACTAAATGAAAAGAAGATTAACAAAGTAGGCACAATGTTTATTCAAAATGCTCGCTCTCGATTCAATTTACGAAGTTCTACTCCACATGCCATGATCAGACTCGAATTAAGTCTTCCATTAGTTGAAGCAGTTCACTAGATCCCGAAAATCAACTACTATTGTTATTATGGCGTGGCCAGGCCGCTGACCAAGATGGCCGCCCGGCACTGAAGCTCCGCCGAGTACGGCCAGCACATTAGCTCTATCTCCTGATTGCGCGCTGCTGGTCTCCCCTACGTGACTACAGCCTCTTGCCGCAGCGATTGGGAGTGCGGGGAAGTCTCCGAAAGTGCAGATAATGGGGCCGAACGAGGCGAAAATACATTGGAAGTAGCGGAGGGGGAGGAGCCATTGCCGGCCAGCGGACAGATGCACGACCGACGTGGGCCCGAACCTCCTAGATCCTGGTACCGCACCTCCGAAGCCCGCTCTGGGCGAAGATCGCGGTGAGTGTGCCGGGTGCGGGCAGCTTGAGTCTCTCTCCCTCCCTCCCCTCCTCTCGCTAACCCCATCGACCTCTTAGGACCTAAACTGCGCCATACGCTCCTGCTACTCCCAGAGGCCCGCGGGGACAGGGACCGTGGGTGAGCCTGGGAGGCAGCCACCCGGTTGCTCGCACGAGCGCTTGGGGGGAGGTGAGTGGTTGGCCTTGTTGAGCGCTGTGCCCGGCTACCCCGCGCAACAATTGCTGATCCGACCAACGCACAGACAAACACATACTGGTCCCCACTGGCCCATCACCCGATGGCTATTTCCACGCCGGACCCAGTGAGCAGCCGCCATTTCACAGGCTTCGACTTGCGAGCTACGAATAGAAGAACACTCCCCACAAATTGACCTCAGCAGCAGTGCACCGGCTGGCTCATAACTCCACTCCTGCCATACTACTGTGTTCCACTGGGCGACTGCGCCCCCATTGCCACTGCCATTGACCCTCCTGAGCGGCCGCCCATCAGGCCGCGGTACCGAGGCCTCCTTAGTGGCCCTCTCGCTCTCTCGCCCTTGTAAGCCCTGAACGCAACCCTCCTGCAACACTGTCCCACAAAAGGAGCCATTGGCACTGCTACTCCTACTCCTACAGCAGCATGGGCCGTAAAGACCCTAAGCAAAGGGTCCTGCCGTTTGAAAAAGTCATGCTAAAAGCGCAAGACGCAGGCCCAGAAATGGCAGAGGGTGGGCAGGATGCAGGCCCTGGAGGAGAGACATCAGCTACTTCCAACTCCCTGTTGCAAGAAATGAGAGCCGGCTTTAGAGCATTAGATGGCAGATTTGATGCTCTCGACAAACGTCTTGAGGGACTGGGTGCCAAAATAGAGGTGCATGACAAGCGGCTTAATGTGGCCGAAGCTAGAATCTCGGACATCAAAGACAGCTCGGCGCAGTCCCTCAAGCGCCTAGAACGAGTAGAGCGCATCCTTAAGGAGGTTACTATTAAAAATGAGGATTTAGAGGCACGCAGCCGGCGTAATAATATACGCATTTTAGGGGTGCCGGAATCCACGAATACTGGCCGCATTGACACCTTTGTTGAAACCATACTTGTGGACTTGTTTGTTAGAGAGGCCTTCATGCCTGGCTTCGTGGTGGAACGGGCGCACCGCACCCTGGGCCCATGTCCTAACCCAGGCTGCCCACCCAGGCCCATCATTGCCCGAATTATGAACTATCGGGACAGAGATACTGCTCTGCGTCTTGCCAGAGAGCGGGGAGACACGACATAGCAAGGGTCCAAACTAGCTCTGTACCCGGACTTCACAGTCATGGTGTAGGAGGCCAGACGTAAATATAACAGTGTTAAGGTCACCCTTAGGAACTTAGGTCTCAAATATGGCATGTTGTACCCAGCACGTCTGCGGGTGGATATTAACGGCAGACCCCGCATCTTTGACTCACCCAACGAGGCACAGGAATGTTGTCATACTTATAAACACAAGGGTGGTCAGCCGAAAGAAGGCGGTGCTGGGCCCTCCCCTCCACGAAGTGGCTCAAACGCTAGCATGGAGCTCTTCTCCACTGAATGACCAGGCACTGGCAAAATATAAATAACAGTACCCAGTTCATGGGGTGTTTGTCTATTGGGATAGTATAATTCATATGTCATGAATAGTTTCATCATGCTGGGCAACCGTCGGAGCATTGCCTCCCCCCTAGGTGTAGACCACTGGAATGTCAGTTTTGTACCTAGTGAACCGTTGCATCCACTCACTGTACCACTTCAGATGTTTCTGGGATGTTTTGTATAGTTGTTTGATGGGTTTTGATCCTTGCGACAGGGTACGTGAGGTTGGGTGGGGGGTGGGGGGGGGGGGATTAGGCTATGGTCATATTTGTTCTTGTTTAGTTACTGCTATGCTCACTCTCCAGTCAAACTACTTTTTTCAGATCACAGATGTTATTTTAGAAACCAAACCACCCAGATTGCTAGGATAGGCAATGTTACTGGTCCCTCGGACCTGGCCCTACTGTCATGGAATGTTAGGGGGCTATATGACAATAGGAAGCGGAAGCACGTTCTACACTATTTACAGCGGCACAACATAGACATCGCATTTTTACAAGAAACACACTTGCCCAAATCAGATGTTACACGATTTGACTCCGGCTGGGCACAACACTGCCACTTCTCCAACTTTAGCACCTGCGCCAGGGGTACGGCAATACTGATACATAAACGGGTACCCTTTCACTTGCACGCCGTCCTATGTGACAGAGAAGGCCGCTACACAATAGCTACCGGGAAATTAATGGGACACAACCTCACGTTAATCTGCGTCTACGCACCTAACACGGACTGCCCGGTATTCTTTCATGAGCTGCACTCACAGATTGTTCGGCTTGCTGGACGCAGTTAACTTGATTATAGGCGGGGATCTGAATCTGCTTCTCAATCCCACATTAGATTGTTCGAAGACATCCACCACAACTAAACCGCGCGCATGCCGGGCGCTCCTAGAAATCTGTGACTCCCTGACTTTAATCGATAAATGGCGGCACCATAATCCATTCACTACTGACTACACACACTACGCAGCACAATACGGCACGTGGACTAGAATAGACTATTGGTTACTCACACCTAGTATGTGCCAGTGGTATAAGTCCATAACCACGCTCCCCAGGACTTATTCAGATCACTCCCCAGTGGTGCTTCACCTCCAGGTTCCCAGACCTACAGCTATGAGTGCCAATGGCGGTTCCCCAGCCGGGCCCTGAATGACGACATCTTTCTCTCTGTGGTGGGGGAGGCAATAGAAGACTATTTCAACATCAACACCGGTTCGGTGGATACCTGGGCGGTGCTGTGGGAGGCCTTTAAAGCCTACATCAGGGGGGTCTGTATCACAAAGCACGCCGGGGTCTTAAAGGATTTGAGGGCTACATTGTCCCGTATAGAGCAGCAATTGGTAGCGCTGAATAGGGAATGCCTATCTCATCCCAGCCCAGAAAAGGCCAAACAGCGGATTACATTACTCACTGACTTTAGGGAATCGGCGGATCGGGAGTCCCACTTCTTAAGCAAATATATGACTGCCCGTCGGTATGGGGAAGGCGAACGACCAGGGCGTACGTTGGCACAGATTTTGCGGCCCCCATATAGCAAAGCATAGATTATGGAACTTAGGTCTGCTTCAGGGCAGATCCTCACCAGCACCGCCGAGATCCGAGATGAATTCCTAGACTATTATACTGCCCTGTACACCTCCAAGAATGTGCACGACTCTACCACAAAGGAGGAATACCTCTCTGAGATAGCACTGGTGTATTTGGAAAAGTATATGCAGGACTTCTTGGCTGAACCCTTCTCAAAAGAGGAGATCATTAGCGCTATCGAGGCCCTAAATGGCTCCACTGCGCCCGGCCTGGATGGCTTCGTCCTATAAGGATTTATTGGCTCCTAGGCTGCTAGAGGGGTATGCCGAATCGCTCAAGAGGAACATGTTGCCGCCTACGCTCAGAGAAGCGGTCATCCTCCTTCTCCCCAAGCCGGGCAAGGATCCCTTACTCTGTGGCTCATACACAGCACTATCCCTACTCAATTTGGACTACAAAATCCTTGCTAAAATGATTGCCCTTCGCCTGGGTCTTTTGATGGACAAAATTATTGCCCGACACAATCAGGATTTGTTCCACAAAGGTCTACCTCGCTGAGTCTCCGAACTCTGTTTGCGGTCCTTCATGGAATAAACCCTGAGGTCCCTGCGGCAGCGATTCTGTTAGACACCGAGAAGGCATTTGACTCCTTGGAGTGGCCTTTTTTTTATATCCGTAATGCTCAGGATGGGCATGCCCAAGGGATTTGTGACAAACACGGTGATGCTGTACAGCGGCCCCACCGCGAGACTGCAACAGAATGGCTCACTGTCTCGCTCCTTCTCCTTATCGCGAGGCACCAGGCAAGGTTGTCCCCTATCGCCGCTTTTATTTATACTTGCAATGGACCCGCTAGTCCGGCACTTCCAAGAGAAAGATTTACAAAGGGGGCTGCAGTTTAACACTGGACCATTGCTAGTTTCTTTATACGTGGACGATATTATTCTTTACGTTCGTAAACCTCAGGAAAACTTGGACCCCATGATACGAGAAATCATCCGATTCGGACAATTCTCGGGCCTGGGAATAAACTGACATAAATCGGTAATATTTCCCCATAACATTCAGCACTATGCAATGGGAATGTGAGTTCCCGCTAGACTGGTGTATAGACTCGACCAAGTATTTGGGCATTCACATCCATCTGGACACCGCTCAATTACTTTGGCTCAATTATAGCCATGCTGTCCACAATTTAGAGGTGCAGATCGAAAAATGGATATGACTTCCCCTCTCTCGCGCGGGACGGGTAGCTTTGATTAAAATGATTGTACTTCCGAAATTTCGGTACCTCTTTAATAACATTCCAATCCCACTACCGAATAGTTTCTTTGTAACGTTACGCTCTCACCTGATAAGACCGACATGGGGAGGTAAACGACCTTGAGTGCGGTGGCAGGTATTGACCCTTCCATATGACAGGGGAAGATTCAGCGTCCCAGACCTTCAGCTCTATTACTTGGTGGCCCAGTGCAGTTATGCATATGCCTGGTTCCACCCCGATGCTAGGATTCCATACCTGCGGCCTGAAGCAGATTTGGTTTTGCCTGACGATCTACAAACGGTGTTGCCCAGAGGCCTGGCCAGAGAGCTTAAAGACATTCAAACACTTTCCACCACTAGTTGGGCCTGGGACAAACTGCGGCGCATCGCATCGCAGGCTCTCCTTTATTATATTCATCGGCTCTTCCGATCCCAAACAATCGCTGGATACCGATCATGGGGGAGACATTAGTACAGCGCACACTGGCCAAATTTGACATCAACACGTTTGGGGACCTGTTAGTCAATTTGACGGAAGTGGAGCGTTTCCGCACCGCCACTTTTATGGATAGGTTCGTCATGGGCCGGGTGCGCTCTGTCTTAAGGGAGACTTTGCCTAGTTTCCCCCTGGAACCAGATTTGTTTGCCCCACTCACGATGACGATAGAGAGTGCAAAGGGGGTGCACCTTATTTCTAAATTATATCATGCATGCTTAAGTATAATTCCTGTTGAAGATGATAAAATCCTTAAGGCCTGGGAGGAAGACCTGGGACATCCCATTCTTGACGAACAGTGGGCTAAATGCTGTTCCCTGGCGAAAACTGTTTCCCTAAACAGCCGCCATAAACTAATTCATTTCAAATTCTTACGTAGACTGTATGTGACTCCAGCGAAATTACATAGTCTTGATCCGAACAGACCACACAACTGCTTAAATGAGGGGCCCGCAAGCTGACTTTGCACACCTCACTTGGACTTGTATTAAGATACAAGCTTACTGGGAAACAGTCCACAAGACAATTGGGGATATGGTGGATCTGGATGTGTTTCCCACGCCGGATGTGGCCTTATTGGGTTATGTGGCCAATTTTCCTAAAAACATTCGGAAATTTGTCACCATTAGTCTACTGCTGGCGAAGAGAGAAATTGACATTAATTGGGGACGTAAAGATGCTCCTACACTAAAGAATTGGCTGAACAGCCTAACATGCTGCAACAGCAATAGTGATTTATATGCCAGCACTTTGTCACGCTCCTCACGGCAAAACACATCTGGGGCCCACTCAAGGGCTATGTAACCACGGAACGCTTACCCCCCACCACACCAATTGAGCAGGGCAGAGTCCCTACCGGGGTGGGTTAATAACGATGCTGGACTAGCCAGGATACATTTGTTAGAACATACGGCGATGGGTCTGCAGCTCTGCGTACCTGAGACACTCTGGTTATGTTGTACGTCGGTGTGGGGATCGGAGAGGTGTTGGGACTGCTGCGAGTACCTTCAGGGGTGGATTTCAGTATATACCTGTGATGACTGTACCTACAGGTCAATGTTTTTGGTCATATTCTATTCCGTTCAGACTATCTTCATGTTGTCATAACTACGGCAGTGAGCACTCATGTTTCTTGATATTGTATGCTGCAAAATGGTAAATAAAGTATAAAAAAAAAATACTATTGTTATTGTGCCACTACAAAATCCGATTCCCTGCAAGTGTTAATATAGAGCTGATGCAGATTTCTGCGACCAGCTTGTGTCTCTTACGAGGAAATCAATAATCTTCTCCAGGCTCACACCTTACCAACTGTACAGAATCTGCTGGAAATGCCATTATCAACCAGCAAGAGGATTATTAAATCAAGACTTCAGTAATCCTTTCATCTAAGGGATTTATCAAAAGCTCCACAATACAAATACTCTTATGGAATCTTTTTTGCAATGGAATGAGCAGTACACTGATTCTAATTTAGAAATTTAGAGACACCCCAAACATTTTTTTAAAAGATTCTGTCTACTATATATTCATCTGAAAGAGTTTAAAGGCGCCTCTGGAATTCTACATCCATCCAGTACCCTAAATTGTAGACTTTGTAATTACTGCAAGGAATCGCTGAACCATAATATCTGTCTTTGTCCCAACTTGACTGATATTCGCAGCAAGTATTTACTCTCTTATCTTTGCGCACTGTTAAAGGAGGTAACTCTAGCTTGTTTAATGACACAACCAAATGCTTTTATAGGGAAACTAATAAAATGCATTAACATAGCGTATGTGAAACTCAAATTGAAAGATATTAAATAATGAGCCGGTAAAGGAAATTAACATATACAATAAACATATTTTATGTACTTTCCTGAACGCTCTTTAGTAGCTGAAGAAAGATAGATCTATTTTATTATTTTAACCTGTTTCTTCTAACATTTATTTTGTTAATGCTGTTCAAGGAGTTGATTTTAACAATATAAATTATGTATTTTATGAGTCTGAATTGTGTATTGGCATTTTGTACATAATTATATATTCTACACAATAAAATGAATTTGCTTACTACAAAAGTAAGGACAGATGCCTATAATTCCTGAGGAATCAAGTTAATAGGTGGAGCAAAGTCACACTATTGGTGTAATGGGGGAATAAAAAAGAGACAGCAGCACAGTCCCTGGTCTAACCCTGTATGTTGACTGAAAATTTGAAGTAAGTTCACTCCCTGGAACATATCACACAGTCTGTAATTCATTTGCCTGTAACATGAAAATAATATTCAGTAATGTCTCTTGTCGATGCCCATCTCTTTCATGATGGGCAAGAGTTTTGGTCTAATCACGCCATCAAATGCAAACATCAACCTTTTTTAGGTTCATCAAATAATTGTTGGAGGATTCCTGTAGACAACATGTTCACAAACATCTAAAACGTGACTATGTTTCCCTGTGCAGTGGCCTTGCAAAAACCTTCTAATGCTGTTTTTTGATGATCCATTTTCCTTCCTCGATCTGTGATTCTACAGAATTCACACAGTGTTTCTATATTTTAGATGAATTGCATTTAATATCTTTCACTTTCCTACATCCAGTGTTATATACCAGCAGCTTGACATACCCAGTCCTTTTGGCATCCACCTGCCAATAAAGTCAGATTTAATCTTTGTAGCTATCCTATACAAATTGGGTCAGAATTCAAGATCTGGTAATCTTTAGTTTAAGGAATTACACAAACCCTGAGCATGTTAGTCCAACTACAAATTCATGCTTTTCCTTGCAGATGATCATGAATGGACCCCTTAAACCTATGTATGTTGTTTAATAGTTGGTCAACAGTCAACAGATGTTTGTACAATTTAAATTTACTTTGATTTGGCGATAATAACTTTAAAGCCAAAGAATTATTTTTGCACTCTATTCATTGCACAATTTGTGTACCTCTTAAAAACATCTTATTGGCCAGGAATTTTAAAGATTTTTAATTAACATGAAAATTTGTCAAAATGTTTCAGGAAATCCACATGCTTCATCTTACTTGGCTTCAGTGCCATGTCAGGTAGCAGAAGTAAGCAAAACCAAAGGAAATGATGGACGGAGTGTTGAACATTGCAAGCACTCACCCCCAGTCAACTGATCTGGGTTTAATCTAGTCACCGTTCTTTAGCCCACTCTGCCACCCCAGTTTAGACATGGCCATATGCAAATCAGTCTGACCCTGTGCCTCATGGGAACAGTCCAGCCCGAACTGCCAAGCCATGTCTTCCCTGGACCGGAAACAAGCTTCCTAGGACCGGTTTCTGGCATTTCAGCCGTCTTCAGCCAGGCTTGCTTGAATCCAGTGGCAAAGTGAGCAAGGGACTCACGTCTGAGCATACCCTGCCAACTTATGGCAAACAAAGCAAAACCAAAGGAAATGATGGACGGAGTGTTGAACATTGCAAGCACTCACCCCCAGTCAACTGATCTGGGTTTAAACCATCACCGTTCTTTAGCCCACTCTGCCACCCCAGTTCAGACATGGCCATATGCAAATCAGTCTGACCCTGTGCCTCATGGGAACAGTCCAGCCCGAACTGCCAAGCCATGTCTTCCCTGGACCGGAAACAAGCTTCCTAGGACCGGTTTCTGGCATTCCAGCCGTCTTCAGCCAGGCTTGCTTGAATCCAGTGGCAAAGTGAGCAAGGGACTCACGTCTGAGCATACCCTGCCAACTTATGGCGAACAAAGCAAAACCAAAGGAAATGATGGACGGAGTGTTGAACATTGCAAGCACTCACCCCCAGTCAACTGAACATTTGTCACTAAAAGTGTAAGCAAATACAAATGGCATGAGTGCTGAAGCCAGAGCCTTTATCCTTGAAGAAGCAGACTTTAAAAGGAGCCTCACACCACCCAATATTGTTGTTTGTAATTTTTTATGAATATTGACAAGTATAAGAACATCTTTTAACCTAACTGCTAAAAGTTGCTAAATAGATATTTGCAAGGAAACCAGGTGCGGGCTGTGCAGGTAAGAGGGGTGGGGGAGTGAGTGGGGGGTGACACAGGGGGGATTCGACATACGATGACGAGGGAAACTTTATGTTTCCCTCGTCGTCGACCACACATCGCACCACCGCTCTTACATGTACTGGCCGTGCCTGAAGGAAACCCAAATCGCCAAGACCACTTGTATAGGGCTCCAAAGGATATGCGGTTGCCAGAGTAAAGTAGGTTATATACTCTTCTGCATAAGATGATCAGAAATACCAAGTTCTCTGTTACATAACTAATCATAATTTCTCAGTGAAAGAATCAAGATCTAAGCTTCCTATTTTCTTTTCCAAAACAATATTCAACATAGTACCTTGTAATAAATATGGCATTTGCTCTTTATTATAGCTCAAATGGCCCGATGGTATGTGAAGAGTTATACAGACATTCCTATTAGAGCCATGGTGATCAGTCGAATAACAATTTTCTAAAGTCCTAGAAATAATCATTTAAAAAATCTACCCCATAGATGAGTTTTGAAGTATTTCATCAGTTTTAATAATGGAAAACTGAGGCTTTTGCTCTGAGCCAACAAATAATTAGCAGATGTAACCATCTGAATCGAACTGGTAACTGGGGAAGCCATCATCATGAATAGACTAGCTGAGGTGTTTCTGTTACAAGTGTTTCACAGATTGGTTATTATTTCCCAAGTTTGTGTGATGATCGACCCAGACTGTGGGAAGCCTACCATCCCATCAGTTATTATATTTCAGAGTCATCAATATACCAAAATGATTCCTACATGGACTAGACAAATGTTGAATTTAATTTAGTCAAACGGTCATAAAAATCATCATATGATCTAATTTCTGACACAATCATTATGCCATCACTGTGATGTGAAACAAAATACATAGCAAATGAATACCAATGTTGCCTACCTCATGGTTGTAGACGATGACGAAGAAGTAATAAAAGGTGCACTTATGTTTGATAAGCTGCTTCTTCTTGAGGCAGTTAATGAGGATGCTGAAGAAAATTCATCATCTGAAGAGTTATCTTCAGAAGAGCCCAAAATAAATGTTGACAGTGCTAGTTTACTAATTCCTTTTCTACTTTCAAACGACCGTGATTTGGAAATAAATGTAGTATTCTGCGGAGGTTTCGTTGATGATGAAGGAAGCTGAACCAAAGAGGTTGGTTGTTTTTTTGAGACTTGAGATGGTAATTTAGAGATTAGACTGGTTGCAGAATGTGCCTGTTGCCCACAATGCCGTCCTGGTTGCTGTTGTGTAACCCTGCACAATACCTGTGTAGTGTTGCCGGGAGTTACAGATGTTGACTGTGATTTGTCCTGAGTGGGAGATGGCAAATCTTTGGATTGGTCTTTATCTTCAGCTGCTGGGGATGTGTCTTGCCCCTGTCTGACACAAGCCTCCATTTCTGTTTCTGGCAGAGTGTTTTCCATTGTTCTCCAAATCACAGTAGAATCAGGAGCAAGGACAAGATGATTGCCACAATTCAGTGTAGCTAAAAAAAGCAAAGAAGATAATATGTATGCAAGCCATTAAATACAGTTCCTTCATTGTAAAGCAAATGGACTAAACTAAGGCATGTATTATAATTTCCAGTTCAGCTGACCATGGGAGTCACTTGGCAAATCAGACATTACAAAACATGTGCGAATACAACACTCACAGTGTTGACTACTCAGACATTTCACCAACTGAAAACTGGTGACATTCCTTTGTAGGAAGCTGTCCTATTGTTTCTTCCCTTTAATTTCCTCAAAATAGGTAGCTTCAGCACATCATCAAATGAAACTAAAGGTATGTCTATAAACATGCTAGCGCTATATATGAACAATAATTAGAGCAATAATGTTAAAGGGAAGGAATTGCAGGATCTGAGGAAATGCATGTACAATTCCATTTAGTATTATCATAACAGAACGTTCCTGGAGATGTAACTGCACATCCATTCAAAATACTTGAATGACAGATTTTAAAAAAAATGGAAACTTCAGGCTTAAATGATGTATATAACAATCCTTCCACACAACCAACGGAAGGGTATGAGAGGGGCGGGGAGGGCAAGGAGGGAAAAGTCAGGAAGGTAGGATGTGTGTTCAATAGCAAACCACTTCAAGTCAGTTATTCCCATGTGCTGGCACATATCGTCCCACCCCTCCCCAAGAACAGATTTCCTGACAGCTATCAGACCTAAGCCATAGAATCAAAGACAGGCGGATACAGCCAGACATTAGATTTCAAATATTTACCCAGGCAAGTGCTCTCCTTTGTCACATAGCTTTTCCCCTTATGGAAAACCATATGCTTTGGAGGATCTGTCACTGAAGCATTATACCATATTCGTTAGCACTTATCTCACAGCTAGAATCTTTTTCCTTCACAGTATACTTCCATGACTGCGGTCTGGATAAAACAAAACATGACTTCATTTCACTGCAGTCTCATTTTTCAGTTTTGCCTTGTTTAGCTTTTTGTCTCTGCCTTTAGGTTCTTGTGGGGTCAGTTTATACTTCTATTTACTCCCTCCTAGCTGGCATCTTTTTCTCACTACTCTAACGGGCAGTCTAAAGCTTTCATCAAACAGATCAGGGATAATGTATAATCAAATATGCCTTTCTCTCAAACAGAGATCTCTATTAAAGCCCTTTTATAGTTTTCTTTCCTGCATCGGGGGATCAGTAGGACTCTCACCAAAAGTGCCATAGCTGTGTTTTCAAGATTCTCCAGTTTCTATTTCAATTGAAGGATACTGGTTATTGTGCACTGTTGAACGGTGGTTATAGTTGCCAGCTTCTCTGCTATCAATATTGTAGTTCCTTCCATCGTCCCCATTTTTCTCTGCAAGGCAATGATGCTCAGTTCCATTCTCATCAGTTACTTTCCGATGGCCTCCATTTCGATCCCATCGCGTGTACTTTGTTGTCCACACTTTCTCGAATTTCTTTGGAAATTATGCAATAGCTCGCTCATGTCATTCACCTTTGAAGTGCTCCTCTTGGATATTTCAGTCAGCGCTACCAGGTTTCACAATGGATTTAATGTCAAGATAGATGATCTATGTATAAACTGAACTCCTGTATTCGTAATTCTTTAAACATTAGCAATACATGTAAACAAAATCACAAGAATCTTATCTGCATCATAACATTCAAGAATTCATCCTCTTTATTGTGGCTCCTAAAATAAAACAGTTAATCACCCATTTATTTAAATGTTACTGTTTGGTTAGGTTAACTGTTTAAAGGTTGTTTGGACAGTTGAAAAACTGGTAAATAATAAAGGTATTATTTATTTGCAGACAGGTAGGTATTTGAATTTCATTATTGTAATGAAGGTATAGGTATCTGAAGTAATTTTAGTCTTCCACCGTTATATATTTTCTTTCTTGATTTTTGATGAAACACATTTGGAGGTAAGTGCTTGACTGATAAAGGTTTACGAGTTTTTATTTTCCTTTGATGAGATTCACTGTTACCTCTGTTATGGCTGTCGCAGTGCTGGAATACCTGTCTTCTGAATTCTGCATGTGTCAGATGGTATGAGCCAGTATGCTCACAGAAGTAGACCGCACAAGTTTGAGTTGTGTTTTGTGTGCTCAGCCCAGGATAGAAGCAGGCATTCAGAGTGAGCTGTTTTCAGGGACTATGGATAGCCATGTGTCCCACCTCTAAGTGGACGGGCCTCTTGGCTGCTTCGGTGAGACAGGAAGGATTCATGGCCACATTGCAGTGTAGAACCACAAAAGCCACACACGACAGCCATACAGTATGGAGGACACACTGAATCCTTACAGGGTCTTTATCCACAGGCAGCTGGCGTCTTCCATTGTCTTCTGCATGTGGCATCTACGAGGCCTGGCTCTGCCTCTACCAATGTGCGGCGTGTTCCAAACTCTCTGGCCCTGTTGTCAGCTTTAGGATGCAGACACAATGGTTTCCTCTTAGCAACTTGGCGATTAGTAAGCAACCCCTAGATATCCGTTAAGAGAGCCTGAGCAATTTGTTGAAAGGCTCTTTTCAAATCTAGGCCAGTAATTCTGTCTTCCACAAATCCTCAGAGCAAGATGGCCACACAGTATAACCAGCTATTCTTTTTCCAATACAGAATGGCACCCTTATTGCCTGTAATTACCCAAACTCTGTTTCCTGCCGTTTACGTATAAAATAAGAGAACTGGGCTCAAGCCTCTGTGTCAAAATGCAGTTGAAATTATATTTTCGATGGGTTCTTCATCCTCTTTTCTTCTGATATTTGTCTTTTTTTCTATATTTTTGTCTTCATGTTTTTGTGTACTTTGAGTCCCGTTTTTCCAGTAGTGGTTGTGCTGTCTTTCAAAAATGCTTCCAGCCTTGTGGATCACCTCGATTCTTCAGTCTTCTCCGCTGGACTCCTGATCTGGATCTCTCTCTATTGAGCCTTGTATGTTTTTTCATGCCAAGTGCTTTTTCCTCCAATTTGGTATTCCTTCCTCCAGACACCTGAATCCAACACATTTTTACTTATGTTTAGCAAAATGGCTAATACTGTGTTTCACCCTTCCCTCGGACAAGACAGGTAGAAGACGAAGGAGCCTACTGTGTCTTCAGTTCTCAATAGACTTAGACACCAATGACTATCGGTGAAGACTGATCATGGATTGTAACTGTGATATGACGCAAGCTGTACAACAATAGAATCCGGAATTCATACAGCTGAGAATGAAACCTTAAAACAAACATTGACCCGTAGGTCAAATGAACTCTCTCCATCAAGCCTCAGTACGCCACATTTTTCTGGGAGTCCGACTAACTTACAAGAATTTCTGTATGGACTTCCAGTTAATTTTGCTTTTACACCTGGTCTGTTTGCCACTAATTGGGCTAACGTAGGTTACATTATAGCCTGACTGTGTCAAGCTGCCATATGCTTGGCCAACCCAAGTTGTCTGCAGAAGATTCCTGTCTAAATGATTATATAGCTTTTCAAATCCACATCAGGAAGATGTTTGAATGTCCAGATAGAGAGTTTGCAGCAGAGGGGACCTTGTGAGATACATCATAAGTAAATATTGATGTGCTTACTTATATGACTTAGTTCTGTCAGTTAGCAACAGAGACCACCTGGATTGAAAACACAGATGGCCCTATTTTGTAGAAGTCTTAAAGAAGAGATCAAGAATGAATTGATCAGCTCTGTCTGTCCTAGACGTTTATCAAGACTGATTGACATGACCTTCTTAAATGAACACCCTTTGCCAGAGCGAAGTGCTGAATAAAGAAAAGCAAAGAGGGTTGAAGTGGGATTAAATCCTTGAACGTTTTTACTTAGACGTTCAGAACTACATGTACCTACCACTTCAGACTTCAATTTTGGACGATCCTATGCAGAAACATACACCTTAAGAGCTCTATCTGGCACTAAAAGAGAGCTTTTTTCAGATATGTTTATTGTTTTTTATATTGATTGTAGAACAGTGATACACAGACTATTGAGTGTGGATTACACGGTTTGCACATTCATGGCAACATTAGCCACAAAACAGTACGAGATTCAATCTAGAAAAACGTTTGTAGGAAAGAATAAAAGTGGGCACAAGAGAAAATAAACAATACACTGGACTCAAATCTGCCTCAAAATACTGAATAGGAGTACATCTGAAATAAACAAACGAATACAAAACATGTACATTACAGTCTGTATGAGGGGCCAATTATCTTTCCTGGTCTTTGAAGGTTCCTGGGTAAC